>NC_137166.1:16439073-18839073 GCF_951394435.1 Stenella coeruleoalba
GCCCCATTATTGTATATTCATGCAACACACCTGAGCCCAAGATAATAAGAGAGTTATAGTGAATGAGGGGAGGGGTGCGTTTTGTTGCGTTTGATGCATGGCTCTTCTGCAAGAATACTGAACCTACAGCAGGCACCCCCTCAATTTCATGCCTCACTCCCGCACTCCCTTTTGTGCCCTAACACCTAAGACCCCACAACTCTCCCCAATTTGAAGGAAAGAGAAGGCGTGTCTGGACTTCTTGGTGAAGGCCAAACTTCATTTCTAAAATGGGTGTGAGGGGTAGCTGTATCCTTCCTGGGCTGGTCTGGGTTATGGAAGGCAGGCCCCACACCCTCTGAAGCCATGGTACAGAGGACCCCTGGACCTTCACGGAAAAAGAGCAGGATTTTGGCTCCCAAAAGGAGGGTGAGACTTTCGTGTCCATGAACTAGAAGGTGGGAAAGAGGGTGGTCAACACTCTTGGCTGTAGCTCTATTTGACGAATAATGTTTGTCTCACTGAAGTGTTGTTTGCAGAATGCAGCCTCCCGCTGGCAGGTATCAAATAAGGTTAACTTGACAATGATGATTATAATCTAACTACTAGATTATTTTAATATCTACTGATATTATAGATAACCATAATATTTCTAACAATTATGTTAGAATTAAATGGTTTATTTTCCATCAGCTTAGTTGTTTTTCTCTCTCTCACTCTCTCTGTATGTGTGTGTGTGTATATACACACACACACACACAGGTATATATATACACACACATAATTATATATAGACAAGACATACACATGTATGTTTACACACATAGGTATATAGATACCCACATATATTTATAATCATATATATACTCACAAACACACATGTATATATTATAATACATAACTACATAGCATACCATTTTATATTTACATATACACATATGGGCGTGCACACACACACAATTAGCTGTAGCTCTCTAGCCTCTTTCTCACACAGCCTATAGTCTTCCTCTGTTGAGCAGTACCTACAGTGACTCTCCAGCCTGCTCCCTTCCTCTTTCCCTACTCCCCTTCCCCTTCCTCCCTTCTTTTCTCTCTTTCTTCCTCCCTTTCTTCTGAAATAATGCCAGTTTGGTTCTTAAGACAGGAAGAAGAACCCGGAAGAATAATCCATTATTTATATACTCCAGGGAAACTAGAAGATCTCTATTTTCTTATTCCATTCACTCACTGTGAGGCTAAAGTACAATGAGACTGATTTCATATGTGGATGCAAAAAAGAAATAGTCTTACTGTTTTATGGTCATGTTTTGGTTCCTCTTTAAAAAGATCACCTTTTTATTTCTCATTGCTTAGAGAAATGTTGTAACAGCTTTATCCAGATAGGTGACTATGTACCTTGTTCTTTGGACCTTAGATCCTCTCAGGAAGTGGACCTTAAACTTACCTGGTTATCAGGTCATCCTGGTCTTGCTACTCAAATTGGGGCAGGCACACCATGCATCCAGAAGCTTGCTGGACTCACAGCATCTCAGGCCCCACCCAACACCTACTGAATCAGAGTCTGATTTTCAACAGATCCCCAAGTTGTTTGCATGTGCTTTAAACTTTGGAAGCTCTGGCCTTAGGGACTTTTAATTACTGATTTCTGGACCCTACTTCAGATCCACTAAATCAAGAAACCAGGAACTTATATATTATAAAATTCTGCAGATGAGTCTGATAACCAGCCAGACTGAAGATCCACTAAATTAAGATTTGACTGTATGTCTTCTAACAGCTACATTGACAAAGGGAAATGGATGTCCTCAAACAAGGGGTTTTATTTCTGTCATCCCTCTGCTCAGTTTCTTCAGTGGGTCTCCGTCACCTCTGCTTTTGGCGTCTCGGTGTGAGATTCAGAGTCCTTCATCAGGAGACCATTTCCCTAAGTGGTCTTTCATCTCCTTTACCCACTTCATTCTCCTGCCCCGACCAAGCTAAATAATCACCACCTACCCTGATTTCTCATGACTTCTCCTCTGTCCCTTAGGAGAGTTCTCTCTGCCTTAGTGCATTCATATCTGCCGTCTCCTTCAAAGTGCCTCTGAAGACCCACAGCCTCCTGGTTGTCTTGCCCACTGCCCATACCCTAGTTAGCACTCTCCTTTGTTCTACTTGTCTTCCATCTTCATGTGTTTAATTTTAAAGTCACCACTTTGTACTTGTTATAGACTGATGTTTGTGTCCTCCCCAGTCTCTCAATGTTATGGTATTAGGAGATGGGGTCTTCGGGAGATAATTACAATTAGATGAAGTCATGAGGATGGAGCCCTCATGAATGGGATTAGTGCTCTTATAAAACTCACAAGAGAGCTTGCTTTCCCTCTGCTCTCTGCCTTGTGAGAATACAAGGACAGGTTGGAAGTGGACTCCCACCAGAATCCAACCATGCCGGTACCATAATCTTGGACCTCCCAGCCTCCAGAACTGTAAGAAATACATTTCTGTTGTTTATAAGCTACCCAGTCTCTGGTACTTTGTTATAGCAGCCTGAGCAGACTTAGTGTTCATTAACACTTTCCTTTAAAAATGTTCCTCATGAAATTTTGCATGAATTTTTAAAACTAAGCCATAAGTTCATATAGTTATACTTCTTTACAGATTCCCCTTCTCCATGCTCCAGGTCACTGTTACCTGTTATTGTGTTCTGCCCACTACATAACACATTATGGGTTAACCAATTTTCAGAACCCTCCCTCCTTCATGGTACAAGTGAAAGAAGAATAAAACTTCAAAAGCATCCAGGATTCCAGCTAATTTGTCCCAAAAGGAACCTAGGGGAAGCAGAACATTCCCAGAAGTATTTAAAAACCAGTGGTTCATTCTCAGAAGCTGCAGAAGGGGTTGCCAGCTGAGACCTTCAGTAATCTCCCTGCTCTGGGCACATGATGATTTGGGCTCCGTTTTATTGTTTCTTCCGTATGCTGATTGGTTTTGATTCATTATACAACACAGAGTCCATGAAAAAAAGTCATTTTTCAAGTTAACAGGCGCATGATGAAATTAAAGTTTTGTAAATTTGCAGGTGGGAAAAACATCAACCTGGAACCAATATAAGAGATCTTGAGTAAGAGAAATATACATAAGAGGGCAACATACTGAGACTTGCCTTGTTTGAGGATGTGGATATTTGCTATTAACATGGAAGGCTTGGCAAGGGGAAATCCGTGCTCCTCCTTCCATCTCTATGCGTACCAGTTTCCCCTGGAGCTTTTCTTGTCTTGCCCTTTATCTGGATGAGGGCCTGACTCTGGTTCTTGTCATATCTCACTCTTGCCGTGGGGCCCTCGGGTTCAGTAGACAGAGAGCTGCATGACCCAGGGCCATGTGAGTGTATCCCACTGGACATGCTGCATGCCATTCAATTCCTCTAAGCCCTGACCAGCTCAGACCCCGATGATTGTGTTCCTTTCCTGTACCCAGGGTAAAATATGGCAGGCTTTACCATGCGAGATATGCACACAAAACATATTTTCAGGATGAATGGAAGCCAAACCCCTTCTTCCTCCTTTATCCACTTCTTTTTGTCTTTTTCTCTTCTGCCTCTTTATTTTTACCTGATACTTTTCTTGACCATTTCCCTCAATTTTTAAAATTCTGAAATGTCCACTGAAATGATCACAACACCCATTGGGAGGAAAACACACCACAGCACTATTTTTTTTTGAAGCTTTGCTAAAAAACAATCCCCTTTTAAGCAGTGGCAGCCAGAACTCCGTAATCTGTACATACAATTTAATCCTTTAAAGAATCAGCAGGGCCCATATCAATCAAGAGCCTTCATCAACTTGTAAAAACAATATTTTGATTCAATCAGATTCAAAGCCCTGAAATTCTCAGCTAATTAATGCAGGGTCACTCAGGGGCTGTGCAATGGTGGCTGGAACAACGGTCAAATATTTACCCTTGGCACACACACGTTTGCATCACCCAAGGATTTGAACGATGGGCAAGAATAGATAATGCACCTATGGCTGCAGAAGGTTTCATCTGGCACAAGTATCTGGATAAATAATTATTACGAAGGGAGGAAAGAAGAGAAATGATTCTTCCATCGTCATAGATGCACATAGGGAAGTAAAAGTCTGTTAAAGGTAAATGGACAGGGACCCTCCAATATCCTGCTAACCATTCTGTTTTAATATTCCATAGGTCCCAAGCAGAGAGGTGTTTTGTACAGTCCTTCCTCTAACATGCAAAATAAATGACAGGTTTACAATTTCCTAAGAAAGCAGATTCAATACATGGGATCCTTTGTTAGGTCTAGATTCCAATAAATATGCTTTGGTTTGCACCTTCAGACATTTTGAGACTTTGTGTATTTTAGGGGAAGAGGGCTATGGGAGCATATGCAAAATCATATTGTTTATGTTTATTTCTAAGTGTCACTGCCAAGCATGTTAACACCTTATGCACACATAAAAACACATGATTTACTTATACAAATGCAGAAGGAGAAAGCAGGATGCCTCGTTACTGATAAAAAGTAATAATTTGGATTTCTTCTCTTAAATCATGGATGATAGGTAATCAATCGGAAATGAAGTTCATGCAGACACTGTATCTTTGGCCCCTACCTTTCTTCTTTCTTTACTTTTGGCCTCTCCTCTAAACTCTTTAAAAGTTGTTCATGGTGATTCTTGTTGTGATATTTTACTATATAGTTTTGCAAGATGTTATTACTGGGAGATACTGACTATGGAGTATATGACATATCTCTGTATTATTTCTTACAACTGCATGTCAATCCAAAATTATCTCAAAATTAAAAGTTTAATTTAAAAACTCATATATTGAATAGTTGTACGATAGATACAGAATTGAGTAGGCTTTTTCTTATGTTGTTATTTAAACATTTCCACTCATGTGCCTGCCCCCTTACCCTCACTTCCCAACCTTCAAAAAAAATTCTACAAAAAGCAGAGAGGAAGAAACTGTTCACAGCAGCCTTCTCTTTCCTTAAGATTGAGGCACTATGGGCTGTACTTCTGCTTTAAAAGTCCTAAATTTATCTTCAAGGGGGCTAAAAGAGACAATATGTGCCTTTTAGAAAAAATTAATTGTTAAATGATGGTCAGCCATGGATCTCCTTATATCCTCCACATTTTTATAGTTATCACCCTATGAATTTTAATATTAGAGTGAAGTTTAGAAAAATTATTTGCCAGGAGAAAATATGGTAGTTTCAAACACGTTCCAGATCAAATATCAAACCTCTTCCAAATTAGGCCGCGGTGGTCATTTCAGGGATTCCTGGTAACATACGTATAGTGAACTTGCCCATTGCTGAGCTTCTGATTGACATGAATCACTGCATCCAATATGATTGTTGAGCAATCAGCCTTGATCACTGCGATAGACCAGATGGATGCTGTGGCTTTGCTCAAGCTCAGCATTTCACAAATACAACGAAGCTTGGATTCATAGGATGCTGCCAAGGTTATTTTTTAAAACACTCAAGCTGGTCTACCTGGGGCTACTTGATAGAACATTTGGACTAAATTAAATAGGCACTTCTGTCAGACAACTGATTTGATTTTTTCCCCACTGTATTAACTGGTTATTTTGATTTTCTATAGACATTTAAAAGACTTACAGAATTATAGACTCAAAGAACTTTAGCGCCAAAAGGGTCCTTAGAGATGACACAGTCTATAGTTCCCCCCAAAGTTTCATAGGTGTTAAATGAAAAAAAAAATCAAGGATAAGACTATTTTCACAAGAGCTCATGCAGCTCAATATCAAAAAAACAAACAACTCAATCCAAAAATGGGCAGAAGACCTAAATAGACATTTCTCCAAAGAAGATATACAGATTGCCAACGAACACATGAAAGGATGCTCAACGTCACTGATCATTAGAGAAATGCAAATCAAAACTACAATGAGGTATCACCTCACACCAGTAAGAATGGCCATCATCAAAAAATCTACAAATAATAAATGCTGGAGAGGGTGTGGAGAAGAGGGAACACTCTTGCACTGTTGGTGGGAATGTATATTGATACAGCCACTATGGAGAACAGTATGGAGGTTCCTTAAAAAACTAAAAATATAACTACCATACAAGCCAGCAATCCCACTACTCGACATATACCCTGAGAAAACCATAATTCAAAAAGAGTCATGTACCACAATGTTCACTGCAGCACTATTTACAATAGCCAGGACATGGAAGCAACCTAAATGCCCATCGACAGATGAATGGATAAAAAAGATGTGGCACATGTATACAATGGAATACTACTCAGCCATACGAATAAACGAAATTGAGTTATTTGTAGTGAGGTGGATGGACCTAGAGTCTGCCATACAGAGTGAAGTAAGTCAGAAAGAGAAAAACAAATACCATATGCTAACACATATATATGGAATCTAAAAAAAAAAAAAAAAAGGTTATGAAGAACCTAGGGGCAGGACAGGAATAGAGACGCAGATGTAGAGAATGGACTTGAGGACATGGGGAGGGGGAAGGGTAAGCTGAGATGAAGTGAGAGAGTGGCATGGACTTATATATAATACCAAATGTAAAATAGATAGCTAGTAGGAAGCAGCTGCATAGCACAGAGAGATCAGCTCAGTGCTTTGTGACCACCTAGGGGGGTGGGATAGGGAGGGTGGGAGGGAGACGCAAGAGGGAGGGGATATGGGGATATATGTATACATATAGCTGATTCACTTTGTTATACAGCAGAGACTAACAAAACATTGTAAAGCTGTTATACTCCAATAAAGATGTTTTTTAAAAAAGGTAAGGGTATTTTCATTAAATATATTTGGGAAACGCTGAGCTAAATAGTTCAGTTGTTTGATTGGCTCCTTATGTGTTATGACTCTAAAAGACAAGAATGTAATATGCAGGTTCTTTCAAGCTTACAGTCAACATGGAATCTTCTTTTTCCTTTATTGCCCCAGACCAGAATTCCAATTAACAAGTTTTGAAAAAATATGATGTACTACAAACTATTTTATAGATAGGAAAATGGACACTTCAAGTAATTTGCCTTATTTAAAATGCTTCTTTTATATGGAGTTAAAATCAGGTTCGAAGCCTTTAAATTCCCATTCTAGTTATTTTGGCTTAACCAAAATGCATTTACTTTCATTTGTATTATGAAAAATGTCAGACATATTCAAAAGTAGAGAAAATAGACAATATCCTCCATATTCCCATTATCCAGATACAATAATTTTCTAGGTTTTTCTTTACCTCTTCTTCATATGTATATTATATACATATAAAATGTATAATTTATATATAAGCATATATGAAAATATATACAACATTCTTGGATAATGTTACAAGGGATTAAATGAAATCATGCTGTCCTTATCATTATGAAGTACTAATTATTTCATTAGGGTCTGTAAATTGTGATTATCTAATTTTATAATATTTTCGCTATGTGTTAGTTGAAATTTTTCTATAAAAAACAAGTTTCCCTCATTAACTGGGACTATTTATTACCCAGACATACAACCCATATAGGAAAGACAGGATAAATGCTTACTTATTTCTTTCCTTTTAGTTGCCAATTTTCAGAGTAAAGACACATGTACCCCAATGCTCATTGCAGTACTATTTACAACAGACAGGACATGGAAGCAACCTAAATGTCCATCAACAGATGAATCAATAAAGAAGATGTGGTACATACCTACAATGGAATATTACTCAGCCATAAAAAGGAATGAAATTGGGTCATTTGTAGAGATGTGGATGGACCCAGAGTCTGTCATACAGAGTGAAGTAAGACAGAAAGAGAAAAACAAATATCGTATATTAACATATATATGTGGAATCTAGAAAAATGGTACAGATGAACCAATTTGCAGGGCAGGAATAGAGATGGAGACATAGAAAATGGATGTGTGGACACAGCAGGGGAAGGGGGGTGGGATGAACTGGGAGATTAGGATTGACATAGACACACTACCATGTATAAAATAGATAGCTAGTGGGAACCTGCTGTATAGCACAAGGAACTCAGCTTGGTGCTCTGTGATGACCTAGTTGGGTGGGATGGGGGAGGGTGGGAGGGGGATCCAAGAGGGAAGGGATACGTGTATACGTATAGTTGATTCACTTCATTGTACAGCAGAAACTGACACAGCACGGTAAAGCAACTATACACCGATTAAAAAAAAAAGACGCAATATCAAGAGAACTTCAGAGAAGAGTGGGTGTAGGGGCATTAGGAAAGATTTTTCTGGAGGAATTTACATCACAGCATAGTCTTAAAGGATAAGGGATGGGGAGCTTTGCATAGATGTAAGAGAGATCATGGTGTTTTCAGATACTGCAATTTGTTCTTTATTACTGCATCAGAAAATAAAAGTGGAAATGAGAAAAAGAGTTAATACTAATGGTATCCAATTAGTGCTGGTGGTTGCTTTTATTTTTTCTTTCCCCCGTCTCTTCTTTCTCCCTCTCTCTTCATTTGAGTGTCACTAGACTCAATGTGTTTCAACCAATTTCATCCCTTATTCTTTTGATTCTCACAGTGTCCCATTTCTTGCAAACAGGAGCCCATTCATGTTTATTCTTGTGTCCTTGGACATGATCCTTTAATTTTTTGTATCTTCTTTACTTGCCAGCACAATAAGATATCTTGTTATGAACTTACATATCTCCTGCCACAGATTGGAACCAGCCAACTCTTTAAGAAGCCCTAGTTTCTTTAAGTGGGGAATGGTACTTAGAAACCATAATTTGGACACTATGAATGTTCATAACTTTTGGGTTACCATTATTTTCAGGTCTGTTAAGTGGACAGGTCTAAAAAATACCCATCTTGCCTTTTGAAGAAAATGTTCTTAGCAGAAAGCTATCAAAAAATAGCCAGACAATTGGCCTTCTCCAAGTATTTTCAAGAGAAGGGAATTTTACATTATAATTCAGGTACAAGCCTACCAATATCAAGAATAAAGTAATGGTATTAATGAGTGGTTCACCTTTGTTTATGTGAGTGATGTTATATGGAATATAGTAATTCCTTCTCAAGTCCTATCTACATTAACATTTCAACTACAGCAGTTGGGAACTAAGCTCAATAAATAGTATAGTTCTGCCTCCTCTGTTCAGATCCGAAATCAGACTTGTCATTTGAAGGAACAAAAAAGATGTCCATAAATGGACCCCTATTACATTAAAATAAGTCCCAGGGATTAAGCTTGAAGTGTTTAAATGTAAGCAGTAACTTTTTAAAGTATTATAGTTAAATAATTATTTATTTTATTACAGCAGTGTAAAGGGTTAATGTTTGCATTACCATACATGTCACTAGTTGATCATAAAACTTGGAACAAATTTTCCATTTAAAATAGTGAACTGGGTACATACATATACTTCCCCTTCCTTTCAAGTTCCCTCTGAAATAACTGAAACACTGTTTTTCAAGTGAATAATGGCATGATTATACTACAAGACAAAATATGGATTAAGACAAGGACTAGAAAATGGAATGAAGAAAGCAAATGGAGTCCCAGCCTGTTGGAGAATTCAGAGTAAGAAAAACCATAGTACAAAACCCTAGAGGCAAAAATATGTTTTAAAGGAGTTCTGGAGAAGTTTCAAGAAATAAACAATACAAAGATTGAGCCATATTGAAATGGGAACATGTGAATATGTGCTTTACGTTAGCTTTCGCTCACCTTCCATGAGGTTGTGTCTAATCTTCATAAATCCAAAGTTATGATGTACTTATTTCTACAAAACCCCAAATGGACACACATCTCAGTCCTGCAAACTTCCAACATTCTTCACAGTTAAGACACAGGAAGATAGGAAATTAAGTCTAAATCTAATGATAACTAATAGTTATCCAGATTTCCCATCTGGACCTAACTCTTGCCTTAGAGGGATATCAGATGACACATAGCAGGAGAGCTTAAACAGCCATATAAAATCCACATGCTAAGATTTGGGGATTAGTTCCAGGTACTAACAATGTTGTGAAGCTTCAATCACTATTGTACTGCTTTATCTTATATAAATTGTAGCATTTGCTTAATCCAAATATTAAAGACTATGTGATTCATTTCTTGTGCTAGTCTTAGGACATGGGGGAATTACAACTTCAGGGTTGTGGGGAGTGCCTACAAACCACCGGTTTCCCCGGGGAACTCTGATATGGTCTTGAAAAATGCTTCTGAAAATCTTAACATGTACTGACATATCTGGGCTAATGAAGCCCCTTTCCTTCTCATCTACTGCCATACCTGCATACTCCTTTCCCTACAAAGAGTGAGCCTGTAATACCTGTTCCAACAAAAAGCCCTCCCATTTGAATCAAACCTACAAAATCTGAATAAAATATAGCAGGTCTTAAAATTGACAACTAATCTTACAAGAAGAAGGAAATTCTCAGGTACCAGGAAGAAAGAGTGGGTTGCAAACATGAGAAGTAAACGTTTGAGCTATCATTGTGAATAGTGGGGTGGGGACAAAGGCATATGTTTCAGATTTAGGACTCCAGTGATTTGGGACTTAATGGCCAGGTAGAGACAGAAAATACGATTGTATGCATTGTGTGCTGGGAAGTTATTTCAGTTAATTTGGAATCCTCACAGGGCTCATCCTCCGTAAAAGTTAGGCTAGTAAGAAATTTTGCCATCCTAACCGAGGAGATAACAATGAAATTTAAATACCTGAGATTTGGGTAGGAAAAACAGTTGTACTTTTATAGGAAGGCCAAATCCCAGAAATTAATGCATACAAAATCCTTTTGGACAGACAAGACCCAATCCAGGTGACAAATGCCTCCGCCAAAGATTAAACTCACAATCCAGATTTACAAATTATACCATGAAAAAAACCTGCCTATCATGAGAATCAACAAAACCCATAAAACGGAATATTAAGACTCTCTAGAACTTCTACTAGAATCTTAAAGATTCTAATCGGATTCAGATAGAGACTGTGATATGAGTGTATATAAAATTATTAAAACCACAGAAAAGAATTAAAAAGCATAGGAAAAGAATTACTCATTATGCAAAATGAACAGGGAGATTGAAAGTAAATTAAATAGAATTTTTTTAAATTAAAAAAAACTGTACTTAGTCACCAAAATCTAAAAACTCAAAGAGCAAGCTAAAGCAGATTGGAAATAAATAAATGAAGATAGAGTTAGTGAACCGGCAGATATATCTGAAGAATTTATCCAGAGTGTAGTACAGAGAAATTAAAATATGGAAAATGTAAAAAAGTGGTTAAGAGAAATGACATTTAGAGAGAGGCGTTCTAACATACATCTAACTGGAGTCCCAAGAAAAGAAGAGAGAATGGGTAGAAGATACACTAGAAATAATGGCAGAAAATTTTCCATAAGTAATGGAAGTCAGATTTCCTAGAGCTTACTAAAACCCAAGCAGGACAAATGACAATAAATCTCTATCTAGACACATCACTGTAAAATTGTGGAATAGCAAAAAAAAACAAACAAAAAAAACAAACAAAAAAACCCCCAATATATATAGAGAGAGAGCACACGAGCAAAGCATATAGTTTACCTTTAGAGGAGGAACAGACTGACAACTGACTGCTGAAACAATGTTTCAGAAACAATGAAAATGAGAAGCCCCCAGAATGAAATCCTCAATGTATTAAGAAAAAATAACTGTAAATACAGACTTCTACAAGCAGTGGGACAATCACTGATGAAGATTTTAATTCATTTCTCTCTGTTATTGATAGGTGAAGCAGACAGAAGGTCAGCAAGGGTACGGAAGATCTGAAAAACACAAAACTAAAACTGACCTAATGGAAATATTATGCTTTATCACATGAAACAGCTAGTATTAGATGAGTTAAAAATTATATGATTGGTAAAAATTGATATAGAGTATATTTCCTACTGTCTCTTTAGAATTTATAAGAAATCTCTTTAATTTTCTTTTTTTAAAAAACATCTTTATTGGAGTATAATTGCTTTACAATGGTGTGTTAGCTTCTGCTGTATAACAAAGTGAATCAGCTATACATATACATATATCCCCATATCCCCTCCCTCTTGCGCCTCCCTCCCACCCCTCTAGGTGGTCACAAAGCACGAAGCTGATCTCCCTGTGCTATGCGGCTGCTTCCCACTAGCTATCTATTTTACATCTGGTAGTGTATATATGTCCATGCCACTCTCTCACTTCGTCCCAGCTTACCCTTCCCCCTCCCCATGTCCTCAAGTCCATTCTATTGGGCTGTTTTTGCTATTGGTTATTTTTCCTCCTATGTAAACATTATGATATTGTCAAAATAATTCTAAATATTTTTTTCAAATATATAAATTTAAACAGGCACAGTATCATTGAAGTAGGTTGCAACAACAATTTTGCCTTTGGAGATGGCTCTGTTAGTTAAAGAGCTATTTGCTGGTGGTTTAGAAATTTTATTCTAGGGACCTGAGTCTCAAAGGCCTTGGGGAGACCCAACTCTGGTTTGAAAGGTCAATTCCAAGCCAGGGCAGAAGCTAATTCACAAATCATAATCTGAGGTCTATGACAGTTTCTAAACACTTGACTGCAATAGGAAAGGTTAAAAAAAAAAAAAAAGGAAAGGAAAGTGAGTACACCAGCTGACAAATAATAAACCACGACATGTGGAGGTACACCTACCACTCACCATCACAGAGCCATGTTTAGAGTGAGTCATAAGCTGTATGATGATTGCAAATGACCTGAACAATGGTTGGATGTTGATGAAGCTTCCAAACAAGCACCAAAACCACAACTATACTACCAAATGCTTCTTATGACTGCAAGTCATAATTTATCCTTCTTTTTAAAACTTGAGTTAGGCAATAGCAGCAGCATTATATAATCAAAAAACTGAAATTATGAACAAAACTATGGCCTTAAAGCTACCCACACTGGTTACCAGACATATTCCCAAACTTTGCACGTTCCACTGCACTCATCACTAACTGCCATAGCACAGGTAACTGAACTGGGCTCTGACATCTAACTGCATCCAACATTCTCACTGGACTGTTGTCCAGTGTGCTACCACCTTTATCAGGATTTGGAGTGCCTCCCCATAAACAAAACATTCCCAATGGAGAAGCAATCATCAGAGGGTCTGAATAATTTATACAGTCTAAAAGTGCCAAATTTTATAAAAATGAAATTTTCATTTAATATTTCACTCAGAGAAAAACTATCAATGCTGATCGTATATATTTTAAATAAAGCATACTTTTCAAAAATGCAGAATTCTCATTTTGACCTTCAAAAATAGCAATTTCATGTAGTATAATTTAAATATAGAGAACATTGCACCAACCAGCTACAGAATAGAATACATATTCTATTCAAACACATGTGGAACATTTTTAAAGATGGTGCATATATTGGGTGATGAATGGTAAAGCAAATCTCAGCAAATTTCAAAGGATTGAAACGATGAACTACAGTATACCACTACAGCAAACACTGGTATGTTCTCTGACCATATGCATTTAACCTAGAAATCAGTAGCATAAAGTTAACTAGTGAAACCCCTATGAGTTCAGAATTTAGAAAAACTTTGTAAAAAAGAAAACTCATAGGTAAAGGAAAAAAATCATAATAGAAATTAGCAAATATTTACAATTGAATAACAAAGAAAACACTACAAAAACTAACTTTCAAGCTTATAGACTGCAGGTAAAACTGTATATAGAAGAAAAGAGATCACTTTAAATGTTTACCTTAGAAAGGAAGAAAGACTAAATATTAGTGCAACAGGAATCTATCTTCAGAAAACAGAAATGCAAGAGCAAAATATATCAAAAATGCTTAGAAGAGTTTTTGATCTAACTACCACTGTCCAGGAATACAGGAGTTAGAGGAACATGTTAACCAGTGTCATGGACACACAATCAGCAAAATTCAGACTGTAGAAAACTCTACATAACAAATGACCTGTTTTCTCTTCAATGAACTGCTAGAGGAGGGGAAAGAGGAAGTGAGGATATGGGGGAAACATATAGAGTACAAAGACTTAGGGATTGGCTCATAAAAAAATTGATTTTTGAAAAAAGAATAAAAATGATTTTTATGATGCAATTTGGGAACTCTGAACCGTGACCAGATATTTAATTAAGAAAATATTAAATTTTTAGATATGATAGTGGTATAATTGTGTTATGTCAACTTTTTTCATATTTTTAAGTGAAAAAAATGAAGGTAGAATAAAGCATATATATTTTGCTACCATTTACCTAAGAAGGGAGATATAATATATAAGTGAACATATAAATGTATGTGTGTGTGTGTGTAAAACAACAGAAGAATAAGTAAAAAAAAAAAAAAAAAAAAGGTAATGGCTACCTGTAGTGGAGGGGGAATAGAGTAGACAGTAATGTTAGCTATGAATATATTTTGTATTTTGTATTTGACTTTGGAATCTGGTAAAAGTATAAAACAACATTAAATTTTAAATGCAACCCTTAAATATTGAAATTAAAATGAAACAGCGTTACCTAACAGTGTAACTTCTTCTCAAAGAAGAAATATCCTAAGTGTCTCTAAAACACAGTAAGTTGACAGTAAAATCATACTGCCCTAGAATCTTAATACTCTAAAAAATGTTAAACTGTTTTCAATAATCTTATCATTGGTGGTAGTGTTGGTACTTTTATGCTGAGACTTTTCTATGCATATTGTGAGATAATGAAATTAAGTAACTATATTGGCACAGGGATTTTTGGTGTGGGAGAAACTATATGCAGATATAAGTTTGATGAAGATAAGCAAAAACATGTAGCCCTGAATTTGAGTTGGAAGTATCAGTATGAACTCATGATAATAATAATTTTTAAACATGTTCTAACATTGTCTATTGAAAACTCTTAAAAACCATGACCAACATTTTATCAACGAGCAGATCTAACATTGAGATTGCGGTCTCTAATTATTTCCAGCTAAGAGGAACCAGTGCTCCTTGAAAAAATAATTGATTACCAGTCTAAGACAGATTGTACAAGATGACCATGGAACATCGTGTCATGCCAGAAGGCAGGGTGTCAATGATGGCAAGGACTATATCATAAGGACACAGGAACCAATTTAAAGAGCTTCCCACTGGCACGAATGGGACATCATGTGTGGCAACAGTAATAGTAACTTCAACACGTCAAAATACACGAACATATTTAAATCTATGAGTTCATAATAATACTTTTAATGGCATTGGTTATCATTAGAGTATTCTGGAAAGCCAACTCATTATTTTGAAGACTGGTAAATAAAAAGAAAGAACCAAGTTACATCCCTTATTTCCTATATTAACTTTACTTCTAACCAAATATTTGCTGGTAAGAAGTTATCTTGCTCTAAGAAATGTTCTGGCTAATAAACAGAAGGCAAACAATAGAATATTGCCATTGAGTAACCACTAATGAATTAATGGATTCAAGCAATAATCATCAATAGCTGTAATATCACAACAAAGAAAAATCAGACATTGTATGTCTTCTGATATAAGTATAACTAACCCCTTAGAGCATTTTTGGAAAAAAAAAAAATCAAGTCAGTATCTATAGTAAGCCTAACTTATAGTAGATCTAGCTATAATTTTACATGAAATACAGGAACAGAACAAATTAAATGACAACGGGGGATGCAAAGAGCAAAATTCAAATTGTGGATAAATCTACAAGACAAATGATTTGGTTGCTTTAATCAGCCAACTTATGTATAAAATAACACAAAGTAAAAATTAAGAAGTAAAAGAGAAAGTTAAGGTATCTGTAGATTAAAAAAAAACATTATCTATATTTGGCAATGAAGTCCTTAGCTTTTATAGATATATTCATATAGTTGAAAATGAAAAGATATGAATAGATGTTTCTTTAAATAAATATTTTCTTTAAACAGCATTGGGGAGGTAGTGGGAGGGATACAGAGGAAATAAGGTATCAAGAATTGACAGTTGCTCAAGCTCGATGATGGCTACCTTAAGGTTCATTGTACTATTTCTTGTACTTTTACATATATATTTCAAATTTTCCAAAATAAGATCCAACAAGTTAAAGAAAAAACACCTTTCCATATCATTTAGAGATATATAATAAATTATTTATGGGGAAAATGGCATGCTCCTGGGATTATGACATAAAAATAATCTAAGGGCAGGGGAAATGTGGCTAGGGGTATATATGAAACAAGGCTGATCATATACCAATAATTACTGAAGTTAAATGATGAGTACCTGACAGTTCATTTTACTATTCTACCTAGTTTGTGTATGCTTGAAATTTTCCACAGTAAATGTTCTGCTTTTTTTTAAAAAAGAGAAAAGTAGAAGGCAGAAAACTAAAAATAAAAGCAGAAGTAAATAGAACTTGAAAATAAATAAGCAGTGGAATGAATCAACAAAATCCCAATTTTAAATTTCTGAAATAATTAGTAAAACTGACAGATCAAGAAAAAAATAGAAAATATAAAAAAGAATATTAGTAATAAAAATGAAGATTATTTACAGATGTTAGAGATATGAAATAGAATAACAAGACGATATAATGCATAACTTTATATCAATAAATTCAAAAATTTAGATAAAATTGAAAAATTCCTGGAAAAATACAACTATCAAAAGTGGCCCAAAAAGAAAAGGAAAACCTAAATATCCAGATAAACATAAAAAGAAAAAACTGAATCATTAATCAAAAATCCTCCCACAAAGAAAAGTGCTTCCATGGCTTCACTGATGAGTTTTACCAGGTAATCAGGGAACAAATAATTTTAATATACAAGCAATTCTAAAATACAGAAAAAAAGGGAACAGTCCCCAATTAATTTGATGAGGTTAGCAAAACTGGATGCCAAACCCTGACAAGGACATTATGAGAAAGGAAAATTACATCACTCAAAAAAACAGATGTGAAATTCTAACTGAAGTATTATCAAACCAAATCCAGCAATATATAAAAATGATAATATATCATGCCCAAGTAGGATTTATCCCAGAAATGAAGTTTATTTAACATTAGAAAATTAATGACTATAAGTCACTACATTAACAGATTAAAGAGAAAAATGATATGATTTACTCAATAGATACAAAAAAGAATGTGATGAAATTCAACATCTATTCAATATAAAAACTTTTAGCAAAATAGGAACAGAATTAAATACCCTTTGCCTGATAAAGGGTATTTACCTCTGGCAAGCATCTTATTAATGGTGAAATATTGAAAGTCTTCTATTTGAAACTGGGAATAAGAAAGGATGCCCACTCTCACTACTCCTATTCAACATTGTACTGAAGGTCACAGCTAGTGCAAGAGGAGAAATAAAAGGTATGACTGGAGTTGCTACAATAAAGTTACTCAAACAGATATGATTGTAAAGGTAAAAAATTAAAATGAAATCTGAAGATAAATTATTAAAAGAGTTTAGCAATGTTATTCTGAATCAACACACAATAAACAATTGCATTTTTATATAATTCAACTAAAATTATTCAATTAAATTTTTAAAAGATACTATTTACAATAGCATAAAAACAAAATGTGCCTAATAATACATCTAAGCATTTACTGGAATAATTTTAAAAGATCTAAATAAATAGAGAACCATGCCACATTCAAAGATGGAAGGGCTCAACAGTGAAAAAATAATCAATTCCCTCCCAGTGGATCTATAGATTCCAGGTGATATCAATGAAAGTCCCAATAAAACAATTGAATCAGTAATCAAAAGTCCTCCCAGGGAGAAAGCTAAGTGCTTCCCACAAAAGACAACCAACAGGGGTTTTATTACTGGAAACTTACGACTGAAAGTGATTCCCCAGAGGGAGAAAGATCAGGCAGATCCCTTTGTCACACCACATTCAAAAGGGATTTCCAGGGGGCATTAAGAAGTGCAGAGTGAAAGGTAAAAGTATAAGCTAAAAGAAGGAAAAAAATGAGAAAATCGTCATCATGTTGGAAGGAGGTGGGGAAAGAAATTATAAAGCATAAGTATTAATGAGTATGACAATGTCAAAATTATGGATTTCTAATAAATAAAAGCTATTTGTAATGTCTAAAACCAATACAGGTTTAACATAAAAAATAAGCAATGAACAAATCAGCAATGAGAAAATGATAGGAAACCAGTGAGAAAAAAAAAATAGATGAAGACTATGACTAGGTAATACAAGGAGGAAAGAAGTCTGAATGTTTATAAATGTATGAAGATAATATCTTACTAGTAATAGGTGAAATGTATTTGAAAATAACAGTGAGACACCACATTAAACCAATCAGACTGGCATACATTAGAAAATGGAATAATACCAAGCATTAGCAAAGATAGGAATTTTCTCACACTGCTGCTGGGTACATAAAATGACAGAATCCTTCTGAACAGCTTCCCAGGAGTTCTTATTGGCACTTAGTATCCTTATACCTTAAGTATGACTCAGCAATTCCGTTTCTTTTCAATACCCCAGAGAAGCTCTTGCACAGGTCTCCAAGGGAACATGTGTGAGCATGTTTGTCTTAGAGGTGCTTATACTAGCAGACTTCCTCAGGATGCTTTCATTGCAAGCATCAATGGAGCTCATTATCTCCCCTTCCCCACACATAAGTAACTTCTCCATCAGTGTTCCTTTCTGTCAATAACATCACCGTCATCCCTGTTACCCAAGCTCTACACTGCTTGCATGACATTAGTCATCTGTCATTTATCCCACCGCCCTCCTCTTCCAGATCACCACATCCCAAGGGCCAGATGATGGCCTCCAAAGTCTGCCAGCAACAGGCACCAAGAACTACTTGGCTGCTCAATCCAATGGACACTGTTCAGTGGTCATCTTACTTGACCTTTCAGCTGCATTCAGAAGAACCAACAATTCCCTTCTTAAAATATAATCCTTCCTTGGGTTCCATGACCCATTCTTTTCTGGCTTTCATCCTGCTTTGCTGGCAGCATCCCTTGGTCCCCTTTGCCCGCCCATTTCTTCACTGCTCATGCTCCCATGGTTTGGGCTAGGCCCTCTTGTATTTCGACTCTATTCACACTTATGCTGATGGCTTTGACACAGTTATCTGAGCCCAGATATTCTGCTACACAAATTTATACCTCTTTACTGGATATCTCTACCTAAGTATCTCCTAAGAGCCTCAAATTCACTAACTGAACTCACCATCTCTCTTCCCCACACCTACCCTTCAGCTGGCCTCTAACTCATTGAGTCATTCACTCAGTTGTCTATGCCTGAGGTCATCTGTGGCTCCTTTCTCTTCCTTAACTCTATCCTCAACTCCTATCACTCTGGAGTCCAGTGGATTCTACCTCCCAAATAGCTCTCAGATCAGTCTTCTCTGTTTTCACCGCCACTGCACTGGGCCAGACCACCATTTTCTCTCCCCCTGACCACCACTTTCTAATCTCTTCTCCACAAAACAACCCTTGCAAGGCTTTCTAAAATGCAGCTCTGGCTATGTCATTGCCTTCAGGACGGCATTTCAACTTGCTTCTGTCTCTCTCTCTAGCTTCATTTCTGACCTTCTCCCCCACCTCTGCCCACGCTGTGTTGACCATCTCCACACCAACCTTCCTCCTGTGGGGGACTTCTTTTAGCTTCCCCTGATGGCCTTAGCCTCTGGGCCTTCCAACATGTTGCCCACACTCTGAGTGCCCACTTTGCCACCTGTGCTCCCATCTCAGCTGTAACATCAATCTCTTTTAAAAGCTTTCCATGGCCTGAATAAGTGTTTATCCTATATGTGTTCATGGCACCCATCATAGCATGTTTCATCCTAATACTCAATTTCTACTATCTAAGTTCTCTGTCTTCTTTACTGGACAGAAAGCTTCTAGTGGGTAGGAAGGACAAATATAACTCACCATCTAATTCTCAGATTTAGTATACTCCTCAGAGTTCAGTATTCAATAAATATGTGTTGCATAAAAGAAGAAATGAATAAATGCATCCTCTGCACTTCTGCCATATTTACTTTACTTAAAACACAAAGCACGGGCTTCCCTGGTGGCGCAGTGGTTAAGAATCCGCCTGCCAATGCAGGAGACACCGGTTTGAGCCCTGGCTCGGGAAGATCCCACATGCCACGGAGCAACTAAGCTCATGTGCCACAACTACTGAGCCTGTGCTCTAGATGCTGCGAGCCGCAACTACTGAAGCCCATACACCTAGAGCCTGTGCTCCACAGCAAGAGAAGCCACTGCAATGGGAAGCCCACACACCACAACAAAGAGTAGCCCCCGCTCACCACAACTAGAGAAAGCCCGCATGCAGCAACGAAGACCCAACACAGCCAAAAATAAAAATAAAATTTAAAAAAAAAAAAAAAACACAAAGCACAATCTATCACCTCCCTTTAAAAAAAAATCAGTGACTCTGTACTGCATGATAAGCAAAGTTCACATGCATTAGGCAGGCATTCATGATACATCATCTTCTCCAGATTACTTTTCTGGATATCGTTGATTATCACGTGTTCTATTTTCCAGCCCACCTGAATAACTCATATGTGTACATATTCCTCTGACTCTCACCTCTCTGCCTTAGCTCATGCTCTTTCCCAAACTCTCTCCGTACATTATCTCCACATGTCTCAGTCCTACTTACCATTCAAAACCCAACACCCACGCCACCTCTTCCATGGAGCTTTCCCTGATCCTGCCCTCTAGAAATTGTCTCCTCTTCCTCTGGATTTCCACAGCATTTGATCTGTATATTTCTTATGAGCCTTATCACTTAGTACCTATAGAATATATATTTGTATTTCTCTTTTCCTACTCTGGATGGCAAACAACTTGAGAGCAATAAATGTATCTTTTTGAAAATCTATGTGTTCTGGGTTGAATAGTGTCCTCCCCAAATTCATGTCCACCCAGAACTTCAGAATTTGAACTCACCAGGAAATAGGGTCTTTGAAGATATAATTATCTTAAGTTAAGATGAGGACATATTGGCTAAGGGTGGGCTCTAGAGCCAATGGCTGTTGTCCTTACGGAAAGGCCAAGTGAAGACGGAGGCAGAGATTAGAGTGATGCGTCCATGAGTCAAGGATTGCCAGCAACCACCAGGAACCAGGAACTAGACATGGAACAGATTTTCCCCTAGGGCTTTCAGATGGAGCATGGCCCTGATTGACACCTTGATTTCAGACTTCTAGCCTCCAGAAATGTAAGAAAATAAAGTTCTATTGTTTTAAGTCACTCAGTTTATGGTAATTTGTTACAACAATTCTAGGAAATGAATACACTGTGTATTTGTTAGAGTTTAGTAGAGCCCTTGAGTGCTAAGTTTAGTAACTGTTGCATGAATAAGTGAATGGCTGTTGAGGCCTGCATCGCCTGACTCTGGGACATATCATCACTGTTACCGTAGGCATTTGGCATGGCTCCCAAACATGTCTTCATGAGGACGTGCAGAAAGGATGAACTACTTCAAACGTTGATTCAATATGAGGGAGAGGATCAAGGGCTCCTGATAGGCTGCTAGGGTACCCTCGGCTCAGAAATGGAGGTCAGGATAGATAAGGAAAGGCAGGTCCCTAAGACAGATGCAAGGCTTCTCTGTAGGAACAAGTCCCAGGGCACTTCAGGAAGCTCAAAGACTTGTATCTACTTTTGCTTTCTCTGCAGTTTTCTCTCCATCCAATGCCTTCCTCAGGACAAACTCTTCTGACCCAGATAGGTCAAGTGACACCACCTTTCATCCATAAATTGCAGTTCATGTCTGTGCTCTTTCACTGGCCAAGAATAGGACCTAAAATCACAATGGGACACTAGAACACCTTTCTTGGTGATACAGTTCTTAAAATACTTCCTTAAAGAGTGGGTTTCTCCATACCTTCTTCGTTCTTACAGAGGAGGACACATTTGTTCCCTGTGACCTTTTTTTTTTTTTTTTTTCAGTACGCGGGCCTCTCACTGTTGTACCCTCTCCCGTTGCGGAGCACAGGCTCCGGATGCGCAGGCTCAGTGGCCATGGCTCACGGGCCCAGCCGCTCCGCGGCATGTGGGATTTTCCCGGACCGGGGCACGAACCCGCGTCCCCTGCATTGGCAGGCGGACTCTCAACCACTCTGCCACCAGGGAAGCCCTCTCTGTGACCTTTAAAGTCTGATGTCATATGTAATATCCCACCTTCTTGCTTTGGGCACTTGGCAGACTCTCACCACATGTCAGCTATCTCTCCATTACCCATGTGGGTATCAGACAAAGAAAAGCCACAGGTTGAATGTCAGCCACCCAACCTGCCTTTGAGAAGTCTCTTCCTTTTGTTCATACAGATGTCCTCTGGGACGCAGAATCATGTTACAATCTATCCAAGAAAAGCCAATTTGAAGCCAAGACCAGCTATATAATTGGCAGGGTCCAGTGTAAAATGAAAATGTGGGGCCCTTTGTTCGAAAACAATTAAAATCTCAAGGCAGTGACAGTAGAGCATTAAACCAGGATCAGGGCCCTTCCGAGCAAAGGACCTGTGTGACTGCATAGGTCACACACCCATGAGTCTGAACCTGTCTGCAGTTGAAAACCAGACACTACATTTCATGAGCAAAAGCTAACAGCATTTGGATTGTCAACTGCTTTGGATTCTCTCCTTGGCTGCTTCCTTCACTAGGACAGGTCATCAAATATGATGGCAGCTGATTGAGAACTACTATATAAATGGTTTACACAATGGATAATGAATTCAAGACTAAAATGTCATTAAAAAAAAAAAAAAAACAATCCACTGGTAAATACACTTCCCCCGGGTATAATGAGGCTTTCTTTTGGGACAAAGAAAGATGAATTTTTATCTTGTGAGTTTTGAGCCTGTTGAAGTCAGTTGGCTGCTCCTGTTTGGGAAGTTTTATGCTCAGATTTTGCTGCAAATGTTAGCTCTTCCCTCCTAGTTTTTCCCACCCACCCCATCCCCAACGTTACTGGGGTAACTTCGGCAGGGCTGGAGTTGCTGGATAGTGGAGTCAATATGTATATATTGATCATCTTACTTGTGCATAGAAAGATCCCAATACTATGTAAGGGAATTGTGAGACCTTCTTTGTATAAGTGTAGGATACCTTGCCCATTCAACTGGACCACCCTCCAAAGCTGGATAAGACTGTATTAACCATATTAGACCAAAGGCCAGAGAGAGAAATCTGAAGTGGGCTAGTTCTGAAGAAGCAACATCATCTCTGGGCAGAAACTGTGCAAGGCCTCACAAGAGATGGAACCTGCAATGTGACCCAGAAATATGAAGGCAGCTGACTTTTTCTTCCCTGACCTATTGTCCCTTTCCCATATTACCATGGTTGCCATGTCTTCTGGCTTAGCGTATACACCATAGTCTCTCTTCTAGTAGCATCGTGGATCTTTGAAATCTACACCACTTAGCTTGTCCTTGCCAGCACATGCTTAGCCTCCCAGCCCCACTTTGCCCCTTCAAGGTGAGTAGGCACATAACCAGAATCTGGCTCATCATGGAGCACCACTGCTCTGGACCACTGGGTTGGAACCCAGTCTAACTCCAGAATAGCAAGCTATATTTAACACATAAAAAAACTGCCCTGCCCAGAGTTGGTGGTCAGTAACTATTTGAGGAAAACCTCAACACAATGAGTAATAGCCTTTTCTCCAGAAAATGTTTAGTACTTTACTAGAAATATGTATTTCTGTTCTGTTTTTAAGTCTTAGAAAACTCAGTTCATTTCTTGACACTTAAGCATACGCTGGCTTGTGACATCTAAAAAGTTTTCTTGACAATTAAAAAGTTTTCTTGCAATTATTTAACAATTATTTGACACTCTGTTTTAACTTATCATGTGTTTATTTTTACTTTTTTTCCTCAATTAAAATAAAACTCGTTGAGGGCAAAGAACAGGTTTATGATTTTGTATATCTCCCAAAGTAACCCAACAGAACAGGCATTTAATAGATACTTGCTTTAATTTCTGGTTCTGCAGCATCTTGCCACTCTTTCTTTAATTTTGTCATTTTCGCCACATTTACCCTACCAGATATGCCTTGACATATACAGCATTTGAAAATGTATACTTAATATTTTAAAGAGTGATACTATCTTGAAAATAATGTTAAGTGAATGGAAAGCAAGTTAATGAAATAGATGCTTAATATCACATGTTATAACACAGAATTAAGAATACTGGAACAAAAACACCTATGGGAAGTGAAAGCATAACCTGGTCAGAAACAAAATAATCAACTTCAGGAGAGAGGGAGTGGAATGGGATTAGGGGGCTGTGACTTCTTATTTCATAATAAAGAAAAGAAAACCAGGAAAAAATCATTTGAAGCAACTGTGGCAAAATGCTAACATTTTAAAATCTGGGTGGTGGGTTTGATTATGTAAAATATTTTATTCTAAAACAATGTTTTACTTGTTTCAATTTGGGAAGCTTCAAAAGTCTGGTCACAGAGAGAAATCTACCTCTTGCAACGCCCAGGCTGCATTTTGGTTATACATTTAAATACGACAAAACCAGGAGCTTCCAATTTTAAATGAGATGTGATGAGTTAGACACAAAGAAGCAAACACCTTCCAAAGGGAGGGAAGCGAACCAAAGCCTTTTGGGGACTGCCCTAATCTTCTATCCCATACCCCAGGAAGCCTTTAAGAAGAACTATATACATTTATTTAAATCTTTCATGCAAGAGCACAACCTCCATGAATTTCTAATTATGATCACTTCCACTTGGTGCCCTTTACTCTCCTTGGTAAAATGATTTCAAAATATTATGATCTGATGGCCTTAAGACATCATGCAAGTCAATAAAAAAAAGAGATGAACACCCCCGCCAATGGGCAAAAGCATGAACCAACAGATAACCCTCAAAGGTAATACAACCGGTTAATAAGCCTATGAAAAATATAATCAAAACATCAAGGTGTTCTTTAAACAATTAAGTTGGCAAAGACTGAAAGTAAATGAATTCTCACCATCCGAAAGTTGGTGAGAATGTGCTCTCACAGAGAGCTGAAAAGAATATAAGTTGATACGAACTTTCTAAGATCTTGAAAAGGGTTTTACCCCTTGAACTAGTAGCCCCATCTCCAAAGATTCCTCCTAAAAATTCATCACAACATGAATTATTATAACAAATGAATAAACTAAAACAAGTTATGTGGCTAATATAGAAGAATGAATACAGAAATTATTATATAATTATGGTACGAACTATTACATCATCAACATACTCATTAAAAATGCTCAGGGAAAAAATCATACTGCACCATTAATTAAAATAAATAGCAGAACAGAAATAAGATACAGTATAATCTCAACATTGTTTAAAATTATATGATACCTATAAACAGAAAATAAAAACTAACACTAAATGCACTGAAATAGTACCTGTGGGTGGCTCTGGGTAGAAGGATTGTGGATTGTTCAGATTTTTAAAAATATTTTCCAAGTTTTCTATATTGGGTTATATCTTATAACTCAGGAAAGGAACACCAAATAAACACTATCTTTAAAGGAAAAAGAGAAGTAACTATTGCCTAAAAAAACATCTACCTAGGCCTAGATTTCAAATCTAATTCGTTGGGAACACAGGTGACCTAGTCAAATATGCTTTAGTTTTGCAAGTTGCCTTTTTAAACTTTCCCATGATCACAAGTCTCTGGGTTCTCTCCACTTCTTGCTAAGCAGGGCAGGAAGTGTTTGACCCATGCCTATTACCATGCCAGTGTTGGCTACCACGTGGAAACAATTTCTAAAATCTATCCTAGGATAGATGGAGGCAGAAGAACATCGTTTTCTCACCAATGCATTTCATATCCCTTTTTGCATCCAATTCACTTCATGTGTTTATTTGGACGCACCCCTGTTGTAGACTGCTGAGCCTGGAGTAACAGTTTTACCCTCTTGTGACAGCCTAAGAAGGCCGTACTCTGCTTTAATGGCTGTTCTGGCTCTGCTCTGACTAAAATGATGACCCAGGCCTGAGAGTTTCATCTTCAGAATGGCAGAGGTGGTCATTCAAACAGCCTAACCTTCGAGATGCTCTTAAAATGGAACCCGTGTTTCTTCAGCCAACAATGCCCCTTCTACTGTCTTTATTTAAATAGAGTCATAGCTGCAAAAGAGCTAAAAAGGAACTCACTGAATTGCCTCATCATGGAGGGAGGGGTAGGGAATTAAACATGATATACATTTTCCCTTTATTTTAGGATGTAACAATGTGAAAGAAAACTCTGTCACTGGGGTCCCTAGGTTTGACTGAAACAAATTTTACGCTGGAAATCAGACACTAAAGTTAAAGCAGCTAGATCTTTTCCATTTCCACTGCATCCCCGTTTCTAACTTTAACCCCAAATCAAGGCAGATTCCAGGCATAACTGGCATACTTGGGTTTGTCTGGATGAATTAAATGGTCACATAGTACTCGCCAAATTTCTACATGCATAGAGCCCCATACCTGGTGTGCCAAATACATAACGGAAAAGAAAGAGCTGGTATTTGCTTACAGAGTCAGTAATCTAATTGGGGAGGGGGTGGTTTGGGTAGGATACGGAGAAGGCTGGAGAGGATGGTGTAGGACTCAGCAAACATTTTCTTAAAGGGCCAGAGTAAATATTTTAAGGCCAAGAGGGAAAATGTAGGCTATTATGTAAGTACTTATAAAAACCATTTAAAATGTAGTCATTTTAAAATGTAAAAATTATTCTCTCTCAGGGCCATTAAAAAAAAACTAAAAAAAACAGGCTGGTCTTGGCCCTTGGGTCTACCTGGCTAGGACAGGAGGTAGAATCCCTGGCTAAGAGCAAGGGAGCCGCAGTTTCAATTCTTTCCACGTGATTTTAATGTAAATCATTTTTTCTTCAACAAAACAGGAAAAGTACTAGGTATCCTTGATTATCTAACACGATTGTTGTCAAAGATCCAATGAGGAAATAAATGTGAAAGAACTATGATAAATTAAAAATTTCTAAACCAACACAAAGTACTATCATTGTAAACACTGCTTGTAGAGGAACTTACAACCAAGTTCCATCAAGAAAAATCTAACATTAGTCATCTCAACTAGGAATGGCCACAGAGGATTAAAGTGTATGTGGAATACTCTGACCTAAAGAATGAGAGAAGGGTGCATTTCATAAAGATGATACTGGGGAAACAGCACTGCAATCCCCACCTGCAATGAGGAATAGAGACAGGCAAAATGTACGCAAGTTGGCTTTAAGCCTCAGAAAACTTTTTGCCCATGAATCCTGCATATTCCCCCTATTTTCCTGTGCCCTTTTTCTTGCAGCTGGCTCCATGTTCTAACTGGATCTAAAGCAGAAGGCTTCACAAAGCTTCCCAACATGGCAACACAGTGTGTACAGGGATTTCTAAATTGTGCTTGGCCTAATAATACTTGCACACAGTAGGCACTAAATCCATGTGTGTGGAATTTAATTCAGCTGACACTCTCTGCTTTGAAGGAACATTACAAAGACGGACCAGATGAGATCACTTATTTGTTCAGTTTTCAGAGATACTGAAAGGTGGAAAACAACAACAATAATACTGCTTTTCATTCTGATGAAATTGAAAAAATTTCTCCAGAGCAAAGCATGTGTTAATGCCAATAGTCCAAAACAGGTGGCAACAAAATTTTTCAAATGAAACATTTTCTTGTGACTTTTTCTGTAGTTGAAATGACACGATAATAACTAATAATTAATTACATGGCAATGACCCTCCAGTAGATTCATGCCTGATATTGAAAAGGATGAGATACTCATATGTCTGTCAACTTCGTTCCATAAGCAGAGTTCTTACTTTACAGCTCCTGGTTCCAGATTCAATAAACATTAAAAGGTATTTTGCCAAAACAAAAACAACAACAAAAACCCTTTTACATCAAAATTTTTTACTGGAGAATCATGCCATTTTTCTTGCTTCTAGTTACTGGTTCAGTAGAAGTTGCCTTTTTGTTATGTAATTATATTCAATGTTTAATTATTTCCCAAAAAGTGTAAAATAATCTTTAAAAAAAGAAGATATTCTTATCAAACTCTCAATACTCATATTAAAGCAATTGCTTTAAATGTCAAAAAAAAAAGTTTTAAATGAACAAAATGGAGAGTTCAGCCATGAAAACTACTGACTGAACATACACATAACTGGATTTATCATTAGTATTTCTTAATTACTCTTTCTTATCCCTTAGGTTGCATCTCCCATTTATTTTCTCCTTAGCATTTGCAGATGCCCAAATTTCATAAATTGCAGGAATAGCCACCTTACTTTCAATTATCCATAAACTTCACATCAACCTGATGTTTTCCTCCTCTCTAAATTGGCACAAATCCCTCTGTTTCCAGTCTGGATATGCGCAAGCTGCAAGTTTCATTCTGGAAGAAACGCAGACATTTGGAATCACTCTGGTAAAATTTCTGACTTAACGCCATCTCAGAAGTGAGAAGACATGCAAAGACACCTGATTTGCTCATCGTCATCATCCCTCCACCATTTGATTTCTGCATCATACAACCAATTTATTCATCATAACCACCTACAGAATGTGCATGTATCGCTTGCAGTGTTTATTCCCTGCCTGTGGAAAATAAATGATCAAGACAAATTCAAATATTTGACACTTCCTCCATTTCAAAAAATAAAAGGATCAATTTTAAGCCCTTCATTATTGTCCCTATGAGGAGCAGAAGGGAAATTGAATGTGCTGCCAACAATGAAAAGGAGTTTTCCTTCAGAACGCCCTGATTTAAATAGAGAGTATGAGCAGACGCAATTGGAAGCACCCACATTAATATTTTTAAATGAAAACTTAAAAAAGATTCAGATTGTGGATTTGACCCTCAACCATTGGCAGGTGGGAAAATCATAGGTAGCCTGATAGGAGAGGGAAGGAAGGGAGGGAGGAAGGGAGGGCAGGAGGGAGGGAGGAAGGAGAGAGGGAAAAGGGAGGAAAAAGGATGGGAAAGACAGGAAAAGAGGGAGGGAGGGAGGAGAGGGGAGAGTTTGAGAAACCTTAACGGCATTGTTACCTACTTCAGGAATATAAAAAAGATAGGGGTATGTACACTCATTGAAGAAAACTTTCTAGAGATGCCAGATAAGAATGGCTACATCCAAAAATTCAAATCCAATCAAGCCAAATCCTACTGTCATTCTAGCCACTGCATAAAAAGAAGAGACACTATTCTTAAATTATTTAGATTGTGAAAACCCCAGAGTCATTACTTCAGCTGATTATTCTGAAATGTGTACATATGTATTTAAAGTTTGTAAATATGTAAAATTTGTAAATATATAAGTGTGGTGGAGGGTGGAGGGTGGTATGGTCAGACTCCTGGCTTTTGACACTCTGGAGCAGAGCAGAGGTGGCCAGGGGGGCGTGTCCCTCATCCCTCACCATCATCGCAGCCAGGCCTGAAAAGATCCCACCCCACCACATGAGGGAAACGTGAGGGAAACAAAAGCAGGGTTTCAATTTTTCTTAGGGAGCCCTGCACTCTGGATTTTTCCAGTGCCCACATTTAATAGCATTAACTATAGAGGGAAGAAAATATTCAGGGATTAATGGGAAATGGTGGGGGGCTGGACATGATGGATTCATTTTCACTATAGAATGAAAATCTGATGCATTCACTCACAAAAGGAGATGATTCCACACCTCCATCATTGTATCCTCTTTCTGGGCGCTGCGTGCCCCTTCTTCTTCACACACGTGTAAATGTAGAGTACAGAAAGGCATGCATGTTTGGGAGCTTTCACCATATAGAAACGCTGCGCATTTGCTCCCCTCTGCTTCATCCCTTTCTTGCTCTGAAAATGCTTCCCTTTGCTGGGGATAAAAGCACTCAAAGCACCTTTCTGTTGTTGTTTACCCACAGGAAAAACAGTCTGTTAACTAAAATACCACACTGAAGGATTAAACCTGTTAGCACGGGATTTACAAAATTGTTTTTCTTCTAATGTTCCTGAATTTATAACACAACCAAATTAATACAATTAAGTTAAACAATACTTTGGTCAAGAAACAGGAGGATAAATACAATCTCCCAGTTTAAAAAAAAAAATCAGACTGGGAGAGACAAAGGGAATTATTAAATATATTAGCAGGAAACAAATACATTTATTTTCTCAACACCAGTTTACAGTTGTATTTATTTGGTTAGAAAAAACTTGGCTTAGATAATCATATTCTGAATTTGGAGGGCTGTTAAAAGCCGGGAGGTTGGGGAGCTGAGCGACTGTATTTCAGGGCTCAGGACGACCACCACCGCAGCCGCCGACGAGATAAAGATCCTGAGACAACCTTTCTCTGGCAACTGATGTAGTCTTTGTCAGCCGCTGCTGGAACCTCAACTCAAGCTGAAACAGCTGAAATATCAACTCAAGCTGTCACCCTTGTGCTACGTCTCATAAATCCAGATTAAACCTTTCTGTTTGTTTGCCGGTTTGGCTTTGTTTTGGGAAGTCAGGAGGGGGGAGGAAGGTTAGAAAAACAGTTTTGGTTTTCGAGTGTTCGATTCCTGTCCAGAAGCTCCTGGATGAGCAGGACAGTCGTTTCGTCATTCAACAAACCTTTTGGAGGCATGGGCTGTGCTGGGAGGGGTAATTCACAGAGCAAAATGCTTTTGACTTGAGCATTGTGGATGTTTGGGGGAAGAACAAGCTATTTCCTATCAAATTGTACATGGCAGAACACAATATTCATTAAAACTATCTTGCCTTTGAGTTATCTATCTTTTCCATACAAAATATAAATTTGCACGAAAAATATTAAATAAAAGAATATTTTTTAAAAATTAAATAAAATTGAACAAGATGAAACCTGACTTCTGAAACATAAGGTGAGATATAGGCAACCACATACATAACTGGTCTGTGATTGAAAGGTAAAACACCTCCTAAAATTACCAGGTAAAAGTCTGATTAGAAGTTTCTGGCAATTGTGTGCAAACAAAGTCAGGATTCTCAGTTAGACTTCATTTAAATTGTCATTCTAATATCGTATTTTGTTTAATGGGCCTGTATATTTTGTTCTTTAACGTTTAAAATCAATTTAATAATTTATGGTGGTTTCTGCATCCTCTACCACACACTTTTATTGTTTTGAAAAAGGCAAAATATTATCCTGAAAACGTAAATGGTTTTCTTTCTAAATATTTTAAACTCTCCTAGAGAACATACACTCTCAAATGCATACATATATATGTATAACTTCTCACGAGGTTATGACAGGTTTTCTATCTTTTCATGCCATCTTTGGGCTTTATAATGCACTGTAAAATAATTCTGTTAACTATGCGGAAAGACAGTAATTGTATGTAACATGCTTTTATTTCTTTCATTTATAAACCGAGCTGGATTTAGGTTTGTAAATATTTGAAGCAAGTAACATTAATCAGAAACTGAGCACAGTGCAGAATTTTTAGAAGCGAAAGGCAATTAAAAACTGCATATACATAAAAAAGTTATTTGGGGAGAAATTCCTACTTAGGCTTTTTTGACACTTGCAATGATTTTTTTAAAGGGCAACATGGTGTTTTAAAATTTTAATTTAGTTAAAGAAAACTCAACCCCAAAAAGCCGCTCTATTGCATGGAAACCTCACGAGGCAAGCTTCAGTCCTGAGCAAACAAAAGCAGCTGCATTTATAAACCCTTGAAAAAAGGGTTTATAATGCAAACGCTGCTGTGACCTTAACTCCAGAGGTGCAAACAGGAGGCTGTAATAGGAAAATTATGCATTAAAACAGAATGGGTTCAAAGAATGTTTTAAGATTTCTATTTGATCATGTTTGGTAGTTTTTCCAGTTTCAAATATAAATGAACTTATGCAACTGAATGAGAAGGAAGCTTCTGTTTCCTTAAACACCTAAAATGGGTGAATTGTATGAAATGTAAAATATATCTCAATAAAGCTGTTTTAAAACAAAACAAAACCATGGATTTCTATCAGGGGCCAAAAGGAGTTTGAGACGGTGTGAGGGGCATCTTGCCACTGAACAGTAAATAAGGACTGCTTGCAGACTAGGGATTTCTAACCGACAGACTAACCCACAAAATAGTTCTAGCATTTGGAAATGTGAAGTGAAATGAGCTGCGTTCTGAAAGCACAGAAATGCACACTTTACACACCGTACAACAATTTGCTTTTAATATAACTAAAAAATAACATTCATTTTGGAGTTATTTTCTTAAGCTCTTAAATGAAATGTAAGAACAGTGCACCTAAATCTTAAAAAAAGGAAGACAAAAGAAAGGAAGGAAGAGAGGGAGGAATAAAGAAGTATTGCAAAAAAGAGAAAATGCAAAGAATGACAGTGAACAAAAAAAAGGAAGGAATATTCAATAAAATGAAAAAAAGGGAAATAAAGATTTAAGACAGTTAAAGACCAGAGAAGATGAGGGTATATTTCCAATGAAATTTCTAATATTTTAATACTCTAAGAGAACAAAATTGCCAGAGTAGAGAATTCTCTAAGATAAAAGACTAGTAAAATATCAAATAGATTGTTTAACTCTCTTAGAATTTGGAAAACACATGAAGGAGAAAATGAATCTTTATTTATATTACTGGAAATTAAAATCTCGTTCAGAAGATTAATGTTGGTATACTGTTATATGGAAAACCAGATCTAAATTTCATAAATGTCTGTAGGTCAAAACAATCTCAGGAGAATCTGCTATAGCTGCATCTTCATTTGGGGAAGATGAGGCTCATAACTAAGGAATTCCTTTCCCTAAGCTCTGATTCACCCAGGGCTTCCACTCAGAACCTTTCTTAATGTTCAAAGGAGAGATAATATCTGCATTAAAGAATAATAAAGAGGACCACCTAGAGGGGTGGGATAGGGAGGGTGGGAGGGAGACACAAGAGAGAAGAGATATGGGGATATATGTATATGTATAGCTGATTCACTTTGTTATAAAGCAGAAACTAACACACCATTGTAAAGCAATTATACTCCAATAAAGATGTTAAAAAAACCCCAAAAAACTACACATATTCGGGGCTTCCCTGGTGGCGCAGTGGTTGAGAATCTGCCTGCCAATGCAGGGGACATGGGTTCGAGGCCTGGTCTGGGAAGATCCCACAAGCTGCGGAGCAACTGGGGCCGTGATCCACAACTACTGAGCCTGCGCATCTGGAGCCTGTGCTCCGCAACAAGAGAGGCCACAACAGAGAGAAGCCCGCGCACTGCGATGAAGAGTGGCCCCCGCTCACCGCAACTAGAGAAAGCCCTTGCACAGAAACGAAGACCCAACACAGCCAAAAATAAATAAATTAATTAATTAATTAATTAATTAAAAAAAAGAAGTTTACTTACTGGATCCAGTGGAAGCAACACAAAAACTACACATATTCAAAAAAGTATAGACATTTACCTTTAGAATATTTTAGCTATCTTTAACAAACAAAATCTAGTAATGAAGATATGAAGAAAAGAATAATAAAGAGGACTTCCCTAGTGGTGCAGTGGTTAAGAATCCGCCTGCCAATACAGGGGACACGGGTTCTAGCCCTGGTGTGGGAAGACCCCACATGCCGCAGAGCAACTAAGCCTGTGCGCCACAACTACTGAGCCTGCGCTCTAGAGCCCACGAGCCACAACCACTGAGCCCACATGCCTAGAGCCCGTGCTCCGCAACAAGAGAAGCCAACGCAAAGAGAAGCCACCGCAACAAAGAGTAGCCCCCACTTGCCGCAACTAGAAAGACCGCACTTAGCAATGAAGACCCAACACGCCCAAAAATAAATTAATTAAAAAAAAAAAGTCTCTAATCCAGCTGTGCTTATTGTTTTAAAAAAAGAAAAGAATAATAAAGAGATGCCAGTGCCTTATCATTTTCATTGACATAAGGAAAATCTGTGTTTTTTATTTTTGCTTTTGTTCTTCGGAAGTGAGGCAGGATTCTGAAATTCACAATGATCCTGGTGCAGGAGCAATACAAAGCAGTGCAACTGGTGGGAAAACAGGTGGAAGGTTCTACAAGCGGGATGGCTCTTTGGGGGTCAAAGGCAACTCTTAATGTATGTTAGAGTAAAGTTGGCATAAATTGCCCAGGTACAGGCATGGTGAGACGTGGGTCCTCTCTAAAAATAAACTTTCAGGGCCACATGATGCTCCCTGGGGCTCCTGAATGGGCAGTGGTAGCTCCTTTGAAATGTTTCTGTAGAGCCCATTTTTGGAGATTTTGTGCTCTGTGGAACAGGGCGTGGTATTCAGGATTGGTGTCTGCATTCGTCCATCTCGTGAGCAGTTTTGTGTAAATAACCCTAGGCCCATTAATCTCCCAGAAGCAGTGTAGGACCAAGTTGTCCATCGCTGAGGCAGGAGGTAAGGTGTGGCCACAACACTGGTATATATAATAAAATCAGCCCCTGAGATCTGGACCCTAACCCCTTTGACACTCTCAGCACACTGCTGTTTTCTATTAGAACTTTTCTTCAGGTCCAAAGATCAGGCTATACAATGGGCTTTCTTCTACCTCTATCTCACACTGCCTGAATGAATAAGTAAATTTTAAGGTTTATGTAATATCCTTAGTAATATCTATGTCTGGAAAGAAAGGCTTAAACATACTCTCTGACAAAAGAAAGGAAGAGCATGGGTGTGAAAAGAGGGAAGATACACAGCAACACGTACCCTCTGCACATCCGTGCTGTGCATGGAGCAGCAAAAGTCAGGCTGGTAATGAGTCATCTGTCTAGTCAGGACCACATCTGACTGGCCATCCAGCCATTTTAAAAAATAAAAGGCGGGGTCTACATGCACCACGGAAAGTCAACTCAGATTATGTATGTCAGAAGTAGACAGACTTCTGGCTCTGAAACAGACCCTCTTATTTTGAACATATCATTTCTTTTATTATGTTGGCTTTTTGAAAGATGCAAACACCGTCTGGTCCTCCTTTTCTGTCCTTTTTTCTTGAGTAAAAGCTTAAAATAAAAAGTAGAAAGATTCTACAGGTAACTTACATCTAAGAGAAAAGCTAACACTGAGAAGGAATGCACATTTTCACTTCTATTGCTTTCTCAGGGAAGGCCTTAAAGGATCTTATTTCCCAGCTCTTTTTGCTTGAGTCTGGAACCTTGACTCTACAGCCCTGCCTCAACTGTGTGAATGGGAAGTGAGCCTGCTGTGTTTTAACAATGGAAATTGCTTTGAGTAGGATAGCTTTTTTTCTTTCAATGTGATCCTCACTTGGAATAAACCTAACTAAATAACTTATTCAAGGGGGCAAAGTTATTAAACCCAAACAAAAAAAACCTCTGACACAACTAGGGGCACAGTGTGGGAGCTGAATCTAGAGGAAGGGTGGAGGAAGGGAAGGAATGGTGTGAATGGAATGTGTGTCTCAAGACCACTGCTGAAGAGGCACCAGGACAAAGTGGCCCGGGAGGATGCCTGTGACAGGGCTTGGTCAGGGACCATGAGAAGGAATTCCGGCTCTCATGAGGACAGGAAAAACACAGGTCTGTGGAAGGATTCTGTCAAAAAAGAAGCATTTCTGAACCCCAAATATAAACTAGTCCCTCACAACATCGGTACCTGTATCAACAGGGCTGGTAACAGGGGATGGGAGTTGCCTTCAAATCTATAAACCAGCAAAGTCCTTCTACAAAAGACTTGGGATCCAGCAATCTGTTTTCGGATCCAAGACAATGGATATCATGGCTAGCTACTTACAATTACATGCCATTTACAGGGTTCCTCCAAATCACAAAATGAATTGAGTTTGGAAGAGATAACTAAAACACGGTGTTAAAAATCTAAATATTCAACAGATGATTCACATCATCTCAGAGCCAAATCCAGGATCTCTGCTGCTTTTGCAGAGACAAGATTTTATGCTGCTTGGATTGAGCACAAGAAGTATAGAGACAGAACTGGGACTGACATTTGCAGAAACACCCTGCAAGCATGTAGATACAAATAAAAGACACAGCAGAACAAATTATAGCCATTCACTCCAGCTACAGTTCTATAATCTCCAGGCCGCATGGTACCTCTATAATGCATTTTAAACTAGAAATATTGAAAATGTGAAGCTTAAAGTGGGCCGCAGGAAGAGATTCATGTGGTTTCATACCAGGATGGTTCAGGGAAGACATAAAAGCTACATGAAATTTTAAATGCAATTATTTTAGATTAGAATATTTGGATTGAAAGATCTGGAGGGTATTGTTTTTGATAAGACAGTCCCACCTGACAAGAGCTGTCACCACTCTGGGGCTCTCTGTTGTCAACTAAAGATGAAAGGCCATCAGGAAGAATTAACTTCAGCTTTTAAACAGTTTGAAAATGTCAGAGAGGTCAGAGAAGATATGTTTCTTTATATTGCATATTTACACAATGAGCTTTCGGGTTACAATGTGTTTTTACTTTCCATTCAAGTTAGTCTAAAATCATGGTAACTGATCACAGGCTAATGACAGCTGACAAGGAAACACCATGATTGGCTGAGGTCTGTGTCAATCACAGCTGTTTCAGGTGTAGGCAGAGCATACTGTATCTTCTAATAGCAGTAATTGGCAACTATGGAAATAACCCTGCTAGGTCTCCTTTCGTATTTTCCATAGTCATTTATTTGGTTTCCAGTTACATGGAAGCCAATTTAAAAGCTTTTATACCTCGTACCTCACTAGTGGACCTATTGTTCCTATGTTCTCCTGGGGAAGCTCAATAGCCACTGCAAAATTCAATACACACACACACACACACACACACACACACACACACACAAGGTATCTCAACACTATATGTAAATATTGGTTTGTTCAAAAAAAACGAGAGAGAGAGAGAGAGAGAAGAAAACTTATACATGTTATTTATTATGATCACCTTAGTAAATTCTTTTGACACATCTGATTTAATATTATGAGGAAGTTTAGTTTCATTTTAAACAACATGAGGCCTGAAGGTGATTTTGCATTTCTAACGTGCATTCCTCCTTCTAAAGAGGAAAGTGATAAGTTAAAGCAAGTTCAAGTACTATTGTAAGCAAGCTAATTCCCTTTTTCCACATGCAATTCAGAGAGAAAGGTCAAGTCAGCTGTCACTTCTCTCTAACTGATGCTCAGAGTCTGTGTGCACTGAGCATGATGTATTTAAAAGAAGCCAAGCACTCAGCCATTTTCTGCATCAACTGTATTCATCATAAACCCTCCATCTTGAGCCAAAATGAAAGATTAGGTACAGATGAGTTTGTAAACAGCAAATATGCAGAGAAGTTCTTTCTGCTCAAAACCAAACACCTCTTTCCCCACCATTTTGAAATGGAAGTAACCCTTGCAACTGGGAGAAAGGGGCCCTAACCATCAGCTGTAATTTATATGATGGGCTGCTCATAATGTGGGAATCTCACTGCTGACCATTCGGGCAGCTGGCTCCTCATCAAACACTAACAGTGAGGCGAGGAAAACAGCAAAGGGCGAATAAAAGGCACCGAATATTGTAGACAAACGCAGATTTGAATTCTTCTAGGAGAAGTTGCTGAAATACACACTGGGGACCGTGCAGGTAAATGTGGTATATACATGCATGCAATATAGTTATTTGTATTCTAAATCAATCATCCTTGATCATTTTATAGAGACAACATATTTAAAACATGTGAGAAACAATGCCAAGAGAACTGACCATCTACTTCAATGCTTTTAACTAAGAAGATAAATTTGTACAATTTACTTAACAGAGATTTATATGTGAGGTGGAGATGCCTGAAAAATTGTTTCTTTATTAAAATTTCTAGAAAAATAGATACAATCATCTGAGCTATTATTAGTCAAATGTATTGTCTTTGTTAGAACTGTTCTTACAGTAGAAAATCACTGATGAAACCTTATTTATAGGAAATCAACTTATAAAACAATGTACCACAGGGAGGACTCTAAAAATGTTACACTGCTTAAAAAAAAAAAAGTCTCATTCAAATCATTAGGACTGACATATTTTCTGAGCAGGAGAATGACAGCGCCTTCCTTCAGCTACCCAGATGCTATCCCTTCCATTCATACAGGCTCACTTGGGTGTCTTAAATAATGTCCTTGTCATTTCTCCTTGACTCCCAAGGCGGTGCTGCCCGTGAACTTCTCCTGGCTGTGCACATTGGCCTACAAGGCAATTGAACCACTTCTTTCTAAGTCATTAACTAATCTTCAGGTACTGTCAAATCACTCATAACAGAAAATCCATGCAACCCACAGGGTCTCCTTTTGCCTGGCAAATGAATTTGTTACAAGTGGACACTAGCAGTGCTGGGTCTGGTGTCTAGACTTCAGTCAATAATGATCATCATTATAGTATTCCACATTTAGGGCAGTTCCTCAGAGTTGAGTTATCTGAGAACCTCAGACTGTTAGAGGCAAGATCACCATCACTGTCCACTGGTGCTCTTAAATGCCTACTGGTGATTCTCCACCAAATTAAATCCTACAACATCCTGGGATTAAAAAATTCTATCAAGTCACAAACACAAAGATAGAGAAGATACAGGGGATCCTCTACTATGACTCAAGCACTTTGCCAGGTTCTTTACATTTTTTTTATTTTCTTTTTTAATCATAAGCCTATAGGGTAGAGAATTACCATCATTCTCCATTTACAGATGGTGATACTGAAGCTCAGAGAACTTCAGTAACTCACCCCAAGTTCCACAGCTCATAATGAGAAAGTCCATAATCAAAATTGGGTCTCTTCCTTCTCACATGAGGATTAAAGAACTGAGAAGCACTTTTTAAAGACATATGTAGATTTCAAACCATGAAGAGATGACTGCAATTCAAACTCTCCTATTTTATACCTGAAACAGAATCCTCTTGATGGAAACAGTTTTGAATTTTTAAAATGGCAAAATGAGCTCTGCTAAATCTCTGAAGGTGAAGCAGGACTCCCAAAACTAAGTTTGGTCCCAAAGATGCCAGGTGGACCCACTATACCTTTGATGCCAATTGATTCAATCCTGGATCCCACTCGTTTTCTGTTGCTTTCCCTCAGTAGTTCAGAAGATGACATTTTCTGAACCAGAATAATGGCTTAGGATGTGACTCAAGGCATGAGACTGATGGGACTATGACCTGTCACAGCTGACTACCATGGATAAGTTAGAGGATGCTTATGGGGGGGGGTGTGGGGGGGAAGAGCATATTTTAAATCACTAGTGTCCTAGGCTATGAAGACACTGACCAGCTTCATATCAATGGATGTTTAATATGAGAAGCTAAGAAAAATTAAATATAAAACCCCTCTTATGAGAAGGTTCAAGACAAGGACACCTTCAAAATTCTACCCAAAGCTATACAAAAATTAATAAAAATGAGCAGCATGGGGAAAATAAAACTATAGGTCTGCAAAGCTCTTGGCATTTCTATCAATAGTTTTGCCTTTTTTGAACTTAAATAGTCAGTGTTCTTTTAATGGCTCATGATGAATACCCTACAAAATTTATAGAGTTCTCTGTTACCCTTTCCAAATCTATTTCCACGTCTTTCTTATTCCAGCTTCAGCTGCAGACTGCAGGATATTCCCACCTCCTGCCTCACCTATCCCTTGCCAGGAATGCTCTACACCATTTTCTGCTGACCAAACCCAACTCCCACCCACAAAACTGTCACTGTTTCCCACACACTGTCTCTCTGAGCACCCGCAATAGTCTCTATCCCATCCCTCAAATTTCTTTTTTTTAACATCTTTATTGGAGTATAATTGCTTTACAATGGTGTGTTAGTTTCTGCTTTATAACAAAGTGAATCAGTTATGCATATACATATATCCCCATATCTCTTCCCTCTTGCATCGCCCTTGCCCCCACCCTCCCTATCCCACCCCTCTAGGTGGTCACAAAGCACTGAGCTGATCTCCCTGTGCTATGCGGCTGCTTCCCACTAGCTATCTATTTTACATTTGGTAATGTGCCACTCTCTCACTTTGTCCCAGCTTACCCTTCCCCCTCCCCATATCCTCAAGTCCATTCTCTAGTAGGTCTACGTCTTTATTCCCATCTTGTCCCTAGGTTCTTCATGACCTGTTTTTTTTTTTTTTTTTAGATTCCATATATATGTGTTAGCATACGGTATTTGTTTTTCTCTTTCTGACTTACTTCGTTCTGTATGACAGACTCTAGGTCCATCCACCTCACTACAAATAACTCAATTTTGTTTCTTTTTATGGCTGAGTAATATTCCATTGTATATATGTGCCACATCTTCTTTATCCATTCATCTGTCAATGTCCTGGCTATTGTAAACAGAGCTGCAATGAACACTGTGGTACATGACTCTTTTTGAATTATGGTTTTCTCAGGGTATATGCCCAGTAGTGGGATTGCTGGGTCGTATGGTAGTTCTATTTTTAGTTTTTTCAGGAACCTCCATACTGTTCTCCACAGTGGCTGTATCAATTTACATTCCCACCAACAGTGCAAGAGGGTTCCCTTTTCTCCACACCCTCTCCAGCATTTATTGTTTGTAGATTTTTTGATGATGGCCATTCTGACTGGCCACACCTCAATTTTTAAATCATGTAATGCTCTATCAACCTTACTGTTGGTTGTTTCTCTGACTACATGTAAGAGCATGGCTATACTTCTTCTGTACCTCCAAAATACCTAGCACACTGGTAGGCTTCAATAAGTACTTAATATTTATCCAACTGATTAATTTAACCCACAGACTGTCCTTGAAATCCTAGAGCTACAATTGCATTCAATGAATGGGGGGCACCCAGGATACTGGCAGGGGTAGAAGAAGAATGTTCTATTTTGGTTGCATCCTAAGAACAAAAGCACAAGTGTAATAGCATACATCTGTTTCTTGGGTTGAGATTTATAAATGGAAGCATTGATTTCAAATGTCAAAGAAACATAAATATTGCTCTTAGGGCAATAAATGCAAAACAAAACTGAAAGGCTTTGACGACATTTCCACTGGGTGGCTGTCACTCACCAACCCCAACCTTTTTCACAAAACTTTCGTTTGATTTAAAGTAATCATGAAGCTCCATGAGCCATCAGAGGTGGAGTTGTGGGAGATGTTAGCAACAACATCTCAATAGTTAGGACAGACTAACAATTTCTAAACATTTTCTTTGAATAAACAGTCTCAGGTTTGAAAGAATATTAACACATAGCATTTTACTACTAGAGTTGATGCAATTTAAGATGGAGTGTATAGGTTTGCTCAACTTTCTGCAGGGTTGCCTTTCCTTCCCAGGTTCATCACTGATCCCTTTCCCCTCACTGAAGGCAATGCCTTAGGGACCAAAGTTAGATGAGTTGCATCTTTATTTATTAATTGCTCTTTATTCAAATTTGGACAATATATTCAAAGACTACTATTCAAGAGATTCTAAAATTGGCCAGAGAATTAAGAGTCAACATTTTAAAAGAGCTCATCATTCAGAATTAGTAGATGGCTAGAAGGTGGTTGAACAGAGAAGAACTGGACTGGATCTCTAAGTGAGGAACAAGTCAGCAGGAATCCTGGCTATAGACCATTTGATGACCTTAAGAAAACTGTTACATTGCCCTGCACTTTGGTCTTCTTGGGAAAAATAAGGATCACAGTATCTGTCCTGTAGGGTGGTTGTGATTACTAAATGTATTAATGAATTTCAGTTGTTTGGCACCAAGGACAATGATTAAATGAGGAAGGTAAATTGAAAAGAAGTTAGAAAGGAAATCCTACTCTCGTATGGTCCATAAGTCTCCACCCTTTTGTTCTGAGTCATTACCCCTTATATTTCCTTCAGGAGTACTGACCTCTTATTATCTCCTTTTTGTGGCATTGGCTACTATTCTTCCCCATTTAGAGTTGCCAAGCTGCCATATTTCCAGGTCTTGACAAAGCACTGCTGGATAAAACAAATATTTCATTAACAATCTGTTCCCAGGTGCTACAAATGTTCCACCTGAAATGAAAGTAGAAATTCATATGGTCTTCCCCTCCAGCAGTCTCATTCTCCAGCAAAATAGAGGTTTAATTAAGGTCAAACCTCCCAAGCCATAGCAGAGGATGAATTTAGGTCAGTTGAAACAGTTATTCTAGTTAATTTGATCTAAATGGTTGTGTTTTGGGGGGAGAGAAGGAAAAGCCTTTTAGAAAAAGGAGGCTCCTGAATGGTAGAGAATGGGGAAGAATAGCAATCGTCAAAGTCTGAGTCATATAAAGCTGCATACTTCTTAGGAAAATAATTGCTGAGATACATATTTATATATATATATCTGCATATATATATATATATATATATATATATATGCAATTCTCAACTCCAAGTTATCTACAATAACAAACTGTTTGCACATTTTTGGTAAAGCCAAGACACAGAGGGTCTTGCCCAGCTTGAAGACCCCAGAATCTTCAACTACAAATGAACTATTCCACTAAACAACTTAAGCGTCTCAAAGAAAAAATAATATACAAACCACAGAGCCAGACATAACACAAGATAGGAGAATTTTAAATGTCATCAGAGCCAAGCATTGCTTTGGTAAATTCTAATGAAGAAGAATTCTACATCAAAGGGAAAATGGAGAGATGAATATACACCCTCCCCCCTGGGAGTTACACTCTTGCTTATTATTCTTCATTTTCCCTTTGTTTCTGCTTCAAGCTCTCCTATTCGTACTGCATGCTCACCTGTCTTACACATTCCCTCAACAGGACTCTACAGTTGGAGATGTAACTATTGCTCTATTCCTCGCACATGCTGCTTCTGCTTACCAGAACTCTGTTCATAAACTGGGACACCAAGAAAAGTAACATTCTATTTTAGAACAGATCCAGGTTTTGGGGTGTCTGAAGCTTATAGAATTTGGAGAATTCTCTGAAAGGAAGGAATATGGAGTAAGTTTCTGACATTAATATTTACTTAAAATGAGAAAATAAATCACAACAAAGAGCTGGCTCTCACCATTCAGATCCCTCTTTTCTGAGATTTTTTTCCCTGATGACACCTGGCTTTCCCCCTCCCATCCCAGAACCCTCTGCACGTCCCAGCAGCTCCCAAGACACTAAAGGTACCTCTCAAGTGAGGGACCCTGGAGCTTCAGGCTCATGCGCATCAGTGTAAATCCTCTCTGCACTAATTTCCCTAAAATAAACACAAGAAACGTGACCATCTATCCCCATTTTGCTTTCAGTCCCTGGCAGACATATTTTACACCTAAAGATAACGTCCGTTGTTCATGCTCAGGTACCTGCTGATGATCTGGGTTGTTTTCTCCCTATTCAAAAAGTGAGACAATAGATTGTGAAACAAGTTGCCTAATTGTAAAATTCAGAAGAGCACATTACATTTTTAAAGTACAACGTATTTTTCCATCTAATTTGAAACTGTGAATGTTAAACTTAAAGACTTTTTCCAGCTTCTGTTAGTGACAGACAGGGCTCCCCAAGGGATGGCTGCCTTCAAAGACAGGTAAATGAGGGCCCATATAAAACAGCCAAGTATTGATGTTGTAGTAAAATTCCAGAAAAATACATTGGCAGACAAGTAAATTTGTCACTAATAATTTAATGTAATTTCCCTAAAATGGAGGTAATAGGTACTCAGGGAATACACCTCCAGGGTTTACATCAAATGTGCATGTGGAAAATCGTGAAATAATATTTTTTTAAAATGTAGATGCTTTGTCTGACATGTTGGTTTATGAGGAAAATTATTCTTCCAAAATGAAAATGTGGAGGGGAAAATATAACCTCCCCAATGCACGTATCCTTTCGCTCCCAAACCTTTCCTGGTGGTGGCAGTTCAGAAGCAGTGACTGACTGGAAGCTGCAAACATTTGTTTGCATTTTATTTCCCCCTTAAAATGATGTACTACAATTACCAAATATTAATGAACCAATCATGTTGCAAATAGTATTTCCTGTGTCACTCTGAGTTATAGAATCTAATATTGGGCTCATTTGAAACATTCCAAAGTTGCATATTTTTTTCCCCTTTGCAAAGTGACAGCTCAAATTGTGTTTAGTTGCATCCGTCCAACCATGAGCAAATCAAGTATAAAAATTTCATTCTGTTTAAGTGTTAATGCAATTTTTTAAGCTCATATCCTGGGATGGCTCACTTTGCACTATGCTGGATGATATTAGATGCTGCTTAAACACTATTATCAATTATATTACATGGTGCCAGAAAATTTTAAAATAGCACTTGTTTGGGACTCAAGTCATGAAGTTTCAAGAAAGGAAAAATACAAAGCAGAAAAAAAAATTCTTTAGCTTTTTCAAATGCTCCAATGTTTATGTTTTATATTACGAATAGGCTGATTTCCAGCTATAAATCTGAATTTCATTGCCATTATTGTGAGTTTAATATGAAAAAAGACCTGCAGTTCACTAAGGCAATAAGGAGAGACGCAGCTGTCATAAGCCTAGCTGCCGGATGGAGCAACCAGAGACCCAAGTCAGGGGCAGGAGGGAGGAAAAGGAAAGGCTGCAAGAGAGAAAAGCAGCCCTAAGGTAGTGCCGTCAAAATTATGAATTAATATAAAAGTCAAAATTATAGAATGTCCATCATTTTTCTATAGAATATTGACAGAGTGAAATGAATTTAGCAGATAATAAAGAATCTAACCCCCAGAAAAAAAAAAGGGGAGGGGGGAAGAAAGAAAGCAGTCAAATATGCCGGCTTCAGAATCACATTTCATCAAATGTCTGCGCTTAATACAACTGCCAGGGAAAAGCCTGATCCAATTTTGTAGGAGGTCACCGTCAGAAGTCCCCGGCTGTTAATGTGCCTCAGCATTCCCTGATTTCTTACTCCAGGTAGTGAGGCCAAATATTGCCTTTTGCTCAAAGACATTTCTTCTTTCCCTAGATCCAATCTCACACACACTTACACATGCAGGACAGGTGTGACTGCCATAATGAATGCTAATGGAGAAAGTTGCCAAATAATGTCGATTATGGCCCCATTTTCATGAGCCCAGAGCATGGAAGAATTTCATCTTTCCTCTATTACCGCATTTCCAGGGGCTGTTCTGCACTCTGGCATACACAAAAAAGTGATCTTTATTTTAGGTGTCTGAGAAAAATATCTTTGGATTCTGAAGCTATTTAAATATACTATATATGTGGAGCTATGAAAAACATGTGCAATGCTTTTATTTACTTAACTCAGCCATGACTAGATCTGTACTATTTGGGTTTGTAAATCAGGCTTGCAAAGTCTGCTAAATATTTAAAGTGCTGCAGTTTGTACAAAGCTGGTTATATTTTCTGCTAATTCGGAATAAAAACAAAGATTCACCAATGGGAAGCCCCCCATCTCACAGTAAGGTTACAGCTCACACCTGCCTAGTGCAATGTGTCTACATTTCATGAAGTTTAAATATAATAAATCAACATGAATTCTCTTTCAAGTTCAGGATTCCGGATGCCTTTCCTGATTGAGGATCCATGAGAGAATTAATGAAGACCTAATTCTCCAAGGCATCCACTGTATGTAATGAATTAACCTCTTACTTCTGCATCTAGAATATACTACTCATGTACCAATTTTGGAAGATTGAGAAAATAGCCTCTCAAATCATTTTCTCTGTTTTTGCGGTTCAGATGAGGAACCCTGGTTGAAAAAGGCTGTAGGCTTTGCTACTTAAAGTACAGTCTGCAGGTCAGTGACATTCACATCACTTAGGGAGCTTATTCAAATATAGATTCTGATTTAGTAGGCACAGGCTGGGACCCAAGACTCTGCATCTCTTTTTCTTTTCTTATTTTTTAACAACTTTATTGGAGTATAATTGCTTTATAATGGTGTATTATTTTCTGCTTTATAACAAAGTGAATCAGCTATACATACACATATATCCCCATATCTTCTCCCTCTTGCTTCTCCCTCCCACCCTCCCTATCCCACCCTCTAGATGGTCACAAAGCACCGAGCTGATCTCCCTGTGCTATGCAACTGCTTCCCACTAGCTATCTATTTTACATTTGGTAGTGTATATATGTCATGCTACTCTCTCACTTCGTCCCACCTTACCCTTCCCCCTCCCCATGTCAAGTCCATTCTCTACGTCTGCATCTTTATTCCTGTCCTACCCCTAGGTTCTTCAGAACCATGTTTTTTTTTTTTTTTTTTTAGATTCCATATATGTGTGTTAGCATATGGCATTTGTTTTTCTCTTTCTGATTTACTTCACTCTGTATGACACACTCTAGGTCCATCCACCTCACTACAAAAAACTCAATTTCGTTTCTTTTTATGGCTGAGTAATATTCCATTGTATACATGTGCCACATCTTCTTTATCCATTTATCTGTCGATGGACACTTAGGTTGCTTCCACGTCCTGGCTATTGTAAACAGAGCTGCAGTGAACATTGTGGTACATGACTCTTTTTGAATTATGGTTTTCTCAGGGTATATGCCCAGTAGTGGGATTGCTGGATCATATGGTAGTTCTATTTTCAGTTTTTTAAGGAACCTCCATACTGTTCTCCATAGTGGCTGTATCAATTTACATTCCCACCAACAGTGCAAGAGGGTTCCCTTTTCTCCACACCCTCTCCAGCATTTATTATTTGTAGATTTTTTGATGATGGCCATTCTTACTGGTGTGAGGCGATACCTCACTGTAGTTTTGATTTGCATTTCTCTAATGATTAGTGATGTTGAGCATTCTTTCATGCATTTGTTGGCAATCTGTATATCTTCTTTGGAGAAATGTCTATTTAGGTCTTCTGCCCATTTTTGGATTGGGTTGTTTTATTTTTTGATATTGAGCTGCATGAGTTGCTGGTCAATTAGGACTCTGCATTTCTAACAAGCCCCCAAGTGATGCTAGTGGTCTTGAAAGCATTGACTAGTAAGGCTCTAAAAACTCCCCTTCTCAAGTCAGCTCTACCCACCACCAGTCCCTCCCATCAGGAAACTAGCACAAGCCTCTTAGATAGCCTCATCCACCAGAGGGCAGACAGCAGAAGCAAGAAGAACTACAATCCTGCAGCCTGTGGAACAAAAACCACATTCACAGAAAGATAGACAAGATGAAAAGGCAGAGGGCTATGTACCAGGTGAAGGAACAAGATAAAACCCCAGAAAAACAAGTAAATGAAGTGGAGATAGGCAACCTTCCAGAAAAAGAATTCAGAATAATGATAATGAAGATGATCCATGACCTCAGAAAAAGAATGGAGGCGAAGACTGAGAAGATACAAGAAATGTTTAACAAAGACCTAGAAGAATTAAAGAACAAACAAACAGAGATGAACAATACAATAACTGAAATGAAAACTACACTCAAAGGAGTCAATAGCAGAATAGCTGAGGCAGAAGAACGGATAAGTGACCTGGAAGACAGAATGGTGGAATTCACTGCTGCGGAAAAGAATAAAGAAAAAACAATGAAAAGAAATGAAGACAGCCTAAGAGACCTCTGGGACAACATTAAACGCAACAACATTCGCATTATAGGGGTCCCAGAAGAAGAGAGAGAGAAAGGACCAGAGAAAATATTTGCAGAGATAATAGTCAAAAACTTCCCTAACATGGGAAAGGAAAGAGCCACCCAAGTCCAGGAAGCACAGAGAGTCCCATACAGGATAAACCCATGGAGAAACACACCGAGACACATAGTAATCAAACTGGAAAAAATTAAAGACAAAGAATAATTACTGAAAGCAGCAAGGGAAAAATGACAAATAACATACAAGGGAACTCCCATAACGTTAACAGCTGATTTCTCAGCAGAAACTCTGTAAGACAGACGAGAGTGGCATGATATACTTAAAGTGATGAAAGGGAAGAACCTACAATCAAGATTACTCTACCCAGCAAGGATCTCATTCAGATTCGATGGATAAATTAAAACCTTTACAGACAAGCAAAAGCTGAGAGAATTCAGCACCACCAAACCAGCTCTACAACAAATGCTAAAGGAACTTCTCTAAGTGGGAAACACAAGAGAAGAAAAGGACCTACAAAAACAAACCCAAAACAATTAAGAAAATGGTCATAAGAACATACATATCGATAATTACCTTAAACGTGAATGGATTAAATGCTCCAACCAAAAGACACAGGCTTGCTGAATGGATACAAAAACAAGACCCATACATACGCTGTCTACAAGAGACCCACTTCAGACCTAGGGACACATACAGACTGAAAGTGAGGGGATGGAAAAAGCATTCCATGCAAATGGAAATCAAAAGAAAGCTGGAGTAGCAATGCTCATATCACATAAAATAGACTTTAAAATAAAGAATGTTACAAAAGACAAGGAAGGACACTATATAATGATCAAGGGATCAATCCAAGAAGAAGATATAATAATTATAAATACATATGCACCCAACATAGGAGCACCTCAATACATAAGGCAACTGCTAACATCTATAAAAGAGGAAATCGACAGTAACACAGTAATAGTGGGGGACTTTAACACCTCACTTACACCAATGGGCAGATCATCCAAAATGAAAATGAATAAGGAAACAGAAGCTTTAAGTGACACAATAGACCAGATAGATTTAATTGATATTTATAGGACATTCCATCCAAAAACAGCAGATTACACTTTCTTTTCAAGTGCGCACGGAACATTTTCCAGGATAGATCACATCTTGGGTCACAAATCAAGCCTCAGTAAATTTAAGAATATTGGAATCATATCAAGCACCTTTTCTGACCACAACGCTATGAGATTAGAAATTAATTACAGGGAAAAAAATCGTAAAAAACACAAACACATGGAGGCTAAACAATACATTACTAAATAACAAAGAGATCACTGGAAAAAATCAAAGAGGAAATCAAAAAATACCTAGAGACAAATGACAATGAAAACACAATGATCCAAAACCTACAGGATGCAGCAAAAGCAGTTCCAAAAGGGAAGTTTATAGCTATACAAGCCTACCTCAAGAAACAAGAAAAATTTCAAATAAGCAATCTAACCTTACACCTAAAGAACTAGAGAAAGAAGGACAAACAAAACCCAAAATTAGTAGAAGGAAAGAAATGATAAAGATCAGAGCAGAAATAAATGAAATAGAAACAAAGAAGACAATAGCAAAGATCAATAAAACTAAAAGCTGGTTCTTTGAGAAGATAAACAAAATTGATAAACCATTAGCCAGACTCATCAAGAAAAAGAGGAAGAGGACTCAAATCAATAAAATTAGAAATGAAAACGGAGAAGTTACAACAGACACGGCAGAAATACAAAGCATCCTAAGATACTACTACAAGCAACTCTATGCCAATAAAATGGACAACTTGGAAGAAATAGACAAATTCTTAGAAAGGTATAACCTTCCAAGACTGAACCAAGAAGAAATAGAAAATATGAACAGACCAATCGCAAGTCATGAAATTGAAACTGTGATTAAAAATCTTCCAACAATCAGAAGTTCAGGACCAGATGGCTTCACAGGTGAATTCTATCAAACATTTAGAGAAGAGCTAACACCCATCCTTCTCAAACTCTTCCAAAAAATTGCAGAGGAAGGAACACTCTCAAACTCATTCTATGAGGCCACTATCACCCTGATACCAAAACCAGACAAAGATACTACAAAAAAAGAAAATTACAGACCAATATCACTGATGAATATAGATGCAAAAATCCTCAACAAAATACTAGCAAACAGAATTCAACAACACATTAAAAGGATCATACACCATGATCAAGTGGGATTTATCCCAGGGATGCAAGGATTCTTCAATATACGCAAATCAATCAATGTGATACACCATATTAACAAATTGAAGAATAAAAACCATATGATCATCTCAACAGATGCAGAAGAAGCTTTTGACAAAATTCAATACCCATTTACGATAAAAACTCTCCAGAGAGTGGGCATACAGGGAACCTACCTCAACATAATAAAGGCCATATATGACAAACCCACAACAAACACCATTCTCAATCGAGAAAAAATGAAAGCATTTCCTCTAAGATCAGGAACAAGACAAGGATGTCCACTCTCACCAGTATTATTCAATATAGTTTTGGAAGTCCTAGCCATGGCAGTCAGAGAAGAAAAATAAATTAGAGGAATACAAATTGGAAAAGAAGAAGTAAAACTGTCACTGTTTGCAGATGACATGGTACTATACATAGGGAATCCTAAAGATGCCGCCAGAAAACTACTAGAGCTAATCAATGAATGTGGTAAAATTGCAGGATACAAAATTAATGCACAGAAATCTCTTGCATTCCTATACACTAATGATGAAAAATCTGAAAGAGAAATTAAGGACACACTCCCATTTACCATTGCAACAAAAACAATAAAATACCTAGGAATAAACCTACCTAGGGAGACAAAAGACCTGTATGCAGAAAACTATAAGACACTGATGAAAGAAATTAACGATACCAACAGATGGAGAGATATACCAATGTTCTTGTATTGGAAGAATCAATACTGTGAAAATGACTATACTACCCAAAGCAATCTACAGATTCAATGCAATCCCTATCAAATTACCAATGGCATTTTTTACGGAACTGGAACAAAAAATCTTAACATTTGTATGGAGACACGAAAGACCCCGAATAGCCAAAGCAGTGTTGAGGGAAAAAAACGGAGCTGAAGGAATCAGATTCCCTGACTTCAGACTATACTACAAAGCTACAGTAATCAAGACAATATGGTACTGGCACAAAAACAGAAACATAGATCAATGGAACAAGATAGAAAGCCCAGAGATAAACCCATGCACCTATGGTCAACTAATCTATGACAAAGGAGGCAAGGATATACAATGGAGAAAAGACGGTGTCTTCAATAAGTGGTGCTGGGAAAACTGGACAGCTACATGTAAACGAATGAAATTGGAACACTCCCTAACACCATACACAAAAAATAAACTCAAAATGGATTAGAGACCTAAATGTAAGACCAGACACTATCAAACTCTTAGAGGAAAACAAAGGAAGAACACTCTTTGACATAAATCACAGCAAGATCTTTTTTGACCCACCTCCTAGAGTAATGGAAATAAAAACAAAAATAAACAAATGGGACCTAATTAAACTTCAAAGCTTTTGCACCGAAAAGGAAACCATAAACATGACAAAAAGACAACCCTCAGAATGGGAGAAAATATTTGCAAATGAAGCAACAGACAAAGGATTAATCTCCAAAATATACAAGTAGCTCATGCAGCTCAATATTAAAAAAAAACAACCCAATCCAAAAATGGGCAGAAGACCTAAATAGACATTTCTCCAAAGAAGACATACATATGGCCAAGAAGCACAAGAAGAACTGCTCAACATCACTAATTATTAGAGAAATGCAAATCAAAACTACAATGAGGTATCACCTCACACCAGTTAGAATGGGAATCATTAGAAAATCTACAAACAACAAATGCTGGAGAGGGTGTGGAGAAAAGGGAACCCTCTTGCACTGTTGGTGGGAATGTACATTGATACAGCCACTATGGAGAACAGTATGGAGGTTCCTGAAAAAACTAAGAATAGAACTACCATATGATCCAGCAATACCACTACTGGGCATATACCCAGAGAAAACCATAATTCAAAAAGACACATGCACCCCAATGTTCATTGCAGCACTATTTACAATAGTCAGGTCATGGAAGCAACCTAAATGCCCATCGACAGATGAATGGATAAAGAAGATGTGGTACATATATACAATGGAATATTACTCAGCCATAAAAAGGAATGAAATTGGGTCATTTGTTAAGACATGGTTGGATCTAGAGAGTGTCATACAGAGTGAAGTACGTCAGAAAGAGAAAAACAAATATCATATATTAACGCATATATGTGGAACCTAGAAAAATGGTACAGATGAACCGGTTTGCAGGGCAGAAAATGAGACACAGATGTAGAGAACAAACGTATGGACACCAAGTGGGGAAAGCAGCGGGGGGTGGTGGTGGTGGTGGTGTGATGAATTGGGAGATTGGGATTGACATGTATACACTGATGTGTATAAAATTGATCACTAATAAGAACCTGCAGTATTAAAAAAAAACAAACTCCCCTTCTCCATGAAATAAATCTGAAATGACATTAGTATGAGACTAAATAGTGTATTTGACATGTCATATAACAAATTTGTTGCTTTTCACTTTGTGTTGGGCAGGGATACCTATATACCTCCTACATCCAGGTTAGAAGCAGGGGAGTGAGAATCATCAACCAAAACAAAGCCATAAAAGAAAATCCCATGGTTTTGGTTTCCTTGAACCCATTTGTACCCCCAAACAGAAGACTTCTATCTTTAAATGCACATTTACACAGAGAATTTGTACCCATATATTCCAGTCTAAAACCAGGATATATATTCTGATTTACAAATCTATTTATATGAAAAAGTTTGCAAAGATGTGAAAATTAAATTACATTCAGACATTAATTTGATGAATGGCCTTCATCGAAAAGAATTAAGTGACATGAAATGAGAACCACTTACAAAATCTAGACTATGTGATCACCAGCAAATGGTCTACTGCACTTTGCTGGCCGTATTCTTTTTCTCTGGAATGTCATCCCTTTCCCCAACCCTGCAAACATCTTCTTACCTTTAGTGTCCATCTCAAGCCTTCCACCTGCTTGGAAGACTCTGCAGCCTTCCTGTCCATCACTTACTTTACACTCCTCTAAACCATGGTGACACTCATATTTGGGACACTACACCTTTACATGAAACTGTTACTTGTTTTTGTTTTGTTTTTTTCCAGTTGTTTCATCTAACTTGTAAAATCTCCCTCAATGTACAGCCCAGTGAATATTTAGTTAGAACCTATTTTGTGCCAGGCTCTGTGTTTGGTGTAGGGGATAAAGGGATAGAGAGGGACTTTATCATCTACTTCTGATGCAGCCATAAAGATCTTTGTTCCCTATGTCAAAAAATTCATCATCATATTCTAGAGAAGACAGACATTAAGACAAAAATAATAAACTGTTATGATTATAAAACTGAAGCATAGGGCTTCCCTGGTGGCGCAGTGGTTGAGAGTCCGCCTGCCAATGCAGGGGACGTGGGTTCGTGCCCCGGTCCGGGAAGATCCCACATGCCGCAGAGCGGCTGGGCCCGTGAGCCATGGCCACTGAGCCTGCGCGTCTGGAGCCTGTGCTCCGCAGCGGGAGAGGCCACAACAGTGAGAGGCCCGTGTAACCGTAAAAAAAAACCAAACAAAAAAAACAACCAAAAACAAAAAACTGAAGCATATACACAGTTTTGAAGGAGATAGTGGATTTTGTCAAGGGGAAGAACATTAAGCACAAGAGATTTCCCGAAAGGGTAAGAGGCAAGACATATACAAAGACACAGATGTAGACAACAGCAAGGTGAATGCAGAAGCTCCTAACAGTTTATATTTGCTCGAATTTGAAGACAGACAGAAGGAAGAGGAAACAAAAATAAAGGCCCATATCATGAAGGGACCTTTATGCTAAGGAAAGGTATAATTAGATGTGTACTTCAGCAAGATCGATCTGTTGATAAAGTGAAGGAGAATAGCATGAACTCCTTAGCATCCTTTTCAAGCTGGAAAGTTTGCGGTACAGAGATAGGTGCAGAGATAGGTTTTGAGGTCAAAACCTTACTGATCAGCTTGTTAAGAGAAACCTGACTTTTGATTCATATGACTTAAAGCTCCTTTGTTTTGGTTTTGGCGGCACCGCAGCATCTTTGTTCCCCCACCAGGGATTAAACCCCAGCCTCGGAGCGAAAGTGCCAAGTCCTAACCACTGGATTGCCAGGGAATTCCCAAAGCTCCTTTGAATGAAGAATATTGCATACATCTGCAGTGGTGTCGTTCTCAACCATTTGTTCATATTAATGATCACATCTGGGAAAGACTTGACATACTTTAAGAAAACAGCAGTTAGCGAGAAGGATATTGAGAGGTGATGGAAAGCAGCAGAATAAGATAAGGGCCTAGTGCAAGTTGTCTCCTGAATTATGCGTTTCTTGAGGTCAAGGAATTTTATCTTGCTGATCTTGGTATCCAGCGCCTAGCATAGTGCCTAGAAATGCAGAATATGTATTTAAATCATTCTACTTAATAACTATCCAGGATGTCTACCTCCAACCCATTACTCCTTTTATCACATGTCTGGGAATAAGGAAAGCAATTTATAAACTTTCTTCATTAACAAACATAACACAGTGTGTTATAATCTTTTAAAAATCAATGTTACTCCAATTTTCCCCCAAAATATATTTTTAAAATTCTTCTCTCAAACAGCTATTAAAAAATTAGATGATTTCTAGGGTTCAAATTTATTATGGATCTATTCATTTAGAGAAAAAGCATCCATTTGTAAAGTATCTGTATTTTTCAGGCTTGGAAAGATAGTCTGCTGAAAAGGGCTCTGGCTCAAATGAGCTTCTATCTGATCCTAAACAAGATTCTTCCACCAGAAAACAAGGAGTCCAGGGGGATATAGGAGGCGAGTTGTATCATGCGAAGCCTGAGAAGCTGAATTTTCTCAATTCCAGAAACCCTCTTGTGCTCCTTACAGTACCATTTTCTAAGCCTGCCTTGCTTGTAGTAGATACTCAATAAATTAACACTTGATTTCACTAAATGTATAGCTTCAGAGAGCTTTTGCATCTATTTCAATTGTTCTGAATCACACTGACAAACCTATGAATTTCTTCTTGACTGGTCAGTCTTCCTATTTCGGGTGCATTTCTGTCTCTTAAATCATCTAAATTTTAAAATGAAAAGCAGTAAGCATTTAGAACCAAATCTCTTTGAATGTACTCCCAGCCCTGGCTGAGACATGTAGGGTCCTGTCCCTGCCACCAGGGGCCTTGTGCAGGACCCAGCCCCGTAGGTATAGGAATGTCCATGCACCAATTAAGCTCTTCGAAAGAAGGGGTGTGTGACTGTATAAATCCTGATCCAGGAGGACAATGAATCTGCAATGTACATACAGCCCCATACCTGCTGTCATACACTGTAATAAACCTCTGCCGGTGTTCCTGTGATAAAGTTGATCCCAAAGGATGGAGAGCAGTGATGGCAAATATAAATCTGGACCAACAGCCAGCCATTCCCCCGTGCCAGTGTACCATATGTGTGTGTACGCAAGCAGGGCCACCGCTGCGTAAATACTGCAAGTGGCGCCATTCATCTCTTGCTGCATATTCTGTTTGCATATATGCTCTGTATGTGGCCTGGAACTTCATACAGTATTCAGGACTGAGAGTGCCCAGCCGTTGTTCAGAGTAAGTAAGCAGGGGGGAGGTGGTCTGACTAGCAGATTCAGAGATTTTATTTTCCTTCTTTCTTGGGGAAAAAAAATCAGCTTCTTAAAATTGCAATGCTGGTGCTTACGATTCATATTACAAGCAGGGCAACCTCTACACCCAAATCGAAATTTCATTTATGATATTGTGGACTTAATATGAATAAAGGCCTAGTGTTTTCCAAAGTGCCAAAGAAAGATGCACCCGCCACAGGACTAACCACGGGAGGGAACCAGAAGATGGAGGTTGGGTGAGGATAATAAAAGACAAAAGCAAACTCAAATGCCATAAATTGATATGAAGAGAAAAAGAAATGAAAAGGAAAAAAAAAAACCCATTGTGTGTCCATCTCCCAAGCACAAGTGATGGACATAAAGAGATGAATTTAAGGCATACCTAAATTCCTGCCACTTTCCTCTTCCAGTTTGGAAATCCTACCAGTTAGAAATAGGAACAGGATAACTAAAAAGGCACAGACAACAGGACAGTTTGCATACTAAATTCGAGGCATGCCGGGTGGTTTGAACAGATAGTTTCTTTCAACCACACAAGAAAGAGGTAATGGAGAGAATGGTACAGGTTTAAGCAGGCTCTTGATGTAAATGAAAATAAAAACCACAAAAACTTTTATATCTTTGTAGCATTTGGCTAATGAGTCACTAAACCATCCCCAGCACATCCATCATTTCTATTGCAGAAACTCAACCGCTCTCTCTCTAATTGGTCTAGACAGGTGTCATGGTATTTCAGCACAGTGAAAAAAATTCCAGAGGTTTTCTTCAGTGAGACTGAAAGGTAGGCACTTCGGAAAATGTTAGTCTAATTTCAACCTTCTTTGAAACAGTTTACATTTAGCAAGAAAATCAAGACAAATGAAAGCCTCCAGATTTAATTCCACCTCCAAAAAAGCCCTTTGTGTGGCCAAAAGGGAAGCTGAAATTAATTTGATTGTGTGGAGGGGGTGATCCATCTCTCGCTAGGAAAAGGCTTTATCTGGGTACCTCACTTCTGTATTGGTTTTCTATAGCAAGCGAAATTAAATACATAATGTTTCAAACATCAACTTCACCTTGCCATAAAGTGACTAAAGACAGTTTTTTGTTATCAAATGATTTTAAGTACTACTCAGTATCTCTCAGGGTACTGGGTTCCACCAAACCCCAAACTTTTGAATGGAAAGGGAGAGAGAGAGCAAACTGGGAAAAGACCAAATCTAATGAATGGACCTGCCACCAGATTTTAACCAGGAGCAACTGCTCATTAACGATGCTTTAAAGTCATATTTCAACAAAGTTGTGGCATAAGTGAACACCAGCCAGGAAATAGAAGGTTCAGCTAGTGCCTCACTGTTAACTCGTAAACTTACAGAGGAATAAGCCAGAACAATCTAAGTTAAGGAAAGAATGACAGGCTCAGCTTAATTTCCTGGTTGTTATCAGGAAGAATCACAATCTTGGTGCTATTTAAATATATTCTTAAAAATCTAATTTCTTTGGGAGAAGAGGGTGGCTATTCAATAAAAAAAATTGCCTAGAGAGAGGTGACCTGAGTTTCGCCTCTGTCTTCCTTTATTTGTTTTAATCCTGTACTCAGATCCTAGTGTCAATCCACTAGGCTTTTCTAACTTAAAAACTGAGGTGGCACATCCTGGTGTCAGAGCTTTCTCTGAGAATAAGTTTCAACACGGAGCAGGGGTGAGGAACCAGGAAAGGTGATTTCTGAGGTGGATGAAATGAGGCATCACCATTCGAGTTGTGGAGGATGCCAAAGAGAAACTTGGAGTTGGGTCTTGAGTCAGGTATGAATTTTTGGTGTGAATTTCACCTACCAACCTGAATATTTAAAGTGTAAAAGCTTTTTGAAACCAACATGGCCCACAGATACTACTAAATGTTATCTGGGAATATTAATTCATCCTCTGGATATGTTAAAAATTTATAATTTAACAGCTCAGGATGTAGCATTCAGAGCTTCAGAGTTCAAGAAAAAAAATGCTATAAAGCCAAGGAAATTCCAGCTTCAAACCAATTGGTTGTATAACTTAAAACATGTAATCTCCATGTATCTGTCATCTATTTCATTTGTCATCTAGTTAGAGATCATTTCTCTCTATCTACAAATAAACCACAAATCTATGCACAGAATTTGGTTAGGTAGTTCAATAAGTTGTTGTCTCTGGGTTGGAAGAAGCATGCTGTTAATTTTTTTCTTGTGTTTACATTTTGTGTTTTTCTGTAATAGAAATGTTTTACATCTCTAAATAGAAATACGGTTTATTTCACATAAAGCAAGTAAGCAATTTTCCTTAAAGTTATTTGAGACAAAGAAATACAAAGGAGATAAGAGAAGGTGGGGAGAAAGAAAATGACCCAGGATAGGTTCCAAAAGGGTCATAAAATGTTTTCACTAAGGTAGCTGCATGCACAATATGAATATGATGGTCATTTCTTTATTTAACAAACATATTCTACCAATTCTGTATTCGTGAAGGGTCAGAACTGGGTGTGGAGTTAGAAAAAAGATTAAGAAATGGTTCTTGCCTTTAAAGTGTTCACATTTGATTAAAAGAGAATATACACAGGCATGTAAAACCTCACTCTTGCCCTATTAACACCTAAAAATTAGGCACACAGGCAGATGCCTCTCTTTATAAAGCTATACAAAAGACATTAGTAGAAAATCATGTTATGTGGACTCTGAACATAGAAAGGTGTTATGAGCATAAAAGTAATGGTTGAAGTTAACAAAAGATTGATAGCTTTGTTGTACTTTAATTCCTATGTTTCAAAAAACATTTTAAACAAAAGTAAAGACAGTAAAAAAATGTTTTCCATAAATATGTCTGAAAGGTTGATTCCTTAATATATACAGGATATAGAAATTGACAAGGAAAAGCCAAAGGCCAATTTTAAAAGGGACAGACAATTCACATTAGAGGAACTATAAGTGGCCAAATAACATGAAATGTGTTCAAATTCATAACTAACCATGAAAATACTAATTAAATGAACAATGCAATTTTGTTTTGTCATGTCACATTAGTAAATACTTAAGAAATGCTAGTGCAGTAAAGGTACGGAGATGCATGCAAGAATGATAAAACCACACTTGGAAAGGACACACCTCCGAAGGAAAGTGAGGCAAATGTGATGGGAGCTTCACAGCTATTTGTAACTTTGATTTCTTTAATTGGTGGTGGGTACATAGGTTTGATTCCATTATTCCCCTTAATTTTTTCCTATACCTGAAGCAGTTCATTTAACAAAGGGGAAAAGATACATAATATTGCTCAATGCTGGTGGCTGTCACAGTAGCATGGATTGACCTGGCCTTTATTCAAAGCATTGGCCACATGCATCAAGGGCCTTAAAAAATGCCTTTTGACTCTGTAACTCCATTACTAAGAATCTACCCTTGGAAAAAAGCCAGGACAAAAACAATGGACTAAGGGTAGTGATGTTTATCAAAGAATTATTTCTAATAGTAAAATATTTAAAATAACCTTAAATGTACAATAAAAGAGCAATAATAAAATAAGTATAACACATCTAGGAGAGGATATTAGGCAGTGATCAAAATATTCTTGACATTTTTATAATATATAGAAATGATAAAAATATGATGTTATGCGATTGAAGCAGGATGCAAAGATCTATCTATGTATATGTACACGTACATGTATATGTATACACATACACACACTGTATGATGTCAATAGTATAAAAAGGAAATGTACATGTTACACAAAACTAGGAAATTATCATGCTGCACCAGTGAACTAAAATCAAACACTATTATTTTCTTCTATCCTAAAAAGAGACTAATTCTATTCCTTTCCTTCAGAGATGTTTTTACTTCAAAGTGGCTCATGTGAAGAGTTGGCTGAAATTTAAGAAGTCAGTCTAGGGTCATTTTGTACTAGGGAAAAATACAGTCATGGACAAGGTAACTCAGCTGGTTATTATATTTATATATATTTAATTATAAAAGTCATAATTTCATTAACACTAATATTTAAAATATTAATAGTTTAATATTTAAAGAAAACATTGGTATCTTTTTCTGGATCTTTTTTACAGATATGATTTTTACAAACAGAGATAGAGCATTCATAGCATTTTGCATCAGAGAGCTATTTAACCCCTCTTGCATGTATGCATCTTACAAGAGAGTAGGGCACACAGAATTTTCTTGAGGACAATGAACACAAACAGTGCAGGTGCAAGCTGCTCTTTGAATATCAATGGACAAGCTTCCTAGAAGAAGCGAGCCCTTCTGAGTCACTGAGGACAGCATTGAATGACAAAGAAGGTAGAGAAGAAGAAACAGGAGAAGGGCTGCTTTCTCCTTTCTAAAATCTTGGAACACTTATTCTAGGCTTTAAGGTATGTTTAATGATCTCATTAAAGATCAGTTTAACCATAAAAGTAATAATTTCAGGTGATGGGTGGAGGTGGAAGAGGTGGAGGAGAAAACTCCAATTTGCAAACTATAGTGTTTTATTCCTGTGTAATCTCATCAAATTTTTCTCACTAAAAAGAAATTTTGGCCAACGTCTTGATGTAGTATGATTATAAAGAGAAGGTAGGGAACACCAAGAAGTTTTACTAATAAAAAAATAGGCATATATTGTACTCCAGCAAAGTGCTACCTAATTCACTGATAAGCCTTCTTTCCAGAGCCAGTAGAAGCCACTGGATGAGTGAATTGTCTAGCTATTTAGCAGCCACTCAACTTTCTGCCAGAGGTGCATGCTACTCAGGTTCTCAGTCCAGAAAGTGGTCTTTTCTCACACAGTGCCCCCCACATTCTCTCTGTCTCTCTCTCTCAGTCTCTGTCTCTCTCTCTCTCACACACACATACATGCACATCAATACAAGTATGACCCAGTGTTCTATTAAATTGTGTACAGGGAGCTGATGTCCTAGGCTTGTGATGAGCTTGCAATGGTAGGTTGGAAGTGAAATGACCTTTACTTTTCTCTTATCTCAAAAGAATAGTCACTCCTTTCCCTCCTTCCTCCTTTCCAAAGCTACCCTCTCATTCTGTGACCTGGATAGTCCCCTACTGACCACTGACCATCCTACCACTCCCACGACTATCCATATCCACCAACTATCCCCCTTTTCCTTTGTCTTCAACTATTTTTCCCCTCTGTCAACAATCTTTATCTCTTCCTTTGACTCTTTTTCCTGCTGAAGCTATTAGCCTATTTCCTTTACCATGAAACTACTTTAAATAGTTGTTTATATTGGCATTTCCATTTTGTGGATATGTATTCTCCAGATCCTCTTGTAATTTGGCTTCTGCCAAATGTATGGCACTCAATCTCTTCTCAATAGGGTTAGTAATTTCCTCTTATAGTCACCAGTGACGTAAGACTAATGAAATTGAGTAGTTTATTTTCACTCCTCATCCATTTGATCTTTCTTTATCATTTTTATACACTTTCCATGAATGAGCTTATCTGTTTCCATAATTTCACATCTACTCTCATAATTTCTCAGATATAATAACAAAAATCCTGACTAGATCTCTTTAATTAGCTTAATAGATCCTATTCGATATTCTCAGACCACTCAAACTCACTATCTTCAAAACTAAATTTATTATAATAAACTCTAAGAGAATATATCCTCAACATAATAAAGGATATCTATTGGAAACTAACACATAACATCAAACTTGGTAGTGAAACTCTGAAAACAAAAATAAGACAAGGTTGCCAGGTTTTATTATTATTAATAGTAACATTCAACCTTGTTTTGGAAGTTCCAGACCAAGCAATAAGATAAGAAAAGTAATTAGTTAAGTATGTATATTGGAAAGGAAGAGGCAAAAGTATCACTGCTTTCTAATGATATAATTGTCACCTGACAAATTTAAGAGCATCAACTGAAAAACTTTGAAAACTAAACCTCTTCAACAAGGTGGCAAATTGTAAAATTCAGTTAGTTAAAAGAAACAATAGTTTCCTTATATGTCAGCAATAATCAATTAGAAAAAACAATGGTAACATGCCAATCACTATGGGAATTAGGTGATAAATTATTAGAAATATATTTAATAAGAATTGCATGTTACCTATATAGTGGAAACTGCAACACTGTTACATAAATGGGACATAAAGCAAGGTTTAAATAGATACAGAGACAAAATCATGTTTGTAGCTAGATGGAAAGCCACACAACCATAAAGCTATTAACTTCAGCTATATTAATCTATAAATGTGACACAATTACACTAAAAATCCCTAAGGTTCTTTGGGGTGGGGTAGAATTTAATAAAATGATTCTAAAGATCATCTGAAAAAAATAAAAAACAGGAGATTAGCTTTAAATATCAGGAAAAACAATTAACAAGGAGAGGTTTCTCTTGCCTCTTATTAAATGCATACAGCTACAGTAATTAAAACAATAAGGCTCTGGTTTGAAATAGGTAGATCAATGGAACAAAATAACATGGGAAAAAATATACTAGAATATATTTTTTAAATTTGTATACTTTAATGTGGCATTTCAAATCAATAGGAAAAGTAGCCAGTACAAAGTAAATACATGGAGATCAGAAGCTATTTGAGGGGGAAATGAAGTTAAGGCCCTATCTTTTGTCTTTACAAATATATGTTGAAGCAAGAAAGACAGGTTGAAGCAAGTGTGTGTGTATGTGTGTGTGTGTTAAAGCTGAGTGGTGGGTGCATGGATATCTATTTTATAATTTTTTGAATGTTTAAACTATATCTTGATTTAGAATGAAAAAATAGAGGATTCCATCAAGCCAGAGATTCATAGATTAGTCTAACAAAGATGTAAAACCTATACATTAAAAGATACTATATAAACAAATTGAAAAATAACTTATGCATACTACATGAAAGACAAAAATCTGCAATATATAAAGAGTGCTTAAACACAGTAAAAATGGTGAACAGCCTAATAGAATATATGATGAGAAGTGGCTTGGGCAATATGGTAAAAGACTGTTAATGAAAGACTCAGAAAACATGTGAAATGATTTTTAGCTTCTTTGGTAAACAGAGGCTTGAAAATAAAACAATAATATGTCACTTTTATCAGTCAAATTGATGAATATTTTTTAACCATTTAGAATTCCCACTGTCAGGTAGAATACAGGTAAAACAACCGTCTCATACACTATTGTTTTGAGTGTAAGCTTATACGGTGCAGCCTGAGGGCAGTGTAGCAGTACCCTTCAAGAGTTATAAAATGATCACACCCTTAGAGAATTTTATTCTATGGAAATAATCATGAATGTGAAGTAAAACTATATGTATAAGGATGCTCAATGACAGTTTAATATTTCCCAAACTGGAAATTAATAAGGGGATTAATTTGATTCTAGGCAAGTAACTGGTTTAACCTGATATTTATTTATTAGAAGTTCTGATTGTTTTGCATAGGGCAGATTGTCAAGAAGCAAGAGTGGTAAACAGAAAATGTGAATAAAGATTATTTAAGTTAAAAAAAGAGGCAAGAATGGAATCAGACCAATTAGGCATTAAAAATTACAAATATCTTATTTAATAGGTTGGTTTTTACTTGTGATTTTTCAGTATCTAGATATATAGTATGAGGGCTTTCATTTGTACTCTTCCCCTAGGTCCTTCCAATGACTTCACATGGATGCAAGTCCTTTCAAGGTTTCTATTTTGCATGTTAGCATCTAGCACACCTCAAACATAATATGCCTTTAATAAACATCTGTTAAATAAATTACTATATCTCTATAATAGCATCTGCTGTATTATGTTTTATCTGGCTAAATGTCTGTCTTTCTCAGTAAACTGTCCGTTTCTGAAAGTAGGGGTCATTCATCTCTACACCCATATCACAAAGCACAGTGCCAGATACATAAGAAGTAATCAACAAATGTTTGTTGAATGAATGAAAGAAGTAGGAATCTGATTAATTTCTCTTAATATGGACTCTTTTCATCTATATTCCAAAACACGTGTCTAAAAATGAAGGCATCTAAAAGTAGGTCTTGGGGTATGGGCTTTAACTTTGATGAGAGCTACAGAGACTTCATTGGGTCCTGTTGAAAAGAGAAGATGAAAGCAAAAGGAAAAAAGAAGGAAAAGAGGTATATTAGCGATCTGTTAGATTTCTAGGCACTCAAGTAGGTGTTCGTGTGATCTGTCCAATAGAAGCCATGCAGAAAAAATACAAGTAAAGGTCCTTTGGCAAGTAAGTATAGGGGAAACATTCTTCCACTTCGTTTGTTTGTCTTTTTAACATCTTTACTGGAGTATAACTGCTTTACGGTGGTGTGTTAGTTTCTGCTTTATAACAAAGTGAATCAGCTATACATAAACATATATCCCCATATCTCATGCCTCTTGCATCTCCCTACCATCCTCCTTATCCCACCCCTCTAGGTGGACACAAGGCACCGAGCTGATCTCCCTGTGCTATGTGGCTGCTTCCCACTAGCTACCTATTTCATATTTGGTAGTGTATATATGTCCATGCCACTCTATCACTTTGTCCCAGCTTACACTTCCCCCTCCCCGTGTCCTCAAGTCCATTCTCTATGTCTGCATTTCTATTCCTGTCCTGTCCCTACGTTCTTCAGGACCTTTTTTTTTTTTTTTCTAAGATGCCATATACATGTGTTAGCATACGGTATTTGTTTTTCTCTTTCTGACTTACTTCACTCTGTATGATAGTCTCTATGTCCATACACCTCATTACAATTAACTCAATTTCATTTCCTTTTATGGCTGAGTAATAGTCCATTGTATATATGTGCCACATCTTCTTTATCCATTCATCTGTCAATGGACACTTAGGTTGCTTCCATGTCCTGGCTATTGTAAATAGAGCTGAAATGAACATTGTGGTACATGACTCTTTCTGAATTATGGTTTTCTCAGGGTATATGCCCAGTAGTGGGATTGCTGGGTCATATGGTAGTTCTATTTTTAGATTTATAAGGAACCTCCATACTGTTCTCCATAGTGGCTGTATCAATTGACATTCCCACCAACAGTGCAAGAGGGTTCCCTTTTCTCCACACCCTCTCCAGCATTTCTTGTTTGTAGATTTTTTGAGGATGGCCATTCTGACTGGTGTGAGGTGATACCTCATTGTAGTTTTGATTTGCATTTCTCTAATGATTAGTGACGTTGAGCATTTTTTCATGTGTTTATTGGCAATCTGTATACCTTCTTTGAAGAAACGTCTACTTAGATCTTCTGCCCGTTTTTGGATTGGGTTGTTTGTTTTTTTGATATTGAGCTGCATGAGCTGCCTGTATATCTTGGAGATTAATCTTCTGTCAGTTGCTTCATTTGCAAATATTTTCTCCCATTCTGAGGGTTGTCTTTTTGTCTTGCTTATGGTCTCCTTTGCTGTGCAAAAGTTTTTAAGTTTCATTAGGTCCCATTTGTTTATTTTTGTTTTTATTTCCATTACTCTATGAGGTGGGTCAAAAACGATCTTGCTGTGATATATGTCATTGAGTGTTCTACCTATGTTTTCCTCTAAGAGTTTTATAGTGTCTGGCCTTACATTAAGGTCTTTAATCCATTTTGAGTTTATTTTTGTGTATGGTGTTGGGAGTGTTCCAATTTAATTCTTTTACATGTAGCTGTCCGGTTTTCCCAGCACCACTTATTGAAGAGGCTGTCTTTTCTCCACTGCATATGCTTGCCTCCTTTATCAAGGTGACCATATGTGTGTGGGTTTATCTCTGGGCTTTCTATCCTGTTCCATTAATCTATATTTCTGTTTTTGTGCTAGTACCATACTACCTTGATTACTGTAGCTTTGTAGTATAATCTGAAGTCAGGGAGCCTGATTCCTCTAGCTCTGTTTTTATTTCTCAAGGTTGCTTTGGCTATTCGGGGTCTTTTGTGTTTCCATACAAATTGTGAAATTTTTTGTTCTAGTTCTGTTAAAAATGCCAGCAGTAGTTTGATAGGGATTGCACTGAATCTGTAGATTGCTTTGGGTAGTACAGTCATTTTCACAATGTTGATTCCTCCAATCCAAGAACATGGTATATCTCTCCATCTGTTTGTATCATCTTTAATTTCTTTCATCAGTGTCTTATAGTTTTCTGCATACAGGTCTTTTGTCTCCTTAGGTAGGTTTATTCCTAGGTATTTTATTGTTTTTGTTGCAATGGTAAATGGGAGTGTCTCCTTAATTTCTCTTTCAGATTTTTCATCATTAATATAGGAATAGAATGATTTTCCATTATATAGTATAGTATAGGAATGCAAGAGATTTCTGTGCATTAATTTTATATCCTGCTTCTTTACTAAATTCATTGATTAGCTCTAGTAGTTTTCTGGTAGCATCTTTGGGATTCTCTATGTATAGTGTCATGTCATCTGCAAACAGTGACAGTTTTACTTCTTCTTTTCCGATGTGGATTCCTTTTTTTTTTTTTTTCTTCTCTGATTGCTGTGGCTAAAACTTCCAAACTGTGTTGAATAATAGTGGTGAGAGTGGGAAACCCTGTCTTGTTATTTTTTACAGATTTTTTTCCTGTAATTGATATCTAGTCTCATAGCATTGTGCTCGGAAAAGATACTTGATATAATTTCAATTTTCTTAAATATACCTAGGCTTGATTTGTGATCCAAGATATGATCTGTCCTGGGGAATGTTCCATGAACACTTGAAAAGAAAGTGTATTCTGTTGTTTTTGGAAGGAATGTCCTATAAATATCAATTAAGTCCATCTTGTTTTATGTATCATTTAAAGCTAGTGTTTCCTTATTTATGTTCATTTTGAATGACCTGTCCACTGGTGAAAGAGGACTACTATGATTGTGTTACTGTCTATTTCCCCTTTTATGGCTGTTAGTATTTGCCTTATGTATTGAGGTGCTCCTATGTTGGGTGCATAAATATTTACAATTGTCATGTCTTCTTCTTGGATTGATCCATTGATTATTATGTAGTGTCCTTCTTTGTCTCTTGTAATAGTCTTTATTTTAAAGTCTATTTTGTCTGATATGAGAATTGCTACTCCAGCTTTCTTTTGATTTCCATTTGCATGGAATATCTTTTTCCATTCCCTCACTTTCAGTCTGTACATGTTCCTAGGTCTGAAGTGGGTCTCTTGTAGACAGCATATATATGGGTCTTGTTTTTGTATCCATTCAGCCAGTCTATGTCTTTTGGTTGGAGCATTTGATCCATTTACATTTAAGGTAATTATCGATATGTATGTTCCTATTACCATTTTCTTAATTGACTTGTGTTTGTTATTGTAGGTCTTTTCCTTCTCTTGTGTTTCCTGTCTAGAGAAGTTCCTTTAAGACTTGTTGTAAAGCTGGTTTGGTGCTGAATTCTCTTAGCTTTTGCTTGTCTGTAAAGGTTTTAATTTCTCCGTTGAATCTGAATGAGATGCTTGCTGGGTAGAGTAATCTTGGTTGTAGGTTTTTCCCTTTCATCACTTTAAATATGTCCTGCCACTCCCTTCTGGCTTGCAGAGTTTCTGCTGAAAGATCAGCTGTTAACCTTATGGGGATTCCCTTGTATGTTATTTGTTGCTTTTCCCTCACTCCTTTTAATATCTTTTCTTTGTATTTAATTTTTGATAGTTTGATTAATATGTGCCTTGGCATGTTTCTCCTTGGGTTTATCCTGTGTGGGACTCTCTGTGCTTCCTGGACTTGACTGACTGTTTCCTTTCCCATATTAGGGTAGTTTTCAACTATGAGCTCTTCAAATATTTTCTCAGTCCATTTCTTTTTCTCTTCTTCTTCTGGGACCCCTATAATTTGAATGCTGGTGCATTTAATGTTGTCCCAGAGGTCTCTGACACTGTCCTCAATTCTTTTCATTCTTTTTTCTTTATTCTGCTCTGCAGTAGTTATTTCCACTATTTTATCTTCCAGGTCACTTATCCATTCTTCTGACTCAGTTATTCTACTTTTGATTCCTTCTAGAGAATTTTTAATTTCATTTATTGTGTTGTTCATCATTGTTTTTTGCTCTTTAGTTCTTCTAGGTCGTTGTTAAACATTTCTTGCATTTTCTCCATTCTATTTCCAGGATTTGGGATCCTCTTTAGTACCATTACTCTGAATTCTTTTTCAGGTAGACTGCCTATTTCCTCTTCATTTGTTTGGTCTGGTGGGTCTTTAAGTTGCTCCTTCATCTGCTGTGTATTTCTCTGTCTTCTTATTTTGCTTAACTTACTGTGTTTGAGGTCTCCTTTCTGCAGGCTGCAGGTTCATAGTTCCCATTATTTTTGCTGTATGCCCCCAGTGGGTAAGGTTGGTTCAGTGGGTTGTGTAGGCTTCTTGGTGGAGGGGACTGGTGTCTGTGTTCTGGTGGATGAGGCTGGATCTTGTCTTTATGGTGGGCAGGACAGTGTCTGGTGGTGTGTTTTGTGGTGCCTGTGCACTTAGTATGATTTTAGGCAGCCTCTCTGCTAATGGGTGGGATTGTGTTCCTGTCTTGCTAGTTGTTTAGCATAGGGTGTCCAGCATTGTAGTTTGCTGGTCATTGAAGGGAGCTGGGTCTTAGCGTTGAGATGGATGTCTCTGGGAGAGCTTGTACCATTTAATATTACTTGGGGCCAGGAGCTCTTTGGTGGACCAATGTCCTGAACTCTGCTCTCCCACCTCAGACTCTGTCAGCCACCCAGATGGTCTTCCTAAAGCTGGGCCGCCATCAGCAGCCTGACCAATGGAATATTCAAATTGGAAATGTTGCTTTAGCACTGGGTGTTAGAGGAGATATCCATTGCTCCATACCAGAAATAAAAAAGGATGGACAGCTCACTCAGTCTGGCCTCCCCATATCATATTCAATCCTTCTTCCAGATGACAGGCTTTAAAATACTTGATAGCAGCCATCATGCCCCCTCTGTCTTCTTTTCTCTGGGCTAAGTTTCCCTTGATCCTCTAAACTGGGGTTTTTATGAATCTGAAGTGGCTTCTCTACTGTCTCTTTCCCTTTCTGCCAAATGAAGCAGAAGACTCTGTGGCTTTAGATCAGGGCAGTACTCCTCAACATTTTCGAGGTCATCAAAAATGGGGGAAGTATGAGAAATTGTCACAGCCAAGAGGAGCCTATGGAGACATGAAGACTAAATGTAATGCTGTATCCTTGGCTTCCCGCAGCTGCCTGGGCCCGCGTCCCCAGCAAGAAGCTTCTACATCTTTTAATCCTCTTACCCCTCCTTTTTCATATCTAAGATCCTACTACAGAACATCTTAGAACCTCTATCTGTAGCCTAATTAAGTTCACAGTAACATTTCTTCTACAGTCCTGGATGAATCTGCAAATACTAGCTCCCCTCCTTAGATATATTGCACTAATGTATTTTCTTCTTGATTTTTTCATTGTTGTTTATGCAGGAAAAGTCACTAATATGTTTTGGAGAAGATAAACCCATTTGCCCACAAATAGAAAAGTCCAAAGCAAGAATCTCTAAACCATGGGTTTACAGTAGCCCCATGAGACTCAAGAGTCATTGAAGAGTTCTTTACTGGCATGTTCTTGAGAGCAGAGTGGTTTAATCATATCTTTTCATAAAGGTTAATATTAAAGGAGAAACATCCTATGTTCCTGGGTTGTGTTTAGAGTCAGTGGTAAGGTCAGAATGAGAAATGAGGAACTTTCTCTTCTCTTAAAGCGGAAGTTTCCCTGTACAAATCCAATGGCATTAAAAGCAGTTCTAAAGGCAAAGCCTCATAGACTTTCAGTTAAACATGATAGATTGAACCTGTGTTTATCTCTGCTTCCTCACCCAATCCTACCAAAATAATGAGAATAAAAAATGGAATAATAATAATCAAAGAATAAGAAGTCATAAATTTACAAGGAAAAGGAAAAAGGGAAAGAAGATGATAGTGGATGAGAAATGTCAACAAATCTTTGGAAGAAAGCAAGTCATGGGAAGAATAATAATTGCCTTAGCAGAGCAGATGAAGCTGAAATAAGTTTCTCTAGAGGGATGAGAAGAAAGCTGACTCCCCTTGCAGAATCCTAAAAAGGCTAAAAATAGGAGGATTGGTTGAAAGTTTGTAGAAGGAGCATTTTGAGCTCTCTGTTCCCTCCTTCATTCTGCAGAACCAGGAGACAACTCCTGCTTCATTTCTGCAAAAGATGGAAGGTTTATTTTAGGGTGCATTTAAGCTGAAGTGGCTCTAGACTTGGGAACAAAACTGGAGCACTGAGTAAAAGTTTGCAAGATGAACAGTGTTGCCCGAGCCTATATCCCCTGCCAGGCTTCTAGATATCTTCCAGCCAGGATTATATCCTTCAGGCAAGAAATGAGAGTTTCTAGAGAAACTGAACAGTACTCAAAAAGAAATCTACCACTTGGGGGTCTCCTAATAAAAATGTTCGTTCCCTGCCCGCACCCTACAGTAGACAAGCCCAGCCAATCAATTTTAATGCCTCACTCTTGAACTGAAGAAGTCAAAGAACACAATACACTTGGGGAAATGGAATGACAGGGACTGAAGTGAACTGCTAAAAAAAGAACTTTGAGGAAACAGAAACAATGTAGGGAGCCAAAGAAAACCTTCAAGAAGAAATAATATCTTCAAAAAGAGAAAAGAAGGTAGTGTATCTATGAAACAAAAACCAGAATGTTATACAGATATGAACAATTAAAAACCATGAACTTTTTAAAAATCCAATTGAATGGCAGAAAGCTAAAACTGAGGCAATTTCCCTGAAAGTATAATGAAAAGACAACAGAAGAAGAAAGGTAAGAATGTTAAACAATACATCCAGGAGTGTCTAACTTCTGGTTAACAGAAGTCTCTAAAAGAGAAAAAAGGTAAAAAATTATCAGAGAAATATTTCAGAAAAATTTCTCAGAACTAAGAGCACAAAACCTTCAGATTACGAGGTTCCAACCAGGTGCCCTGCTCAATGAATGCAAATAGATCCATGTGAAGGCATATCTTTGCGAAATTACAAAATGTTGCAAACATAGAGAAGATTTTAGATGTTTCCAGAAGGGGAAAAGCGGGTCATAAAAAGCAACAGGAACCAGAATGGCATCCATCTTCTCAGCACCAATACTGGAAGCTAGAAGACAACAGGACAGTACCTTAAACAATCTGGATAAAATTATTTTAAAATTAGAATTTTATACCCAAAGTATCAATCAAGTTTTAGGGTAGAATAAAGATGTTTTCAGATATGTAAGTTTTCAAAATATCTACCTCTCAATACATGTTTTCTGAGAAAGCTACCAGAGAAGTGCCCAAACAAAATGAAGGAATAAACTGAGAAAGAAGGTATAAAATCCAGGAAAAGTGACCAAAAACAGCAAAGAGGGAAATGGTTATTCTCAAGGTGACAACAAGAGATTGAGAACAAAAGAAAATGGACTCCAAGCAGGCCTAGAATGCCCATGCTGGACTGGAAGTACGTAGGACTCCTGAAAAATGCAACGAACATATGAACTGACTGGTCTGAAAGGATGGAAGATTTAAGTGGAAAGGTGTTAGAGCATATGGAGAGAATCACTGAGAAAATTAAGCAAGTGAAAAAAAATACTGTCTAAGAAAGTAATATAACTATAGAACATATTGTACTCAGCATAAAGATAAAAAACTGAATACTGATTTAGGGAGAATGGCAGAGGGGAAATGGGATGATGCATATGAAAGCTGAATCCTCATCTGCTAAAACAGAAGCCCATAGATTAGGACTAAAATGGATAAATTAAGGAATAGTAGCATTATTTAGAAGCATATAAACACTAGAGGAGATAAGTAAATGAATGGAAAGTAGTTCCCTTTGGGTACTAAGATTAGGGGTGGGAGGTGGATTAGGGAATTGTTATTTGGATTTTAAACTTTTGGTATTATTTGACTTTTTAAAACTATATGCATGTATTACTCTACAAAAATAAAAATTAATAGACAGAAGTCAGTCTAGAGGGCTAGCCCACACCCTCCCCTCCAAGTCTTCTCCAGAGAACACTGATTTCGGGCAGTTACTGAGAACCTATCCATCTAATTTGTTCCTCCTTATCCAGGCAGCTGTGTAAGGAGGGAAGGTGGTCCTTGGGCCTGGATGGCCACAGTTCACAGTGATTCATGAACTCAGGGTAATTTCAAGTTACTCATGCAAGCAGCTGTGATGCCCAAAGAAACTCTAATCTCTTTTACTTTATCAGATGGTTCATCAGACTATACCCACCCCATGCTTTGTCCTTAGCCTTCAGCTCTGCTCTAAGACTTTGCAAGAATATACACAGAGCCCCTCTTTGTACCTTTTCTGGTTTCCCACTTCCTCCCAGTTCACACCCCTAACTCTGTAGTGTTGCTCTCCTTACCATCTAGAATGCACACATGCCCCCTTTTAATCTATGACACATCGATACGTTCACTGACTCAATGGAAAGAAGACATGTCTGTAGGAAGGTGCCTGAGTACATGATCAGTGGATACACTCCTCTACATAGAGAGCAATTTTGTAGTGTATGTGTCCAAAGATACACACCTCCGTTTACACCCACACAAAGTATTTATATACACCAAAATATTAAATGGCATATAAAAACATAATACACACACCATTCCTATGTTCCTTTATGTGTCAATATATTATATAAATACCACACACATTCTGCCCCATAACCTAAATTAAGTGCAGCACACATTTGCATACTTCCACATAGGCAACCCAGAATAGAACAGCCTGAACAGACGCTGTTTTTCCTTCCTGATAAACGGGCATGAAATAACAGGCTGACATCTGCCTCTGCAGGTCATTCAAGTTGGCCTGCTGCACGTCAGAATTCAAACTGCTCCATCCATCAACGGCAGACCCAAAATTAACATAGCTTGGAAATTCTGCGGCAAGACAGTAACAGCCCAATTCAAAGTCTGACCTTCGAGGAATGGTGGGGTACGACGGAAAATTATTTCATGCCCTGCACCAAAGCCAACAATACAATTTGAAGAGATTTTCAGTTATACTAATTTTAAAGAAAAATCCCCCAGTGTAGAAGTTTAACTCTCAGGGTCATGTAAAAGGAGCACTAAGCATAGAGATTTTGATATCTAAAGGCTCTGCCAGCACCCTTTCTGAAAGAACTAAAAACATTATTATAAACAAAACAGTTCAAAGACATTTGCACGGTAGCATGTACTAAAAGTCTTTATCAATAAGTGAGGAAATCACCAAGAGATTTAGTTCTTCATAGAATTTTTTGGAAATGGCTATTAGTTAAAATAAAACTATAAATGAGATCAGTCCTTCAAGATTACAAATAAAAACGAATCCTTTTCTGGAGATATTAAATGAATCCTTTTCTGGAGATATTCTTAAGATATTCGGTGACAATTCTCAATTGTCACAAAATTTATGTGGAGAGATTTTATAACCAGTAACCAAAGATGACCACCAATTTAACAAATGAACCAGACTCTGATGCATAAAATGATTTTACCTACTGCTTTCATTGTGATGCTAAACACAATTTTTTTTTCTCTTTATATATATATATTTTTTTTTAATTAATTATTTATTTATTTTTGGTTGCATTTCTGTGCACGGGCTTTCTCTAGTTGTGGTGAGTGGGGGCTACTCTTCATTGTGGTGCAAGGATTTCTCATTGTGGTAGTTTCTCTTGTTGCGGAGCATGGGCTCTAGGCGCACGGGCTTCAGTAGTTGTGGCACGTGGGCTCAGTAGTTGTGGTTCGCAGGCTCTAGAGTGCAGGCTCAGTAGTTGTGCTGCACAGGCTTAGTTGCTCCGTGGCACGTGGGGTCTTCCTGGACCAGGGATCGAACCCATGTCCCCTGCATTGGCAGGCGGATTCTTAACCACTGTGCCACCAGGGAAGTCCCTAAACCCAATTTTTTTACATTTGTAGCCAACGACATATAGGACCGTGCTTTAAATCCACATTCCATTAAGGTGAAGTTACACTTTTCTCCCTGCTGAAGACTGTTTCAAAATTCAAACTGAAAAGTTGTCCTAGTGCTCCTTCCCAGAAATCCCAGTGTTTGCATTAACATGGGTCCAGGCTAAAGTTGAGGGAATGTTTCATAACTTTGTTAACAGAATGCTTGGAGTCCCAAAGTCCCATCTCCCTGCTGCATCTCTTCATCACCTCTTTTCTCTCTAACTCTTTGCCCACAGCAAGCTTAAATCTCCCCTAAAACAAAACCCCTCCTTGGTTCTACCCCTCTCTTGAACTGTGCTCCATCTCCCTTTCTCTCTTTGCCTTCACACTTCTCGAAAGGATCATCAAATTTGTCGCCCTCCGAATCTTCAACTCAATATTGTTTTGTTATCTGGCTTCCAACCACATCATCAAACTGAAAACAACAATCTCCTAATGGCCAGATCCAATGCGTTGTCTTGAGGCCTAAGGCTAATTGGCCTTTCTATAGGTTGGACCACAGGCCTAATCCACCCATCACTTCTTTCCTAAACCCCACCCACAAATAACATTCCTATTCTGCTTGATCCTTGATATGGGTGACTCAGGGTACTTGAAAGCAGATGTTTGTGCAATTGTATACTGATAATTTTCAAAACCTAAGTGAATCAGATGCTTTCCTAGGAAAAAATATAAATTTTCAAATTGGCTCAAAAATAAATGAAACAAAAAAAAATCGAATATATGATAACCATATAAGAAATGGAAAATGTTGTGAAAGATCTGCACCCCCAAATGCCTCAGACTCAGCCTGTTTTATCATTGAGCTCGTTCCAGGGGTACCATATAATTTATAGCCCAAACTGGGACACTGTTGAGAGTGAAAGACAATGTTATTAATAATTAAGCTGGGACAGTATAAGAAACAGAAGTGTTTCAGGCAAATTAGGACAAATGACTACACTGTTTAACCAACTTTCAAAGGATAAATAATTCTAAAGTTATAGAAACTCCATCATAGTTTACAAAAAGATTAAAGGTTTTCTAGTCCACAGTCAAGAAAAGCAGAAAAGAAAAAAGAAGGAAGAAAGAAATTCTCGGCCTACTGACACATGTTCCTAAAACAACAAAACATGTATATCATACATACTGCTAAAGGGCACTTACAAATTAAAAAGGAGCAAAAAAGACAATAGAAAAATGGTCAAAAGAAACAAACAGAAAATAAATATAAATCAACCATAAACATGAAAAATATGCTCAAACCCATTAGTAATGACTGAAATAAATTAAAAATAATGTGATACTTTATATTTTATCCCATCTGATTAAAAACTGTTAATCATAATGTGTCAATTATGTCTCAATAAAGCTGGAAAATATAATATTAATATTTAATATCAAAAAGTGTGATCTGTCGTACATTCTTAGAATGTAAATTGGTCCTACCTTTTGGAGGACAATCTGGCAGTTGATTATCAAAATTCTATAAGTGCATATCTCTGATATAAAATTTTCCCTAGTGGGCTTCCCTGGTGGCGCAGTGGTTGAGAGTCCACCTGCCTATGCAGGGGACACGGGTTCGTGCCCTGGTCCGAGGAGATCCCACATGCCGCGGAGCGGCTGGGCCCGTGAGCCATGGCCGCTGAGCCTACGCGTCCGGAAGCTGTGCTCCGCAACGGGAGAGGCCACAGCAGTGAGAGGCCCACGTACCGCGGAAAAAAAAAAAAAAAATTTCCCTAGAAGGAATGTGTACTACAAGAACATTTGGTCAAACGCACCAAGATATATGTATGAGGGTGTCCTCTGCCACACTGTTTCAATCAAAACACATAACTGGAAACCACCTAAAATGTTAATTTTTCAGGGAATGAAAAAGTGTCAGAGAAGTTTAATGACTTGTTATAAATTGGGTATATAGGACTAGAAAAAAATTGTACATAAACAAGGACTTAAAACACCACAGAGTAGTTCAGTAATATAAATGAGAATATTATAGTTTGACTTGTCTCACTGTTGGATAATTTCCATTCTAAGGTTTCCACAGTCGTTTATAATCCTTTGATTAGAAACATACTAACCTCTTTGCACCAATCAGCCCTTGTCCTCCAAAATCACTTCCACCCTTGGGATGGCTACCTTTGCCCTTTTCTAATTTTCAAATGTTTAATAGAAATAAAGACTAATTTTCCAGGGCTTTTAAGTGATATATTAAAAAGTCCCCTACATGCAAATATCTTTATATTTGGACATTACGGTTATCATTTTCAATGTCGTATGCTTTGAAAGAACTACTATACTAAGAAGAAAAAGGTCAACAGGAACAAAATGTCACAATAGCCTCTAACCACATGGGACAATAATTTCTACGTTAACCACCTCTCTGCTTCGGAGAGAACAAATGTTCTCTCTTTACAATGATGTTCCATAGGTGAGTAATGATTTGCTGCACAATATTAGAAAATAGGAAAATATTATACTCTTTTTTTTTCAATGTGAAGCTTGCAATATCTTAGAAAAGCCTTCTGGCCTGATTTCCTGTTGCTTTCCAGCTTTGATCTCAATCTATACTGTTCCCTACTCAACATGTAATCATCATTAAGGCACATGATACCATGCAGCCAAAATCTAGCTACAAAACAATGTGCATGGCATGCTTCCCTTCTAGAATATAAATGTAAATACAGAGTGTGTGTATATATGCATAGAGAGTTTGGAAGGTTTTCCAAGAAATTGTCTTTGCCTAGATATGACTACAGCTATCCTCCATTTTCTTGGTTTTGCTGATTTATATTCTACAATATTCTCTAATAAATATGTGCAAGTTTTTACTAAGAACCTTAATAAAACTTGTTTTTATTCTATCTATGGACTTTAACAGTTACAGAGAGTTTGGGTAAGTAAATACGGTACAATTCAGAGCTAGTTAGACTCTTTACAACATCTCTGGAACATAAATAACCTTTCCTAATGGTTAGTACTCAAATTTCTGAGGCCAGAGGCAGAAATCTGGGCAAACCTCAGGAACACCAGCCCATGCCTACATGGGCTGTGTGTAGAAATAGTTCATAAGAAACCAAAGGTCAAAGCAGAGGGCAGTAGGAATAATTTTGAATCTGGCCAGAAGAGTATGTTTGAATAAAAGCACACGTTGTGATTCAAACAGATCTGGGTTTGAGTCATAGCTCTATCACTTAAAAAAAAAAAAAAGTAGTGTGAGCAACTTACTTATCTTTGCCTCAGTTAACTCATCTTTAAAATGAGGAAAATAACGGTAACCACACCTTGTGAGCAGTGATGAGTCCCATCAAGTTGGCATTGGGATCTTAAAATGACAGGCTCTGATCATATATCTTCTGTCTTTGGCTCCAGACTTTCTCCCAAAGTTAAAGAACAGGGTTTTTTATTCACAACCTGAATTGTAGTTTAAAGTAAGAGTCTCTTTTAAAAAATCAAGCTTGAAACTTTACTTTCTGAAAATATGGCAGGTTAGACTATTTGGATCAGTCCTCCCATCAAAAATAATCACAAATGATGTTGGACATTTTTTTGAAGTAACTTCTTAAGACTATCAAAGATCTGATAAGGTAGTAAAAAATTTAGTTCAAAATATCAAAGAAAGCAGAACCCAAAGAGGGAAGCAGAACACTACAATTCCTTTTGCCCTAAGGGCATTTTCCAAACAAGCAAACTTCTCCAAATTTAACTGGATTCCCAAAAGCTCACATCCTCAGAAAAGAGTAAACCAGAAGTAAACCCACCCAGCCAACCTTCACTCTCAGGTGACCGAATTAAAGTTGCCTGGGCAACATCACAGTAAAACTATAAACCACCAAAGGTAATTGGTAAAGATCTGAAAAGGAGCCATTAAAAATAAATTAAAAGACAAATTATAATCAATGGAGCAATAATTAGATAAACATCTGACACCTCAATAGCAACACTGGAAGCCAAAAGACAGTAGAATTCTTCATTATAGTAAAAGAAAATACTTGTAAAACTAGAACTCCATACTCAGAGAAAATATCCTTTTAGGGTTTTGGGGCATACTACTGGGAGACAGGAGGGAGCTCCACTGAAAAATTGGTTTGGGTGTTGAGACTAATCACATACACACACACACACACACACACACACACACACACACACATATACATCCACTCACATCAAGAGGGTATGAAAAGATTATTACTTATATAATTAAAGCTTTCTGGGGAGAACGGGGCAGATCTCTCAAGATGCTCTAAAATTGCTTAGGGCAAGAAAGGGAGACTGGCTTGGAGCTCTCATTGTGGTTAAGGGATAGACCCAGGATGAGGGCTCCAGGACATTGGAAGAGGTTTGTGTAGTTTGAATCTATCTCTGGTGACAAAGGAGAGAGCACCTTGACTTTCTTATCAGCTTACCAAGGTGTCGGACAGAGAGGAAGAAGGAGAGGGTGAGGCTTAATAGCCATTAACAGTCAAACATCAATAAAATGGAGTCACACTCCTTATTATAAAGAGTGGGAAATAAAAACATTTTTTAAACACAAAAAACCTAAGGTTTGTAACCAGAATATCTTCACTAAAGGAAAATGATAATTCAGGAGGAGGTAGAATTAATCCCAAGAGAAAGATCTGAGATATGAGACAAAAATATAAAAAAGAGCTAAATGTATGGATTCACTTTAAAATGGATAACATTTATAAAAAATTTTATAACACATGCACAACAAAATTATTTAATTCAGAAAGAAAGTAGATGAAGTTAAGGTGTTCAAAGACCTTTCTTTTCTCTGCGGAAGGAGCAAAGATATTGATTAATTTCAGATTTTGATAAGTATACACGCTGTAATTTCTAGGAAACATTAATAAAAGAATAAAAACAGAGTGTACAACTTCCCAACTAGTACAAGAAATAATTACAACAAAAAATAATCTAAAAGATGGCAGAAAAGGGGAAAAATAAGCATATAACTTGAAACACAAAATACATAAAACAGGATGGCAAATTTAAACACAAATTTAACAATGACTACATTAAGTGTAAATGTAAATACGCTAACAACTCCAATTAAAAAATGAAGGTTGTCAGACTGAATAAAAACAAAATCAACTTATGTGATGATTATAAAAGACATATCTAAAAAATAAGGATACAAAAAGTTGATGCTAGGAAGACAGAAAAAGATAGAACATGGGCCTATCAAAAACCCAAAGAGATATAGCTATATTAAAAAAACTATAAATTTTTAGACAAAAAGCATTGATACAGAATGTCACTAATTAGACTTAGTCATGCTTTCCTTGCTAATAATTAGATGGACAGAAAAATCAAGAAGGATACAGAATATTTAAACATGATTAACAAAATAAAACCAAAGATGACCTTTACTATAGGTCACAATACCCACTATACCCAAAAAACATAGAAGGTATTTTTTCTAAACACACATGGAACATTTACAAAAATTCGTCATAAATCAAGTCACAGAAAACTTCTATGAACTGAAATCATAAAGATCATTTTCTCTGACCACACCTTAATTAAAACAGAAATCGTTAAACAAAATAAAACCAGAAGATCTCCCATAAGCTTGGAAATTAAAAAAAGAAATTTCAAAATAATTCATGGCTCAACAAAGAAATATAATGGAAATTAGTTAACATTTTGAAATACATGATAATAAAAAATACTACCTATCAAAACTTGTAGGATATAGCTAAAGCAGTCTAACTTTATACGTGAATGTAAATTCACTTATAAAAATTATGAAATTTAGAAAAATTATAAAATGTAATGATTAATTATTCATTTCTGAATATATAAAAATAGCAATAAAGCAAAAAAAGAAGTTAAAATGGAAAGAATAATAAATATATAAATTGGATTTATTAAAATAGAATAAATATGGATCAAAAAAACAAAAGTTGCTTCTTTGAGAAGAATAATAAAATTGCAAAATGTTCAGTAATACATGTAAAGGAAATGAATAAGGCACTAAGGAAAGCAATATTAGGAATGATATAGGGCATGACTGCAGATGCTGTGATCATTAAAATAAAAAGAAAATGTCATGAAAAACTTTATCTCAATACATTTAAATGTTTAAACTAAATACAAAAACTTACAATAACAAATTTGGCTAGATAGTTTACAACTATTGAGAAAACTGAGCCAGTATTCCGAAATTTTCCCACAAATAAACATTAGTCCCAGATAGCTTCACCAGTGAATTCCATCACACACTGAAGAGTAAATCAAAAACAAAACAATCTTACACAAACTATAATTGCAAAAATAGAAACAATGGAAATCTTTCCGAATTATTTTTATGAGTCCAATTTTACCTTGATACCAACCCCTAATGGTGACAATAAACCCTAAATCGTGACAACCCCTAAAATGACAATATTATAGGTCAGTCTCACTCATTGAACACAAATACATAAAAGTCTTAAAAAATTATTACCTAACCAATTCTAGCAATATGCAAAAAAATAATGTCATGATTAACTTTGCTTTATACAAGGAACATAAGGTTAATTTAAGATTAGTAAATCAATTCACATATTTAACTATATTGACAGATTAAAGGAGAACATTTATATAATCATTTTGAAGATGCAAAAACAAAAGATAAAACATAACAACCCATTTATGTTTAAAAAAATTAGCAATCTAGGAACTAAAAAGATTTTTTAAAATAATGTATAGGTTATCTATTCTATATGTGGAAATTTTCATATTTAATATTGAAATGCTGAACATTTTCCCCCTTGAGATCAGAAGAAATATGAGAGTATTCATTATCACTTCTACTCAGCATTATACTAGAGATCACAGCCAACACAATAAGGCAAGAAAAAGAAATAAAACATATAAGGATTAGAAAGAAGGAAACTAAACAGTCATCACTGTACTCATTGCACATGGAGAAAATCCAAAATAATCTAATGATAGACTATTAGAATTAATACTGACTCTAGCAAGTTTCCTGATACAAAACTGATATGAAAAATCAATTGTACTTCTAAATGTCAACAATAGTATGTTAGAAAATAAAATAATAAGATAATTATAATTACATTAAAAATGTTGATTGTACTTCCCTGGTGGTCTAGTGGTTAAGGCTCCACGCTTCCACTGCAGGGGGCATGGGTTTGATCCCTGGTCAGGGAACTAAGATTCCACATGCCATGCAGCGTGGCCAAAAAACATAAATAATGTTGAATAACTAGGAATAAATTTGACAAAATTTTATTTCAAAATCTAATATATGAAGAGATGCACAATCTAATTAATAATCATGGCTTTGCAAATAAAAACTGCAAAGTGATACCATTACCACTAAATTGTCTAAAGTTTAAAAGTCTGTCATTACCAAGTACTGTGAACTCTGTTGAGTAACAGGAACTCTAAAACACTTCTGGTGAGACTGTAAATTGAAAAAAATCACTTTGAAAAATGATTTGACATTTAACAGTCAAGGTGAAGACGTCATATCCAGTGGCCCATTATTTCTCCTCATAGGAATATATGTTCTAGAGAAATTATTGCACATTTGCACCAAAATACATATATAAGAATGTTTATAGCAGTATTTTTTCTAATATCTCAAACTGGCAGCAAACCAAATGTCCATCAAGTATAGAACAGATAGTATAGCATACAAACACTACTATATTTAAAATAGATAAACAATAAGGACCTAATGTATAGCACAGGGAGCTTTACTCAATATTCTGTAATAACCTATATGGGTAAAGAATCTGAAAAAGAATGATTATATGTATATGTATAACTGAACCACTTTGCTGTACACCTGAAACTAACACAACATTGTAAATCAACTATACTCCAATAAAATTAAATAAATAAAATAAAATAAAGAATAGAACAGATAAATAAATTTTGCTATAATTAGGGAATAATATGCAATGAGGGAAATGAATAAACTATATCTATGCAATTGTTCAAATCGGGTTTGGTAATTTGTGGCTTCAAAAGAGGCCTGTTTTTGTGAATAAAATTATTCTGGAATACAACCATTCATTTACATATAGTAAATGAATGGTTGTTTACATATAGTCATTTACATATAGTCCATTTACATTTACATATAGTCCATGACTGCTTTCATAGCTTTACAAAGCAAAGCTAAGTAGCTGCGACAGAAATCATATGGCTCTTAAAACCAGAAGTTTTTAATATCTGGTCTTTTACAGAATAAGAAGCCTACCCTTGTCTTAAATGAATCTTGTAAGCACAATGCTGACCAAAAAAACAAGTAACAAAGAATATATACCAAGTTATTCCATTTATATAAAGTTAAGAAACTGGCAAAAGTAAATTATAATGCTTAGGGATACATACATATATGATAAAATTTTAAAGCAACTTAAGGAAATGATTATCTCAAAAACCATATGTGAGGAGGTTGGCGAGGACACTAAAAGGGGCTTCCAGAGAGCTGACAGTGACCTGTTCCTTAATCTGGGTGGTAGATACATAGGTATTCAGTAAACCAAATACATATATGTTTAAAATGGTTTTCTCAAAGTATGCTAAAATTTACACTAAAAAAAACAAAGTGAAAAACAAAAAAGTACTGCTGTCATTATCTAGTTTTCAAAACAAAATAAAGTAAAATATTCTAAATATATTCAAATTTAAATGTGAAAGGCTTAGTACCATACACATTTTTTAAAATAACAATTGACTCAAGCTCTGATTACACCTTTCTCATTCTTCCTAAATTTCAACATGATTTATATCAAAATGTTAAAAACAGCCAATATAAAGGAAGTATTTGCACAGGTTCACTCACAAAATAAATTACTATTTCTATTGTAATAGAAATGCAAGTCCTGTATAGAATGTCAATATGCATAGCATATTAGCTAGAGTGTTAATCTAGAAATTTCACTCCAGCCAAAATATCTTTATGCAAATAATAGTTCTCTTTTTCAAAAGTAATCAGATTTTTTTCTTTGTTTATTACATTTAAGATATAAACATACAGATACAAGTCCTAATATTTTCTGTTACAGCTTTATTGAGCTAAAATTCATATATCATATAATTCACTTATTTAAAATGTACAATTCAGGGGATTAAATATACTCACAGAGTTATGCAATAATCAATTTTTATCATCCCCAAAAGAAACTTAGTTACCCTTTAACTATCACCCCCAAATATCCTATTTCCCCCCTCCTCCAGCTATAGGCAACTTCTAATCTACTTTCTGTCTATATGTACTTGCCTATTCTGAAATTTTATATGAATAGAATCATATAATATGTGATCTTTTGTGTCTGGCTTTTTTCACTTAGAATAATGTTTACAAGTTTCATCCATGTTGTAGCATGTATCAGTACTTCATTCCTTTTCATGACCAAATAATACTCCATTGTATGGATACACCACATCTTGTTTATTCACTCATCAGTCAGTGGCCGCTGGGTTGTTTCCACCTTTTGGCTATTATGAATAATGTTGCTATGATGATTTGTGTACACGTTTTTGTGTGGACATGTTTTATTTCTCTTGGATATATACCAATGAATGAAATTAGTCCTAATATTTTAATATTTGATTTGTGCCTGACTACAACAAACTATATAATTCAGAAGTCAAATTACAGCATTTATCATTTCTAGGGAATAGGTTTTGTGAAATTTTTATTTAGTTTTCTGAAGTTGATCACCACATTAATGAGAAGTACATATAACTTTTAATATAATACTACAATTAACATCACTTTATGCTTCAACCACTACAATTAAGTACGTTCAACTACAACATATGAATATCAAAAAATACTAGTCTTTTAAACTCATGGAAAGTTTCTTAAAATACTTCTCATACATTGAGAATTTTCCAGGCTAAAATGAAAATTATTCTAATTTTCTTTATTTAAAAATCTTTTATATGACTTATCATCAAGCATATATATTCAGAATCCAACTGAAAGAGTCCAAATACATTTACCATTTTTAATGACACTGAATCTTCTGCAATTTAGAACAAGTTCTCTTAAAGTAGGCTAAAACAAATTGACAATTTGAAAATTTAGTACAAGACAATTAAACACTAAAAAAAAGTGTTCCATGAAACTACATCTTTGTTCAAGATTTATCTATTTGCATAACTGTAATAACCAAAACTTTGAATTCTGGCATTATAATTATGATTTTAAAAGAAAAAAATAAATGGAGAATTCAGTATTTACCACTAATTCTTTAGCTCAGTCAGGTAGCACTAACTGTCCTGAAAACACACAAAGATCCTCAGATAGCTAACCAAAAGGAAATGAAGGAATTTTGAGCCTCTTTACTGCCTTCAAAAATATGAAGTGCTAAAAATCCCAAGGAAAAGGAAAGTAACAATAACTAGAAAGAAAGGGAATCAGGAGAGGTTAAGAAGAGTAAAGGTGATTAAGAATTAAGTAGAGTTAAGGAGAAAAAGACAGAGAGAGAAAGAAAAATAGAAGAAAAGAGGCAAAAACAACAAAAGGATGGTTTGGTTGGATTTCAATGATGATAAGAAAGTCTGCCCAGATATGCATGGTTCCCACAGATGCACCTTGGCTGGATCTGCAGCTAAGAGGCAAAAATCCAGAATAGTGATATGGCAAAACAAAAATCTGAAAATCATATTCAGCCAATCAGCCCCAATGACAGGACTGAATTCACACACACGCCCGAGCAACGTTTCTGCAGCCAAATATGGATGGATGTGTGAAACAAGCCAGTGTGCTGCTGGAGGACTCAGGGAGGAGAGGGGCTCTGAAGCGGCTTCTAAGAAAATCAGCATCCTTCAGTCTAATTAAAACCTACTTTTATTTCATTTGTATACGGGTGTCAGGTTCGATTAGAGGCCACATACAATTTGGCTCTGAGAAGAATGGTGGCTTTCTTTCATGAAGAAAAACAGGGGGAGAGGAGTAATGCTTAAATGTTATCATCGGAGGTTCTGAAGGCAGCATGCCTACCCACAAGGTCATTAATGTCCCTGGGGAGGGGGCTAAAGGGTCTGCTGTCAGCTATGGAAGGATTTCAGGCTCTTCTGATAAAGAAATACAGTATCCTTAGTTAACTGGATACACAAATTCATTAGGCAAGCAAAGAATGGCAAATTTTACCCTCGGTTTGCAGTTCCATGGCCCAGCGGGAGAAGAATGTAACCATATTCCTCTGTGGTTCCTGTTTATCTGTGTACACTCATCTGGGTGTGTATCACATAACACGCCTTCTTATTGTAGGCAGTTCCAAAATACTTAATGCGAGCTTCCTTATTAGCAGCAACCACTTGTCTGTTGAAGCTTAAGAAAGCCATTTAATAAAAATAAAGCCACCTAAATGAACATGGATTGAAAAAAAAATTAGATTGATGGAGCTAGGTTGGTCACTGTAATTACGGAAGGTGTATCATTTCCTAAGCTCTCTTTGCATTGAGTGTATGCCACACATTTATCAGACATAATTAGCACTTTAGGTGACAATGATTTGATTTCTTCCCTTGTAATAAAAGCTCCCTGTGTTGGCATATACATTCAGAATGGGAAATTGAACACTGTTGCTGTTTATTCCCCTGAGGCAAAATTTAGGACAAACTGGGGAAAATATGAAGAGGGCTTACAGAACAGCCCTTTGTGAATTTTGCAAACAGAAAAAGAAAACAGTTCAATAAAGGCTTTTAAGGATCACAGTCAAATGCATGCTTTTTGAAAGCAAAGGATATCTATGGAACATTTCTCCACTTTCAAAGTCAGCATTTAACTTTCCTTTAGATCTGAACAAACCCACACTAAATTGATTCATAGGCACAACTGAAAAACTGGACACATTTAAATTACTGTGTCCAAATCAGAAAAGTGTTTGTGCTGCCATCTCTGAGGGGACAGAAGAAAACTGTTTTAAAAATATTTCAAATAAACATCTCTTATTTCCACTTCTATTGCCAAAACTAAGAATCATGTTAATTCACTCTTCTATAGATTAAAATGTTTACATAAAGGTTGTGAATTTTTTTATAAGGGAAAAAGGAGATATGCAAGCTGCTGAGGTATTGTATACGGCACATAAATGATGCTACATCCTCTTGAAATCTGTAGCCCCACAAAAAATACTATGAAAACATGCTTTTGCATTTAAATCTTCTTGGAAAACCATTTTCTTTTCTTTTTCATCAAAAACAAAATGTGACAGTTGGGTTAGTTGATTCCTTTGATTGCATAAATTAATCAGAAATGTAGTCACTGCTAATGCTTGATAAAATAAATATTTCCAAAGTAAATAAATCTAATGTTATTAAGCAGCTTAATGCAAGCATTCCCACTTAGACTGAACTTGCTGAGTTTTTGCTTAATTCTAAGGTTTGTTCTACTAGGATGCCGATATACAGATAGATGCCTATCTGTTAGAGCATGACTTATCTATCAGCCTCTCTTCCAATGATTCTAAGATCTCACAGTACTGTGGAAGTAAAGAGTGTGTGAGAGACACTCTAACTGCACACATCACCCCTTTCCCTAGGGATCTTTATTTTACATTTTCTTAAACTTACATGGATCTCTTACTGACCTAAATAAAAATAGTTTTAAAGGAATGTTTCTGGGATTTATGCAAGTTCTTATTCAAGAAGTGTGTAACTAATAAACCAGAAACACAATGAAATCCTCTGAAAGTTTAGTATGGAAAAATTAGTAGGTTGTGGCATAAACACATTTTGCTTATACTGTAAAAAAATAATAGAAAAAAAGGTAACTGTTTAGAGCTTTTCAGAGTTAACTTATTATAATTTAGAAATACGTAAGCATGATGGGAGTTCAACATTTTTGTAGGCATCATAGTTTTCTAAGTATAGGTGTGAATAAAGGATGTGTGAGGCATTAGTAATGGTTTCAGAAAATAATTTCTCTTAGCTAATTTTTAACTTGAGCTCAGTGGAGGTTAAGGCCACACAAAGAAGTACTATTTATGTATTCTCCCTGATAGTGATATATTATTTTGTTTTCTCAACATAAGAGAGATTTAGTTTAGAAACTCAAATCTGATTTTTGCAGGTTTGCACCTGTAGCTTACGGTTTTCTGAGTATAGGCACGAGGGACTGGAAATAAAAAGAAAGGAATGAATCATATTATAAGAGAACTCATGTTACCAGGCAAGGCCAGGCTTAACAGAATATGGCTGTAGGTGATGGCCAATATTCACTCTCTGATCCCAAATTCTTACATGAGAAAGTCATATTAAACTCTCCAAATTACAAGGTGATATAATCACCTGTTACAGAATTAATACTTGTTAAAACCAACTAGTTACTAAACAGGTTTACAACCAGTTATTGTTAGCACTTTTGTTCCAATGCAAAGCCTTTTCCTGGATTTTTTGTTTTTGCATTTTACATATAATGTTATTTTATAATCAGTGCCACGAAATTTTCCCCCTCTCATGTGAAAATATTAAACAGCCATGACCTATGATCATGAAGTCCTCTATTATTTCTCTTTAGGTAGGTATCTTTTACCATTATAATAATGCATGCACATGTATACATATATGCAATATCAGAAAGCACTTTTGATTTTTCTCCTATACTCCCCTAGGATGATGTAGGGAACCCATGTCAAAAACCCTCACTTTAGAACAATAAAAAAATAAACCAGCCACAGCCTTCCTGAGGCTGGCCAACTCTAGCATAAGTAATTCAAGAGGCTGAGAGATGCCAGATAAATTTGATTACTATAAAAGATGGGAATATGTTTCTTTCCTTTGAGAATTCACAAAAAGGGGTCAAAAACAAAGCAATGCTGAAAGTGAACAATTTCATTTCGCCTGCAATTCAAGGTGAAAATTCAAAGGCAATTTGCAGGAACATTTTATCACAATTTTATAGACCCTCATTTCCTGCACACATCACAATCTTTAATTTCTGAAAGAGGAAAGCAAGAAAAGGGAGAGTGGGGGGCTGGGGAGGGAGAGGGTGAGGAGGCTGAGACCAATCATGAGGGGCTTTTTCTTCCTCTTCTTTAAGATATAAATGCAGATATTTATAAAGCAGTGAGAGATTTGTAAATCTTTCTTCAAAGCTGAACCTACCGCTGGGATTGTGATTTGCTAAAAGCTGCTATAGGCATACTCCAAAACTCAGCAGGGTCATCCCTCCTCTTCCAAAAGAATTTTTAAAAAAATAAAAGAAGCAAGGGTTCAGGGTTTGGGGGAGCAATTCTGATTAGTAGCATCTCAACAGACATAAGAGTTTGAGAAAACTGTTTTCATTTTACATCTTCTCCTTGAATCATATATATAGATTTTTTTTTCCGTTTCAAATACACAAAGAGAAAATTTTAAACTCAATACTTTGCTTCTCATGCTGTGGTCTCCTTGACTCTCCTTGATGCTGTTTGGAAATGGCAGGTCATTTCTCAAAGACAAGTTGCTCAGTGGTCCTTTGGAAGGTCACAATCCAAGGACAAATGCCACAGGCACCAAACCAAAGGGTACTTTGACCACTGGTACTCCCTGCCCACAGGTCTCATCTGGTGTAATGAAAGGTATGGTTCGTTAGTTAGGAGCACGAAGATCTGATTTCCAGTTTCAATCTTGCCAATAACCTCATGTGTGATCTCAGAGGAAAGCCACAAATTCTCTCTAGTGATAATAAATAAAAAGCCTACTGGCTTCCCAGGGTGGGAAGGATAGCAGAAAACAAGGGGAAATTATTTTGCTCATTTTGAATACTGATGCATCCCCAAGACCCAGAAAGTGTCTGGGACAGAAAAGGGGCTGAGGAAATATTTGTTAACAAAAGAATGAATGGAGTTTGCAAAGCATAGTCATGAAAATCAGAGTAAAACTATAATAGTGGATTCTAAGGTGAAATCAATGATGAATAGTGCTATGAACCTGTTGCCTCTAAGAGGGCACTGGACTGGCTTCAGGATGTGGCAGGCATTTTTTTCTCATTGGGGAAATTAACCTCTGCTGGCTGTAACCACCTCCCATCCCAACCTCACACCCTTACATACTTATCATTTGGACTCAAAGGACTCAAAAGGCTGCAGAGCTTAGTGGGACTGCAGAGAGCATGGCCTGTTAGGAAATGTGACATAGTGAGTTTTCATTTTTCTCTAAATAAATATGGTGTTTTCAGAGAGAACTGGATAGAAAACAATCTTTACGTTGGGAATGGAAAACAGATAAAAAAGAAAAAATATAGGAGAAAAAGAAAATCCTTTTGTAAGTCACTGCTTTCCAAACAGAACCAGGCACTGCTGCCAGGAAGGAGGGAACATAACTTTGCCAAATGGTATTGGTGACCTTCTTCTGCATATCTGACACCCTTGTTTTCTGGGGAAAAGTCTTGGGATGCCCTGGAACTGTTCAATGCTGACCTAAATTCCCATTAAGAGCAAAGAGCTAAAGTAAATGGAGGAACTAAGCTTCTAACAATTGCATCAATATCTAATACAAAAATCCAACATGGTTTAATTTTACAGTTAAAGCTCTATATACAGCACAGTCCTCTATACAGTACATAAGTTCCATGTAATGGCTACATATTTATATCCTTTCAGAAACCTAATTATTAAAATGCTAGTCCCTGATTCAGTGATTGCAACTGGTTAAAAAAAAATCAATCAATCAATCAATCAGTATCCACAAATAGCCAGAGATCTATACTGAAAGTTGCACTCCCATAGGATTTGCCATCTTGGACTTCCCATCCTCAGGAATAATCATATTCATTTACATAGGAAGAGACCACCCAGCTACATACTAGGTGCTACTCATATATCAACCACAGTGAGACATGGCACATACTGTACGGAACACTCATTTGAAGGAGCTGCCACCTGGTTACATCCAGCCGAAAACAAAACAAACAAACAAAAATATGCAAATATACAGACCATATATCAAAGAGGAAATTTTAACAAAGCATTCAGATATGCCCCAAACAAAAATAATAGTAAGGAAAAGCAAAATTTTTGCCATTACAAATAATATTTTTCAGACAGATGATACAAACTATTTCCAAAGGTACTTAATTTAAAATGTAGACTGGTATAAGCTCGTGGTCAGTAGCACAATTATGGCCCATTAGGGATGGCAGGTGCCCTTCATTTATTCAATAACTATTTTGCTATTGCCTCCTGTCAGCTGAGGATACAACAGTGAGTAAGAGAAGCACGGTCCCACAGAGCTTATAGTCTAACGTAGGAGATGAATAAGTAAGTAATTAAATATAGGGTGACACGTGTTATGAAAGGGAACATAACTGGTGCTTGGGACCACTGAGGAGATGATCTCTCAGATCATGATTGTACTCCCTCACTTTTGAAAAGAGAAGCTGAGATCCAGAAACAGGGCATTAAGGTGACACAGAGAGATTGTTCTAGTAAAGTGAAGGATTTGGAAGTGGGAATGTGACCCAGCAAAAAGGATAAATTTCAGAAAATCTATTTACTAAGAGGAGCCACCCTAAATCCATTCTATTTATTTATTTTTTATACATCTTTTTTGCAGTATAATTGCTTCACAATGCTGTGTTAGTTTCTGTTGTACAACAAAGTGAATCAGCCGTATGCATACATATATCCTCATATTCTCTCCCTCTTGAGCCTCCCTCCCACCCTCCCTACCCCACCCCTCTAGGTCTTCGCAAAGCACTGACCTGATCTCCCTGTGCTATGCTGCTGCTATCCCCTAGCTATCTATTTTACATTTGGTAGTGTATATATGTTGATACTACTCTCCCGCTTTGCCCCAGCTTCCCCCTCTTGCCCCCGTGTCCTCAAGTCCATTCTCTGTGTCTACATCTTTATTTCTGCCCTGCTACTAGGTTCATCAGTACCATTTATTTTTTTTGATTCCATATATATGCATTAGCATACAGTATTTGTTTTTCTCTTTCTGACTTACTTCACTCTGTAGGACAGACTCTAGGTCCATCCACCTCACTACAAAAAACTCAATTTCGTTTCTTTCTATGGCTAGGTAATATTCCATTGTATATATGTGCCACATCTTCTTTATCCATTCATCTGTCGATGGACACTTAGGTTGCTTCCATGTCCTGGCTATTGTAAATAGTGCTGCAATGAATATTGTGGTACATGTCTCTCTTTGAATTATGGTTTTCTCAGGGTATATGCCCAGTAGTGGGATTGCTGGGTCATATGGTAGTTCTATTTTTAGTTTTTTAAGGAACTTCCACACTATACAAATAACATGTTAAACCATAGACAAATAGAGGGATGGTTTGGTATAGCTGAAGAACAAATGATTTTTTACTGTACCACATAGCAAGTTTTGTGATTTTTCTTCAATAACCTTTAAGCAGCCTGAGTGGAAGTTTGGAGACAGTGGACTAGGGAGTTTATTCATATCTGGAAAAGTGTATGTGCAGATTGGTTTAAAGGGTTCAAATCTCCACATCTTATAAGGTCTGTAGATCTGTTACTCACACAGCAAAGAAGTTACATGGGATTCCATCATGTCATAAACATGTCTCAAAAGAGTCACCTATTCATATATGAAATAGCCAGTCCTTCTAAAGTAGTTCCTCTTTATTTACATATAAAATGCTTGTGTTTCAAAGGGAGCTACAATCATCAATTTTAGGTCTTTGAGCATCTCCACCAAAATCCTAAGGGAGTTTTAAACATTTCTTCAAAGGATGATGGAAGTTTATAAACAAAACCTTTTAAGATGGAGAAGATGCTACCGTGTGAAATATTGAGAATTGTACCACAGGGTACCAATGCAAGGTCATAATGTCAGATCTGTGAACATCAGATGGCTGGCCACTTCTTTTTTTAAGTAAGGCTTATTGAAGCATAATTAACATGAATAAAATCCACCCACTTTAGTATACAGTTTTATGAGTTTTGCCAAATGCATAGTCAGGTAACCACCACTAATCCCAGGATACTGAAAAGTTCCATCACTCCCCCAGAACACCCTTATACATTTAGTCAATGCTTCCCCTAAGCCCCAGTCCTTGGCAATCACCAATCTGCTATCTTTCCCTAAAGTTTCACCTTTTTCAGAATGCAATGCAAATGGAATCAGTAGCATGGAGATTTTTGAATCTGACTTCTTTCACTTAGCATAATGCATTTGAGATTTATCCATGCTGTTCATTCCTTTTTATTGCTGATTAGTATTCCTTCATATGGATATACCACTGCTTAGCTGAAGGACATCTGTACTGTTTCCAACTTTGGGTGATTATGAATGAAGCAACTGTAAACTTTCACAGACAAGTTTTGATGTGACTGTAAGTTTTTATTTCTCTTGGGCAAATCCCTAGGAGTAGGTTTTCTGGGTCATATGGTACATGTATATTTAACTTTATAAAAAGCTGCTAGAGTACCTTCCAAAGTGGCTAGACTAGTTTGCACTCATCCAGCCTGTATGACAGTTTGGTCCCTTATTTAACATAAGGAGCTAAAGAACTGCTAAGCAAGATGAGTTAAAGGTATTTAAGAAAATACCGGGCCCTGATATTTGGACCTATAAGAATATTCTTTAATTATATCAATAGGAAGGATACTAACTGGTAAAAGAAAGATTAGGACTAAATTTAGTTCCACATAATATGGACTGAACCAACACTTAATCTCATCAATGTTTCTTTAGATGAGAATCTATTTTAGAAGTCACGAAAGCTATTACACTCAAGTTGTGTTGCTATTGAATGGTAGCATTGCCTTAGCCAGCACTACTCATTACCTCCTCTCCCACTCACTTTCACTTCCCTTGTTCAAATCTCAGGTTGCCAGAAGAGTCGTTCAAATTACCACCATCTCTTAAAGCATTCTGGTCAATAATTACCAATCCCTTCTCTGAATTTCTACAGCCCTTATAAGTTCTCATAATTTATAACTTCATTATATAACCCATGGTTTGTGTTGATTAGTAGCATGTATGTTATTTTTCTTCCTTGAGAATCATGAGCTTCCTATATTAGGGCTGCCAACAGAGATTAATTCATCAAAGTTAGATATACCCTCTAAGCCAGTATAGGTCTATGTATGCCAGACTATTCTGTGGTGCAAGTATCCATCATGTTCAAGGTCAAATGTACTAGCTACTATAAATAGCCAGGAAGACAAAGAAATGTACAACTCCAGAGTTAATTCACATCCACCTGGGTAGTCCATGCACATAAGTCAAGATGCTTATGTTTAAATTTTCCAATGTGGATGTGACTACTAAATTCAACTGGAGAAACCTCCACTTGACCTCCAGATAACCATCTAAAGGGAATTAGAAGATGCCACAACACATTGCCTGCTGGTCCTCCGACCAACAAAGAAGCTCCGGGAAAGGTCGCCCGTTTTAACAAGAGGTATCCATCCAAAGAAGCCAACTACTTAAAGAGGGTTATGGGAGACTAATAGGGAGAAATAATTCCATGGATTGACAGTCATGCAAAAATGTTCATGTGAAGACCTGAATGCTAAGAAATTAAAGAACATTGCCCACACATTTTGTCTGCTTTTCATCTTTACTAGGCCCAGAAAAAGACATATATTAACTACTTTCACTTTAGTTTCAACTGAGCTTGCTTCCTCAGATGCCAACCCAGTGCTACTGAGACCCTGGAAGCATTATTGGGAAATGCCATAGTCGAACCCCAAACAGCTTTGCTGGAGTCTTTTTTTAAATCTCAGAAAATCACCTTTTATACCTTTATTTAAAACTGTGATCTTGAGCTAAGCTGTTGTACTTGACTGTGTCCCTTTAACCTAGGGAACTTGCTGCCAAAAAATGTTATTGAGGCCAACAGCTTAATAAGTTTTATAGAAGATTAAATATTTATATGAATAAAAATAGCACCTCCAGCAACACCAGGAAGGATAAAATTACAAGGGCTATGAAATCTTCATGCTTCAGGGCATAAATCGCTTACCAGCTGGACGAGGCGGTTTTCCTCACGAACAACTCTGCACTGCTAAATATCTCTGCCTGAGAAGCATCGCAACACTGACTACTTTTTGGACCAAAGAGTAAACCAGAAGGACCATTAAACTGTTGGTATGCACCCAGCTCAAGGTTACAGGATTTAGGAAGTGGACATGATGCCATACCAATATAAAATACGAAAACAATGATGCGAGAGGCCAAAAGTCCCTTCAAACTGAATGGGTATAAGATGGAATAAAATTATGAAAGGTGAAAGGACTCAAGAAGGGAAAGATTTCCTTATTTTGATGGCCATTATAGAATCGCTACAGTAAAGAATTTAGGACCCCGGGTCTTAAAACAAGTTAAGAAAAAGGTGGAAAGCAGGTAATCAGTAACTGCTTAGGCTAAATCTTTTCTTTCTTTAATATTCTCCCCAGTGTAGAAAGAGAACATGAAGATTATCAATAAGACTTTATTCTTCTAAAATTGATAGAGCCAAGGCCAACATTTGACTAGACAGGAAAACAACAGGGGAAATGAAATAAGGAGAAAAGTGAGGAGAGTAACAAAATATGTGCACCAAAGTTTAGATGCCAGATTTTACTTCCCCCAGGACCAACTATACAATGGCATGGGAGGCGGGACTAGCATTTACTGAAGAAAAAGAGTAGTCAATATTTTAATGAGGAAGTCTTAGAAAGCAATTGCATGAAACACACTCCGATGTCACAGGGGAGCTGTTTAAGTTAAGCCAACTAGTTCCAAATTACTACTTTTCTCAGCTTTCCTTTAAGGGAAGTTTAGACTTACTTAAAAAAAAATACAACTGTGGCATTTAGTCTTAAATATCATAAAATAGCTGTAATATTCACCTCTATAAATACTTGCATTAACCTATATACAGCTCTCTTATTATATATATAGAAAAAGAATGTGTGACATGCCATTCTTCAGTTAAATGGCCCATTTAACAATGTCTTCCTTCTGCTTTTTTCAAAGACAGAAATACTAGGTGAATAAAATTGATACTATCCAAGAATGGGGGACAGATTTGGGTGGGTGGGGGAATGCATGATAGGGAATATGGGTAATCAAAGCAAATGAAAAGTGATAATAGTTTAAGGACAGAATCATGTACATAAGACAGGTTTGGGTGGCAAACAAAATCTATTAGGAAAACACTACCATATAATTTCTATTGTGGCACTCCTAGGAGGAGATCCATCTAAGAATCTAATTTTATCAAGAGCTAGGAAAAGAGAAAGCAACAAGGACATCCTGGAAATAGGGTGAATGTGGTAAACCTAAGAGATAAATAAGAGACCTAAAATATCACCAGTATCTCAGAAATTAATATTCATGCTTAAATGAAATCAAATGATTCTAAGTGTATAAGACTTCTATTTCAACATTTCTGAACTTCAGGGTATCCAATAGGACTATTTACTTCAACAACACATATTAAAACAGTATTTCCAATATTCTCATGAGTGCAATCATTAACATTTTATGTCTGACAAATATTTAAGTATTTTATGCTCTTAAATTGGCCAAATTTTACCTACTTTTCAAAACTCAGTACCAATATCAAATCATAAAGATAAGAGCAGAAATTAGTAAAATAGAAAAGAAACATTATTGAAAATGATCAACAAAGCCATAAGTTATTATTTTTGAAAAGAATTATAAAATTGATAAACACATGATAAGATAGAATAATTTAAAAAGGGAGAAGGTACAAATGATCAATACTAAGATTCTATGGACATTAAAATGAACCTAAGAAAGATCTTATAATTATTTACACTTCACATTTTTATACATTTATATTTATATACTTTCATGAAGTATGTGTATATCCAAAAGAAATTGTTACACATAAAAATGAGAAGAAATATACCCAAATATTCAAAGCGACATTATGTTTATTAGACAAAAACATTGTTTTTAATTTAATTAAGAGATTTTTAAAAACATGATGCATTTCCACAAAAGGCCTACTGTACAGCAACGGAAATGAATAAAATACATTTACATGGAGCAACGTAAATGAATCTTGGAAACACAATATTGGGTGAAAATCTGTCACTGGCATCAGTCTATATTCTGTGTGATAACAATTTTTATAACGTTCTCAAATTTTAAAAATCTAAGCAATATATTGTTCAATTCAACATACATATTAAATAAAACTGTTTTTTGAAAGGCAAGGGAGTAGAGACCCCAATATTTAGAATAGTGGTTATTTCTTGGTGGGAGGATGTAGGATAAGACTAGGGAAAGTCCAAGAGGTAGATGCCATGGCCCTGCTTATGTTCCTCTTCTTAACCTGAGTCCTAAGTTTATTGGCATTCATTTCATTACTATACTTTATAACATACATATATTATATATTTCATTTTGTATGTATAAAATATTATTAATGAAAGTGGTTGCAAAAAATCACAAAACCTGCACATAAACAGAGCAGACAGGAAAAGAGTTCATATTCCCCCTACTGTCAAAAATGACCCCTCCCACTCCCATTGCAGCAAGTAAGAAACACCTCAGCGCCTGCAGACCTAGGAGATCAGAAGACTAGCAGCTGTCTCTACACCAGGCAAGAGTTGCTTGATGAGGAGCCAGAATATTTTCCCACAAAAATCTATCCACTAACCCACCTGCCATCTAACCACAGACACTACAGAAAGGAAGAAAAAAAGAGAATGGGGGAGGGGGAGCAGTGTACAACTCCCTGGGAAATACCATCCTCAAAACTGAAGTACTGGGACTCCCCTGGTGGTGCAGTGGTTAAAAATCCGTCTGCCAGTGCAGGGGACACGAGTTCGAGCCCTGGTCCGGGAAGATCCCACATGCTGTGGAGCAACTAAGACTGTTCACCACAACTACTGAGCCTGTGCTCTAGAGCTCCCAAGCCACAATTACTGAGCCTGCATACCACAACTACTGAAGCCCGTGCGCCTAGAGCCCATGCTCTACAACAAGAGAAGCCACCGCAATGAGAAGCCCATGCATCACAACAATGAGTAGCCCCCGCTCGCTGCAACTAGAGAAAGCCAGCATGCAGCAACAAAGACCCAGCACAGCCAAAAATGAACAAATAAATAAATTAAAAAAGAAAAAACCTGAAGTTTGGGCAGAAGAGGGAGAACAGGAGTGCATGCCAGGAATTTGAGTTTATGTATTCCATTTGAACAGAGATCTAGGCTTTCACGGATTAGCTCTCTAAATGATACTCCCTAAAAACTGGGAATTGGACTAGGAGGTATGTACATTACTACATCTTCCATATGTAGATCCAAGAAGGAAATCTGACCACCACACAAGAAGACAGACATAAGAGCAAATCCCCAAGTCTGTTGACAAATACCAAACAGAGCATCTACAATAAGACTAATGCAGAGAGAGAATTAAAAACATCCCACAAACTCAGAGAAAGATCATTGCCTCTGAAAAATACGATACTTGAGGAAATAGACCTCATTGTGGAAGGTACAGAAAACTATAAGGAAAAATATGAAACAGTAACAGAATAAAAAAAGATGAATTCAGTAAGAAGAGACTATATGTAACCAAAAATGCATTGACAGAATGCGAATCTACATTAAAGGCAGTAAATACAAGAATGTTAATGCAGAAAGAGCACAGTGTAACGTTTCAGAGGGACAACAAATCAAACACACAGTCTAAGGTTAGATTAAGTACCAATTTAATTGGCCAAAAGAGCAATAGAGTCAGGAATAGATAGATATGTTTCAGCATGAATACCTTTTGTTTCCAGAGTCCCTAATAGGAGTACAGTGAATTGTAAAGATGGCCTAAAATACGCCCACTCCCTGCATCCAGGCCATTGCAATATGACATGAAAGTTCTTCTAATTAAGAACTAGAGTTCATTTCTCTACCCCTTGAATTTGAACTAGTCGTGACCTTCTTTGGTCAATGGAATCTTAGCAAAGTATGCCATCAGAGGCTTGAAAAGTGCTTATGCATTGGGGTTTTCCCATGCTTGCTGCTTTAGGAACTCTCATACTTGTGGCTCTAACACCAGACACATGTGTGAGGCCATCATGATCACCTGCAATTGACCCACCAGCTGACTACAGTGACATGAGTGTGCATGTGTGAGACTTACAGAACTGCCCAGCTGAGCCTAGCCCAAAGAGAAGCACAAGCTAATAAACGACCCTGTTTTAAGCCACTAAATTTGGAGGTGGTTTGTTATGCAGCAAAGGCTGACACAGAAGTAGTCAGTTGTCAGTGATATGCACTGGCCAAGAAGGAGCCTTTGGATCTGAGTTCAGTCTTAGCTTACCTCCTCTTCCTTACTCTTGGATTTAATTACCAGTTGGGAAGAACTTGAACTAGTTATGCGTTAATAGGGAATGTTTCAGACTTATGAGACTTTGCTGATCATCAAGCTAAAGACAGTTCCATTAAAGCCATATCTTCATAAGAAGGCAGGGGAAGGAAACAAGGGAAGTAAAGTCAATGCTCAAGTAACCTTGAAGTAGAACCTTCAGCTTTATGGTTTCCTGGAAAGTCTATTTCACAAAACATCCCTAAAAGCAGAGGAAAAAATAAGATTAAAATTATCAGAGAGGAAAATGTACAATGAACGTCAGAGATGGGGGCTTATCATTCATTCATTTACCGATCCATTAAATATATATATATATATATTTATTTATTTATTTATTTATTTATTTATATGTTACACATATACATACACAGAATGTCTAGAATGTGCCAGGCTCTGGACCTATACACCTAGGTACAGAACAGTGAACAAAACTGCTATGGCTCCTGCCTTCATAGAACTTACTGTTTCAACATCTAGATTACTGGGGTTCTTGAGAAGATCATCATACATGTGACAAACCTAATAATTTAAGCTATAATAGATGAAAATGCTCATCCACTGAAAAAATTCCAGTGGATAAAGATGAAAAGGTCGATTATTATCAAGGCAAACCCATACTTGGATGCATCCTGTCAAAATTTTTGAGTTACAAGAATAAAGTCTCACAAACATCCAGGCATAGAAAAACAACAAGAGACACACACACCAATGATTCATACATATATAAAAAAAAAAAATCAGCCTTGCTTCAGACTTTTCCTTTGATGTGGAAATCAATATAACAAAATTACAGAAAGTTGAAAGGAAATGGTGCAACTCAAGAAATGTACACCTAAACAAAGAATTAAAACATATCCTCACAAATCTATGATTTCAGAAAACATACCAACCATGCATCCTTCTTGAAAGATTATCTAAAGCCATACTGAAACTCACTGAAGGATTAATAAAAATTAGGAGCTCAAAAAGAAGAAAGAAGGTATAATGATCTACCACTATTTAGGAATAGTGAAACCAGTTAAATATAGAAGTAACAAAAGAATTATAGCACATCTATTTTAAAAGCTAAATATAAATTTTAAAATATTGCTCTTGAAGAATAAGGCATATGCTGTAAGAATAATGATTTTTTTAAAATAACACTTCTTCTAAAACCTGAGATTGTAGAAACAAAGTCCAAAATACAGGGCTGTGAAAGAGCAGTGGTATGCCTGTTGGAATGGGAAGGGTGGTAAATTCTTCCATTTAACTAGAAGATGTAAAAATGTTATTTGCCCTTAAATTTCACAGAGATATATAAATTAAAGGAAGCTTTGGAGAAACTTAAATGAAAATAGAATTTAATAGCAAACATATACTCTATTCCACATTAACAAAGAATGGTATAGTCTATGTGCTCAAAGAAAGAGAAGAATGGGGAAAAAAATCACTCAAAGAATTGAAAAGAAAACGTAATGAAAGAAGTGAAGTTAATACATTATTTATAACAATATTTGTAAATGCCTTAACCTTCTCTGTGAGAAGACAAAAAGTAGAAACCTGAGCCACAAAGTAAAATCCAATTACATACTTATTACAAGAGATAAACCTAAGACAAATGAGTACAAAAAGGATGAGTAAAAAAATTGACAAAGAGCTGTTAAAGAGGTACACATTTTAAGAAAACAGAGGTTTTAATATTAATATTAGATAAAGAAAATTCAAGGCAAAACACATTAGATGTTCAGTGAGATTTTATATTAAGGCAGTAAAATTCAACACAAATATACAATGTTTATGTGTCAAATAATACTGCTCTGTCAGAATGCAAACATCTCTATAAATAAGAGTTAAAGAATAACAAGTTAATAAAGGATTTTAACATCCCTCACAACTGCTCAAAGAAGATCAAAGAAGACAAAAAATGAACTCTGATGTAGAAGAGCTTGATAATATAATTAGTAAGATTAAATTCTCTGCTCTAGATAAAATAACTTTCATCTCCAGTGTCCATGGACTCCTTCCCAAAGATAATCATACATACTATTCTATAAGGACAATGTCAATAAAATTCAAGTAAAAGTCATAGCAGGTGTATTTCAGAGACAAATAAAACTAGAAATTAATAATAACAGATAAAATCTTAAAATTCAACCACTTTAAAATTAAAAATTACTCTTTTGAAAGAATTTTGGATCATAAAAGATATAAAAATACTTCAGGTTATCAAACAACGAATGAAATTGGTTTTTACTAAATTATTTATTAAATTTAAATACACTTAAATTATTTTAAAAAATGAATGAATACAACATATCAAAAGTCATATGATAGAGCTAAAATGAAAACCATGGGAAAATTAATAGTTTTAAATATTTTGAATAGTAAACATGAATTGAACATGCAACTTAAGAAGCTAGTAATAAAATAGAAAAACTGTGGAAATAGTAAGTAAACTCAATAGCTGGTTCTTCAAACCAACTCTGGCAAAGCTAATAAGAAAATGATATCTCATATAAAGAATGAGAAAAGTGATTTAATAATAGATTGATAGGATTATTTTTAAAAATTATAACATAATCTTTTATATGCATCTATAATAACAAATTTAACCTCCAGATGAATTGATATTTCAGTAGGAAAATATAAATTACCAAAGTTGATTCAATAAGAGAAAGAAAACAACCGAAACTTAAAATAACCTTGAGAGGAAATTAGAGGTTTCAAAGAACTTATCCCCCCAAATAAGACAGATGAAGACATTAATTCTATTACATCTAAAGAAGAGTGGGGGTTACCTCCATGCTATTTAAACTCCTGCAGAGCATGGTGTGGGTGGGGAGGAGGGCTAGGGAGATGGAACCTTTTTTATTAATATTATGAAACCCTCATTCAAAAAATTAACAAAAATGGCACAAAAAGAGAACTTTATAGATATAACTTAAGCATTATATGCAGAAACCCTAAATAAAATTTCATCGTGACCTAATTAGGGATGCTTATTTCTGGTATCCTAGAGTGAATCCATGTTAGAAAATCTACCAATAACTGTAGACACACAGTATCTTCTCCAGTGGAATGTCTCGGTATTACAGAGATGCCATTTCTACTCCAATCACTTATAAATATAACCTGATCGTCATCAAACTCCAACATGAACAACAAGTACAATAGCCAAGAACATTTTGAAAGGGAAGAGCAGAGGTATATATACCTCATATATATATACGAATATATACCAAAATTGATGAAATCTCATAAACACTGTAGTACCTATATAGACGATTGTTTGTATTAACAAAATTAGAAACAACCTAAATATCCACTGTTCAATAAGAATGGGTAACACTTCCTTGTGCTACACTCATGTAACTAAATAGTATGCAGTGATGAAGTTACACTGCAGAAGAGCATAGAAAGATATTCAAGCCTTATTGGTAATGGGGGAAAATATTCACAAATAAGACAACATAATTTTTTTAAAGAATGCAATCTAATCCAGGGGATAAAAGCCTTAAAAGATAATAGTAAATGTAAACAAAGGATATTTTTCCATAATGAGATTAAATGATAACTAATTTTACTATGTGGACCCTTTGATATTTCACAGATTTTTCAAAACAAGTATACTGCTATGATTTTCATAAAATATTAGTTTTTAAAGGTCAAATCCTCTCAAATCTAGTATTTTATTAATTTAAATATACTTATACATGACTGAAATTCACTTGAAATATATATAAAGGAAATTGGTGCTCTGTGCCAATGGTAAGCATCTGGATACGACTCACCAAAAAAATGACTATATGTCTGAAGGAAATATTAAAACAAACAGCCCAGCACTGCAGTGACTGCATAGAACTGTATATGTTTGCTCTGTGCACTGGACAGGAATTTTTCATTTCATACATCATTTACAACCTGCTGCAGTGATTCTGCAAAATCAGTCCATACCATTAGCACACACAAAGAGAAACACCCAATGTTCTCACTGTTGGAAAATTCAAGTGTTTTGGGCTCCAATGTGCACAAATGTCTGTATTCCATCTAAGCAAATGTTGCTCTAATAACCAGGATGAGGACCTCAGAGGACCAGGTAGGGATCAAATATCCACGGTCAAACACATTGACTTTTTAAAATCTATAGTCCAAGCTTGGCTTATGCTTATAGATATACTTAATTTTTAAAACTATTGAAATAAATGAAAACAAAAGGTGAAAGTCATAAGCAAATTCCTCCAGAGGGGTGTATTTTTTTAATGGGAACTAGTTCTGATTTCTAAAATCAAGGCATTTGATACCAACCATCTGGTTTACTCAACACTTCATCAAATGAATACCTGATGTACTCACCTAAGTCCCTGCTCTTCCTTAACAGTGTCTCTATTTTCCAATCACAGGATGGAGGAGTATATTTCCAAAGCAATACAAAATCTTGCCTTGTATACTTCAGGTCAGAGAGAGAGAGGTTTTGCTAGAAAATGAAATGCTCCCAGGGTCAGAAGCATTGTGGCATAGGAATGGCAAATGTCAACTTGCTTCTGCTTCCAACATGCCTTGACACTGAAACTCTCTTTCTTTCCCCTTCTTTTTCCCTATTTAAGAAAATCCAAACCATAATTTTTCTGGTGAGTGCATTTGCCATGTCCTCAAGTCTAGCTACAGCCATGGAAATGAATTCCAAACAACATCCTATTTCACTACTCTATGGATTTTCATCATTGTGCTTCATTCATTTCTAAAACAATGCGGGATCCACAGTTACACCCATTCTCAAAAAGGAATGCATCTATGAGCCATACACATGACATTCACCAAGACCAGCCATAACTAACCATGGAAATTGCCAAAGCTCACAACTTAAAATGACAAGACCTTCCTTAGAAATTGCCAATTGTCCCTACCTACATACCAATAGAATCTTCAGCAACTGGATTCATTTTCTCAGGACCAAAAGTTACGTAGTTGGTGAGTAAATCGTAGTGTGCATAGGGCATAAAGACACTCATAGCAAAAGTCAAATTCATGCAGGAAGATCAGAAATAAAATGTGTAAGAGTTTGGGAACTAAAGCCATTAAAATTTAAGTTACTCAATTTTATGTCACACATATTCCAAATCATCATGTCTAAGAAATCAAACAGGAGAACACCCTCCCAGCTGAAATCAACCTTCAACTACTTTGAATAAAACAAAGCACTCTGAAAAAAGATTCCATGGGCATCCCAATTGGGATGTGTGTACATACCAAGGGAAGAGTCCTTCTTTGATGTATTCTTTTGTTCACAGAAGAATTCAAGAAATCCAGAAGTCTGTAACTATAAAAAAAAGAAAGTTTGCTTTAAGGAAAAGATCTAGAAAGTAGCAATTTAAATGATCAAGGAGAATTGACAGTTTTAATATGTATGTTTGGATGAAAATGAGGTATTCTGAGTAGGAAGCTGATTAAAATCTGCAAACTATGGAGGTCATGGCCAAAATGAACATTGACTGCTTCATCACATCACAGAATGGAAGTACTGTTTCCAAAGGAAAAGAAAGCCTGTGAAGTATTATTCATCACCCTTCCCTCCCAAAAAAGAGGTAGAAGGTAATAATAGAAATTCATTTCACATTAAATAGTAAATTATTAATGATGGATACATTTTAATTTATTAGTAGTTTAAGCACTTATTTAGGAAAAGATTTTCTCACAGGTCTCCATCTGGTAAAAGTGCAAAGTAAATGACAGCAAATTTCTTCTGCAAAAATAATTAGAGATGATTTCTAAGTTGAGGATGGAACTCAGTGGTAGAAGTATATTATGTAAATTGACCTAATCATAATACAAATATTTAATGTACAAACAGCCAATCTAAAACTGCATCCTGGAACTTCCCTGGAGGCCAGTGGTTAAGAATCTGCCTGCCAATGCAGGGGACACGGGTTCTATCCCTGGTCCGGAAGATCCCACATGCCGTGGAGCAACTATGCCCATGCGCCACAACTACTGAGCCTGTGTTCTAGAGCCTGTGAGCCACAAATACTGAGCCCATGTGGCTGAAGCCCGAACACCCAGAGCCCGTGCTCCACAACAAGAGAAGCCACCGCAATGAGAAGCCCGCACACCGCAATGAGAAGCCCGCACACCGCAATGAAGTGTAGCCCCCACTCGCCGCAACTAGAGGAAGCCCGCGCACAGCAATGAAGACCCAACACAGCCAAAAATAAAAATTAATTAATTAATTTTTTAAAATAAAAATGTATCCTTTTTTGCAAAAGACCTGAATTTAAGTGAACTTTAACCTCATTTGTGTTTCTGTGTGGGGCAAAATACCTTAGATACTGTGTGGAAACTATCATGGTTCATATATTGTCACCAGCATCATGTAAAAAGGATGACATAAGTAAAATATATGTATGCAAAGACTGAGTGCCAAGGAAGAATAAAAAGTCCAGAAATCCAGCAAGAATAGCAGAAGCAGAAAGTTACTACAAAGGTTCTGGTTATTCTACACGTTAGACCAGAAGTACACTATCGTTTGGTGGATTTCTGGTTTTACGGGAGAGAGTAACCTATTGTTTATTATTTACTTTTAAGTAGAGAAATGAAAGTTGAGATGGTCAAACCTGGTAGAAAATGGTTGTATAAATATATTGCCATTATTCCCAGACTAAAATGGATATGTAAATTAGGAGGGCATGGGAGGGGGAAGCATTTTAGTTGGACACAGTTGTTTCAGAAGAGCAATAATAACTGATCCAATTACCGGTTACTCTCAAAACAGATTTAAGAATCATTGTCCAAATCAAGATTAAAATGTCTCGCCAAATGAGCGAAGCAGGGCTAAAGTACATTTTATTTTATTGATTGATTGATTAATTGGCCTCACTGAGCAGCTTGTGGGATCTTAGCTCCCCAACCAGGGATTGAACCCGGGCCCAGGGAATGAAAGCGCCAAGTCCTAACCACTGGACCACCAGGGAATTCCCAGGACTAAAGTACATTTTACAAGTAAAACACAAATCTTAAAAGGATTGTTTCATTAAAATTATAGTTACTGAAAACATGGGGAGATTAAGGTTAGGAAGGATGGGGCTCACCAAAAATGGGCAAAGAGAGAGCCCAGAGTTAGAGCATGAAATTTAATTCAGAACAGGCAGGAGTCTGGAGCAAGCCAAGCCCAGGGCTCTGGTTATTGTTTCCAAGACATTATAAAGATAAACATGCTTTGTGGAATATTATTCAACTTTAAAAAAAGAAGTAAATCCTGCCATTTGTGACAATATACATGAACTTGGAGGACATTATGCTAAGTTGAAGAAGCCAGCTACACCAGGACAAATACTACATGATTCCTTTCCTATGGGGTATATAACATAGTCAAACTCATAGAACAGAGAACAGAATGGTGGTTGCCAGGGGCTGAGAGAGAGGAAATGGGAAATTGTTTTTCAATGGGCATAAAGTTTCCATTATGCAAAATGAATAAATTTTAGAGATCTGCTCTATAACATAGTACCTATAGTTACTAATAGAGTATTGGTATCAAGAGGATAGATTTCATGTTAAATGTTCTTACCAAAAAAACAAACAAACAAAAAAACAATAAAACTACCAAAAAGGAAATAATTGAGGGTAATTGATATGTTTAGTACCTTGGTTGTGGTGATATTATCAAAGGAGTATGCATATGCCCAAACTCATCAAGATATACACATTAAGTGTATGCAATTTTTTGTATATCAAAAATACCTCAATAAGCTTTAAAAAAAAGAAGAGAAAATACCTTGCTAAGTGCTAAGCCTATTTAATATTATCTAATGTGGGAGTTCTCAGACAGGAGGTATCCTATGATAGGTACCTCATCCAGAATATTAAGTTCTCCAGACTTAATATTCCATTCTTCCCTCTGTGTATAAATTGTATTCAAAATTAAGATTTTTACTCATAAGGTATCCAGGAATGTTGTTTTGAAGAAAAATTGCTCAAAATGCAGATATCCTTTAGAAGAAAATCCAAAACTACTTCATTTGAAAAGGTCATAAAGAAATTCGTCATCTACACAGTACATAATTCATATATTATACACTGATTTAAAAGATAAATAACAAGTACATGATTTTTGGAAACAGACTATACTCTAGATACTTTCAACATTTTTATTCTCACAGGTATCTTTTATTATAATTTTGCAAGTACATAAATGGTGTTTATTAAAATGTTGTTTCACCTTGAAACCATCAATGATGTACATTATGGGTGAATTCATGATTACCACTAGACTTGAGAAATACTAAGAATAGCTCAAAGCATATAGTCACTTCCCTCTCATTCTTCTAGAGGTTGAGAAGAGGGAACAGCAGTGTGTATAAATGTGTGTCTATGTGTGCGACAAGGTGGTAACCACCGGTAAACAAAATCTAGTCAGAGACGTAAGCCACGGTATAATCTTTTGAAAATATGTAGATACAATCTGATTTAATAAAGTAAACATGTGATTTTATTTTCTTAAGTGACTTAGATTATATTCATATTGTCCCAAATTCCCTGGGTAATTTTACAAACCTCTACTAAAGCCAAAACCTAAAAATGACTACAGAGCTAGCTATGCCACATGTTTCAGGGATTGGAAGGGACACATCTCCCTTTGCAGCAAAAAGAGAGCAGCAAGGCATTAAGCCTTAGAGCGTCTAGAGTAGGAGCTGGCGAACTTTTTCTGGAAAGGGCCAGATAGTAAATATTTTCTTCTTTGTGGGCCATGTGATCTGTGCCAGAGGTACTCAACCCTGCCCTTATATCAGGACAACAACAGCTGTGTTCCAACAGAATTTATTTACAAAAACAGGAGGCAGACTGGATTTGGCCCACGGGCTGTACTTTGCCAACCACCGTTCTTGAGGTTCACTGTTAGTAGTGATTATTTCTACTTTGACAAGGCTTATATACATGCAGGCATGTGTGATGACATGAATTTTAAGAAAGAATGAGGATATAAGAACAAAAGGAAAATAAGGATAGGAAAATAAGATGAAGGCCCAAATAGTTACTAAATAGCTCTCATCATCCTAGAAGCCAAAGCAAAGGAGTGATATGCATGCTGTGTGGTATAAGCAGAAAAATGGCTCTTCAAAGATGTCCATATCATTCTCCCCAGACACTATGAATGCATTAGATTACATGGCAAGGGGGATTTAAGGTTGCAGATGGAATTAAGGTGGAATGGAATTGCTAATCAGCGGACCTTAAAATAAGGAAATTATCCTGGATCATCTGGATAGGACCTCTGTAGTCACAAGGGTTCTTTAAGTGTGGAAGAGGAAGATAGAAGATCAGGAATCAGACAGAGAATTGGAATCATGACAAAAGACTAGACTGGCTGTTGCTGGCTTTGAAGATGAATGGGGGCCATGAGCCAAGGAATGTGGGCAGTCTCTAGGAGCTGGAAAAGGCAAGAAAATGAACTCTCCCTTAGAGCCTCCAGAAGGAGCAGAGCTCTGCCAACACCTTGACTTTAGCCCAGTGAGACCCATCTCCAGAGACTTCTAACCTTCAGAACTGTAACGTAATAAATATATATTGTTTTAATCTACCAGTTTCATGGTTGTGTTATTTAGTAATGTAGATTACATACATAAGGAGTTACCCACAATGAATGCAATGGCAAGTTCCCTGTATCTTTTTTTCGGAAACAACCCTTAAGTAGGCTGATGGCATAATAGCAAATCACAGCACGACTAACGCTCTTCTACAAGGAGCCAACACTATATGACATATGTCATTCTCTAAAAGTCTGGATTAATGTGAGGATCAAACTTAGATTATCTAGAGCAACATTCTTTGAAGTGTGGGATGTTATTACGTTTCAGGAGAAAGAAATCTGTATTCACAGATGTGTAGGAAAAGATAGCTTAAACAAGATTAAACAGTTTCCTTTATGTCAAATTTCTCTGAACCTTTAATATGCTTATGTGAATCTCCAAGAGGATAATGATATATTCAAACCATTCTAGCTATGAATATTTTTCCTCTTCCAGGATTATCACGGGTGGAGTGTCATTCAGAATTCATTTTGGAAACTGTGACCTACAGCAATAGACAAACCCAACCAACTCTTGGGGAATTTTAGCATGCTGTCTAGGTATTAAGGAAACTATGCCTTATGCACTTAACTGGTCTCTAGAGCTGCCCAGTGTGATCAATGAACAAAGGTCTTGACCTGTCATCCAGGCTGCAAACATCTGGATGGAGCCTTCCCTCTGTTTAGGATGAGGGCTTCCCCTCAGCAGGGTATGTCTCATGTCCTGACTCACTGTACCAAGCATAAAAGTGGATATTCCTGTACTTGTAGGACACCCACTAGAGTAACTATTAAATTTATAGCACTTATTTCTGAATTCAAAACCATTTCTTTAGGAGAGTCCCAAAGTCTACGGCCTTAGCACAAAGGAAAGGAACATAGTACAGTCAATTTGTTTGGGGTATCTTAGTCTAGGTCCACACTACTGTCTATTCATCACCCTTACCAGAATAGAGCTTCTATATACACCTTCAGGGAGGGGGAGCTTAATTTTTAGCATCCCTATTTAGAGGGGGAAAAAAGAGATGTTACAAGAGACATACTATACCTTTTCCTTTAAGTTATATATTTTTTATTTTAATGAGCTTCCAAACTTCTGGATCTTCTACTACTAGATAAATTGTGTTGTTAAATGCTGAGAATTGGAAGCTAAGACAAGCTACAAAGTGGTCCCATAGTGTATTTTCTCTTCATGTACAATAGAAAGAGAAGTACCATCATTAGCATCCTCTAAAGATTCAGAAAATATTAATATTAAAGTCCACTATTCTGTTAGGCCCCAACATCTCCACAATAACTGTAGTTTTGTCTTTAAGCAATGCATTTTTTTTTCGATTTAAAACCCCAAATCCAGTTTAACACAAATCAACCCATTTAAAATGATCCAAGAAATGTGTGCCAAATGATAAATGCTGGTTGTTCCAAGACATAATCAATTAAATCTAGATGTGCAAATTTAGGAGAAGTTCTCTTAGTAATATTGCATTTCTTCCAATTCAAAATATCAAAATAAGATCTATTTACATGAAAACGTTAAGATTTTCCATGTCAGTATTATGCACATTGCAGTGATTTCATATGCTGTGGGGACAGGACAATTTTAGGAAGCCCTCAAATTTCTAAATTCACTCAAGACATCCCAGGGGAGCAGCCACAGGGTCCCAGAGGTTGACTTCCTGGGGTCACTGATTTTGCAGCATGGCTGAGCTGTAAGGTCAAGGTAAGGGGCCATGAGGGGGCACACAGCAGGCATATTTTCTGACCTAACAAGTGAGCGAACAGGCCAGGCACCATGCAGATGCTTCGTTGGCTGTGGTAGAAATTAGGCTTGTGTTCCTATCTTCTTCTCACTGCTCCCCGACTTGCTCAGCATCTAACCAGCTTTCTTGGACATGGGGCTAAGAAGGTGGGGATTCAGAGAGAAATGGCTAGGCACAGCATGGCAACTTCTTGAGAAGACAGTATTGGGAATTCTGTGCCATAAGTCAGATAGAATACATGAAATTTCTGAGAGTTCCCTGGGATTTTTAAATTTCTGTAAGAAACTGTGGAAAACACGACTATGAAGTTTTGTTAGCAAAGCTTACCCAGCCCTGGAGACATGCAGTATTTAAGAAGCATAAACAAGGTTTTTATATCCACGCAACAGTCCCAAGCTAGATTTGCAGACTCAGATCTGTTTGCATTTTAGCATTCATGTGCAGGGCATGTGCATTAAGGTTTCAGCAATCACCAACTAACACTATGTGGTCACCTAGTAACCTGCCTGAAGCACCTCCATAAGAAGACATCAATTCTGTGCCAGATATAACTCTGAGCTGCAAACCCCTCAAAAGATTTTTAAGGACTTGTTTCACACCCTGGAAACATGAAATTACTACTGTCTTCCACACTGTGGTAACTGTTTGCAAAGACAGCCAAAATGATTCTACCCATCCCATTACAATGTATACCCCTTTTCAATATGACTCTTGTAGCATTTTTTATTCCTCTAATCAAGAAGCAGTTATTATTTCTCCACCCCTTGAATCTGGGCTTGGTCATGTGACTTTCTTGGCCAATGGGATATTTACCAATGTGATACAAGCTGAGTCTTGAAAAGCACTTGTTCATTGGGACATTTCCTATTTTGGCTGCCATGATGTGAATAAGCCCCAGCTAGATACTAGAGACATGCCGTCCAGCTGAAAGCTAGTACCAGCACCAGACATGTGAGTGAGGCTATCTTAGACCATCTGCACCCACTCTGGGGGTGCATCCAGCCCCAGGTGGGACCAGCAGTACTGCCCAGCAGACCCAGGCCGAATCACTGACTTAAAGATTGGTGAGAAAATTAAGTGATTATTGTTTTAAGCCTCTACGGTATGGGGTGGTTTATTACTCATCAATAGATTACTAACACTAATAGACCCATTTTTCCCCATGTATCAGACTGAACATTGTAGAAAGAAAAGCATAGAAGAAACTGCTGTCCATAAGCAATTAAAGGTTTCTCTTATGTTCATCAACATAGGTTATGTGGGGTCTCTCAGTTATGCGGGGTCTCTCAGTTATCAAACACAAATTAGAGTGGGTTCTTGCTGCTGCTACTGTTCTTGCTATGTAGCTTAGTCATCAAAACAGGAGTCCTCTAAAAATGGTCCCGGTGGTATTACCTATTTTCTAGGAACTAGCTTAGAAAAATCTGTTAAATCATTAAGCCTCAAGAAACTCCATCATCTTCTTCCGCAACTGAATAAAAAAGCCCAAGACTTTGTTAAAAGCCAAGTACTATAGAACTTCTATCAAAATATTGACTGAAGGGGCCAAATGAGTTTAAATATTACTACCCATGAAAGAGTATTTTTTTAATTGAAGTATAGTTGATTTACAATATTGTGTTAGTTTCAAGTGTGCAGCAAAGTGATTCAGTTTTTAATATGTGGATTTGCCTATATGTAGAATCTAAAAATAAATGATACAAATGAACTTATATATAAAACATAAATAGACCCACAGACACAGAAAAAAAAAATATATGGTTACCACAGGGGAAAGGGGGAGAGGGATAAATTAGGAGTTTGGGATTAACATATACACATTACTATATATAAAATAGATAAACAACAGGACCTACTGCATACCACAGGGAACTATATTCAATATTTTGTAATAATATGAAAGAGCAATGATACCTCCAATCTTGAAGGTACAAAAGATAGGACTACAAGCTTTCAAATAAGACAGATATGAATTCAAATCCTGGCTCTACCATTTAATAGCTAGAAAACTTGAGTATTAACAATAGTTATAATAGCTAACATTTATTAAGTGTTCATTATGTACCAAATACTACACCTAACAGTCATTATCACGTAATCCTTATAATAACTCTATAGGATAGCTTTTATTAATATTCCCATTTTTACAATGAGGCTTGGAAAGATTAAACGACTTCCCAAGAAATGTACCTGGTATGTGGTGGGGCCTGGATTTGAACCCAGGAATTATGATTCCAGAGAGTATCTTCTTTACCATTTTGACATACTTTCTCGCAAGTTATGTAATCAAGTCACTCACTCTTCATTAACTTTTCATCTACTGAGTTAGTGATTCATCGATTCAGTCATTCTAAAAATATTTAAGGAGCATCTCTTACATGCAAGGGATCTGAAGTGCTGGGGAATCAATGGTAATGTGGTCCCTGCCTTAATAGGTTTTCTGGTTTCATGGGTAAAGGAGACTCTGATCAAATAACGCAGGCTCTTCTTATATCAGCATACTCTGCGCTCTATTTTTAGACCAACCTTTTTCTACTGAAGATCCATGTCACTCCTTTGTCTGAAATCCTTCTCCAGGATTCTGGTGGTTTCAAAATATGTCCACAACTTATTTAACATTCCTCCCTTCACGAAGTAAAATTTAATTCTCCTAAGTGTGGGATGGACTTATTGACTCACTTCTAATGAATAGAATGTGGTGGAAGTGACAGTATGTATGGTAGATATGGGTGGGGGACAGGAGGGAGCAACTATCCTAAAACTTGAAGAGTTTCATTTTTTAAGACGTTACTAGAGATCAGTGCAATCTTCAAATGGGAAACTACAGAGGCGACCTGGTGGATCAAGCTGGGAGTTGCATTACATCCCTTTTATATGAATGAATCCAGCCAGATCCCAAGTAAACTCGGCTTCTATATCATCTCTTAATTATGGCACTTCTAGGGTGTTCAGAGGAGAAGGAAAGGAATTAAAGGAAGATTTAAAGGAGGTAAATAGTTTTAAAGGATCAGGAGATTTCAACACAGTTATGAAGGTCCCTCCTCTCCCTCTCTCTCTCTCTCTCTCTCTCCCTACACACACACACACACACACACACACACACACACACACACATATATATACCCACACACACACAGTGTGAGACATCATGCAGCTTTATTTACTCTTGAAATCATTACACCAGAATTATAGACTGACATGGGTAATGGCTGAACCATAAGCAAATTGGGAAGTACAGAAATGTCTCACCCAATCTCTGTATATTTTTAATTGCAAGAATTACTCTTCCCAGGGAAAAAGTAATTACTGCCATTCCTCAGTTGAATTACAGTGCCATATCTCTGTCCAAGTGCAAATACTTTCGGATCTATACGTTAGAGTTTGCAATGGAACACTTTACACACCTGACTTTAAGGGGGAATGAGAATAAGACTAGGTAATTTTGTAGTGAGAATTTCACTGAAAATATGCCATTTCATTTGCAGAGCATCAGCACTTAATTGTCTAATTATTCCTGGCATGAAAGAAATGAAGTTAACATACAATCGAGGCAGAAAGGCAACTAGAATGAGCTCCGCGTGAAAAAATGTTTTGAATTGTATAAACAGTTTTGAACTATACCGTTTTATTTTGGCTGGCAAACAATAAGATTCTTAACATGTGAAATTAGACCCATTGAAAAAACTAAAAGAGTATTGCAGATGAATGCCAAGTTGTTCAGCAAGAAATCACAAAAAATTTGGCAAGAGTTACAATTCACTTGAGGACTCCACAGGTCTCAGATAGTAAAGTTAGCAGTAACTACTCAGCAATCAGGAAAGATGAGAAGGACTTCTACAAGGACAGAGAGGCCTTGAGTTCTATCAGCTTATAATAAATAGCATTTCAAAAGTAGCACTTTTCAGAGCTAATATATAAATATTTTAAGTGGTGAAGCATAGGTGTGGGCTATTTTTTCCTCTACCACGTCCAGAAAATCTGCACATACACATCAAATTCTGCATCTGGGGAATCTGTTTTATTGTGATGTTTGCATTTTTAAACAATGTGCCTGACCTATTTGGAGGTTAATATAACTAAATGGAGCCTATTTGCTGTTTATTATTTATAGAATATTCACTTCAGATTAGGGCTTCTCAAGACATTTGTGTTTTAGCTGTATCATGAAGAGTTCCTGGAGAGCTCCCAACACCGTAGCAGGCAAGAAAATGACAAGTGAGAATACAGACCAACCTATACCCTCCACTATGAAGGCTAAGATGAAAGTCAAGCTCTTTCCTCCCTGTAAAGGCCACACTGGCCTCTGTCTAATAAGCACAAACTTGGGCTCTTAGAGTCACATAAAGGACAGCCCTGCAAGTCAGTACAAAAGGCTCTTCAGTTCAGAGGATCCCAACTACAATATACAAAATAAAATGCCTGTCTTCCATTTATGAGAAGATTTTCTTAGAATTCCTTTGCTTATCTTACACCTACTAAAGGAAGCAACCAGAGAGTTTGCATGGCTCATGACTGATTACAAAACACCTAGATATGGCTCCCAAGATGAGACGAAATAAGAGAAAATTATAAATAAATTAGTATTAAAGTGAGTTCTGCCATCAACCCTGTCTATCTTGTGGGCTAATTCTGGACAAGGTGACGGCTCTAATTCTGCAGACTCAAATAACCATGAACATTTTTTTTAATACATGGGTTTGCAGGTTCTTTTGGTTTTGAAGGGATAAATTCTGAGAGCAAGAACGGCCCCTCTGAGCAGCTTTCCAGGTTGTTGTGCTGGGAATATGAACATCTCTCAATGGAAATCAACCCAAGCGTCTACTGCATTTCTCCTTTTATCATTATGATAATGAATGCTGGAAGCTTTCCAAAATACAAAGCCAACTTGACAGTGACAAATATGAAGCAAAAGGCCACAGATGATTAGGCCATTTACTGACCAGTGGAAAAAAACAGCCATGATTGACCCAAGAGTTAGAAAAGCCAAGTATTTCAGTCAGCTGAAGAAGTTCAGGTCCATGGCATAGCCAGCAACCACAAGAGGGGAGGGTGACTTGTTCAGAAAAACAACTCTGCCTTATTACTGCTATTTACACATGTGATTACAAAAGAGTCATAGATGTCTGCCCTTTCAGGGCTGGCAAGAGAATGAGATGAAATAACCTTTGTAAAGCACTTAATACAGTACAGTGCCTGGGTCACAGCAGGTGCTCAATAAATGCCTGATTCCCCTTCCCTGCCCTGATTCTATGATACGCATTTGTCTCCGCATCCCCACTGCCTTCTATTCTGCTCACCTGCTCATTCCCAAGCTCTCCAGGAAGAAATCAATCAGACAAGGGGTCAGAGGAACAAAGTAAACATACAGGAGCAGTAAAGGAGAGGAAGTAAGGGATTTGGAAACTCTATTATGCTAAGAGATAACTCAAACTTGGTCTGGCTGTAGTTTATGTTCTCCCAAAAGCAGACCTTGAGACAAAGATAATAATTCAAGTAGTGTATTTGGGAAGTTATCTAGGGATAAACCAGTACTCATGAGACATAGAAGGGTAGGAGGTCAACAAGGGTGCATTATTGAGTTAGTGGGCAATTGGATCTTAAACCCACCAGGGGTCTGGGAGATAATGTATTACATGCCCCAGAGTTATTCTAACCAAGGAAAGACGTGGGGTATATCCACCAAACCGTCATTTGTCATTGGTTGGTGGTTGCCTCTGGCGGCATCAACTCTGGCAATTTTGGCTTGCCCTAGATGCCGGCCAAGGTGGCCATGCAACCAGAAAAACGATCCTCTGGCAGAGTCACAGCTGCTTCCGAGTCGAGGTAAGTGCCCATAGGGTATAGGTGGGGCCAATCAAGCTCTGCCATAGCAACTAATTTGACTTTCAACTTGTAAAAGAGGTTGAAATAAGGAGTAGCATCTTGAGATTCTTTCTGAAGTTAACACTGTGACACTTGCCACTTCCATGGTGGCTGTTGGGATTGATGTTAGATGAGGCAACAGTAAAATGAGTCAAAAATTCTGATTAAAGAGTCATTGATAAAAGATATGCTAAGCTATCTATAACTCTTATCAACTATCCAACCTGGAAAATTCCTCATACAATTTGATTAAGACAAACCAACAGGAACTGGATGTAGTATACTGCTCAGCTCTAAATTCATTGCTTCCCTTTGTGTGGGTTTGTGTGTAATGTCAGCCTTATCAAAACCATCAGGTCGGTGAGCATAGTAAATAGAGGTCTGATTTATTCTCTAGCCACTTTCCTTCTCCCACAGCAATCCCACAGAAAAGTCCTTCCTTAATTTCCATATGTCCATTTGACTTGTAGTTTTCATATCTTCAATATTTCCAGAGACTTCTGGAAATAATGAAGACTATTTAAACTAGGTTGTAAGGTAGGAATAAAGTGTTGATAAACTCCAAGCTTAAATTGTACAGTAATCAATAGTGACCATTATATCTAGCATATAGCAATTAATTCTAATAGCAGCAATTTTCCTATGGACCACCAAAAAGGGACACAACAGTTGACGAAGAAAAGAAAGGAGAAAAGAAAAACAGGTAGAAGAAAAGGAGGGTTTAATTACTTATAAAAATTTTGTTGGAGAAATAAGGAATGGAAAAAATCTATCTTAATTGAATTCTCTTAGAAAAAACAATTCTAAGATCACTTATTTCTGGTATTGCAAGACAGAATTATTCTGTGGGGTTAGAAAAATGTCTATTTCTGAATTTAACTTTTTCATTTAAACACTAAGAAATGATCAGGAAAGTAGAGATTATGTAAACGTCATGAGGTACGGAGGTGTTAGAAGCTTTGGAAATTGTTGATTTTCTTCACAATTTCAGGTATATTTGAACAGAAAAGAACCATTGTTTCAAAACACAAATGCAAAATGCTTTGCTTAGCACATACAGTCAGCCCTCCATGTCCTCGATTCTGCATTTACAGGTTCCCCATCCACAGATTCAACCAACTGCAGATCAAATACATCCAGGGGAAAAAGAATTCCACAAAGTTCCAAAAAGCGAAACTTGAATTTGCCACACACCAGCAACTATTTACACAGCATTTAGAATGTACTAGGTATTGTAAGTAATCTAGAGAAGATTTAAAGTATCTGAGAACATACTTTAAAGTGCATAGGCTATAAGCAAATACTATGTCATTTTATATAAGCAACTTGAGCATTCACGGATTTTGGTATCCGAGGAAGGGTCCTGGAACCAATCCCCTGAAGAAACTGATGGATGACTATATAAACATTAAACTGTCACCCAACTATTAAAATATCCTCCCAATTACTTATATTTTATATAAATAATTTGACATTGTTCCCAAGTGGCCAAATACCTGAGAATGGAATTCAAGGTGAGTAATCACCATGTCCCCAAGTCATGGATGTGGAAGGACTGTGAGAAAGTTCCTGTTATGTTTCATATGCCAAAGAATGGAGACTTTGTCTTAAACTCTATGATGGATTCACATTCCTAACCTGGATATATGCTAAATCCCAGCTTTTAAATTTTCCAACTTTATTTTTCTACCTTGCAAACATACTAACTGTCTTCCTGAAAATCTTTCATCATTTTTCTTCTGTGTTATTAAAAAACAAAAACAGTAATTTCAAGTCACTTAAGACTCCATAAACAAATGTAGATGTGGTTATATGCATGCCTTAGTATACACACATATAATTCCATGCTGTACTTCCTGAGATGACCTAGAAGCAATGACACTATAGCAGTAGTGAGCACACTTGGGATCTAGATCTTGATATCTAAATACCACTATCCAACAAAAGGGACCAGGGCTTCTTAAATCCAAGAGGAGTATGGAATATCTTGTGGTGCCAGAGAGTAAGACAGTCCTAAAATAAGATTGGGGTATGTTAAGAGAACATGAAAGCCAACCTGAAAGAGCTCCCAATGGCCAAAACTGGAATAATTTGAGCAAAAAAAAAAAAAAAAAATTAACAGTAGTATTGGGTTATAATCTATAGAATAAAATAAATATCCATGGCTTCATTTTGATATAAATAAATAAATGAATAAATAAAAAATAGTGGAGAAAGGACAGCTCTTATTTTCAGAAGAATTCCAATTATTCAATGTGGAAAAAATAAGGAAAACAGAAAATCTCCATTAGAACACCACAGTAATAGCTGTTGCAGGTAAGATCCATTGACGGATGCTAAAATTAGTACGTGAAAAGTTGAGGGAAAAAAAAAAAAAGGATATTTGGATAATCTCAAGGCAGCTCCCTCAAGATATTTATCTTACTATCACCAAGGGAAAAATAGTAACTTTGCAGTGAAGAAAGCCAGCAGTTACCATCTTAACCAAGTAACCAAAGTTAACATCATCAGTAATGACATATCAATGTCACATATCCCATGATATGGTGTACTGAGAAGGGTGCATCACCTCTGTGGTATTCTTGCCAAAACTGTACAACCTAAATCTAATGATGATAAAACACCAGAAAACCTCAGATTGAGGGACATTCTATGAAATACCTAACCAGTACCCTTCAAAACTGCCAAAGTCATGAAAGTCAAAGAAAGACTGAGGAACTGTCACAGATTGGAGGAGTCTAGAGAGACATGACAACTAAATGCAGTGTGTGGTCCTCAACTGGGTCCTGGAACAGAAAGAGGACACGAGTTGAAAAACCAGTGAGATCCAAATAAAGTGTTAATTTTAGTTAAATATATTCTATGACAATTATTTCTTCGTTTCAACAGCGGTATCAAGGTTATGCAAGATGTTAACATTAGGAGAGTCTGAGTGACGGGTATATGGGAAATTTCTCTCCTGTTTTGCAACTTTTCTTTAAGTCTAAAATTACTTGAAAATAAAAAGTAAAAGAAAAGAAAGACATGAGAATTGAATATAAAATGACAGATTAACATATTTCACATGAATAAAAGGGCTATGTTTTGTGGATTGTCTGCTGTATCAGTCACTTCCCCTAGTGGTTTCTGTTTCTTTACTGGCTTCACTTTCAAAAGCTTTTCATATGTAGGTCAAAATTTAGATTGCCAAGTTTTTATTACAGGCCTTTAATAGAATATTTTTGTCAACATCTGTCTAGTGAAAACGGTCATGCTCTATAATTATAAGTAAACAGACATACCAGCTAGAATGTATTACGTATTTACTATATGCCAAACCCTGTAAGTGCTTTGTTGTATTAGCTCATTTAACATGCTCAACAACCCCATGAGGCAGATCCTATTATTATTCCTATTCAGTCACTTGCCCAAGGTCATGCCACTTTCCTGTACTTTTAATCACCACTGGGCTTTGCCTGTAGAGCAATGTCAGGGCTACCATACCACGTCAATCCTGCCTCAAGTTTGAAAAACAGAGAAAGACCACAGGATTAGAAACTTCAGGTTAAAATCCTGAAAGACTATTCAGAAGGGCATCATTACAAAGCATGTATTGAAAATTAAAAAGCATTTCTCTCTTCTGTAAAGTTAGTGTTTTTTGAGGGTTCTGTTCTCCCTAAAAGTTTCATCTCAAAGCCTGCCATATATGTTTAAGAAGTAAAAAAGACAATACTTATGTGATCAGAGACAAGTAGGTTCTTGCAAGACATTATGATCTTTCATATAACCATGTCTTTAGGTAATTCCTCAAGTGCACAGTCTTTACTCAATGAATGGCAACGATTTCTGCTGTTAAATAAGATATCTAAAGAATATTTAGAATATACATTGTTTTCTTAATACACCTGAAGTCTATTATGTAAATACACAGTGCATTTTTTGAAACACAGATTATTTACCAAGTAGAGTAGACGTTCAGTGAAGAAGCTATTACAGACTATTGGATAAACAGATATTTAGACCATTTTCAACCAATTACTTAAAACACATGCCATTAAAAGTTTATTAGCATGATTATTTTTACGGAACCATCACCAAAATCATTAAAGCAATCAAGGTTCTATGGAGACAATTAAAATATAGCAATAAGTGAACAATATGAACTGTAATAAATTCAAGTATCACACAACAAATGCAAGATGTACTTTTATTTTTTTCATACTTCAACTGTTTAATCTCTCAGCTCAAAACACTAATTGAATTGGCCTTCTCATGAGCCAAACCTTCCATCACAACTAGTTTTGTAAAAATCACCGACTTCATACTGCTTGTGAAAGTCTTTTTCAGCAAAGGACTCTACTCTTTTACTTTTAAACCTGCCCTCACTTTTTCATTTTACAATAGAAGAATGATTCATATTCTGCAGCCTCCCTTTTGGTTTGTGTGTATCTGTCCCATAGATCAGATCTCCTATCTCGCCCACGGGAGATGCAGAATTGTAGATAGAAAGAAAAATAACACACAAATACAGGAGTACCACCTTTGTGGACATAAGCCTCCACGATAAAGGAACAAAAGAAAATCACCTATTAGTCCAAAACAAGTAAATCAGGGTTTTTAAAAACGTTGTTACTTCATCAATTTGAATAACTTTTAAGCAAACTGGCAAATGTTTCCAAATGTAACTGTGAACTTGAAAATCAGAAACAAAGATTTTTAATTATATTTTCAAAGTCTTCAAAAATTGTCTGGATATAAAATTCAAAATTCCCAGGCCATGTTTTATCCTGAAAAGAAAATGATAGTTAAATTAGAAATCCTTGAAAAATAGGATTGATAATGAAAATACCCACAGAAGGCAGGCTGCAATTGTTCCGCCACTGTAATACAATCTATTCCAGAATAATTTTTCTTTTTATTATTTCATTAAGTTGTATCTCACTAAAGTTTCTCTTAGAATCTCTCGGCAGCACCAAATTTTTCATTGAGAAAACGATAAATCACTGGCCTAAATTACAATTTAATTATAAATGCCTTTGCCTTCTAATGCTGCCTAGGACCTTTTACCCTGCTACATAATTCTAAAAAATGACCCCTGTCATAATTTCCTTCACTAGAATAATATGGGGAGATCTAATCCTGAATCCTGCTGTCTTATAATTTAATATAAGAGGTAATTATTATTCAAAAGATAATGTTGCAGATATTGAAAATACTCTGAAGTTTGAGTCTAAAAAAAAAAAAGGAAGTCTTAGGTATGTGGGCGCTTTCTATCACTGTACCTATCAAGAGAAGCAAGAAGAAAGAAGCAAAGGGTTTTTAATTAAAAAAAAAAATTACAATCTATATACAGCTGGTGTTTTGTATTGTGTGAAACACATTTATATAGTCTTCAAACCATTTTTAGAAATGAAACGCCTCACTTCCAAAGTCAAGGAAGCAGAGAGAGCATTGTGGCTGTGAGCAACAATGTCTTTAAGTTCCGAGTCTGCTTTAGTGTTGGGGTAATAAAAATCGCACCCTCTTACCACAGTCACAGTAGGAGGATTTGGGTGGGGAAGGGCTGCAAAAAAAACGAGAAAGGAGGATGAACGGAAGTGGCCAAGTAAAAATGTCCTGAAGCAGGACGCTAGGACGTACCACAGAGAAGGGGCTTCTTGGGGACACTTTGTTGGCAGCATCACAGAGCCTGGATGGGATACATACAAAAAACAACTTGGCCTCCCCAGCAATATTTCAAAACTGTGCTGAATGGTGGGGTTTTCCCTCTCCTAGAATTCACAAAATGGTAAACCAATAGAAAAGAACAGGTAACAGTAGGTGTACTGAACCCTCCTCAAAATTGACCTGCTCTTTAACCTCCAATAGTAGGAACATAAACTGCATTCAGTTGATGCCCAAGAAATCACAACCTTCCCACCTGTGCAGGTACTGGCCCCTGCACAATGCACTTCAACAGCGCAGGTGAAAAGTCAGTTGTATCGGTGGGAGATTCTTTCTATGATGTGACCTGAAAAGATGGGACAGCACAGAATTCATGGGGCAGATCCCATGGATGAAATTAAGTGGCATTTTAGTGGAAAACTGAATCACATGTTCTACTACCTTTTCACACAAAAAAGAGGCAAGATGAAGGGTTTTATTAAATTACAAATGTCCTCGAGGTCATATATCTAAGTGCTTAGTCCTCTGTGTCTACCTGTATGAAATAAAGAGGTCCCTCTTTCACTTTGTTTCTCCCCCTAAAAAAATTCAAAATATGATGAAATGAACCATCATAACTATCTAATGACATGGATAGAATTATGTGAGGCAATGTTCGGATTATTTGGTAGAGGAGGTGGAGGTAGTGATGCTGGCGATGGTGCAAAAGGATAAAGAGCTAAGGGTAGGGCTTCCCTGGTGGCGCAGTGGTTGAGAGTCCGCCTGCCGATGCAGGGGACACGGGTTCGTGCCCCGGTCCGGGAAGATCCCACATGCCGCAGAGTGGCTGGGCCCGTGAGCCATGGCCACTGAGCCTGCGTGTCCGGAGCCTGTGCTCCGCAATGGTAGAGGCCACAACAGTGAGAGCCCCACATATCGCAAAAAAAAAAAGAAAGAAAAGAAAAAAAGAGCTAAGGGTAAACAGAATACAAAAGAACGACTCAGATGAAATGCTAAGTCTTGCCTACCAATTCCAGACTAGTCAGCAAACCTCTATACAGCTCAGCAAACGTCAGACTAAACAGTACACAGGGCTTTACTGCCCTTTTGTTTTGTTTTGTTCTGTTCTTGCTTTGGGAGTTCATTTAAGATGTAATAAATTGAAAAGGTGCTTCCTCCCACCCCCGTCCCTCCATAAATCTCAGGACATTGCAATGACTTATGCCTCATTATGGACAGAAAGAAAGGGCCTCCCTAGGCAGGGACATCCTCGACTACCATTAAAGCAATCATTAAAAATAACAACCCACCTAAGGAAGAAAAAGAGTCTTTTTTTTTTAAGATATATATTAATTAGCCAATAAGATAAAACTAGGTTCTGTGGGTTCAAATAGGAATTGAAATCTAGAAAGCAGAAAAACCGATGTGGGCAGGGAAGGGGGAAGCTTATAGAAAGAAGGTCTATAATTTCCAATAGCAGTAGCAGAGAGAGCCATGAAACGGTATCCATAACGAACTAGTAATAAAGAAGTGTGAGAAGATTGGTGGACTGTGGCTACCTGCATCATTTCATGAGGACAAAAGATTTAAGAGTCCTAAGAGGTTCAGGGCAGACATTGGAGTGGACTGACATTCCAATAACTAAACAAAAGTACATTAAGGTGGACACACAGGTAGATGGACAGGAAAGCACTGAAAGGCAATCTTCAGGTTTAAGATGCACTAAAAATTTTCTGCTTCCCTGTGGTAAGTTTTCAAAGGACCCCAGCTGAAAGAGGGCAGAGTGAGTGAGTCAAGAGTAGGAAAATAAAAAGGAAGATGAAAACCGAACATTAGGTGACCCTACCAAACAAGCCAATTCTATCTTCACTGGCTAATTCTGATCACTTCCTCCTATGTTTAAAAGTACTCAGTGGGATTAAGATCATGCCACAAAGTGATAAAATGTGAAGTGAGCAAATATCTATAAATATCTATAGCAAATATCTATGAAATGTGAAGTGAGCACAAGCAAATGTGTCTCCTACTAGCAGTCACAAAGAAAAACAAACCCTGTTGGTGCTAATCCCCAGTGGGTCATCCACAGAGCATGTCCTCCACATGCCAGGGTGCTGCCGCCCACTAGGTCACAGGCAACTGTTGACCTACCTTTTCATTTACCCTCATCAGAAAGAGGAACCATTGTTGTCATTTGCCTTGGTTTTGGTTGCCCCAGAAGCATACCTTGAAACAAGGATTTCCTTTCAAATAGTTTATTTTAAAAGTGATCCAAGAATTATTGGGAAGGAAGTGGAATGGTGAGACAGAGAGGGCAAAGCAGCCAAAAACGATATGTCATCAAGCAAGTTACCAATGAGAAACTGGACTTGAATCCTGCTGGGGAACTCGGCCCGTGTAGATCTGTACCTCAGAGCTGTCCCATCTGAAGGGTAAAGGAGCTTGAGTATTTTTTTACCATCTCAGTAATGTGCTGGAAAATCTTTAACAACAAGTTCTCCAGCAGGAGTGAGAGTGGGGTTGACTGATCCCTGATTTGCAACATTTGCCAGTTTCCATGGTGTAAATTCTCCCATCGTGGTTGATTTCTAGCTACCAACATAATATCATTGAACATGGAGCTGGGAAAAGAACCACAGCAGTCACTGCTATATATACATAGCACTGCCGACTTCTAGATACAGAAGACAAGAGCAGGGGGAATTGTAAAATGCAGTAAAATAATTAGGAAGTAATGGTTGATTACCTATACTTTTAATATAATTTACTTAATTGTAAGTGTATGTAATTTAATTTTTAGTAACAGCTATGTTTGTTTAACAAGTGACTCACAAAATTCCAGAAAATTTAGCCATCGGGTCTTGCAAGCCAGTGTGAGCCAAATGCAACCCACCATCGCACAAATTGCCCTCAGTCATTGGCTGAAGGATGCACTTAGTGGGGATTCATATCCCTCATGCTTCCAGTCTGGGGTGCGGGCAGCAAAGTGGACCCCAGAGGCCAGACAGAGCAGATGCTAGCAGATGGACACTGGACCACACTCTTCACTGAGCTGTCCTGCCTTGTAATCTAAAACTGAGTGTGTCCTAAACAATTCCGTTCACTTTCCTCTCCCCATTCCACAAATCATGAACCATCCTGCTGTCCCCGTTTTTGTTGAGGAACTGTTCTTCCCCTAGAAATCCTGCCTCGGACCCTCAAGTTCCAACTCTCTCTTGAACCCATATCCAACCAGCTGTCCTGTACATTCAGCCCCCCAAAAAGGTTCTTCTCAACTGCTTGTCATGTTTCCTTTGACAGTAAAATGGTCCAGACCCAAGTCATATCTCACGGAGACTCTTCCAAATGCCTTCTAAGTGGACTCACAGCTTCCAGTCTCTTCTGGTCCCAAGGCACCTAGAAATCACTTTTGTAGTCATCTTTCCTGCATGCCTTAAAGAGCACTACCATAGCTACAAAGGAAAGACCTTTAAAGAGTATAAAAGTCCCCCTGTAGTTTAGCCTAGTCTCCCATTGTAGTCCTACTCCACCCATTCTCCTTCATAACCTAGAAAATCTGAAAAACTAAACTGCTTGCTGGCCCCAGAATACAAGCCTTGTCATACCACCTTTATGGTGCTCATTCTGACTGTTTTAGTTACTTGTCTTCTGCTATTCTCACTTTACTAATTTCTTTTGCCCCTGGGCACCTAGCACAGTACATTGTACATACTAGGAGTTTAAAATTTGTTGAATTAATATGTTGTGTCCATTCCAATCCAAATAAGCTGGATAAGACTGAACTGGGGGTTAAAAACCTAATTCAGCAACCAATATACTTTATTATACAATTCACCATATACTGAATTAACTAGATTTTTTAAAAAAAATTTAATTCAACTTATTTGAAGGTGTCAAGCTGATTTTTTAAAAATGCTTTTCTGCCCAACTGTCTTGGTATTTGTCTTTTCCTCATGACTTGAGCTATAACTACTCTATCCAGAGTGACCCCTTTGCTCAGAGCCGGTGGAAACGTGTCTGCCCACACTCTGGAGAGATGACGGTGAACTGACTTAGAAAGAAGCCTTTGGAATATTCTATAGTAGTTAAAGTGCTAGACATATCAACCTGAAGACATCTTAAAGAAACTACCAAATTCAGGAGAGTGGTTAATTCCTGGGGGCAGGGAAGGGCAAAAGAGAGAAATGAGTCAAGGAGTGGCACACAAAAGGCTTCAAATGGACTCAAAACGTTTCGTAGGTTGGAAAAAGTGGTCTGAAACAAATGTGGCAAAATGTTCAGATCTGACAAAGCTGGTGGTTGAAACAGCTATGAGTCTCTATACTTTTATCTGTACACGTGAAATATTTCATAATTTTTTCTTAAAGTATTTACTTGTACTGGAAGAGTTCCCAAATGGTTTTACATGAGATTTGTAACTTAACAAAGGACTCTTGAGTGGCGTTGAGTCAGGCACAGAAAAAGTAGAATGACTGTTCGAGTAACTGCAGTTTCCGTTTTATCAATACTTTTTGACCTTTCTACCTAACTAAATTGATTACAATCATCTACTTTTGGTTGATTACTCAATTTTAGCTTTAACTAAATCACTCACCTCTCAACTAAGTACATGCAGCTGACTGAAAGCAACAAAACCCCATTGAATTGGAAGGTTGACAACACAAACCCCAGATGATGCTGCATATCACAGGTTCATTAAAGGAAATGTGTCACTCCAGGAACAATTACTGGGTCATTTGTTCATCTGGCTCACGGTCTCGTCCCAAGAATGTTCTAATTCATCTCTTCTAAGTAGTAGAATTCCTATCAAAACTGCTGTCGTATACTATTCCCTTGGTAAAACAGTAGCACCTCCCTCCATGGGGTTGTTTTTAGGATTGAATGAGTTAATACATTAAGCACTGAAATCAGAGGACCATCGTGCACACTGCTATTATTATTATTAATTATCTGTAAAACAGTAATGACAATGTGATCACCTTAAATGAGACTTAAGCTCAAAGTCCATAACAGCAGCTGATTTTCATTCCCAGATCTATCTTTTTAGATTTCTGGTCTTTTACCCATAAAACTGCAATAATTACCAAAACCAAAACCCCATCCACCACTAGTGTCCAGCACAGAAGTAGGGGAAAGATTGCCAACAGTCAGATTTTACTTCCTGCCCTAAAATGAAAGAAACATGGGAAAAGATAGCAGTGAGTTGCAGGCCTCTGGACCCATAAGGAATGTAAAGAGAGCCCCTGTGTCTCCCTTCCTACCCAGCCTCTCTGTGGCTTTCCAGAGAGATCCAGGCTGGGTCTGCCTCTCATCCTCTGGCAGCCCCAGGCCCCAGCCCGCTCTGTCCTGCTCAGTAACCAGGCATCAAACAAGAGTAATTGACAGCTTCTCTCCTCCAGCCTCCCTCTCGGAGCAGCAGTTTCCCCAGGAGCCACCTCGTACAACCTCAAACACTTTATTACTGGTCAATTTGGGTTTCCTGCCCACTTTAAGTGGCAGTGCTGAGGGTCTGCAACTCTCTCTAGCCCTCATTGATCAATATTAACAGTCACTTTCACAGCATTTCCCTGCTACTCAGCAAGGCCGGGGACTGGCTGTAAATTACCACACAGCCTGGTCATTATACTGAAAGAAATGCTGTAATCCAAAAGTTAAGGCTAATTGTGAAAATAATTTCTGTCAGCCTCCTCAGTACTCGAATCAAAAAAGGCAAGAGAACCCAGAGCTTGTCCATTTGGGGTTTGTTTGTATAGCCAGAGTGTTCAACTGTATTCAACCCCACAGATCCACCCTCTATCTGGTATTTTTTATGAAGATGGGTCCAATGACTTCAAACACCCCACCCAGGCAAACCCCCAGTTCTCCAGAGAGGTGGGGGAAGGAAAGCCATCGTATAAAGTTGAAATCTTAGGTTTACAGTCGATGCATTATAGGTATAAGAAAAAAAAAAGTCAGGATTTAACAATTATTGGCTGAGGTTCACATAGTAATATTTGTTTATGAGGTAAAATTTAACAAGAAACAAACAGCAAGTGTTGTTTATAAGCAAATGTGAGCCCTTTAAAGGCATAGCGAGGCTTTGTAAACGCAAATCTCCGAACCTGGCAAAGCACTGAATGGAAATTCCCTGATGCTGGCAGCTGACTCACATGTTGAAGGTGACAGAGCAGAAAGGCCACCAGGAACCGGCCTGCTGAAGTGGGGGGTGCGGAAATACACTGCTGAGGGGTTTTCGAGGCACACTGCTGGGCTGGGAAAAGACTGGGCCCTGGATGTGGAAGCAAGACTGACACGTGAGTCCAGCAGAGAGAGCGAGAGAAAGAGGGAGGGAGAAAATAAAAGGCTGACGGAAAGGAGTCGTAATTATTTTCAGACCCAAGCGGGCCTTTCTCCTCCAAAGACGGATGAGGTGTGTCACCTAGAGCCACCTCAGGCAGGCTGTTTTTCCACTGCCTTAGAAGTGCTGCCACAGACGGCTCGGGAGAGACCCCTCACTTCGGCTGGATGGAAGAAATAACAACAAATCTATAGAAGGGGCGCTCAGGCAGCTGCCACGTGGCAGGGGCATCCCCTGCAGACCTGGCCTGGGCCACACCCTCTGGGAGACCCTGTGCTCAAACAGCCGGAAAGGGAGTGGAGGGGAGCAGAGGGAAGGCAGGAACCTGCCAAACACTTAAAATACTAGAGTTATTCAAAAGAACATTCTGCTTACTCTCTTTATACACAAGCGCCATGGCAGAATGAAGAGCAGTCAGAACTGGTTCTAGAAAACCCAGGGTTCACCCTGCGAGGTACCACTCGTGGTGGCTCCTGAGCCACCACACCATGCCTCGTGGTTTAAAGTCCGAGCTGCCCTACTCCCTCAGGGGTCAAAGGCTACCCTCCTTCTGGCCTCTCCTCTGTGGGTCATCAGGAAGAGTCTCACCTCAAACCCAGAGCCCTGATATCTCCTGCCCTCCACCACCCCCTGCCCAAGTTGCAGTCTGAAATTAACTTTCTTGGGCCCAATCTTCTACCTGCCTGGGTAGGTAGCACATGCCCTGCCCAGCTGCCCAATTTGAGCGTGAGAATCTGGTGGCCAGTTGGGAACAGCTGGATGCTGGTGGCCAGCTGGCTTCCCCAAAGGCCCTGCCCTCCCGATCACATCCTTCTCATGGAAGAGAAGGAAACCAGGTCAGGGCTGAGAATCAGAGTCAGTGTTCCCCAAACTTTACTTCATCTCCCCAGGAGTTTTTTCCCTTTGTTTTCAACCTAAGAGGGAAGAAGTGATCTTGGCTGCTAAGAAAAAATACAACATAAAGGACACCCCCTCATTCACAGCCCATCAATAGGCAGGAGCTTTCCCCCACGAAAGGGAGATTAGGGGCCACTGATGCCAGCTCGCGGGACTCCTGCACAGCGGACGTGCACGGCTGGCTGGCTGCTCCCTGGGCTCCACGGTGGTTCAGAGCCCTCGACTCCGCTCCTGGGCAGGGACTGGCCCACCAGCCTGGTGATCAGCCTGGCTGATCTCCCCGCTCCAGGACCCGGAGGGGAATTAGACACCAGACGCCCCATGCTCTCTTTTGTTTAGGAAAAAGGAGAGAAAGAGAGAGAGTGAAAAATAAAATCCTCAATCGTTTAGTACAAGTCATTTTACATGCTGGGATAATGAAGTATAAAAATGCCTTCAAAGAACTGATTTCCTACTTTTAACTCACTGCCAGCCAAGCTCTTTGTGAGGCCTCTCTGGAACATGCATTCCCCTCCCACTCAAACAAAAGAGCTGCGAATTCATTAAACTATTTAATTATGCCTTTTTATTTTTCTCCATTAGCAAGTCCTACCAGCACAAAGTAAATAAAGCTACCGTGGTCTTTCCCCAGCAGACACACTGACTGTTTTTATTCTTTATTCAGTTTACAATATAAAGGGCTATTTTTCCCCCTCCTCTTATTCTTGGCGAGTTTCCTGGTACAAACCCTGTAAATAGAAGCACCCAACTGTACATGCAATGCATGAAGCTAGCGCAGGAGCATTCAGCATTGCAAGCACATAGCCTAGACAGCTTTCAAAGTACCCGCAGCCAAAGGCAGCCAAACAGCACTTTACAGCCAGGCGCGGAAAAAAATATTAGTGGTTTTTTTTTTTTATACTCTAGTAAATTTGCTTTTTACATCTATTTCTTTTCAGAAGGGCTTGTTATTGAGCTCACTGTCCACAAACTCCATTGATCTCAGGCTGTGACTCAATCCATATGCTCACGCTTTGACACCAGCACAGCAAGCAAGCGATACAAATCCTGTTCAGGCTACAAACTTATTGATTTTATAGATTTCCCCCAAAGTTGTGATAATGATATATCATTGTTAAATTTGGTAGAACAAACTGCTTTCCCAATCTGTCGATGCGAGCATGAAAACCAATTCACAGCCTTGTTTAGAAGGCTTTCCCATCAGAAGAATAAGTTCAACCAAAGGAAGCAGACCACCGATACCTGACCTCTAGCACCAGCTTGATGTATGATTCCTTCCTCGCTGCCCTTTTCCGACCCATAGCCCACTGGGCTGCCAGACTCATGCTTACCAGTTACAATTATCCACAGTGATCCCTCCCCAGGATGCTCAGTATTAATTATTAACAGCTGGGAGCATGCTGCTTGGGCGACCCACATCAGTAGGTTTTAAAAGACAATTTGGGTAATTTTAATATGCTATTCAGATGCACTTGGATCCATTAGGATCCTGGGATTATTGACTTTAATAGGTCAGAAATTCTTTTTCTGCTCTCTCCCCCTCACTTTTGGGAGTCAAGGCAGCTGCTTCCAGCAGGGGGCAGACATCAGACAACATTTCCTTTGAAAGGATACACCTTCCTGTCTAAGCTGTGATGGGTTACGTGGCACCTAACTCTCAGCTCATGTCCTAGGTATGGGCTAGATCTTGAGTTTTACCAACCTGGTAGGATTTCATTAGCTTTACTTCTCCCCAGGGTGTTTGTGACTCTTTTTCTCAAATCATGTCCCCAAGTGTCCATCCATTCAAGTACCCTCTGGATGACCCCACCTTCTGACTCACCTTCTGCCTGTGCATTCAAACGTTTTATCATGTGGAGATGTCTGCCTAACTCATGTCAACACACGTGTTAGCCTTCTATTCCCAACTGCTCCATCAACAGGAATACGTTTTCAACCATTATAGGGTTATCTCCTTGGGTCATGATGATTGGGATTATTTTGGATGTTTCCAATGTGTCTACTTCCCTTATTTCTAAATCTTTAGTACTTCTGTAGTCTCCTTTTTTCCCCTTGTCTCACCATCTGCCCTTTCCTGCTTTTTACTTTCTTACTTGCGGACTCCCATGGGCTCCTCTCATACCCCAACCCGTTAGCCCTCTTACCACTAACGTAAACAAAACAACAAAACCATCGAAAACTCTGCCAGTCTTATCCCCTCAGATAAAATCCAGGTCCCCTTCTCTCTCTCAGAACCTATCATTGCCTTCAAATAGTGCCTTCTGTTTCTCTGCTGCCTCTCTCCCCAACAAAATTGCAACTACCTCTTATTTAAGGAGTGTCAACCCCCAATCTATAATACCTGCTTGTCTTAAACTGGATGACACGGGAAATGTGGTCTTGTCAGATCATTTGTCAGATAAAATTCCAACTACTTGTATCTCCAACTTTTATTTTCCCCTCATATACGTTGTCAGTTCCAACATGGGCTGAAACCTAGGTTTCCTAGAGTCTCATGTTCTATAGGAAACTGACTTTAATAAATAGGATCCAAGACCAAATGAGATCAAGCATGCTGGTACCATATAACCATGGACAGACCTACTTGGCCTTTTCATTCAAGTACACCCAGGCCTAAGCTTGCTTATCTTCTTTAAGCTAATAATAATGTACATCTTCATGACTTTAATTTTGGCAATGGATTTTCATACAACTTTCTCACAACCTGTGACAGAGCATAAGGAGGCATCACCTTCCTCATTTCAGAGATGAAGACACCAGGACTGAAATGCATTATGGGTCAAGTTAGTAAGTAGCAAAGCTGTTCTTTAAACCTAAGACTTCTGGGCTCTGAATTCAGTGGTCTTTCCAACAGAGCACATTTCCTCTCGATGTTAGTTATTTTAACAACAATCTTTGCATTCTAGGTACACCACTTCCTCGACCCGACACATCAACTGAAAAATTATTTTATTGACATCTTTTGCTATTTTTAATAGCAACTGTCTCATGACATGTCTAATTAATTTTAGGGTCCTCCTGCTAGGAAATAAGGTTAATATAGCAGTGGGCTGCAAGAATCATCATTATGGAAGTGGCTCCCATTTCCTTCTGCAGTTCAGGAGTAGAGTGGGGTGGGATGGGCAGGAGTCATAACATTATAGAAAAAAACAGTCCCTAAAGGAACTTGTAATACATTATCTTTTCAAAGATCACTAAGATGAGAGATTTGTAAAGTGAAGAAAATTTCAAAACAGCCCACACATACGAGATTGTTTATAGTCATAGATCCAGTATGGAATTCCCAAAGTCCTTACAAGACAGTTTCCAGAAAAGCAACAGAACAATAAGTCCTCAGTCAGGAAATCAACAATTAAGTAGGCTGGCTATTCTCTTTAATCCATCCATTGCAACTTCCAAAGGGTTTATTGGGGTAACTCGACTACGGGGTTTCCCACATTGGAAGGGCAGATAGAAGGATGCACCTTCCCGAGAGAAGAAGCAGACAGTTAAATTTTTACGATGAATAAGTTCCCCGCTCCCCCAGAAGTCTTACTCTGAACACACACACACACACACACACACACACACACACACAGACCAAACCGCCCTCCTGTTCATAATTGCACTGGTCCAAGTGTGCGGAGCCTTCACACAGAATGATGGCTTCCCCTGTCTGCTGCATTTGTTCGGCTCCTTTGGGAGGAGCAATTTACAGAAAGCATTATCGATTTTTGCCATAATAGGTACAGAGATGCCTCACTGTCCCTACTCAGCTGGCTCGCTCTCCGCATCACAACTGTCAGGCCAGTTTGTGAAGCTCCATCATTATTTTTTTTTTCAAGTAAATCCATCACAAGCTCAGGGTGGGGGGAGGGGAGGGAAGTGATGAAAATAAAATTATTTTCACCTTGCCATACGAAAGAATGTTCATGTCCTTCGCTGGAAATGAGTGCAAGTACCATAGACTGGCAGAAAAATAAAAGGAGGGAAAGGAAATTTGCAATACCAGAAAGAAAACCAGATGAAAGACAAGGAAATCAAGTTGGGACCTATTTGAAATATTTTTAATGCAGTTATACCTGGGTTCCAGCTCCCTGTCATCCTCCTCAGGGGGCCTAAAACACGTGCAGGCATTGTCTTTAGTGTGGAATAAAGGGAAAGCAGACACGGATTCATTTGTTTATTTGGTTATCTACTTGTGTGCATCACGGAATGGAATCCGCCTTAAAATTCCCTTCTCAATAGACCACTGGCCTTTACCAGTGACCACCAGTTCCCACTCTACTTTGTTCCTTTGTGCCAGAAGTTTCCTGATCCCCCCCCCCACCTCCACCCCACCCCCCAGCCCTCCCTCGCTGTTCACTGGAGGCCTCCACCATTTGGTTACTGATCAGCATGTGAATGGCAATACTTCTTACTTGAAATATTTTTTAAAATGAGAGAGTCTCTTAGAAATCACATGGAAAATAAACAGAGGGGGAAACTACACTCAATATGTTACTGACGCTCAAACAAGCCTTTTGATATTCTTGATCCGCCTTGATTGGTCATTGGTACCCTCTTCAAGCAGGTCTCCAGGCTTGGCGAGGAAGGTCAGAGCTTATCTTCCTTCATCTGAGGGTACGGGCTCTCCTGTCCCCCAAATTCCTAAACACAGCCTTGTTGGAGGCTCGAAAGATTTAACCCAAGAACTGGCTCTGGATCTCATTCCCAGATCCTCAGTTCATTAGCCATGAAAAGTGATAGCCACTTAAGATTTTTATGAGACGTTGTTCCAAAGATGGACCACAGAAAACTGCACAATTACACAGCACTTTGCATACAGCCCGCCAGCCTCTGGCTCAGACCTAAGTAGCTCAACAGCCATCAAACTGCAGAACGCAAAGTGGCCAGTTTGTTCTTGGTAAAAGGTGAGGATGTGGTGACGTTTTGTTCCAAGTGGTGCTTTCTTGAAAGGACACACTTATTCTGATACAAATCCAACACCTAACCGAGTATCCTTTCTACCCGCCCCCCCCACAGCCGCAACCTCTCCACCCTACAGCTACAAGAACAGACCCTTAAAAGCACGCAGGTCCCTCCCTTTCTCAGAGCTCCTATTTGGCAGGAACATTTGCAGACAGAGAAGTTGAAAGGGACTGAGGTCCAGCTGAAAGAGGCAGACCTGCGATCCATTTGGACACTAGCCTTCTGGGGCTGGACGTGAACTGAATCATTTTGAAAACAAAACCCAGTCCTCCTCTATCAGATCATATAGAAAACACATTGAAATCAGGGCAAGAAATGGGACTAGTCCCATAAAACCTGTAATTCTGACTGCAGCTGCCTGATTCTTTGTCACCCTTAACACTATATACTCAACTGTGATGCAACACGGCAGTGCTCACCAGATTCAAAAATTCTGTGTAGCAAGAAGGAGAAACAAGAATCTTGGTGATTTTGAACTTTCACTTCTAAATTGTATTTCGAGACTCCCATCGGAACATGGGGTCTAAGTGATGCTATTCAAGCCCTGCTACCTATCCCACCCAGAGGAAGATTAACTATGAGACCCTGGGAGAGACCATGGCAAAGATGCGTACGGTTTGCAAAACTTGCAAACTCTTACAAGATAATGCTAGGTAGTCAGTTAAGGCTACTGTCTCTTTTCACGTTGATTTTTTTACACTTCCTCTCACATCAGGTGGCACTCAAGTGGCCACCGGCATTTTGTGGATCTGGTTACATTTAGTTTGGCTTTAGAGAAGTATACTTATTTGAGGTTCACAGTCATGTCCATGAACACCTAAGTCATTGCTAGCCAACTCAACATAGAAAAATTCCAGAAACACCCTGCTCCCAAAAGAGTAGCTAATGTTCCTGGCACAGAGACACATACAACTACACCAAGAATGACTGGATGATGACCTACTACAGTCTTGTATGAGGCAGAACCTACTGTATTAAGGGTGTTACACACATGATTTCATTTAACTTTTACAACAATAGACATTTGCTGTTTCTTTCACTGTTGTTTCCCCAATGACTAGAACAGTGCCTGGTACATAGTAGCTGTGTAATAAATATCTGGGAAATGGATAAATAACCCATAGAATAATGGGCAAGAACATTAAAATAAGATTCACAAAGAAAGAATATAATGGACCAAGAAATGCTAATAATCAATGAAGTAGAAAGTAAGATAATATTTTCTATTAACACATAGACAAAGTTTTGTTTCATTTTTTTAGATTTTATTATTTTTTATTTTTTTTAAAGTCTTTATTGAATTTGTTACAACATTGCTTCTGTTTTATGTTTTGGTCTTTGGCCACAAGGCATGTGGGATCTTAGCTCCCCAACCAGGGATCGAACCTGCACCCCCTGCATTGGAAGGTGAAGTCTTAACCACTGGACAGCCAGGAAAGTCCCTGTTTGTTTCATTTTTAATGACAAATGCTAGTGTGAAAAAGAAGTTCAGATATGGGTTACATGGGCGTAACCTGGTACAACCTCTCTGTGTAACCATCTGGCCATATTTATTACACTTTTAAAAATATTCATAGTCTTTAACCACAAATTTCAGTGTTTGGGAATTAATCCTAAACATCAGAATATTATGTATAAAAGTTAGGTATGAAGATTTTAATCACAATATTATTTAAAAGAGAGAAAAATAATATATAATCTAAATGTCCATTTTGGTGGTTAGACATAATGGTGACATAAAAGTTGGTCCATTCACATGATAAAATGTCATAGAGCTGTTTAAAATCATGCTTTTAAAGTAGCATCTTATGACATAGGAAAATACACTAGTTATATTTGTACAATTTTGTGATGTCTATAAGACTACACCTATGCATTGAAAAAAACTGTAGGAGACTACACACACAGAAATACAAAGAGGGGTTATCTCTGTGTTAGTAGGGCTGTATTTTCTCAGTGGTCCTGAAGATGCATGCAAGGAGACGCTCTTTGGTTCTCGTGCCATAGACCCAATCTCTAAGAGAACAAAATCTTGATTCTGGAAAATGTGCATGGGCCAAGAGAATTTACTACTAGCTGGCTTTGAATAATGTCACTAGTGAATTACCCAATTTTGATGGTTCATCCATTTATTTACTCATTCAATAGCTAGTAAACACTTCCCATATGCTTAGGGCTCAAATAGATACTGAGCCTATAGCTGTTAACAAATGAACAAGATCCCTGCCCTCATGGAACTTACATGCTAATTTAACAACAGACAGTAAACAAGTAGCATTCACATTCTGCTCAAAGATAATGATTCAAAGAAACCAAGGACGATGATGTCATATTCAGTTGGTTGACAGTGCCTTGGAGTACTGTTCATTGGACACATGAAAAATGTAGAGTGAATTAAAAAGTTCCAACTGTCATAATTCAATTTCAAGCTATCTGGGACACCAACACCATTTTCCTAAAATTAAGCTTGACTTTATGAACCAAGAAGTCCTCTCACACTTGGCTCCAATTCATAGGCAGCAAAATTAAACTTCTTTCAAATGCACACGTTCTTTTCTCTCAACTCCCATTCAGAGAAGTTAGTTCAAAGTGCAGTAGACAGAGTATGCCATGAAATACAATAACATGAAAAGCAGATATGTCCAAATCTCCAGAAAAGTACATTTTTTTCTAAGGAGGAACTAAATTGTAAAGGTGAACCAAGTGGTAAGCAGATTCTGAATGGTGATATAAACCATGACACATTTAATGAAATTGCCTCCAATAACCTGGATAAGAATGACTCACAAAGAAGATTTGCAACATTTCTGTGCAAACTGGCTCTAAAGCAAGGACAGTCTGTATCTCTCTGGAAAGGGTATATTTTAAAATGTTTTTAAATCTGTTCAAATAATACGAGAAGATGCAACCAGATATTAAGAGAGCTTGGCATTTCTCATCTCTTTCTAAGCTGAACAGTTGAATCGTATGGTTCTAGAATTTCCAACTGTCTCAGTATTGAACTCATGGATACTCACGTGGCTGCCTGACACCTATGTGGTTGTAAAGCTAAACGCTGAAGCCAGATGACATGGTTAAATTGTTCTCCCTTCCACTGATGACACCAGAACTTGTCATTCGTTTTACCAAAGTGGCTCAATGTTGCTTCACACTGATTATCTAATAGCACCCATTATGAGGAACACAGCCCCGGCCAGCCACAAAATCATCTTCCACTGTTGATTCCCTGGACAGTTCACAAATGGTTTAGACTGGGAATACAGATGAAATGAACTTGTGTTTACGTATAAGAAGGTTACTAGAGATCCAGGGAAGTACAAAAAGAAAAACAAGCAAAATAAGATATTCAGAAGGTAGGTTCTACAGCTATAAAGATATTCATTCCGAGTGCTCTATGGAAAGTTCAGAGTGAGAGGTAATATGAATGTATAACCATCAACATTAAATTGTGCCACAAAACATAATGCTACTAAGCCATTAAAAAACGTTGCTGATTGGTGAGTAAAGAAAAATGTTCACAACGTATTATTGAAGTGAAAACACAGACTATGACACAACACAGACAGTAGGATTCCAAACAAATATACAATTAGAAAAAATATAAGAAAGGTATACACCAAAATTTTTACAGTGGTCATCTCACAGAAGTAGAAGTGGGGCAATCGTAATTTTCTTATTTTTGTATTATTTTGTAATAAAAAAGACATATTTCTCCTTTATGTGACTTAAATAATTATAGACCTAATTGGTCACTGGATAAAACCCAAGAACACTCCAGTGGTGTAAGTAGTTGAATAGGTGGGACAGTAGTATTAACAGGTGGGATAGTTTTGGCAATGGTCTGTAGATCATCACTGGTTTGTGATGAAGTGTTCGCTAGAAAATTAGAAAAGAATGGATAATTTCATGATATTTTTCATAGAAATAAAATTATTCACCTGAAAGGCTATTATTAAGTCTGAGATTGTTTCCTTCCTACTCTTTTGGGGGGTGGGGTGGGAATTAATGTCCTTTCTTTTATGAAACATGTTGGTGATAGTAAATAGTAACAGTGTCTGCTTAATACCCTTTCATAGCAAAATAAAAGGCTGACAACTCCTGTGTCAGCTTCCAAAGCTTAACACTTTTGCTAGTTCTAACAATTCAAATGTGGGGACTAATTATTCCTAAATGGAGCATTTCTATTTATACACATTTTATCAGAAGATTTACAAACCTATTGTCCTTAGGCAGAGTATACCCTGTAGATGAATTTTGTTTACTTAAAATTGGGAAATTTCTCATAAACATCCCTTTACTGGGCTCACAGTTCCACGGAGCACAAGATGCTGTAGTTGAGGACTCACTGTTTCTTTGGTGGGCTTGGAGTCCCCCAGTTTGCTGCAGAGAGCTTCCTGGCTCACTTTGACCACTTTTGGTATCTGCCTGGTCCTTGTAGGCATTTGAATCTGCTACCCTTTTAGGAAACACACTAATGGCCTGTTTTCAAGAGAGGACATTAGGGGATTATGGAAGCCACATTCTGTTTAGTAGGATTGGAGAAAACCTAGCCCCGGTTCTTCTGCATAGCAACATCTTGGATTGTGGTCCAAGAGCTTGGCATCACTGATCAAAATTCTAGCAGTGGCCTTTCAGCTGTAGCCAGTAGCCATGGCCGGAAAGCAAATCAAATACAAAAAATAACCCTCAAACATTCCTTGTATTCCTCCCCCCACCCCTGCCCCCACCGTCCCCTGGGGGGACGCCTTATTTAAATATTTTCTTGCCTTGGCTTTCTCCTTCACAATCACTCATACCATAAGAATAAAGCAAGAAACACCAAGAATTTTAAACACCTCAGTCTGTAATGGGATTAGAGCATCTGTAAGGTGTAAAAAATTATTTCATTGTTTCCTATAAACTGGCTCCTTCCTCACCAGAAAGAGCCTCAGTCAAGATGTAGAAAGCAACTTTTTAAACAGCGTGTATTAAATCTGACAAACATCTGGTCAATCAAATTTACAGCAATACACAGGGTCTAATAAAGGTTTATTTCTTCTTGAAGAACAAATTTAAAGATTTTTTTAAAATGCTTTTATATATAAAAAGAAAACTAGACCTGCATTTTTGGCCCAGACTGATTTCAAATGCTCTGTGCTTTGCCAAGCCCAGCCACTAGGGCTCTGTTTCCTAGAGGCAGCAGCAAAGGAGACATGTGCTGAGGCTTGCAGGCCAACAGCACTCCTGCATCACAAAGGAAAGTACTCAGTGTGGCCCAGGAAGTGCTAAGTTTGAAGCTGACTGCGGTCCTCAGTGGGACAGGGGCCAAGGTGGCGATAGGGAGCCCCAAGCAAGCCAGGATCATCCATCTATCAACACCATTTCTCAGAGTTGCTACCTCCTTGTACATGTGCGTGTTGAGGCTGGGGGATCAGGGAATGGGTTTGGAGCACAGAGTAAGAGAAGGGAATGGAGAAGGACGGAGGAGCTACCTAAGCCCCTCCCTTTGTTCCCTTCTCTAATTCTCTCAAACCAGCAGCTCTTAGGAACAAGGTCAGGACATGATTTAAGCTACTTAGAAGAAGGCATGGGCAGTGGTGCTGAGAATAAAACTGAGCTCGCCCTTCAAACCATGAGTGATTGGGGTTAAAGAGTAGGACACCCACTCAGACACCATACCTCTCAGTGCCTGCCACACCCTTGTACCATATGCTCACCAATACTCTGCAGTAGCTCCATTAACCATAGCATAATGGGGATGATATTTTGAAAATATGAAACTATTTAATTTTTTCCCCTTAGGTGGATTCCTCTCACCATCCATTAAATAAATGTATTTCACTGTTTCAGGGGAAGAGTGGATAGGTAAAAGCACCCCTTGATGGAGCTAAGCCTGGGGCACCCAAATCAATTAGCCACAGAGGAGAGTAAGTGTTGCAGATGACAATGAGAAAGCGAGTAACAGATCAGATACAAGTACCCTGAATTCCCCTTTGGGGTCAAAACTCCAGAGAAAAATCGGGAGTGAAGAGTGATAGAAAACTTCATATAGTGTTACTGCCAAAGCACTGTTTAGAAATGGTTGAAGGAGGTATTTAAAAAGATGGAGTAATACTCTGTAATGGCCTATATGGGAAAAGAATCTTAAAAACAGTGGATATATGTGTATGTATAACTGATTCACTTTACTGTACACCTGAAACTAACACAAAACTGTAAATCAACTCTACTCCAATAAAAAATTGTTTTAAATTTTAATTTATTAATTAATTAAAAAGATGGACTAGAAGGAACTTTTCAACCTCAGCAATTTAGGCCAAATACTTCTTTGTTGTGAAGGTTGTCCTTTGCATTATAGAATGTTTAACAGAATTCTCGGCCACTACCTACAATGCCAGGCAGTCCATGCCCGCCTCCCCAGTGGGACAACCAAAAATATCTACAGACATTGCCAGTGTCCTCTATCGAAGGGACAAAATCACTCCCTGCTGAGAACAATGGGACTTGAGGTAGCACCCTAGCTCTCAGAGCTGTGCAAGTATCAGGCAATATAGGAGCACCAGATGCCTTGAAAGGAGTGGACAAGTAATTAGTGAGAGAACTGGTAGACCGGAAGATACCACACATGGAGGGGACCAGAGGCAATGGTGAGGCCAAAGCAGACCAACTAGACCCAACTAAACTTCAGTAGGCACAAGCACTGAATGTGAGGAGCCCACCCAGGCCACCCTTGCCGTAGAGGAGACCGAAGTATAGCACACGTACCGAGGACCCTCTCCTGTCGGCTGCCATTGAGAAGACATAATTCTTCCCAGTACACAGAGGCTACCGGAACAAAAGAGGTGTATCAGATTAGATGATTCACAAAGAGAGAAACAACCCTCCTGGAAGGATGACTGAATCGTACATTAACCCAGTATGTACCCTAAACAGAATGAATATGACCTAGAGACTGTTGTCAAGGACTGTGGCACGTCAAGAATAAGATGAGACCACTTATAATCAGAATCATAGCAAGTGTCCAGGACCCTCTACACTTTGTTCCAGATTTTCTTATGCTCCCATTCAGTTTCTGGGTTTCAGCCCCTGACTGTGGCTAGTAGCTCTACTTTTGACCTTCAACCTTAGGATCTGCTTTTCTCTCTCTTCCAGCCTTGGATTTCACTGTTTATCAAAGAATCATGGAAACCTCTAATGTGGAAACTCCCTAGGACATAATACAGTGTCTGGTGTTCCAGTTGAACCATCCCCTTGACGGTCAAGGAAGAATCCCATTGCTACAGACTTTTCTGGATTCACAGCAGAAGAGCTAATAAGTAAACCTTCTAGAGCTGCACTGCCCAATATTAGCCACTAGCAGCATGTAGCTATTCAAATTTAAATTATTTAAAATTAGATAAAGTTAGAAATTATAGCTCTCCAGTCACTATCATGGACAGAATTATGTCTCCCCAGTTCATATGTTTAAGTTGTAACCCTCAAAATCTGAGAATGTGACTATATTTGGAGATGAGATCTTTAAAGAGGTAATTAAGTTAAAATGAGGTCTTTAGGGTGGGTCTTAATTCCATCTAACTGGTGTCCTTATAAGAAGAGGAAATTAACACACACAGAGATATACCAGGGATGTGTGTGCACAAAGAAAAGACCATATGAGGACACACAGCAAAAAGGCAGCTATTTGCAAGCCAAGGAGAGAGGCCTTGGAATGAAATCAACCCTACCAGCACCTTGATCTCAGATTTATAGCCTTCAGAACTGAGAGAAAGTAAATTTCTGTTGTGTAAGCCACCCAGTCTGTGGTATTTTGTTACAGCAGCCCTAGCAAACTAGTATAGTCACACTGGCCATATCTCAATAGCTGCATGGAACTAGCAAGAAGTTCTACAGGAGAGCACCACTCTACAGCTAATGGCAGCTGAAATAAAAAGAAAATAAACCTTGATGTGGCCCACGATTCAACCTCATACGCGATAACTCTTGTGATTTATTGGCAGTCGTGTTGTCTAATTAACGTGTCTCTTCTTTTTGCCTCTTACATTCAGTTAGAGCTCAAATAGTCAAGCAGAGAACTTGGGACTCTGTAGCTCCTTCCTCCGGCTCGTGACAGTTTTCACTCTATATGTAACAAGAACCCTGTATCTCTGCTTGCGTATCACAGTGGTAATACCCACCATCACACACACATACATACTTTACCTTAAGGCTAAGAAGAGCTAATAATCCTCCCTACCCCCAACACACAGACACTCAAACACCCACAGAGTTACAACTGTACTTAATTCTCGAAACCACATAAACCATGTGTACCAGAAGCTACTGGTGCTTTCCCTGGATCCCCTCAGGCCATCCCAGAGGTAATCAGCAGAAAGTTCCCATACACATAGCTTCCTGCTCTCTCTAGCCAAGGTGGTGGGTTCAGGACAGAAGAGAGGCATGAAGTGCTAAGAAACTGACGCTCAGTAATGACCTTCAAATAACAAGAGGCAGAAGTTACAGATAAAGAGCTTTCTTGTCCCTCAAGAGTCTCACTATCAAGGATGGTCTATGTAGCCTCTGACGACCCCCAAAAGCATGAAGCTCCAGTTGCCCACAGTACTGACCTACTTTACCACATCCCTCGTGGGCTGCCCTCCCTTCCCCCACTCCCGCCCAGCACACCTGGGACCATTTTCTGTTTGGGGTGGGTTAACCCCAACTAAGACATCATGAAAGACTTGGCACAATCTTGACAAACACAAAGGATAGGAACTGAAATTTACACACAAATTTTAAATGTTTTTGACACCTGTAGACTGAAGATCTGAGGGTAGATTTTTTTTTTTTTTTTTTTTTTTTTACCATAGACACTGTTGGGTCCCTCTACTCAAGAAAGAAAAACATCTAGAATTGCTTCTACAGTATAATCTACAGGCTGCCTTGACCAAGTGTCTCACCTGGCCCCTTTCAGGATAACCAGAGAAATAGAAATAGGGTAATTTCTCAAGACTAAACTGGACAGATCAGTATCAATGCACAGAAGACTGATTCTTCTGCACGATTAACAGAGAAGGCTGCCGTGGAACAAACTGCTATTTTTCTGACTCTCTACAACAAAATGTTGAAAACCTTGATGAGCACTGAAAGAACCCTTCTCTGGTGATAAATGCAGAGGAGAGAATGCTCAGTAAGGAAATGAGAATAAGAGGTAAATTTGCTGGCACTATCGCACAGTTCCATTCATGATTCTGCTACAGCTCAAATTATATTACAACAAAAATGACTCTATCATTAATTGTGTAATACCCTCCCTCTTACCAAAAAAAAAAGTGTGAGTCTCAGTGGACAGTTTACTTATGTCACATAAATATCTAGTGCCTGACGCATAAGAAAGCCAACAGTTGCTTTTAAGAGGTTTGACTCCTGGAAGCTAAGGAGAGTGGGCAAGTACCCAAAGACATCCAAATTCCATATGGTTTCTGCCTCTCTCTGAAAGTTGGCATCCGGTTCCCAATTGTGCTCTTCCCAAGAAGCCCACTCCATGCACAACTCAAAGGAACTTAAGCCTCATTCATGCTAATGAGTCTCTTTATTGGTCCAGCAAAATGGAAAGAACTTTGAAAGCTTGATATTTCCAGCTACATTTTGTTTGAAACAGAGAAACCAAGCATCAGGTAGTAGGAAGCTCAGGGACAAACCTCCATGGCCACCATTTTTGTCCCATGAGAGCAAAACAGGCAGAGGAATTCCAAGAAATAAGACACAAAGCTGCAAGCTCTACGCAAGACTCAATGGAGGCCCTGGACTCTCTCCATAGGTGTCGCTGTGGTCCTGTCCAGGGCTTAGCGGAACATTGCCTATCTTTGAGAGGAAAGGCAGCTAGGAAAGAAGAGTGAGTACTTGAAAATTAATGATGTCAGTCTGTCTTCATATATCAAGCTAATTTGAAAGGGCTTTAATTTTCTTAAAGGATAAAAAAAGGTTTCTTTGCTAGATTAAACTTGCAATTGTCATTCATATATTGTTTATAAGGTAGTCATCTCTTCGCTCTGTATTTTTTTGTTTTTGATTTTGTATACTAGTTAGCAGTGAAGACTTGTCTGCGTGTATCAGAAGGAATAAAGAGAGAAACGTCCTTAACTGTCAGTTTTAATAAGAGGAGTCAACATGCCTCTATTCAGGTTAAATATTGTCCTGTCACATTTCAATAGAGTCAACAGATTTTTTTAAAAGAAAAGTCAAAAGCACTGTGTATGCAAAAAACCCTCCCTGTCATAGAATGTCAAAGCCCTTCTTTATCTGGGGGAGGGGCGTGGAGGTAGGACAGAAAAATCTTTTGTAAAATGTGAAAAATTACCTCTCATAATTGGTGCTGACATAAAAAAGGGTTGTTTTTTTTTTGTTAGAAAAACAAAGAAAATCTCTAATTTAATAATCACCTGCAAAGTGTTATTGTGATGGGAACAAAAAACACACAATCAAAGTCATCTTTTTTAAGTAACTATAGTGTTTTTAGGCAATCACTGCGCTTTACAGCAGCTCATACACATAAACCAACGATGTTCAGAGTGGAGAAAAGCTGCTCCAAACTCCTCAAGGAAAGTTTCTGAAATAACCAGGCTACAATAAGAAAATGTAAATGGGGCATTATGTTCAAAATAAAGCCAAACAAGAGTCTTTAACCCAAACCACGTTCCTCTAAGAAGGAATCATTTAGGCGTAAGTTGCAAGAGAAAAGCCATTCTTCATAGGAGGCCTAAAGGGTTAAAGATACACATTTTGGATTGATGCACTAGAGAGAACTGGGCCTACGTTGAGTAGATAACAATTCGTAAAATAAAGTAGCAGAATAAAGTCATTTTTCTGTTTCAATTGCCTGTTGATTTGTTAAAAATGTGACCTCTAGCTGGGGTTTTCAGGATTTGATATGTTTTTTATTTGCTGCAAACACTATAATTTTAGAAATTATTCTAACTCTGAATGAAACTATTTCCATTTAATAACCATCTCTACCAAATAGGTCAGTGTGAGTAATATGTGCAGCTTTCTAGACTAAGAATATTCAGAATAATCTCAAGTTTGATAATATCAGACCAAACGGGATCCACTCTCCTAAAAACAGCAAAGAAGGCTGACTCACAATTTCAACATTTACTTATGGTTTCACTGCGGCCTAGTGTTTCCTTGAAATGGTCTCCTTACCAACCAAGGAAGATCAGAGTTGAAAAAAATCTACATCAAGTCCTTTAAATTAGAAATAAAATAAACACACAAGCAAACATTTTGCCTTTGAGTAGGGTGACCATATTTTCTGATTTGCCCAGGACAATCCCAGGTTACTGTTATCCTGGTGTCCCATTTGTTTTAGCACTTGTTTTAGATTTTGCTCTTATTAATGAAGCATCATTAGTCACAACTGCATTAAAAAATAATCCAAGATGGATCTAGTAGATCTGCACTTTGTACTTCCAACTTCTGCCATGGTATTGTTTACTTGTGGATGAAATGTATGTGTAGTAATAGAATTCTCACATTAGCACATGGCTAAATCTGAGAGATGACCACTGTTAGCCCATATCTCTTTCCTAGACACTTTCCAGGGGCAATTCATTCCTCTCTTTCAAGGACAACTTGCAGAGTAATCGCTGATAAAATAAGCACTTAGGAAGATCTAACTCCTCTGGTTTATGATGGTGGTGAGAGAAATATTTGTCACTACTGCCTTTGCTGGATTCTTAAATGCCATAACCCATGCCTGTAAGATGTACAAAGGTGGTGAGGTCAGCAAGAAAATTAGAAAATTATAGCAGTCTTGTCATGGATACTATAAGAGTAGTCTGTGTGCTTTTACTATTGGGTTATCTCCTTCAGTGTATGGTGAGAACCTACAATAACATATTTATTTATTTATGTAAATATTTGACAATACTTTTTTATTTTGCAATAAACTCTAGCCATCAGTGAGCTCAAAGCCACAAAAAATACATATTTAAAGAAAACTTAAATTCTGAATTTCTACTGCTTAAAAAGCTGGTGTGAGCTTATAACTTGTATGACATATGTGTTAACATTTACCATCCACCATGGAGAGATCATAGTGGTATCACTGACTACAAGAAAAGCAAAAAATGTACATCTGCTAAAGAAGTATTGTATTCTACTTAAAAAGTTAGTAGTTATTCAAAGAAAACTATACCAAAAAAATTATGATTTAATATGTAAAGCTATAGAAGGTTCAATTGCACACCACTCTATCAACCATGACTTTTCATTTAGATCAAATGACTCTTTTTTTAATTTCACTTATATGAGATTTTAGTTGAAATAGATGCTAAAATTTACATTTTATATAGTCAAAATACATTAACTGAAGTACAAAGATTTTTTGACTAAGCTGAAGTAAAATTAACTTTTTAAAAAGACGTTACCATGACTGTATGATTTTTCTTTCTTTGCTGCTCATCATTATTATTATTTTTTTTATCAATTGGATTTTAGATTTGAAATTTTGAAGAATTACCTTAAAAATCAAGCTATTTGGCCTCTTTTCTGGCTGGAACCATGGAGGGTGCAGAAGAGAAGAAAAAGAAGGTTCCTGCTATGCCAGAAACCCTTAAGGGAAAGCAAAAGAATTTTGCAGAGCTTAAGATCAAGCACCTAAGAAAGAAGTTTGCCCAAAAGATGCTTCGAAAGGCAAGGAGGAAGCTTATCTATGAAAAAGCTAAGCATTGTCACAAGGGATACAGGCAGATGTACAGAATTCAGATTCGAATGGCTAGGATGGCAAGAAAAGCTGGAAACTTCCATGTACCCATGGAACCCAAACTGGCATTTGTCATCAGGATCAGAGGTATCAATGGTGTGAGCCCAAAGGTCTGTAAGGTGTTGCAGCTTCTTCGCCTTTGTCAGGTCTTCAATGGCACCTTTGTGAAGCTCAACAAGGCTTCAATTAACATGCTCAGAATTGTGGAGCCATACATTACAGGGGATACCCAAACCTGAAGTCAGTAAATGAGTCTATCTACAAGCGTGGTTATGGCAAAAGCAACAAGAAGCGAATTGCCCTGACAGATGCGTTCATTGTTCGATCTCTTGGTAACTATGGCATCATCCGCACGGAGGATCTGATTCATCAGATCTATGCTATTGAGAAGTGTTTCAAAGAAGCAAACAACTTCTTCTGGCCCTTCAAATTGTCTTCTCCACGAGGTGGAATGAAGAAAAGACCACCTATTTTGTAGAAGGTGGAGATGCTGGCAACAGGGAAAACTAGATCAACAGGCTTATTAGAAGGATGAACTAAGGTATCTGCCATGATTTTGTAATCTGGTCAGTTAATAAAACAGTGACTGCCTTTAAATTGAAAAAAAATTGACCTATTTGTTCTACAATGTATTAATTATGTAAATAAATGAATCCTCTAAATTTTGGTTGCATTTTGTTCAAAATCACTTTGAAAACCTTAATCAAGTAGTCAACAAATGAATACCAAAAAAATACAGCATGAAGAATTCAGTGAATGACAATTACTGGAAACAAAATTTGTATATAAGAACACATTAAATTTATCCCCAAAAAAGCATGAAGGAAATTTAAACATATTAAATGATGAGAGCACAAATAATGTACAACATTTTATTTTAAAATTCTATAAACATGCTTTAGAATATCTCAAACTGTGCAAAGCATATTTTGATCGAGAGCTTCTTTAAAAATCATATAAGTTTATGTTTTTAGTGATATAAAATGAAATTGAGAAAGTCTATGATTTTGAGGCATCTTAATTTGGCGAAACATTCAAAAGATTACAAAAAGACAGATAATTTGATGAGTTTTACCTTACCAATTTTTTATCACAAAAAGTTTCCCTGAATTAAAGCAATTAGATAATACCTGTATAAATATTTTGGTTGAAATATACACGCACTTCAGTGTGACAAAAAAACCTGAAGCTATATTCCAGTTAGTAAAATTTTTCTCTGAGATTATCAGAAACTTCAGCATTTGTAGAGAGAGTAATTTTCCATGTATAAGTATCATGGCTTATAAGGATTAGTAAATTAAATGTAACAAGTTTCAAACAAAAAAATGCTACTTTGAAAGTTGAACAGTGACACTTTGCTATTTACCAATAGATAAGGTTCCTGGAAAGGTGCCTTCTCCAGAGTGTGAGGTCTCCATTACATTTCTGTGTGCCCAGAGACGTTCCCTTTTGAGTTATGTCATTGAGTGACTTTGTGCTGTGTCACCTTAACTAAGCAAGAACTATGGTTGCTTTCCAGCATCCCCTTCCTTGCAGTTTCGAGTTAGCATCACCCACAAATGACATTTTGTGCAATATTTGGAAGGCAGAAGCCCAGCATTTTCTTTTTCTTAATGCTCTAAACATTGGTGCATCTGGTTGGGTACCAGGCAAAATGACAGCTCATACACTAGCTCACCCAGGTGATGTGTAGCAGCTCTTGGACCCACAGTTCCTCCAGCTCCTGCCGGATCTGCTCCTTCAACTTCTCACTCCTTGACCAAGTGCATGCACAGTTCCTCGGTGAAGGGTACCATCTTCTCTCTCCAGTCATCCAGTCTCTTTGAGATTGGAAGTGGAATCCCTATCTGTCTCTGACCAGTTTCTGCTCATGGATTCAGTTATTCTCATGAGTTTCTAGTTCATTCTCATTCCTGTCCATTTCAAGCTTTTTTGTTTTTTCCAACTGGTGGTCAGACTGACCAATGGCAACTTCAGTTCCAACACTGGATGCTGAGGCAAGAGTCTACAAGGACCAATCCATCAGCCCCCACAATTGTGTAAGGTCTAAACCCCATAATAAATCCCTCGTTCTAATCACTCAAGATGGTTTGCTACTCTGATTGAACCTTGACACATCATCCCAATTCTTCAAAACCAGGTAGTTCCTTAAATTTTATAAGCCACCTGCCAGATACAAACACTGAACTTCATAGCCACTTCAATGTTTATGAAATTGCTTTCAAATGATATCTGGCAAATTGAAATAAAAATGACTGAAGGGGGGCTTCCCTGGTGGCGCAGTGGTTGAGAGTCCGCCTGCCGATGCAGGGGACACGGGTTTGTGCCCCGGTCCGGGAAGATCCCACATGCCGCGGAGTGGCTGGGCCCGTGAGCCATGGCCGCTGAGCCTGCGCGTCCGGAGCCTGTGCTCCGCAACGGTAGAGGCCACAACAGTGAGAGGAGGCCCGCGTACCGAAGGAAAAAAAAAAAAAAATGGCTGAAGGAAACACAGAAAGGAAAACCAGAAAATGCACTGCTTTTTTCCTTCAAAAAGAGGAAAGTTCATTCCTCCACGGAGAATAAAGCCCAAAGGGAGGGGTCGCTGGCTCCCTTGCAGGGATCTAATCAGATACCAATTAATTCCTCCTTATGAGAACATGTCACTGCATTTCACCTTTGCACATTTTATCAGGCACTCCATTCATTTAGTGGTGTATCCTGGCAAAACTGGAAGACATGTGGTCATCTTGAGTAGGTACTAGACCCAAACAGTGGTGTTACTGCAGATCTTAAAGAATAATGTAAGTTAGGAGTTTTAAGAGATCTGGTATTTGTGGCAATGTACGCTTTATTCATTGTCAGCTCTGCCGGATCCCTACACCATGGGGGATAAAGAGAAGGGTGGGCAGGAGCCCGAAGATGGCGATGCAGCCAGCTGTGTTCTGGGTTTTTTTTCTGTGGTATCCATGAGTCCATTTTGGATAATGGATAAATTTGTATGGCAAATACAAAACCAAACAAGGAAAACAATTTAACCTGGTCCTCAAGTTCTTTCTTCTTTATAGTCATCCCAAAGGGGATTAAGACAAACATCCCAATTCTCAGTTGCCTTAAAGTTGTTTAAGAAAATGTCTGGGCATTTTACCAGCATGAGGAGTAACATCAAGGCAATTTATAAAAAGATTAATAATTAAAAATCTTTCCCCAGAAAACGAATACCATACAAAAGCTATTCAAAACTTCAAAGGGTCCATGCAGGCCGCATATATTTAGCCCATTTGAGTTATTTCAATTTACTTTAGGAAAAGAGAAAAAAAATCCCACAAAGCTGACATTATATAGTAAAGTTTCACGGATACGGGAGCTATTTCATCATTTTGTGTGTTCCCCTGGCTTTTCTAAGGTCTCTTTTTCCTGTGGTTTTGTTCTTGTGCTGCTCGTTAGCACCTCCCCCAAAGAGGGGGCAGGAGCAGAGAAAAAGAGATAACACGCAAATCAGACAATTTTATCGGTCAACCTGTCAACAAGTTGAATATACTGAGAACCCAAGAGGTGCAGAGGCACTTTTTAGTAGCTCTGATAAAAGGTTTGGTGGGGGAGGAGGTCAAAACTAATGACAACATTGAGTTTTTTGGATTATCAAGGGATTTTTATTGATTTGTGCCCTCCACATCTCCATTAGTGCAGATAATCAAAAGTGGGGCAAAAATAATTAAGCATCTATAGAACTCTCTTAAAGGAGACACTTAAAAATGTATCGCTTTTATCCCCACAAGTTTGGGGACCTGTTGGGCAATTCAAATAGAAAACAAATTAATTTCCTTTACTCTGGCTAGTTTTTTAAAATCACACTGTAAGGAAAAATAAAATTCATCACAGCAGGTTCCCTAGCTCCCCAACAACCTCCTTTCAGCCTGATTCCAGAGAGGCAGGACCCATGGAGAGGATACACCTGAGTGAAACAAGAAGCAAGATCACTGCCGCCAAAATGAGCTGAAGCCTGACAGTGAAGGATTGAGTTTGCCACAGATCCACTAAAATTAACAGTGTGTGCTCTGCACATTGACGTGGATTTCCAATGAACTCTGCTGTCTGCACAGAGACACAAAACTCTCCATCATGTCATGAGGCCATTCAACACATGAAGTTTGCTGAATGAAAAAGAAACAAGTAGGTGTTTTCTCTCTCTCTCTCTCTCTTAAGGGCATCTTAAAATTATTTTAAGCCTCAAGTTCCAAGGCAGAAGGAAAGATGATGTTTCGTGGTGAACAGCACCAGCTGTAATGCAAAACCCTTGGGATGTTTGCTCAAATATGCCATGGTTGGTTCTGGCATTCTGGAAAGTTCACCAGGCTCTTTACTGCTGTATGGACCCGTTTGGACCTGTTTGCACTCAAAGTCATTCACCCCTCTTCCCTGCATCTGTGTTTCCCAGGCTCCCAGGACAGCTGGCTTCCTGCTGGGGCTCAGCTGATAGGAGGCACTAGTGGGAGATTGCATGATGGAAGGAAAGAAAAATCAGAGTATTTCTCCCTCTCTTCCTCAGGTTGTACCTCCAGAAGCTTCCTCATCTCTCTGGCTCTAGCTCCCACCAGACAGGCCTGTTGTGGTTCTAACTACCATAATCCCCAAACAGCACATCTCCCTGTCCCTTGACCAAGAAATGGGAGCGACTTCCTGGTGTTGCTAATCTTTACCTTGACTCACTGTTTTCTCAGCCTCTCTAGCACCTGCGCAACTGAATCTCTGAATCAAATTTGCTTCCTTTTGGAATCCTCCTACACTGTTGGTGGGAATGTAAGTTGGTGCAACCACTATCGAAAACAGCATGGAGGTTCCTCAAAAAACTAAAAATAGAGTTGCCATATCATCCAGCAATCCCACTCCTGGGCATATATCCAGACAAAACTCTAATTCAAAAAGACACACGCACCCCAATGCTCATAGCAGCACTATTCACTATAGCCAAGACATGGAAAAAACCTAAATGTCCATTGACAGATGAATGGATAAAGAAGACGTGGTATATAATGGAATATTACTCAGCCATAAAAAAGAATGAAATAATGCCATTTGCAGCAACATGGATGAAACTAGAGATTATCATACCAAGTGAAGTAAGTCAGAAAGAGAAAGACGAATACCGTATATCACTTATATGTGGAATCTAAAATGACACAAACGAACATACCTACAAAACAGATGCACAGACTTAAAGAACAGACTGGTGGTTGCCAAGGGGGAAGGCCGGTGGGGGAGGGAAGGATTAGGAGTTTGGGATTAGCAGATGCAAACTATTATATATAGACGGGATAAACAACAAGGTCCTACTGTATAGCACAGGGATCTATATTCGGTATCCTGTGATAAACCATAATGGAAATAATATTAAAAAAGAATGTGTGTATATATATGTAGAACTGAATCACCTTGCTGTACAGCAAAAATGAACACAGCATTGTAAATCAACTATCCTTCATTAAAAAAATCGCTTCTTTTAAATACCAAAGTGGTACTCACTTTCCTAGTTGGACCCTGAATGACACACTGGGTCAGGGCATTTTAGAGATTATTTTCTATCTTGACAGACAACTCAGTAGCTAGAATCCACTCTTTCATAATCTCATCTTCTGTTAGAATAGGGTTTCTCAACTTCAGCACAGCTGACTCTTCCAGCTAAACGATTCTCTGTTGTAAGGGGCTGTCCCATGCATTACAGGTTATTTAGCAGCACATTTAGCCAGGGCCTCTATCCAGTAGATGCCAATAGCACCTCCCCAGTCATAATAACCACAAATGCTCCTAGGCATTGCAAAATGTCCCCGGGGAGGGAAAAGTATCTCCCCCAGTTGAGAACTGATGCTGTAGGAGATAAGATGGCCAGAGTTCTGTGCACACACCTTTGTTGCTCCCCCACACACACACCTAGTCAGCGAATGGGGGCTTAAGGGCATAGAAGGAAGGACCTCTGATTAGTGGGGCCCTTGGTGGCCTTTCCTCATCATTACCATGGATTCTTAAGAGGGTGGGAGCAAGGGTACCACAGTCCCCCAGTTATCTTGAGCTGTGTTGACTCTGAAGACAAAAGAACCAGTTACCTTTCTCACCGAGGAAGATGCTGACCCAGGCTGGGCTGTGGCTATAAGGCCAGGGATTCTCACTCTCTCTCTTCCTTTAGGAAATTTAGAAAATATGGAGACTGGAGCCTGCAGGTATGTGCTCTTCTCCACATTCCATGAACTCTCACATGTGCACTTTCCACTCTGCATTTTTAAGTCCAAACCAGCCAACTGCGCGCGCTCAGCCGTGTTACACTTCTTGGAGAGCATCAGCGTTTCCTCCTCCTAGTCCATTCCCTTTCAGGAAAAGCTCAGAAGGTACAGCCGACACCTTCCACGCAGCGTAGTACCAGCCCGGTTCCTTGCAGCCTGTAATTTAATTAAATGTCACCCCTCCCCCAGGTATTATATTTCAAATGCAAATAACTTGGTAATGTAATATTGTGGCTGAGACTTTAAACTCAAGGAAATCAAGAAAATCAAGTTATGGTCGCTCTTAGAATTAACATTCCTCTACACATTCTTTGGGCCCTGGGCTTGCTTTGTGTTGCTAACTACCATCAAACACACACTGAAGTGACTGAATATTCATTCACTCAGCAGGCTGGGGAACTCTGGTCTCTAAAGGTTGATATTCTCCCCATTAAAATAAATGGCCCTTAAACTGGACTTCTGACGCTAGAGTAGGGGCTGTTGCTCAGAGCTATGAGTGACAGATAGGGGAGTTTTATTCTAGCCCAGATCCATTGCTGGTTAATTGTTCTGTGTCTTTCTTTGGCCCTTAACTTCACAAATCACACGAAAAAAGTGCCATTCACCTCCTTCAGCAAGATGCTATTCATAACAACATGGTAATCGTTTTACTGTGCTTTCAATGCCTTCAAAAAAAGCAAACTACATATGAATGCAAAATACTTTAAAGTTTACTTTAGACATTACATAGTATTTCTGTTGGTGTTCTCCAGGCTGAGGTGCAGTGAGATGGTATTTGATGGTCAAAGAATCACCACACCCCAGAATCTCAGCCCACAATCAATCACTAAAAAAGCAGCCTTGGCCTTCAACTGTGTCCCTCATTAAGGAATACAAAGGGGCCAAGAAGTCAAACCACTGGGAAAAAAGAAGCCTTCCCTGGAAGGACCCCTGAAATTACCTCCTGGTGTACATGACTGATTATGAGATGGCCATAGTATCTATGTGGTTAGGACTCTGAACAAATTTTTTTTAAGTAAGAACTTAAAAGGTGTTTCCATTGTACTAGTTTGTAAAATGTTCTTATAGGTAGGGTGTGAAAAGGCAAATATGGGCCACCTCCTTATCAGGTTAAGAAGTCATCACATGAAGAAATACCAGCTTTATAAAAATATCCACTTCACAAGTCAAATGGGGTTGTTATTCATACCAAAGTGGCCATTAGGGAAACACTGAGACTTGAGTTCTCTTGAGTTTCTGAATCCTGGAAGTCCATGTGCCTTCGGAAGCCCCTCTTCCTCCATGCCTCAGAAGTAAGTCAAAAAGTTCTCTCATAGATAGATAGAGTCTCCACAGCCTCCTCCTTCCATGCTATGTGCGTGTTTACATGCTATGTTCAGATGCACTCAACTGCATCAGAGTCAACTCCGAGCAGCTTTGCGCAGTGGGCTGTTTTGTTTCTTACCATAGCCCTAGATGCACCGGTGAGCACCAGGGAAACTTGACCCCTGAGCTTCATCAAACAGGAGACAAAACGCCATTGTTTCCAGGACTATTGCATTTATTTACTTATCTCTGTATTTATTTACATCCTTCTTTATTCTTAAGAGAGACTCATACCTGCTTCACAATTACAGAAAATAACACAAGGCAACCTAAGTGAGAAATTGGGAAGGAGGGGAAAGAAAGAAAAATACAAGGGGTATAATAGACCCAGAAATGGATGAATGCAAAATGGCACTGAGTCTTATACACTTGTTCTGAACAGACCACCAATTTGCTTCTAAGACTTTCTGGCAACAATGCCAAAAAGGGAAAATTTAATCACGTATGAAGTCCCCAATGTCCACAAAATTAAAACAGAGCAGGAGAAGACAAGCAATTCTTGATGCTGAGATTAAGTGGGTCCCCATTCAGCAAGTATGCATCACCAATACCATGATGGTCAATCCATAACTCACTCAAATTTCCAAAGCATCAACCTAGAGCACCAATTCATTATTTAAATCTTTGAAGAAGAAAGCAGCCTTCCTAGGGCCTTCTTCCTACTGAGGTTACAAGCCACTGTTAAATATGCATATGGAACACAAACATATTCCTTGCCAACATACTTTCTCCAGTTCACTAATTTTAAACACCAATAAAAATAGTGTATTAATGGAATGTCTCTAAAAGCACAGAATAGCCCCTGAATTATGTACAAAACAATGTTTCAAGAGGGTATACTCAGGGTATGATTATTGTTTCCATGGCTTCCATCAGATTCTCATGTGTCTACCACCCAAAAAGGCTAAGAACATTTCCACCACCAGCACTCGACAACTGGTTGAGCTCAGGACTTCCATGAGACCAAGGAAAAAATATTCCACATTGTGTCATTTTGATCCTTCAGTGACACACAAAAATCACAAGGACTTTTTGGAGGGGTGGGAGTGAATAGGGTCAATCTGGTTTGTGACTATCTGAAATGTCAGTCCTAGGGAATATATACAGCAGCTCCTTGTCAACATTTAGAACAAGGCTTACCATGTCAAGCAAGTCACCACTGTGGTCACCATTAATGGGGCAGAGTCAAGATTCTTCCTATAGAGCCAGGAATGAGCTCTGAGCAGACCCCGGTACCCCATCTCTCCTTGTCTAGTGGATGCTTATTATCATGAGAATCATGATCATAAAAGTGACAAAGCAAAACCCCTAAGTGCACTCCCAATCAGGAAGCTGGCAGGCTCATTTTTTAAATTACAAATAAGAATTTTTTTCTTACTTTTTGTCATCAATTTTTTAATAAAGAAACATATGTCATAGCAAATGAGAGTCCTGCAGTCTCTGCAGAGTCTCATCTTCCAGAGGAAATCACAGGTAACAATTCAGTGTCTATATACACAGAATGGTTTTTGTGTGTGTGTGTGTGTGTGTGTGTGTGTGTGTGTGTGTGTGTGTGTGTGTGTGTGTGTGTGTGTGTATGTGTGTGTGTGTGTCATTTTTACTTACTTAATTCTTATATAAATGAGATCATGCTCTAAATACTGTACTACAACTTTCTTTTTTCCACTAAATGATATATCTTTGGTCTCTTTTAGGTCAGTTCTTATAAACAGACCTGGCTGCCACATATGCTTGCAAATGGTGTGTACTGTACATGCAGTCAGTCAGTCTGCTTCACTCTTTGATCATTTCATAGCAGTCCATTGCAAAGACACAGCCTGCCATTGACATAATCAAATTCCTACTTTGCAATACGTCTGTCTGAATGTCCATCTTTGTTATTACAACCTACAATAGACTATACATATATATATATATATAGTACCCTTGTGAAAGCATTTCTGTTAGATACATGCATTTTTTATGTAACAGTATTTCCAAATTTCCCTAAAAATCAAAAAGCTCTACTGATTTATGTTACCAAATAAGAATTTAAGAGAATATTTATTTCCCTGTTCCCTAGCCAATACTGGCAATTATCTATACTTTTAATATATGGAAATCCAATAGCTAAAAAGTTTTATTGAATTTTTATTAGAAAACACACATGCACATGTAACTCCCATATATGATAAACACAGGAGCCCCTGTATTCCTAATCAGAATGACTATAAATCCTTGAGTACAACCAAAGTCTTGTTAATACAATGGAGTATTACACTCACCATTACTATTACACACTGTCACCTGGACTGAAATGATCGGCAGTCATGAGAAGCTATCAGCTCCACTGCAAACAGCTGCACTAACTGTGTGCACACAACTCCAGGGGGCACCATTCATGCACACTATGCTGTACATGAATGGGGGTATAGCATGCACAACCATACATGGTAACCCTATGAGAAGCTGCTTCATTGAGAATCCAGAATGACATCCCTCTTAAAGCTCAAAGTGAAAACTCAGTTTTTTCTTAGTTCTACAGAGCCAGCTCCACCACAGACCCAACAAATCAAGCCATGTTGCATGTGATGTCAGCTCAGCAAAAAGTTAGGCAAATGAATCCTTGTAAGACACTATTCATTAGTATCTAAAAGATCTTTGTCCCATGTGTTCACCCAAAGGGCATAACATTAAAATGGCATGATCTCTTATGACGTACAAAACGAGTTATTAATTTGCACTCATTATCTAAAGATGTTTGCCAGTAGCCTTTGGATACATCTCGGGTATGCACATGTGGCGCTTGACAGAGAAGATCTGGGGAGCTGTCAATGACTACAGGTGACACCATTTAATCTGAACAACTCATATAGATGGAGATTACTCAGGGCTTCAGACACAATTATTCAGCTGGCAAAACAGACAGGCTAAAAGTGGCGCTTTCAATTATCTATTTCAGTAAACATTCTTGCCTACCTCACCGTGGCATTTCTGAAGTGCTCTCTTTTAGGCTAGATCATGTGCATGGTCTAGACAGGTATAATAGTGTGGTGTCTCCTATGAGAGTGACTAACCAAAGAACGAATGTACATTCATTTTCCTCATTTTGTTTTACTACACATAGTTGGTTGGCATCTATACTGGCCCTGTTTTTTGGAGGTTTTGGTGTTCTGCATCAATCTGGATGGCTCCCTTGTCTCATTACCACCTTGATTCACAAAGCAAAACCCATCTGCTTCAAGATCAGTCTATATTTCTGATAGTTCTTGCATTCTGAATATTACTATTTCTTTTCTTAAATTTCCTTCTGTTATTTGTGACAGAATATTTGGTATTGACTCATAAAATAGTGCTGCAGAAACCCAGTTTTTCGAGGACTGCCCTAAACAGACTGGATTAAATCTTGCAATTAGCCCACAATCTGCATCTCGCAGCAGGAAATTCACTGTCGCAACTGCAACTTCAGTGGACTCAGTAGAATAAGCTATTGTTGAAGTAATTCCTGTAAAAGGTCATATATTTAAACCCTTCAATTTTTTTGACAACCTCTCAGAAATGAGTGATATAGTTGCTCCAGTGTCCAAAAAAGCAATAATATCCATACCACTTTTCTTTATAGGCAGGGCGGAATATTATTACCCCATTCATCACAGACTATTCTGGTTATAAAGTGTGTTTCTTGAGATTTGAGAGACCTTTTTCTTTCACTGTCTTGAAAAAGCTGAAGGTCTCCTGAGCTGGGTGTCAGTCCTGGTGGTTGTCTTGTAATATGTTAACTTCTTCAATATCTCCTCAACAATAGTGACATTTATCAATCTCCAACAAATTCCATCCTCTTACGAGCAGAGAATGAGGAGGCTAGTTTAAGATTCCCACTTCTTTTCAATCAGGAGTCACTCCATGGTCCAACTAGAAGCAGTGGATGGATTTATGTTTCAAACACAAAGGCCATCCCAGGCTAGGAGTTAAGGTACATACGTGTAGAAGAGGCAGAAGATAATAGGAAGAAGGGAAGCCCTGTGATGGACTAGACTATGAAAATCTCCCCTGAAGGCATTACAACTCAACTTCACAAAATAGTGTGGTCCAAACCAAGCAAATGTACACCCTCTTGGAAATCTTGCCATTTTGAAGTGACTTCTTAAAAGTTTTTACAATGAACGTACCCCATGGAGTCCAGAGTTTTCAAAGCACAGTAGAGTTTCTTCCCAATGCCTAAGTTTCTGTCTTCTTGCCAACTCTGACCCAACAACATTGGTTTTACTCAAGTTACTGATGTACTTTGATGATGTCTCTGGTGTCCCAACAATTTAGTGCTGGCCTAAGAGTGGGGCAGTTGGAAAAGGCTTCTCTTGCCTCTTAGGTTACTCAGATCCAAACCAAAAATTTAGTCGGGACGTGTTTATGACCATGTTCCTTATTTTCATTTAACCTTTTGGCACAGACTTCTCATACTTTCTGAGTGAATGTTGCTTGTGGAAATTGGGAGTCTACCCCTGCCAACCTATTCAATTTCAAATTCCCTCTATTTAGTTTTCCTTAGGTAGGGCAGGAGGAAGGGAGGCGGGGGGAAGGGAAATGAGGGCTGAGGTGAGAAGAGAGAGACTGGGAGAACCCAAATCAAGCATGTCATTTGATTACTGCGTCAATCCCGCTGCTGTTGCTCTACAGTCTAATAAACTTTAGTGGCCCAGAGTTACTCAGCTGAACACTCTGTTACTCTTACCATTATCTAGGGGAGGATTTGTCAGATTCGTAAATTGTTCTATCACTGAACAGGGAAAGGCAGGCAGAAAAAAAAGAAACTTCAGACTTCCTTTGTCTCTTATTTATGATTTTTGTTATAAATCTCTTTCTTATATACAGAACAAAAGCAGGCTTGATAGCACTTAGTTTTAAACCATTCTCAGATATGATATATAAGTATGGCACCTGGGTAGTCTCCTGACAGAATACTAAATACAGAGTTATCTTTTAGGGCCAGTGGATTAGAAAAGTCTTTCCAGAAAGCACATGGCTTATTTCTAGCCCCCTGAGACTTACATCCTATGTTAAGTGGGGTTTCACTGATGAGACTATTTCCTGTACTGGGGGTCAATTTTCTTAAAATATTAAGGCAATGGAGAGACAGCCATCTAGATAGTGATACACCATATTGAAATTAAGCAAATTATCCAGCACTCTGAATCATTCCACAGGCAAGATAACAAATGCTCTGAAATGATCATTTTTGTAAAAACAAAACAGACCAAAATCTCTCATATATCTAATTAACCAGAGCCTAAACTTACCTACTATTAAAAGATGAGGTTTTTTTAACTGCCAAAGTACATACTTTTCAAAACAAGGGCTGTGTTTCAGATTAACTTTCAGTGAATTCTAAAATTGAATTTAAAATATTTTTATCAATCTTTTCAAAGTCACAAAAATAGAGGGACAAACAGAAAGCAAATGAGTATATGTGGGTAGATCCTGGCACTGCTGCTGGCAGTCCCACAGTGGAAGAAGCTCAAATTCCTGAGATCCTTGATTACAGGAGAGCCACCAGCCCAAGACATTTTTATCTGACTCTGAGTAAGCAAAAAACAAAACAAAACAAAACAAAAACCTTACTATGTTGAGTCACTAAGATTTCCAAGGCTTGTTTGTTTTTGCAGCAGAGCTTAGCATACCTTGACTAATACATGAGGCGATCTAACAAGTCCTATGGATTTTACAATAATAGCAAAAAAACTATGTTGATTACTCCCAACTTCATCTACCAGGTCAGCACCCCCAGATAAATAAAGGTACAGATATAGATATATGTAGGTATGTACACACACACACACACACACACACACACACACAAACACATATCCTACAGTATTTCTCCACAAGTAGTTTTCTTATCTAATTAAATGACATCAATACCATTCAGTTGCTTAAGCTGCAAAACTGGTAGTCGTTGTTGATTTTTCAGAGAAGCTTCTGGAATTCAAGCTCTATTCCCTAGCAAATAAACTGTCTACTTTGTTATACAGCTAAACGGAATTTGTCAAATCTCTCCCGGGGAAATTCCTATCTTTTGTTTACAAATACATGCAATAAGAGGAAATGAAGTTGGGTATAATGTTCTACCAACTAGATTGTAGGAACCACTTTGAATCTCTGTTTCAGAATTTTCTTGGCAAAATTCAGAATTTAATATTTTGAAATTTCACAGAGAATTTTCATGACATGAAATGGAAAGAAATGAAGATGTGTGATACTGGGCAAAAGAATAATAACATTTGTAAGAGAGAGATAGTGACAACTTTGCTATATAAGTCAAAAGTCCAAAATACAGAAACCACATGCCATACCAGCACAAAACAGGTCTCCCTGCTTCAATCTACCAAAAGCTTAAATTAAATATTCCTAAAGTTACACTTTATGCATATCATGCCTTCTAAAAAACCTGAAATAGTTCCTCAGTATCATATAAATAAAGTTTAGATTTCCTGGTCTGGCATTCAAGATGCATTTCCAGCCTCTTTCATTCATTGCCATTCAACAAGTATTTCTGAATATTTTTAACTGTTATTGCTATAGTTCCCTATTTTAAATGTTTTAATGATGGGTGATAACATCCTGTGGCTTTAAACCAATGGCAAATATGACAAAATAAAGAAGTTTCACAAATAAATAATATGTTATCAATTCTTTTACTATAATGGAAAATGTGTAAGTTTCCTTGTAGAGTTGCTGTGAATTTATAGGCTGTATCAGTAGGTTTCAATTTGATTGTACATAAGAACTTTGTGAAAAATGCTTATACTCTACTTCTTTCATATAAATTCATGTTATTCTCCTATATACTGATGCTCATGCTGTTCCCTCTGCTTTGCATGCTGTTCCTCTTCCCAACATCTCTACCTACACTTCCTTCAGGAGCAGTTACTCCTGCCTCCAGGCTTACCCCATGTTCAATTTGCTGCCTAGTTAGTCTTTCTGAAAGGCAAATCTGATCATATCACTTCCCTATTTAAAAGCCCTTGGACCTACACAATAAATCCATATGTCTTTTCCTGGCATGAATAACATACATAATCTCTCCCAAACTAATTGTAAGCCTAAATCTCCCAGCCTCCCAAACACATTCATTCTGTCCATAATGGATCACTTACTGCTTCCCAAATGTATTTTGTGTTTTTACCTGTCCATGCCCTTTGCCTTAAATAGCATTACTGCTTTGTCTGCCTGGTGAACTCTACTGATCCTTCAAGACTTGTCCTAAGGATAATTTCTGAGGTTTTTCTGTTTATATCACTCCCTTCCTACCACCACTGATAATACCACTACCACCCTCAACTAGGTCGAAGTTGTTCACCTATCACTGGAGCCACAATACTGCAGACATATCCCATCTGTAGTGCTTTCTCATAATTTGTTATAGCTCTTTACCGGACAAGTCTTCCCTAATAAGTAGGAAGTCTTCTGAAGGCAAGGTCCATGTCTCTTATTTTTATTTTTTTTAAGTTTTTATGAAATATCTAAAACACTCCGAAATATACAGGGTAACACAACAAAGACCAACCAGTGAGAAATAAAAATATTACTAATGCAGTTGAAATGCATGAGGCAACCCTCCCTAATGCTATATTATGTGTGATTGTGTGGGAGAGTTCCAGGGAAGAGATAAGGATCGTAAGGCAGGGCACCAATGCCACGTGCACTGGAATGCATTACAAGATGTTATATTTGCCTTTTCATGCAGTGAGTAAATACAAGGGCTGAGTTAAAAGCAAAAATGCAAGGCTTGGTGTTGAAGATGGCAGAAGTTCCCTACTTGGGAAGGGCAGTCTGACACAGAAATAGACTGAGATTGACCAAGAAGCACTGCGACTTACATCAAACCATTGAGAAGTAACCATCTCCTTGGCTTCCCAAGCTGCGTCTACTAAACTCAGGGCAGCAAGCAGCCTAGTGTCTGAGAGCCTCATTCCTTCATTCGTTCATCCACCTATTCATTCATCCATCCATTCATTCATCCATTCAACAATTAACAATCTACTATCTCCTTTGGGGATCAAGGGATGTGTCTTACCTCTGAGATGGAACCCAGAGGGGAGAGAGAAACCAAGGCTGACAGCTTCCCTTGAGTTTGGTAAGCTGCATTTGAACAGCCAGCCCTTTTATAAAGAGAAGTCTGGGTAGGTCCTTCAGCACTGTCACGGGAAGTAAAAACAGCCCCCGAACCTACCCCAGCAAGTAGTGGACACTGACAGAGCTGTGAAGAGAAAGTCCTGAGTGTATGCTCTGCAAAGATACACAGCTTTCCCCTACCAACTTTATTAAGAATCAAGGAAGAGAGGGGAAGATTGTGTTACCATTATCATGATAATCACATTTGCAGATGACACTAAATTGGGAGGTGTTCCTAACAGCAGTTGAAGACTGGCACACAATACCAAGCTATACACGGTTCTTGGTAATACATGTCAAAAGTAATACAATGAAGCACTGGTTGAAAAAATGCAGATGATCTATCTGGGAATGAATAAACTTAAAGATGGAATTTAACTTGAAGGGGATTCCTGGATGGCAATAATAGAGAAAACAACCAAATGGTGAGCTAGTGGTAAAGAGACATCAGGAGGTTAGGCAGGCACCGCAGTTCAGCAATTCTCGGAGCTAGTAAAACTTTCAGCCATACACACAGGGGCATCCCAAACCATGCTGAGAGTCTGTGTCTGTGTGTCAGCAGTGAGACCAGACTTGGAACACTGCAGGCAATTAGGGGTAACATGATACCTCAAAGGGAATTTAGAAAAGAAAATAAAAACAAATCAAAGGGAGTGAAATATGAGGAAAGGCATAGGCGATAAAATGAACATAATTTGACTAAATAACAACCTAGGGGACTACGATAACCATCTACAGAGCGTAAAAATCCAAAATGGGGCCTAGAGGTCTACTGGTCTGGGCGTTGTTCTGAAAAAATATCTATAGTCACGTTCGTTAGAAAACTCACTAAAAGGCAGCATCTTGCATCCATTTAATTGAAGCACGTGGGTTCTGTTGTGGATAATAAACAGACCTGGGTTCCCAGAACCTATGTGTACCTCAAGACCATTTTTCAAAATTTGTGGACAGAAGACCTCTGGGAGGAACTCAAGAGCTACTGCAAGAAGGTCCTTAAATCCATAGGTACAAAGTCACTCATTCATGCACTCAACAAATGTTTACTGATCAAGTATTATGTGCCCATACTGTACTTGGCACTGAGTAGGGTGTTCTGAATAAATAATATGTCAATATATAATATGCACTATATTAGACAGCCATGATTTTAAAAAGCAGGGTATAATGGAAAACCACTGAAGGGTTTTAAGTAACAACGCCATAATCCATTCTAGTTTTTAAAAATGCACATGTATGCTCTCAATCAATGGATAACATTGTGTATCAGCTTTCAAAATGTCTATCCTTGTATCTGAAAAAATTACTAACTAATGCCTAACTATGTATATGGTTATAAATATATTTGTATATACATATGCATGTATATATGATGACTCAGTGGGAATTTAGAAAAGAAAAACAAATAAAATGGAGTGAAATATTAGGAAAGGCATAGGTATACGTATTTATGTATGTATATGTACATATACATGTATTTTAATAAATATTTTTAAGTAAAATAATTTTCTTAATATAAACATATATTTTTGTAGCCCTATCTTCTCATGTTCAAAAGTAGGAAGTTAGGGGTCCTGAGAAAAAAGGTAAAGATCAAGCTATCTTCTGTGATATCTGACTTTGTACTGCCACAACCTCAAGTCCAAACACCCCCATCTGACTGTGCAAACTTTCTCGAATCCAGCCTCACCCATAGGCTGATGTAACAGAGATGTCTGTTAGTGTATCCATAAAATCGTTCTCTCTCCTGTTTGACTGCAACTGGACCTGAGGAAGGTCCTAATCTGAGGAAAAAATCAGTAGGCTTGTCTTATGAGAAAAGATAAGCCAGACCAATAAGGTTCCTTTCTCAGGGTTTTGGAACTGGGACACTGAGAAACTGGGCTGGTTTAAACACTGGGAACAATATTAAAAGTCGAGGTCACCATGCCCATGAGAGTATGTCTGTTCCTCACTCAAAACTCCTTCACTAGGACACCCACTTACTGTACTGATCTTTTGGCTGTAACCCAACTCCAACTATCTGAGGAAATTAAAATGGATTGGCTCATGAAATCTAAAAGTCCAAAGTTTCCTTCAGACACCACTGGATCCAGATACTTTTTTAAAATGTCCAGTCTCATTCTCTGTTTTCTCTCTTTCCCTCTCTCCTGCTTTTCACTATATGTTGTTTCATTCTCAGATTCTCTCTTCCTGGTGGTCCCCCAAAGCTTCAAGCTTCCTCTTTTTGCAACTATCAATCTGAGCAGGAAAACTCTTCCGGAGCTGAGTCTCAATGGCTACCTCTGTGCCACGTGCCAACTCCTGGTCCAATCATTTGCTCAAGTGGACAAAACTCCCTAATTGGCCCAGCCTGTGGCACAGTCCACTCCTGAAGCTAGGGGAAGTATAAGCCCATCCAAACCATACAGATTGAGTGGGAGGGACTGTTTACTAAAGGAAGATTGAGGTGATACCAGGACCAGAGGAAATGGATGCCAGAGGGCAAAAATAACAGATGTCTGCTACTCCAGGCCAAGCTCATCTCCCACAACTCCTCCATATGGATATCTTTGAGTTGTAGGTCAGTCTTCTCACACCCCCATCAAAACAAAATTATTCTCATCTCTGCAAACTTTCACAGGACCCCCTCCTTCCTGATTTTTTTATACTTTACTCATCTTTCAAAGTCCAGTTCCAGTCCTAATTTCTCCATAAAATTTCCCCTTATTCCAGCAAACTGGTAGCTTCCTTCTCTCATTTCCTATAGCACATACAAGCCACACGGAACCTCCGATAATACCAAATAACATTTGAAGGTCCAGTGGACCCTCAAAATTTGGGAATTTGCTTGCTCAATAATCTTCACTGTAAACTCATTACTGGTAGGGTTTTCATGGTCATCTGTGGATGTGTGCAGAGCAACAAGGTTTCTGCGCCACCCTCAAGCACATCCCAGCTGTGGTCAATCAAGGCAATGCTCTGTCTCCTCCTTCCAACTCCCATGCTGTAAACAACTGTCCTTTGTAGCTACTTAGTACCATTTTCATTTCTAGTTTTTGCCTTTTTGTGGGTTCTGGTGGTGATGGTGGTGGTGATTTCTCTGTTTAAAATGGCCCCAAGCCCAGTGCCAAAGTGCTGTTTAGTGTTCCAAGCACAAGAAGGCTGTGATGTATGTTAAATGAGCTTTGTCACAGCCAAGAGTCGTTCCATGTTAATGAGTCAGTAACATATATTAAATACGGTGTTTTTAAACAGAAACACACATAAAACAAGGTTATGCATGGATGAGTAAACAAAATGTTGTAATCAGAGGCTTGCAGGAACCTAACTCTGTATTTCTCCAGAAGCAATGGTTCAGGATTCACTAATTCAGTGAACTGCAGTGACTTGATAGAACATAAGTAGCACAAATAATAAGAATCAACTCTGTGTATAAATTTTATAAAATGTTATTGTATAAATAAAATCCATTCAATTTTATACTCTTGGACTCTTCCACAAATGTTTTGTGTGCTTTGTCTTTTCCAGCCACATTGCAAACTCCTTTAGAACTCACAGCACGTGGGTTCTGCATGCAGCAAGACACATGGCAGGTACTTCAAAACTGACTGATTCATGGATATATTGGTCAGTTACAGAACCCCCATCAATTCAACTCATCCTATTGTTTCCATTCAAAAAACTTCAAAAGTGTAGTCTACTATGTTACTGTTTATAGTCTCTCCCATCTGAGCGTGTTGTAGATCTATTCAAATATGATATTAATCCCAAACCATTTTTCATTTTAATAGCAAAGGGGAGTGAAAGAGGCAAGAGAATTCAGGACTGAAACCAAGTTCTTCATCCTTGGAAGACAGAGGTTTGCATGTTTTATGTCTCAGCGGTGACAGACCACTGCTGCTGAAAGGACATCCCTCTCTCTGGTACCCCTGAGAATCATGGCACACACCTGTCTCTCTAGCTTATCACTGTCTTTGGCAGACCTTGCCAAACAAGGTGCCACATACTGCCCTATGCACCAGAACCTTGTCGGCAATAAGGCAGAGGTATTTTATTAAACAAAAAAATGCTTCCTTGATCTGACTTTTGTGCTCTCATAAGAAGCTGGTTTGTTTTTTGGGCTTTTACTTTTGACCAACCTTGGCTTTATTAATCGGCACTGGAAGTGGACTTTTATATGTATGTTCTGTTTCAGTTGAAGGAAGAAGTAAAATTGATGTCAGAGAAAAAATAAAAAAGGTAAGGGGAGATTAGTGAAAAAGCTTCTGAAAATTATACAATATATGTAGTTCACCTAAGAAAAGGTTCACCTGGGATCCTTTCCGCTGGTAGCTCTGAGCTACAGGGAAAATTTGGTAGGCTTCTCAGAACCCTAGTTTCCCTTCCAAAAAATCCCAGGAGTTTAGACTAGATGATGACGATGATGATGATGATGATAACTTTTACTGGACATTTACTAGAAGGACACTTTACATACGTAACTTCATTTAATCTTCAAAATATTCATACAAAGTAGATGCTATTATCATCCCCATTTTACCAAGGAAGTTGCATTTCAGAGAGGTGCAGTGTGGCTGGGTGATGAATTTGTTCACACGAACGCGAAGTCATGATTTGAATCCAGGCAACTTAACTCCCTTAACCACTTGTCTATACTGCCTGATTAATGTCTAAGGTCTCTTTATTCTCAAACATTCTATGCTAATTCCCCAAATTTCTCCCTTTCGTCAATCAAGGTCCTGGGTCTAAGACCCTGGCCTGTTTAAGTTGGACAAGATGACATATATAAATTTGAACTGGAGAAAAGGGAATATAGAGAGGAGGAAGAAAGGGTAGGAAAATTCTGGAGCTCAAACTCCCTAATGGTCTTAGAAACTCTATAATCCATCCTACTAATCCAGTTTTAATTACATCAATAAGTAGATAGGGCCTGGACTATTTTTCAAGACAGAGCATAATGTGTGGGTAATTCTTCACACTACTTCTTCCTTTTTAAAAATCCTACAAGAACTTCTGGAACTTATTAGTGTGAACAAATCAAACAAATCTTTTTTTTTTTTTTTTAATAATGCAGTATCCTTATAATAAGATTTAAAGGGATGGTCTGTGAAGGTTGGGGATCCTGCAGATATGTCCTGGGAATTCTCCTGGCAGTTCACAGTCGGCTAAGCCCCTGACTTCAGCCAAAGGCAGAGTCAAACCACCCATGAAGAAAAAGAGGAGCTTGGGCCCAGCTGCCTGTTAGAACGAGGCACAGGACCCCCACCCACGGTACCGACAAGAGATTAATCCATAAATCAGAAGCAAGTTTAATTTTTAAAAAGTATGAATGAAAGACCTACTTGTAGCAGAAGAGCTGCCTCATCAGGAAATTATGGCATAAATGTCATCAGCGAAGGCTCCCCCAGGCCCCCCAGGGAGGCGGGTGACAGTGGTCAGCCGCTGTTGGCACCTGATAGCACACGCCACGATGAACCTCTGACCACTGTCCACTGCTTAGAGAGGCTCGCCAGCAACTAAAATTAGACTGGCCTCTATTCCAAGCCTAGGGCTCCTTCATGGCTGACTTTCTTTTGTAAGAGTCTGTGATGGTGGCTTGTTTGATTTAAAGAAAATCAATGAAGAGTTACATGAGAAGGAAAGAAACAGAAGATCAGGTATTCCCAGGTTAAGATAAAAGTCCAAATAAAGGGCACTGCGCACACACTCTCTCACTCTCTCTCTCTTCCTCAAAGCAAAGAGAACGAGAGGCCTTTGAGGTAAAGTGGAAACTGTTTTGTTGGAGAGGTAGCATTTTCTTCATCTTTAGAGTATAATCTGATAAGTCTAATCCAGTAAAAATGGCAGTTACACTCAACAGGATGACTGACTCAGGATACAATAGATGGAAAGATATGTGATCACAGAACTCAGCTTTGGGTCCTTGCAGGGACCAAGATCATTATGCGACATGTACTTGCTTCTAACTTCTTCCCCCTCCTGGCAATCATGGGGTTACGCAGGACAAGAAAAGTACCCAAGCAGACTGATCCTCTTCTGCCCTTCCCAGAAAGGGAAACCATGGTGACCTTGGGCACTGACCAGGTGAGACCCCCGCTTTGACTGCACAGTTAGGTTAGCACAATCCAAAAGGTTTTCATAGACAAGAAGATATTTCTCTTCACGCCCGGGCCCCAAAATCCCAAGCATTCCTAGAAGTCACCCACCCACCCTGCCCCGCGTCCTCCATCAGGAACCAAAGCACTTCCATGAGTCTCCTCAAGCCCCTATTGTGTGTGTGTTATTTATGAACTTGGTGTCTTTTCTTTTCAGGGTTTTGGTCCGTAACAGTGCCGTCTATGTTATTTATGATGCAAGAAATAACTTAGACCATGTTAGGAATCTCCCCATTATAGGGACTTTAGAGAGCTACATTTTTCTAGTTATGGTTAAACTACTGCAGTGATAAATCCAATCCTAAGAACACAAGAGGGAATCCACAGGACAGGTGTTACCCATTAGTCACCGTAAGGAAATGCAGGAACAAACGCTGGCTCACAGATGCTTCAGTATCTCTTCCCAAGAGTGGCTGTGGGAGTCTGAAATAGTGAAGGGCGGGGGCAGAAGAGGGGCGGTCTGAAAGCCAGCAAGGAGAAAAGATGGGTAAGGCTATGGTGGGAAGGAGGGGAAGTGATAGGAACAATGTCGGTGTGCCACTACAGTGCAGGGGATGGAAAGTGGGCTCAGAAGTACGTCTATTTCACACCCTCAGCTCACGTGAGCTCTGTGAGGTGCCCCCTCGGGTCTGTGGACAAGTTTCTCCTGTGGACTGGAAATCCACAGCGAAACACCCAGAGAAGTGGCATGCCCAGAACACCAGCTGTGGAAGTCAGTTCTATGGCAATTCCTCTTTTCCTACAATTCAGTTTCTTCATCCATGAAAATCAGAGAACGATTTCCCTTTTCCTCTCTTCATGAGCACAGTAGAGAATTTTTTAACTCAAGAAATATTTATTGAGCACCTATCAAACCTGGGCATGGTGTTAGGCATTGAGATAAAACATGACCACCCACAGGGTAGTCATAATTTAGTGGTGGAAACAGACCCAAAAAAGAGATTATTATAATATAATGTGGGGACTTTCACGATGGAAATATGTAAAGAGTATTGTTACTGGAACGCAGAATTGGAAGGTCCCTAGGGGACACACAGGCATGAAATGACAGAACCTGGACCAGGATTCTTGCTTCTGGTCTCCCGGTGGCTTCAACAACTTCCACGTGCCTCCCTGTGTCCAAGAAGGACAGGAGAACTTGATGCCACTCAGAATTCGTGACTCACTGGGACAGAAGTCAGACTTTGTTCAAACAACTTCAGAGCACAGAGATTATTTCAATAAAAATGATTAAAACTCCTTAAGAATAAGTCTCAAATACCTCAGGTACGAAGTACACATATGTTCAGGGAATACACACTGTCAGGTTGGCCCACATTCGGAAGACACGGCCCTCAATTCAGAGTGTGCCGTCCTCCCCCAAATCCTTGAACACCTCCAACAAGAGAGAGCTCAATCCTTCCCAAACGGACTCATTCCCCTTGTCCACAGCCCTTGTTGTTAGGATGTTCATCAGGTTGAGATTTCTAACCAACCATGAGAATGGAAATGTTGTTAGAAACTCATTTATTCATTCTACAAATATTTATTAAACACCCACTCTATGCCATGCACTGTGCTAAGTGCTAAGAATTCAGTGTAAATGTTAATTATTTAAAGCGACTTCACCATAGAGTTCTCGGAGATACCACCTTGTTAGTCTAGCTCCAACTCAGCTGTCTTTGAAGACAGAAAGACTGAATCTCTTTTAGAAGATATGCTTTGGTGAGTCATTCTTAACTTGGTTAATAACAGGGAGCCTCATATTTGTAGCAAAGAGCAAGTGAACATGCACACATTCTTCATGGCGCATACAGTCTAGTCTAGTTGGGGGATAGCCCAACCAAAAATTCAAGTATTGTAATTGAAACTTTGTTAAGAGCCAGGGGAAGGGTAAGTTGCCTCCTACAGGTCTGAACATGTGGGCATATCTGATAGGGCATAAAGATGCGCTCTGCACAGCTGCTTCCTTCACACTGACTCCTTTAAGGAACCCCCCACTCATTGTTCTCCTTGGTTCCTCCACAGCACTGCTTACAATTTGCCATTATCTATGCATCTCACCCTCTGCACCTTGAGAACATAGGCCATATCTAGTTTGTCCACCACCAAATCTTCATCCCCTGGTGTTACACAATGTGCTGTGAAGCACTTACTACTATCTCCATTTTACAAAAGATGAAACCAGGATTCAGCCACAGATGTGGGTGGTGGAGTACCAGTGAAAGTTGATCCAGGTCTGCCTGATACCAAAGCCTTGCTCTCAACCACTATGCTGTCCTTGACTCAACTGACGATTCTCTCTAAGCTGGTGCATCTGGTTGTTTGTTTGTTTGTTTTGGCTGTACCACGCAGCACGTGGGATCTTAGGTCCCCGACCAGGGATCCAACCCTTGTCCCCTGCATTGGAAGTGGGGAGCCTTAACCACTGTACCGCCAGGGAAATCCCTGGTGTATCTGTCATGAGATTAGTTAGGCTGATTTAACCAAAATACTAAAACTAGCAGTGGCTTAGTTTTAACCGACCAGAAGTCTGTTTCTCTCTCATGTGAAAATCTACGGTAGGTATAGTGGCTCCACGTTCATACTGGCACTTGGGCTCTTTCTCTTTAGATGCTTTGCCATCCTTGGCAAAGTTCATACTGGCTTCCATCACATGAGCCAATATGGCCAATGCTGCTTTCATCTTCACCTTCACATCCAGGCAGTAGGAAGGGAAGAAAGGAAAGTAGAGGGCATGTCCCCTTCCTTTAAGGACAGGAGCTAGAAGTCATGCACATCACTTCTGCCCACATCTCACTAGCCAGATCTTAGTCACATAGCCATGCTTGACTGCAAGGAAAGCTGGGAAATGAATACCAGGAAGTGAGGTACCCAGCTAAAAATTTTGGTTAAATGGGAAAGGCAGAATGGCTATCTCCAAAACCTGGCTTTAGGAGTCATGAGTTTCCATTAATAAGGCAGTGAGAGAAGTCACAGCGAAGTAGAAGGGGATAAAAGAAAGAAGTTTAAAAGGAGGCAGAAACATCAGCTACTAAGCTCAACTCCTTCTCTTCCAGGAGTCTCTACCCACTTTAGTCTTCTAAGCTCCTTCCCCTGATGCTTTATTTCTGGAACAGGATCCCTGATTCCCTGATTCTCATGAACCCTTAAACTGAAGGATATTATGGTTTCCTGTTCTATGGGCTCAATTTTCTAGATTATACCCTTCGAGTTTAGTGAATAAAGGAAGAGTACTGAAGGGAAATAGAGCCCACTTTTTGGATGCAGAATAACCTTGAGAACTGTGATACCCAAGAGTAACTGATGTTTGCGTTTATGTCTTACATGGGGAAAAAGTGGAAATTGGGCTTCCCTTCCTTAAATATCTCCTCCCAAATGTACTAGAAAAGAAATACCCCTTAATCTCTTTACCTTGTTTTAAATTCTCATATATTTTCATTAAAAATTAAGATTTTTTACAAAAGCAAACTTCAATGTATAGGGTACGATGTTTTAAAATACAATTTTGCGTAATTTCTTAATTACACAAAAAATTACCCCTCTTTGAAACTGATTTATCATGTGCTAAAGGCCTTAAAGAAAGCTGATATCAAACCTTATCAAATCTTTAAAAGTCCGAGGCATTCACATAATAAAAGCAATTTAAAAATATAACAAGTGTAACTAATGGGCTTGAGTGAGGTGTGTAATTATAAATAAACTCTAATTAATTCTTTCCCATTCCTTGGTTATTATCCACAGAAACCCATTTAAGTGAACTCACAAATGATTTTTCTAAGCAAGAAGGAAACACAGCCTATTACGAAAACATGTAGTCCTGCTCCTTTGACCACATTTGGTTGTTAAGATGATAGAATGATTTTGATGAGGTATTTTGGGATCCTAGGCATCTGGAAGGATTGATGAGATATGGAGGGCACACCCTTAGATGACACCCAATGAGCCATACTCTCATATACCCTCCTTTTAAGAGGGCCTGGAACATATGACCCCTCTAACTAACTAGTATGGCAATGGTGAACGGATTTTGCAGATGTAATTAAAAATCTCTCAGCAGTTAAATAAGTTAACCAAAAGGAAGATTATCCTGGGTAGACCTGACCTAATCAGATGAGCCCTTTAAAAGAGGGTCTAGAGGATAGAAACTTCAGCAAAGTGTCTCTCTCTCTGGCTTTAAAGAAACAAATTGACATGAATCCTACAGCTTCAAGGAAACAAATTCTGCAAACAATCTGGGGGAGCTCAGATGCAGATTCATCCCTTGTTGAACCTCCACATGAGAACACAGCCCAGCCAACACTTTGATCTCAGTCTTGTGAAACACTGAGCAGTAACCCAGCCAAGCAGAGCCCAGACTCCTGACCTACAGAAACTGCGAGATAACAAATGGATATTGTTCTAAGCCACTACATTTGTAGTAATTTGTTATACAGCAAAAGAAAACTAATACGCAAGGTGTGCACTCTGCATGTGCCGATGTGCTGAAGGAAAAGAGAGAAGTACAGATTGGAAACAAATTTTTAATCCCTGTGCACTTCCCACCCCCAAAGCTTTTGCTCTTTGACATTGCTTGCCGCTATCCTGCCTTCAGCCTTAAATTAGGTTTCTGCCTATAATTCAATCTTTGGCTCCCTATGAGAAATCTTTTTTATATAAAATTAATATATAAATAAATTTTCTCTTGGAGCAATGCAGTGTGGAACAGAACCTGCCAGGCTCCCTAACGTTCATCACAAAGAAAGATTGCAGAGGGGAGGGGGAAAGCAGAGCTTTATCCTCCACGGGGAAGCAGAGAATTCATAGTGATCTTATTGCAGATGTAAAATTAGGTCAGGGGCTCTATAAACTGATTAAAGTTAATGCTTCACGCTTCCAAGGAAAACAGCCGATACAAAAGGGAATGATCTCTGGCTGAGGATAAGAAGGAAGGAGAGCCCTCTATGTTCATAGGCAGTTCAGCCATGTAGGATGCTTGGCCAAAATGAACATATAGGAAAGGAGCATCCAAAGAACAGCTAGGAAAACTTCTAAAAGCCAAGAGACAGCCTACATTCACATAAACCTAAAATCAGGATGAAAGTGAGTGCACCGGTAGCTTGAGGATCCCGAAGTTCAGGAACTGTGGATCACCCTGCTTCTCCCCCAAGTTAATCCCTATCTGTAGCCTAGCTCTCTGTAACCTTGTGTCTTGACACATATTTTACAGGCAGCTGGGTTTGAAATATTCTGTACTGTGTCCCCCAGAAGTCAATATCTTGCCCGTTCAGGATAACTTCAAAGCTTGGATCAGGAAGCACGAACGACAGTTTTATCCCCAAGACCCTTCTTCAATCCCCATTTTTCTCCACAGTGTTACCCCCATCTTTTTTTTTTTTATTTCATCCTCTTTCCTCTTCACTGATATTTCTTCCTCTTATTCCCACCTCAAAGTTATAGAAAAGCCATCTTTATTTCCCTGATATCCTAGCTTCCCTCCCGCTTCAAGGAAAACACTTTTTAAAATCTTGCCCACATTCTTTGATTTCTCTATGGGTTCCCCAAACAACCCGAGTCACGACCAAAGGGTTAAAAAGACAGATCCTCTATAGCCAGAGTAGTAGCAGCTTTTGCCATGCAGATGTGTCATTTGAATTTTTTTTTAACATCTTTATTGGAGTATAATTGCTTTACAATGTTGTGTTAGTTTCTGCTGTATAACAAAGTGAATCAGCTATATGCTTACATATATCCCCATATCCCCTCCCTCTTGCAGTCTCCCTCCCACCCTCCCTATCCCACCCCTCTAGGTGGTCACAAAGCACCGAGCTGATCTCCCTGTGCTATGCTGCTGCTTCCCACTATCTATTTTACATTTGGTAATGTATACATGTCAATGCTACTCTCTCACTTCATCCCAGCTTACCCTTCCCTCTCCCCATGTCCTCAAGTCCATTCTCTACACCTGCATCTTTATTGCTGTTCTGCCCCTAGGTTCACCAGCATCTTTTTTCTTTTTTTTTTAGATTCCATATATGTGTTAGCATACGGTATTTGTTTTTCTCTTCTGACTTACTTTACTCCGTATGACAGACTCTAGGTCCATCCACCTCACTACAAATAACTCAATTTCGTTTCTTTTTATGGCGAATATTCCACTGTATATATGTGCCTCATCTTCTTTATCCATTCATCTGTCAAGGTAACATCTTACTGAGTTACTAAAACGTCTTGACATTTCTGTTAAAAGTGTATATATGGAGGGCTTCCCTGGTGGCGCAGTGGTTGGGAGTCCGCCTGCCGATGCAGGGGACACGGGTTCGTGCCCCGGTCCGGAAGGATCCCACATGCCGCGGAGCGGCTGGGCCCGTGAGCCATGGCCGCTGAGCCTGCGCGTCCGGAGCCTGTTCTCCGCAACAGCAGAGGCCACAACAGTGAGAGGCCCGTGTACCGCAAGTGTATATATGGAGAAATAACAGCTTGGTAAAGAGTATAGAAATTCTGATCCTAAATACTGATATAACAACGCACGGAGAAAATTACCTGATTTACATACTTGATTTACACAGCATACGAGGAAAAGAAGAGTTGTGGGACTGGGTAAGGCTGAGGGTCACCTGTTGATGGCTTTTGGGCGGAATGCCTCCGTTTAGACTGTAAATCAAACATCAGGGAAGGACACCTGGGACTTGAATCAGTTACGCTTTCATTTCAGTCAGGACCAGAGTCATTCAGTCCACTTTTGGTTCAAGGCCAGTTACCAGTCAAAACTAACTTCGGAAAACACTGTCTAAATTATTTGTTGCACGTAGAGTGGAAAATAACAGGTCTAGCTTGAATTTCACAAAAAACAGTACATTTAGTTTTGGTACAACTCTATGAAAGAAGTTCAATGCCAACTGAGGGCACTTAGTTTTCCTGCATGAGGATGAATGTTCAGAATGGTTTATGGTCACCACCTCAACCTCTTAGCCACACCACTGGCTCTGGCCAGAGGGTCCCATAAAATTGGCTGTTGTGGCTGAACCCTATGGATGGTGCTTACAAGAAGGCCCTAGGGTTACTCTCTGCCCATTTCAGTACAGCTTAAGTTTTCAGGAATTGGAGAGAAAAATAAAAATCAAAGTTCCTGACCCATCTATTCCCTAAAACAGAACTTCTTCACTAACAGCATCATATGAAGTTGGGTAAAAAAGTTCCTCCAATCTCACACCCCTGAAGAAAATCCTTTCTAGAAAAAGCATTAATTTTCAATGTCTCATTAGTCCCCTATGGCAACAGCAGGAATAAAATCTAGTTTTACAGAATTAACTAAAATAAAGTCATACAGCAGAAACTTTCTCAGTTAAGGAAACCCATACCTCTCCTAAGCAACATGCTGGCTCTTCGTACACTATTTTAAGGTATTTTTGACCTTAAAATTTATTTCTCCTCCTAAAATACATGGCTCAGCTAATGCACCAGGGTAACTGCCTATGTATCATCTATCATAGGCCTTAGGCTATGCCTGACCTTTATGGGTGCCACCAAATCCTCCTCCATCCAGGAACGAGGGAGAGCATCTTCCTGACATCGTGCCATTTTCCTGCCTTGTCCATTTCACTCATGCTTCTTTAGCCAACAGCGGATCTCAACCTAGCGAGTACCAATGGGAATAAAGCAGAAACTGAGAAACTGACATGATTCAAAAAGAGCTTGAGTGTCAGGTAAACTGAAGCTTTGGAAAAGATGTATTTGGTGGGAAAAGAGGGAAAGTTGAGAGACATCAGGATGCATAAAAGGGTAAACAGAAATGGAATATGCAGGCAGGATGTCCAAAGCACATACCACTCAAGAGAGGACTAAAGGTCAGAGGCACATGGCTTCCCAGGGCTTGCCCCCTCCTTTTTGTGTCATGCCCAGGTTAGCTGGCAGCAGGGAAAGCTCATGGGAAATGGTCTGATCCAAGAAAGGTGATTTAATTCCAAGCCATTCATAATTATCTCAGACAGAGGAGGCATATGATATTAAGTATATCATGCTATTTGTCAATAATAATAATAATAATGCTTTGCTAAAAATATATTCATCCTTGGCAGACGAACGTTCTTTTTACAACGTAAAGTTATTTGGACTTCAGGAAAAGTAATGAAGATGGACAGAAGGTACTAGAAGCAGCATGTTCTAGAGTATAGGGTATTAGGCTGAGAATCATAAAATTTGGAGATTATCCCTACTTTTTGTTTATTTGATTCTCAGGGTATTTTTAAAGACTAAGAAAGAATAAGCACCTAAGAAGTATTCTTATCCTTACTTTTCCAAAATGGATACAGAGAGACATAATGGATGGTGATATAGGTTCGTTTCCTTAGAATGTTTTCCAAAGCAAATGAGAAAAATATATTACATATTTCCAAGACCATCACCAGATTCCCCATGAATCTACCAACATGCTTTCTCTTTTCTCTTATTTCTTTCAGATTGATTTGAAAATATTTGGTCTGAGTTCTAGACCTGCCACTTATGAGTTATGTGATCTTGGTACAAGTGACTTAACCTTTATAAGGCCCATACTCTCAAAGAGTCAGCTTATAGTATTAACCAGTCAGAGCCCCGGCAGGAAGCAGATGGCACACTCAAAACAAGTAATTGAGGAAAGTTTAATAAAGAGACTAATTATAAAGGTGAGAGCAGGGATTTGGAAAACTAGAAAGAGCACAGCACCTTAATACTAGCAACATCAGGGAGCCACTACTACCCCTAGATCTGAAGTGGCACCGAGAGGGAGTAATTCCTATATCCTAGGAAGAGTAGCTGTACGAAGAATGTGCCAGGGAGAATTGGGGTCTTGGATAAAAGGGTGCAACCAACTACTGGCCACTTCCTGTGAAATAAATACTCCAACCTTGCCTCAGTCCCTCTCTCCAATCTCTTGATCTGGGGTTGCCAAATCCATCTGGGAACAACAAAGCAAGGGATCCCACTGATATGATCCATACCAGTAGGCCTCCTGGGGCACAAAGTACAGTAAGGAAGGGAGGGGAGCAGAGGTGGAAGGGCAAAGAAAAAATATCCAGCAGAACACCTCACAAAGGTCATGAGCCCATCCCCTCTGATGGTCCTCCAGTGTGTCATCCTTCAAATCCAAGCTATACCTGAAATCCATTTCAAGCTTTCAGTAGGAGAGGAGATGGTCACCTTAATCCTTCCTGGGATCCACATTCAAAACAATCTCTCTACAGTTTGCACATAGCCTTGTGCTTGTCTATTTTAACACACACCTGTTGTTTGTTTTATTCCTACCTATGCTATGTATTGATACATGTTATAGAATCACAGAACTTTAGACACAGAATGAAGGTAACAGAATAAATTAGGGATACCAGCTACTCTCCCACTCCAGAAATATTTATTGGGCTGGATTTTATCATCCGTGCCAACTCTAAGTGACTGGTAGTGACTACCTGGGGCATTGTGCTGGGCGAAGCGGAAAGCTGGACCCACACACAATAGGAAACACGTCTCCTGCAGCTGACCAACAGGGAAATTGAAAGCATACATACCTAAGACTACTTTATCTTGTCAAACACAAAAACAGGATGCCTGGTTAAATGTGAATTGCAGATAAACAATGTATAATTTTTAGTACAAATATGTACCCTGCCATATTTGGGGCATATACTTAAAAATTATTTGTTTATATTAAATTCAAATTAAACTGGGCACCCTGTATTTTTATTTGCTAAATCTAGCAAGCCTGGCCCTGACCCTGGATGAGATTCTTGGCCAAACTTGCCACTTGATAGATGGGGCATCTGAGGTCTGCAGATACCAGGAAACTTGCCAGTGTTACACAGCTGGTTATAACAGAATCAGGACTAGAAGCAAAGTTTCTACTGCCTCATGAGGTGACCCATTGTCTTAGATCATAAACTTTCTGAAGATTTCAGTAAACCTGTAAGCTACCTAGCAAACCATCCCAAGCCACCCGGCCTCTAACGAGCTCTTTTAGATCGATTGAAAATATAACCTGGAAAATGTCATAATGACATTTCATAATACTGTTATGTTAGTTTGTAATGTACAGTGTATTACACAAATTCATCCATTGCTTACAGAATTAATAGCGCCATGCTACCATTCTTATTCAAATTTTAATGGGCATGAGCATCTATATTCACTCTCAGGAGTTCCAGATCAGGCAGCTATTTGGTTTTCTATAAAGACAGAAAATCAGTGACAATCTAGAAATCTATCACAGCTAATAAGTGACTTAAAATGTGAAATGAGAATTTCTACCTTTTCAATCACTGAAACTGCTTCTAAAGCTAAAATACATTTAAAGGAACAAATATTTTTGTTGGAGACTTTCTGATATATGAACAAACCAGTTAGCCTACAAATATGCCCAGTGTTGAGGACACAGGAAGACCAGCAAGGTTGCTGTCTGTGACCCCTATGCCTCACAGTCACTCCTTCTCAATCCATGTATTTGGCTTCTGTAGTCAACAGAATCCTCTTGGTGCACACCTACAGCTCCAAAGGCAAAAGATGGCTTAGACAGGTGAATTTAGGAAGTAGTTCCATCATGTTGTTCATAAGAATCATGTAAGCAGATGTTATGATTTGGCACCACCTCTGGTAGGCAGAATAACGATTCCCAGAATTATGTCCAGACCCTAATCCCTGGAAACTGTGAATGTTTTAAGTTACCTAGCACAAGAGAATTAAGGTTGTAGAAGGGATTAAGGTGGCTAATCACCTGACCTTATGATAGAGAGATTATTCTGGATTATTGGGGTGGGCCCAACGTAATCACAAAGGCCCTCAAAAGTGGAAGAGGGAGGCTGCAGTATCAGTGTCGAAGTGATGCAATGGTCGAAAGCCTCCACCAACCGTTGCTGGCTTTGAAAATGGTTGGGGGCCATGAGCAAATGAATGTGGGCAACCCCCGGAAACTGCATAAAGCAAGAAAACAGATTCTCCCCTACAGTTTCCGGAAAGGAATGATTTTAGCCCACTGAGACCCATTTTCCACTTCTGATCTCCAGAACTATAAGATAATAAAAGTGTGTTGCTTTAAGCCACTATGTTTGTGGTAATTTGCTACAGCAGCCATAGAGAAGTAATACAACACCCTTGTAGAATTATCAACAATTATGTAGTAATAAACTGATATTTATCAGTTTATTACTACATAATTTATCAGTTTATTACTACAAAGCATTTAGATAATGATGTCACTCTCAAACATAAGAGTTATAAAAACTAAGATATTGAGATGAACAATGAAAATAAACAAGAATACAACACTGCTATCTGGAACCAATCCAATTGGAAAAGGAGATGAGAACACATGGTTAAGAAACACACAGGCTATTGATCAGCCCAAATCTTGAATTGATAAGAACTGGGTAAAAGCACAAACTGTGCAAAACTGAATGGGGCCGAAGAGACTCCTGCTAACTAGAGCTGAAATGGAAGCCATCAAAGCTAAGGCTGCATGAGAATATAACCAACCACAAACGGAGAGACCCCTTCTGATGATGAATCAGAGGGTGGAGATAGGCCCTGGAAAGATGAAAGACACTGGATAAAGGAAGAGCCAGCAGTGTCTGTGAACAGGGACTGGGAGGATTTGCAAATGCTTCCTGTGCTGCAAAGGCATCTGATTACAGCAATGATGGCATTTAGCTATATTGACCTTGTATAAGAACTCGACTTCCCAAAGATGCATGGCTCTGCAAAGGCAAGTCACCTAAATAACAGGGCCTTGATAGCTAGAGGAAACCTCAGTACAGTTTATACAGCAGATACATCACAGTGTAGTGGCAGCAACAGTGAGAACAGTGGGGTCAAAACCTATTCCCACAGCATACCCATGAAAAAATGAATAGGGTGGGGATGCACATCTCCCAGGGAAAGCCAAAAGAATGAGAAAACCTCAAAGTTCAGCAAAGATCAGGTTCCCTCAATACAAGAATACCCAGAGCAACAGTTGATCAAAACTAATTCCATAATTAGTTTATTTAATTAATCCACTTGTTCTAATCAACCAGGTGAAGAGAAATCGCCTGAACGAATTAATAGATAGACATACATACATACGTACACAAACATACATACACACATACGCAAACATACATACACATGAACGTGAAGTAGATATTGAGAACCATCAAAAAGCAAGATTTACAAAAATCAAAATTGTTTTAGAAAAACCAACATGCAATTAACAAATATTTGCTGAATAAATGAATCTCCAACAGTCAGAACTAACACATGCTTTCAACATGAAGAGGATTAGTAGTTAGGGGTCATAATTTTGAGGGAAAAATGCTCACCAGGAACATAAGTTCCTGTAGGTAGAACTGCAGAAAGTTAGCGACTGCAATAACAAACAGAGGCTTTCTCTATATATGTCATGCTCACATTCTCACACAGAGCAATGGAAGAATGTGAAGTTGTTCTGGAGACCGTTAAAGTTTCCTTCGCAAGAGAAAAGTTTGAAACTCAGCCCTGTCACTACCTAGCCATGTGATTCTTGGCAAGATATGAGTCCATGTTCTCTCTTTTGTAAAATGGAGACAGTACAATAATAATGTATACGAAAGCTCTTTGCAAGTGAGGCATGAGATAAATCATATTATTACTTCACCACAAGACACAATCATGCTACCAAGATTTTAAAGCCACATAATAAAGATCACTTTGGGTTTCAAGTGAAATAATTCTCAACCATAAATATATATCCAATAACATGTTTGAAAATGACCACAAGAAGAACACTTGGCTTGAGTCATAATAGCAAGCCAGAAAACATTGGCCAAATAAATTGGGCATTTCAAAATTTCACAAGATTACTGATGCAAGAGAACTCATTAGACATAACTCCACTATTTAAAATAACACCAAAATGACAGCAAAATCATTCAATATATTGTTCATCCTATAAAAACTGAAGCTTCTCAAAGCAAATTAACTTCCTGTCTTAGAAACTATGTGACCCCCCCCCAATATATTAGTTTGAAATTTCTTGAAGCAAAGAATCTATCCTATTTGACATCTGTTCAGAAGGATGTGCTTTTTTAAATACTTGGAATATTATTTAGAGCATTTAATACTATATAATGTACTAATATAACTAATAGTATATTTAGATATTATATACGTATTAATATATTATATAAAATATTTAACATATTTAATAATATATTAATAATATGCCCTATGGTTATCATTTAAAGGCACATTTACTTGGATTATTTTTTTTTAACTGTCAGTACAAACAACAACAGCAATCTTTACCACACAGTGTCTTCCACTCCTCTCCAGCATCCAACTAACAGCTTCTTCAAATTCCTGAAGGTGCAGAGTATGCTTGAAAATGTCCGAGTAAATATACTGTAAAAATCTGAGTAGGACAGACACAGATACTAGGGGTCATTTTGTTTGTGCAAAAGTTACTTAAATGACAACTTCAAGTAAAAAGGCTCTTCACAGAGGCAGCTAGTGAGATTTCTGCACTTTGGTCTGACAACTAAGACATAGACAGGCACAAGGGGTAGGAGGTGTAATCTGGCAAAATTAAACAACGAGCTCATCTGGAATATGCTTCCATACATACTAGAGGTTCCCTCACCATCAATAGGGCACAAAGGTGGGCAGGGTCAGCGTTGAACAGTCCTGCTTCCTGGTGAGGAAACTAGTGTCCACATAGTATGACATGGGTGAACATGAGAAATGGTGGGTTGAGTAATGAACAAGCAAAGCAGTCCACTGGAAGAAGTTCTCCCTTCTAGTGCAGCTCTCCAGTTGGCTTACCCTATGACCCTTGTGAGTCAACAAACATTACCATCACTAACAGCAAATGAATGTATAATTCATTTATTTAACAAATATTTATCGAGCATCTACTATGTGGCAGGCCTTGTTCTAAGTGCTGCGGTTACAGCAGGGGACAAAAGAGATCAAACCAACAACAGCAGAATCAACAAAAAACAAAAACCTTGCCCTCGTGGAGCTTACTTTCAGATGGAGGTGAGACAGACATTAATAACTGCTTAATGTGACAAGGACACTGAACTATGCCTTACCAATTAGCATGGGAAGAAAGGGGAGTGTGCAAAGAAATAAAAGAGAAGTGACTCCTGACTTCCCCAGTCCCTAGGTGCAAGTAAAATCACATTAAACATGCTATCAAGATAGGCTGTGTTATGAGCCATGCATTTCTGCAGACCTCCATGAGCTGCTGTGTGTCACATGAGCAGCAGCTGTCTTGCACGGTTTTACGAACAAATGAATTTCTGCTTTTTCACTTTATTCTCTCATCAGGGTCTACTTCCACCCTTACTTTAGTGGGCCTAACCATCACCAAATGTTGCAATATCCTCCTTAAGAATACTTCTCCCAGGTGCTCTGCAGAGGAATGCAAGACACAGGGGTTACAAGTCTCCAGTGATGGCCACCCTGAATCCTTAGGTATCTTGAGGCAAGGTTGAGTGTCTTTTTCATGAGTTATCCCAATCCAGAGGAGGAAGGAGACTGAATTATTGGTCCCAATTTTCACTCCTCTGTTAGCAATATGCACCCACACCCTTGCCATGGCCTCACAGAGGCAGAGTGTATTTCTTCCACCCCACTGACATCGGGCTAGGCTATTTGCTTAAGCAATGAGATGTTAGTATGTGTGACGCCAGCAAGGGCTTACAATGTGCTGAAATGAACACAGAGAACCATCCTGCTGACCTGAAGACCTGCAGCACGAAGCCACCTCCAGGCACAAGAGCCACCCCAGCTGACCCACACAGATACAATAAATGGTTCTTCTAAGCCACTGAGTTTTGGGGTAGTTTGCTACAGAGCATATTATGGCAGTAGTTAACTGATTCACCATGTGTGGCAAACATTGTCACGTTGTCACCACATGTGCCCCAAGTGCCCCACTGAGATCAGCTATATCAGTGTGTGTCCGCACTCTTTCTTCTTGGGGCTTAGTAGCGGGTGGGGTGGGAAACGACCACATTATTTGTAAAGCTCCTTCCCACTCCCCATCCCTATGCCTTTGCTCACCTGTTACCTTGTACACAACTATTCTTTCTCCTCTTAGCCAAGAAACAAAATTTCCCCCACAAATAAGTTCATGCAAATTCTCTCAGAAATTGTCGATCCCATCCACCCACTTCCACTTTGGTTTAACCAGGACAATCTTAGTAAATAATTAAAACAGACCTTAACATTTTTGGCCTGCCACAATCTAGCACAACTCTACCTTTCCAGTCATATTTACTACTCTTTCATTTCATCATCCTGAAGGTCCATCCATCATGTTTCCAGTATGGTCCCTTGAGAATCTACATCTTTATGCTGTCAGGATTCTTTGCCCTGCACTGGAAACTCTCCACCTTCTTCTGCCTCTCCTGCCTCACCAAATGCTATCTATCCTTCAAAGTGCAATTCCAGTGCTACCTCCTCCTCCATGTTCAACTTAATCCCACCACATCCTTCCGCTGGGTCCCTGGTTATCCAGCAGTATCACTCTTCCAACTGCCATTATAGGTACATGAGTGTATCTTTCTGCTCCCAATCTAAATCAGTTTATAAAATGTTAGCCTGTTCATTCCCAGCAAGTGTGTATTTCTTTTCCTTATAAATTATATGTAGAGATAAACATTACCTAGTATACCATTATTTACATAATTGAACCCACACAAAATAATAGACATTTTTCAAGGATGAAATAAAATAAATATAAATAGAAGCCCTAACACTTTCTTCTGCTACCCTCAGTGGATTGCCTTGGGCACCCCTTGAGGTAGGCACATTCTGCCATGGAGGCGATCATCCATGAAGCTAGAATCCATGCATGATCCATATTTCAACTCCTCCCCCAGCACAGCTGCTGAATCTAACATAGTGCCCTATATGCAACCGTAGGGGACATAATTATTCACTGGATGGGTGAATGTACAGTTTTCTCCCCTTGCAAGCCAGGACACTATAATATAGAAGATAAAGGACTGGGAATCAGGAGTCTGGTCCCTGAATAGCCGTGTGACCTTGAGCAAGTCACTTGATATTTCTGGGCTTTGGTTTTCTCATTGTGAAAAATATAAGATGATACGATCTCTAAACCTTCTTGGAACTCAAATGTTTAGGGCGCAAAGAGATTGGGGTGATAACACCTCCTGATGGAAAGAGTGAAAAGAAGATCAATTCGTGAAGTCCTCAGAAGAAAGGTGAGGAGAGAATTCAAGCATTTTGAGGATTATTACTGATGAAGCCATAGCCCTACTTTGTCTGGATCCGGCTGGGCCAGGATTTATCCTGGAAAGTTACATGGCTCTGACCCTCTAAGTAAGACACCTTGGGGACTGTGCCTGGCACCATGGCCCCCCTCAGCCCACCCCCCACCCCCAGCAGAGCTGGTCAGATAAACCAAGAATCCAGATGATCAGGGTGTGAGCAAACGAGGCTGCACTGCACAATACTTCAAGCCTGGGCCTGTTTAAAGTAGGGAACTTTCCCCTTTTGCCTGGCTTCGGCATGTCTGGAGAAAGTCTGTGAGGAGCTTTTACCTTTCTCTGAGGCCTCATGCGTGGGCCACAGCCAAAGGCAGATTTCCGGACCTATCAGACCAATTATTTCACAGGACGTAAGTCCTTAGCCCGATGTTCCTTTTATTTCCATTACTATCTCATTCAATCAGCTCCTGAGTATATGACAGGACTGGGCTTTCTTCCCTTGGGAAGGTCCGCCCACTGTCCAGTCCTCATAGCCTGGAAGAATTTTTTTTTTTTTTAACTAATGGCTTCAATACTTTTTCTTTCTTAGCTTTAGCCATGGTTCCTGGTCCTGCCACCCCAGAAGATGGTAACTAATACCTTTCTCTCATTTATATGGTTATCTTGAAGGTATTTACAGACTGTGGTCACTTCCCCCATAGAAGCCTTTCTTTACGGAGACTATAAATACTTCTTCAGTCAGACCACTCACGTTTGCTCTTCCAACATTCGTATCATTTTTGTGGCCTTTCTTTTATTTCCTCTACATTTTATTTCCTTTTTAAACCGAGGATATGTGAACCAGAGCTAACTTTCCAGATGTGGTTAGAATCTTTTCGAATGAGGTAGAACAATGCAATTCCCCACCTCGACCCCCTGGCCTTTAACTCACCTGGTCTTTAGGTTCTAGGTTTATGTGATGTGTATGTGTAAATATGTTTCTAAACTATCTAGGCTAACCCTAAAAAAAAATCTAGTTATTGCTAAATATCAGACACTGTTCTCAGAAAGTTCCTACTTTTGGAGGATCTCAATGCATCTTGAAAATGTGTTTCATTTTACACCCTGGCACTATCTGTGTAGCTCTCAGAGCATCTTTTTCTTAAAATCAGAAGCACTTGCTGTTGGTCTCAGCTCTGGCATCTGGCTATATCCTGATATTCCAGATAAAGGATTCCGGGTCCCTAGACCTATACTGTTCCATGTAGTAACCATAAGCCACATGTGGCTATTTAAAGTTAATTACATTAACCAAGTAATTTAGTTGAAATTAAATTAACTAAAATCAAGTAACATTTAAAATTCAGTTCCTGAGTTTCACTAGCTAAATATCAAGTGCTCAGTCCACAGTGGCTAGTGGCTACCATATTACACAGCACAAATATGGAATATTTGCATCAGCACAGAAAGTTCTAAAGGACACTGCTTCCCCTTCTTTACATTCCATAGACCTCACTAGCAGGCAGTTATTTTTTCTCTCCCTTGTGCTACATTTTCAGTTCTCATCAAACTCTTTCTGTGTCAGTGAAGATGGAGAACAGCTGGTCCCCATCTTCACTCATCTAACACTCACTCACTGAGAACCAACTATGGGCCAGGTCCTGCTCCGGGATCTGGAAATAAACAGTGAAGGAGGCAAAGTCCGGTACTGGCCCGCAGCCCGTGGGTTGGGGACCCCTTCTTTAGAGGTAGAGTGAGTGCAAAGGCCAGGAGGTAAGAAGGATCTTGCCATGTTTGATAAAAGTATAGAAGGCTAATGTGGCTTAGAGAGAAATAAGAAAAAGGAAGAGTGCTAGAAGAAGAGGTGAACCCAGGTTTCATGGGGCCTGAAGCTTATGCAGTTTGGGGGACCCTCTTTAAAATACAGAAAATAAAATTACAAATATGAACTTGATTAAGGACCTCCCAAATCTTGGAAAGGAACTATACAAATGAGGGTCTGTGAAACTTAAACTTCACAGTAAAGCCACTTTCGGTGAAAGAAGATGTCAAAGAGCTAGGTAAGGACCAGATCTTGCAGGGCCTGAGACTATGGTAAGGATGGGAAGCCACAGGGTGGGGTTTTTGGGGGAGAAGGGCTAGGCTCTGATTTATACTGTAAAACCATTTTTGCTTTATACTTTCTATATCTTCTGGGTAAGAAACTGACAAGGGAAACAAGGACAGCGTGGAAAGAGAAAGATCAGTCAAGTAGGAGACAAGAGATGACTGTGCTCACACCAGGGTCAGGGATGGTGTAAACTGGAGTGGTAAGCAGTGGATGGGAGGGCATTTTGAAGGAACAACCTGCAGAATTGCTAAGGGTTTTGATGTGGAAGGTGAGAGAATTCTATATTTGCAGCTAGAGAAACTGATGGGGGCGGGGCACGGCGGGCCAGGGTGGTGAAATTTACCAGGATAGTTAAGCATCAAGTTCCGGGGAGAAAATCAGTTCAACTTGCCCACATTTAAACTGCTTCTCAGGCATTTAAGGAGAACTGTTTAATAGGCACTTGGCTATACACATTTAGAACTCCGAAGAAAGAAGAGGCTTTAACATATAAATTTGAGCATTATCCGTAACCAAATTGTATTTAAAGGTGGATGAAAACACCTAGGGATAGAATGTAGAAAGAGAACAGGATTTAGAGTCAAGTTCCAGGGGACTCCAACGTTCCAGGGTACGACCCTTTTAAAAAGCTGAAAAGATACTAAGCTTTAATTACTCTCTTTGATTCTTTAACTCGTGACTTCATGGGCTGAAAACTTTCCAAATTCAATTTTGTAACAAGTAAGGGTGGACACTGTCTATTTTATTCACTGTGGAATCCCCATGGCCTGGCATGGTGCCGGCGTAAACTCATTAAGTATTTAGTGAAACTTGAGTTTATCCCTCTCGTGGTCCATGCTGCCCTCATGGTCCACGATGGCTTTACAACAGGGACTCCCATGATCCACCATGATTCTTGAGCCTGGTGGCCCAGAGACAGTCTAACAAAGACCTATATGCTCTGTTCTTCCTAAGTATAAACACATGGCTTACCCCTATACCAAATCCAACTTAAATCACTTATCCATTGTGGATGCTGATTCTAGGTAATAAAGATGCTGGTCTATATACACCCTTTAAAGAAACTGCCAGTTGGGGCGTCCCTGGTGGCACAGTGGTTGAGAGTCCACCTGCCGATGAAGGGGACATGGGTTCGTGCCCCGCTCCGGGAAGATCCCACATGCCGCGGAGCGGCTGGGCCCGTGAGCCATGGCCGCTGAGCCTGTGCATCCGGAGCCTGTGCTCCACAATGGGAGAGGCCACAACGGTGAGAGGCCCGCGTACCGCAAAAAAATAAAATAAAATAAAAAATAAAGAAACTGCCAGTTGTGAAGGGAAAGGGCATGCACTGTTGAGTTCCACAGCTCGAGGCATTAATTACATGATGAGAACCTGGGCACCATCACTAAACCACCGACGGTAACTGAGTACAACCTTAGTTTATCAGAACTGGACAATGGTTTATCATAGCTTTTCTGAACAGGAATGGGTTTTCAGTTTGGTAGCATGTGTAACTCTAAGTAAGCAGTATATGTGAATGGATACATTTTTGCTCCAGGATGTGGTTTTCTTGACTTGTCTCAAGGCCTGAGCCATATTAATTGATCCTGATAATATGCAACCCAGAAGTATGTCTTGTAGGATCTGCCTCCAAAATTTATCTCATGGCCATGCACTTCTCCCCATCTCCACTGCTGGTACCCTGGTCTACGACCAGATAGCATCTCAACTGGAACTCTCCAAGAGCCTTCTAAATGGGCCCCTGCTCCATGCTTGCCCCCTTCCTCACTTCTATCCTTTGAGTATAGACACAGCCTGGGGACAAACAAGATTTAAAATGCAAGATTTCCAAAAGTTAATTTTAAAGACACTTCTATGGGAAAGGGCAGTTGAATATATCCTTCTCAAGTTTAGCACCGTCCCTTAAGCTAGGCATCTTCAACCCCGCTTCGCTTACAAAGAATTCTTTAAGGATGTTCAACTGAGGTGTCGTCTGCTTTTCCTTCTTCCTATTAAAAATGGCTCTTGGATGCTTTTATTCTTAGTGATGCCATTCTATTGTAGCACCAATATAGTTACATAAGTGCATCGTTTCATGCTCTATTCACCTTCTGAATCTTTTAACCCGACCTCTCTCAGCTGAGAAAAGAAATATTATGGGTTTAAATCTATCTGCTATCAGCTGCAGCAGGGTAATTCTTACCCTAGGGCCCCAAACCCTCATTTCGGACGTACTAATCCGAACCTCTTTTGGAGGCAATGCTATTTCCTTCACTACCTGGTTTGGCTGTGTGCTGAGCCCCAGTTACATTTAGGCAGTGGAGAGGAAAAATAGGGATATTAACCTCTAACACTGATGAAAATAATAGCCACAATAAAATCGGGATGAAAAACGCAGGGGTAGTAATTATTCTGCTCTACCTTACCCCAGAGGAAACAGCTTTCAGATAGAGCCTTAGGAATTTGTAAAAGGTCCCTTCGTCTGGGGTTTTATAAGGCAGGTGGAAGGGCTATCTGGAGGCAGGGGGAGTTGCCAGGGCCTCAGACAACGTGGCATTAAGTGATGGGGTCCCCAGCAGAATCCCTCTCCTCTCCCTCAATTCTTCAGTGGTTGAAAAATCTGAGGATGCAGGCTCTTGGAACCACTTTCCTCCTCTGTTCTATCTGGCAGCAGCCTAGTGTGGAAAATATACTAGGCTATATTTCAAATAACCTAAACCAACTGGCAAAAAGTACTAAATTCTTGCTTTTGTGTCTGGCTCTTAAATTCCTGCAGACCTGACTTAACAGACAAGAGAGGGTCATAAAACTGAACCTGTGAAACAAAAATAGACCTTTTGGGACTTCTCATACACACACAGCAGGGGTGCCAAAATCGCTTTCATTTTTTCATGTTTCCAATCATGTTGTGCTTCCTCCGTACACTTGTGTGTCTGAGGAGGCATGGGGGAGCAAGCGTCTTTCCAGGCACGGTGTGTGCCACTGAAATGTACGGAACTGCAAGGGCTTAAACTCTCAGGGTCCCATCTTTATGTAAAACAGCATCTCCACCTTGCTACACCCTCTCTATTGCTGTAATTAATTTCAGGCACCTAAGACAGCACATCTCAGTTCTGTGTGCTACTCTAACTGCTGTGGTTTAAAAAGGCTTTATGCTTTGAGGTTTCCTCGTTCAGACATCAAACAATTTAAATCTAAAAAAAAATACACAAGTGCCTTCACACACACAAGTGCCTTCTGGCTACCAATGACAGGGAGTAGCAATAATAAAAAATAATAATAGTAAAAAATATGCAACCACGTTAATGCCAGGGACCTCGGGACGCAATAGACAGAAATGAAATTAGAGGGGAAATCATGATATTGCTGAAGTGCTGGAGTGCTGCTCTCACACTAAGACCAGGGGGATTGGGATAAGGTAAAGTTAATTGCATTTCCAGATGACAAACCTCTCACCTCTGAACTGAATGGCTCTTTATAAAAGCTATCAGTAATAAACTGTAAATCTCAGCCATGATTGCAAATAAAGGTCATCCCTTTCATGCTGCCACTTTCCTGGGCCTTATTACATTCCCGCCTGAACCATTCCCACTTCTTAAGGTGTGCCAGCTGTCCGTATAAGCAATCAGCACGGCTTGCTTTATTTTTTTAAGGCATGACATTATCGGATTTACATCCCTGCACATTGTGCAAACTGAATTGGGCCAGTTCCGTACTCCTGGAAGGGAAGACAGCATCCAGAGGTAGGATTACTCTTCACCTTCTCCCACGAATGTAAAGGAGGTCCTGCATTCCCCTGTTTCGCAACCTAGCACTGCCAGGCTTCGTAAGAAGACACACATCCCATATAACATATCGGGCTTAATTGCTGGAGCTCTGTCTCACTTTTCCTTTCTCTATGTGCATGGCAAGGACCCCTATTCCTAACCACTCCCTGGATCAACTAGCCTCCTTTGGAAAGCTGAGTTAAATTTAATTTAACATAAATAAGGAAATATTCATTAATTTCTACTCTGTTGATGACATTGTCCCCAAGTCCTTTTTTCTCAGTGCATCTCTCCAATTTTATCAACAACAACGGTGGTGAATATTTGGTGACTGCTTACTCTGTACTGAGCATGCTTACCGTAACTGAGTACAGTGCTGAGCATGTAACATTACCTCATCTAATTCTCATATCTGTACGGCTGCATTCCATTTCCTCTCCATTTTGCAGATAAGGAAACTGAGGCTCAGGTTTCCCACCACTGCAAGTGGCAGAGGTGGGATTTTTTTCTTTAGCTGAAGGGACCCCAAAGCATCCTGGAAGGGACTGAGAAAGATGAAATAACACAAAACAGCAAAGCCAACGCTGAATGCAAAGCTGACTTCAGAAGCTCACTCCCAGGAAACAGAGCAGACGCTGGAAGTTACCCATGCTGGGGAAGAGAAATAGGTGCACTAAACACTCCAACAACAAAACTCTAAGAGACCCTGCACTAACCACTACCCTTACTGTTGAAGGGAGTGTACAAAAAAAAAAAAGAGAAAAAAGCATTAGCCTTCAACTCAAAATGAAAATAGTTCCAATTCTGGTTATATTTGCCCACCACTTATCCATTTGCCCTTTATTCATTCAATCACCACGTGACAGGCAAGATAATCACTCTGATTTCAGTTTCTCTATTACCTTCCCATGTCTACAAGAGCTGTTGTGTTAAATGAATGCTGAAAATACTTTGCAAAATATAAAGTATCCTTCAAAAGCAGGTTTAAAATTCACAATAATCCCCTAAAGGGTAGCAGCAATGTACATTCTTTTGTTTTAAGCTCACTTTTAACTATTTTTAAAAATCAGACAGGGAAAATCTTAATATCTGAGAACAGCCACTGATCCACTCAGAGCTATAATCATTTCCCATGTGTGTGGCTTTGCACCATACTAAAACACTAAAGGATTTAAAAGACCTAAAATACCTTGTTCTTGCCTTCCAAGAGCTTACAGTCTAGTCTAATTAATCAAAATAAAATGATAAAATGGCAATGCAGGATTTAATCAACAGTTCAAACTAACACAATGAAACCATGTCAATACAAAAATGATGACCAATAATTTGTACCTGAGCTCAGGTAAAGAAAGTCAAGATCACTTCATAGTAAGCAGTCCACTGGAAGGAGATTCTCTAGACCTTGAATAAGGTAGAGAGTCTTGATTAAAGAAAGGAGGACATCTCATACTTAAAATGCAACATAGATGGTAAAGAAATCTCTGAAAGGAGGGATTCTTCTTCTTCTGTGGAATATTAATCATAAGGTTTCTAAATGGAAAATTCACAGGTGAGTGGAAAATGAACAAAGCTACCAGGAAGCTCTGGGGAGATAAACTAGAACTAAGTGTTTTCTCTGGCATCGTGGGACTCTTCTGCTCTGGGATAAGCCCCAAGTGTCCTGGGCCCTGCCCCAGGGCGAGGGTCCAGCTAGAATCCCCAGGAGATGGCTACACAGACAGGAAGGCAGTAATCCACATCTGATATTTTGAAGACAAAAACTGGCATATGACTGTAGCATTCCTGAATATCCCAACATTTGTAAAAGTATGTCTTGGGAATTCTGGGCCTCACTTTTCCCTTTATTGACTGTGCTCAAATTCACATGTCCAAAGACCACCAGAGTACGATCAGTGAGTGCAGTACTGGAATGACACACAATCCGATTATAATGACTGTCCAGAAGTTAAATTTTTTAGTGATGTGGACAATTCATCTGAAAAGACAACAAAAATAATGAAGGAGAAGGAGGAGGGGGACGCAGGGTAAGGCAGAGGGGGTGGCGCTTCATTCTGGGATGTGATTGAGAAGAAAACCCCAAGAATGACGTTGCCTTTACTGGGAGCTAAAATCCCGCACAATGTTCATTCATTCATTCTCTCATTTACTGTGTCATATCTGCCATGCACAGGGTGAAACATTTAGGTCCTACAATGGTACACAAGGCCCTAGTTTATGAGGACCTTAAACCAGAGAATTCCACAAATGAAAACCTAAGGCACACAAGCACAATTCAGGAAAAGCAGAATTGGAGCCACACTCTTACTGGTTAGCAACAAAGATCACCTCTGATTAAACTATTGTCCCAAGACTTCCTAAGATTTTCTTCTCTCCATCTAATTTAGACCTCCAAGTCAAGACTGGGGTGGATTTAGCCACCATGAACTCCTATGATCCAGCAAGGCTTATTCCAGTTGAATTCTAATGTTGACTCATCTTTCCCTGTTAATTTCTTTCACTTGTGGATAACTTCATGTTTTTTAAAGTGGATGTACGTACAGACTGCCCCCATGAAAGTGTAACATAACTGCTAAGTGTCATTACTATTCAAAGGCTTTTTTAGACACCTATTTGCTATTTACAAGGAAGTCCCTGGGTACACATGAAAGGTAGTATCAGTTATGCAGTAACAATAATAAAGAAGACGTGTGTATAAAAGCAACAGCTTTCACTTCTTCCATATTAAAAGCCTTAGCAGTGATTATGATGAACAAAACAGAAAGGGAGAATTTTCTTGTGAAGATGAGGAAATTAATATAATTTGGGGGCTTTGGAGGAGTCAGGGATGTTTAAGCTAGTTATTTTATTTAACATTTCCTGCCTCATTACCTGAGCAAGAGATCACTGTATCTGAATAATCCTGGAATCATTAAGCTTCTTTTTTAGAGAGAGATCCGTGTTTCCCAAACTTTATTATTTGTCAGAATTTTCCTGGTAGGTCTTCTGAGGGCTGCATCCCCTAAGATTCTGATTGAGTAGGTCAGGGGTGGTGCCCCAATTTTGCATTTTTAACAAGTTCCGGGGTAATGTTGCTGCTGGTGGCTTGTGATCACACTTTACGAGCCACTAACGTAGATCAGGGTTTGGCAAGCCCTGGCCTGCTGCTCCTTTTGTAAATAAAGTTCTATTCAAACACAGCCACACCCATCATCTACATATTGTTTGTGGTGGTCTCACACTACAACGGCAGAGTTGAGTAGTTATAATAGAGATCGTTGGGCCCACAGCATTGAACATGTTTACTATTTGGCCCTTTACAGAAAAAGTTTGCTGACTTTGGGTATAGATTATAACCAGAGTCATAGACACTTAGGGCTAAGAGGAACCATCTCTAACTGGATTCTCTATTTAATAAATAAAAAATACCTGCCCATGAAATTGGGAAAAGCTCAGACTGGAGCCCAGGCAGGGCCCTCATTGGCCAGTGCAGGATCCTGGTCAGACTGAAAGACTCCCTTTGGTCAGGAATCATGCTTGAGGTTCTCAGCCGGCAGCTGATTCAGTGGAAAGGCAACACACATGCTACTCCTACCTCCAGATGATAAATCTGAATCTCAAGACTCATGGAGAGGCAAAGCCTGATCCTCTATTTTGTTGGGTGGATGAACCCAAGTGCTGATACCATTTGTTTGGGGCCACAGACACCTTTGAGAATCTGCTAAAAGTTATGGACTTCCTAACCCAGGAACAAGTCTGACACATGTAAAATCTTGCATGCAATATTAAGGGGCTCAATTTTTCCCTGAAGCCCACTCATGAGCAGCAATTTTAGGACCCTAATTTAGCCTACAATAGAGGAAAACATTCAAATCTAGCTTTCTTCTTCTGGTGGCAGATACTCATCTGCCATCCTTCCCCTTTGAGAACGTGAATATCCTTAAGTAAAGTGTAGTGGAATCATCAGCTGCTTACTGAGTATCTATGGCTCTTCCACATTTCCCAGCTCTCTTGCAGTTAGATAAGGCCAAGTGGTTAGGTCTCGGATCAGTCTCTGAGCAGGAATGACATGTATAACTGCTGGGTAGAAGCATTAAAAGCTGGCATATGACTCTCTGGTTCCCTCCTTTTCAACAAAAAAAGGAGGCCCTGTGTTCCAGGTGGTCTGCTACAAGATGGTGGACCTGAAAGCCTGGGTTCCTTAAATGCTGTGTGGAGCAGACGCCCATCCACCACTGAGCTGAGTTAAATACGTTAAATATGCACTGTAAATTAGAAGTAAACCTTTGTCATGTTAAGCCCTTGTAAACTGGGAGTTAATTTGTTGCCACAGCATAAACTAACCTATTCTGAAATACAGGGGGTAAAATCTTAAACTACATGAATCTATGGGACTTCCTTCTTTCCCAACTTTAAGTGTTGGGGCAGCATGAAAATGCTAGTTGCCAAAGAGAGGAACAGTGAAACGGAGGCCAGGATGAGTAGCCCAACTCCCTCCATCTAAGGTACCACTCCTGCAGATGCCAGGAGAGTTGACTGTTGATGATTCACAGCTGCATCCCTAGCTCAAGAGCGCTACCACATCCATGACTAGTTAATGTGGGGGTATAAAGGTACAACCCCCTTCCTCCCATTGGAGAGAACTCTCAGTGGCTGACCCAGCCTCAGAACTCCCGGTAGGATCAACTACGGCCTCTGAGGCAACCACATCAACTCCTTTCTCTGCCCAATCCCACTTCCTTCCCAAGACCATTAGCAGTGTTGTTCCTAAGTGTACTTCCTAAAATCCCCCATGCACACACATCTCCACCTCAGACTGTTTCTGGATAACTCAACGTTAAGACTGGCACTTAGGAAAGGAAAGAATGGGGCAAAAGACGGGCAACAATAAAAATTCTTTGTTGTTTTATTAACCTGGAGGAAACCCAGTGGGAAAGAAGATTGTGGCCTATGACAACTAGGACAGTTTCATATTTTAGTCTAGGAGACTGATGAATTATTCACTCACGTCCATAATCTTCTGTCAATTGTTAGTCAACTGTAAACCAGTCAATAGTGTTCACTACAAAGAATAATAATAACAATAGCTAACACTGACTCTGTGCCAGCTGTATGTAAAAAGACTTTACAAAATAATACAAATAAAAATAAAAAGACTTCACATGCATTAACTTCATTTAATCTTTGCAACAATTCAATAAAGTAGGTACCATTATTATCCCATTTTCCAGATGAGGAAACTAAATAAAGTTAGATGATCTGCTCAAGGTCATGCAGCCAGTAAGCTATGAGGCTGTAAGTAGATCTGTTCTAGGTACTACATTCCACCTTATCCTGGACTCCACCTATTCAGCTGGCAGCATCCCCACCAGGCCAACGCTGTTCCTAAGAAGAGTAACCCAACAAAGTCAGGCTGTGTTTAGGAAGCAAGGAAAGGACGAAGGTGGGAAAAGCAGGAAAGTGTGTACTCTAGGTGGATAGACTAGCATGATAAAACCTCACTTGAAATATGGTCAGAGGAGCCAATCACAGGAAGAAGATGCCTGGCTGTCTTAGAGAGATGGCAGGTAGAAGAAAGCAGACAGGCAAGCATCTGGGCTCTGGAATCACAGACAAGTATGTAACTTGAGCAAATTACTTAAACTCTCTGAACTTTAATTCCCCATCTGTAAAAGGGGATAAAAGAAACATCTGAGGATTAACAAGAGGATTAAATGAGAAAAAGCATGTCAAGTGCTTAACCAAGTGCCTGGCACCTAGAGAGCAATACCAATTCATATAGTCACGAGTCTTTTCCTTAACCATGACCAAAAAAGAAAAGAAAAAACAGATTCTCACAATAAGAATTTTTTAAATTTATTTTTAACAATATAATACATGTACATAGTTTGAAAAAGCCAAATAGTTCTATAAGGCCTCCAAAGAAGAACAGCAGTTCCCTGCTTCACCTTCTTTCCAATATTGATTCCTGCTCTCCAGAGGAAACCCTTTCATCTTTTAGTTGTTTCTTTTGGTATTTGCTTCTATGTTTCTAACTAGTCTGCTTTTCTTTGTGTTTCTTGATTTTCTTTTTTTTAAGTATATTATCCATTGATTTCACCCTATGGAAAATGAGGATTCAGATCTCTTACAATGCTAAGCATGTGCATGTGTGTGCACACATGTCATTCTTTTGATAGAGTTATACCGCAATTTTTTCTTAAAATGATACTTACTGTTTACAATGTAACTATATTATAATTATATTAACATTTCAACACATAAGCCTTGTGGTTTATTATAATTATAGTTCTTTTCTTGCACAACTTTTGGTCTTTCCAGGAGTTGGTAATGTCCTTGTTTTTTTCTTCTTGGTTTTCTACATATCTAACATTAATATATTCCCAAATTCTCTGCCACATTTATCAATTTCTTATGAATACATTTAAATGCATCAAATTATATATCCTATATATATATATTTTTTCCTCAGAGACATCTGGATCCCTATGTCTTATTGCTCCAAACTAGACTGGGTTTCTATTTTAAGCCTTCTGCCCAGCAGTCATCCTGAGGTGTCTCTTCCCTATTATCCTGAAAATTCAATTTGCCTCCTTCTAGTGTTAAATCATCTATATCCTAGATTTTTATCTCTTCTTTTTTAGATTATTCCATCTTTATTAGTAGAATACACCCTTCAATAACTTTCTGAGAAAAGGTACAGGGGAGGTAAATCCTACCCTCATGCTTAAGCAACAATTTGACTGGTTACTAAGTTCTACATTGGAAATAATTTTTGCTCAACATTTATTGTTTTCTAGTTTCCAGAACTGTTGAGAAAGCTGAGGCTGATTGAGACCGTTTTCCTCTCTGAAATTTTTAATCCCTATTTAAATGAAATTTCTGCCATATTCACTTCTTGCCTGGGTATTTGGGGGACATTCTTCAACTTGAATAATCTTTTCAAATAGCACTGTACTCTTATTTCATGAATGTGGCATATTCCCGTGTCTCTCTGTGTATTTTAATTTTGTTTTTGTATTTTCTTCTTTCTTCACTGTTTCTACCTCCTCTGGGTTCTTTTTTCCTCTTTGTTCCTATCATCAAGGCAAAAGTTTCATTAAATGTCTGAGGGGACATTGTTTATTTATATTTTAAAATGAAACCTTTTTAAAAATCCATTGGAAGTTCTGTGTGAGGTGATCTCTGTATTCAGAAGGGGACCTGATTGTGTCTTTGGGATCTCAGCTGACAGCATCTGTAGATCTTTCCTCTTGGAATGATCAACTTCCTCAGAAAGGACTCTTCCAGTCTCTAGCCTGGAGATGATAAGCCCGGTCAACAATGTTCCCCATCCAAGTGGCAGACAAGGGCAAGGAGGTCTCACCATTTAGTACTCAGACTTCATTTAATGCCCATATGCATGGAACAGTAACCCTCACTCAGCTGTGCCTGATTCCCCACATCAGCACCTGTTCAGCCTCTCCAGAGCTCCAAGCTTCTGAAGCAGTCGGGCAAAGAGGTCTTCATGTGAAGGACAGAGTGGGGGAATCTAGAGGATCAACTGACTTTTATGCAACTTCCAACTAGTTCTGTTCCCAGCCCTACCCATCCCCACACCCTCAGAGACAGTCAGTGGCAGAATCTTTCTTGTTCTAGCACCTCACACTGGCTCAGTTCTTGACTTTGCCTTTTGTAGACATGTAGCTCCATTTTTCTGTCTTCCACTAAATCTGTTACCATCAGTCCAGTTGTTTCCCAGCCCCCAAAATTTTGTTGACATTTCTTATCTGTCATCACCTCCTCTACTGTTTGTTGTCCTTATGACTTTATGCTCTCTTATATCTAAACCATCATTTTAGTAAGGCTTTGAGAGAGAGCAGAAAAAAACCCATGTGTTTAGCCACCGTGTTTCTGAATTACGTCTTGGCGTTAGACGCCTTTGGTGAACCACTTCCATTCAATCACTGGGGTATTTGATCTCTAAAATGCTAAGGAATAATTACAACTGACTTACCCAGTGGAGTATCAGAGGGGAAGGCAAACAAACAGTGTAAACCCTTCAATAAACCATAAGACATGCTGTGATTAAAATGCACACAGGAATCTGTACAGTGGGTGCAAGCACAGATCAACCTCAGCAAACGACCTCATGCGTCCTATTTTGGATGACTGAAGAAAACTGATGGCAACGATACACGTACTGCTCCAGCTACTGAGGCTGTTCCATGGACTGGCTGTTCCGTGTCTCCTGGTTTCATTCTCTCTATCATCTTCATGCCAGCATTACCAATTTGGGTGAGACCTGGGTTCATTAGATATTCAAGCAGCATTTGTTTATCCTGGGAGTGAAACGGAGTAAGGTTCATGTAGCTTCATCTTAATGAAAGTTTATTATGTTGTAAATCTGATGTAACTTCAGGGGCTTGCCGCCTTGCATGACAGATGCATTATCTGGCCTAGGAATTGTAAGGAGTGACTTCATAATGTACTCACCACAAATTCCGATATTGGATAGACTTACTCTATAAATCTGCTGCCTAAATACTCTGTTTTCCAAACAACCCAATCCAAAAATGGGCAGAAGACCTAAATAGACATTTCTCCAAAGAAGATATACAGATTGCCAATAAACACATGAAAGAATGCTCAACATCACTAATCATTAGAGAAATGAAAATCAAAACTACAATGAGATATCATCTCACACCAATCAGAATGGCCATCATTAAAAAATCTAGAAACAATAAATGCTGGAGAGGGTGTGGAGAAAAGGGAACACTCTTGCACTGTTGATGGGAACGTAAATTGATACAGCCACTGTGGAGAACAGTATGGAGGTTCCTTAAAAAACTAAAAATAGAACTACCATATGACCCAGCAATCCCACTACTGGGCATATACCCTGAGAAAACCATAATTCAAAAAGAGTCATGTACCAAAATGTTCATTGCAGCTCTATTTACAATAGCCAGGACATGGAAGTAACCTAAGTGTTCATCAAGAGATGAATGGATAAAGAAGATGCGGCACATATATACAATGGAATATTACTCAGCCATAAAAAGAAACGAAATTGAGTTATTTGTAGTGAGGTGGATGGACCTAGAGTCTGTCATACAGAGTGAAGTAAGTCACAAAGAGAAAAACAAATACCGTATGCTAACACATATACATGGAATCTAAGAAAAAAAGGTCATGAAGAACCTAGGGGTAAGATGGGAATAAAGACACAGACCTACTAGAGAATGGACTTGAGGACATGGGGAGGGGGAAGGGTAAGCTGTGACAAAGTGAGAGAATGGCATGGACATATATACACTACCAAACGTAAAATAGATAGCTAGTGGGAAGCAGCCACATAGCACAGGGAGATCAGCTCGGTGGTTTGTGACCACCTGGAGGGGTGGGATAGGGAGGGTGGGGGGAGGGAGACGCAAGAGGGAAGAGATATGGGAACATATGTATATGTATAACTGATTCACTTTGTTATAAAGCAGAAACTAACACACCATTGTAAAGCAATTTTACTCCAATAAAGATGTTAAAAAAAATGTAAGTGATCAAAATATAAAAAAATAAATACTCTGTTTTCTTAAACTGTGTATATGTGTGTATATGTATGTTCACACGTGTGCTCTGTGTGTGTGTGTGTGTGTATATATATTTTTTTCCTTTTTTTAAATCAGCCAGGGGCCCAGCAGAAAGCAATTTGCACACACTCAAATGGGGTAACTAAGAAAAGTTTAAAGAAGAAACTATTTGCAGAGGTGTGAGTTTGGTTTAGGGAAGCCCAGAAGAGGCAGTGAAGCACCCTAGAGGTAGCAAGAGCACAAGCCAATACCACTCCCAGGCCTGAAGGTGCCAAGACAGGGTGGGGTTGCCGAAACCTGGCAAGACCAATGGCTGTAGGAGAGGGCTGCAGACTGGAGCTCTTGTCTTCAGTAGAGAAATGGAATCAATTCTGAGCCAGAAATGGAGGGAGCCAGAGGGATAAATACCAGAACCTCTCTCCTCCTGCCACCCATTCTTCTACTGAGCCTCCTATTACTCACAGCAAAGTAGAAGCTGCAGGACAATGAGGGAGGTATTGCAGTCATAAAGGTCATCTGTCCTCTAAGGCACAATGAGAGGGGTAGAGAGTATTTTATATATATATATACTATATATATATATATATATATATATATATATAAACATATATTTTATATATATATATATGGAATTTTGTATCCTTGGGCCCCTCTGAAGATATAGGAATGACGGAGTCAGGGCTAGAGGTAAGTGAATGCCCATGTCATAAAGTGACTTTACAATAGGCTAATACTGTTATGTTTTACACCATTATTTTTTGTTTGTTATATGTTTGCTTTGCCCATTAGGTTGTAAGTTCCTAGAGAGCAGGGGGCATGCTCTTTTGTGTTCCAGACCAGTGCTTAGCACACAGAGACCCAGTAAGGAAGGAATTTATAGAAATCACACCAGCGAGTGACTTCGGTTTCTCCATCTACAAAATGGGAACGCAGGGAATGGGGAAAGATACTTAACTACATTACTCCAAAGGCTGTAATCTGTGTGGTCCAAATACAGTGACATCTGGAATAAAAAGTACTAGAAGGCATTTCAAATATTATAATAATTTTACTGCTACTCTTATAGACATATCCAAATAGGATCATATGTTCGGGGCACGTCTGGATCATAACAGAGTAGCCTATCTGTTCTGTAATAAATGCATTGCCAGGCAGCAACTGTGCAGTTAAAACATAATCAGTCAACAGAATATGCTTCTTAGGCCTCAAAAATTTCTCTCTCTCTCTTTCTCTCTTTCTCCCTTTTGAAAATGGACGCTCAAGCCCTAGGCAACATAACCACTGAGGTTTTATTATAAAATACATTTCAAAATAATGGTTGCAAGTCTTGGAAGCAAAGAAGAAGATGAAAAAGAAGTAAACAAGGCCTTTTTCTCCTACTAAATGATAAATTAAAAGCAACACTTTGCTGTTCTGCCTCATTTATTATTGCATTGCACTCTCACCGCTAGAGTTAAGGTTGTGTCAGCGTTTCCATTATAAACCCCTATTTTCAAGGGTTTATCATTCAGCCATAATAATTTGCTCCAGGCTGAAACTTTCCATGCAAAAGGTCTCATTGTAGGACCAAACTTAGGACAAATTTAAAGGAGGAAGAATTGAGTTGACTGGTCTGAGGTTAAAAATGGAAACAAAATTGTCCTAATTTGTTGGCCCTTCTCTCAACTTCAGAATGCATCTTCAATCTTAGAGAAACCTGAAACACCAAAAGGAGATGAGAACGTGCGTATAGTTTTTTACTCCTCTGTGAAAACAGTCACTATCGGCACAAAGTAGCAGTAGATACAGATATATTAAAAGCCAACTTACACCATACACTCCTGTGTTTATAATTTACATATTGCTACTGATTTACAAAACTAGATCACTTGCCTGGGTATCTGTTCTTTGGTTAGCTTTTCTTTTATAACAATTCCTGTAAAGTGTAAAGGATGGACATGTGTGACTCAGCCACAGAGAGCTCAGTATTTCTGAACGTGAACGTTATTTTCTGCCATTACACCTCTCTTTCCACCTCAGAGGGTATAATCTACAAAGTAACTATTTCTATGCCCGTGTCCCAACTCCAAAGAAGTTCTAGACGTCTTCTTCTACGGCATCATTCTGCCTCTGTGTACACTTGAGTCCCAAATCCAAGCCTTATTCCAGCGGTGGTTGTTAATCTTCAGTACAGGTTTATTTTTCTGGCAGGTTAAGCTGTATCCAAGATGTCATTAGACAGACACCAGCTTACAAAGTGGACTATTGAGTTCAGGGTGCCAGTAATGCTCAGCAGAAATAACAAAACTCATTTCAAAAACCAGAAAAACAATTTTGCATTGGCATCGTCCACAAGTCAGAACTGGAGAGGCCCACATGCCTTATAAGTTAAGAGTGTCTTTCAGATGCCACGTTTCAAGACTTGTTGAGCTGAGCTTCCACTCCAACATCTGTTTAGGCTGATAGAGCTCTGTGGACTTAACTCCTGGACTTGAAGCCAAATCTATCGATCTGTGGTTCTTAATCTTCAGCGTGCATCAGAATTAGCCTACCACCAGAGGCTCTGATTCAATCGGTCCACAGGCCAAGAATTTACATTTCTAACAAGTCTGCAGGTGATGCTGCTGCTGCTGGTGCGGGGACTACAGTTGCAAACCACTGGTGTGTATCTTTCAAATGTGTATTAGTGAAAATAAATGGATGTTATAGTATTCTACATGGCATAGTATTCTTAAGTACTGTCTTCTCAGGGCTTTTCAAAGTATCTTAAAATGAAGTCATTCAAGCTCCTAGAACCCTGTAATGGTATAATGATCTGTAGTTTACAGATGGGAGAATTAAGGGCAAGAGCTTTGTCTAATACCAGACAATAAATCAAGAGCAGAGCCAGGATGAAGAATCAAAATTCCAGACTCCTAATTCCACAGTCCAGGTGTGTTCTGACCTATGCTGGCCAAGTGGCCATTCTTTATAACATGAAATAACAGCATGTGCTGGCCACAGATGATTTTAAATGGAATCAATATGCAGCATGAAAACTGACCATTTTTATAGCCATGCAGTATAAAGATCTACCTTATACCTTCACTCACTTTGTTTCAGTAATTGAAAAGTATACCTTAAGAAATGCAAACATGAATATGGGGAAATGGGCTCTTATTTCTAGGGGTAGCGACCATGTGAGTCCAATGTAACCACAAGGAAGCACCAAGAAAAGTCCCCCTCCACCAACAAAAATAGCGAGGTAGCAATAAGCATCATCTTATCTCACTACAGCAACCAAGAAAGGAGCTGGCGATACTAAATCACAGAAGTAATGTGAGGGGGAAAAGAAAAAGACAACTGCGGACAAAATAAGAAGGGAAAGTTTTATTAATTCTAAATACGGTTTCCCCATTGGGTTTACACTAGCATTTGTCCTAATAGGTTCCAGATGTTCAGCCGTCCTGTAAGTAGCTACCTAGGATAAAACAGTAGCTTGCCTCCTTTAAGTTAAGAAGGTGAAATTGTGGACCTCAGGGCTGATTTACAGTTTAGTTAAATCAGAGCCCACAGCATGAAGGAACAGATCGGCAAGCAGTGGGTGAAGGTGAAAATAATTGTTAGAAAAGGCTGGCGGCTCAAGAGTTAATACCAACCTTTCCTTTGAATGCAGCCTTCTGTAGTAGCTAATGAAGGTAATGAAATATGACATGTAGTTTGGCCCTTGACCATGGAGTGCACCCCCCTCCCCTCTGTGCTGCGAACAAAGCCAAAACAGATGTAGCGACTTCTGTATGGTTTGGGGTTGACGTTTGTTACACAGAGCAGGTCACCATGTACATTCCCAGAACGTTTGCTTCTGACACATGCGGCATTATCTGAGAAAGATGCTGCCTTTGTTTGTGAGGTGGGGAGAGAAGAGAGGGGCAGAGAGAGCAGACAGGGGGACTTGAGCCTCTATGAAAATTCAGCCAAATTCCCCTCCTGTTCTTTGCTCTGGTTCTCAGCCATCATGCGCCTGCCCATCCCCTCCCCTTGACTCTCTCTAAAATGGAAAAACAAAAAAAACGTTCTGTCCTTTAGGGGGAATAAAGAGGCAGCTTTCCTTCAGCAAAGGAGCTTTCAACAAGACTGGATTTTATAGAAAAATCTCCCTGTACATTGACCGCTGGCCAATCTTTTAACATTAAAAGAAAGGGAACAATAACGGGTATACTACACCCAAGGATGGCTTGGATTCTTATTTCTGAAAGTCACCTATGCTGATCACAGTTGATAATGAACAGGCAGAATCTCCTTGGCAAACAACATCAATATTTTAGCTTCTCTGACTTTTGTCAGTATCTGTGCCTGGTATCCCCATGCAAGCGGACAGGTCTCAGATGAATGTATGCTTCTTGCAATAAAAAGCACTTGGCTTGGCTATGCTGCTAATCCTAATTGCAGCTGTACTGGATCCAGCTTTTCTGCTCTTGAGGGCCACTGGACTATTTAGCTGTTTGATTTTTTCCCCCCAGGGATCTCACTCAAGTGGTTTTCTTTAAAGAAAATTTCATCAAGTCTTGGCCTAATACAGCATCTATTCTTTCCAAAAGATCAGATCTTCAGCAAAGTTAGGGCAGAAAAGAGGAGGAGAAGCAAGAGTCCTCTTGACAACTGATAGCCTGTTTCAAGTGTTATTTATCATTCTCAGCAGAAACACTGACATGTGCCTTTTGAAAGGGGATACTGTACCTTTAACCTTGAATATGAACGCATTCTTAATTTGGGATGCAAGCTGAGGTTCAAAAACGGATAGCCTTTGGGTGGTGGTTGGGGGGAGGGGTGTGGCTGGATTTATTTATGAGACATGTGGAAAATTTTGACATCACAGGCTAGAGCCATTATTCACTTGTTACATGACACAAGATTGGCTCTTTTAATGCAGCAACATCACATAAAAAAAATTTGATTTTGTCCTCTGACAGCAGGCTGGTCCTCTGCTGCTCACTACCCACTCACCCCCCAAAATGTAATCTTTTTAGGTTAAAGGCCACATGAAAGTGATTTAAGTAGGCTACAGCTTTCAGCAGATCCCGGAAAACTGGGTTTGGACCGAGCTCCCTCATTAACAACAAGCTGCAGGAGGGTGGGGACCGAGGGCTAATTGGGAAGGAGGCTCTTCTGTAATGGGGTCCCCCAGCCCACCCTGAGCCCCTTTCAGCCCTTCACCAGAAGAGCCGTTTCCTATGGCGGGGTAAGATATTGACAGCGACTCAAATCCGCTCATCAACTTTAAGAACAATTCACTTCTGAAGCATATTAGCCCAGACCTTTCTCCAATCATGCAAAGACGTCTGAGGGCTAATGAGAATCTGACCTGGAGAGTATAAGACACCCAACACCTTCAGGATGTGTCATCCTTTATTCAAAGCTTTCTTGCCCCCACGACTGCATTTTATGACCAGGAGAAAATCCTGGGAAGCTCAGGGACCCCATTTGCAAATGAGGGAACTGAAACTCTGAAAGAGTGGCCTGAGGTCATACACATACAAGTGGCTGATATATGACCGGAACCTAGACCTTCTGACCTAAAGACCTCTCATCTTTCCTCTTCAGCCAATTTTTCTATACCTTTTCTGCACCTAGTAGAAGCCTGTGGAGGGCCGGGAACTATATTGGGTGCTTTTATCTCATTTACAGAGTTTAATATTGCACAGAAATTTCTGTCATCATACATCCCACATCCAAACCTTGTGCCTTTAGTGCTGGAATAATGTCACAGGGTCCAAAGTTCTGAGTTCAGTTCCTAGGCAAAGGGAAAGAGGCTGCCTCGTGTCTTCATCACACAAAAATATTGTCTCTAAAGCTCCTGCCTTCCCAAGCTATTATAAGCACACCCAGGACTGAGTGGTTACATTTTTATTGGCAACAAAAGAGTGAGTGCATTGAAGAGCAAGCTCAATGTATGTAATAAGCACTGGCTCGAGTGAACGCGCACCCTGAGCTGAATCCTCTGGGCATCAGGAGCTGCTGGCCAAAGGACAGTGGGAGTGGGGAGAGGCTGCAGGCTCTGACTGCAGGGAGGAGGCTGGGAGGAAGGGCAGATACCCTGAGCATCTGGCTTGGATACACATGTCAGGAAAACTCTACCCAGAGTCCAGAGATTATCCCCATGACCCTGCTTTGTCTGGAAATCTCATCGCTTGAGTAAAGTAGGCTCCTTGTCTTCATTTAGAAGACCATCTGCTAAGGTAGCCAAGGCAGGCTGTTCAACAGCTTATATTGTCACATTCAAGGCTAAGATCTGAGACACAGTCTCAAGCAAGTTGCCAGCCAGAGCCAATCTTAACCGGTTTTTGATGAGCATGGAATCAAAGCCTTGTTTGGCGAGACGTGAAAGCAACAGAGCATCTTTCTATGTTATGAAAACCCCAATTACGCCCACCAAGAGTGACACGATATGTGAGCTGTCCTATAAGATCTTAAAGAGGAGGGATCACTGCCACTTCTGCTGCGCTTCCAAAATGACCTGTTCCCCGCTTTGATATTGATGATTAATCCTTTAACTAGCCCAGAACTACATCAGGAACTTCATTCTTTGACAACAAATGTTAAAAAGTTTGAGTTACGAGATTCTTCTCAGTATGATTGAAATGTAATCCTGAGTATGATTGAAATGTAATCCTGCCTGGAGACAGGGGGATGCAGTAGATGACCTCTCCTGCTTCCATCAGGCTTTGCCTTGTGCTGCTGATACAACCTGGACCCTATGAAACTGCCAATATATGAATGCTTTTGATCTACAAAATAGGCAAATTCACAGATTTCAACCTAATATATTTCTGAGTTTGATATATAGACAAGTTTAACATACAACCCTTGCATGAATCACAGCAAATGAGAAACAGCACAGCTAAGAGCATTATTTCCAGTAGAAACACTTGTTATATAATCCCACGAGCATATTATGTAACAGTTGTCTAATTTTCTTTTGCTTCTAAAATGCAAAGAATAGTGACATTTTTTATTATCCATGCTCAGAAAAAAAAGATTAACAAAAAAATACAAAATATTACCAAAACCATTAAACCTTTTGCACAGTCATTGCCAATCTAGCGATGAAGATGAAGTCTAAAAGACAAGCAGACAGAGTTGGAAGAACTGAGTCAATACAACTCGAGGTGCCCTGACAATATGAAAGAAAAGAAATGTTGCTGGTAGCAAAGGAATTAACCAATCTCCTCATATTCTCACTGTTCCTTCTAATAGCCCATCATGCAAGGAAAACAGCCCAGGCGGTGGAAAATTGCTGTTTTCCAATAAGAAAGACCAACCACAGCTGTGTAGTTTTTATTTCAGAATGAGCACACATCACACGAGAAGGGAAATGCTACCAGGATCTACAAGTCACCCAATGCCACTGAAAAGAGGTAAGGACCCGACACAGTTACAAGCTTTAGAGTGTCTTGCAAGGCTGTGGCCACCTCTACAGATCCTAGCGATTGGAGTGCATGACAGGGCATCAGCAGCTCAAGGTCAGCCAGAGGTTATGGCATCTCTGCCGACGGACTCCATAGTAGTCCAGATAATGCATTCTTGGGAAAGTGGGGATACCTACATAAAGAGATGGGGGAAGGGACCAAACACTGGCTCACAGCCTGTTCATGAAATCCTCTGGGTAAAACCATTTTAACCCCTGCCTTGCTGGGGCTTTAACATGTCTTCGATCCTATGTGATAAAGACTTTCCAGATGAAGAAATGTTACATAGAGAAAAACAGCTAAACACTCTCAATGCAGGCTGGTTGTAGCAGCCAATGGAGAGGGAGAAATAGTCCAAATTTTAAAGAACCAGGTCACACATTTGATGTGGCCTCATGACCTGCTCCTACAAGGCCGCAACCTTCACTGAACAATGTTTGTCGATCTCCAGAAATGACAAAAGGCATGGGACCCAGGAGCCCACCTGGGGCTGCTGGTTGAAAGTGTAGAGTTGTCATAAAAACAGAAAGTTAGTTATTCAGAGTTTAAGTCCCAGGGAGGCCAGTGGCAAACATAAATCAGAGATGGCTGAAATTTTCTAGTCTGATTCACTGTGTGACAATGAAATGCAGAAACCAACCAGTACAGAAATATGGACAGGAACAGAACTGGACCTACACTGATAGGGTAGCAAAAGAGCTCTGGAGAAGTCAGGGAACCTGCACTCTATTTCTGGCTCTCTATTTCTGACCCTCAGTTTCTTCATCTGAAAACTGGGATTACAGGAATTACTGTGTGGATTAAATATGCTAATGTATAAGCAAAGCACGCTGAAAACTTTTAATAGCTATAAGGTATTAACGTCACTGCTATCATTATAATGTTGAGACCAATCATACATTCAAGACTGGGTTCTCTTGCTTGTCACTATTTACACGATGGGTTAGAAAAAAATCTGATTCAGCTGGCATAAGAATTCCTTGTACAGAGGGAATGGTCTTTTTAAGGAAAATATCCTTGATAAGGTGCTTGAGGGGAAAGTGAGACCTTGAGGGCATGAGTCAGAAGGAAACAAAGGAGGTAGCTATACTGAAATGCATACAAAACTGATAGGAATTTGGGTGAGGGGAGAGGTGGGGGGTGCAGGTGAGGAAAGAAGAAAGGAGGAGGAGGAAAGAGTCTTGCAAAAAAGTAGGAAATGGGAACTCAAGTTGAAAAGGGGGCCAAATGGCGATATGTAAATGCTCCTGCCCTACCAAAATGTCAGTAGTCTTCACACCACCCACTCACACACACACACACACACACACACACACCCCTTGTATGAGTGGTTTACCTGAGGGAAATTAAGGAAGATGCCTGAGTTCTCAGCTATATCAAACATCACAGACAGCAGAAGGGCATCGAGACAATTTCCAAGATGAACTGATTCAGCACAAGCAGAACGTGGAAGCAAGAGGTAACCGCAAAGATGCTTCAGCCCTTTGGAAATCTGCAGAAGTATTGTAAAGGCATGATATTAACATGGAGCATATTTGGAGCGGGTGGGAGTTTAGAGATTTTTGGACACTAAAACCCTACCTGATGTCTGAGTTACAAATGGTGTGCTAATATTAAATAATCAGAAACATAACTTCCAGAATGCAACAAACTCTCTCTACGTCCAATGCCCCACAAAGGAAGCTGCTCTGAGTACCAACTGTCTTCAAAGCTTCCCCTGAGTCTGATGTGTCTATTTAAAATCAGAGTAGAGTGTAGAAGCAAGCCAGTGTCTAGACCTTGATGAAGGCTGTACTACTCCAGAGGTACCAACCAGGTAAGGCCGGAATACTCCTCTTTTCTTATAGGAATCTTGAATCTGCACCCAACACTCAGGCTGCTTTGAGAGACATACTTCCTCTCTGACCCTCAGTCTCTTTATCTAAAAATGGCACTGACCAAATAGCCACTTCAAAGGGTTGATATAATGATTAAATGAGAAACATCTACAAAAGTGTTTTTGAAAATGGTAAGATACTATGAAAGTGTAAATGTTGTAGGTCCTTTTTAAAAGCTGATAGATGAATTCCTAAGTAGGCCCGTATTGTGAGAGCAAACATCAAGCATTTAGGATGTGGCTGTAAAGCATCCAGATACAGAGCTCATATTGCGGTAGGTTTCTTTGACCTTCCCTTTGGGGCAGCATTCTCATTCGTAAAGGTGCTAAGAGGGGAGAAATGCTCATTTTGCTTGGGATGTTGATACCCAGGCTTCTTTCACATCTGTTGCTTCTGTGGATCCTGTTAGGATAGCTAAAAATCCACACAGAACTTCCCAGGGGAAGAAAACAGCCTCCTCCCTTCCTTTCAGGAAGAAAAGGGACACAGAAAAACAACTCAATTTTGGCTACAGTTCTGTCTTGAAATCTCCCAGCAGATTAGGAAACAGAAAAGGATAAAACCCAAAGATGATCTCCTGTCTCCAGGTTTTGAACTTCCAGCTAAAGTGTGAAGGCTGCGGGAAAGGAAAAAAATTTCATTCTCTGAATTAAAAGAATCAAAAGACCCAATATTGATTTTTGTCCATCATTACCAAATATGCACAATAACAACAACAGCTTAGTACAGAAATCATCATTGAGAAGATTATTACAGTCTCATAAGTCACATGAATGTACTTATTAGGGGCTATTATTGTGGTGCAGGCGAATTCTTTGTTGGATCATAAATTATTATTGTAATTTATGATCTGCTTTTTTTCCTTCTTCTTATTCCTCTTTCCGCCTGTTCTGAAGCCCATCTATGAATTCTATTCATGCCAGATAAAATCAAAACAATGAAACATCAGGGCTCCTCCAGGACAGCAGCCCCTGGTGCTTGCTCAGCTGGCTTCACATCTCACGTGACCGCAACAATGTCGGCCTCTGAGCTGCCCACCTCCAGCTGCCCCCGGGGAATCAGGTAGCTTCTGAGCTGAAGTCCATACTACATCTACAGCCAAAGGAAAACATGTCCATCCTCCCTTGGGAGAGCAGGCCACAGGGAAGGGACACTTCGCTTTCTGAAGATGACTTCTGACACACTGACTCTATAAAAGGCCAATCAGCTGGTGGGTCTAGTTCTTCGGCCACTTGCGAGCCCTGGCAGTTATAAACCCAGGGCTTCTCCCTTCAGAGTGAAATAACTACAATCTCTACAATAATGAACAAAACCAACATCAGTGACACTGCCTGGAAATGAATGTTACCACTTGGATTCTAATAAAACAGAAGTTGAACAAGCTGTACTAGGTGCTTTTTATTTGTACATATATTCAATTATATGGCATATGTTTTTAGCAAAACTGTTAAAAAGGGATTTATTTTCAGTGGGCTGCATCTTTTATCCCCACCAGTAAAACGAAATCTTAGTCATTTTTCAGGTCCCTACCTCTGGTACCTTAACAATCCAAATCAGATCAGTACAATCCTACAAATATTTATTAAGCCCCAGCATAGGGAAGGACAAATACATAATTTCTGAATGAATAAACAAGACAACATAGTCCTCCTTGGCTGGGAGGCAGGTTAAAGGGGTAAGTATATGTGAGTGTGGCAACAGATCCTGTTCCCCAATAGATACTGGTCCCCCAAAAGAGCTGGTCTTCAATCTTTACTATTCACTGAAAAAATCACTCCTGCAAATAGATGCCTCAACCAGAAGGGGCATATGACAGTAGAGGGAGGGCTAGACCAGAAAATCAGGGCATACGGATTCAAGTTGTGGCACATCACTTCATTTCCCTGTGCTTCCATTTCCACGGCTGTGAAATAGGTGGAGACGGCCAAGTTCTTCCTCTAAACTCGGGCTCTGAATCACCTTAGGAGTTCCAGGCATGGTCAGTGTCCCAGTAATATGATGATACACATGCTGATGGGTCCATTTGACCCTGTTTTTATTTACCAGAATCTACATACAAATCCTATTATAGTTGTGACTGTAGTTGTCATAAATCCACAAAGACTATTAGTGTACATCAATGTGCTGTGAGACTTGAATGTGTCCATTTTACTTCTCTCTTCCTCAGTTTTCTTGCCTGAACTTTCTTGTAGCTCTAATGTTCCAGCTTTCTCTGATAGCTTAGTCACAAGGACAGGGAAAATGTGTATGAAAATCCACACATTCAGATCTATCCTTATCATTAGAGAAACAGTTCACCTAAGAGCCTGCCTCCTTCTAAATTCATCCCTGTTTATGAAAGACAGAACATTAGTCCTGTCAAGGGGAACAAATTACTCAGTTACCGTGGAGACATGCTGAAGTCCTCAAAGCCCAGGACTGTGCCCTAAAAATATGACAGATGCAAAATAAATGGCATATTTTAATTAAATTGATTATGTATAAAATCCAGTTCCCAGGATGCAGGACCAAGGTGTCAGACTTCTCATGACCCCTTCAGAGAAGGGGGCCAAACAGAGACAAAGCGAAGGCAATGAGAGATACGATTCCACAGGGAAGGGCTGAGCTAGTGTGCCCCATGACAAACTCTGGATATTTGGCTATGGACGAGTCCTAGAGTGAGAAATGGCCTTGGGATATTAGGAAACACCAAATTATTTCTTAATGACCACTACTTTCAGTAATCTCATGTTGAGTTTCAGAGCGTCCCAGCAGAAGGATGCTGGGCATTGATGATAGGACACAAGGTCCGTGTCTGGCAGGTAAAAACCTACATTAAAATCAGGGAGAAGAGTGAGAAGGGAAAGGGTAATGCAAATGGCATCTTGGTCTCAAGTGCATGGCAGCAACAGACCCTGAAATGTTACATTGTAGCCACAAAGCATCAAAAATGGACCATGCTCTCTGCCCCAAAGACCCTGGCTCATCAGGCTCATGTTTTTGATGAGCACCACATCCAAAAGGTTGACGAGAAATGTTTTCTAAGCAAGACAAAAAAAACAAAGAAATAAAAATAAGCAGATATATGTATCTGCAAGATGATACATGTTGTATTCTTATACATAACCAAAGCATTATTATTTCTAATACACAAAAAGCTTTTAAAAGTCAAGAAGAAAAAGAAAACACTGTAGAAAAACAGGCAAGGGATCTGAATAAGAACTTATAGTATGGGAAAGGCAAATGTCTAATAAATGTATGAAAGATGCCCAACCCCAGGGATGGTCAGGTAAATGCAATAAAAGCAACAACGAACTGTCACTGTTGAAGTACTATTATTGTCTTTGTTGACAAAACTTAAAAATATTAATGACATCCAGTGCTGGGGATGATATTAGGGTCAAAAGTACTCCCATGTATTTCTGAATACAAATTGTTACATTTTTGAAGGTAATCAAGTCATGCCTATTAAAGATTAAAAATTCATTTACCCTTTGACATAATAAATATCAGAATCTACTGAACATTTATCAGAATCCACTGAACAGAAATAAAAGCACCAATATATAAAAATATGTATGAGGATGTTTATTTAAACAATAACTATTATAGAAAAAAATCTTGATTCGCCTAAAGGTCTATGATTAAGGAAAATGGGTGGCTACATTCTGTTATACCAATTCTATAAAAAAATTATGAACTTACTAGAAATAATAAGACCTAGAAAAATGTTTATTATACATTAGCAAGTTTTAAGAAGTACACTGCAGGGTAGTGTGTGTGATATAATGTCATCTTTGTAAAATAAAAGTAAAGTCTTCCTGTGTGTACAAAGATAATGCTACAGAAAGATATCCATCGAACTACTGGAAGATTAATTACAAGCGGTGGTAGGAATAAAGAGGAAGAGTGGAGCATTAAATATTTTTCCTTTACACATATTTATATATTGAATACCTCTGTTTTATTTGACTTGCTACAATAAGGACATCATAAAACCACAGCAATAAAATAGGAATGGTAAAACAAACGACAGCAAAAAGCTACACCAAGTTCTAGCAGCTTTTCCATAAGGATCTATGGATTTTAAACCAATCAAGCATAGCCCCATGGCCCCGCATGGCACCTCTCACATAGTTGATACTCAGTAAATATTGAATGAATGAACATTCGACATTCAAAAAGATTTACTGAATGTGGTTGGAAGAAGGTGTAATTTCAGGATCCAAGGAAAGCTTCATCCTCACCCCTCCCATCTCCATCCTTCAAAAAACAACAGCTTAGTATCTGGAAAATTATTTGATATAATTTACAACCCTCAGAGGCCCATTAGAAGCTTCCAGCATCACAGCAAATGTGAATCTCACTGAAAAATATGTGGGTCTTGTACAATGCCTGGGCCCACCTGGGAGAAATGCAGCTGCTTCTATTTCATTTGAGGGGAAAGAAAGTGAATTCTTCACCTTTCTATCATACTGTAACATCACTGAAAAGCCATTTTGAGCCTTTCTCCAAACTCTATGCAATCTTATAAGGCCAAAACACTAAAGACACATAGACACACACACACACACACACACACACACACACACACACACACACACAAATATATGTTTATTTGTGGCTTTAATTCTTAAACAACTGAGTATACTTAATGTCAGCATTTTGTCTGCCACTTCTCTGTGTCTGAGGAAATACCCTGTCTGTAACTCTATCATGGCACCTGCAAAGCTTTTTCATAAATACCTGTTTATATATCTGTATCTATGTGTGTATCTATCTCCCCATCAAGACTGCTACATCCTAGAAGGAAAGACTATGATGTCTTCATCTTTGCACACTGTAGACACTCAACCTCTGTGCATTGAATGGATGGATGGGTGAAAATCATTTACTGTTCCTCGACTTATGCAGCAAATTAACTGAGCAACTATGATGTGCTGGGCACTGCTCCAGCAGTGGGATATAGCAAGGGACTGAAGACTAAAGTCCCTGCCTTCATCAAGCTTACAGTCTAGTGGGGGTCAGACAACAAGCTGATACATTTGTAATACAATGCCCTGTGGAAAAAAAGTACAGCAGAGTAAGGAGACAGAGGGTGACAGGGGAAGTTCTTTAGCTCAGGTGGTCAGAGAAGGCCTCTCTGAGAAGGTGACATTTGATGAGATGGTGATATTTGAAAGAAATGAGGGAGGGCATCAGCCATGTATACATATGGAATAGAACACCCCAGGCAGAGGGAACAGCAAGTGCAAAGGCCCTGAGACAGGAACATGATCAACACATGTTAGGAGCAGTAGGGAAGCCCATGTGACCACAGCACAGTAAGAGAAAAAGAGACCAGACAGAGTCAGAGGTAGGGCCGGACTCTGAACGGTCCTGAGGTCACGGCTTTAGTTCAGCTGGGTACGTGGGGGCTTTGGGGGCAGTGAGGGGGAAAGTGGGCTGGCCCTCATGCAGCTACACAGCCAGGTTTTCACAAGAAGGGCAAACTCAGGGGTGGGGTGGGGTAGTTCTCAACCTGCAACACTGGTGGGTAGATGGGAGGGCAGACAGGAAAGGGGCCACACGGTGACATCCTGCTGTAAGGTCCCAAGGGCTGACCCTGACACTTCGAGCACACTGACCTTTGCTTCCTCATGCTCCTCCCATTATCATCATCATCTTGACAATCTTCATGCAAAACTGTACACCTTTTAAAAATTGGTGAAAGGTGCCACTCTTCAAAAATGAGACCAAGGCAGGAGAGATTGCTCCCAACCCGCCTCCCCAAACCCGCTCCAGCTTCTGCACTTCCCTGACCTTGTGTTAGGGTTTTATTGGTTCTAGACTAGAGGGAATCTATCATCCCATCAGCAGGTTTGAGCCTCGCCCTAGTGAATGGTAGTGTTCTGTCCAATTCCATCCACCACGTGCTAGGGCAAGGAGGATGGAGGAAAAGGTACTGAGGGAATTCGACATGAGTGAAATAACTGTAACGGAAAGCAGAATGTGAAAACAATTTTTAATGGGTACAAAGAAAAACTGTGAATTGAGAAAAGAAAGTAGTGTCATCCATTGGGCACCTCCAGGTAAGGCAGCAGGGACTGCTGGCATTTGAGATGTGGGTACCGATATTATCATAAAAGTCACCTCAAAAGCGGAGTTATGTGCATACATAATCTTCATTATTATACAAACCTGTCTTCCCCAGATGTGACACAGTCCATCTGACACTAACACCCTTTGACTGGTTTCTCCCTCCTTCCCTCCTTTCCATCTTCCTTTCCGTTTTTCCTTTTCTCAGTGCAAGAACATTCAGAACCACTGATATCCAAATTTAGGAAAACTCCAGATATATAATTGGGGAATATCTATAACCATCAAGCTAATTTAACCAATATAATCTTTTAAATACTGCTAAAAAGTATCCGTTTTCTTTCTTTCTTTTTTATTTATTCGGCTACATCGGGTCTTACTTGCTGCACATGGGATCTTTTGTTGCGGCATGCGGGCTTCTCTCTAGTTGTAGCATGTGGGCTCTAGAGCGCACACAGGCTTAGTTGCTCTGCGGCATGTGAGATCTTAGTTCCCCAACCAGGGATTGAACCCGCGTCTCCCGCATTGGAAGGTGGATTCTTAACCTCTGGACTACCAGGGAAGTTCCAAATTATCCATTTTGTTAAGTCAGATACCTCATCCACCCACTCAAGATTCTAGAATCTCATTTCCTTTCCAACACACCTTTCAAGTAGGCACTTTGCAAGGCACCCTGCTAGATTACATGTACTATTTCATTTAATTTAATTGTTCCAACAATCCCTATGAACTTGGGACTATTGTTATCACCATTTTACATTCAAGGATTATAACTTGCTCCAAATCCCATACCTAGCAATGGAAGATTCAGGGTTCAAAGCCAGGGTATAAGGCCCACACTTGGGAACTCACACTCGGGAACTCACATTCATTCACCCTATCCCTCAATATTAACCTTTCTATTAGGAGCAGGGAAGGGACAGGAAGGGATGTGCACATTGAAAACAGTCCAGTTTACTTCTGGAGAACATTCCATGATGGAAACTTTGGAAGAAAAAGGGGAGAAATGGTTAAAACCATATCCTTGGATTGTGACTGCGTTGTCATTACCAGAATGAAACAACTTCTCCTTTGGGAGAATAGTCATGAAATGAATGCTGTAAGGAAACCTGTTGAATTTCATTCATCCCATTTTGGTAGAGATATAATGGTGGATGGCTGAGATTCTTGTTTTATTGTTGTCATTGTTATTATTGTTGTTGAATAGCTTTAAATATCGGAAAGAAAGTTGGACATGCTAAGAAACCAGTCCATAAGCTTCTGTAAGAGAGGATTTCTTATATCTTATGCTCCAGATAGATAGAAGATGGATGAATGAATAGAAAGTGAGAAAGACACAGACAGATACACAGCCCTAAGCATCCAGGGATTTACAAATTGTGAGCATTCAATAAATGTCAGCTGAATGAGACTGAACTGAATAAACTTGAAGGTACTATACCTGGATGGGAACAGCCTGGGTAAGAGATTTAAGAAGAGCTTGAAGCAGATGCCCTTGGTATGTGACATGCAACAATTTAAACTATTAGAGGGGAACAAAAGGATATACTGGCTTGAGTCTCCAGAAAGTCAGAGAAACATTTTAGAAGAGAAGGAAGAATTTAGAGCTAGAAAAGAACATATAGTGTTCGGAGTACACAAACTACAAGGGCAACAACCCAGCATTCTAAGCAGGCTTAAAGAAGACCCTGCTGGAAAAGCGTTTCTAAAGAAGACATACAAGGGGCCAACAGACACATGAAAAGGTATTCACCATTACTAATCATCTGGGAAATGCAAATCAAAACCATAATGAGCTATCACCTCACACCTGTTAGAATGGCCATTACCAAAAGGACAAGAGATAACAAGTGTTGGCAAGGATGTGGAGAAAAGGGAACCCTTGTGCACTGTTGGTGACAATGTAAATTGATGGAACTACTATGGAAAACAACATGCAGGTTCCTCAAAAAATTAAAAACAGAACTACCATATTATCCAGCATCCCATTTCTGGGTATATATCCAAAGAAAATGAACTCAGGATCTCAAAGAGATATCTGCCCTCACATATTCATTGTAATATTATTCACACTAGCCAAGATATGGAAACAACCTAATTGTCTATCAATGGATGAGTGGATAAAGAAGATGTAGTATATATACAACAGAATAATTTTCAGCCATAAAAAAAGAATGAAATCTTGTCATTTGTCACAACATGGATGGAGGCTGAGGGCATTATGCTAAGTGAAATAAGTCAGACAGAGGAAGACAAATATCATATGATCTCGCTTACATGTAGAAGCTAAAGAAACAAAAACAAACCCATAGATACAGAGAACAGCCTGGTTGTTGCTGGAGTCAGGGGGTCAGGGGGAAGTGGAAAAAATAGGTGAAGGTCTAAAATCATTAAAAAAAAAAACCTGCTGGAAAAGGGAGCCAGGCCTGAGGACCTATATCTATAAGTTAAAAAGTCATAGCAAACTACTATTTTGAGATGCACAATTTATAGCACTTGATTAAGGACAAAGTACTAGACTCTGTTCTATCACATAAGTTTTTTTACTTGAGTTTGTTTTACTTTTTGTTGTTTGTTATTGTTTTTGTCATGCATTTGTAATAAGCAATAAATGCGATATTTCCTAAAGAGCAAGGGGTTGAAGAAAAGATGGGAGGAGGAACCAAATGGCAGATTCTTTTTTCCTCAGTCGTCAGAACTAAGGTGACCCCGCCACCATCCTAAGGTGCAGAGAGAGTTCCCAGGAGGAATTAAAAGGCCTCTTTAAGGCTATTCCTGAGGCTGAAACCTCTTTTCACTGACAAGCATCATCAAAGCTGTAATGCAGGTCAGCTGCACAGGGCAGATGCAGCATGCAGGGCTGCAGCAATCTGCCTGACATGCAATGAAAATGCACCTGACCCAGGGAGGTGCCACTGCATGGAAGCCTGCCCCTTCCTCGGTGTGAAAGGGGCAGCCTGGCCTGCAGCCTCATTCAAGGTTCCCCAACCTGAGCCTGAGCAAGCCTGTCATCCAAGCAGTTGTTCCAAAACCCAGCCTTGAGTTGTCACAAGTGTATGATCTCTGCTCTACACAGCTCTGTGTTTCACAGTGCTTCTTCTCACCGAGGCTACGTCATCATTTAAATTATTAACAGTGGAAGTGCATTTACCAGGGGAGTTGGGGGAATATAGGATCTTAAAGGGAAGCGGGGGCAAAGTGGGAATGCAGTTTTACTTCCCTCATGTGAATCGCCCTTCAGAGTCCCTGATCTGTGGGCTGAACATGCATAGGAGCAATGGGGGGATTTTTTTTGGGAGGGGGGGCTGTGTTGGGTCTTCATTGCTGCGCACAGGCTTTCTCCAGTTACGGTGAGCCAGGGCTACTCTTCGTTGCTGTGTGCTGGCTTCTCACTGTGGTGGCTTCTCTTGTTGTGGAGCACGGGCTCTAGGCACATGGGCTTCAGTAGTTGTGGTGCATGGGCTTAGCTGCTCCGCAGCATGTGCGATCTTCCCAGACCAGGGCTCGAACCCATGTCCACTGAATTGGCAGACAAATTCTTAACCACTGTGCCACCAGGGAAGCCCTTTTTTAAAAAATATTTATTTATTTATTTGGTTGTGCCAGGTCTAGTTGCAGCAGGTGGGCTCCTTATTTGCAGCTCGATGGCTCCTTAGTTGCAGCATGTGGGCTCCTTAGTTGTGGCATGCAAACTCTTAAGTTGTGGCATGCATGCAGGATCCAGTTCCCTGATCAGGGATCGAACCCGGGCCCCCTGCATTGGGAGCACAGAGTCTTAACCACTGCACCACCAGGGAAGTCAGTGGGGGGATTTTAACGCGAGTTTCTCTTCCAGCTCTGGTTATTTAAAAAAAAAAAAAAATTATCTCAATTACCTAACCTGAGCTTGCCAATAGTTTTCAGAAATCATGAGACCATCAAAGTCCTATTTAGTCTAGAAAAAATGGCAGCCCTGCCCAGATTTCTCTGCTGTCACCTGCTCTCCCTGCTACCTATCTTGACTTTGTGTTACTTTGCTTTTGTGTTACTTTGCTTTGTAGCAGTACAAGGGAATACGAGAATTTTTTTGCAACCCACCTATTGCAACGTCTGCCTCCTCATCTCTGCCAGCAAAGTGAGAAGCAAATCTAGGAAGAATTGGTTACTTGCACTTTGGCCTTAGAATGTCCTGGCTGTTGGATGCTAGATCTGAGGCCTTGTTCATAGTAGTTATTTTCGAGGCTGCCCTAAGCTCTGCCGCAGCCTCTCCCCCACTTAACCTGCTACCCTAAAAAGAAAGTGAAATTGTATGACTCACACCCAGTCCTGCAAGAATGGAGCTCAACAGACTAACCAAACCATCTCTTGCCATTTTTAATAAATTGGATTGTGGATCAGTCTTAGAAGTATCTGGGCCTTTGATGGAAAGTCCTTTTTCAGAGATGATCAAAATTTTTCTATTGCATAGAAAGTCTGTTTACAAATACACACTTTAAAAGATTATTTGATTTAATAATAAAGACAGGGAATTCCCTGGTGGTGCAGTGGTTAAGAATTCGCCTGTCAATGCAGGGGACACAGGTTCCAGCCCTGGGCCGGGAAGATCCCACATGAAGCAGAGTAACTAAGTCCGTGCGCCACAACTACTGAGCCTACACTCTAGAGTCCGTGAGCCACAACTACTGAAGCCTGCGTGCCACAACTACTGAAGCCTGCGTGCCACAACTCCTGAAGCCCGCACACCTAGAGCCCATGCTCCGCAACAAGAGAAGCCATCGCGATGAGAAGCCCGCGCACCACGACGAAGAGTAGCCCCCGCTCACTGCAACTAGAGAAAGCCCACGTGCAGCAACGAAGACCCAATGCAGCCAAAAATAAATTAAATAAATTTTAAGAAAATAATAAAGACATGTAACGAAGCCTTCAATTACTTGGCTATTAACCCAGATAAACTCCAAGGGCCCTTTCTAACTCTAAAATCCTTTTATTTGAGTTGTATTTGTCAACTTCCAATTCAGTATTTTGCTGAATTACTTCAAACAGTAATAATAATAATACCTAAAGTTTTTATAGCACTTTATAAAGTGTTTCAAAATGCTTTCACATTCATTACCCTATTCGACCCTTCCTGCAGCCCTATGAATTATGTTATTTATCATTACCCCAGCTCACAAAAGAAGAAACAGAAGCTCAAAGAGGTGAAAAGACTTAGCCAAGGAAATTCAACTAATTGGAAGAGCTTGAATATTAACTATCAGGGAAGTTTTAGGACTGGATTCAAGTGTAGACTATTATTAACTGGCAGCATGGTCTTAAGTAAATCACTTGCTATTCTGAGCTTTATTGTCAATCTGTAAAACAAGTTGGTTAACCATATGATCAGCATGATCTTTCAAATCCCTAAAACTCTACAACCTACAATTCTAAATGGTTCCTTTCTCTGGGCCTTGTACCTCCATCCAAAAATAAGGGAATTATACGAACAACCCAGGAGAGCTGAGATTAAGAATAATCAGTGTAGCACACTCAAGAACTTTGCAAATACAAATATACCAAATGAAAAAAAAATTGTAGCAGAAAGCTTAGAACATAGTCACCTAATACCCCCTTTATAGTGTGAAAATGCTAAAACTCCCACCCTCCAGTGACAATCAATACCTTTGTCCCTTCAACGTGATGAAAACCAAACCAGAATGTGCTTTTGGCTTAGTTCTCTTAGAGACTACATCTAGCTCTTGCTTTTCTCCTGAATTGGAGCCCTCAGTTTGAGACATCTGAGTCTACCTTGTGCAAAGCTCACGCTCTTCCCTTCTGTGTCATCTGAAAGTGACATGTACAACCTAAATTTCCCAGAGCACATCAAAGCCACATAGTGGCTAATTCCCATTAAAGCATCAAAGGTGATCTTTGGTCCCTTCCCTTTATAAGAGGCAGGAGACTACCTATATCATAATGACTCTGTTCGTTCAATGCCTCTTTGGGGAGTTCGGTGGTTTATTACCATATGGGGAGCCCAATTCCAGAGCCACTCTTGTCTCTGGCTGTCTTGGAACAATTCTAGCTAAGTGTTCCTATTGTCAAGACTATGCTGAGGGGATTTCCCTGGTGGTCCAGTGGGTAAGACTCCATACTCCTAATGCTGGGGGCCTGGGTTCGATCCCAGGTCGGGGAACTAGATCCCGCATGCATGCCTCAACTAAGAAGCCCACGTGCTGCAACTAAGAAGCCTGTATGCCACAACTAAGAAGCCCACATACAACAGTTAAGAAGTCTGCATGCCACAACTAAAGATCCCGCATGCCGCAACTAAGACCTGGCACGGCCAAAATAAATAAATAAATAAATAAATAAATTTTTTTAAAGCCTATGCTGAGGTTTTTATTTGCATTCCATCCTTGTAACCATTCTCTTACTGTCACCACTTAACAGATGAGCAAACTGAGGCACAGAGAGGTTAAATAAATCCCCCAAGGTCATTTGGCTAATAAGTGGTGGAGTCTGGGATTCAAACACAGACAGGTTGATTCCCAGCCTATGGTACTCTTCACCACCAAGCTGCTGCCCACTCATCCACTAACCAGGCAATGGAGAAACCTCCAAAGAGATGAGTTCTCTAGGTACTAAATTTCCTGTCAGTGGAGGTATCCAAGCATAGGCTGGGCCTCCACTTGCCTCCAAACTGTAAGATCTTACAGTTGTAAATCTCTTTAAAAAGCCGTCTCAGCTTCCCCTTGGGTGCTCGTATATCTATTCCTGACACCCTTCCTGTGTCCTCCTGACATAATGAACAGCTGTCCTCTCTATCATCCCATGACACTGTTTATACTTCTATTACAGTGGTTGCCATACTGCAGTATAGCAAATTATGTTCTTCCTTCTCCAGAAGGTCTTGCAAGGTGGCTTCCCTTGCTGAGTCCCACTGATAGACATGTTTGTTTGGGGCAGTTACCATGTTATAATAAATAGATGGGGTAGGCACCTTCACTTTGCCAAAGTCTTCCTCACTCCCTACTGTCTTACCTGCCTGCCTTCTGACGGGATTTAAGATATAACTCCTATAAGAAATATTCCTTTTTGAATAATATAGACTATGCCTTGTTCATTTTAGTATCCTCCATGCAGCCTAGTGCAGTATCAGAAAAACAGCTCAATAGATGTTTGATGAATGAATCAGTGAATAAACAGATGAATGTATGATGACTGCCAGGCAGCCTGAAGATCCACTGAGTGCAAAGGTGGCAGTTAAGGCAGAAACTCACTGGGCAAACTCCCCAAATGGGCGCAACCTCTATCTCTTTGCACCTGTTAACTCAATTTATAAAGCAGATATGATAGTACTTACCTACTTCTCAGTAGGGTGCCACATGAAATAATTAGTTAATGTCTGTAAGGTACTATCTGCACTAAGTGGTAGACATTAGTTCTACTGTGAATGCTCAGGTTTGGGCCTCCAATGAATCCAGTTTAAATGGAGCTGCCAAACTATACGCCAAGAGTTATCCAGTCTATCCTTCTGGCTCTGCAAACATCCAGCTTCCAAGTCAGGAGTTTGTCACACCTTTCTCAGAGCTAACCGACCTCTCTCTCTCTATTGTTTCTTTCTCCTCTCTCTCTCTCTCTCTCTCTCTCTCTCTCTCTCTCTCTCTCTCTCTCTCTCTCTCACACACACACACACACACACACACACACACACACACTCACACACACACACCTCTATCCCTGTCCTATCTCTATGTTTGTCATTTTAGGCTAATGTTTGGGTGGAAGGGTAAGATGCACTGGTAAATGAGCCAGGATTCTCAAATGGATGGATTGCAATGGCAGAGCAGCAAGGTAGTTAGTAACCTGGGGTAGTAGGGATTCCCTTGATTTGGGTAATGTTCCCTTTCTTGATCTGGAACTTGGTTGCACAGGTAAAAGTCTTTTGAGCTGCACACTTATTATTTGTGTACTTTCCATACATATGTTATATTCCATACATACATTATATATATATTTTTTTTCTTTTTTCTTTTTTTAATTTAAAGAAAAAAGGCAAATCATGCAGTTCAACAAATGGTGAGCATTACACCTGCTTTCCCTTGCTAGAAGCTCGAGTCTTTCCCTCTCACTCATTTCAGGACTTTTACCAACCTCAAGCTCTCTGAGACAGACTCTCCTCGGAAGCCCATCGTGTAATGGTCATTTAGGTATCCATGGCTCTTGCAGTGAACCAGAAGTCTGCCTCGTTAGCTATGCCTGTGGTTCTTAGCACAAGTTCCTTCTTTTTCCTGTACCCCATACCCATTCAGTCCTCCCAGAGTCAAGGACTCCTTCCCAGAGCAAAGACACATCATGGCTATCATCTGGGTCCCTCGTCAGCTCAGCTCCAGGCAAGATTTTTCCCTTGTTTGTCTGGAGCTTTGGTTTTAATTTGTAATGTTTGCTTAATCTACTATTAGTTGTGCTGAATTTAATTTAACTCATTGTAGCAATTCATTTCTTTCAATCTTCTATTATTGGGTATCATGCTTAAGTTGTAAGTGATTTTGCCTTCTCTAGTCATCATGTTGGAGTCTTTTGGCCCAGTTATTCTCCCTTGCAAGTAACATATATAAACATATATATATATATATATATATATATATATTTAATTGCAGAGGGGCAGGGTGATGGCAAAGCTAATGAGATCTGTATCCTCAATTTTATCGATTGGCTTCTATATTCTTGATGAAATCAGGCAAAGGGATGACAAGGAGGTACTTCTTCCCCCTACCATTGTCAACCGGCAAACACAGAAACAACAGCAGTCAGACAGACCTTCTGTCTTACTATAAATCTACAAAACCAACACCACATAGCAATTATTTTTAAAAATTAAAACAAAAAATAAACTACACCTCTCCCTTGGCTAGATCATTTGGATGGTTGTGATCATTCTGGATCTGTATGAAATAATCTTGGGATCTTCACAGTTTAATGAAAAAGTTGCTCAGCAGGTACACTCTTTGCAAAGATGCCTTTCTACCCAAATTTTTAAATAAATAATAGGTGTATTTTTCAAATGAAACTTAACACTTCTTTTTAGGGAAGGTCTTTTGACCTTACATAGTTCACAACTTCTTGAAAGTACCAATCACATCCCATGTATACTGAAACATTAGTATTTATTGTGTTGTAATCAGTTCAGCTTATTCCAAAATCTCTGAAGAAATTAAAAAATCACCATACTTAAAGGTAGGGTGATAGACATCAATTTTATTTCTCTAATACAATGGGAGAATGCTAGAGAGTACATAATATGGGAACAAATGCAAACACATGCAATGCACTTAGCCTAGCGCCTGGCCTATAGTAAGCACTCAACAGATACTAGAATAATGAGGACAAGAGTAACTATAATATAATCTATTATGATTACCTATAAAATCTCATCCAGTTTGACTTCCTTGTCTCTGTGATAAAACATGCCACCAGAATGTATGTATCCAAAGCTCACACTTCCAAGTAGAGTAGGTGATCCTTCTGAGCTACGTATACCAAAATGCTTTTCACCAGGATTGCTGACTTCTGTAGCCAAACCCAACCTTAGGGTAAACCTAAATTTAGTAACAGAAACCCCATGCAGGAAGTGGCTTCTAGGAAATCTTTAAAAGTAGTCCTCAAGGGCTTCCCTGGTGGTGCAGTGGTTGAGAGTCCGCCTGCCGATGCAGGCCGGGGACATGGGTTCGTGCCCCAGGCCGGGAAGATCCCACATGCCATGGAGCGGCTGGGCCCGTGAGCCATGGCCGCTGAGCCTGTGCATCTGGAGCCTGTGCTCAGCAACGGGAGAGGCCACAACAGTGAGAGGCCCGTGTATCACCAAAAAAAAAAAAAAAGTAGTCCTCAAATATCCAAGGTACATAGGAAATGTTTCACCTACATCTCTCTAACCAGAACATCCCACTTTGTGTCAATTGCGCAGAATTTATCTGGAAGAACCTATAAGGACCCAACTCTAATCTACTGTTTAGCCATCTTCTAATCCCCAAAGAAAACAACTGTGATCAGGTTGACATGTGTCAGGAGAAAGCTACTACTTTTCAAGTAACTAAAGTGTCTGACCCTAGCCTTTCATGTGCTCAATATCCGTATCTTCATATATAGAAATAAAATGGTAGAGGAAGGGTTTGAAAGGAGAGACCCAGAATCTGTATCTACAAAACCAGTTAGCCCAAAAAGACAAAACAGAGAGAAAGAGAAAAAATAGTTATAGATGATATAGGTATAGATATAGAAGTAGATATAGATACACATATAGATATGGAGATAGATATGCAATGGTAGGACTAGATCTCTTTCAGCTCTGTTATTCTACATTAAACTATCAGGGTGATACTTGTAACGGAGATATTTAAAATCTAATTAAGGAGATGACAGAGTCATGAAATATTAAATAACCTAACATATTCATATCAAAAGGAAGTATATGAGAAAGGGTTAAATTTGTCACGTGAGCTCATTGGAAAGTGACTTCACCATGTATCGGAGTCAGGGGCCAGTGGCCGTGCTCTAGACCCACAAGCAAAATCTAGCCCATCCCCTATTTTTGTAAATAAAGTTTCCTGGCACACAGCCACTCATTTATGTACTGTCCTTGGCTGCTTTCATCATACAATGGCACAGGTGAGAAGTTTCAACACAGAGTGTATGGCCCACAAAGCTGAAAATACTTGCTACCTGGCCTTGTAGTGAAAAAAGAAAAAACAAAAAGTTTGCTGAAGTCTGATTCAAAAAAGTCTTCACAATGGAGTTTTTTTAAAAAAAAGAGCTGAGTCTTGATGGGTAGGGACTGAATAGACAGAGCACTCTCACAACAGGGAGAAGGAACTGACTACTTGAGTGGAGATGAGACTGGGCACTGCAAGACCCAAAAGGTGGGTTAGTGAAGGAGAGCATGGATGATGAAATAGGCTGAGATGGCACATGCCAGAGAACCATGGCCATCCAGACCAAAAAGACTGGACACAGGCAGCTATTACTGAGGCTTTCTGAGCAGAGAGTTGACCAAATGAAACTGAAGATTTAAGAAAAACCCAATCAGGTATGGATTGAGATTCCTGGCGTAAGACATTTAAGGCCTGAGCAACCCAGAAACTGTGGGACTGGGTTTAACAGTATGAGTAAGGGAGACAGCAGGAAAGACTGAACAACATGACTTAGTGACTGTTTGGTTTGGGGAATGAGGAAGGAGGCAGGTGTAACCAAGGCCGCTCCAGGGCTTCCGACCAGGGCGACCACATAGCTGACCGCTTTGCCCACAGCCACACACATTGGTGCATGCAATTTCTTGAGCTGACAGTGAAAGGCGCGCCTGGAAGTTTCATGCTATGAATCAAGTCCAAAGCAATTCTCAGGTACAGGGTCAATGATTTTAGTGATTTTTTTTCCTTTTTTTTTTTTCCCCTCTTCTAATCAATGTAATACATTGACTCATTCATCGTATTGCAGGGAAGGAGAAAAGCACTAGTTTGCTGCTTCTCAGAGTTGCTCTGACAGGTCAATACCCTGTCATCACTAATCCTACAAACCACAACAGACTCTCTTTTAAAGATTTCAAGCAAATAGGTGACTATTATCATCTTTCGGGGAGTTTCTCTACCTATTCTCCTTTTCATGTTACAGACCCCCTAATGGTAAGCCTTGAAATCACAGTTTTGACAGGCAGATTGTGAAGTTCAAGTCAATTTCTCATTTTCCTGCTCTGACTGCCAAGGAGGAGTTCCAGCGGCTTGGGAACATCCATCTGGTTCCCTTGACAGGCCGGCTCCCCGCGACTCCTATGTGCAAGGCCCTCCGCTCCCTTGTGACAAGCGGCATCTTCCATTGCAGAGGGCTGGACATCGTTCTGGGAACCCTTTGCCCAGATACTCATTAGTACTGCATTAGTCTGTAAACTCAGAGTGAAACGCCTAGTTCAACTCGCTCTTACTTGATGTACTTGAAAGGTCTGGAGAATTTACGACAGGATAATGTGGAGCCCAGCACCTATTTATGAGTTGATCATTTGTACCGAACCCCCCTCAAAGTGCCGAAGGTTACCATTCAACCAGGGCCTGCACTAGTGCCACTCGAAGGCCAACAAAGCCAAGTGTATGAAAGTTAAAAGCATTAATAAAAGTGTAACTTATAAATTACTTCATCTTTGTCACCCTTTTTGAAATGGGGTGAGAGAGGCCAGGGTAAATTTATTTTTTAAGTGCTTTCTGAGACCTGAACGGGTCAGGCTTGAAATGCTGTAGTCTATAAATCATTCTTGTGGATCTGGGGGATGCTGCTGCATCATAACATTAACAAATATTGATTTCTCTTATCATTTGCAACTGTTTATGGAAAAACAGAGATCCTACTACATGCGGGAATAAATAGCAAATACTTATTTAGGGGCAATATAGACAACACCTCTGGATACAAGAGAGGAAAAGGAAAATGGCTTATAACAAAGTTCATGGCAAGGTGATATTCATCAGGTTAGCTGACATTAACTCAGCCCACACCCCAATACCACAGAGATGGATGGATTTCATGCTAAGCAATTTTACAGACAAATGGCACGTATAAGAGGTTTTCTCACCAACACAGCATCATTATATGATACCAGCCAGAGCTCTCAAGAGACTCAGAAAAGGTTCAGTAGGGGTTTCAGACATATGGAAACTCTGCTAAACTCTATGTCAAAGCATTAAAGAATCAGACACCCACATACAATTCAAGTTCTAAAGAGATTGCTTCTGGGTCCCTGCTGGTGCAATGAATGACGATTAACACCAAATGCATTCAACGAAAGGGAGATGAAAATGCACACTGTAGTGGAGCGGGCGTGTGCCTCCGCAGAGCTTTCCGAAATTGCGCTCCAAATCTGTTTTCAAACTTTACTTGCTCACAATTTGGGCAGTAATGAGCTAGATATTGATTATTTGGAGGAGTTCAGGAAGCTTCAGAGTCCCATTGTGACAAACAATGACAAAAACTCACACAATGACTAAGAAAACCGGACTTGAACTCCTGACAGTGACTAATGCATATGAACTATGCAGGAAGAGACTCCGAAATAACCACAAACTGGTAGATTGGTTTTGGAAATCTATGCAATGAAGTTGATCTCCGTGCCCAAACAACTCAAGTAACTCATGCATCTAGGTGCTCCTTGTATCTGGCGACAAGACCAGTTCTGTAGTACACCGTGCAACCAGTCATTGCTATGCAGTGAACTACTAATGGCATAGCAAAATTGGGATTCCCTCTTAATTGTGTGGCCTAGGAAAATGTTCTCCCAATGGCAACAATAGCAGAGGTGAGATGGGAACAAAAAGTTTCTATCAAACGTTACTCAAGGAATCCCATCAGAGAACTCTGTCCTGTGATCACATATTCCCAGAGTAATACAGTCAGTCATTGTTCTTCCCCATGGCCTGGCATCAATGTCTCATTTGCTTTGAGACGTGGCCAGCAGCACACGCAGCAGGTGCATGGATCAGGTACCATCTTTGGTAGAGATTCTAAAGGGGCACCGAGGACCAGAAAATCCCACACAATCTTTCAAGAACTTAATCCTTATCCTTTCCAATGTCTTTGTAACTTAGCTGTGCCTATTACCTGTTAGGTAGCCATAGGTAAATCACAAATCCTCTGAGCCTCAGAGTCTTCAGCTGTAAAATGGGAACTACCCCTCCTTATCAGAATTATGACAACTTGAGATAATGTATTAAAGTGCCCGGCACAGGGCTGGCATGTACAGGGCACTTGAAAGTGACAGGCTGCCCAGGACATATGTCTGGCACATGCAGTCGAAGGATGAAGAGGCAAGATTGCAACGTTTACCCTTAAGCCTCTGCCTAAACTAATGCCTGGAAATTTGGAGCCACGTTGGGCACATACGTCCCTTCTACTATCCATAGCCAGTATATAACTGAGAGAAGTTATTTGCTGGAGTGCTGGGCTCAGTGGCAACTCAAAAATACTCTAGTCTGAAACGCATGTACATGGACTGACCTTTGCAAATGCACCGTTCACACACTTATGACATGCCCATATATCCTAGGTCATGCATATTAGAGTGGATGCAGCCCAAAGACCCCAAGCCAGGGGATTCCTGATGCTTGGAGGCCCATTCCAAAGGGATCTTTCCTCTACACCTGCCTTAGAGCACAGCTGAGGCACTGTCTTCTAAGGGAGCTCCACACCTGGCCCTTCGTGAAATCTTTAGCCACGTAAAAAGACACCTCTTCTGGCATCATCACTGACCAGCACAACAATGTGTAACCAAAACTTTCTAACAGGATCCAACGCTGGCCTAGGTGAGGTTTCTCTTTCCTGTATGCGCCCCTCAAGCATCTGTTTTCTCTTTCTCTTTGAAGCTCTCTCACATCAAGGGAGGGGCTGGGAATGAGAACCCAGAAATGGGGCTCTGATCTCCATTCACTGCACCGCCCCAGGCTGGAGGCTTTCTTCTCTAGAGGCCCAGGAAATGCACTATAGTTCAGTCACATTAGGTTTCTGCCAGCTAAGAAGCCTGACTTTCAAAGGAAAAGCCACTATTCATCCCAAATTCACCATGTTATGACTTTTGTAAAAGACCCTATAACACAAGTAATAACACAATTGCATCTTAACTCGAAATTTTCCACTTGGTGGCTTTTCTCAGGTCGGCTGTCATTGAAAAGGCACCTTTCACTATCTTTTCTTTTAATTAAAGAAAAATACTAAAGGATGCTATCATGCTTTATTCTTGGGTGCTAATATCCAGTTGAGTTCTGCTCAGCACAGATATTTAAGGTTCCCCAAGTGGAAAGGAATCGTTCTCTGTCATTTATCGTATAGCTTGTGCCTGGCAGTTGACGCTGAGCTCACTTTTAAAAGAAATCAAATATTTGGATGAAAGTACCACAACGTGGCATGTGGCATAACCTATACATTTCTAACAAATGCCAGAGGGAGTCACAGCTGGAAGTCCATGTCACTTTCAGATACTGAGAGTAACAGTAGTCATTAATTTTTATTCCTTAAAATACTTATTAAGCATATATTTGCAAGTTCTTCGACAAAACACTGAAACAGCCATAAATGAATGACTGAATGAGTCCAATCATTCAAGCACTGATTTGTTCAAGCACTCACTTTTTTTTTTTTTCAGTAAATTTTTCTTGAGTACTTACTATATGTCAGGTACTGGGCTACGTGCTAGGGATGCACACAGTGAGCAAAACCAAGCCCAATTCCTACAATCATGACAATTAGAGGCTAGTGAGAAAGACAGACATTAAACATCTAATCATAAAATTTAATAGGAAATGGCATTTGAGCCAAAATCTATGAGGTGCATGAAGGTTTCACTTCTTATAATGGGGAGTTTCACCAAGTCCATGAGGTCAGGAAAAGCTTGAGTAGGCTAAGACCTTATGCCAAAGTAAGAGCTGATCAGGAAGGGAGAAACAGGGGGAAGAGTACTGCTGGCAGTGAGAACAGCATGCTCAAAGAAAGGGAGTGCAGTGGGTTTGAGGAACCAAGGGATGGGGAGAGAGGCCATAACGGAGAGGGGAAGGGAAAGCCTGACAAGAGTGGTGAGATGGGGACACAATGCCATCCCAGGTCCCTCCACCCCTCAGGATAACATAAATGATTAGACAACAGATACCACAGCCAGACAAAGGTTCAAACTAATGCAGGAACATTGGCTGGACCTCAAGAAAGGCTCCAGAAGGGGTTCACCCCTGAACAGAGTCTAGAATAAGGGTTGGCCAAATTCTGCCACTGCCTGTTTAGATAAATAAAGTGGTACTGGGACACAACCAGACCCCTTCATTTACACAGTGTCCAAGACTGCTTTTGTGCTATAGTGGCAGAATTTGGTAGCTGTTACAAAGAACACTGGGCCCACAAAACTGAAAATATTCACTATCTGGCTCTTTACACATAAAATTTTTTGAGCTCTGGTCTAAAAAGACAAGTAGGGGCTTCCCTGGCGGCGGAGTGGTTGAGAGTCCACTTGCCGATGCAGGGGACACGGGTTCGTGTCCCGGTCCGGGAAGATCCCACATGCCGCGGAGCGGCTGGTCCCGTGAGCCATGGCCGCTGAGCCTGCACGTCCGGAACCTGTGTTCCGCAACAACAGTGAGAGGCCCGCATACCGCAAAAAAAAAAAAAAAAAAAAAAAAAAAGATGAGCAGGATTTGAAATCATGGGATGAGAGGAAAAGTCTGTTAGTACCTACTGCCTCTGGCAGCTGGAAGAAGGAAACTTGGCATGTCTTTTAGTGGATGCTCTGAGTGACTGAAAGAACCACAAGAGGTAAAGGGCACATCATACACATGCACATCATACACATGTTTAATGAAATAGCACAAGACAACATTCATGCATTTAGGCTTATTTTGCTTCACAAAATAGTTATATTCCAAGAAAATTGTACACTGGCATCTCTCAAAGTCTGTTCCCTGAAAAGAATCACACACAGACGTGATCTAGAAAATAAACAAATAAAAACACTGTGCTCAAATAAGTTTGAAAAACACTAAAGTTGAACTAGCTTACTCTTATCAGAGCCTTAGTATACTCTGCACTTTGTAAATCTCCAGGATAGAGAAAAATTTATGCTATGCATCTCAAATTTATTTGATCGCAGACTCCTTCTTTTCCAGCAACACCTTGTCAGGCCAGAGTTGCTCGAAGCATCCTCTGAGAAACACGGCTCAGCGTTGAACTTTAAAAGCAAATCCTCTTTCCTTAATTTTCTCTAAAACAGTTTCAGAAAGGTATTTCCTTTCAAATTAACTGCAAAACTGTCAGAAGAGGAAGAAGTTAGCTGTGGCAACCTAAAAACCTGTGAGTACCCAGGAAGTAAAACACCATCCCTCTCAACCTCTCCAATTCCTTCCACACAAACCCTTATATTCCTTCCCAATTTCCTTTAATAAAATATCTCTGGGGTTCCCTGACTCAGTTTTTAAAACTACAAGAATTTGCTTCTCTTCTAACTTCCATAAATTGTCAACATTGAAACACTGTCAACATTTTCAGGCTCTTGGCTTGAAAATTCTAAATTCAAAGCATCGGTTTATGAGAAATAAATGAATATTTCTAACTTCTTGAATTGACTATCTCACTGCATTCCAAATCCTGTATTCCAAATTTCTTTTAAATATTGCAAAAGATACTCTCTCCCCCTGCCAACCCCCAATCATTCAATATGCAAGTGAACTATAGCCTACAAGGCTCAAAATCTGTAAGAAATAAGTCATGGACAAGACAGCCAACTGCACTCACTGCTCTCAGGTCCACCAACTCTATGCTCTGGAGAAACGGATCTGCACATCAGGTAAACCAGTTATTAAGCTCAAAGACTGACATTATCCTCAAGAATGCAAAAGTTATATATTTCTTTTTTCTTTTAGTTACGTCCAGAAGATCCAACAGAAGGCCAATAAACATTTTCAAAGGTAACCATAAGTATCTACAAACATTCTAGACCCTCTATCAGCAAGCAACTGCAGGGTATTCACAGCCCTGGAGAAATGGGCCAAATTTTCCATTCTCAAGGCTAAAGGGATTTGAAAAGGGCAATGGAAAAATCACACCATTGATAGTGAGCAACCCTGAAGGCAAAGTCCTATTTCAGAGTCTGTTACTAAAGTCCAGAAGCAGCAGTCCATGTGTCCACTCTGAGGTCATCACATATTGGCAGAGAGTCCCTGCAGGGTTGGAGCAGCCCTGGGGGCTCTGATGAGAGGTGCTAAATAAATTAGTGCTATCGTTTATTAGAGCATAAGGAACAGATGGGAATGGGCAAAATGACAGCTGGAAGAGTGAGGGCTTGGCAGATGAGTGTGCGCAGCGCTCGGAGATTCATCTACATGACGCCTATTAATGGTAATGGGAACTGCTTTCCTAGCACTGTATCTAGACACTACAGCTTCTTGCAAATTCATTCCTTGACTTTCTCTCCTTCATACAGACAGTTAATCTAATACGTAATTATAAAATAATTGGCAATCCCACAACTTTCTCTTGTAAAACTCTCCCACCAAGAATGATTATTTTCAACTCATTGCTCCTTGCATCCACAGGGGAGGGGAAAGGAAGAAAGAGGAGGAGGCCAAGGGGAAATGGATTGTGAAGTGGGAAGGAGGAAGGAAGTTTGCTTATTGTACACCTTCCTTCAGGGGCAGGGACAAGTAGTTGGACATCCATTTTCTCCGTCTGCCCAGCGCTGACCCTCCCTGATGGCAGTTTCATGCTATGTAGCATTCTTGAAGCCATTAGCTTTTGTTCCAGATGGCACCAATCTGCTGGGTCTCTGCTATATGTCCATGTTACCCCCAGTTCTTAAAGAGTCCAGTTCACTTGGCGCTGTTTGGACATAAGCCCCTACAGTTACTTTAAAAGGAATGCTAACTTAAGAGCCTAAGAAATGGCATAAAGAGCCCACAGTTGCCCACTCCTTAAGACCAGGGTAAAAGACTGAAATAAGCATAAGACATACAGCATATTCAAGAAGCATATTTTGATATCTAATGTCTAATAAATGGAATTAATTTAAGCAAGGTCCTTTTTATATACCTGTCATTTTTTTGAAGAACATTGCTAAATATTTTTTTCTCACAAATTCTCTTTATTTTAGTGTCTGATGGTAAGTGTTAGAGATTTGGGGAGAGTTTCAAAATAAGAAGGCATGTGGGCTTCCCTGGTGGCGCAATGGTTGAGAGTCCGCCTGCTGATGCAGGGGATACGGGTTTGTGCCCCGGTCTGGGAAGATCCCACATGCAATGGAGCGGCTGGGCCCATAAGCCATGGCCGCTGAGCCTGCACGTCCGGAGCCTGTGCTCCGCAATGGGAGAGGCCACAACAGTGAGAGGCCAGTGTACTGCAAAAAAAAAAAAAAAAAAAGGCACGCTGTTTGGCACCCAAATTTAATATTTTATCATCTGAGTGAATGTCTAATGCAGACTTCCACATAGAAAATATAATGGAACAGAAGTAATTCCTGCCCAAACTAGACTTCAGCAGTTCTCAAAGATAGGTTTACATCAGTTTTATGTAGGCTTCAAGAAATTCTTTCAATAATTTATTCAGAATTGGTTAGCAAATCCTTGCAAGATGGGAGAAGACATATAAGACACAGTCCTCAAGGAGCGCAGGATCTTAATCATATGAGACATAAAACTATGCAAAAACACAAAGACAATAAAAATAATAGCGATGTATTGAGCACGTATCATACATAAGGTAGCCTACTGTATGTGTATGATGATGTGTGTTTGTGTACGTGTGTACACACATGCACACACACACAAACACACATCATACAAATACAGTGTGTATATATATACATGCAATCTCGATCACCCTCCCCCAAAAATAAACTATGAGGAAGCTACAATGCTCTAAAATGAAGAAACTGAGCCTCAGAGAATTTTTTAAAATTATGCCATAATGTTCCACAGAGTCTACTGATGCTCTAGAAAGTAAGAGGAAGGAGAGATCAGTGGTGAGTCTGAGTCATGAAAAAAGATTTCTAGGAGAGGAGCTTCAAGATGGCGGAAGAGTAAGACTTGGAGATCGCCTTCCTCCCCACCAATACATCACAAATACATCCACACGTGGAACAACTCCTACAGAACACCTACTGAACACTGGCAGAAGACCTCAGGCCTCCCAAAAGGCAAGAAACTCCCCACGTACCTGGGTAGGGCAAAAGAAAAAACAGAGACAAAAGAATAGGGACGGGACCTGCACCAGTGGGAGGGAACTGTTAAGGAGGAAAGGTTTCCACACACTAGGAGCCCCTTCGCAGGTGGAGACCGCGGGTGGCGGAGGGGGGAAGAAGCTTCGGAGCCACGGAGGAGAGCGCAGCAACAGGGGTGCGGAGGGCAAAGCTGAGACATTTCCGCACAGAGGATTGGTGCCGACCAGCACTCACCAGCCCGAGAGGCTTGTCTGCACACCCGCCAGGGCAGGCGGGGCTGGGAGCTGAGGCTCGGGCTTTGGTCAGAGCGCAGGGAGAGGCCTGGCAGTGCGAACACAGCCTGAAGGGGTTAGTGCACCACGGCTAGCCAGGAGGGTGTCTGGGAAAAAGTCTGGGCCTGCCGAAGAGGCAAGAGACTTTTTCTTGCCTCTTTCTTTCCTGGTGCGCGGGAGAGGGGATTAAGAGCGCTGCTTAAAGGAGCTCCAGAGACGGACGCGAGCCGCGGCTAACAGCGCGGACCCCAGAGATCGGCATGAGACGCTAAGGCTGCTGCTGCCGCCACCAAGAAGCCTGTGTGCGAGCACAGGTCACTATCCACAACCCCCTCACAGGAGCCTGTGCATCCCGCCACTGCCAGGGTCCTGGGATCCAGGAACAGCTTCCCCGGGAGAACGCACGGCGCGCATCAGGCTGGTGCAATGTCATGCTGGCCTCTGCTGCCGCAGGCTCGCCCCACACTCCGTACCCCTCCCTCCCCCAAGCCTGAGTGAGCCAGAGCCCCCGAATCAGCGGCTTCTTTAACCCCGTCCTGTCTGAGCGAAGAACAGACGCCCTCCGGCGACCTACAGGCAGAAGCGGGGCCAAATCCAAAGCTGAACCCCGGGAGCTGTGTGAACAAAGAACAGAAAGGGAAATCTCTCCCAGCAGCCTCAGGAGCAGCGGATTAAATCTCCACAATCAACTTGATGTACCTGCATCTGTGGAATACCTGAATAGACAACGAATCATCCCAAATTGAGGAGGTGCACTTTGAGAGCAAGATTTATTATTTTTTCCCCTTTTCTTCTTTTTGTGAGTGTGTATGTATATGCTTCTGTGTGAGATTCTGTCTGTACAGCTTTGCTTTCACCATTTGTCCAAGGGTTCTATCTGTCCAGCTTTTTTTGTTTTGTTTTGTTTTACTTTAAAAAATATATATTTTCTTAATTTTTTTTATTTTAATAATTTTATTTTATTTTACCTTACTTTATTTTCTTTTCTTTTATCCACTTTCTTTCTCTCTTTCTTTCTTTCTTTCTACTTTCTTTCCCTTTTATTCTGAGCCATGTGGATGAAAGGCTCTTGGTGCTGCAGCCAGGAGTCAGTGCTGTGCCTCTGAGGTGGGAGAGCCAAATTCCGGACACAGGTCCACAAGAGCCCTCCCAGCTCCACCTAATATCAAACAGCGAAAATTTCCCAGAGATCTCCATCTCAACACCAACACCAAGCTTCACTCAACGACCAGCAAGCTACAGTGCTGGACATCCTATGCCAAACAACTAGCAAGACAGGAACACAACCCCACCCATTAGCAGAGTGGCTGCCTAAAATCATAATAAGTCCACAGACACCCCAAAACACACCACCAGATGTGGACCTGCCCACCAGAAAGACAAGATCCAACCTCATCCACCAGAACACAGGCACGAGTCCCCTCCACCAGGAAGCCTACACAACCCACTGAACCAACTTTAGCCACTGGGGACAGACACCAAAAACAACAGGAACTACGAACCTGCAGCCTGCAAAAAGGAGACCCCAAACACAGTAAGATAAGCAAAATGAGAAGACAGAAAAACACACAGCAGATGGAGGAGCAAGATAAAAACCCACCAGACCTAACAAATGAAGAGGAAATAGGCAGTCTACCTGAAAAAGAATTCAGAATGATAGTAAAGATGATCCAAAATCTTGGAAATAGAATAGAGAAAATGCAAGAAACATTTAAAGAACCTAAAAGAAATAAAGATGAAACAAGCAACGATGAACAACACAATAAATGAAATTAAAAATACTCTCTAGAAGAGATTAATAGTAGAAAAACGGAGGCAGAAGAATGGATAAGTGACCTGGAAGATAAAATAGTGGAAATAACTACTGCAGAGCAGAATAAAGAAAAAAGAATGAAAAGAACTGAGGACAGTCTCAGAGACCTCTGAGACAACATTAAATGCACCAACATTCGAATTATAGGGGTCCCAGAAGAAGAAGAGAAAAAGAAAGGGACTGCGAAAATATGTGAAGAGATTATAGTTGAAAACTTCCCTATTATGGGCAAGGAAATAGTTAATCAAGTCCAGGAAACACAGAGAGTCCCATACAGGATAAATCCAAGGAAATATGCCAAGACATATATTAATCAAACTGTCAAAAATTAAATACAAAGAAAACATATTAAAAGCAGCAAGGGAAAAACAACAAATAACATACAAGGGAATACCCATAAGGTTAACCGCTGATCTTTCAGCAGAAACTCTGCAAGCCAGAAGGGACTGACAGGACATATTTAAAGTGATGAAGGAGAAAAACCTACAACCAAGATTACTCTACTCAGCAAGGATCTCTTTCAGATTTGATAGAGAAATGAAAACCTTTACAGACAAGCAAAAGCTGAGAGAGTTCAGCACCACCAAACCACCTTTACAACAAATGCTAAAGGATCTTCTCTAAGCAATAAACACAAGAGTAGGAAAAGACCTACAATAACAAACCCAAAACAATTAAGAAAATGATAATAGGAAAATACATATCGATAATTACCTGAAATGTAAATGGATTAAATGCTCCAACCAAAAGTCACAGACTGGCTAAATGGATACAAAAACAAGACCCATATATATGCTGTCTACAAGAGACCCACTTCAGACTGACAGTGAGGGGATGGAAAAAGATATTCCATGCAAATGGAAATCAAAAGAAAGCTGGAGTAGCAATTCTCATATCAGACAAAATAGACTTTAAAATAAAGACTATTAGAAGAGGCAAAGAAGGACACTACATAATGATCAAGGGATCAATCCAAGAAGAAGATATAACAATTGTAAATATTTATGCACTCAACATAGGAGCACCTCAATACATAAGGCAAATACTAACAGCCATAAAAGGGGAAATCGACAGTAACAAAATCATATTAGGGGACTTTAACACCCCATTTTCACCAATGGACAGATCATCCAAAATGAAAATAAATAAGGAAACACAAGCTTTAAATGATACATTAAACAAGATGGACTTAATTGATATTTATAGGACATTCCATCCAAAAACAATAGAATACACATTTTTCTCAAGTACTCATGGAACATTCTCCAGGATAGATCATATCTTGGGTCACAAATCAAGCCTTGGTAAATTTAAGAAAACTGAAATCGTATCAAGTAACTTTTCCGACCACAACGCTATGAGACTAGATATCAATTACAGGGAAAGATCTGTAAAAAATACAAACACATAGAGGCTAAACAATACACTACTTAATATCAAAGTGATCACTGAAGGAATCAAAGAGGAAATCAAAAAATACCTAGAAACAAATGACAAGGGAGACACGATGACCCAAAACCTATGGGATGCAGCAAAAGCAGTTCTAAGAGGGAAGTTTATAGCAATACATTCCTACCTTAAGAAACAGGAAACATCTCGAATAAACAACTTAACCTTGCACCTAAAGCAATTAGAGAAAGAAGAACAAAAAAAACCCAAAGTTAGCAGAAGGAAAGAAATCATAAAGATCAGATCAGAAATAAATGAAAAAGAAATGAAGGAAACGATAGCAAAGATCAATAAACCTAAAAGCTGGTTCTTTGAGAAGATAAACAAAATTGATAAACCATTAGCCAGACTCATCAAGAAAAAAAGGGAGAAGACTCAAATCAACAGAATTAGAAATGAAAAAGGAGAAGTAACAACTGACATTGCAGAAATACAAAAGATCATGAGAGATTACAACAAGCAACTCTATGCCAATAAAATGGACAACGTGGAAGAAACGGACAAATTCTTAGAAATGCACAACCTGCCAAGACTGAATCAGGAAGAAATACAAAATATGAACAGACCATTCAGCAGCACTGAAATTGAAACTGTGATTAAAAATCTTCCTACAAACAAAAGCCCAGGACCAGATGGCTTCAGAGGTGAATTCTATCAAACATTTAGCGAAGAGCTAACACCCATCCTTCTCAAACTCTTCCAAGATATAGCAGAGGGAGGAACACTCCCAAACTCATTCTATGAGGCCACCATCACCCTGATACCAAAACCAGACAAGGATGTCACAAAGAAAGAAAACAACAGGCCAATATCACTGATGAACATAGATGGCAAAAATCCTCAACAAAATACTAGCAAACAGAATCCAAGAGCACATTAAAAGGATCATACACCATGATCAAGTGGGGTTTATCCCAGGAATGCAAGGATTCTTCAATATATGCAAATCAATCAATGTGATACACCATATTAACAAAATGGAGAAAAATCATATGGTCATCTCAATAGATGCAGAGGAAGCTTTCGACAAAATTCAACACCCATTTATGATAAAAACCCTGCAGAAAGTAGGCACAGAGGGAAATTTCTTCAACATAATAAAGGCCATATATGACAAGCCCACAGCAAACATCATCCTCAATGGTGAAAAACTGAAAGCATTTCCACTAAGATCAGGAACAAGACAAGGTTGCCCACTCTCACCACTATTATTCAACATAGTTTTGGAAGTTTTAGCCACAGCAATCAGAGAAGAAAAGGAAATAAAAGGAATTCAAATCGGAAAAGAAGAAGTAAAGCTGTCACTGTCTGCAGATGACATGATACTATACCTAGAAAATCCTAAAGATGCCACCAGAAAACTACTAGAGCTAATCAATGAATTTGGTAAAATAGCAGGATACAAAATTAATGCACAGAAATCTCTGGCATTCCTATACACTAAGGATGAAAAATCTGTAAGTGAAATTAAGAAAACACTCCCATTTACCATTGCAACAAAAAGAATAAAATAACAAAAGACCTGTATGCAGAAAACTATAAGACACTGATGAAAGAAATTAAAGATTATACAAATAGATGGAGAGATATACCATGTTCCTGGATTGGAAGAACCAACATTGTGAAAATGACTCGACTACCCAAAGCAATCTACAGATTCAATGCAATCCCTATCAAACTACCACTGGCATTTTTCACAGAACTAGAACAAAAAATTTCACAATTTGTATGGAAACACAAAAGACCCCGAATAGCCAAAGCAATCTTGAGAAAGAAAAACGGAGCTGGAGGAATCAGGCTACCTGACTTCAGACTATACTACAAAGCTACAGTAATCAAGACAGTATGGTACTGGCACAAAAACAGAAAGATAGATCAATGGAACAGGATAGAAAGCCCAGAGATAAACCCACGCACATATGGTCACCTTATCTTTGATAAAGGAGGCAGGAATGTACAGTTGAGAAAGGATAGCCTCTTCAATAAGTGGTGCTGGGAATACTGGATAGGTACATGTAAAAATATGAGATTAGATCATTCCCTAACACCATACACAAAAATAAGCTCAAATGGATTAAAGACCTAAATGTAAGGCCAGAAACCATCAAACTCTTAGAGGAAAACATAGGCAGGACACTCTATGACATAAATCACAGCAAGATCCTTTGTGACCCACCTCCTAGAGAAATGGAAATAAAAACAAAAATAAACAAATGGGACCTAATGAAACTTAAAAGCTTTTGCACAGCAAAGGAAACCATAAACAAGACCAAAAGACAACCCTCAGAATGGGAGAAAATATTTGCAAATGAAGCAACTGACAAAGGATTAATCTCCAAAATTACAAGCAGCTCATGCAGCTCAATAACAAAAAAACAAACAACCCAATCCAAAAATTGGCAGAAAACCTAAATAGACATTTCTCCAAATAAGATATACAAACTGCCAACAAACACATGAAAGAATTCTCAACATCATTAATCATTAGAGAAATGCAAATCAAAACTACAACGAGGTATCACCTCACACCAGTCAGAATGGCCATCATCAAAAAATCTAGAAACAATAAATGCTGGAGAGGGTGTGGAGAAAAGGGAACACTCTTGCACTACTGATGGGAATGTGAACTGGTATAGCCACTATGGAGAACAGTATGGAGGTTCCTTAAAAAACTACAAATAGAGTTACCATATGACCCAGCAACCCACTACTGGGCATAAACCCTGAGAAAACCATAATTCAAAAAGAGTCATGTACCAAAATATTCATTGCAGCTCTACTTACAATAGCCAGGAGATGGAAACAACCTAAGTGTCCATCATCGCATGAATGGATAAAGAAGATGCGGTACATATATACAATGGAATATTACTCAGCCATAAAAAGAAACGAAATTGAGCTATTTGTAATGAGGTGAAGGGACCTAGAGTCTGTCATACAGAGTGAAGTAAGTCAGAAAGAGAAAGACTAATAGCGTATGCTAACACATATATATGGAATTTAAGAAAAAAAAAATGTCATGAGGAACCCAGGGGTAAGATGGGAATAAAGACACAGACCTACTAGAGAATGGACTTGAGGATATGGGGAGGGGGAAGGGTAAGCTGTGACAAAGTGAGAGAGTGGCATGGACATATATACACTACCAAATGTAAAATAGCTAGCTAGTGGTAAGCAGCCGCAAAGCACAGGGAGATCAGCTCGGTGCTTTGTGACCACCTAGAGGGGTGGGATAGGGAGGGTGGGAGGGAGGGAGACGCAAGAGGGAAGAGATATGGGAACATATGTGTATGTATAACTGATTCACTTTGTTATAAAGCAGAAACTAACACACCACTGTAAAGCAATTATACTCCAATAAAGCTGTTAAAAAAAAATGTTTTCTGGAAGAACTGGCCTCTAGAGCATAAAGGAAACAGGGTTGATTCTGGAATGTCTCGACTGGTCCACTCACTGCCCAAGGCACTATCTGGCCTTTTGTCATGAAATGCTTTTCTTAATCCCCTAGTGTGTTAGGGTTCAATAAATAACACCCCTCTTTGTCACTCAGCTCCTGAACAAATATATAAATAGTAGAATAACAGATGAATGTCTAGACACCACTTTTACTAATGAAAAAGGCTAAGTTGGAGGATACAGAGCCAAGAGTCTGATAAGTAAACCCCGCAGTTAGTTGAACCTTCCCCTCCAGAATCGCAGCACATCAAGTGCTCTTGGAGGGAAGGCAGGTCCCAAGAGAAAGAAGCATAGAGCCGAGTAGATGCCTTGCTCTTTCTTCCTAAACGTATCTATTAAATCCATGTCTACTGGGTCAGAGTGAGGACAGGAGTTACACTAGCAGACACCTCTTCTCATGGAAAGAAACATGAGGAGTGGGGAAGAAACATTTCCCTGAATAGGCTCTGCTACGTATACTACATTTAAAAATGAGTAAACATGACCTATGTTAGATCTTACAGACAATTTTCAGAATGGGCAAATATATAAAGACACACAGCAGTGAAACAGGGTTGCCCTGAGAAATTATTGAAAGAGGTGTTCTGGTAGCAAATGGTGCAACTCTATAACTCCCCTGCTACTAAGAAAAAAGAAAGAAAGAAAGAAAACGCATCCTAAGCACCTTCCAAAGTACTGGAGAAGCCAGAAGACAAAGTATCAGAGAGAATGCTAGTGAGATGGGAAAGTGAGGTGAGCTAAAGTTTCCTTGGTCTGGCTTGCCTGAGGAACCTAGAATGGAAACTGAAAGAATCAAAGTGAAGACCCTATCTAGCTTTGGGGTAACCTCAGTTCTAAGCTGCATGAGAGCTGATTCCCTCCAAGTAGTCAAGGAGACTATGCCTAATTTCCCATTTTTCCCTTGAAGTAGTCAAAGGTGTTTTCCAGTCAGCCTGATCTTTGACCAAATGTGCCTTATTTCTGTTGTTCTCATCACTTTTCCCAAATCTGGGTTGGGAGAATGGTAGAATTCAAAAAGGCCACAAGGGAAAAGAAAACTGATCCATGGAAATGAGAAGAATTGCACACACTTTGCATACAGAAGAAGATGGAGGAAAGTGGACTACCATTTATCTCAAGGACATGAAAGCTTTCATTCAAAGATGATAATTTTCAGGCTAGAATGAGAGGGAAGAGATATAAAATATAGCTTAAGGAACTTTCAGTATAAGTAGACTGTCTTGAGTGTTCTAAGCTGACTGAGGAGTACCTTCTCCATTAATTTCATTCCACATTGAACCCATCTGCAGAGGAAGAGTCATCTTATTATACTGCAAGGGTCATCTGTAGCATCTGTCATCCCATGAGACAGTAAGCAATTGGAGGATAGCATTTAATACCTATATCAGAAAAAAATGAACAAATGTATTTAGGGTGAATCAATTTAAAGTGAGGTTCTTAAATACAGAAATAGGTTATTAACATGTTCACTTTTTGTGAGGGGAAAGGATACTTTAAATGGGATAGATTCTGATTTGATAAGAGAAGAATAATTTCTTAACACAAAGGAAAATAAATAACAAATGATCCTCAAGTATAACTGTGGTATCATTGGAACTACTGACAAACATTCAGTACACATTTTAGGCAGTGTGGCAGGATCACACTTCTCCATCTACTTGACCTCTGGTGTGGCCATGTGACTTGCTTTAACCAATGAAATGTAACCAGCATTGACTGGTCATATAAAAGAGGAAACTTTAAGCATTCCTGACTCAACACAGTCACTCTCTTCCCTGCCTCTGGGATATATATATACATATATATATACATATATATATGTATATATATATATATATATATATATATATATATATATATATAAACTGAATCAATTTGCTGTACACCAGAAAATAACACAACACTGTAAATCAACTACGCTTCAATAAAAAAGAAAAAAGATGGAGCTTCTGACAAATCAGGTCTAGCAGTGACAACAATAAACAGAAGCTTATTGCCCATGTGTGATAGACTGTATGAGTGTTACGGAAAGAATATTTTTGCCCCCTCATTCAGATGTTGAAGTCCTTATCCCCACATGATGGTACTTAGAGGTGGGGCCTTGGGGAAGTAATTGGGTCATGAGGTTGGAGCCCCCACGAATGGAATTAATGCCCTCATAAGGAGAGACAAGAGAAATAATCTCGCTCTGCCGTGTGAGGAGGATACAGCAAGAAGAGAGCTGTGTACAAACCAGGAGGAGGACCCTCACCAGAATGTGACCATGGTTTTCCAACCTCTAGAACTGTGAGAAAATAAATTCCTATGTTTTAAGCCAACCAAGCTATGTTTTTGTTGCTGCTGTAGCAGTCTGAACTAAGACACTGAGTAAGCATGAGTTAGAACTAAATTTGTGTTATCTTTGTATGGGTTGTTTGATCTAACCCAACCTGTCTGATATAATCTCCCCATAAACTTGAACCACTTCTACACAATTTCAACTCATTGAGCTCATCAAAACGACATGATGAGGACACGGGGAGGGGAAAGGTAAGCTGGGACGAAGTGAGAGAGTGGCATGGACATATATATACACTACCAAACGTAAAATAGATAGCTAGTGCGAAGCAGCCGTATAGCACAGGGAGATCAGCTCGGTGCTTTGTGACCACCTAGAGGGGTGGGATAGGGAGGGTGGGAGGGAGATGCAAGAGGGAAGAGATATGGGGATATATGTATATGTATAGTTGATTCACTTTTTATAAAGCAGAAACTAACACACCACTGTAAAGCAATTATATTCCAATAAAGATGTTAAAAACAAAAAGACAGAAAACAAAAAACATGATGACTGCCTTTTGGCTAACAGGTTGTGATCTTCCATGACTGAGACCCATTCATCTATTTAGGTAAAACCCTGGAATTACTGGAACATCAGTGTTGGGGTAAAGACACAAACCACTTGAAATACTTCAGTGGCATTCTGCTTTTCAATGTATTCAACTTTCCTCAAACAGCTCCCAATACCCATGCTCTAGAGTCACTGCGAGCACAAGAATTCTCAGAAATACACACACATCAGCTGTATTATATCTCTACTTCCCCACTCCTGCTATTTCCAAAAGAAATTTGTTTCTCTTCCAGCAATAGTGCAGGGATAGAAGACTGTCCATAAAGCCTCAGTGTCACTGCTACAAGCACTTGAACATGACCTGCTCAGCTATTTAGCATTTCCAGTTCTCATTTCAACTTAACCACTTGACATTGAGTGTTTGTTCCACTAGAAATGTTTCAGTGTTGTCAGGCTGTGACTAAATTTGGCAAATTACTAATGTACATGGAGTACTCCAAACTGGCCCAGAAAGCCTTTTTTCCATTAGGACTTATATTCTGCTTTCCCTATTTTGGGGTGATCTGGCCAGAGCTAGAGTCAATATATGGATCCACTTCGTTGTGCAGTTTTGTCTATTCTCTTGAAAAGAATGGCAAATCAAGTATCTTTAATATAAGCATACCTTCTGTCATTTTTATTAGATTCCAATAAAATTAGATACAGGGCAAATCAAAGAGAAAATCTCTCCCCTTGCCAGCTCAAAGCAAAATGCATGTTGCCAGTTTAATTTAGAGCAGGTGAAAATCAGGTATATGAGGCTTAATAAAGTCCACAGCTCGGAGAACTCCCATGAATCCTAATATAGCTTCCAGATAGCTAAAAGACCCAATGACTTTGAGAGAGTTTTGTAAAGCATAAAGTGCTACTTAGAAGGAGGTTCTTCCTATTTTCACGTCAGGTGTCAACAACAGGTGTTTTTTATAGTCTGATTAAAATAGATGTTTCCAAACACCAAATTTTACAGAAGGGCAGTAAGAGCCGAGCCTGTGTTTTAATAAGGTCCTTCAGGCCAACTTCTACTACTGTGTGTGTGCACATGTGTGTGTGTGGTGTGTGTGGTGTGCACTGGCAGTCCAGAAACAAATTGGAGTTCTCTGAAGCCAGCAAGAAGCTTCCTACAATGTTTTATTGACCTGAAAAGACAGCTCAGGTAGAAGTTCATAGGGAAAATCTAAAGCTCATAGACCAAGACTTAAAGACCAAGGAAGGATTGGGTCCGCAGAGAAAGGTAATGAAGACACCAGAACAAAATCCTGTTAGAAAAAGGTATAGGGGAGACCTTCAAGATGGTGGAAGAGTAATGCGTAGAGATCACATTCTTCCCCACAAATACATCTGAAATACATTTACATGTGGAACATCTCCTACAGAACACCTACTGAACACTGGCAGAAGACCTCAGGCCTCCCAAAAGGCAAGAAACTCCCCACGTACCTGGGTAGGGCAAAAGAAAAAAAAGAGACAAAAGAATAGGGACGGGACCTGCACCAGTGGGAGGGAACTGTTAAGGAGGAAAGGTTTCCATACACTAGGAAGCCCCTTCGCAGGCGGAAACCACGGGTGGCGGAGGGGGGAAGCTTCGAAAACACAGAGGAGAGCGCAGAAACGGGTGCAGAGGGCAGGGCAGAGAGATTCCCACACAGAGGATCAGTGCCGGCCAGCACTCACCAGCCCAAGAGGCTTGCCTGCTCACCCACTGGCGTGGGCGGGGTCCGAGGTTTGGTCTTTGGAGGTCAGACCTCAGGGAGAGGACTGGGGTTGGCGGTGTGAACACAGCCTGAAGGGGTTAGTGCGCCACAGCTAGCCGGGAGGGAGTCCGGGAAAAAGTCTTGAGCTGCCAAAGAGGCAAGAGACTTTTTCTTGCCTCTTTCTTTCCTGGTGCATGAGGAGAGGGGATTGAGAGCGTCGTTTAAAGGAGCTCCAGAGATGAGAGCGAGCCATGGCTATCAGCGCGGACCCCAGAGACGGGCGTGAGACGCTAAGGCTGCTGTTGCAGCCACCAAGAAGCCTGTGTGCAAGCACAGGTCACTATCCACACCTCCCCTCCCGGGAGCCTGTGCAGCACGCCACTGCCAGGGTCCCGGGATCCAGGGACAACTTCTCCGGGAGAACGCACGGTGCGCATCAGGTGGGTGCAACGTCACGCTGGCCTCTGCCGCCGCAGGCTCACCCCGCACTCCCCCCAGCCTGAGTGAGACAGAGCCCCTGAATCAGCGGCTCCTTTAACCCCGTCCTGTCTGAGCGAAGAACAGATGCCCTCAGCGACCTACACGCAGAGGCGGGGCCAAATCCAAAGCTGAACCCCAGGAGCTGTGTGAACAAAGAACAGAAAGGGAAATCTCTCCCAGCAGCCTCAGGAGCAGAGGATTAAATCTCCACAATAAAATTAATGTACCCTGCATCTGTGGAATACCTGAATAGACAACGAACCATCCCAAATTGAGGAGGTGGACTTTGGGAGCAACGATATATATATTTTTTTCCTTTTTCTCTTTTTGTGAGTGTGTATGTGTATGCTTCTGTGTGTAATTTTGTCTGTATAGCTTTGCTTTTACCATTTATCCTAAGGTTCTGTCTGCCCATTTTTTTCTGTTTCTGTTTTTGTTTTTTAGTATAGTTTTTAGCACTTCTTACCATTGGTGGATTTGTTTTTTGGTTTGGTGGCTCTCTTCTTTCTTTCTTCTTTTTTTTATTAATTTTTATTTTTTTAATAATTAATTTTTACTTTAATAACTTTATTATTATTCTTTCTTTCTTTTTTTCTCCCTTTTATTCTGAGCCATGTGGATGATTGGATCTTGGTGCTCCGGCTGGGTGTCAGGGGTGTGACTCTGAGGTGTGAGAGCTGAGTTCAGGACATTGGTCCACCAGAGACCTCCCAGCTCCACGCAATATCAAATGGCGAAAATCCCCCAGATACCTCCATCTCAATGCCAAGACCCAGCTCCACTCAACGACCAGCAAGCTAGAGCGCTGGACACCCTATGCCAAACAACTACCAAGACAGGAACACAACCTCACCCACTAGCAGAAAGCCTGCCTAAAATCATAATAAGGTCACAGGCACTCCAAAACACACCACTGGACGGAGACCTGCACACCAGAAAGACAAGATCCAGCCGCATCCACCACACACAGGCATAAGCCCCCTCCACCAGGAAGCCTACACAACCCACTGAACCAACTTTAGCCACTGGGGCAGACACTGAAAACAACGGGAACTACGAACCTGCAGCCTGAGAAAAGGAAACCACAAACACAGCAAGTTAAGCAAAATGAGAAGACAGAGAAACAGCAGATGAAGGGGCAAGGTAAAAACCCACCACACCTAACAAATGAACAGGGAATAGGCAGTCTACCTGAAAAAGAACTCAAAGTAATGATAGTAAAGATGATCCTAAATCTTGGAAATAGAATAGAGAAAATACAAGAAACGTTTAACAAGGACTTAGAAGAACTAAAGAGCAAACAAACAATGATGAACAACACAATAAATGAAATTAAAAATTCTCTAGAAGGAATGAATAGCAGGATAACTGAGGCAGAAGAACAGATAATGACCTGGAAGATAAAATAGTGGAAATAACTACTGCAGAGCACAAAAAAGAAAAAAGAATGAAAAGAATTGAGGACAGTGTCAGAGACCTCTGGGACAACATTAAACGCATGAACATTCAAATTACAGGGGTCCCAAAAGAAGGAGAGAAAAAGAAAGGGACTGAGAAAATATTTGAAGAGATTATAGATGAAAACTTCCCTGATATGGGAAAGGAAATAGTTAATCAAGTCCAGGAAGGACAGAGTCCCAAACGAGATAAATCCAAGGAGAAACACACATTAATCAAACAATAAAAAATTAAATACAAAGAAAAAATATTAAAAGCAGCAAGGGAAAAGCAACAAATAACATACAAGGGAATCCCCATAAGGTTAACAGCTGATCTCTCAGCAGAAACTCTGCAAGCCAGAAGGGAGTGGCATGACATATTTAAAGTGATGAAAGGGAAGAACCTACAACCAAGAATACTCTACCAAGCAAGGATCTCATTCAGATTCAACAGAGAAATTAAAACCTTTGCACACAAGCAAAAGCTAAGAGAATTCACCACCACCAAACCAACTTTACAACAAATGCTAAAGGATCTTCTCTAGGCAGGAAACACAAGAGAAGGACAAGACCCACAAGAACAAACCCCAAACAATTAAGAAAATGATAACAGGAACATGCATATCGATAATTACCTGAAGTGTAAATGGATTAAATGCTCCAACCAAAAGACATAGACTGACGGAATGGATATAAAAACAAGACCTGTACATATGCTGTCTACAAGAGACCCACTTCAGACCTAGGGACACATACAGACTGAAAGTGAGGGGATGGAAAAAGATATTCCATGCAAATGGAAATCAAAAGAAAGCTGGAGTATCAATTCTAACATCAGACAAAATAGACTTTAAAATAAAGACTATTAAAAGAGACAAAGAAGGACATTACATAATGATTTAGGGATCAGTCCAAGTAGAAGATATAACAATTGTAAATATGCACCCAACATAGGAGCACCTCAATACATAAGGCAAAGGCTAACAGCCATACAAGGGGAAATCGACAGTAATACAATCACAGTAGGGGACTTTAACACCCCACTTTCACCAATGGACAGACCATCCAAAATGAAAATAAATAAGGAAACACAAGCTTTAAATGTTACATTAAACAAGATGGACTTAATTGATATTTATAAGACATTCCATCCAAAAACAACAGAATACATGTCCTCCTCAAGTGCTCATGGAACATTCTCCAGGATAGATCATATTTGGGTCACAAATCAAGCCTTGGTAAATTTAAGAAAATTGAAATCAAATCACGTATGTTTTTGAACCGCAACGGTATGTGACTAGATATCAATTACAGGAAAAAATCTGTAAAAAAATGCAAACACATGGAGGCTGAACAATACACTACTGAATAACCAAGAGATCATTGAAGAGATCAAAGAGAAAATAAAAAAATACCTAGAAACAAATGACAACAAAAACACGATGACCCAAAACCTATGGGATGCAGCAAAAGCAGTTCTAAGAGGGAAGTTTATAGCAATACAATCCTACCTTAAGAAACAAGAAACATCTCAAATAAACAACCTAACCTTACATCTAAAGAAATTAGAGAAAGAAGAACAAAAAAAACCCAAAGTTAGCAGAAGGAAAGAAATTATAAAGATCAGATCAGAAATAAATGAAAAACAAATGAAGGAAAAAATAGCAAATATCAATAAACCTAAAAGCTGGTTCTTTGAGAAGATAAACAAAATTGATTGATTAGCCAGACTCATCAAGAACAAAAGGGAGAAGACTCAAATAAATAGAATTAGAAATAAAAAAGGAGAAGTAACAACTGATAGAGCAGAAATACAAAGGATCATGAGAGATTACTACAAGCAACTATATGCCAATAAAATGGACAACCTGGGAGAAATGGACAAATACTTAGAAAAGCAAAACCTCCCGAGACTGAACAAGGAAGAAAGAGAAAATATAAACAGATCAATCACAAGCACTGAAATTGAAACTGTGATTAAAAATCTTCCAACAAACAAAAGCCCAGGACCAGATGGCTTCAGAGGCGAATTCTATCAAATATTTACAGAAGGTCTAACACCTAACCTTCTCAAACTCTTCCAAAATATAGCAGAGGGAGGAATACTCCCAAACTCATTCTACGAGGCCACCATCACCCTGATACCAAACCCAGAAAAAGATGTCACAAAGAGAGAAACTACAGGCCAATATCACTGATGAACATATATACAAAACTCCTCAACAAAATAGTAGCAAACAGAATCCAACAGCACATTAAAAGGGTCATACACCATGATCAAGTGGGCTTTATCCGAGGAATGCAAGGATTCTTCAATATATGCAAATCAATCAATGTGATACACCTTATTAACAAACTGAAGAATAAAAACCATATGATCATCTCAATAGATGCAGAAAAAGCTTTCGACAAAATTCAATACCCATTTTTGATAAAAACCTTCCAGAAAGTAGGCATAGAGGGAATTTTCCTCATCATAATAAAGGTCATATATGACAAACCCACAGCCAACATCATCCTCAATGGTGAAAAACTGAAACCATTTCCACTAAAATCAGGAACAAGACAAGGTTGCCCAGCAAACAGAGGAGAAAAAGAAATAAAAGGAATCCAAATCAGAAAAGAAGATGTAAAGCTGTCACTGTTTGCAGATGACATGATACTATACATAGAGAATCCCAAAGATGCTATCAGAAAACTACTAGAGCTAGTCAATGAATTTGGTAAAGTAGCAGGATACAATGTTAATGCACAGAAATCTCTGGCATTCCTATACGCTAATGATGAAAAATCTGTAAGTGAAATTAAGGAAACACTTCCATTTACCATTGCAACAAAAAGAATAAAGTATCTGGGAATAAACCTACCTAAGGAGACAAAAGACCTGTATGCAGAAAACTATAAGACACTGATGAAAGAAATTAAAGATGATACAAACAGATGGAGAGACATACCATGTTCTTGGACTGGAAGAACCAACATTGTGAAAATGACTCTACTACCCAAAGCAATCTACAGATTCAATGCAATCCTTATCAAACTACCACTGGCATTTTTCACAGAACTAGAACAAAAGATTTCACAATTTGTATGGAAACACAAAAGACCCCGAATAGCCAAAGCAATCTTGAGAAAGAAAAATGGACCTGGAGGAATCGGGCTCCCTGACTTCAGACTATACTGCAAAGCTATAGTAATCAAGACAATATGGTACTGGCACAAAAACAGAAATATAGGTCAATGGAACAGGATAGAAAGCCCAAAGACAAAGCCACGCAATATGGTCACCTTATCTTTGATAAAGGAGGAAAGAATATACGATGGAGAAAAGACAGCCTCTTCAATAAGTGGTGCTGGCAAAACTGGACAGCTACATATAAAAGAATGAAATTAGAACACTCCCTAACACCATACACAAAAATAAACTCAAAATGGGTTAAAGACCTAAATGTAAGGCCAGACACTATCAAACTCTTAGAGGAAAACATAGGCAGAACACTCTATGACATAAATCATAGCAAGATCCTTTTTGACCCACCTTCTAGAGAAATGGAAATAAAAATAAACAAATGGGACCTAATGAAACTTAAAAGCTTTTGCACAGCAAAGGAAACCATAAACAAGACGAAAAGACAACCCTCAGAATGGGAGAAAATATTTGCAAATGAAGCAACTGACAAAGGATTAATCTCCAAAATTTACATGCAGTTCATGCAGCTCAAGATCAAAAAACAAACAACCCAATCAAAAAATGGGCAGAAAACCTAAATAGACATTTCTTCACAGAAGATATACAGATTGCCAACAAACACATGTAAGGATGCTCAACATAACTAATCATTAGAGAAATGCAAATCAAAACTACAATGAGGCATCACCTCACACCAGTCAGAATGGTCATCATCAAAACATCTATAACAATAAATACTGGAGAGGGTGTGGAGAAATGGAACCACCCTGTTGCACTGTTGGTGGGAATGTAAATTGATACAGCCACTATGGAGAACAGTATGGAGGTTCTTTAAAAAACTAAAAATAGAACTACCATATGACCCAGCAATCCCATTACTGGGCATATATCCCGAGAAAACCATAATTCAAAGAGTCATGTACCACAATGCTCGTTGCACCTCTATTTACAATAGCCAGGACATGGAAGTAACCTAAGTGTCCATAGACAAATGAATGGATAAAGAAGATGTGGCACATATATACAATGGAATATTACTCAGCCATAAAAAGAAACGAAATTGAGTTATTTGTAATGAGGTGGATGGACCTAGAGTCTGTCCTACAGAGTGAAGTAAATCAGAAAGAGAAAAACAAATACTGTATGCTAACACATACATATGGAGTTTAAAAAAAGAAATGGTTCTGAAGAACCTAGGGGCAGGACAGGAATATAGATGCAGACGTAGAGTATGGACTTGAGGACATGGTTGGGGGAAGGGTAAGCTGGGACGAAGTGAGAGAGTGGCATTGACTTATACATACTACCAAATGTAAAATGGATGGCTAGTGGGAAGCGGCCGCATAGCACAGGGAGATTAGCTCAGTGCTTTGTTACCACTTAGAGGGGTGGGATAGGGAGGGTGGGAGGGAGATGCAAGAGGGAAGAGAGATGGGGATATATGTATATGTATAGCTAATTCACTTTTTTATAAAGCAGAAACTAACACACCATTATAAAGCAATTATACTCCAATAAAGATGGTAAAGAAAAAGTCATGGGGGACATCTGTTACTAACAGACAATCAGTACTAACACTGGCAGATAACTGTAGTTTCCTGTGCTAAGCTGGCTGGTGTAAGGTATATTGGCATCACTTTACAAAAACAGAAAAAAGTCAGGTCTACATGGACAATGAACTAAAAGTTTGCTTTGGAGTATTTCGGGTACATTTTCAGAACCTTTCAGGGGGCACAAGTATATTCTTGCAAGTCGTTACCGAAGAAATCACTATAAATGAAAAAATTAAATAGTCTTGGTAAAATTTCAGTTGAATGGAATACATACATACAGTTGAATGGAATAAAATGTTCAAGGACATTTTTAATGTCTGTCCTTGTGACACTGTCTTGAGTCCATCATAACACATTTGCAGGATTAAATCTCTCTTCACTTCTCTGAGTCAAGGAAAAGAGGAAGCAGGCATCCGCAGCGCTCAAATGGCCCGTAAGCACCCATGCACTTTACTAACCTCTCACAGTGGGCTAGTCCCAAGGAGACATGCTGCCTCCACTCTCATATGGTAAGTGGTTTCAGAATTCCAGACGTTCCCATCACCCTAACCCTAACTTTGGGAAGCATGGTCTAAATCAACCTTTGAGAGAGATGTTTGGCACTTCCTGCTTATTTTGCTAACAAAAATTTCCCCATCCCTTCTCTTCCCCATTTCCCATATCAATAGACCACCACCCCCAAAGACATCTTCCTCCCACGTTCAACAACTCCCTCAAATCCCATCTTCTCATCTCGCACAAGTCAGTTCTCTTGTCCAAGCACTTAGGTTGAACAGGGGCTTAATCTTTGTTTCTCCACCACCCAGCCCAGTATCTGGCACACAGCAGACACTCAATGCATGCTGAAGAATGAGAAAGAGAGAATGTACAACCTTAGTGCCACAACAAGGCTACTAGTAGGACACTGAAGGTTAGGGATGGAAATGGCAGGAAGTAGGAAGGGAGGAAGAAGGGACCCAGCAAGGAGGAGAAAATCAAAGAGGAGACAAGAGTCCCCTCATGTCCTCTTGCTTCTAAAAGGCACCCCTCCCCCCCATCCCTAAAGCCCCCACTACCACCACAGAAAGAAAGGCAGTGGAGCTGCCCCTCCAATAGCCCACATATATTCTTTGGCTGCAAGTTACGACTATTTTACCTTTAAGGGTGACCTGAGTATTCATTCCAATCCAATTTCACTTAGATACAAAATGTGATTTTTCCTGGCCTAAACCCCAGGAATTGGCTGGCTTTTTCTCAACAACAGCAACAATTTCTTTCGGTATAGGAGCCTTCTAGTATCATCATCTGACAATGAAGAATTTAATGTTCCCGAGTGTATTAGGCTCTACAACACATTCAAAAACAGAAGTATTTTGCATCCTCAGCACCTAGTGAATCTACAGGGTACAGACTGATGTGGTTCTCAACCATTCTGTGTCAATTTCCATACACCCTGCACTGTCCCACATTATACAATGTACCTCTAAACTGCCTTTCACACCATAAACTGCAGTAAAACCTAGACAATATATTGAAAGTAGTCAACCGATGTGATTTCCATTCTTCTTCCCCATAAATTAGGTCTCTTGGCAGCCATTTCACTCCTCCAGCTCCAAGGGGTAGGGGGTAGGGGGTGTGGGAAGGGGGAAGTGAGTACCAGCTTGGGAAGGAAGAGGCTGGATGAAGGGAAATATTCCAACCAAACAGGAAGAACAAAGAGAAAGCTTATCCCTTCCACCCTAGGGGAATTGGTAGGATACTAGGTCAAGCAACATGAAAGCAGGTGGGAAAAAATGTATATGACTCCATTCTCCATGCTGGAGTCCTGGATGGGTGGAGGCAGGTGAAATACATTAAAGGGAAAAAACAAAGCAGAGAAAGGGCTTCCTTCCCATTAGGCACTCAGAAGCCAAGACCATATCAGAAGTTGACTCTTTCCACCCCATACCAACCTAGAGTGTCCAGAGCAGAGTTAAATGAGTGGTACAGGAAGATAGGGAGAGTTTAGCTTTCTAACATCCCCTTCAGATTCTACGTCAAAGGCAAGTATGTGTTAGTTGCTGGGTGCCCTGTGGAAGGTCGCAGAAGATAGCTGATGGACTTGTAAGGGAGGGGATGCTCACAGCAGAGACTGGGTGATCCTGAGAGCCATGGGCTGCAGGAGAGACAGGCAGGGTTAGGGCTTAGGAGAAGCTGAGTCAGCTGGAAGGATTCCTGGTATGACCAAGCTGAGAGAGAAGGTACCATGATTTCAGAGCTGTCAAATTTAGCACCAGGGCCAGAAGTTCAAAACCAGGACTTACCCACATGCGTAAGTCCCAGATTTCCCCTCAGCATGAGTTGAGATCCCTCCACCATCCACCTAAGGGTTCCCCTGGAGAACAACAGAAGCAGAGGAAGAAATCTGAGAGATTAAACCTTTACCCAAAAGAGACCTTTACCTAAGAAGCTGTTTAAATTATCAAATCAGACCAAATTTTATTTTTACTTGATACTCAGCAGTATGGGGGCTACTAGGGAAGAGTAGATCTCTTACGAAACATTAAAAAACTACATTTTCTTTGAAGATCAGTATATAGTGTGTAATTTTGCAATCCAGCTTCATGGACTTTTTGTAATTTATACGAAAACAAAAATGACTGCAAGCCATCCCATAATGGCACTGCCTGCTGCCACCCAGACAAGATAGATGAGGGAGGGTAGGTCTTTGGAGAGCTACCAGTGCCTGCACAGGACCTTAGGGGGAAGGAAGCATCCCTCTAACCTTAGGCTCCAAAACCTGCTGCTGCAACAAGATGGTGCATGGCCAGAAGCCAGACACTTAAGAGTCTGGCTTTTTCGCTGGCAGGTGCAGTCTCCAGCCTGTGTCCCTTACCTGTCTCAAATCTGCCCCCTCCTACCTCACCATGATTCTCCCTTTGGGAAGCCATCAGGTGACAGCTATATGAGTGCACGCACCGGAGGGGGATAGACAAGGCTCCGTACCACTAGTAATATGGTAGGAGAATTAAGAGGGGAAAAAAAACCCAACACCTTTGCCCCTACTTTTATTCACGGGGTCTAACACAACCATATGTAGAGGCTGCAGGTTAGGCGCCACCTAATCATCAGCCACAGCAGGGGAGATGCCTGGCTCGATTTCCCTAGAATCCAGCATGAACTGTCACCTCCCTACCCAGTGCCGCCTCTCACGCCCCAGCTCTCATGACCCAAGGAAGGCACAATCGGCCCAAGTCAGCACTGGCCCTTTTGTGACGTTTTAAAAAAAATTCTCCACAAATGGAACCCCCACTTTACAACACAGGAATCCGCTGCATAACTCTTGGACAAGTTTTCAGGAATACAGTATGTAAAAAATAAAAAACTGCCTGATTTCTTTCTTCCCCATTTTGTTATTTAGATTCCTTTCTTTGTTTTTGGAGAATTTTTCCAGAATAGGTGTCAATCTGCATGGTAAACATTGTGCTTAATTGTTTGCCAGGCTACAGAATAACTAGCAGAAACTGAAGTTATTTTAGACAAGAACAAACAATTTGAATATGGCAGTTAGTGGGGATCTGAGAACAAAGGCTGTGGTTTTATTTAAAGAACAAGTCAATCACCCCAATAGAAAGACAATGCAGGCGCTCCTGCGTGCCTGGCTGAAAAGCCTGAAGTTTCGCTGTTCTGAAACATGTGAAGATATTCGTGACAAAAGGCCGGGTTTTGAACATCGATAAAAGAAATTCAAGAAAAGCTACCATAGTTCACAAAGAAACAAAGCTTTCGCCATTGAGGAAAGGGATTGTGTCCTGTGAAACCCAGTACTCAAAGATGACAGTGTCTGGTTTTACCGCCAGGCAGAGAATCAGGAAATTGACTTGACACGGAAGTTTTATGCAAACTGACTTAACACACACACCCCATCAAATATGTTAAATGCACCAGACAAGGAATAGGAAATACTGAAAAGGCAGGACGACAGCTACTCAATGACAATTCCCCCTAAAATAACCTGCTTTCAATCCCCTACTTCTCACATCAGGATACTCTCTTTTCTCATCAGTGGTTTACTTAGAGCAAGACTTCAAGTCAGTCAGTAGTCAGCAAACATTTTCTATAAAGAGCCAGACAGTAAATATTTTAGGCTTTTCAGGCCATTCTGTCTCTGTCACAACTACTCAACTTCACCACTGTAGCGTGACAGCAGCCACAAGAAATTTGTAAATGAATGGGCGTGGCCATGTCCAATAAAACTTTATGGACACTGAAATTTGAATTTTACATAATTTTCACCTGTTGTGAAATATTTTTCTTTTGAGTTTTTTTCAACCATTTAAAAAAGTATAAACCATCCTTAGTTAACAGGCCATACAAAATTAGGTGGCAGCGGCAGATTGCCCACCCTGGCTCCATAACCCCCAAGCCCTTCAATGACTGTGACCTCATACTACCTGGGCATTCAGAACCATACTTCTGAACACGTGTTCAAGAAGAACGGACACCTGTGAGAATGCGGAAACTGAACTGGTGGCCACTTGAAACCTCAGGAGTAAAAAAAAAAAAGGGGTGGAGCAAACAAATCCCAAATAAAAAACAAAGAGCTGTAAAATGTGTTGAAACGTATTCACATCAGTCCTGATGATGAAGTGAGTGTGAGGAAGAGGGCTGAACAGAACAGCTGTTTTATTATCAATACTTAGACTTGAATGAAGGTAGGGTTTGAGGAAAGTCACAAATGAGAAAGCATGGCCCCGCTTCTGTGAATGGAATATGGGAGAAGAAAGGAGAAAAGGAGGTCATGAAAATAATGAAGACATTGAAGGCTAACATTATACTATCGAAATAATACTATGTAATACTATGGCTAATACTATGTAACAGGAACGATTCTAAATGCTATATATACATTGCATCATTTAATCCTTATAACAGCCCTATGAAGCATTATTATTAACCCCATTTACAGATGAGGAAACTGAGACTCTGAAAGGATAGATAACATACTCAAAGGTACGGATGAATGGATAAAGAACTAGATAGATGATTGATATAGGATTAATAGGTAAACAGGTAAATGATAATAGAGATGATACATGGATGGATGAAAGGATAGACAGATAGCAGTCCAACTCGAAAAATGGAGCACTTAACCCCACACTATGCTGCCTCTGCACGGACAATGGGAAAGTAAGAAAAAGGCTGCTGGAACAGAAAACAGGAACTGAAGAGTGGGAGGTGGTAGGAACTCCTCTTTTTTATAAGCAGCTCTACACTTATAACTACTCTTCCAAGAGGTTAGTTTGGGTGGAGTTTTCCTGAAGGAGGTGAGTTTGAAGTCATTTTGAATTGACTGAAGGAACTAAATATTGAAACATGCACGCGACCACAGGAAGTATGTTCGTGGAGGACCTGGAACTGGGAAAAACAAAGATTCAGAGGGGACTTGAAAGTGCAAAGATGATTTGAAGAGCTAGACATTTTTCTCTCAGGTCTAATGTAGGGACAGATTTTCAAAAACACAGGTTCTACAAACTGCCTCCCTTTGATATCCAGAAGGGGCTTGTTGGGAATGCAAAGCAGCTTGTGTGAGGAACATCTTCCTCCATGGTGGGTCCAGCCTCAAGTGCTTAGGGAGCTTGTTTTAACTACACAGAGGCCCACACCCAGCTATTCAGGGGGTCGCAGGAATGATATTCACTCACATCAGACCACATTAGCAGGAAACATTAGCCTCATATTATAGATTTTTAAAAAACACTTTGAAAAACTAGATAACTTGCCCTAAATCGATTCTGAGTCTGCAGAACTGTGTCTACCCTTCTGAAGATGCAGAGTTCCATTGAGGCATGCTGGCTCCATCAGGATTTCCCCAAAGTGGTTCCTGCAACCACCTGTGTTGTCATGAATCAAAACCTTCCTGCAACAGACCTTTCTCTCGAAAAACAGCATATTTTCCCACTTCATGAAGTCCGTACGGCATGTCTACTTCAGATCTATTCAACTGATTTTGAAAAAAAGATAAAATGCAAAAGGTCTTTACTTTTAAAACACGTGGAAATTGTTCCGTACCATGCTGTATTTATCAGCATTCATGGACCCATATACCAAAAAGTAAATTTGAGTATATGCAAATTATTTCTCAATTTGAATAAGAGTTTCCTTTCTTAAAAAAGGCGATACTGAAATTTCTCTCTGGATGTGAAAGGCTTTAAAAACAGAAACTTCTAGCATTCCTGAGTGTCTGCCTGACTTTTAGAGGAAAAACATGAATGAGCCAATTCAATACCTCATTTTGGGGGTGATTGACAAGTCACATTTGAGTTACTAAAGTAGTTCTGGTTTCAGGACTAGTGTGTTCCACTAAATCCAGCTGTGATTCTGTTTAACCCAAGTGTTCCCCAGAGGCCCACCACGGCTGTCTCTCTTTTCCAAGCGGCAATTGAGAGGCTTTGCGAGTGGCCCTATAAACACGCTAATGAATGAATGGACAACTAATTACCTTGTAAATATGCATGAATAAGCACAGATTCCTCAACAGTAAGCCAAATGTCTGGGCGCCCTCTTGCTACCTACTTGCGCATGAGAAAATGTGACATTCCTACCGCGGAAGCTGGGCTTCCTATCTCCAGTTTCTCAACATGGAGAGAAAACTAACTTCCCAGTGGAGGATACTTTAAAAGATATACTTTTAATAAAAATAAAATAAAAATGGAGCCATGAAGGATGGGCCATCACAAGTTTTTGGACCACAACAAAGAGCAAACTGACCCCTTGGTTCAAACTTTCCAGCCAGGTGCTTTTTTACTTTTAAAATGTTTTTAAACAGTTCTCTCTCTCTCTATTTTTCCATTATAAGTCACACCCATTTTTTCTTTGGTTCTCAAAGATTCTATGGCTTTAAACGTCCTTATGATGATACTGCTCCCTGATCTAGGAATGCTAGCATCACACAAAATCTGTGTCAAAAGGACATTCCTCTCAGAGCCTTGGTGGAAAAAGGCTCCCTTGGAAGGCATCTGAGGGCGTATCTTGGGCCTGATGGAGTCATCAGGGTGGTGAGTGGAGGACATGATTCGGTTCAGAGTGTGACTGGAGTCAGAGTGAAATTCTGGATCCACCCTTCAGTAACTGAGTGACCTTCAGCAAGTTAGTTAGCCTCGTAAGTCCTCAGTTTACCCATCTGTCTCCTGGGATTAATGAAAGCTACCTTGCAGGATTGTTGTGAATATTAAATTAGATAATGTATATCAAGTGCCTATTTCTGCATCTAGCATATAGTATTTGATAAATAATATTTTTCATTAGCTGCATTAGTAAGACCCAGAGGAACAGTAAGCCAATTTTGTTTTTATAGACTTATATCCAATCTAGTCTGGACATAGTTTTATTTCAACGGGGGCAGCATTTCCCTAAACGCCAGCTGGAATAGGTCCTCATCTCAGAACTGAAACAACGTGGATAGGATCATGTCTGATGCAGGACCAAAGATGGTCAGAAGAAGGGAGATTGCCAGGCTCATGTAGTAGCTTTGAATTTCCTGTCTTATTTTTCACACCTGGTCTATGTCCAAGCCTGAGCCCAAGGACAAAGCTGTTGTAAAACTATGGCAATGATATTTGATCCCTAACGGATAAAAAGAGGAACTGGTAAATACTTTAGAACGGCGCTTCCCATAGCACGTCTCATAGAACAGTGGCTCTGATAGCCAACGCATTAGTTCTTTCTCAGCTTGCATATCGGAAAAGTACAGTTTCTATATTGTCATCTAAGTTATTGATTTAAAATTTTTAGAAAGATAACAGGGCCTCCAGCTTGGAAGCGGTTGTAAAATAAGAGTAATTCTCTCTGGTTAATACAACATGCTGAGAGTGGTTATTCAACTAACGATACTCCACCAGTCAGTCCACATTTCTCCACTTTTCTTCAAAGAGATTTTATCAACATGCTTGCTAAAATCTAAGATGTCCCCTTAATCCACTGATATCACACTCATTAAAGATAGTAAATAGGATTAATTTGGCAACACTTATTTTTAGTAAACCATGCTGACTCTTGGAAATCATGGCTTACTTTGCTGAGGGCTCACCATTTCAGTGCCTAGTAACTAGGGAGGCAGAATAACATGGCTGAGACCACAGGTTTGAAGTCAAATCCCATCTCCATCAATTACTAACCTGCCTGCTATTGAGCAAGCTAGTTAACAACTCTAAGCCCAGTTTCTCCAACTATAAAAGATAGAGTGAGCAAAAGAGACAGTATATATAAAGTGCTTTGTAGAGTGCTATGGACAGAGAAATGTTCAATAAAATGGTCATTGTTTTTTAAAACTAGCCTTGCCAGAATTTGGTTGGCAATCAACATGGTTTCCTTCTAAAAACTGGGTCTGTCTCAGGTCTGGTTTCACAGAAACAACCTTGAGATGGGCACATGAGTTATCAAGCGAGAGCTCTCAGGGGGAGAGTAAGGGTAGCAGGCAGGGGCAGGGGAAGAAAGGGGCAATAATATGGTTTTGGATGAAGTCTAACTTCAGTCCAATTCCACAAGTGTCTCTCAGACATAAACTGCCTGGCAGAGTCTGTCCTGCCCTGAAGAAAGGGAACAAGGCTTTTGTCACCCCCAATCGAAGCCAGTTACTGACTATAGGATACCTAGGGCTGTGAGTTGAGAGAGAAAGCTCCCAGAATGTCCTGGCAAAGCAGTTCCTGGCCAAGGCCAATCTTCCAGGGAAGGCTGCAGAGTAAGCAGCAGCTGAAGGGTGGGCATCCAAACAGTAACAGGGATCCCAGGAAATCCTGGTGGCACATCATCACCAGCATCTACCACGGAGACATGCCAACCACTCCATCAAAACTTGGGACCCACAAACCAGGGTGACTTCTGGGGCAAAACACACATAGCTCTATGCCACCTCCATTATCTTATCCTTTCTTCATTTTTTTCGTCCTTCTAAACTTTCCTTTTGTTGAAATATATTGTGATTAAGCACAGTGACAAAAGACCACAGTATCTCCACTTCTGAGTTACAGTCTGTCTTATTGCTTTCAAAACATGGCTACAAACTATTTTTTTCTACAAAGAGCTCAAACATAGATTAAAATATAGAACTGAACTCAGAGAAAGGAAAATTAACCACTAGAGCATGATGCACAATAAAGCCTTCAACAGGGCACAGCATGTAAGAGAATCAAGATCCCAAATGTTCTACAAGGGTAGGGCCACATTTCAGACACCCCTAAAGCATATTTTAGGGGAGTTTATAGAAGGAGGGAAAATCTAGTAACTGCACCCTTCTGTAGTTACCTGTGTTGAGGTGGTTATGTTACTTCCTTGGACAAACTTGAGCTCAAATCTTATTCTGACATTTACTAGCCATGTAAGTTTTGTTTCGGTTCTAACCTCCCAATGCATCTGTTTTCTCTTAACATCTTCAAAAATTACAGGTGGGGGTTTAAATAAAACCATGTATACATACTGCTTAACACAGTGCTAGGCATATGCTAAGCTTTCAAATGTAGCATATATTTTTTAATTCCTTCAAAAAGTCCCTTCAGAGGGGGCTAAGAAGCTAAAAATGAAAGAACTCCTCCTGAAATCTTGGGATGATGAATCTTTACCATTGAATTCAAAATGTATTAATATACAGACTAAACCGATATATTTTGTGCTTGAATTTGATATCCCAGGGATTTTTTGTTCATATTGAGGAATTCGCATCTACAGATTTGTCTCTCTGATTCCTTCTCACACCCCATCTTCCACAGTGGTTCCACAATATGGTACATTGTGGGGGCAGTTTTGATGGTCACAATGATGATGGGGCAGCAGAGACTCTATTGACATGCAGTGGGCGGATCCAAGGATGCTAAACATCCAGCATGACCCAAAACCATCTCTCACAATGAAGAATTATCCCACCTACCTCCTGCATGACTTCGCAACACCCACTGGACATTCACCAAGGTAAAAAATTGTTAATCGTTATCTGGGCCTAGAACCTAAGTTCTTTCACATATAAACAAACCATCATTCAGTGTGAATATAAATGAATTTTCCAGGAAAGCAACTGATGGATAAATCAAGGGACAGCTATACGCTATTTCAGTCCCAACTCTACCAAGAGTTGTTCCCCACATCAGAAAGTCATGACAAAGCAACTCAATGAAACCAAGTCTCCAGTACAAGGCATTCTCTCAGTCTGCATCTGTCACTGACCTATGGTGCATCCACACATAGGTATAGGTATTGACTTTTTCATTATGTTTCCTAGTATGTTTGTCCTGAATATTCTCATATACAATGCCTATTTTATTATGAACTGGTTTCCTTTCAATTTTGTTTTTCATTACTATTGGAATATTTTATCAATTTTTAAAAATTATGTGAGTGGTAGGCCATAATGTCTATGTATTTCTTGTCAGGCTAAGTCAAGAGGATGTTACAAAATATTTATTAAAAGGGTAGCACTGGGTCTAATAGGACTATGAATGATGGTATGTTCTCTTTGCTCCAGGTGATGAAATTATTCATCATTACCATTGTTATAATATCACTGATTTTTCAGCCCTGACTCCCCTGTCAGACTTTTCTCATAGAAAATCCAGGCCTTCTCAACCAGACCTTAATGTTGGCAAGATGCTCAAAAGTCAAGGTCAAAGTTTCATCACCATGTGATTGTGTTGGCTGAGACTGTCTTTGCACATCACAGAGTTTGCTGATAAGACTAGAAAAGTTTCCCCAAGTCTCTGAGTATCTCCTGTTGTCGCATACGTCGCATTTGTCTCCATTCTGCACCTCAGTCAAGACCACAGTGAAACAGCCCATCTTTGATTCTGAACATTACACACTGTAGGACCTGTCAGCGGAACAAAAAGAATGCATACAACGCAATTTCTTTTGCTTGTGTGTATGTTTTGTGAATATGCTTTTGAGTAGAAGCAAAGTAGATATTTGAGGAGATAAAACAGATATCTTCCTCCATCCAGACCGACAGACTCCCAAAACAAGGTAGTATTAGGTTAAACCTACCCATAAACTTGCTAGAATTTTGAATATCTCAGATTCTCTCTGGTATGGAAAGTTAAAGAGCACTATTAGAGTATACATTCGTTCCTACTTTAGATGAGTAATAAGAATGAATATATAGAATTGAATTAGGAGTTGACTTCTGTTTCTATGAAGTTGGGTATTTTCTCTGATCCAGTAGAAAAGAAAAGGCAAAATACCAAATTAGTTGGAGTTGATGAGAGAAAGAAATGTATCCCACTCTTCCAAAAAAAAAAAAAAAGAACCAATTATTATATTTCTAGAAGGCAGCCTAAGACCTCTGGTTGTTTGTCCAGGACATAAAATACCTACCATGCTGCTCTGGTATCTGGGTTTTTTAGGGAGAGTTTTTCTAAGAGGTTGACCACAGAGATGAAACCACAAGGATCTGCAGTTAAAGGAGGATGCCCAGAGGCAGAATCAAGAGGACGCGTAGGTTGTTACATAAATCACAACACAAGGGGTCCCTATGATGAATAAAGGACCCCAAATCTCCTAGTTTCTACAACCCTCCAAAAGCCAGTATTTTTCCAAAGAAGGCATTGGTGTTTCCAATCCAGTGTGGAGCAAATTGGAAAACAAAATATAACAATTTTTTTCTGAGAAATTAATATGAACGGAAGGAAAACCAGCAGTTGTCCCCATTGAAATGGCAACAACTCCTTGCCTCCAGCCATTTGAATCAGAGATTGTTTGCATTAATAAGGCATTAGCCTTGTTTTCTCCTTTTCTTTTTTTTATTATCAATGCCACGTTGTTCAATGTCCCACATTTGCGCATGAAATTCAGGGCAATGAAGCTGACAAAACGTAATTTACTTGCACTGAAATGCGCCAGATCCACAATTTACTTTCCCAGACTTTCAGGTGGGATTTCACATTCAGTGGCCTTTCCGAACTATCAGAGGGCTGCCCAACTTGCATGGGCCACAAACAGCCGGGGCATGGCAGGTGGGCGGCCACAGGAACAGCTGGCAAGGTCACCGATAACACAGATTTTTCCAGAAGAGAAGGAAAACACTGCTATAAACTCCAAACAAACTCCAAAGCTCTCCTGAGTTAAGTAGTAGTTCATCTTTCCCATACACACCTTAAAATTAATGCAAATTAACAGACAGGAATAAAATACACAGTCATTTCTGGAAAATTTAACAAGTTCAGAAAATATTTACCAGAGCGTAGAACTTAAAGAGCTAAACTAAACTTCACAAATAACCTAAATGTATAAAACACTGCATCATCATGATGGAGACTTTTTGAAATGGAAAGAGGAAAAAAAAGTCAGAGGACACACAGCAAAAGCATTGCAAAGTGTGGGTATTTGGAGCAAGATTTTCCATACATATAAAAAAGTAGTGTGTTAAAAACTGTTTCACAAGATTTATGTTCAAGGTTACCTATCATGACATTATTTATAATACTAAGAAATTTGGAAGAAAAAAATGCCCAGTAACAGGGAATCACTTAAATAAATTATGGGGCATCCATACTGTGGAACCATTAAAAAATCATGTTGCAAAAGTATATCTAATAACATGTAGAAATGTTCCCAATATAACATTAAATTCAAAAAGCAGTTTACAAAGAAGTATGTACATTTTGATCCTGATTCCATAACCTGTACAAAAGCACACATATGCATGGGGGAAGGAAGAGAAGGCTACATATTCTTTAACATTAGCAGTTATTATGTGTAAGTGGTGAGATTACATTTTATTTTTACTTTGTGTGCTATTCCATAGTTTTTTAAAATATGTTTTACACTAAACATCTGTTATCTTGATAATAAGAAAATAGAAACAGTAAATATCTTAAATTGCCTTATTTTTGAAAACTGAGGTAAGATAGTAGCAGTTCTACAGTTTTCACATTTAATTCCTTTAAACAAAATCCCCCCAGATTGGCAAGGACAAAAAAAGTTCTTTCTTAGCAGATTTGGATCAAGGATGGGATGAATAGGTACCCTCTGCTCCAAAAGAAAAATACACATTTGCCTGTGTTCTGGATTCATACTTAAACTGTATTTCCTATACCAAAGTAAGTCAGCATCTGATTTTTAAGGGATTTGGAGAAATCCATTTCCAAAAGCCTGTAACATCTGTAAATACAACATTTAACAATTAGCAGGATTTTCATTTTCGGAAGGTATTAAAACTATTTAAAGGTGTCACGGCATACTCAGAAATGTCCCCACCCTTTGGAAATCTCCTGATCTTATCTGGACCAGCCTGCCTTCTGCCCCACCTAACGAAAACAGCAACGTCTGCAGTAAAGACTAAATTTACAGTCTTAAAGGAAAACTGAAATAAACCCAGAAACTCTGTAAGGCGTACAGAATAAAGGTCTCCGTGACCACTGCTGTTTCAATAGAGATGAATGTAGCTGTGGTCAACTGGTCAGGAACAAATGTCCAACTTCGAATGAACTCAAGCCCAGAGCTCTTCAGTTGTGACTAATCAGAGCGGCACAGACAACCAACGTGCAGAGGCAATTCCATCAGCAGTAGAAAACTCAGCAAGAGCCTTTCCTACCAATTAAAGGTAGTCAATATTGATTATCTGAGGGATTTCCATGCTCAGGAAGCAAATTAGAAACTCAATACCTGAACTATTCCTAAATGCAGTTATCAACTTCAGAGTTTTATCTCATAAAACCAATTCAGCTTAGAGTTTAATTCTATTAAATTAGGGCTTAGAAATAAGATTTGCTCTAGAATGAATGCATCATTAGTTTTAAAATGCAATATACTAAAACCCAAAATGTGCTGTATTACAGTTTGAAGAATAAATGAGTAAAGATGGCATCTAAATGCACTTCTCCCTAAATATATTTACCAGTTGAAAAAGTGATTGTTCATGAAGATACTGAGACCTATGCTAAAAAGAACATGCCCCTCTCTTTAGTATAAAATAATGCCACTGGATCCACTTCTTTACTCAAGTTTTCCCTTTTTTCTTAGACTTCCTTATTCCAACCATCAACAAAGTTTTTTGAAAGGGGGGTGGGAAGGCAGACTCTTTTCCCTGATATGTTCTACAATGAAACTCCATGAAACTTGGGACACGCATTTCAAAATAAAAGATGCTAATACAGGAACCCTAAACAGAACTGCCCAATGCTGTGTAAGTTTTAATATACTGCACCAGAGGTTTTCTTCTGCACTTTTTTAATAAGATAGAGAGTACATGAAGATTCTCCTTCCATGCGTGGTCAGAACAGTGTCCCCTGTCCTGTGGTAGATGCTTAATACTCACTGTTGATATCTTGCAAAAATCAAAAATATGTCCCTGGGCTTCCCTGGTGGCGCAGTGTTTGGGAGTCCGCCTGCCAATGCAGGGGACACGGGTTCGTGCCCCAGTCCGGGAAGATCCCACCTGCCGCGGAGCGGCTGGGCCCATGAGCCATGGCCGCTGAGCCTGCGCGTCTGGAGCCTGTGCTCCGCAACGGGAGAGGCCCCAACAGTGAGAGGCCCGCGTACCGCAAAAAAAAAAAAAAAAAAAAAAAAAAATGTCCCTGAGTAAGCCCGGCGAAGGGGGCCTGTCCTGCAATGCCTGCCTTCCCGAAACACAATGAGGGTTTTGGTGCCCTGCACAAGAAAAGTTCAATGGATACAAATCCAGTAACAGTGATGTTAGAAGACTGAGAATGAGAAATAAAACAGAGGCTCAGACCATGTCAAAGAGCCCCTGAGAAAGCCTGAGTATTGAAAGATGCACCATTCTGGGGAAAACAGCTGCATTCTTGATAGAGTCGTCGATGCTCTGATGTCAATAGGCCATTTCCATTGGCGACAATAGTCAAAGTTGGGTTCTTGAGCAATGAAACCACATTTGCCATTTTGAAAGGAAATGATCATGTTCTTGTGAACTGCACTGCGTCACACTGTATTTTAGGACCATGCTATGCATTATTATGCCCTCATGAAATACGGCCATGCATTGTCTCAGTCACTGTAAAAGACCAGCATCACAGTGTTTTGTAAATAGATGACATATGGGTTAATCTCATATTTGGATTTGGAAGGAATAATTCAACATTCAAATTTCAATATACGAAAATACACAGGTATCACAAAAGATGTCCAGGGAACTTCGGCAAGTGGAAGGTGATCACAGCTTGATCTGGATTTAATACAGCATTTTCAGACGGACTGGATCAGGATGATGGGACTCTTAGCTTCATAATAATCCACAACTTTCAGTAAATTACAGTGTAGATAAGATGGAATAAAGGAGGATGAAACCTGATTCTGACCCAGCTTTTCCCGACTGAACTAACTAACCATTGACAATCATCTACTTCTCCCTTTCAGCTCTTCTGCTCTATTTGTGTAAACTGCATTTATCTACTGAAACACAAAACAAAACAATTCCCACAGGAAGACAAGGAGAGTATAAATCCCTGTCTTTTCCCCCAGAGAAGAACAGTTATACAGCTAAACATGAGGAATATTTCCAAATTTCAGCCCAAGTTGAGGAGTTATGTTCAAAGGTTCCCTAGGGACCATTTGCAGGTCCCAGTTGAGGACTGAAGTCCCCCGTTGTCTAAAATAATTTCTGAAATGTCCTGAAGCTCCTACTTTATAAAATGATAAATAGTGCCCAGTGAAATGGTAAAAGAGTATCACTAGATTTAAATCTTGTTATTATCACATTTGGGGAGTCAAAATTAATTTAATTTTGTAAATTAAAGCCTGTATGACCATTTCAAACTTCTGATGCGCTCACTTAGAGAAAGAAGCAGCCCTCTTCTGCCTCAAGATTTTCTCTCTCTGCCTATCAACCATCTGGCACAGGGGAAAGAGATTCAAACGGAGAGTCTGCAGACCGTTAACTAGATGTGTGACCTCAAGCAAGTCATTTCACTTCTCTAGCACCCCGTTTCCTTCACTTTCAGAAGGCTCACAGTAGTGCGTCTCCCGTCCCAGTCTCATTCTCCTAGTTGGAAATTACAATTCCAATGGCTGTTGACAAAATAATACCTAAAAATTCAAAAGAAAGGCAAAAACAAAAAAGCAAAAATAATACAACAGAAGTCAAAAGCCAAAAAAGAGAATCATGCTCTCTTCTAGCAAAGAGGACAAGAAACACAGGGAGAAATTGCCCTGGAGCACTCAGACTCAGAGACAAAAGTGCTTCACATATTAATCAAGCCTCAGAGAAAACACACATAAAGTCAGCAAGTTGCACTCTGGTTCAGAGCATTTTCAAAGGTAGCCCTGTGCTGTTTATGTGGGAACGTGAAGGAAAGTAAAAGCATCCCACCACATGTCTTTTTCATGCAGCAGGAGTGGCCTGTAGACAAACACCAAGAGACAGAAATGGCTAATTTAAAAAATAAAATGCAAAGTCCTGTGGCCTGGTTCAAACTCAGTCTGACAGTGAAGGTCACAACAGCTTTTCACTTTTGTTTAAAGATGCCGCCTTGATCAATGCCGGACAAAAACACAACAGCAAAGAGGGACCTGGTATTAGACCATCCTGAAAGCGAGATCACCCTAAAGCGGGTTTTTTGGATTTTTGTGTTTTTTTTTTCTGATAGCTTTCTTTCTTTTCTAGATTAAAAAAAAAAAAATTGGTGAATTCTCAAATTACTAACATTTCAAAACATGATAAAAACTACTTTCCCCAAAGTATATTACAAGTGACTATAACCAAAATTTCTCAAACAACAAAATCCCTGCCTTTTGAAGGCGCTCTACGCTCAATTTCTTGTAACTTGTAACTTTTCAAACAGTTCCATTCCGTTTTTGCTCTTCTTGTCTCTTGCTCTCCTTCACATTTTTTGTTGGTGGTGGTGGGTTTGGGGGGTTTTTGCTTTGTTTTGGGGTTTTATTTTTGCAGTTTTTCTAGTCCTACCAATCACAAGGAGTGGTAAAACACTCCAATTTTAAAAAACTGTTCAAACCAGTTGTAAGATTCATTGTCTGTAAAGAAAATTACTTTGGCCTCCAACATGTGTTTTCAATACAAATGCATCGCATAAAAAGTAAAAAGACCTCTTGTCTAATATGGCAATTCTCGTGGAGCCATTTTGGTCTTTATAGAAAGATCTCACTTATATCTTGGTAGAAAAAAAAAAAAGTGAAACAAAGCAGACTCTGCACCTTCCTCAGGCCTGTTTTATATTTCTCCCATGCTGTCTCCCAAAGATATCAGCACTTGATAAAAGTTCAGGCCTTTTTGGTGCAGAACTCTGCTTGTCATTTCTTTGGAAGCGATTAAAGACATTAGCACAGCTTCACCATAAAAGCCTGAACAGCAAGTGTCAGGACGACTCCACAACCCCCACCTCACGCTTTCTCTGCTTTGCACATTCCCAAAGGTTTTATATGGAAGAGGAGAAGCAGTATTTTTTTAGTTTCCCTTTTCTAGCCTTTCTGATGGAAATAATGCTGATAAATTTTCACAAATATTTCCAAAGAACTTCTACTCTTAGAATCAAAATCATCTGCTTAACAACAAAATTTCTATATGATCATTGTTTTCTGAGATAATCCCAGAGGCCAGTGAAGAAAAATACTCTTCAATATAACCAAAAATGGTGCCAAGGAAATCAGAGGGTTTGGAAGTTAGAATACTCTAGGTTTTCATCCCAATTCTATTCCCAAGTCTGTACAAAGCATTCGGTTCTCTGTGCCTTTTTCCCTAACGTTAAAAGAAGAGGTATTAGTCCCTGCCTGACAGAGTTCAGATTAAATCATTCATATCAAAGTAAAATATTCAAAACGTGTGATTTGTATTTGTTGAGAGAACATTTGCAGTGGTCATTTCGCAAAATCTTTGGGAGGTCCTTTCCACATTTCAACAGTTCCCTATGGTGTACTATCTCACTTTCCCAAAGAAAAATCTAAAAACTTCATTTCCTGCTGTCTGTCTTTTAGATTCTTTAAGTGAGAAGCACCCACATGAGTTATGTGGAGGAAGAAGCCAAGTGCTGTCACATTTTGTGGGTGCAGATCACCACGTGGTTCTGAACCCGTAGCTGTGGCCCCAGCTTCTGATCACAGTAAAGGCTGCAGCTCCTGAGACTGGTCTGTTCTGTGGGGTGTCTCTAAGAGTCTTTCCTGGGAGCTCAGCTTGGGGTCTGTATCTTAGCCGTTCTCACTGAGCCTACGAGCGATCTATATCACTTAAAATCTCCTGTGACTTTAACTACCTAGAGTGGGTTCTGTTGTGTATAACTAAGAACCTCATCAGACACATATGTAGAAGTGCTTGGTTTTATACCCGACATATAGTAAAAAACTGTACATGTTAATTGCTTTTCTGCCACCCCCTGAGGTTTTGGAATCTCATCCTCACTAGCAAGATGAGCAAGAAACAGACAGATATAAAGAAAACTACCCATACCAAAACCTCTACTCATCAGCCTGCCATAATGCCTAAAAGTCACATGACTTCACAGTAAGTACTTATCTCCAAAACACCCCTGATTGGCAGAACTGGAACAGATTAATTAGTAGAGGCACTCCCTAGAGAAATGGGATATAGAAAGTTAAGTTTTAGTACGTAGGCAGTGGGCAAAAAGTGAGGATCATGAACAATGATCCCAGAGGGTCCCCAGGTGGAAGGCGACCCAGAAGGGATTGGGGCTGAAGAGTGTGAATGGTAGGACGCCAAAAAAAAAAAAATGCACTTTCTTTGCCTAAGATCGTGAGATGACTTACAGAAACTTAAGTCATCCTGTGTCTAAAGGGAGATATTCCTCACAGGCAGCAGAGTACATGCAAAGGAAATTAGTGTTTGAACTCAGAAAGAAAAAAAAAATAGAAAGGTGGAAAAAGACATATAGTGACCAGAGGTGATCCCTGAGTTTCCTCTGAATTCTCAAGGTAAATTTCACAGGCCTTCTTTCCAACCTAGATCACTTTCCATATCATAAGACAGGCATTTGTACACATACCTCAGATCTCCACTTTACCCTATAATGCATGGGCCTTTCTTATATCTCTTACATCTTGCAAAAGATATTTTGTGAAAGAGTGAATGAGTGCATAAATGAAGCATATTCCAACCAGACTTTTTAGTTTCATAATTTCTTATTAGTTTCTGAACTCTGATTAATATGCATGTAGCCCAATTCTTCTGACAGAAAAATGATCATGCAGTATGTACTAATTCCAGCTTCAAATTACAAAGGCACGTTTTTTTAGTTACTCCTGCTTTGTGCTCTTGCCTTATCTAAGCTTTCCAAAAGAATTCCCTTTATTTTGGTATGCATTATATATACTCCAATAGATCACTGGCATGTTTTACAATCCACTGCCAGAAATGCTGCTTCTGTCTTCACGATTTGACTCGTAACTGATATCAGCATACACCGTCAGGGTCTTCTTTCAACTTCCAAGCCCAATTTCTGTCACTTCCTCCTGAACAGTTTCTCTACCATCATACCACCTTACTTTTATACTTGCCCCCCAAAACCACCCATTCAGTCAAGGAACAGTTATTAACTATTTTGTGCCAAGCACTGTGCTAAATGCCAAGGATATGATAATAAACACAAAGGTTAGAGTAGGGGGTGACATTAATGGAATAATTCAACCATGATTAGCACATTTGGGCAAGTACTAAAAAGTTGTACAGAGTGATGTGAGAAAATAAAATAGGGGGACCTGGCATAGCCTGGCAGGGGAGTTGTTAGGCATTCCTAAAGAAATGGTATTTGATTGGTATTACAGACTGGAAATAGCCACATACTCACCGCGGTTTCCCCCAAGAAGTAGTGACTATTTCCTTACTCCTTGCAACCAGACTGGCCTTGATCAACAGAATCTGGCAGAAATGACACTATGTGAGTTCTGAGCCTAGCCCTCAAGGGACCCTGCAGCTTCTTCTCTCATGATGTTGGAACATCTCCATGAGACAGGCCCAAGCATCCCAGCTGTCACAGCTGAGGGCCCAGACCAACGAGTCATCTCAGTCAACACGAGAGGTGAGCCATCCCAGGTGAACCCAGCTAAAACTGTTGACCCACAGAATCGTGAGCAACTATGTGATTATGTTTGGGGACGGGTTGTTATGCAACAAACACTAACAGATACAACTGGGATCTGAAAATAAGGAGTTACACAAATGAAAGGTCTGCAGAGAGTGTGTACGAATAATCCAGGTTGAGAAAGTCTCATGAGGAAGCCTCCTGAGGCAATAACAACATCTGAGAAACTGAAAGACAGGTGTGGCTAGAGCTCAGCGAGGGGGAATGAGGCAACTCTGTGAAGCCAGCCTGCCTGCCACGTGTTCATTTAAGAAGCCCTTCATATCCTGTTTCCTGGGACTGAGACCCTCCAACCTCCCAAGTGTCTGATGTTCTAGACAGTTTCTCTGCTTTGTTCATTAATTGCTCACTATCATACTGCCAATTTCCTTCCTCCCACTCATCCCCCATTCCAGACCAGTGGCACAGTGTCCTGAGTCCTGATTTGGGGAAAATCTCAACTATGACTCAGAGAAGCATCCAGTTGTGTCTAAGAAGATGCTACGAACCTAGGGATGGCTTTGAGCATCCTTTTCTTAGTCTAAAAACTCAGTTCGCTTCAAGTGATAACAAGCACTTATCACTCACTCCCGCCTCTCCTTGAAACCTGAAAAAGTCCATCACTTTTCAAAGAATTCTAGCCTCCATGTCCTGGCTATTGTAAAATCGATAGCTAGTGGGAAGCAGCCGCATAGCACAGGGAGATCAGCTCGGTGCTTTGTGACCACCTAGAGGGGTGGGATAGGGAGGGTGGGAGGGAGGGAGACGCAAGAGGGAAGAGATATGAGGATATATGTATATGTATAGCTGATTCACTTTGTTATAAAACAGAAATTAACACACCATTGTAAAGCAATTATACTCCAATAAAGATGTTAAAAAAAAAAAAAGAGTTCTAGCCTCAAATGATTTTTGTCTCCCTTTACTCTCTCATTTACTCCAGGTATCAAAGTATTAATAATAATAAGGAGGAGGAGAAGAAAGCATTTACAGTAAGTCCCCTACATATGAACGAGTTCCATTGCCAAGAGCGCATTCGTAAGTCCAATATGTTCATGAGTCCCACAAAGTTAGCCTAGGTACCCAACTAACACAATCAGATATATAGCACTGTACTGTAATAGGTTTATAATACTTTTCACACAAATAATACATAAAAAACAAACAGAAAAAATAAAGAAAACATTTTTAATCTTACAGTACAATACCTTGAAAAGTACAGTACTACAGTACAACAGCTGGAGCTTCTTAGCAGTACCAGCTCCATCACTGTTACTTTTACACTTCCTTCCAGACATCCTGGGCTTGAAATAAAGACACTGTACTACTGTACTCTATACCGTACTGTAAAGTACACAAAAGCACAAGCACTTGTAGAGGATGCACGCAATGTACACCAGACATGTGAACTACCTTACGTGATTGGGCATGCGAACGCACATTCGCAATTTTGAAAGTTTACAACTTGAAGGTTCTCATGTAGGGGACTTACTGTATTTGTCAAAAATGGATTTATCCTTGGGGTTGACCCTTCCTCTGACAAGTTCCCAGTTGCCTATGATAGCTGTTTGAGTTGGATTTCCCTCAAAAGCAGGCTTCAGTTCAAGGACTTGGGTGCAGAGAGTTTATTTAGGACGGGAACTCAGGAAGGATAAGTAAGGGAGCGGGCAAAGGAGAAAAATCAATAAGGGTCCATTAGCCGGCCAATGACTGCTATGGGCACCTAGCACTCAATCCTGCTGGGGTAGCTCTAATGAAACCATGTAACACAAGCCTCAGAATTGTACCACCAAGGGCTGGAGATGTAGGGTGCTTATTCCCCTATTCCATTTGTGTCCCTTCTTGGTTTGGAGTTGCCCCTTGAGACATTAATTCTGGGCACTTCATGCTTCCCAGTGCTTGGACTGGGCTAGTGCCCATAGTCCAGAGATAACCTCCTAGATAAGACTAGGAGACAGAGACCTGGAAGAGGAGAAGCTGTTTGGCAGCTTGGAACCGTCCACTTCAACTACAGGTGAACACAGAGCTGGGCCACAGGGACATGGGGTGAGGCATTGACAGCATCCAGTATACAAACATTTACTGAGGATGCTCTACGAGCCAACTCTGGTGTCAGATGCTTCACATGAGTTATCTCAAGCAATGCTCAAACCAATGCTATGATGTTATTGTGAGCTCCATTTTGAAGATGGGAGAACTGAAGCCCCTGGCCTGAGTAAGTGGGACACAGCCAGATCCTAAGCATGGCTCTGCTTCACTCATCCATGCATTTGAATAGCAGGCAGTTGGGTAAGACAGACTGCAAACTACAAGGAAAGCAATTGCTCCCTAGCATTGTGGAAACCATGAGACAAACAGTAGACATGACTTCACATGGAGCCATTCACAACCTCATGAAAGGCCAAGAAAGAGTTTCTTCCCCATATGTTAGTTTTGTACTTCTTGGTTAGTCTAGCTATCTAAAATTTTATGTGCCTAAAGACTGGTGCCTTTCTTTTTTAAAATTCACATGGCACTTAACACCTTGCAATTGTGCTATCTATTAAGTACTATTTAATTAGAAGGTGTAGCGGACACATTATTTTCTGGGCATCCAGTATCCATTCCCCTTCCCCTTCCCAAGTGCACCCGGATTTCCGTAGATAACTACCTCTCCTCCAGCAGTAGAGGCTTGCTGAGAAGGTAAGTCCAGGTGCTTGCTTCTCATTTGAGAACCTGCAGTGGACTGACCCTTCCCAGGAGTATACCTGTGGTCCAAGCTTGAGCAAGCAGATGCCCTCTCATAGGACTCTGCATCTCGAGCAAGTGATGCAAGAACAGAGAGAGGATGTGAGGCCTGCATCAGAGCAGCAACAATAGCCAGCCAGCCAGCACATTCTCACTAGAATGGGGTGCCACGCTTCTTTTTTCATGTCTCCAGCCCTCTGAGCCCCCTTGATCCTGCCCCTCCTTAAACCTGGTCCCCTGGTCTCTGGAGGTTGCTCATCGCTCCCCTTCTTCTTTTCCTCCCAATAAATCCTCTTTTGCTTAATTGCCCAGAATAAGTTTCAATGTTTGTAACCAAGAATTGTAAGTGTTACAGACAGTAGAGTAACTGATAGTGGAATCTGTAATGTCTATGTCATCCATTGAAGGTGGTAAGATTTTTACACATGCAAAGGTTGACAAGTAGCATCTGCAGAAGCTTTCCTCTGCCCCCTCTGAAAGTGTATGTGGTTCTTCATTCCAACACATAAATGCGAAATTTACCTGGCAGTACAGGGAACTCCTCAGACATGCTAACAAACCTAAGCATATTAACTAAAGCCTATGTTTTCATTGGAATGCAGAGGATATCCCACTGAAAACGTTACTCAATGCACTCTGAAGGGTTTCATTACAGCTTTTTTTTTTTTTTTTTAATGAGTTGGCTTTCCTCTCTTGTTCCATCACATGCCCAGGCTCCATATTTTTATTTCAATACTCTGCACTATCAGTTTATAATCTAAGGGCTGTAAGCCAGCTATTGATCTACTTTTTAAAGAACACGTTTATTCTTTCTCATGATCTCATAATCTTCTTTATTCCATTTTCCTTCCTTGGAAGTTCTACCCTCCGAAAATGGTGAACGTTGTCATATTAAATTTAAATTAGGATGAAATGCTCAGTGGTCTCTAAAAGCCCTGGACAGATTCATCCAGGTCAGTATTCTTCAAGAATATGTCATATTAACCCCCCCAGTAGCTAGTAATGTTTATAACACTTTTATAACCTTATCATGGCCAAGGCACACATAAATTGTACAAATTTGGAAACACAGTTGGTAGAGGAGCAGCAAATTCATAGTGTAGAAAGCTACAGGGTGTTTTAGAAAAGACAGCATTTTAAATACAACTCATGAATAAGCAAACAGCCCCGACCACCCAAATCAACTCGAAGAGTAAACACGGAGGGAATGTTTAGTTAAATTTTAGATGCCATTTGACTAGGGAAAAGGGCTAAAACTTATCAGCTGAGAATGGATTATGTCAATACCAAAAAAAGCTAAGCATCTGCAGAGAACTGTCTTCAAGTAAAAGTTACACAGACAAAACGCTGTTTATGCACCACAGATAAAATACACTCTACTACAAAGGGCTTGCCCGTGCAAACGATAACGGGAGAAATGCTTTAGAATGTGTGGGATATACATACATAACTTATTTGTGTATTTGCATGACTGTACTTAAGGATTATCATGGGAAAGAAACAGGCACATACACATACATTGGGACAAGGAAACAAAGACAAAACAGGCAGCTGTTAATGTGTTTCCATCTACAAATGCTGGCACGTGACCTATTGAAGCCCAGTGCCCTGATATGAGGCAGGGGTCTGCAGAGGTAACCTATTCGTTACATGTGGGGCTTGAAGAGAAGCTAAGGCATCTCATAGTGTCTAACCCTGCTTCCTGTTTGTTTAGAGGGAAGAAGTGATCTTGTGCATTAACAAATTTCTTGCAGCCAGAGATTGTGTCATTTACATATGGGATCATAGGGGCCTAGGACAGAACCTGAAACACAGCACATGTTTAATAAACATTGGTTTAATTAAATCAAATATTCCTGTATCTTCTGTGTCCAGCCTCTAAGTGGGCATAAAGTAGCTCCATAAAGTTCCTTCCTTTGCTGGAAAATAAACTATTTGACTCCTTGTTATTTCCAAATATTGAATATGGAAGGCCAAAATCTCAGCTCTTCCAACTCCCTATATATCTCTTTATACATCATATTGAGGGATAATAATAATCAACTTTATATATACAATTGAGATTTGCTGCTTGAATTCAAAATCATGCCAGGGCCTTGAGAGAATCTCCCTATACCACTGGGCATCACAGACACCACACAGGTTAGGTATTCTCTCTCAACTAGCAGGCTGAAGGCAGAGCATTAACAAGGCATTGCCTCCAGCCAATCCCTAAAGCCGCGAAGCATCACCACCAGTGCAGCTGGTCATTTGTCTGTTCAGTGGCATGGAGTGGAGATAAACTGTGAGGAAAAGGAAACCAAGAAAAGGATGGAAAGAGGAAAAAGCTGAAGGGAACTTCAAACTAGTTCACCCCAACCCTCAACACAACTCTTTTTCTAAGGACCAGACAAGTGTCTATTATGCTCTGTATTTCTTGGATCTTGCTCTGACTTGAAAAATGGCATTTATGAAGTATTTGAGTGTAAACTCTTTTTCTTTTTCTTTGCTCATAAAGTCACTAAGAGGAAAATGCATTCTGAGATATAATCCCCAATCCAAATTAAGTTCAAAGTCAATTCAAAACCGTGGAAGTGTTGGAGTTTGGAGTTTGTTATGAGGGCTGATGGGCAGAGCATACCCTCCCAATATTAGCTAGACCTGAACATGAACAGCAGCAGATGCTGGGCAGCAACTGGGTGTAGAAGGAGGAGAGACACGTAAATACATCACTGCTTTCTTCTTTTAACTTTTACTTAAATTTAGCTAAGTCCAAGTATAATACAAGCAAGGTTTTTTTAAAAAAAAAAAAAAGCTTTGAATAATGTCTCCCATAGCCTCAACAATTCCTGGGCCAATCAAACAGATTACTGGTCTGTACGTACCAGTGAGTTATGGATTCCAAGGAGGTCATCCAACAGAGACTTTTGTGGGTCAAATGTTTGAGAATAAGTGGTCTAAATCAATAATGTTTACAAGTTCTAATTGTTTACTTATTGACACAAATTTACATAAAGTCACTTAATGAGGAAGGGTTTGCACAACCCATGGTACTGTGTTATGTCAGATTTTAGCCATCATGTCATAGCCTGGCTCGAAAGGAAGAATTGCTGGTAACTCGTGGGCCGGGAACGAGCAGCCTATTAAGATCTGAAAAGCTGTCATCCACCCTGAAAGGACTTGCATCAGCCACTGAGGATATATTTTAAACCGCCTGTCCGCAAGAAAACTTTAATAACGCAGCCTTGCTCTAATGTCTTGTGAGAGGAGAGGCAATTTTACTTCTTCTATTAACCCAACGTGATTACAATGGCTTATTTCATGGAATATTAAGTTCAAATTCTGCTCCCTGGGAGGACAATAAAAAAAAAAAAAAAAAGAGTGTGCTTATGACTTTGCCCGAAATAGCCACAGGACCACAGCTCCTTGGTGCTTTTAATGCATCCAAGCAATAATCTACCATAATTCGCTAATGGTGAGATAAATTCGTGACCAAATAATAACCTGAAAAGATGACATCAAGATGGAAAGCAAATGTTTATCTTTTGCAAAAGACAGCGTAACACAGCTCATGGTAGTCTTCCACTAGTCCCTCTTTTAAAAAAAAAATCAAGTCCTTATTGGCTGCCTCTGACAGTAGTTGTTTAATAGACCATAGCTAGCTAACTAACAAAATAAATAAGCACTTTGAAAAGCAACAAGCAGTTTCAGAGCCCCCTGAACTATATAAATGCTTAGGGAAATGAAACTGGCCTTCCTCTAAGAATTCCCAATAAGATCTACTCTTTGGAAATTATTTCAAAGAGTAATTGTACTGATGAAAAATGGTAGGTCTACCATAATCAGGGCCATCTAGGATTTTCCATAGGTCCAAATGCAAAATTTTATAGCCAACTTTGATACCCATATTCTCATTTTTAGTTGTCGGTGAATGACTGGTTGGAATTAGAACCATAATTAGTCAACTGATAATCCTAAAAGCCAATAGGCATCTCTCACCTGGTTCCCAAAAGCCATGACCAACACTTACTCGTAATGGCTTTCATTTTCCAATATGGCTCCTGTCTAATTACTCTCCATGTAAATGGGAGGAGATCCTTTCTTAATAGCCGGAGAGTGAAAGTTCATTTTCCTTGGCGCTGCGTGACCTTTGAATACTGCATGAAGTGATGAAGATTGGACAGCTACCTTGAATAAATTTAATTCACACAATTTATGATATGAAAGTCTCTCTCCATCTGGGGCTTCCATAAACAATGTTAATTTCATGGAATGGGAACCACAGCTTGCTTAGGTACTCTGGTGGTGACCACGTTATTCAGGCCTGCATCAGCATAGCTCATTTGAAAACAGACGAGTTCATCAACTACAAAACAAGATTCTTAGAGCTATAGAAAACACACGTAAAGAAAATCCTCTTCCTCAGTTTATATGTGTTTCTTTATCATAAGTGGCATATTCAGGTAAAACCAAGCATACCGAACTCACACCTATGGCTCAGAAATGACACCTCATGGATATGATTTATCACTGTTTTTTTCTTTTACAGGGGGAAAAAAGCATTTACCTTTAACATTTTTATTTGAGAAATGCAAATGATAAATGAAATTATAATCACAACCCAATGAACCTAAGGAACGCTGAAAATTAAGTATACATAAAAATGGTGTTGAGACTCCTTAAAAAAGGAAAAAATTTCATACAAATACAATAGTGCTTATTTTTACTCTCTCTTTAGAGGAGTTCCCTGTTTGTGGCCCATGTGACAAAGTGATCTGATAAGAAGAGCAAGGCTAAATAGCAAACGGCAAACATCCCAACCTGATGTATTTCCTCAGCCCTGACCTTCAGATAAAAATCATACAGAAATCTGCAAAACCTCCAAATATGCAGCACCACATGCTTCCAACATTTTCAGACACAACAGTCAGGAGGGGAAAAAAAGGCAAAAAAGGAAAAAGAAGCAAACGCATCGCTACTGAAAACAGCGTTTTCTCTTTAATATTTCAAGATTGGGCTCAGATGAATGCAGTGGCTGCCTACACCATTTCTCTCCCCATCTGTGAAGTGCGTGCACAGGCAATGTGTGTAATATACATATGTGTATGTCTATTATTTTTATGTGTAAGTGTACCCAATATCAAGTGTGTGGGTAGTTCACATGAGATATATTATATACATACTGCGTGCATATTTAAGAAGAAAAAAAGACTTCAAAAGGTAAAAATTTATTGCACTGTGAAATTAGCTAAAATTATGACAACTGTAAGAAAAAAAATTATACGGGCAAAATTTGGGTCTGGTGGAAGAATTCTTTGATGTCTGGATTCCAATTTAACCCCCGACTGAGTTCTAAGAATCAAATGAACAAAGTATATCATACACCCCAAGTCTGCCTGTCAGCGCTAGCCATCATTTTTTATTTTATTCTTTCCAGCTGCATGTATTTACAAGACTCTGTTCTGACATTTCCTCCCCTCAAAATGTACACACTCACTGCTACGGGCAGTTGCCAAATACATTTGTAAAACAGTTCAACCTTGTGTTTGTTTATTCATTAGGCATCTCTATTAGTCTCAATAAATATGTATCACTCTAATTTTTTACATTTGCTATTACGTCAGGCCTTTGTATATTTGACTTGTGTATTTATGTTTGAATATATACGACCCACATTTTAAAAGTAGCTCCTCAAATACACATTGAAAATAAAAGAGTATTCGCATACAAAAATTCACCTATATGCTGCCTTACTGTCTAGGATAGATTTTTTTAAAAATTTTAAGGATAAGAATTATAATTACATAGATTTCAACACATCCCTGCACATACAGAAAATATGGTATTCCTACCTGGATCTATATCAGTGATCCCAGGTAACTCTCAAGATACGCACAAACAAATGTTTTATGTACATAAGTTTGGCACCAGTGAACAGTTATGCAGGCACCACACTGGAGAACAGTGAAGTCTGAACTGCTTGTGTATACTGCATACAAAAATAACTTTACCCGGGTATATGGCTGTTCAGTGAGCTAAGTCTCCAAATATTTTAACGCAGTTAAAAATGTTTAAAATGTTAATAATAAATCTAGGTGTTTAAAGAATATTTCCAAATAACATAAAATATCTGGTTTCCCCCACGCAATCCATAAAAAGATAAGATTTATTACAAAATGTTTGAGGAATAATCAACCTTTTTTGGCTAATATATTTTAATATTTATACACATGACACATGCTGAATATACATGATACACTGTGATTTCCCATAGTGTATGGAATTTATACAATTAACTGCAAGGTCCAATGGCTTGAAGGCACATAAGGTGCAAACACAGTTACAAGGTTTTGCTGATTATTGTTATAAATCTTACAAAGCGTAAAAGTATATTCTGTTTACACCATTCATTTTAAAACACAGCTTATAAAAATATTATTATTTCTTATTAAAAGATTTATATTTTTCTAGTTTTTTTCTTTTATGAGGTAAATTTATTGGCCGGTATTCAAAAAATACTTTCTGTTTTTCCACTTCCAAATATGTGTTTGAAATATACTCTGAGATTCAATATCAATTTTCTAGTTATTTCTCAGGGGTTATATTTGTTCATAATAATAGCAGCAAACATTCAGGCATTATTCGTTGGGTTTCTCCAAAGTGTTTAAATTTAAAAAGAATCAAATAACAAAAGCATGATGAACCAAATTGCTTATTTTACACACACATTATAGCCGTATACATATGTATGCACTTATGCGTGTGTATTTTGAACACACCATTAATCATCAATGCCAAAATCATGTTATCAATCCACCTACACTGAACATTAAATGTTTTAATATTCATATAAATTACACCAAAAATGTGACTTTGCTTTTTAAATTAAGAAACTTTGGTTCTTAATGGAGATATTTTTCATAGGCCTTTCCATTCCTTCCTAGCCATGTGTAATGCTTAAATATACCTGTGAATAAAAATCTGCAGTAAATTCTACAGCACACCCCCCAACCGTCCAGTGTGTGAATATTTTAAAAGGAACTAAAGCCACAGCATATGAAATGTGAAATGGAAACATCCCGACATGTACATGCATGATCCTGGGTTGTCCACCCGTTAGTAAAAAGGCACTGGATTCTGCAGCTGCTTATCAAATCAGCTTTATGTTTCTGGAATGAGTTCCTGCTGCTGAGCCTGACTTTGTAGACAGTCATGAAAAAAATATCCTATAAGATTGATCTCGCTCAAAACAAAACCTCTGGAAAGACACCTAAGTTTTATCAAGCCCATGTACACCTAGATAGCTTAAGGATAAATTAACAATACGAACATCTGTGTGTATACATACATACGCTAATGTATTTAATATGTTTACTTATATTCAAACCATATATTATATGTCTTGCCTAGGTGTCAGTGATAAGATTCATGTACAGAGTAAATGTTTGTGTCATATCAGTAACATTTATTCAATAATTTGCATGTTTACATCAGCTAAAGTACATTATCACTTCCCTTTCTTTTTTGCTCTTTGCTGTAAGAAGTCTGGCGATCAAAAAGAAGAAAATAAGTAGAAAAATAGCTCCTTTCATCAATTACCCACCCTGGTACTTGGGGTAGAAATTCATTAGCATGTCTTCCCCCATTCATTTGTTAAACCAGAATGCGGGAAGAATTAGACAATAACAGCATTTCTCCTACTTTTTTTTGCCATGAAAAACAAACCCCTAGAAAAGGTCCAGCATCAGCTTTGTTTCTTTTTTCAAATGGGCCTAATAATCTTTCTCAACCACCCGCGCACACCACACGCACACAAAACCCACTGGGTGTCTCCGTGGTCCATGAGTGGCTCCAAAACAGAGCTGTACATTTGCAAACACAACACCTTAAATACTGGAAGCCAATTTGGACTTACTAAAAATCTATGATCCGAGTGAGAAATCATGCTAAATACAAGCCCTGGTAACTATATTTTTAATGATGACTTTTTACAAAAAAAAACAAGGTAGGGGAGAGAGATCAGCAGGGTGAATGTAAAAATTGTTCATCTTAAATTTCTACAAACCCAAGTGTCAGGGTAAGCATGTACGGTGCATCAAGCATAACAAAATGAAAACGAGGTGTGGGGGGGAGGGGGTCCCAGGCACTTGCTTCCTTGAATCCCTCTGAATACATTTCACAATTCATCAGTTTTTGTCTTTCCTGCCACGAATGAGGACAATCAGACCAGACACCCATTAGATTTTTCATGCATTTTTTTTTCTTGTTCATGACATGTTGGCAGGGAGGATGGCAATTCTGAAATCTTACCAAATGAGAAAAATGTCAGAAGCTGAAATGACAGCTAGTGGTTACTATGGTGATAGGTGATATTGAAAAAAAAAATAAAATAAGACTCAGTTAATTCAAAAGGAATCAAGTTGGGTATTTTTAAGCCAGTTGATACAGATGAAAACTTAATCCTGATATTGGGACATTATCTTTTCGAGCTAACAGCCAAAGACACCATTTAGCTTAAATAATAACTAAATACACAGCTCATAATCTTGTGATTAAAAATAATGGAAAGAAACAGTATTGATAAATGGAAGTCAAATATTATTACCAAATGACTATCAGAGAAGTATAGATTATATTCAGTGGAAAGAGGATTTTGTCTGGGGGAAAAACGTTTACAGTTTTAGCAAAATATTTTTTTAAAAGAGAACATAGTAGCTTCACAGAAAAAAAAAGGACTCAAGGGACAACCCAGATTCTGTTAAAACACACAGAGAAATGTACGAACATGGTATTTTCATCTTCAAAGTTCATCTAAAAAAATAGAAAAGAAAATCCATTTTGATTGTAATTGTCAATACACTCAACCTTTTATTTTTAGAAGTTATTTACATAGGTAAATCCTCATTATGACTTTTTTTAAACAATATATCTATTCTCCATATCATTATTTCTTTTGTTGAAATTCAGTTTAATGTTCTGACCATTCTTCAGGGATCTTCACAATAAGCAAAATAATAATAATAATGCAGCACATACAGGCACCATTTCGTAACACCAAGGAATGACAACTTTCCCTAGCTCAATCAATTACTGCCGTCATTTTTTGGTTTCATGGTTTAAAAGAAGGAAACAGAATACCATGAAAGTAATATTTATAATTAAACAAAAAAATGCAAGTGTCCCACAGGTAATGCACATGAAATCCAGACAAGATGGTTTCTAAAAAAGAGTTTTAAAACACTGAGTTTATAAAAGTGATTCAAAGTTTGTAGGGGTTCAGTCTAGAAGAATACATTGTGTCTGAAAATCTTTGACACCAAATAACTTTCTCAAGGCTTCTCTTCATATTGACTCTAAAATGCTGTAAGTACAACGGATTAATGTGGAAAAGTATACTTAGGAAGACCAGAGGCAGCTCTGATTTTGAAACAGTGTATTCTGAAAATATTCCATGCGTGCATATTTTTTCCATATGCCACACTCCCAGATCTAGTCTTTTTTTTTCATTTGATATAAGGATATTAAATTATCTACTGTATCTTTTTTTAAATCAAATCTTTTGAGAGTTACAGGTAACTAGCGAAAACAAGATTCTTATTTATAACCTCAAGCTAGTATTTAATGCAAGAGGGAGGGGATACATTATCAAGGAGGAAGCTCAGAGGAAAAAAATTAAAGTCCTATTGGTTAGGGGAAGCTCTTTTCCACTGAACAGACTACAATGCCATCTACTGGGAAAATGAAGTTCAACTTCACTTTATACAGCAAGGCTAGTTTAAAAGACGGATAGATGTAACTGGAGAGACATCCAGTCCTATAGCCTTCAGCAATAAAAACAGACAGAAACAAAAAATTATATATATATATATAGTCATTGAAACTTCAGTTCTTATTATAGATCATTATGTTCTTACTCTGAGATCTCCTCCCAGTATTTTGTTTCTTAATTTTCAGCTAAAGCCTCTCTTTTTTTAATCTCCTTCCAACTACTAATGAATAACAAGTTAACAACACCCAGCAAAATGATCACTGGCAGTGAGCAACATTGGGGTCCTTTCCTGTAATCTCTAGCTTGTGATTTTTACAAGCAGTATGTGTTAAAAAAAAAAAAAATCTCATGCAGAGAAGATTCTAATACCCAAAATCACAATGTGAAAGGCAAGGGTCCTGATCAGTAGGGGTGAACAAGAGTGAAGATACAGAGAAAACCCTTGACATCATCCACATAAAGTCTCTTTTTCTATCTTCTTGTGCTGCCTGGGATGCAGAAGCTAAGTTATCCTTTAAAAACTAAAAATCCATCAAGTTTTTGTAAGCTGGTCTTACATTTCCACCAATGCATCCTTTGCTCATTTGTACACTTCTCTTTAATTCTGGCTGGCTTGCTCTATGGTCTTTACAAGTGAGAAACGGAAAGGATGAAGAGCCATTTCCCCCTCTCTATATGAAACTATTCAAATTGAGGAAATCAATATTTAGAAGCAAGAAGGGACAATCACCCAAATTAACTAAGAATTTGTTTTACAAGTACTATCAAAAGGAAAATAATTTCCTACCTAAAAGCTACTGCGTGTATATTCCAAGTATAGGTATAGGCATAAGTAAATACACTATTTACTCCACACTATTCACATTTGGGGGACAGAAAATTCTTTGTTATGGGGGTTTTCCTGTGCATTATAGGGTGGTAAACAGCATCCCCAGCCACTACCCAATAGATGACACTGGCACGCGCGCGCACGCGCACACACACACACACACACACACAGCTGTGATAATCAACAAGGTCACCAGACATTGCCAGATGTCCCCTCAGAGCAAAATCATCCACCCCACCCTTTGATAACAACTGTTTTAGGATACTAATTTCAATTTTATATAAACTAGTTCTCATATGATTCTCTATGTGGCTATGATTCATGTTGATGCATAAAAAAATATTTTTTAAGGATATAAGAATATGGTACAATAGGTGTGAATGGGAGAGTAGCAATCTCCATTCAATAATTTCTTTAACCTCAAGGCTAATCTGGGCTCCTGACCTTTCCAAAGGGCTCCCTCACAAGTTCTAGGGAAGGAGCTTAAGGGGAGAGTTGGCTCATGGATGGTAGCTGTCTAAAGGATATGCCCCAAAAGCAAAGGGAAAAAATTGCCATGCTGATGAGAACTTTGGACAAGCAGGGGATTGAGATGGAGAATGGGGAGAAGAATGGGCAGTGTTTTATTCAGTGTTTAAATTATAGGGCTTCTCCATGCAAAGTTAAAAAGTAAACTAAAAAATAGGTAATCCTTCAATAGGAAGTATTTTTTCCCTTTGCAAAACTAGACAATTTTAACAGGGAAGGTATAAAATTTTAATTTCCTAACTAGGAACATAATTTGAAGCCTTGTTGTGGATTTTTAAAAATTATCCCTCCAGAAGAAAAGATTAGCTTGAGATAAAGGTAAGAGGAGAAGGTGGAGTGGGGAGAGACACAGGTTTACATTCAAGAAGGCTAATGAAGTTAGAATTACAGCCAACTTCAGGCTTAGGACAGTGTAGATCTATATTAACCTGAAATGCTTATAACTACGAGTAAAGCCTTTTAAGTACTATCCCAGGACATGTGTGCAAAGTCCCCATTTAAATTTCTCCAATAGAAAACCAAATAATTCTGCAGTAACTAATAGACTGTATTAGATGTGTATTGTCTATTTCCACTGCCTTTCACCATCCACAGGGATATCAAAGTTTTGTTGGTGGGAAGTTTTCAATAGCTAGTCATCTTTCTGTAGCACTCACACTGAAAAAATGTAAACACCACCTGTCTCTGCTCCCCTGATTTACCAACGCTTTAGTGATAACAGGCAAGAGCATAGGGAAATTTTTAACATTTAACATTTCTTAATTCACTGAAATCTTGCTTTTCCTCATTGCAGGAAGTGGGTATGTGTGAATGAGAAGAAATTGGATGCAAAACAAAGTATATTCACTCTTCAAAACTGCAGTCACTGGTACCACGTTCCCTAAGACCGGTAGCTTTTGTGGACTGTTTTTTTCTCTAAATGAGCTGGACCACACATATTCACTCATTCAGAACAAGCCTATAGATGAACTGTCTCCGTATTTTTAAAGAAACTCAGCTTGTGAGGTCTTCTGATATCTCAGAGAAACAAGGGACTATTTTCACATCTCGTTCACATAATGGATGGGGCTACAGCGCAGAGCAGACAAGCACCCTGGAAAGCATTCTGTTTGTCACGACGTGCAAGAAAATTCTCTTATGATTCTACACTGAGTTTCCCAAACGAAACTAGATTTCCAGGGTAGCATTCATGGATTACACTGCACTGGACCCAGGAAGGTAAAGGTCATAAGCGCACACACTTCCCATTCTACCCATGGATGGTCACACTTGTAAGTTTCAGCATATGCCTATATACTCTGGATATTTGTTAGGGCTCCTGCTACAAAGCTGCCTTTTTTTTTAATTGGTTTTTAAAAACCAAAGAAAAAAAAGCTGATCATTACTTGTTAAGATAGTCCAGGAGTGTGTATCTAAAAGATTGTTTCAGTTCTCTATAGATATTACCTGAGCAGTGTCCCCTATAGTCACCCACACCTGGTGGCCTGCCCCATGGTTCCCTTCAAGACAAAGACTCTCCCTTTGACTCCAGAGAGAGGTCACTGTGCACAAAACGCTGGTGGAATCCAGCCTCTTTTAGTCCCTTAACTTTTATCGTCAGTTGCTAAATTAGCTAATGATTAATTAGTTAATGTTTTCAAAGCACTTTGAAGATGAAAAGCACCGCCTAAGTGCTAAGTGTAAAACAACATTAGTTATTCGACTCTGCAAAGACTAATTAGCTTTTAAAAAAATGTTCCCCCCAAACTGATCAATAATGCTTCTGGTATTATAGTAGGAATGTTTGTCCCACAGATCACTAAGACCCACCTCATGTTTTAAGGCTTTTATGCCCTGAGACACGCAGAAATCCTGACCGAGGTTTATTGCCTAGTAACCCCTTGGCTTTCAACGTGGCTGGAGTTGGGCTAGTGATGTCATCTATACAAAACACAGCATTTTTGCTGTCAAAAGAGTTTTAAAGGATTATTTAACAAAGCTAAAAGTAAAGAACTAAACTCTAGGAAAGTGGTACAGAAACATGATCAGTGAACTTATATTTAAGAAGAATTAAGCTTTTAAAGTTTTTTTTTTCTTCTCTAAAAAGCTCTTTAACAGTGGTTCTCCAGGTGGCCTCTGAATTTATTGTGAGATTTCACTTTGATGGCTACGAGTCCTCATGGGGACTATTATGTCAATAATTTCTACAGCAATATTTTATTCCAGGTACAGAAATGACTTAGAAGATAGAGCCAGGGTCTGGAAATTCCAGGATCCTGTTTTAAATTGCCCATACCAACCACTATAGAATGAAAAGAGCTAACTTTTGCCATTTCTCCTCTCTCCAGCCTGAGTCTTAATGTACAGACCCTTCTGTCAGCTTATTAGACGCTAAGTGTCCCAAAAAAACCACTCGAAAAAGTTCAGTATTTTGTTTCTCCCATCCACTTTCGAAGATGTCAACAATGTAAAGTTAACAGAAATGTTGAAGCTGAGACAAGCAACTCTGTAAACAGAGTTTTAAGGATCCTTTGTCCCCTTGGTAGAAACACATACTTCTACCCGCTGTCTACCAGCAGGCCTTGGTCATAAACACTAGGGATTTGAGAATTCTTTTGAAAATGCCTGTGATTTTTATTTTTAGTCAAGATAAGAAAATAATCATCTTTGAGATTAAAAATACTAAGTAATTTCTGTTAAAGGTTGGTTTTGTTTTGTGTAATATTTTTGTTTTGGAGGAGGGCAATTTCAAAATAATGTAAAGATGCTGACTTTTGAGGACATCAAGCAAACACTATTAATATGTCATTCTCAAAATATGCAGTATTAACAAATTAAACCTTTACACACATAACAAACTGTACAGACAACTCAGCTTAGAAAATAAAAAGTTAAGCTAAACAAAAGAAATTTTACATGTGGGAACATATGTTCCTTATGTATTTAGTTACTCCAGGAAAGAGTTTAGATGAAGCACAAACACTATAGCACATTAGACTACGTATATGTGTGTACATATATACACACATATATGTAAAACACATATATGATATAAACATACAATCACACACATTGCACACACATCAATCATTTGCTAAACAAAAGGAAAAGAGTGACATGTGCACAAATTCCCAGAACTACAGGTTTGGTATCAATATCAGTGTCAGCCTTTCTTATATGCACTAAAATGTATCTGCTGTAAAAGCACAATAAAATCACTTGAAAACGAAAAAAAGAAATGGATATAATGGAAAGTGTGGCCAGCTACTAGATGATTTCTTTGCAATTTCCTAAGTGAATATAAAAGAGCAGACACCTGAAATAATTTGCAACTCACTGTAACTCAGACACTCAAAAACAGAAAATATGAGCAGAATTTGGAAGGAAAAGGTGGTCCAGTCAAGGGCAGCTGTTACTTCTGAGGTCTCTAGAACTGAGTTGGACACTAAATATAGGGCAAGATAAGAGGACAAAGTAGGGAAAAGGTGCAATTTTGACTGGAAGAAGTTACTTGGGAAATTTCAAGGATTTATTTAAAATTCTTATCTAAATCAAGTTCCCTTCTGAATTTCTTTTTCTTATAATTGAACAAGTGTTAAACTGTATCAGGCTGTCACAGCTGTTCCAATACATGAACCACACTTATAGTAACAGCTTTCGTTACACATTTTTGTGGAGTAGTTTCCAGCACACTGCAATCAGAGCTTGCATATTTCTATACTACTTGCATATTGAAAATAAACCCAACATTTTAGATTATTTTTCTCATAGTGCATCTGGTATGTATGGTTTCTGAAAGACAAAGAGGCAATTGTGATTTAATACCTACTGATCTGAATACAACACCTTGTTTTATTTTTGTATATTATCCTCAGTGCTTTAGTTAAAAAAAAAAAAATAGAATACTTATGTTGGGTCAGTAAAGAAGTCCTGAAAAACTGCAGCTTAACCAAATCATTATCCATGAGCCAAACACTAATGCAATTTTTTCCACTTCAGAATATCTTTATGACGACATATCAAATATCTGAATATCGTATGGGTACGGAGGCCATGCAATGTTACTCAGAGCCGTTAACAAAAGAAACATGGAAAAATCAACACAGTCAAGACTCTTAATTCAATTGTTTGTTTTGTACTCAAAAGCACTTGTTCAGTCTGCCCTGAGTAACAGTGATGTTTCCAACCACAGGTGATGTTCCCAAAATGACCATGGTTCATGACTTCAATTGTTGCTTCCGGAAATATTCCAATATTTGCAAAACACAGAAATTCTGAAGTGCCTTTATTTAAACTGGAATACACAGACGACACTTCAGAAACACTATACAAAGAATAATTCTCTTTCTGCCTAAGTAAAAATAATTGTGTTTGAATAGTTTTTGAATTAAATATCCACATGCTATTGTTTCAGAGGCTGTAAAAGAAATGATAGCCATCTGTTGCTTATTGTCCTTTTTACAGAATTAGGTCTTAATTAGCTGCAAAGGCCTTATCTTCCCAATCACTGCAGCACATACGTTGTGTAAATTTTGCCTCTTGTTGTTCAAGCCCTCTAAATTAGTAGATTCAAAATTAGCCAGATATAGTAATGCTTTTCACTTTAAATTTTAATAATAAACAGAGACATCTCCTTTCTTTTTTTCCCCTAGACCCTCCCTCTTTTCTGAAAAATGAAGGCTGCTGCTGAAAGGATTGAAAATCTGGAAAGAGTTTGGGGTGGACTGGCCAACCCCCTTTCATTTCCTTCAGATGTTTACAATCTAGCACCTTTCTGAAGACAAAGATGGGAAAAAAGCTATTTTTCCCTTTGACTGAAGGGTGAGACAGGGGGGTATTAAAAACTGATCAATGTAATTTTTTTCTCAGAAGTATTTGCACATCTGTGAAATAATGTAATTTATTAAAAAATTTCTTTTTATATGACATTCATGATTATAGCCTGATCTGGAGAATTATTCAAATATAAAATTAAATGTTCAAAAACTTGCTGTGCTGTGGATGGCTTAGCTTATCCCAGCTGTGCATCAAACTTACATAATTCTATCAAAAGTACAAAAGTGAGCCTTTCTAGATCTCACTGAATCTCTGAAAAGGGGAAGTAGTGTTTTAAAAGGAAGTGTGATGATCTACTTCTTTTCGTTTCATTTACTTTTGATAAGCCTTCCAGGGGTCTAAGCATGCTCTGCTGCACTGTTAAAAAAACAGTAATGACAACAATAACAAAAAAAGGTGATGGTGGTAGGGGTACTGGGTAATAATGCAAATGTTCCATAAAACAGACTGTATTTTCTTATCACAGGAAAATCTGTGACTTAAAGGAAAGTTACAAACCTTTAATATAAATTCTTCTGTTTGGGTGAAATTGCTTGAGATATAATATGAGCTGTCTGTAATTTACCTGGTCTCCCTATTGAGCTGGGCAAGCTACTTTCACTTTGAAAGTAGCCCCCATTCACCCACCCCCTTCCAAAAACAGCAAGTGCTCCAAATGGACTAGGGGAAATTTGCCCTCCAAATGCACAGCTTATAAAAACAAACTTTCCCTGGCCAAGTGTTACAGCTAGGTTTACATTCCCATTTACATGTCTTTGCATTGTCAGCTCTTAATACCTCTGCCTGTAAGGGAGGAATTCTATGAAATATTTGTCAGATTCAAATTTATTCTGTTTCTTGCACAATCAATTCAAGCTAACAAATAGTCAGTGCTATTTAAAATAATTGGAGCCCAGAAAATAAAAGACTATTAAATATTTTTGAAGTTACAGACTGAAACCCACACCCCAGATTCTGGTACTTCCCGTATCTCCTATTTTTTTTAATAAAATGCAATTCTAAAGCATTTATTGTGAATTAAAGGTTTAGAAATAAACAGAATTTGTTTATGGATTAATATTATCAAATTTTAAGTAGACAGAAAAATACAATTCTTAATAATTTTATGGCACAAATTAGTAGTCAGATGATTTCCAAAAAAGCTCACATTACGAAGAAAGGGATCTGCAGTTACCCATCTTTAAAAATGCAAGCAAAATAAGGGCAAAGATATTGTTTCTGCTGCCTAAGACAGACGGACTTTAATAACACTTAACAGAATGATGCACATAATGATCTCAGAAAGCACTTCTTATGCCTCATCCATCATGCCGAGGAGAAAATGAAGCCTTCGACAGCATTAGGAATTATTCTAGATCTTGTCAGTAATTCGCAGCTCCTCCGTAGTATCACAACACAAATGTGCGTGTGTGAGACACTGACCATTAATCTAGGAGTTTTTTTCTACTCACACAGCGCGCTGAGAATGTATCAATTGTTTCATGGAGAAATGGCATATAGGAAGCCACACTAAATAAAACAAGAAAAACCAGGGAGATATATGGATAGATAAACAGTGTGTTATGGAATGAAAATGTTTTCTATCACTACAAGAGAAGTCAAAGTAATGTCCCTGGTGCCCGGGCTAGGTGAATTGGAAACTATAAATGTCCTGGCTAAACAATCAGACTCTCACTGATTAAAAGTTTCTGTAAAGTTACAGCATACTATCAACATCCCTAAGTAATAAGCCCTTATGCGATGAGAAAATGATGGGTTTCCTTTCTCTACTAAAGAGAAACGCAAAAAGGTCCACTTTCTGTCCTTCAGGCAGAAAATCAAAGTGAGCACCTGGGTTGTTTGTTTCACCCGTTTGAAAGTTTTCATCGGGTTCAAAAAAATGGAGAGGGGTGGATCCTGAGGATGAATAAAATAACCAGCTTATGCACAGATATCTCTGGCTTTGACAGTATGTCAGTGGCAAAACAAATTTGAACTCCCAACCCTCACGATAAAACAAACAACAGATTTTGGCAGCATCTTCCTCAAAATAAGCTCTGTTCTTAATAGTATGGTGACCATACTAAGATAGACTCTGCTCCAGAGAAAATGGTTTATAAATATTTGCAAAACAAACTCTTAAAACATTCCTCTGAGTCCACTCCAAATTGATTTCTACCCATGCACTGTAAAGATGAAAGCTGACTGGCTGTCTGGTTTATGATAAATTAAGATGGTTTAACTCCCAAAAATCATATCAACCCCACACAGATGTATTTCTGTGAAGTTCTGAGAGCTACTCCACAACCAAAAAAAGCAGGCTCTTATCAAATGGATTGAAATGAGTGCTTCTTAGAGTGGATGCATTGGAACAGGATTGGGAAAGAACAAAAAATAAATAGATAAATATGCAGGTGAGAAAATGTAAATATAAGCTAATAAACAGTAATAATCACTAAGTTTAAAGTCTTCTAAAGTAAAATGCAGGGTTTTTTTTAAATAGTTACCTAAAGTATGTTAGCTAAGTAAAAACAGGCCAAAACCACTTGCAAATTGGTATCTAGTGTAAACAGAGTTCCATCTTATTTTCAACACTCAAAATATGAAAGCTTATATTAAAAAAAAAAAACTTTTTTGGAATGATGAACAAATTTTCAAGGACAGAAGTGCTAAGTACACAACTCAGGTTGGGCTACTGTACCCACCTCCCCCAGCCCCAGCTCTGAGTAACAGTTTATTATTCACACGTAACAAACTCAAGGGCAGGATAAAAACAGAACTCCCAGGAAGTGGGTGTTGCCCCGGTCCCCCCCCCCCCCGCCCCGCCACTGAAAGCTATAAAGCAGAAATGTCACTGAGAGCATCACCACGGTCTGGCAATGGACAGATATTTATACTGAATAATGCTCACGTCAGGAATGAGTAAAACCAGGTTTAAAATTGAGGTTTTCACAAAATAATGAAGAGGAAATGTCATCCTTGCAGCAGTAAAACGGCATAAATTGTGCTTATTCATTCATTATCCTGTTCCCCTCCCCTTCCCCAATGGAAACATAATTTTTATTTTTCAAATCTACATGCATACAAGACAACTTGGCTTTTACCAGAGTTGTTGCTCTTTCAAAGCCCAATACTAGAGACAAAGATGGCTTTTAAAGATTTTTTTTTTTTAATTACAAAGATGGCAACGAGAACACGTTTCCTTCTAGATTTCAATTCAAAGAGAAAAGGTAAATAGAATTCCCCAAACAAAATTACCTAGACCTTTAACTTTTACTTTCTCTAACTGAACTACAGAGAAAACAGCAGCTCAAAGTGTCACCTGCTCAACAGTAAATACACTGCTTCTTGTAGCAAAGGAGCTGGAAGAAGGAAAAGAAAAAGTGTCTACATTCCAATGACGCTGGTCCCGAAAAGGATTACAAAAGAATACTCAAGAAGATATTCCTGTGGGCAGCTATCCGAAGAGATGTCAGGGCTGAAGGAGGCAAAGTGGGGGCTAAAAGTAACTAGAGACGATTCGGTGAGGGTGGGGTGGGGTCTACCTCGGAGGTCTAGTTAGGGTGCAGACAGATTTCAGGCTGAAAGACAATACCCATAAAGTTCCCTGTCCCCCCTACCAAAAAATCCTGTAAACCTGTGCTGTCTGGCAGCAAGCCTGCATACTCTCTAGTGCTGAGATAAAGACCCAATCTGCTCATCAAACACCTCCAGGCTCCACCATCTAATAGGAACAAATTGGCAATGACTGCCCAAGCTAGTAACACAGGTCCACTGATTTGTACATTGATATGGATGCCTAATGATCCCCTTGGGTAGATCAATAGGAACAATCCTCATCCCTGCCTTTCTTCTTTATTGGCCTAGAAGACTAAGGCAAGGAGAAAGCAGGATGTAGAAGAGGCCACAGTACTACCTGGGGACAGATGGAGAATGAGGATACAGGTGTTGATGTGTGTAGAAGAAAGCCACTACGGACCAGCACTCAAGAACTTTTCTCTGTCTTGATTCCCTTCCCAGTATTTGGCGGGCAAAGGGTGTAAGAATAGAACACAAGATGCTTTTCTATGAACAGTAGCCATGCACAGCATTCGGTGAGATCCAGCTTACGGTAAGCAGAGCTGCCTTCATCTGGGAAAGGGAAGAGACATCGTGCCAGCCCGCGTGCCACTCCAAGAAGATGAACTTGGTAGACAGAAAATGCCAAAGATGCAGATGAGAGCAAGTAAAAGAGGGCAAAGATGTGATGCTCCATCTTAGGAAAACTTGGGATAGAATGAATTTGGAATGCCCGTGACCAAAGAGGGGCAACAATGATGGACACTGCTTTAAATAACAAAAAGGAGGCAAAGGGATTTATCCACCGTGTTGCTTGAACATGCTTAAAGCACCCTTTGCCCCCACCGTAGTTTGTCTGCTAATTCTCACACGTGGGTGCTTTTCTCTGAATCCTGCACCTTCCTCTTCAGGGCACTACCCGAGCAGGTCTCCTACAAGTTGCTCTTACAATGACTCTTCCTCCTTCTGCAGACCAACCCCCTCCACCCCAAGAGGGAGGGCTCGTTTTCCATTTGTGTATTATTCTTGTGAATAAAATTATCCAATTAGGAAATCCATTTAAAGTCCTTAACAATAACAGGGAAAAACTAATGGAGTTGCTTTGGATTTTCTTTTTCAATAAATTAATGTTAGTGATGTTCTTTGGATTCTTAAGTGCTCATTTATATCATCAGGGTTATTGCACACATAAGAATTAGTTCTAAATTTCTATACTGATTTGTCTATACTGCAGGAAGTTCATCCTCCCAAAGAAGCGATAGACGAGACTAATCAGAGGAAAACTTACTGGCAGACAGAATGAATTTGACTTCTACTACAAAAAAATCGACGAAGTCTAAAACCCTTTCTACTTTGTGTTTATATTATTTTTCTTCTTTTAATTATCAGAGACTTTAAATTAAAACCTCCCCTCTCCTCCCCCAGGAATCCTTTTACAACTACCTCGTGCATATTTACAGGTGTTGCATACAAAATAGCCAAAAGCAGGGGGGGAAATGTTCAGTTTTTACTCCTGCATTCAGACCTGCAACTAGCCGCCTGAGAATTTGCTTTGTTCCGTAATCAGTCTGGTTTGGTTTTGTTATTAAAGGGCGATAACGCTGAATGCCAGAGATGAAATTGCATTTTCTTGATCGTCAACGGTTGAAACCCTTGCCACCCTGCCGATCCGTAAAATTTTTTTTTTTGGGGTAATAATAAAAATGTTTTTAATTTCGCCTTTTTTTTTTGCATACACAAAATAGTACTAAAGAAACATGAAAACCCTTGTTATCCCAGCCCAGTGTGTAACATCACAAATTAGTCATCTCTTTCCTGTATGCTGCATTCTCCTTTTTAAATAAAAGCAAACGTGGAGCAGAGTTAAATTTTGACAGTAAAGGCTTTGCAGTGATGGACCAAACAATCACGTGCACTGGAGCTCCAGCACTGACCACTTAAAATTCAAATTTCACACTAACGATAAGTGTAATCATGGCAATCAGCATCACCACCACCACATCACCACCATCACAATAAAAAGATGCATTCTGTGCACTGGTGACATCAATCAACTGTGTGGTGAAGATCAGAAGCAGCACTCCCCTCTTTTCTCTCACTCCTTCTGTCTTGCTGACTACCCCACTCCCCACCTCACTGCTCCCCCCCACCTCACCCCCGTTCTGAGAAGTGATCACATTTAATTCATTACATCATTATGTCATCTCCATACTAATCTCTGCCCTCACACCTCCGCCACTTTGACATGCAAATGAGCTAGAAAAAAAGCCACACATTAATATAAAAAAGTCACAGCAATCATGTCTGATTTCCTGCCTTCCAGTCCCACAACACTCCCTCCAATCCTCACCTCTCCCCCCATCTCTCTTTCCAGCACGCTGTGCTGGTGATCACAAGAAACAACAGCAATCTGTTGAAGATCAGACGCTAAGACAGGGAGGTGGGGAGAAGGATACAACACATACACGTGTCAGCAACGCGGCCCAGGCAGTCCTATTTGCATATTCACATGAGTTCCATTCTCAGATTGCTTAAGCAGGGAAGAAGTTAGGTAGCTTCCCCACCCACCTACCCTCCCAGATCCATAAAGAAACAGCTCTTGAGAAGGAGGGGGGAGAGAGAGGGAGAAAGAGGAAGAGAGAGGGAGGAAGAGGGAGGGAGAGAGAGAGAGAGAGAGAGAGAGAAATATGAATGTAAAGGGAAAGAGACAGAATATGAGGAGAGAGAGAGGAAACGGAGAGAGACATACACAGAAAGAGACAGAGAGAGGGAAGGAAAGAAAAGAGAAGAAAAGAAAGGCTGTCCACATCTGCCTTACCTCAGCTAGCTTGCTTTCTGTTGCTCTTAAAAGGAATTCCCTGTGGTTCCTTTAGAATTTTTGAGAACCATCCTTCAGGGTTTTTACTTCTCTCTCTCTCTCTCTCTCTCTCTCTCTCTCTCTCTCTCTCCCCTCCTCCTCCTCCTCTTTCTGTGTTGTGACTGGGTTTATAAAAAAAATAAATAAAAAGACAACTCCATGTTCAGCTAGCAGTCAAGAAGGCATCATGAAGTCCAGGGCTACAGGGGGAGGGAAGAGAGGAGGGGAGGGTCACAGCTTAATGCTTTACAAAGGAGAACCTGGAGTCCCTGTTTTTCAAACATCCCTCTCACATACAATGACTAGCCAAGACAAAAATATACATACTCTATGTATACACAGAGACATATGTACATTTTCACCAGTAACCCAGATGTCAGAAATGTTAAGATTGTGATGCAAACAAATGTAGGAAAATTATGAGTCATCGTGAAAACCCCATTGCGGATCCACTTTGCTGCTCTCTGAATGCAGAGGGGGCCAGGCAGCTAGGGGTTTTATTTGCTGAATCACATTTGTACCAATACCTAGGTAATAAGGGACTGGCTTGAGAAGGGGTTTCAGCAACTGCAATGAATTTCCAAGCTTTGATCAGTTTTCATCAGTACTTTTGTGGCAATGAAAATGTGTGAACATGTCCACAAATTTTCTTGCTTTCGTTTTCTTGCAACAACTAAGGAAAAAAAAGGAAAAGGAAAATAGCATTTAAATATATATACGTGTGTGTGTATGTATATATATACATATATATATATATGTAAGCTGATGTAACTAATAATAATAGATGCTTTTAAATATTCTTTATGAAGTGTAAAATTGGTATGAATTAAAAACATAGAATATTCGTGCAAAATGCACCTGATTTTCTAGTGGCCTACTGTATAATATTATCCTAATTGACTTTATTAGCTCCAGTGAAATGTTACTGTCCCTCCAAGGAACCTGCCTTCCAAGACAAGTGAACCGCTGCAGTACTGATGAACAGCAGCTGATTCAAAGACATTAAGTGCTAGTGTGTTAAGTGAAAGGAGTAAAAACCTTTTCTAAATACAACATACAGCGTCTAGTTTAATTCCATTTCTCAACCTGTTCATTTCAATTAGCAAAGACAAAAGGGCATCCAATATTGTAAGAAACTTTAATAGAAATATAATTCTAAAAACTGGCCAGAGGGATGCTTTTGCAAATTGGTTTTGAACATTAATCCTAAATTTAAATAGCATGAACGTTTCACTGTAAAAAGAAAAAAAATGATGCATGGTCAAGTTATGTCTCTTAAAATTTAGTCAACTGAGCATTCAGTAACTAATTGGGGCATTATAAAAAGCAGGATAATTATAAAAACAATGTAAAATATGTATTACAGCATATATACACACACACATCATAGGACAAGGACCCAAATGTGGGTCATTATCTAGATCATGATACGTACACATGAGAGAATACCATTGTATATGTACAACTGACTTTGCAGGGGAAGGAAGGAAGGAAAGAAGGGAGAGAGGCAGGGAGGGAGGAAGGAAAGGAGGGAGTTTAAAAGGTGTTAGCATTCACACTAATAAAGAATTTGGGGATCTTGTTGAGGATAGTTAAGGAAATGCCAAAATAAAAATTTTCTTTATTTGAAACAGAGCTCTTGGCAGACACATCAGAAAAAATTAATTTTTCTGTATCTCTCAGAGAAACTATGAAAAGAGAGATGTTTTATATTTGTGGCCTGAATCCTAAAAGGAGGGGAAAAAGGTAATTTTAAGAATCTGACCCTAATTCACAACTTACAGTTTCTACCCAAAATTGATGAAAAACATCTATGACAAGACTCATCAATGAGTTCCTGAAATAAATAGAAAAATAACCACAACATGAGACCCAGGAACGTTATATTTCAATATTATCATATGAATTAAATGTAATCCTTGAAGCGACTAGTCCCTGGGGTCACATATTAGGGCTTCCCCCCCAGTCCCACCTCCTTTTTTTTTATTTAATAGAGGTCATCCAGGCTGAAAAGCAAAACCCAAATGAAAAGCATCTTCAGTGTGCTTATAACATGAGCTGCAAGGGGTCAGGCAGCATCTTGTATGGCCTCATAAAAAATACATAACCAGACAGACTAATAGTATTTCTTTGCATTCATTTTTGGGTGGAGGATGGGGGCTGGAGGATGGGGGCTAGGGAGGAGAAAGGGTTGATGTTGGTAGCTATGATAGAAAAGAAAAATCAAAGATGGCACAAAAATACATTTTTAAAAAGAGGATAATCTTTTTCTTTTGTGAAAATGTATTAAGTGCAACTCTAAAATGTGATTGATTTACAAAATATACTGACCTCCATTTTTTAAGACAGTAAAAGGTATATAAATGCATATCTATATTCCCTCACTTTTTTGGGGGGGGGTTGGTTACGTTAATTGGAAGCTTTGCTACGCTGGGCTCTTCTTCTGGTTAATGTTTTCAACACAGTAAATATTCATTTAAATACAGATTTATAAACTACATTTATTTCAGGTGATTTCTAAAATTGAAACAATGATGAGAAAAAAACCATTAACTGTGTTTTTGCCTTAACATAGAGAATGTATGCAGACATGTGACAAGAGGAGAAGAATGGGCAGCGAGGGAAAGAGAGATTGGGAAGGGAGAAGGAGAATCACACAGTTGGACAACAAATAAAAATAAACAGCTCTCAACGCTGGGGAGATGAGAGAGGCTTTAACGATATTTCTTCCCCTCCCCCTCACTTCTTTCCTCCCAAATATAGCTGGGGAAGATGGAGGCAGGGAGGTGACCCGGCGCTAACCAGCCTGTTACAACTAATAAGGTGTTCTCCTAAGGCACTCCACTGACATCAGGGCAGCGTGGAGATCACTCCCCTTGTTACTGCCCATCCTCAGCTTGAAATTTACTACTCCTTTGCATTATTAAAGAGACAGCTCTCATCCTCTGTGGGACAGAGAAGATTTGGTGAAGATAAATACTCTGCATTATTTTTATTTAAATGTTATGTCTGTACTCCGTAGTCCAGATATTAAAAACCTATGATTTTACAACCTAGTCATGTGCGTAATCTGCCATTGGTGTCTCTCACTGAGATAGTCAAAAGGCAAGAAAAGAAGCATAATCTTACAATTTATATTCCCCTCCCTCCCAAGCACCCCCCCACACACACACACACTTGCATCCTTCCCTACCTATTCTTCAAAGAATAGGAAATATTATTCCAAGGTGCCTAATTTTTATAGTAAGTTCAGCATGGCATTGTGAATCACAGTGGGGAGTCACCTATAAAGTTCAACGTAAATAACACTTTACTCCTAGCCCAATTTCCCACTTAGAACTTCATGACTCTTACTCGTGGCAAACAGGTAAAGTTACAGGACTTTACATAATATTTTTAAAAGATGTGCTTTAATGTTCCCATAAGAACACAGCTTGCTTGAAGAGCTTAATGTTATCAAGTCTTAAAGGGATGTGGAAGTCAGGCGATACCACCTGCCATCTAGTCCAGCTACCCCCATATGGAGTGCAGACATACTTGGCTCACAACATAACCCAAGAGCATAACTCTTTAATTAGGATTTTTACAAAAAAAGTCTTATAACAAATGGTTTTCTTCCAAGATATTGCTATGCCAAGGTCAGAAAATTTAGTTTTCCAAAATATAATCATTGTAACAATTGATCGTAGAGGATTAAACAATTGGCAAAACGGCACAGAGACTATTTTATTAACTGCAATCCTGAATGTCTTGAATGTTGGTACTGATAAATACAGTTTTTATTGGATAAGGTTTAAAAGTGGTCAGAATATTTCTCAAAAATCTGCCAGAGAGGTACCTTGTTAGGAATGTGCCCAGGTACAAGTGACTCCATGAAGAATGAATGCTGGCAGCAGCGATGAGTAGAAGAAATACTAAACAGTAGAGTAATTGCTGATCAATCAGTTAGTTAAGACCTCGTTTTCCTTATAATACTAAAATGTTGCTTGAAAAATATGAACCTCTAAATACAGAGACCCAGAGTATACTCCCATTTCATAAAGATACATACTTCGACCAGACTAAATTTCTAAATGCTTTCTTTTTATATATATAATTATTTTTATTTGTTTATTTTTGCCTGCGTTGGGTCTTCATTGCTGTGCACAAGCTTTCTCTAGTTGCGGTGAGCAGGGGCTACTCTTCGTCGCGGTGCGCAAGCTTCTCATTGCGGTGGCTTCTCTTGTTGCAGAGCACGGGCTCTACGTACGCGGGCTCAGTAGTTGTGGCGCACGGGCTTAGTTGCTCTGTGGCATGTGGGATCTTCAGGGACCAAGGCTCGAACCTGTGTCCCCAGCATTGGCAGGCAGGTTCTTAACCACTGTGCCACTAGGGAAGTCCCTCTAAATGCTTTCTCATCTTCTGCATCCTCTCATATGTTAGCCCTTCATCTTCACCATAGGCTAGACACTAAACATATTACCTTACAAACAGAAAACCTTCCACTAATGGTAATAATAGATTGGTTTAAAATAACCTCCAACAAAATGACAGTATAGTCTTAAACTGGGTGATAATATAATATGGTAAATTTAACAGTGGAGAGGAGGAACTGCAAATCAAGAAATATATGCTGAATGATTGAGCAATCAACAATCAGTCAGTTGAAGACAACCAAGAATCCTTTTATTATAATCTGTAGGAAAAACAATCATGACCAAATCAATTTTACAAATGGACACATACCTTGAATGGGATTCTACTGGACGGACCAAGAGAGATCACATGCTACAACAGACTCCACTTAATCTTCAGTCTGAATTTGTAGCAATGATATAAACAAATTATTCCATATTGTTTTGGGGAAATTTTGTTTGTGCTGAAAATCTACTGCACTAAAGTACCCTCCAATTTTTTTGTCCTTATAAATTCATTCAGCCAATGACTGAATGAATGCTTCATTAATGAATCAGTAAATGATTCATTAGTTCAGATTCAGTACCCTTTTTTGCAAAGTGATTTCTATGGAATAGGTATTTGCTGTGACTGGACTTACAAATAATTACCATTAGAATACTGGTATATCATAAAGGAAGACACATTAAGAATCAACATCCTCAAAAGAGACACCCAAGAAATAACTGGATGGGCTACCTCTGCTGAATAACAACTTGAGAACAAAAAGAACATAATACATGTTTTGGGGTAAATTAACTGGTGAGCCACCAGTTAAAAAGCAGAATGAGGCCAACTTCACTTGCTTTGTGAAGGGTACAGTACCATTATTTAATCACACACATTCAGGTGGCAAGATGCTAGATGGTTCTGTCAAAACATATGAATGGTGCACTGAGAGTTAGGAGTCCTGTGTCCTAGCCCTGGTTCAGCCATTAGGCTACTGAGTGGACCTAGAAATAGCATTTCACTTCACTTGGTTCCAGTTTCCTTGTATGTAAAATGAGCAGCAGTGACCACAAGGCCTTTTTCAGTAACAACTGTTTTCATTCCTTCATGAAATAATCATTGAAATACCTTTTCCTTTTAAATTGGATGGATTGAGAGCCTCCAAGTATATGTGGAGTGAGCATGAGTTCAGTAGTGATGAGTATGCTCTGAACCTGGACCTTCAGACAACTACCACAGTCCTTGACCATGGCTCAGGCTTAAGTTACCTTCTTCTTATACAGCATATTAGTATATGTCTGGTACTTGAAAAGTGTTAAAATGAAATACACATACATACACACACAATCATAACTAATTTGATTTTTCACTGGACTTTTCAGTCAGCATGATTTCTTAGGGGGAGGGAAACTCTGAACCTCCCTGATCTCATCAATTAAAAGCACAAATACAAAAACTGTAAGACAGAAATTAATTTTTATAACATAAAATCTAAGAATTTCAAATATCAGATCATGAAAACAATTTTTGCCTCTTTTATGTTAATCTACATTTCAATTCCAAAACAAAATATGAAAACAATGTCATTTTCAATTTTTTATGACAATTCATTTTTTCCTTTCATAATTTTTTCTTTGTGAACTGAGAAAGTACTTACCACTCACTAAAGGAAAAAAGGCAAAATGTGCTTACATATGCCATCATTAATAATCGTGTCAAAATAAAATGTATAATATAATCCTTAACATTGCACTAATCTAAGATAAAATAGTTCTCACTCAAAATTACCTCTTCATAATATATCACACAAAAATGATGGACTGATTTTAAAAATTCCTAAAAGGGTTGAAAAGACTATAAATTACTATGAAAATGGTCCATGGGTCAAAAGAGGTTGGGAAATGCTGATCTCGGAGGTCTATTTCAGCTCTAAAATTCTTTATGTTAAATGAGACACCTCTGACTTTTCTAAAGTAGTAGAAAGTAAACTTGTAGAGATTGCTAAATCCCCCATCTCTCCCACTAGATATTTCCAAATTCACATGAATATAGCATAACAAGTCTAAAAACTTAAACATATGAAAACCTAGACATGGTAAAAATAAGTGCATTTAAAATGTGAACTTATCTACTCTATCTTTCCCCATTATCTATTTGCTGGGTTGGTAATTTACGTTATTCATTGTGCCATTTGAACTTAAAAATTTGTGAGACATCAGCCTGAATACACTGTTATGCCCTGGTAATAAACTGGATTTTAAACGTGCCTAGATTTCTAACCGAAATTTTCAGCAACATCATTCAACTCACTGAGACTACCCTTTCAAAGAATCAAGCCATTGAAAGGGGCAAGAAAAGAAACAAGATCTCAAGACATCCACAACTTTGAACTCATGGATCAGAAAGGGCGGGGTGGGGGGGGTGAGGCTGATGCCTACTAGGGGGATATACTCAGGCCCACTTACTTCCTTACAGGAGAGTATGGATCTTAAGCAAAATTACATCATCTATCAAAGACTTAGGTTCCAGAAAGGACTGGATTATAACTGGCCCTGGATTTTAGTGATATGTATAAGGGGGTACCAACATTTTTCTGTAGAAAGCCACATAGTAAATATATTAGGTTTTGCAGGCCATATAGTCTCTGCCACAACTATTCAACTGCCATTGCAGTGAAAAAACAGTCATAGAAAATACGTAAAACAGTGAACATGGGTGTGTTCTAATAAAGCTTTATTTACAAACACAGGTGGTGGACAGGACTCAGCCTGCAGTCTGAGATCTGATCTACAATAACTTTTTAAATGATGCAATTGAAGGATGGAATAATGTGTGGAAATGTCTAAAAGAAGTGAAAGAATTGGAGAATCTTAACAACTGCAAATACATAAGATTTTAAACCCATTTGATTTGCACTTGGGGGGATCTCTATTTAATATAGCAACAACAAGTATAAGCATAAGATTTACCCTTTCAAACTGCAATAAACTTACACTACTTCCTCACAACTAACCTCCTGATGAGGCAGATCAAGTAGTATTAGATAGGGAAATTAAGACTGAGACATCCTGACTTTTCAGAGATTGCTGAGTTAGTTAAGTGGCAGAGCCAGCACTGGCTTTCAGGTTTTCTGACACTTCTGATGGCTCCTTCAAATGAAATTACGTTTAACACACACACACACACACACACACACACACACACACAGAGTTTGTTTTCAAGACAAATTAATGCCATAGAGTAAAAGTTTACTACCAGATTAAGGTGATTATGAAAAGCTTAGGAAACAACTAAAATTAGCAATAAAATAAGTATAAGGTATCAATTGACAAATTTAGTAGGGTTCAGCCACTGAAGTTTCTTGCACTGAACTAAATAATTTGAAATGTTACCCGGATTTATAAAATACCTTTTGTAACAAATACTTTCATGCTTTTCTTTGAAAAAATCGGCTCTACATACGGTCAGGGTAGCAGATACATCCATTTAACAGGGAGACCTCCTTCTCTTTCAATTATCTTTATCCCTGTCCTTCAAAGCATTCATTCAAACAACATATTCATGGGCTACAGTGAAGTTTTACAAAATTGAAAAATCCAAACATGAAATTATTGTGCCATGTCTAACATGATATTCATGTGGAATTCTTTACACTAAATTGACAAAATTTCTCTCTTGTAGTGATAATTATCAACTGAGAGCCATATTCAAAAAATAAGATGCAGATTAAGTTATTTAATAAATTGAGCTTTTGGTGTATCATCATGAAAATGACAGTGTAGGAGATTAATGTGCTCCTTTAATAGTTAGCATCTAATGAGAAAAAAGCAAAGGCCAAGTTAATATATAATGATACCTTCTTGCCAAATGACTTCATGGGGCATTGCCGGAACAAAAGTTTCATGGAAAGTGGAATGGAGGAGAGTAGTGAGAAAGCTGAATCATCACATGGCACACACTAATAGAAGCAAGCCAAATTCCAAAGAACCTTTGGAACACCACACACAGTCCCACTATAATACTCCCATTTTAAATTAATAGTGAGGAGGCTTCCCTGGTGGCGCAGTGGTTAAGAATCCGCCTGCCAAGGCAGGGGACACGGGTTCGAGCCCTGGTCCGGGAAGATTCCACATGCCACGTAACAACTAAGCCCGTGCGCCACAACTACTGAGCCTGCACTCTAGAGCCTATGCTCAGCAACAAGAGAAGCCACCCCAATGAGAAGCCCGTGCACCGCAACGAAGAGTAGCCCCCCCACACTGCAACTAAAGAAAGCTCATGTGCAGCAACAAAGGCCCAATGCAGCCAAAAATAAACAAATAAATACATTTATTAAAAAATAAAAAATTAATTAATTAATAGTGAGGTTCCTACATTTATACATAAGAATGACTTAACAAGTCATTTTCAAGAAATGTAGAAGAGTGAAGAATTTTTCATTAAAGCACATTTAAAATTTTTTCAATATTGTATTTTGAGCAGCACTAACAAATGGACTGGCCCATCAAAATGATGGATAAGTAACTTTAAATGAATTCAGTACGTAAAAGAAAAAACTAACCATGATAATGACAATTATTAAAATGATAATCCCATCAGGCTCAAAATCCAAAGAATCAACTTAATAAGTAAAATATTAAAGAGAAAATATATTTTTCTATGATTAAATCCACCATCAGTCCTTTAGTTTTGCTAAAACATCACAAAAAACATTAATGTTAATTTAAACTTTAATGGTTTTTATAGTAAATTTATATAGTAATCTGTAAATTGAGTTTAGTTTTATAGCTGTATAAAAGCTATACACACAGGAAACTAATGTCTAATTTAATGTTTGTCCAAATTTAAACAAAATACCATACAAGATGGCTAAAAATAATTTCTGTCAATACTAGGAGTCCAAGAGAATACACTACTTTAACAAAAACCAGATTTGGTTCTTTAAAAGTTGGGGATGCACAGTCCCTTTCTATGAGGCAGCCTTTTCTTCTCTGACAAGAGTCAGAATGGAAGGAGGAGCTCTTCCAGACTAACTACAGGTCATCCTCAGCATGATTCTTGAACTGTCTTGGTACAGGTCTGATCAGCAGCCAAATATTCCCCTTCTGTCCCTTTGCCCCCAAGGAACCCATTTGCCTATTTTATGTGTTTTAGCACATCTAATGATAACATAGTTACTATCTTATGAGATTTTCTTACCACGACCACTTCTTGCAAGTATCTTGAAATACACTCCTATGCCCAATTTATTTATATCTTTTGTAATGAGGTCTTAAAAAAAATAAGGTGGAATTAGAAATTGCTCTGTAACTTAAAAGAAACTCAGTTCGATGCAATTCAATTCAATGTATACCAGCACTCATTGGTAAAAGACATTTTCAAAGCATTAAGGATAGAGAGCTAAATTAGGTAATGGTCTCTACACCAAAGTAGAGACAGTCTTACTGAGACCACATTTCATTCACTATTCAGTAGATGATGTATTTCAAGCCAACAAAGGGAAAACATTTCTTAATTTGGTAATTATTTTTAATTTAATTTAAATACACTGGCTTTTTTTTTTAACATCTTAGCAATACTGATAATAGCAAGAGATCATGAGCACTTACTCTACTAGGCATTGCACTAAGCAACCTGCGTGTATTATCTCATCTAATCTTCAGAACAAGCTTATGAGGCAAGAATAATTGTTATCTCCATTTTAAAATGGACAACCTACAGCATTTATAGCTTGCAAAACACATCTAACAGAATTAGGTGGAAAGACAAAATTGCCACTTTTTAGGCCAAAAATAACTGAGTATTGGCAATTATCAATAAATGTGGTAGTTAATACGTAATGAAAAAATATTTTAAGAAGTTTTGGTCTAACATCCTCTATAGCATAAAATAACCAGGTCTCATTTTTCCCATTTCCATGTCACTACTTCATCTACCAATTTAACGTATTACTGGTGGATGCCTAATAAAGAGTCATCTTTTTGTGTTCAATTGAAGTATAGTTGATTTACAATGTTATGTTAGTTTCCATGTACAGCAGTAATTCAGTTTATTTATATATTATATATTAATATATAATATATATTTATTTTTCAGATTTTTTCCATTATAGGTATTACAAGATATTGACTATAGTTCCCTGTGCTATACAGTAGGTCCTTGTTGTTTATCTATTTCATACATAATATAGAAGGCCATCTCCTACACAGAATTCTGAGTAGACAGTAAAAAAGATGACTTTGTATCTTAATTAGGAAGTTTGCAAAAATCTTAATATCTTTACTTTTCTCAACACAATCAGGGAAGTTTTCCTATTTCTTATGTCACAGCTCCTCTTTTGGTCTGATTAAGTCCAGTTTTGTACTCTGTACCAAGTCTGTACATGTGAGATTTTTAATTGTAGAAAAATATAATAAAATGTCCATCAATACTACAAAAACAATAAAAGACATGAATGACACTGCGCTTTCAGGTAGGGCTTGGGCCCCCTCCTCTTATAGTACCTTTTGTAAACATAAAATTGCTTGCAAAGAACTCATATAAGCACAAGATAAACAATATAAAATGTGCTTTTTAAAATGTACACAGGCAACCTGGAAATCAACATCTGTAACTCGGAACACTTTAATGGTTTGATCAATTTTCAACTCTCTAAAATAGATTATTCTCAGAGCAGTTTACTAAAGGATTCTACGGAATTTTGGCAGGGCCACATTTAAACAACCCCAGACAAGTGAAAAACCATGGTTATGATTTCAAGACTTCCGGAAAGAGAAGTATATGATAACCATTGATATGCTGATGCAATTTTAACAATTATCAAATTACCCTATGTAGCCTAAATCCATCATGTTATACATCATCTTTATTTCCTGTCATTTCTTTTCTTAGTGAACCAGAATTAGTATTAAATAGGCGTGGGGTGGACCCTTAGTCTTCTGTTAATGCATATAGAGTTTCATTAACCTAAAATGTGAACAATCGTTTAGAGAGTAGATACTATAAACCCTATCAAAACAACGTACAAAATTCAATGCACTGAGTCATAATCACCTATTACAGTCATTGACCAAAATCTCAACAGAGAAACTCTACCAAGCATTTCTCAGGAAAGCAAGCGAGGGCTAGAATCTTTACATTTAAGGAAGTTTCATACATTCCTGGGTCTCAGGCCTGAGATTACATTCAAAAAAGCAAGTTCTGTTCCTACTCTAATACGACAGCAGATGGTATCACACAACAGTTTTACAAAAACAATGTCCTCAAATTGTTAAAAATCAAGAAATCGCGTGTAGATGAACTTACCCAAGTGAGCCTGCAGCCCAGGACTACAGTGGAAATATACTGATTCTGGTAAGAAAAGTTAATTCACTACTTCACTGCTCTCCTGTCAGGTAGTTTTCTTGGTTCTCCTAACATTCTATTGATTTCCACTGATTTAACTTGCTTAATTCTAAAGGTGTATCTTGAAATGGACACTTCATTGGTTTTCATTTTCATTGGTTTCTACAGAGTCTACTTAAAATGTGGCACAGAATTAAATAATTTAAAGACCAACTATAGGTAATCACACCTCCACTTCTAAAATTAAAAGCTCCTGTTAAGGGCTTCCCTGGTGGTGCAGTGGTTGACAGTTCTCCTGCCGATGCAGGGGACACGGGTTCGTGCCCCAGTCTGGGAAGATCCCACATGCCGCGGAGCGGCTGGGCCCATGAGCCATGGCCGCTGAGCCTGCGCGTCTGGAGCCTGTGCTCCGCAACGGGAGAGGCCACAGCAGTGAGAGGCCCGCGAACCGCAAAAAAAAAAAAAAAAAAAAAAAAAGCTCCTGTTAAACACCTTTGAAAACAAAGTCCTTCATTTTCCTGGCCCATAATTCAGGTGACATCAAATATTAAACATTTTTGATAAAACATCAATATTTTTTGTTTTATATCAAAACTTGTATGCCCATAAAATATCACCTTCACATCTTCCCTCTGTTCTTTCTTTGCATGTGATATTGACAAAAATGAAACTGGAATCACTACATTTTTGGCCCACTGCACAGTGACTGCTACCAAAATTATGTAACCATCCTAAAGGCCATTTCCTCTAAGCACCACCATCTAATTTGTCAAGTCTCCTACAGGAACCAAGGCATGTGGAAAACAGATGGAGAAAAGCATAGCTGATTAGGAATTGAAAAGAGATTTATCAGAGAAAGAAACAGAAGTAGGATTGGAAGAGGGTAAAGTCCAAGAGACACAAGGTCTATTATAGCCACTGAATTTTGTATTTTCAAAAACTGGATTTTTGTATCAGGATGCAGAATGTTCTGTTCATAGGTTCTCAAGATGAGGGGGTCTTAACCTGTATGCATAAGCCTTAATAGGATCATTTCCTCTGAAATACTTTGCAAAACTTGAGTGTGTGTGTGTGTGTGTGTGTGTGTGTACGCACACACACATGCATAACTTTCATCAGAATCTCAAAGGAATCCTTGACCCCAACTAAGTTATGAACCACTGCTCTAGAAGGTAAAGCTACTGAATATCCATCTCTCTCTAGCATAGCGGGAAAAAAAACCCAGTTACTTCCATGAGTGCTTTCTCCTGCAACTTTCTTTATGGGTCAGAGGACTTATTTGAATTACAGGTTACCAGCTACAAGGTAGGCACTCATAGTCACATTCACTAGGATGAAAACTTCCCCTCAACTACCCACACTGAACACAACATGTAAACAGATACATTCAGGGGCATTTTGATAAATAGCGTACTCTATAGGTATGGGGCAGGGCATCTTACAGTCAAGAAAAAGCTACCTCAAACTTCCAATACAAAAGGAAGAATGTTAGGAGAGAAGAAAGAATGAATGCCATATTTAAGGAACAAGATAATACTGAAAAGACTGGACATTAGTGTCTTTTATAATGCTCCAAAGTAATCCCAATACTTCTGTCACTATCAGTTAATCAAAGACATTGGGGATGAGTAACGAGTATAAACTACTTATACTAAGGTTGGGAATTTCTTGTGACTGACACTCCATCATCTCTCTCTGGAAATACTGATATTGGGCCAGGCACAACAGATAAGGTATAAATTAACTTGTGTTATAGCCTCTGTTTTTTCTGTATCTTCTCTGACCATAAAGAGAACTTTGCTCACTGGATCTGTCAGCTAAACAAACATCCATCATCAACAATTAACATGTATACACACACACACGCATATGCACATGTACACATACACATCTACATAAAGATAAAATAAATTCAAAGGTTTTGAAAATCTGGTACATATAGGAACTGGTACATTTCTACCAAACCAATTTTGTTATAGTTTTAGGAACTGGTACATTTCTACCAAACCAATTTTGGAACTGGTACATTTCTACCAAACCAATTTTGTTATAGTTTTCAGTTCAATGGTGAGCCCTCAAGCAATCCCATTCTCTTGTCTTGTTCTTTTACAAGCACTCAAGCTCTCTTAAGGAACTCACTTTCTATTATTTTACAGCATACCTTCCAAAGGAACCCCAGCAAACAGTAGGAAATGTGTATATCAAAGGTACAGACCTATCAGCTATTTTGCATGCCAAACTAAACTAGTTTTCAATACCATTGGAACCCTCTCAAAAGTATGTTCACATATTAAATGCCCAGACCTTTCAAGATATTTGAACAAGAGATTAAGCCTTGTATTTCACACTCTCACCAATCTGAAATATTCATGTGGAGATAGGGTGGGTATGATGTCCAGGAGTTATCATCAGGAAATACCTGATGACATCATGAAAACTCGGCTAACCTTAAAGTAACTCCTACCAAGATTTACAAACCAAGAGGACTGAAGATTCACCAATGCAGGAATACAGATGAAAACCAACATTCTTCTGGCCAGCAAAATGAATCTGTATTACACACGAAAATATTGTTCAAACTCGAAAAATCATTTGATTCTGATTTTTCACATTTGATTTTTACCTGATTAGAAACCCCCCTAAGCTAAATTTTGGATACAGGTTGACTAGAATCAAAACACAAAAGGCAGGGCTGAGTGTAACAATCTATTTTCATCAAACAAAAAAATTTTGCCTAGGATCTGCTTTCCTTTAACTCTGATAATAAATTGTAATTCTAACCTTTATACTTTATTATTTCTATGTCATATCATAGCTTATTGGAGAGAATCTAGTAACAGCAAAGAGACAGTATCTTTTTTAAAGTCTGTGAATTTTCAAATATTGATCGTTTCTCTACTTTATATAGTCAACTATTGGTAGGATTCCTCTGAAATTTCATTTTTTGTAAGAAATTTGGTTTCAAATTATATTTCAAATTGGCTTGGATTTTTCTATCATTATTATAATCCATAAGATTTATTTACTTATTCACTTATAAAGCTTCATAAGCATCCCGAGAAACCCTTAATGACTTCAGCAGACACCATTTTTATTTATTAGCAGAAACCAAAGCCACTTTTTTGTACTTCTGGAAACTTCTAACAGTTCTTTCCTTTTTTATTATCAGTAGCTTCAGTTGCTTCCTACATTTAGAGGAAAAAATCTTGCTGTTCTACTTTAAAAATTCAAATATAAATATTTCAGTGGTTTAAAATCAACTCACTGATGCAATATAAAAACTATAAATGTCACATCTAGTGTCACAAGTGGAGCTATCCAAGGAAACATGACAGGATTCCTCCAAAGTTGTTACTGGAATTAAAAAGTGGCTTGAGGGACTTCCCTGGTGGCACAGTGGTGAAGAATCCGCCTGCCAGTGCAGGGGACATGGGTTCGAGTCTTGGTCCAGGAAGATCCCACATGCTGTGGAGCAACTAAGCCCGTGCGCCAAAACTACTGCGCCTGCACTCTAGAGCCTGTGAGCCAGAACTACTGAGCCCTCGTGCCACAACTATTGAAGCCCACGCGCCTAGAGCCCGTGCTCCGCAACAAGAGAAGCCACCGCAGTGAAGAGTAGCCCCCACTCGCCACAACTAGAGAAAGCCCGCGCTCAGCAATGAAGACCCAACACCCCCAAAAATAAATAAGTAAAATAAATAAATTTATTTTTAAAAAACTGGCTTGATTTTGTTCTGCCTTCATCATCATCAGTCTTTAGGAAGCTATGTTGCAGAGTGACTTTTTTTTTAAACAGCAAGCAGTAGCATTCATGCTAAGGAATAAACCATCTTGGAATAAGAAACCCTTCATATGCCACTTTGCACGTAGAAGACAAGCCCAACTGGAAGATAAAAACAACAAGTAAAAAAAAGCACTGAACTGCTGTTCATGCACAAACACAGAAATTAGGAGGTGGGGAGGTAGGGAGAAGGAGAGAAGAAATAGAATGGAGAAAGAAAAAGAAGTGATTGCTTAACATGGCAAAAGGCTGAAGCCTTCAGAGAAAAGTAGTCAGAAATTTCTGGTGATGAGAGGCCAAAAAACTTCCCTGAATAAATCCACGTAATATTTTTAAGTTGCTTATATCACTGCAAAGCAAAATTCTTCCTTTGCTTCCAAACCTTTAACAAAGTCAGTTGCTCAAATACATCTTATGTGAGTGGTTTGGGGGAAACTGGAGGCAACGGCTAACTTCCAGTATCTAGATTGCTGTGGAATGCAGAGATTTCCAGGGGAAAAAACGCTGGATAGTGTGTGGTTAATGTGGGGACTAGGAAGTCACTGGAAGCAAGCACTTAAGAGTCAGGAGGGGCCATGAAAAAAAAAAAAATTAACTGCATTTTTGGTAAGAGATTGGGTTTCCTGCAGGACATGTTGTCTAACCACTAACTTAAATCTCAAAGGACAGACTAATGTCAGCTGACATCTGGGTAACCCTTACAGTCTTTGTGTGGTTAAACTTCTCCTCTCATAGGCTTCTGTGAATCAACGACTTCTCCGCCAAGTCAAAGGAACCCTGTGTGACCTAATTTCAGGAGGTCAATTTTGAATGGTCTCCTGTCACACATGTACATTTCTTCCTTTTTCCAGATTTTTATAGTTTTTAATTTCCTATCTGACACGGTGGAAAAGGGGGAAAATCCTGATTTGTATTCTGTTTGGTAATAGAAATGACTCATGAGAATGTCCTTGAGCTGAGAAATCCCAGTTGCCATGACTTTGGCTTTTACTCAACTGAGGAAAGCTCAGGTTGACCCCAAGCCCAGTCTGCTGCCCCAGCAGCTCCCAGGTTACAAAATCAAGGCAGTGAGGGGAGTGACAGCAATGTCCGAAGCCTGCCTTTGTAGCCCAGGTGTATACAGTGCTGGTGTACCACAAAACCCAGCATTTCTTTTTAATCAATCTCAAGATAGAATTGGACTCTGGCTTATAGCTGAAAAAGAGAAATAAATTGATCGCACTTTCTGTCCCATGTATCCCGGTACTTCTTGCTTATAATAATATGGAGATAAAGATTCATTGTGTGTGTAAAATTGGCTTTCCTACAAATTCTGTTGCTCTTAAAACAAAAATAAGATTCCCAGGGTAAAAAAAAAAAAAAATGTGCAAAAGAAAACAACCAAAGCAGGGAGGAAGTAATAGCGAAAAGAAAACAAATAGTAAAGGTCCATTAAAAAACAACACACATTACCTGGCTAGGTGTTTTTCCCCATGAACTATGAGTTTGATGGGTTTGAACTGTACTGTGACTCTCCCTTGGAATAAAACACAGAAGACAGACATAGTTGTCTGCTTGGGCTTCTCTCTAGGCAGCTTTCTTGGAAGCTCAGAATGTCAGACAGTCTGAAGTAGAAAATGGGAAGGTGTGTGGTGTGAGAAACAATCTTCAGAATGGCCAAATGGGCTGGCCATAATTGCACAAGTCCTGCATGGCAAAGAAGGTCTGCAAAAGATGCCAGACTATTGTGTAGCTGCTGGAAGATTCTTGTCTAGAAATGGAACAGTTAGTGTTTCAGGAGAAGTCTTGGATACATACCAAGGCAGAGAGAAAAGGTGACCAGTGGCCATTTGGCAACAAGGCAAACCGCTGGTTCCTAAAAAGCATTTTTAGAGCTCTGCCTATGGCTTTTACTTACTTATTTATTCACCTACCTACTTACCTGCCTACCTACCCATCCACCCTACAGACTTGAAAAGAATCTTAAGGGACTGCCAAAACGTTAACCAGTCTTCTCCACCTGTACCTGAAAAATAGCAATACCTAGGGAGCTCATCAGACTCTGAAACAAGGGAGAAAATGCCAAGGAGAATAAGTATAAGGGCTCCCTTATTTGTCAATGCAAACCTCAGAAGAAAGGAGACTTACTTGGGTCTTCAATAAGTTTGGTTTAAATTTATTATTTTCTGTAGCAACTGAACCAAATACTGCACTAATTGCATTCTCCATGGGTCAAGTGCCTACAAGTTAGTGGAGACATTTGAAAATGAACATGGTAACAAAGGAAATTCTGCAAGCCCTGTGTGTCAGTGAGTGGTTAACTGGACAAATGGCACCAGCTCCTGATTCTTTTACTTCTGGCTATCAAACTTTTCATCAGTTAAAGTCAATGAGTTTTCAATGTCCTAAAAGGCAGAAAGGAGATTATAAGGTTTGCATAGAAATGTTTCAAACAAATACATGTATTTAGCAACAGTTCTACCGTTCCTTAGGCAGAAATAGTATATTACAGTGCAGAATATCATTTTTATTAAGGCTGAGGAATTTGTTACAAGTTGTGCAAAATCCCCCATACCATATGTTTTCCCATGTGGACAAAATTTATTTGGAGTTTGTCCTATGAAATAAATTTAAATATCCGTAAATTGATGGTGAACTAAAAATAATAAACACTTATAAACACTTCTCTTTAAGCATTACTGATGGAAACATTAAAATCAAGGGATGTAATTCTCTAGATACAGTCACGAGGAGAGGAATTTTAGTACAAACACAATGAAACTCCTAGTTCAAGATTCACTTTCTAGCCCAGAGAAAAGATATTGGAGAGGAAGAGAGAGGAGAACATAACTTTTAAAAGCTAGGAATCTGACATCAAGTTGAATTTTACCACCTTTTTTTAAGGAGGCTCAGCCAGACAATAGGCAGTTTTCTCACTGCTATTTTCACTTTTTAATCTTTTGCAGCATAGCCCAACCAGGATGATTAACATTTACCCATCTGTCTGAATACAAAAGCCCTCAACTTTCTACAGGTAGTTTTAATGTGCTATCAGTTAAACAAATTTTTCCTTTCACTGTGGTTTTTGGACTTCGAAATAAAACTGATTTACCTACATTGGGATTGGAGAAGATGGGAAGGTAGACTGGGCAGAGAGAATGTGAATTATTACTTTATCAGACCAGAGCTAAATGTCATCAGGTTACAACTCTATAGAACTGACACCCTCGGTAGCCATGCAACCAAAGGAAGCCAAGATTGACAACGTACAGGCTCAAACGCATTTTCCATGTATCAGCCACACAAAAAGAAGGGATAAAATATGGATACATGTGAACTACATATATAGAGACATCTTGCTGGTTGAGTAAGGATACGTGCTAAATAATTTATCCTAAAATATTTCCTTTTAAAAGCAAAAAAAAAAAAAGCAACCAGGTTTTACTGTCCCAGCGAGGGTATGACAGCAACAATTTACAATTTCCTTCCATCTCATTCTCTCATCCTCCCTCCCTCTGCCTCTCCACTCACCATCCATCCTCCATTTCCTGATAACTTCTCATCACGTTAGTTCATGCCTAATAAAATGGTGGTGTGTGGAGGCATTTTTTAAAAAGATAAAAAACGGAAAAGTGAGACAATATGATTGGGAAGAGGACAGGAGAAAGAGAAAGATTGAGAGAGACAGAGAGAATGTCAACGCCCCAGTCTGGCATTTGCCTATTTAAATTCAATCCTGCAGCCCTGGCTGAGCTGAGCGATAGATGGGCTGCGTTTTGAATTTCTGATCAGACAACTGATAGGTTATGAGAGAGGACATAATCCCATTGAGAAAGCCTTTTCTTCCAAGCAGGGGCAAGTAATAGCTTACCCTTGAGAGACAGCTCCTTGCTCTATCCTTTAAATGTATATGTGTATGTATACGTGTATGCACTCACACTCGTGTCTGTGTGTGTGTACACATATATAAATTTTCTGTTTCTTTAAAACAAAAGTCAAAATAAGAATTTTATGATGCTAAATGTGTACTAATAATTGATGGTCACCTGCATCAGAAACAGAGACATGCCTGGGCAATCAGACACACTCGCCAAATAAACTGTATTTTTATCTTTTTTTAAATCTAATTAGAATTCTCTACTTTGCCCGTCTCATCTTAGTACCTAAATTGGTGGCCTGAAAAGAAAATGAAATATTGAGGACAAACAACATGGGTGTTTTGAGTACACTCTCTGATTTGCTTCCCTTTCAGTATTTTGTGTTAACCTGAAAAAAGAAATATCATGCATATACAATGGACAATGTAATTCATGTACAATATTCAAAGAAAGAAACCAAGTCTTAAATGTACTTTTTACACACATGTAAAACAATAGTTTAAATTGCTTTGTGTAGTAATTATAGATAGTTAATTACTCTAGCTCTAGTTAAGCAGTACACTAACCAAGAGGTTGGCAGGTTAATTGAAACTTGTGTAACAGTGACAAGCTACTGAGTATCCAAGTCAAGACTTTGCAACAGCATATGGGTACTGCATGGTAAAAAGTTAGAAACTGTAAATCTGATACCAGGGGTTGCTGGAGTCAAGTCTATTAGCCTCTGTGCACCACATACACCTACTAGAAAAAGACCTCCATGTCCAATTTACAAGCATAGGAAAAAGTCACTCAGAATTATACAAATGTAATAGACAGCATAGCAGGCAAGGGAGATGTTTATAAACAAAAGCAGGGAAAGCTTAAAATGTAAGCTTTTAGAGGAACAAAGGCCATTGGATCTCATCCTTATCCCATTTTGAATGACATCAAATGAGATGAATAGCATCTTGTGCTCTTGATTTTCCTTCTTTCACCAAAAGGCATCCCAGTACCTAACAGAAATTTACTGCTAAGGAGGAGGAAGAAAAAGGGTTACAGGTCTATATTTTACATATTGTTCACCTTATGGTTGGGACCCACTGCAGGGAAAATGTAGCATCTCATTTAACCTAGAGTCCTGTAAGCCAGGTTTTGTTTGTGTGTGTGTGTGTGTGTGTGTGTGTGTGTGTGTGTGTGTGTGTGTGTGTGTGTGTGTGTGTTTAAAACAGCATTCCTTTCATGATTTAGGGAGATTTATTTTCTACTTGTAAATGTCCCAATTATTAATTACAACCTGCAAGATCAAAATTGGGAATGTCTATCAGTACCACCCTGCCTGTGAAATGCAGTGTTTTCACTCATGTCACACGTACATGTCAGGGTAACTTCAGTTCTCTTCACTCTCTGAGCTGTAATAGATCCATTAAGTAAGTGTGGATTGGGGCAGGGCGGGGGGTTGGGGTGGGGTGCATAATCTAAGAGTGCAAATTATTTACCTGATTTAGATTCATTATAGTCAGGCATACTATCTGCATTTCACCATCTTCCTAAAATGGGGAACTTGCCCTGAAAGAATATTATGTAAATCTTTCTGTCACAGATTATTGCCTCTATACATGACTTCCACACCGTGCATCTGCTTTCTGTGCCAGCTTATTACATACACATACACAATTCCCTATTTTTAATCTCCAGTCCTTCCCATTCTCCTCCTTCCCCCGATACTCATTATGGGGAAAATTACCTCCAACAGGACACTACTGGTTTTTTTCCATTCAATTTACATAATTGCTGTTTTGTTACTTTATGTGGAAATTTTGTTCCCCAAAGGAAAGCATCGATGTTTAAATGGCAAAACGGAGTTCTACTCAGGGTTATAAATGTAGGGTTGCTCCTAGCAATGCATTCTGGGACATTCTGAGCCCACCAATGTACAAGCCATTTTGTGGGGTTAGAGTCAGTGTTTTCCATGATGGCAACAACCCACAGTGAAATATATGCCGGCCAGGGATGCTAAGCTTCTGAGAATCATGAAAATAGCTGTTTTAGGACTGATGCCTCATGATTTTTCAGTATAACGTTATGCCAAATCTGTAATGAACCGACTTAGCTTTGATTAATAATGATAATTAACATCAACATTCCATACATGTAGAGGAATTTAAAAATTACTATTTTTTAAATGAGCAACTTTTAAGAGAAAGCAACTTTTGAAAGAAGTGAGCTTTGTAGTTTCCAGATGCACATTCCCTTTTCTGCAATTTCTATATTAGGTACTACAAGAGAAATATATTACATATGCGGAATAAATACACATGGACAATTGAAAGAAAACCCATAAAGGAAACACCCATGTAACCAACCAGATTAAGAAGCGGAACTTTGCCAACACCTTAGAAACCAGCCTTCCTCCCACCCTATCTCCCCCTATCTTGGACTTCACCATCATCCTTTCATTCTCACAATCCTATAAGAGGGTCCCACTCTGCTGAATTTTAATATAGTCATTTCCTATGTTTTTTTTTGCGGTACGCGGGCCTCTCACTGTTGTGGCCTCTCCCGTTGCGGAGCACAGGCTCTGGAAGTGCAGGCTCAGCGGCCATGGCTCACGGGCCCAGCTGCTCCGCAGCATGTGGGATCTTCCCGGACTGGGGCATGAACCCGTGTCCCCTGCATCAGCAGGCGGACTCTCAACCACTGCGCCACCAGGGAAGCCCCTCCTATGTTTTTATGATACAGTTTTTCTGTGTTTAAATCTCAACAAGATTTTAGTTTTGCCTGTTTTATTATTCTATTATGATTCAGAGCTTATTTCATTTGCTCAACATTGTAAGATTCACTGACTTTGTCATGTGCTGCCATGGTCCATTCATTTTCATTGCTATGTATTATTCCATTTTGTGAATATATCAGTCTTTATTGATCCATTTCCACTGATGGGCATGTCATTTATTGATCCATTTCTATTGATGGACATGTCATTTGTTTCTAGTTTGGGGTTAAACAATGCTACTGTGACCATTCTTGTTCATGTCTCCTGGTACTCATGAGCAAGACTTTCTCTAGAGTATGTATAACCAGGAATGGGATGCTGTGTCTTAGTATACAAGTGAGCTCAACTTTACTAAGTAAACCTAACTCTTTTCCAATATGGTTGTCCCAATTAACATTCCCATCAGTAAAGTTCCCAACAATCTTTGTCTGCCAACTTCTTAAAATGTTGCTAAGGTGTTGGGTATGCAATGATAACTCTTTCTGGTTTTAATTTGCAGTGACCTGATTACCAGCAGGGTTAAACATTTTTTCATATGCTTACTGGCCAATCGGGTTTGCTCTTTTGTGTAAAAGGTCGAGATTTCTCATCCACTTTTTCATTGGATTAGTCTCTTTCTTATTCATTTGCCAGAATTCTTTAAGTTTTGATTAATACTCTTTTGTCAGTTATATGTGTTTCAAGTATCTTTCCAATGAGATGATTTCTCATTTTCTTTATGGTGTCTTATGATAAATATAAGATTTTAATGTAGTTCTATTTATTATATTTATTCTTTATGGTTAGTGCTTTTGTGCCTTGTCTAAGAAATTTTCCCCTATCCTGGGGTCATGAAGATATTCTCCTAAATTATCTTCTAAAAGCTTTATTGCTTTGCCTGTTACATTGTTAGGTCTTTATTCCACCTGGAATTGATTTTGTATACTATGAAGTAGAGGTTCAATTTCATTTCTTTTTTCATATAAATAACCAATTGTCCCAACACCATTTACTGAAAATCTCTCCTTTCCTCACTGATCTATAAAACCACTTCTGTTATGTATCTAATGTATACATACGGGCTGTTTTATTTCTTGGTTTTCTATTCTTCCATTGGCCTTTTTATTTATACCTATACCATTACGACACTGTATCAATGTGGCCTAATAATATATCTTGCCATCTGGTAATAAGTCTTGACTATGATTTCCTTTAAAAGGCAACTTGGCAATACTTCATCCTTTGTACTTCTACATACATCTCTTTTTTTTAAGTTGGAATTTTGATTGAGATTGCATTAAATCTTTAGATCAATTTTTGGAGAATTGCTATCCTTAACGAACATGCTATATTTCTCCATTTATTTAGGCCCTTTTTAATATTGTTCAATTAATTTTCTAATTTTAAAGTTAGCAACAATAAGTGACTTTAGATTTACTCCTAGGTTCTTCGTATTTTTTAACACTCTTAGAAATGATGCATATTTTAAATTTTATTTTCTATTTGTTGTTAGTATATAGAAATATAGTTCATTTTTCCATACTGATTTTGTTTCCAGCCACTTTGTTAAATCCTTATTAAGTTTAATAATTTGTCATTTGAGTCTTCTGGATTTTCTGTATTCACAATTATATCATCTGTGAAGAAAGACAATTTTATTTCCTTCTCTACAATCCTGTACCTTTTATTTCTTTTTCCTGCCTTATCACACTGGCTAGAATGTCCGGTGCCATGTTGAATGGAAGTGATAAGTATGTTTATCTTTCTTCTGATCTCAAAAGGAAAGATTTTTATTGTTTATCTGTTAAGAATAATGTTTGTTGCAGGTTTTTTAGACATTAGCTATCAGATCAATAATGTTTCTTTCTATTCCTAGGTCGCTAAAAATTCTCACACTGGATATAATGAATTTTATGAAATTCTCTTTCTGTATCTAGTAAGATGATATCGTTTTTCTCCTTTAAGTAATAAAGTATAGTATTATCTACATTATTATGTAATATATAATGATTATACATTCATTGATTTTCTAATATGAAACTAACACTGCATTTCAGAAATAAGCCCAGGTCATAAAATAGTATCTTTTATACAAACCACTAGATTTGGTTTGCTAATATTAACTTTGCATCTCTGTTTCTTAGAGAGGTAGGCTATAATTTTCCTTTTCTCATACTATCCTTGAGTCTCACTATCAAGGTAGGTTATGCAAGCCTCATGAAATAAGTTAGACAATGTCTTAAACATTTTGTCATTGTAATTAAGCAATTAATTCAAACCACCTTCCTCATCAGCTTCTTCCTGCCTGATCAGTCAAGTTTCGGGCACAAGACAGAAAATACACCAGTTAATGCAACCAAGGAATTTTAATAAAGAGAATTGTTCACTGGATATAAAGAATTCTGACCAGTGAACTGAAAAGACAAAAGGAACCCTAAGGTATCAAATAAGTACCAACCTCTTCAAAGAAAGGATGAATAAAGGGAAGAGGTTGGAATTATTAAAACTAAGGGGTTTGGTAAAAGGGCCAAACCCAGGTCTCTTAAGATGGGGTGCTGGGTGGCTAGTGCTGGTGTATTTGAGCAGGGCCTGATGAAACTGGTTCTTAAGATGCTAGGAAAACTGCTAATGAGATTTAACTGCTACTAGAGGAAATAACTTCCATGGACAGAGTGACAAAATGATGCTGGAATCATGCCCATAGGAAAAAAGCCGACAGAAAGTTCATAAGAAGCAGACCAAAAGAGTCTATCATATCTTCCTCTCCAACCTTTCACTATTCTCCTAGTGGTCTCTATTGGTAGAGCTCAAAGGGAACCTGCAGGCAAGGCCAAAATAGAATTCGCAGGGCTCCAGTCCCCAGAATCACAAAGTAGCATATAGGAGTTTGGGTTTGTAGCTGAAAGATAATAGTCTAATAAATAATATTAAAATGACAAATCACAGCAGGTGATGCTTGCCAGAGAAGACAAAAATTTTCTTACCAGTGATGCAGGTCACCTCCATCACCTAGAAACTTATAGTCACATTGAACATCTGGATGAAGAATCCCATGTGTCATATGAGCTCATAGGATGTGTCATATGAGAGTTAAGATTCTCACCATCGCTCCATGGAGATTGTAAAATGGTCACAAATTACTCCCTTCCCATATCCATGCCCCTTTAAACATGACTTTGCAGCTTCTCCTGTCCAAGATAAAGACTATTTCTCCTCCCCTTAAATCTGGCCTTGAACATCATCTAAGCCAATGGATGTTTTAGCCAGGTGAATATTAACAAACATGATGCATTCAGAGACTCAAAAATTACTTTCCCTCTCTTGCTGCTGGGCACCAACACCACCACGTGCAACAGCATGGATTTAGTCTCCTGGCAAATGAGATAACACAGGGAAATAGGTCCCATTAGTCTCACTATTTCCAGCCATTCCATCTGAGCCCACAGACATGCAAAGCCATGCTAGACTGTCTAGCCCCAATCAAGCCGGCACAGACTACATGAATTGTCCAGTTAATTCACAAAATTTTAAGAAATTAATGTTTGTTGTTATAAGATACAACGTTGTAGGGTGGTTTCTCACGTACCAAAAGCTAACTGATACATACCACGGACAATCACATGCAATCACAATTCTCCACTCAGTGGTTACAAAGGAAGTCACATCAACAATCAAATCAAGTTCCTATTCTTACTCCACAGACCAACAGAGTATGTTATGTTTCCCTTTCAAAATCCCTCACTCCCAAGAACATCTAAGAGTATTAAAAAGGAGAGCTTCATGTGTGCTTGCAGACTATCTTTTCTAGTCACCATATAGCAGCTGACATGCTTTGTGAGGGCTGGCGTGCTTGCAAAGCCTCTTGGGTAAGTATCACTATTCTCACTATCCTTGGTGTTCATTGTGAAAAAGCTGATGCCTGGGTCAAGGAGACTGTCTCCAGATATTCCCAGAGTTGTTAGTTTGAGAATTCAAACTACAGCAATGGGTTCCAGGCAAATGCAGGGAGACTTCCCCTCTCTCCAACTCTGTGCTCTAATTTTTCACCTAATCACTAATAAGTGCGGATCCCTGAAGACGAAAGATCTCAATCTCTCGTGAAAACATAACCTTCAACTTTGGTTAGCAGCTCTAAAACAAGAGAACACACACCTTCAAACAAACATACAACAGTTTTCGAGGACAGTGCTATCTCAGTGCACTTACAAAAGAAGTATCTCGCTAACAGAAATACTGTCTCTCACTATCAAACACTTAGAGGAAAACATAGGCAGAACACTCTGACATAAATCACAGCAAGATCCTTTTTGACCCACCTCCTAGAGAAATGGAAATAAAAACAAAAATAAACAAATGGGACCTAATGAAACTTAAAAGCTTTTGCACAGCAAAGGAAACTGTAAACAAGACCAAAAGACAACCCTCAGAATGGGAGAAAATATTTGCAAATAAAGCAACTGACAAAGGATTAATCTCCAAAATTTACAAGCAGCTCATGCAGCTCAATATCAAAAAACCAAACAACCCAATCCAAACATGGGCAGAAGACCTAAATAGACATTTCTCCACAGAAGATATAGAGATGCTCAACATCATTAATCATTAGAGAAATGCAAATCAAAACTACAATGAGATATCATCTCACACCGGTCAGAATGGCAATCATCAAAAAATCTACAAACAATAAATGCTGGAGAGGGTGTGGAAAAAGGGAAACTTCTTGCACTGTTGGTGGAAATGTCAACTGATACAGCCACTATGGAGAACAGTATGGAGGTTCCTTAAAAACTAAAAATAGAACTACCATACGACCCAGCAATCCCACTACTGGGCATATACCCTGAGAAAACCATAATTCAAAAAGAGTCATGTACCAAAATGTTCATTGCAGCTCTATTTACAATAGCCAGGACATGGAAGCAACCTAAGTGTCCATCAACAGATGAATGGATAAAGAAGATGTGGCACATATATACAACAGAATATAACTCAGCCATAAAAAGAAACGAAATTGAGTTATTTGTAGTGAGGTGGATGGACCTAGAGTCTGTCATACAGAGTGAAGTAAGTCAGAAAGAGAAAAACAAATACCGTATGCTAACACATATATATGGAATCTAAGGAAAAAAAAAAAAAGGTCATGAAGAACCTAGGGGCAAGATGCGAATAAAGACACAGACCTAGGGCTTCCCTGGTGGCACAGTGGTTGAGAGTCCGCCTGCCGATGCAGGGGACACGGGTTCGTGCCCCGGTCCGGGAAGATCCCACATGCCGTGGAGCGGCTGGGCCCGTGAGCCATGGCCGCTGAGCTTGCGCATCCGGAGCCTGTGCTCTGCAACGGGAGAGGCCACAACAGTGAGAGGCCCGCATACCGCAAAAAAAAAAAAAAAAAAAAAAAAAAAGACACAGACCTACTAGAGAATGGACTTGAGGATATGGGGAGGGGGAAGGGTAAGCTGTGACAAAGTGAGAGAGTGGCATGGACATATATACACTACCAAATGTAAAATAGATAGCTAGTGGGAAGCAGCCGCATAGCACAGGGAGATCAGCTTGGTGCCTTGTGACCACCTAGAGAGGTGGGATAGGGAGGGTGGGAGGGAGGGAGACGCAAGAGGGAAGAGATATGGGAACATATGTATATGGATAACTGATTCACTTTGTTATAAAGCAGAAACTAACACACCATTGTAAAGCAATTATACTCCAATAAACATGTTAAAAAAAAAAAAAAAGAAAGAAATACTGTCTCTAAGATGTACTCTACCTACACCCTGGAATCAACATTAAGTTATCCAGTAGAACTTCCTAAACACCAGACCAGTGAGAATTTTTAATGGGCTGTGGGTATATTTTTAAAATAAACAAATAAGGACAAATGGTGAAATTTTGTAAAACACTTTCTTAAATTTAAAACCCTATCCATTTTTCTGATGTCATGCCTAATTTTTAAATAAGTTGCTATTTCTGTAGTGAAATAATTGTGATAAAATATTACCACTGTCCCATTTTAACATGCTTTCTTGGTAAAACTCAAAAGTTGGGCTCCATGTTCATCCCCCCAAACTTTTTTTCCAGGAACAGAAAATCAAAAAGTCTAGGGAATACAGAGTGATTTAATTTGTGGAGCCTCTGGACACACATATTTCTGTTTTCACTTGGCTTATTCAGGCAAATTTCCCAGGAAAAAAGAACAGCGTCCAAGTGTCCTTCTCTTGAAAGTCAAAAAACTGTGTTCCAAATTGAAATGACTAGGTTTTTTTTTTTTCTTTTCAGTCTGCACCATCCCCACAAAGGTATCAGGGATCTTGGGGACAAGTTTCAACCACAGTTCAGGTTCAAGATACCCCATGCTTTTCCTCATCTCCTGAAGGCTCGGCCAAAAGAAGATTTCAAGGAATGGTGGCTCAGCTCTGAGATAAAGAGATGGAAAGAATATTGCCTAATTCCTGTAACACAAAGCCCTAGCTCTGTTTCACCCATATTGGGTGCATTAGTCAAGGTCAAATCAGAAAATAGAACCACTCTAGGAATTTCAAGCAGAGAAATGTAATACAGGACTTGGTTAGAAAGGTATTAAAAGGACTTAGAGTATACAAAGGGGGTGGAATAACCCAAAGGCTAGTAACTAATTAGATAAAGCAGCTATCACTGGTAGGGCTGGTAGGTAGAGGTGGTTATATTATCAGAGCCCAAAAGTGCAGAAGAGGATTAAATGGCAATGCCAGGGCTATGAGGGAGTATCTCATGACTAAAGCTGGCACTACTGAGGGGTTGCCGAGTACTGATGATGCAACCAAGGAAAAGGCTCCAGTGGGCATGTGATGGGACTGCCAAAAAATGCTTCATTCCATTGCTGCCTGTTGTTGCTAGAAGGTAGCTAGAATGTCAATGGAAGCTAGAAGTGAAAATAAAGTAGCTTCTCCCCATATCCTGCTTCCCAGTCCCTTCCCAGGGCCACTAATTAGTAGGACCTAATAAGAAGCCAGTTGACAAAGGAATTTGGGAGAGGTCACTTGCAAGGCCCCAGGTTCCCATCATATGTAACAATAAAACACAGAAGGGTGAGAATAATGGCTGAGAGCTAACCAGCAAATGACTGACCCAACTGCAATGTGTTTGTTTCTTCTTTAAACTTTTAATAAGTGAAACTTCCTGAGAGAGCAAAACAAATATGTTCTTACCAAAAAAAAAAAAGGCAAAAAAAAAATAAGGAAGAAATATATGAGGTGATAGATGTGTTAATTATCTAGATGGGGGGAAATAGGTGTGAATACTTTCATGATGTATAAGTATCAAATCACTGTTATGTACACTTCAAATATCTTACAACTTTATATGTCAATTATACCTCAATAAAGCTAAAAAATATTTTTTTTTAAAAATGGAGTATTATAGATTCACAGGAAGTTGCAAAGGTACTAGAGAGGTCCCAAGAAACCTTCACCCAGTTTCCCCCGTTGTTAATCTTACGTAATTTTAGTTCAATATCAAATGGAGGAATTTTACACTGGTGTGACGTTTGAGTATAGTTCTATGTCACTTTTATCACATGTCTCTTGAAATTGAATAGACTGATGCTTTCCACTCTGTTCCGTTTTTTAAAAAGTGTTTTACCTATTCTACTTCCTTTGCCTTTTCATATACATTTTAGAATATTCATCTTTATCAACAAAAATCTTGTTGGGGTTTCGATAGGAATTGCATTAAACCTACATCAAATTGGGGAGAACTGACATCTTTGTTAAGTCTTCAAATCCATGAACACAGTATGTATCTCGATTTATTTAGACTTCTGATTTCTTTCATCAGTATTGTGCAGGAGGGAGGACCTTTATTGATACTGTAGTCATTTGGACTTTTATCTCAGTGAAAATAAAAACGAATATGTGTACACCATGTCACAAGATGTAAATAACTGAGTTTAGGTGAATTCATTAATTATATATACTGTATTTTCTCTCTTTATTCCCTTAACTCTATTACTAAGATGGTCTCATATTTATATAGTACTATTTTTTAAAATTATGAAACCATTTCACATCTCAGTCTCATTTCAGCTGACAGATCTGTGAAGTAGATGGGGGTGATAATTCCCAATTTGTAGCTGAGACTTGGTGAGGTTGCTGAGTTGCCTAAAGTCACTGGCCATAAGAAAAGGGATGAGAACTCAAACCCTTGTCTTCTGACATCAAGCTCAAAACATTTTCCATCCCACCTCATCAAAACCACTCTTGCTTATAATAGTGGCCAAGAGTTCCCACACCATCAATTGTAACAAGTTTGACAACAATCCCCTAAAGTTTTCTAAAACCTTCATAATCACTCTGGGAAGGGTTATGGTATCTTCCTTCTTTGGTTCCATTTTTTTTTTTTAATTCAGTAAAAACCCATGATAGCTATGGGTTACATAGGCTATCCTAGATAGTCCAAAGTAATGGTTTCAAAATATTTTCCACAGAGCCCTAAGGTGCCTTGGGGTCTACCATTTGGATGGGATGTAGGGCTCAGGGCCTCTCTCTCCTACTCAACCACAAAGCCTCTGCTTAAATCTGTTTCATATATTGGCGCTCCTCACAGGGTTTGATTTTAAAAACTATGACTAAAACAACATAGAGTCTTCAGGGGCCTAACCAAGGTGGAGAGGTGTTCACTTAAGGGCAATTCTTTCTGGAATAGAATACATCAGAGTTTGTGTTTGCCTAGCTTTATAAAGGGGGCAATCATAAATAATAGGTAAAGTGGTCTACTCTTAGCTCTTCTGGTTTTCCCTGACAAGAAATCCCAAAAGTATATACCCCATCCAATAATTATTTATTGAGCACAAACTCTGGGATGGTTTCTGATAGGGTAGAGAGAAGCACATGTTAGAAATCATCCTGTCAGGAAGTTTGAAATCTAATGGGAAGACAGGGCAAGCATCCAAGAAGCAATAACACAGACAGTATAGGATATGTGCTAATAAATATGCAAACAATGCACTATCAGATATCATATTGGACCGGGGAAAAATTTTTTAAGTAGTAACTATTATTTATTAAAAATCTACCCTGAGCCAGTTGTTCTACTACATACATTAACTCAAATGCTCCTAAGAACTTTGCAAAGTAGAAGTCACTATCCCCATTTTACAGATGTAGAAACTGAGATTCATACAGTTAAATAACTTGCTCAGAGTTGCTAGAACTCAAATTTAAACCCAGGTGCAAAAAAATCCAGGTGCATTAGATTCCTAAGACTGTGGCCCCATATGGCCTTCACAAAAAGAAAAAAAAAGTCATTGTAAGGATATGAGAGTGTCTCATGAATCTAAAGGTTGTAAGGCAGCTAGGTTTGGAAAGGAAATAGAATGAGGAAAAGGTATGCTGTCAGAAACCCTGGCAGTCCTTTCTTCTCATCGCTCACCTCAACTTCTCTCAGAATTCTTCTCTCCTTCTCTGCAGAATCACCTTCTCTTAGCCACAGTTCCCAAAATGGGTACAGATGACCATGCCACAGCTACTAAATTTGTGTTTCAAGTTCACCTACTTAAAGATGGAATGTCTGGCTTTCTTTGGGTTCCAATTCTCAGAAGACGAAAGTATGTTTGGGCCAGCAGCCACCCTCATCTAATCAACAATTAGTGAGGAGAAGGGTGTTGGTAGCATGAGGAACTACATGGTAGCACATGGAGAGAGCCACATGGAGACAGCGAAATACATCCTAGAATGTAGGTAATTGAGAGCTAAGCAAATAACACAAATTTCAGACAAAACCTCTCCCAGGCTCACTGAATTCAAGAATTGATGAGGTTCTTACAGTTAAAGTCAGGGATGTACCTGTTCCTGATCAGGACAGCAGAGAAAAACAAGAAACTTTGTTAAAAAAGAAAAGAAAATTTCATCAAATCTACCCCATCATTGCTCCTCTCTGAAAGACCCTAACTTCATGAATGTTTGAGTTCTACTATACTACTAATTTTGCCTGACATTAGAATTATACACACAGAAAGGCCATGAATGTGTCAATTACAAAGGAAGCTAAAAAACAAAAATTATGGGTTTAGCTTTGCTATACTTGGATTTATAGATGAAGAATACACAAACATAAGATCAAAAAATTTATTAACCCTTCCAACTTTTTCTTTCATTAATCAATGTAATCTAGTTAGTATATACCATATAGCTATAACATATCTCAACCTACTCATTTTCAGGATTAAATTTAAATCTTACAAAGCTCTCTCCAATTTCTCTGTTAAGAATTAATTGTTCGGGCTTCCCTGGGGGCGCAGTGGTTGAGAGTCCGCCTGCCGATGCAGGGGACACGGGTTCGTGCCCCAGTCCAGGAGGATCCCACGTGCCGCGGAGCGGGTGGGCCCGTGAGCCATGGCCGCTGAGCCTGTGCGTCCGGAGCCTGTGCTCCGCAACGGGAGGGGCCGCAGCAGTGAGAGGCCCGCGTACCGCAAAAAAAAAAAAAAAAAAAAAAAAAAAAGAATTAATTGTTCTACACACACACACACACACACACACACACACACAAACTGCAGCAAAGATTATACTTCGTGGTGAAATATTGATGCCTTAAAGATCAGGACCAAGACAAGTATGTCCACTATCAACTCTTCTATTTATCATTATACTTTAGGTTCTAATCAGTACAGTAAGAAAATAAAATGAATTAAAATCTATTAGGATGGGAAAGGAAGAAACAATAACACCATTATTTGCAAGACATATGATGGTGTACGGGGAAATTCCAAAGTAATTCAGAGATAAAATAGTTAAAACTAAAGATAAACTTTATGCATTTCTTTACACTAGCAATAATTAGTATTTAAAAGTAATAATTAAAAAGCAACCATATCACTTCTATATCTAGCATTATGGCTATCTAAAAGCCCTCACAGGAGTATCACACTTCAGAACAACTATACTCTGAATGGGGCACATTCTTAAGGTGTCATTGGTCTCACAAGTCTTAGGGACTCAAAGGATGGGATTTCACACTCTCTACCAAAAACCTTTAGCTGAGGTCAGAGCAACAGATAGTGAGGAGATACAATGCTACCCCAAAAGTAATGCCAGTTGAAGCACTCTTATCAAGATACTGAGACTTGGGCCATCAAGGAAAGAGGAAGTTGAGCCTGGGACTTCCATGCTAAACCAAGACCCCCAAGAATGCTGGCAGACTGGGGGCACCTCTTAGCTACAGAAAGAAGAACATATCTTCTGAAGAAGTATATCCACAAATTAGGTCTGAAGGAGTCCTAATGATTAAGATCAAGAAGTGGGGCTTACAAGAAAAGATCAGTAAGCACATTTAAAGGCAAGACACTATGAATAAGAGCCAAAAAATAACAAATTTGAGGGTCAGACTCTCAAGGAATCTAAATATTGGGACTTTCAGATACAGAATAGAGTGCATTTATGGAAAAGAATGTTTAAAGAAATTAGAGCACAGTTACAATGATCAGAAACCAACAAGAAGGTATCAAGAATTATCAGATAAATTTGAAAGGAAAATAAATGAAACTCTTGACATTAAAACACCATTGTTGGGCTTCCCTGGTGGCGCAGTGGTTGAGAGTCCGCCTGCCGATGCAGGGGACACGGGTTCGTGCCTCGGTCCGGGAAGATCCCACATGCGCGGAGCGGCTGCCCGTGAACCATGGCCGCTGAGCCTGCATGTCCGGAGCCTGTTGGCTCCGCAACGGGAGAGGCCACAACAGTAAGAGGCCCGCGTACCTCTAAAAAACAAACAAACAAACAAACAAAAAACACCATTGTTGAAATAAAATACTTAATGAATGGGTCAAATAACAGAATCACTATGACTGAAGAGAGAATTTGTGAAATGGAAAACGCATATTAAGAAATCACCAAGAACTTAAAGACAAGATGATGGAGAATATAAAAGAGGTTTTAAGAGGTATAGAGGAGAGAATAATTGGGTCTAAAATATATCTAGGTAGAATACCAGTGAAGAAAAATAAAGAAAATGGAGAAAAGAAAACTTTAAAGACATAAAGGCTATGAATTTTCCAGAACTAATGAAAAGCATGATTCCAATGATCCAACACTGCAATATATCCCAAGCAAAATAAATGAAAAGATATCCATGCCTAGATACACTGTAGTGAAATTATAGGACAGCAAAAACAAAGAGAATATATTAAGAAAAATAAATGAGAAAGGATTAGGACTAGAAAAATTACAAAGGAACAATAATTAGAATTATCACAGATATCTCAATACTCACAGTCAATATAAGAAGACAGTAGAATAATGTTTCAAAGTAATGAGAAAATTTCAATCCAGAAATGTATGTTCAACAAAACTATCTTTCAAGAGTATTGGTTAAGTAAATATATTTATGAATCCACGAAAACTGAGAATCTTACTAATCATGAGGTCTACATCTAAGTAACTTCTAAATGTATGTTCTTCAAGGAAAAGGAAAATAATCCCCAAAAGGAGGTTTAATATAGAGAAATAAATGTTAAGCAAATAAAAGGTAAACATGGATGTAAATCCAAACATACATTGTCTATATAAAACAATACCTATGATGATGAAGATGATGTCTAATTTATGGTATTTAGAAGAAAAGGGTAGAACTAAACTGTTGAACAATGACAGTACATAATCCTTCAGGGTTAAGATAAAAGTTCTGAGAACCTTGACTTGTTGGAGGGTAGATCAAGATATTATTTAACTAGAGAATTGAACACCAACTACTAAAGTGCAATCAACCAAAAAAAGAAATAAGAAGAAGGGAGGAAAGCAGCAAGGAAATAGCAAGACAAATAGAAAACAGAAAGATGATGACGGACATATGCCCAAAGACACCAACAATTACAAAAAAAAAAAAAAAAGAAATGAAAAAACTGAATCCAGGATGTCAATAATTAATAATTAACAGATACAAAAAAAGGTATTTGAAAAACCTCAACCTCCAATGGCTTCTTGTCATGATGACTTGCCCCTTTCCCACTATAAGCAACTAAAAAACTGGATGGAATATATAAAAAAGCAAAAGAACGACAGGAAAAAACTCATGATCATCTCGATGCAGAAAGCATTTGGCAAAATGCAATATTCTTTTATGATAAAAACACTTAAGAAACTATGAATAAAAGGAAACTGCCTTTCAGACAAGAAAAATTGAGGTATACAATATTTCCATTATGTACGTATTTTTATATATATAGAAAACATGCTATACCCATGTTTATATATAATCTTATGTACTATAGCAATTATTATATTTGATATTATGTAACATCAGCAATATAATTACTATTATTTATATTAATATATATTATGTTTATATATTTTATATGTATATATATTGTTAGAAATATGCTAAACCCTAATTTTGGCCCCCAGATTCAAACCCCTCCTCTCCACCCCACTCCCACCCCCTTTGTGTGGTCTGGCTGACCATGGACTGAACTCCCTAATGTTTGAAAAGAACATATTCTCTAAATCTGCAGATTACATCAAGAAGTTGTTGTCTGAGAACTTATCCAAAGAGACTCATACATCTCTTTTCCATAGATCCATCCCTCTATCCATCCATCTATTCATCCGTTAATTAATTTATTTATTAAGTGCAACATGTCACAGACCCTATTCTAAGCTCTGGGGTTGCCACAGTGAACAAGATAGACAGTGTTCCTGCTCTCATGGAAACAACATTTGGATGGTGATGAAATGCAAAAGAAAATATTGCCATCATATTAATGTTTTATTCAGTATGAAAGAAGTATTTCTAAACTTCTGAGTTTTTAAAAACAAATGAAATAGGTTCACAGATTTCTGTCTGTCATTAACTCATAAGACCACAGAATCCTGGAGCCAAAAGTCTCCTTGGAGACTATCAAATCTAACAGCATATTCTCACCTGAGTTTCAGATATGTTAAAAAGCTGCACTAGGTGTCCAAACTTGGTAAAATTACTATGAAATCCATCTATTTATATTATTAAATGTATATATTAAAAGTCATATACTGTAGGATTTAAAATCATAGTAACATTCCAAGAGAACATGTTTCTTTCTTGTTCCAGTCTCTCAAGGAAACCAATTATACTAACTTTGGGTTACGGGTTACTTCTATTCACAGCTAGCATCAAGCAAATTTAATGAATAAAATATAATTTTGGAAAAAAAAATCAGAAGTCAAAATTTGAAGGAAAAAGTTAACATAGAGGGCTCCTTCAAACTCTCAAATCATAAAAAGAAAAGATTGTTTTGTAAATTTTAAATATGGCTTTTAAGTAAACTGAACTGTTTTACCCTCATTTGAGCTGCTATTTTAATAGGAGACTACTGGCCATTACACATACTTATCTTCTTCCTTTAGAGGATCAACCTTTAATGGGGAGAAAAACAGACTTGGAAGAAAAACTATAAATAAGATTTCCTGTGTTACAAATGCAAGTTCAGGTTCTGGAGATAAGATTCATTCAAAATACTGGATGGTATTTTGAAACCATAATAAAAATCTGTATTTTTCACTCTCTAACCCAAGTTATTCCCAGTACCCGTCTATTCATTACTTAATACATACTCCTTCTTTCCACCTAAGGCAAGATTACTTAACTGGAACAACAGAAGAAAACTAAAGCTCCCACTACAAGTTTTGCTCCACCATTACTTTTATTTATTAATCACAAAAATGTACAGATCACAGTATTACTTTTTTAAGTACTCCATTAACCAGAATCTTTTCACATCATAGGAAACATAGCAAATATTTAAATAACAATAATAATCCTCCAATCTTCAAAATGGCAGATTTTTAAATCAGTTTGGAGAAAATGGCAACAATTATGTTCTCAAGGAATAGTGAGATATCCTACTTTTCTGTGATTTCTGAAAATATTTATTCCCCTGGTTGGGTAGTACTCAACCTTTTCCATTTTTCTTGGGAAGAATCCATTATATAAGAAGCTATTTATCTTTCCCCTGGAGGCGTCCTCCCAAGAAATAAAGAAAACATCTAGAAATGCTTTGAAATGATGGTAGAGCACATGTCAAACAGAAAAAAAAAAAAAAGATTCTAAGAATATTAGTCTGACCCCGAAAGAGAGAAGCACTTGTAATCAATTTTCTTTTCATTAATACAGTAAATGCTTTCTACACTTTGTGTGCCTAAAGAGAACCATTCTAAGATAAAGGATGTCTCCCCAACCTTTTATACTGAACTAGTGGTTTCCCAAATTTAATATGCATGAAGAGTGCACGTGAGCCCTCTTAAAGCCAAGAACCAAACCCTGTCTGTGTAATAAATCTCACCACTATTCCACTACTAGACAGGGGATTAAAACTAATCTAACAATCCCCAAACCAAGCACCAAGTGGATTAAAATGCAAAATGCATGGCAGCAGGAAGATTCTTAATGCTAAATAACAAACATTTCAATCACAGAAATCATTTTTATCTTCTTGTTTATGCTAAGTAGATACTATTAGACTTAATACCTTTATTCACACAAGTAGAGGAAAGAAACAGTTTTATAAAGACCTAAATACTTGACTGCCTTGGTATAGCTGGCCAAAAACCACCAAACACAAACAAAAATGAGCTTAATAAAAGGACTACACTGTGATCTTCAGATTGTTTATTCCTTTAAGGTCAACTTAGTGATGCTTGATTTTTGCAATTTTCCTTTAAGCCAAAACAGTCCAAGCTATAAGGGTTGAATCAAGAAGGGCAAAAGAGTTTCCAGGGATTCTAAAACTGGAGCAGCCTCTTCCTTTGCCAAAATTGTCATCACAGCACACAATGGGAGAGCCCTTGTTAAAATGAACTTAGAAGATGCCCTCATGAGGCCTGAGCCCTTTAAAGCTGTAGCTGATAGCAAATATAGGTAGTGACCATGTGCAGGCCCTTGTTAGCACTGTCTATCCAAGGAACATAATACACACACACACATCTGGCATTTCCTAACGGCCGTGGAACACATTATATGCAAAACCCTTCACTTAGCTCCAACTGCAATCCACATATTGCTGGAAGGAATCCATAAAGTTTTATCTGAAATACTGTTGTAGTTTTCATCTCTGTCATCCTCCTCAATTTTCCACTTCTGGGTCCTGTTATACCCTTTCTCAGACAGCTGCATTTCAACTTGAATCCCTCACTGGACCCTTCCCTACCCTCGCTCATCTATAAAATAAAGTATCCTTCAAGTCTCTCCTGCTGTACTATTCTATGTGATTACTACCAAGTCAGCTCCAGACATTCTTAAGCAAAATAACTGCTACAATTTTAACACTGAGACTGAGCTTGCTCTGGGACACTTACCTCATCCGCAGCATTTATTTCAAAACTCAAAATCTGGGTGAAAAAAAAATGGACTATTATACCTAAGTGAGGTACAAAACGTGAGGTAAGAACATATGCTTGGACTAGCCTAGGCATTCACAACTGGTTTTCAATCCTCAAAGATAGGTGTTCATTTCATTTCCTCTCAACCAAGTCTTCTTGGTTCAGAAACGCCTACATATAACACAACATTAAGAGGAGTTAAGAGTTATAACTGAAGGTTGTAAAATAGTAACAGGATGATTTCTACTTTCACACACTATGATGCATGTTTCTGCAGTGAAATTGCTAAGTCATCTCATGTTTGTAACAATGGTAAACAGAGTAGAATTTAATTAGCTATACCATGTGTGATTTCCTCAAAAAAAAAAAAAGGGTTTCTTATCTTTCTACATGTAAAAGGACAATCAAAAGATAAATTAGGTATGAGGAAATTCTTCAAGCCTAGCTGAATCAAAATGACGTGTTTTCATTTACGAAGACATTTTGGTAAAAACACCCCAATGTTTCTCATTTTTTTACAGCATGTCTATCTCATCAGTGAAGACCATCAAGAGCCAAAGTCCGACAGGCCTCCAGGAATCACCCCATCCCCTCTATCAGATCAACTTCTAAACAAGCAGATGGTTTTTGCAGAAATCGTTCCCAAATCCAAATCAGCTAGCCAGTGTTGGTACACGATGAGATATTCATTGGTCTTCACTAAGTTGTCATAAAGCTAAATTTATTTAACATACAGGCAATGCTTTATTCAGAGAATATTTCCTTCCCACACTTTCAGTGTTCAAATGTCCTTTTTTTAAATGAAATGACAGTTATAATAAATGATACCTGGTTCTTCTGTTTTCTATTTGTTTGTTGGGGTTTTTTTTAATTTACAAACATCATTCTCGAAAAAAATTTTAATTGACAAAATTTTGAACGTTAATAATCCATGGCTGAATGGATACAAAAACAAGACCCGTATATATGCTGTCTACAAGAGACCCACTTCAGACCTAGGGACACATACAGACTGAAAGTGAGAGGATGGAAAAAGATATTACATGCAAATGGAAATCAAAAGAAAGCTGGAGTAGCAATTCTCATATCAGACAAAATAGACTTTAAAATGAAGACTATTACAAGAGACAAAGAAGGACACTACATAATGATCAAGGGATCAATCCAAGAAGAAGATATAACAATTGTAAATATTTCTGCACTCAACAGAGGAGCACCTCAATACATAAGGCAAATGCTGACAGCCATAAAAGGGGAAATCGACAGTAACACATTCATATTAGGGGACTTTAACACCCCACTTTCACCAATGGACAGATCATCCAAAATGAAAATAAATAAGGAAACACAAGCTTTAAATGATACATTAAACAAGATGGACTTAATTGATATTTACAGGACATTCCATCCAAAAACAGGAGAATACACTTTCTTCTCAAACACTCATGGAACACTCTCCAGGATAGATCATATCTTGGGTCACAAATCAAGCCTTGGTAAATTTAAGAAAATTGAAATCGTATCAAGTATCTCTTCCGACCACAACGCTACGAGACTAGATATCAATTACAAGAAAAAATATGTAAAAAATACAAACACATGGAAGTTAAACAACACACTACTTAATAACCAAGAGATCCCTGAAGAAATCAAAGAGGAAATAAAAACATACCTAGAAAAAAGTGAAAATGAAAACACGAGGACCCAAAACCTATGGAATGCAGCAAAAGCAGTTCTAAGAGGGAAGTTTATAGCAATACAATCCTACCTCAAGAAACAAGAAACATCTCCAATAAACAACCTAACCTTACACCTAAATCAATTAGAGAAAGAAGAACCAAAAAAAACCCAAAGTTAGCAGAAGGAAGAAATCATAAAGATCAGAAATAAATGAAAAAGAAATGAAGGAAACAATAGCAAAGATCAATAAAACTAAAAGCTGATTCTTTGAGAAGATAAACAAAATTGATAAACCACTAGCCAGACTCATCAAGAAAAAAGGGGGAAGACTCAAATCAATAGAATTAGAAATGAAAAAGGAGAAGTAACAACTGATACAGCAGAAATACAATGGATCATGAGAGATTACTACAAGAAACCATATGCCAATAAAATAAACAACCTGGAAGAAATGGACAAATTCTTAGAAAAACAAAACCTCCCAAGACTGAACCAGGAAGAAATAGAAAATATAAACAGACCAATCACAAGCACTGAAATTGAGACGGTATTTAAAATCTTCCAACAAACAGAAGCCCAGGACCAGATGGCTTCACAGGCGAATTCTAGCAAACATTTAGAGAAGAGTTAACACCTATCCTTCTCAAATTCTTCCAAAATACAGGAGGGGGAGGAACACTCCCAAACTCATTCTACGAGGCCACCATGACCCTGATAACAAAACCAGATAAAGATGTCACAAAGAAAGAAAAATACACACCAATATCACTGATGAACATAGATGCAAAAATCCTCAGCAAAAAAATAGCAAACAGAATCCAAGAGCACATTAAAAGGATAACACACGATGATCAACTGGGGTTTATCCCAGGAATGCAAGGATTCTTCAATATACGCAAATCAATCTATGTAATAAAACATATTAACAGACTGAAGGAGAAAAACCATATGATCATCTCAATAGATGGAGAAAAAGCTTTTGACAAAATTCGACACCCATTTATGATTAAAAACCCTCCAGAAAGTAGGCATAGAGGGAACTTACCTCAACATAATAAATGACATATATGACAAACCCACAGCCAACATCGTTCTCAACAGTGAAAAACTGAAACCATTTCCACTAAGATCAGGAACAAGACAAGGTTGTCCACTCTCATCACTATTATTCAACATAGTTTTGGAACTTTTAGCCACAGCAATCACAGAAGAAAAAGAAATAAAAGGAATCCAAATGGGAAAGAAGAAGTAAAACTGTCACTGGTTACAGATGACATGATACTATACATAGAGAATCCTAAAGATGCTACCAGAAAACTACTAGAGCTAATCAATGATTTTGGTAAAGTAGCAGGATACAAAATTAATGCACAGAAATCTCTTGCATTCCTACACACTAATGATGAAAAATCTGAAAGAGCAATTAAGGAAACACTCCCATTTACCACTGCAACAAAAAGAATAAAATACCTAGGAATAAACCTACCTAAGGAGACAAAACACCTGTATGCAGGAAACTATAAGAACTCATGAAAGAAATTAAAGATGATACAAACATATGGAGAGATATACCATGTTCTTGGATTGGAAGAATCAACATCGTGAAAATGACTATACTACCCAAAGCAATCTACAGATTCAATGCAATCCCTAACAAGCCAGCAATAGCATTTTTCACAGAACTAGAACAAAAAATTTCACAATTTGTATGGAAACACAAAAGACCCTGAATAGCCAAAGCAATCTTGAGACAGAAAAATGGAGCTGAAGGAATCAGGCTTCCTGACTTCAGACTATATTACAAAGCTACAGTAATCAGCACAGTATGGTACTGGCACAAAAACAGAAATATAGATCAATGGAACAGGATAGAAAGCCCAGAGATAAACCCACACACATATGGTCATCTGATCTTTGATAAAGGAAGCAAGAATATACAGTGGAGAAAAGACAGCCTCTTCAATAAGTGGTGCTGGGAAAACTGGACAGCTACACATAAAAGAATGAATTTAGAATACTCCCTAACACCATACACAAAAATAAACTCAAAACGGATTAAAGACCTAAATGTAAGGCCAGACACTATCAAACTCTTAGAGGGAAACACAGGCAGAACACTCTATGACATACATCACAGCAACATCCTTTGTGACCCACCTCCTAGAGAAATGGAAATAAAAACAAAAATAAGCAAATGGGACTTAATGAAACTTAAAAGATTTTGAACAGCAAAGAAAACCATAAACAAGACGAAAAGACAACCCTCAGAATGGGAGAAAATATTTGCAAACGAAGCAACAGACAAAGGATTAATCTCCAAAATATACAAGCAGCTCATGCAGCTCAATATCAAAAAAACAAACAACCCAATCCAAAAATGGGCAGAAGATCTAAATAGACATTTCTCCTAAGAAGATATACAGATTGCCAACACACACACGAAAGGATGCTCAACATCACTAATCAGTAGAGAAATGCAAATCAAAACTACAGTGAGGTGTCACCCCACACCAGTCAGAATGGTCATCATCCAAAAATCTACAAACAATAAATGCTGGAGAGGGTGTGGAGAAAAGGGAACCCTCTTGCACTGTTGGTGGGAATGTACATTGATACAGCTACTATGGAGAACAGTATGGAGGTTCCTTAAAAAATGAAAAATAAAACTACCATAAGACCCATCAATCCCACTACTGGGATATACCCTGAGAAAACCATAGTTCAAAAAGGGCCATGTAGCACAGTGTTCACTGCAGCTCTATTTTCAATAGCCATGACATGGAAGCAACCTAAGTGTCCATCCACAGATGAATGGATAAAGAAGATGTGGCACATATATACAATGGAATATTAGCCACAAAAAACAATGAAACTGAGTTATTTGTAGTGAGGTGGATGGACCTGGAGTCTGTCATACAGAGTGAAGTGAGTCAGAAAGAGAAAAACAAATATCATATGCTAACACATATATATGGAATCTAAAAGAAACCAAAAAAAAAATGGTTCTGAAGAACCTAGGAGCAGGATAGGAATAAAGACACACACATAGAGAATGGTCTTCAGGACACAGGGAGGGGGAAGGGTAAGCTGGGACAAAGTGAGAGAGTGGCATGGACTTATATATACTACCAAATGTAAAATAGATAGCTAGTGGGAAACAGCCACATTGCACAGGGAAATCAGCTCAGGGCTTTGTGACCACCTAGAGGGGTGAGATAGGGAGGATAGGAGGGAGATACAAGAGGGAGGAGATATGGTGATATGTGTGTGTGTGTGTGTGTGTGTGTGTGTGTGTGTGTGTGTGTGTGTGTGTATGATTCACTTTGTTATAAGCAGAAACTAACACATCATTATAAAGCAAGTATACTCCAATAAAGATGTTAAAAAAATAAATAATCCATGATGTCCAAATTTCTGGGATTCCCTGGAATAATGAAACGTTCTAGAAACAAAGTTTCCATCTCTCTTTCCTTTCAAAGTACTAATTAACCTCACTGGTCTAGTAATCTGACAAACTGATGAGAATGAATTGTTGTGTTAATTTAGATTTAGCTAACTTGGATTCAATAACCAAAACCACCACCAAAGTATTCAGTTTTCTTGTCCAGACCGTGCCTGACTGATAGGTCAGCTCACTGAGGAGTAGGTTTTGTGATTAAGATAAGGACAACAGTAGGAAAAAGTATGGAATCCATGTGCCATAAATTCCCCCACATAGCAATCTTTAAAATATAGGCCTGTGGGCTTCTCTGGTGGCGCAGTGGTTAAGAATCCACCTGCCAAGGCAGGGCACACGGGTTCGAGCCCTGATTCAGGAAGATCCCACATGCCACAGAGCAACTAAGCCCGTGCACCACAACTACTGAAGCCTGTGTGCCACAACTACTGAAGCCCGCGTGCCTAGAGCCCTCGCTGTGCAACAAGAGAAACCACCGCAGTGAGAAGCCTGCACACCACAACGAAGAGTAGCCCCCATTCGCCACAACTAGAGAAAGCCCGCACGCAGCAACGAAAGACCCAACACAGCCATAAACAAATAAAGTTCTGTTTAAAAAAAAATAAAAATAAAGTATAGGCCTGTCACTCCTATCAGCTTTCCCATCCTCTTTTTCCACCTTCCTAATTCTTGCTTTCAAACGCTGCAAGTTTGCTTACCCCCTTTTTTTTTTATAACACCTTTACTGGAGTATAATTGCTTTACAATGTTCTGTTAGTTTCTGCTGTATAACAAAGTGAATCAGCTATATGTATACATATATCCCCATATACCCTCCCACTTGTGTCTCCCTCCTACCCTCCCTATCCCACCCCTCTAGGTGGTCACAAAGCACTAAGCTGATCTCCTTCTGCAATGCAACTGCTTCCCACTAGCTATCTATTTTACATTTGGTATTGTATATGTACATGCCACTCTCTCACTTCGTCCCAGCTTGCACTTCTCCCTCCTTGTGTCCTCAAGTCCATTCTCTAGATCTGCTTCTTTATTCCTGTCCTGCCCCTAGGTTCTTCAGAACCATTTTTTTTTAATATTCCATATATATGTGTTAGCATACAGTATTTGTTTTTCTCTTTCTGACTTACTTCACTCTGAATGACAGACTGTAGGCCCATCCACCTCACTACAAATAACTCAATTTCATTTCTTTTTATGGCTGAGTAATATTCCATTGTATGTATGTGCCACATCTTCTTTATCCATTCATCTGTGGATGGACACTTAGGTTGCTTCCATGTCCAGGCTAAATAGTGCTGCAATGAACACTGTGGTACATGACGCTTTTTTTTTTTTTTTTTTTTTTTTTTTGCGGTACATGGGTCTCTCAGTGCTACGGCCCCTCCCGCTGTGGAGCACAGGCTCCGGATGCGCAGGCCCAGTGGCCACGGCTCATGGGCCCAGTCGCTCCACGGCATGTGGGATCCTCCCGGACCGGGGCACAAACCCGCGTCCCCTGCATCGGCAGGCGGACTCTCAACCACTGCGCCAGCAGGGAAGCCCAGATGACCCTTTTTGAATTATGGTTTTCTCAGGGTATATGCCGAGTAGTGGGATTGATGGGTCTTATGGTAGTTCTAGTTTTCGTTTTTTAAGGAACCTCCATACTGTTCTCCATAGTTGCTGTATCAATTTACATTCCCACCAACAGTGCAAGAGGGTTCCCTTTTCTCCACACCCTCTCCAGCATTTATTGTTTGTAGATTTTTGGATGATGGCCATTCTGACTGGTGTGGGGTGACACCTCACTGTAGTTTTGATTTGCATTTCTCTACTGATTAGTGATGTTGAGCATCCTTTCATGCGTTGGTTGGCAATCTGTATATCTTCTTTGGAGAAATGTCTATTTAGATCTTCTGCCCATTTTTGGATTGGGTTGTTTGGGTTTTTTTGATACTGTGCTGCATGAGCTGCTTGTACATTTTGGAGATTAATCCTTCGTCTGTTGCTTTGTTTGCAAATACTTTCATCCATTCTGAGAGTTGTCTTTTCGTCTTGTTTATGGTTTCCTTTGCTATGCAAAAGCTTTTAAGTTTCATTAGGTCCCATTTGTTTATTTTTTTTTAATTTCCATTTCTCTAGGAGGTGGGGCACAAAGGATCTTGCTGTGCTGTATGTCATAGAGTGTTCTGCCTATGTTTTCTTCTAAGAGTCTTATAGTGTCTGGCCTTACATTTAGGTCTCTAATCCATTTTGAGCTTATTTTTGTGTATGGTGTTAGGGAGTATTCTAATTTCATTCTTTTACATGTATCTGTCCAGTTTTCCCAGCACTACTTACTGAAGAGGCTGTCTTTTCTCCATTGTATATTCTTACCTCTTTTATCAAAGATAAGGTGACCATAGGTGCGTGGGTTTATGTCTGGGCTTTCTATCCTGTTCCATCGATCTATATTTCTGTTTTTTTTGCCAGTACCATACTGTGCTGATTACTATAGCTTTGTAGTATAGTCTGAAGTCAGGGAGCCTGATTCCTCCAGCTCCATTTTTCTTCCTCAAGATTGCTTTGACTATTCGGGGTCTTTTGTCTTTCCGTGTAAGTTGCGAGGTTTTTTGTTCTAGTTCTGTGGAAAATGCCATTGGTAATTTGATAGGGATTGCCCTGAATCTGTAGATTCCTTTGGGTAGTATAATTATTTTCACAATGTTGATTCTACCAATCTAAGAACATGGTTTATCTCTCTATCTGTTTGTATCACCTTTAATTTCTTTCATCAGTGTCTTACAGTTTCCTGCATACAGGTGTTTTGTCTCCTTAGGTAAGTTTATTCCTAGGTATTTTATTCTTTTTGTTGCAGTGGTAAATGGGAGTGTTTCCTTAATTGCTCTTTCAGATTTTTCATCCTTAGTGTATAGGAATGCAAGAGATTTCTGTGCATTAATTTTGTATCCTGCTACTTTACCAAATTCACTGATTAGCTCTAGTAGTTTTCTGGTAGCATCTTTAGGATTCTGCTCACCTCCTTAATGTTTGAGTTATCCAGCTCCAAAAGGTCTGTAGAATTTCTCAGGTTCCTATTTGCCTGCTGTGAATTTTATTGAACATACACTGCTACTGACCCCATATATAATGGACCTAGAAAATATTCACTAGAAACTCAAATGTCCATTTCTCATCTTTATGTGACGGTGCGTGCGTGTGTGTGTGTGTGTGTGTGTGTGTGTGTGTGTTGACAGAGAAAGAAAGAGAGAAAGAGAGAGATCTTATGATGCTCTTTATAAGAAAGTGCCATTAGTCACTTAGGGGACACATAGTATTTTATTTTCAGTATCCTCCGAAAAGCTGGGAAAGTTTAATCACCATTATTTTTAGGCACTGTCATTCTCTCTCGAGACACGGGTTTTAATATGGTACAATACCAAACGTTATAACCGTGTGGCAATTTTGCACCACTGTGTGGACATCCTTTATCATTGCCTAGTGCATCAAAGCATTCCAAGTGAGGAAAGTCAATGCCTGTAGGCATCCCTAGTTGAAATTCCAATTAGAAAGGAAAATGAAGGACTATTGTATAGTCTATTAAAATTTGGAAGACTCCAAATAATGCTGGGAGAAAGAATATCTGATGACCTTTGGATCCCTTGAGTATTCCACATGATACTCTACAATATCTCATAAGCCCTTGGGGAAGACAATTTTTATTATCATTGCAGGTGTAGGTGAAGATCATTGGAAGAAAAAGACATTACATGAAACTGGTCTTAGCAAATACTTGTTGGATTCCCATCCCCATGCCAAAAAATGACATCCCAGTATCAATTAGAATGATCAGAAAGGATCTCTGCAATATGTGGCTCTTTGACATGGTTTTTAATCAGATACATCCAGAATTCATCTCTCATGAATCAGAGAAATAAAAATGATCTCCAGCAATTGCAGAATTCATTCTCCTCCCTCTGAGGGGAGCTGAGTAGAGAGCTCGGAAATAAAACCACCTGCCCTTTTCTTTCAAATGCCCGAGAATGTGCCACAACTCTGCTTTGATCCTATGTTCCAATGTTTCACTGTTCTAACTTGCAGAAGAGACTTCTCCCTGCATGTGGATGTCTAACCTAAATCCTTCATGCTGCAATTTGCATCCATTCCTTTTGTTGAAAATTACTGTTTTTCTTACACCTGCTCTCCATTAAATGATATTACATACTTCTGGGTAATCATATTCTGTAAGGGAGAAAAGCATAAACTACTGCAGCTGAAGTCAGTAGCATATATTTCCACACAGATGTGTGAGTCATCAACAAATTGTGAAATCTTTGTGAATAGCAGCACATGGGAAAGATTGTCTTTTACAGCAGCAACTCTGCTCTGATAACATGTCATAAGGAAATAGACTACAGGAGTGTAGAAACAGAGTAACAGTGGACCTATGCATGCACACTGGTGCACACACCCACACACACCCCACACACACAATTTACTGGCTTTAGTTGGAATGAAACATGAATTATAAGCTAGCAATTGCCTTCTCTTCTAAGCACTACTGAGTTTTTGATGCTTGGATATAATTTCTTATGCTTCTGTGATCTCAGGCAGGCTATAGCTATGACTGCATTAAACCAGTTTAGCTACCTAATTCTACTAAAAACCACACCTGTCAATCTGGTTTTCTATGTGCTATGGCCACAACATCCATAAGTGCTATGCTTCCTACTTTAACTATTTTGAAACAATTTAGATACAGTCTTGATTAAAAGACTGTATTGTTTCACTTCCTGGGGATACGGGCAAGTAGCCTTATCCAGTAAACTGTTTCCTAACTCACCATGTGCCTAGATTAAACTCAAGTACGAATCTCAGACCAGCATCATCTGTATCGCCAGAGAACAGGTTAGAAATACAGGTTCTCAGGTCTCCTCCCCAGATTACTGAATCAAAATCTCCATTTATAACAAGACCCCTAGGCACTTCATAAATACATCCAAGTTTAAGAAGCAGTGATCTATTTAATCTCTCAGTGCCTCTATTTCTTCACCTAGAAAATGGATATTAACTGACACTTGCTACTTACTTGCTCCAGAGCAAAGGAGGATTAATGTCTTAGGGCTTTTTTCTCCCCAGAAATAGCCTCTACACAAACAGAACATTGGAGAGCAGTTTCATTTGTTGGCAAAGGCAATGACTGAACATTCTTTGAAAGAAGAACCAGTATTCTTTCCTAGATAATACATCTGTCCTTCATCCAAACTTCACTTCATGGCATAATGGTTCCAGAAACAGCACAGCAGTTCAACCAACTGCTTTTAGAGAAACAACTGAGGCTGATCCCAGTGAAAACAGTTTTCCTGCTCCCTGTCTTGGCTGTCAAACACAAACACTCTGTGGGTTAAATCAGCCCAGCTGGGTGTCTGCTGCTGAGCCATCTGCAGAACAACTTGCAGACCCTGAGCTTGACTCGGGCTAAGACAGCAGCAAGAGGGAAACAGGGAGAAGGGCCACAGCCTGCCCCCAGGGACCTCCCCATTCATGCCTTCCTTATCCAATTCCTTCCCTCAGAAGAGACAAGAATGGAAGAAACAGATGAGGTTTTCATACAACAAGAATGCTCTCATGCTGTCAGGCAAAACCCTCGTGGATGACCAAAGGGCTCAACAGAGTATTCACATCACACCCCTGAGATGCCAGGACAGAGCCAGGAAGGGGCAGTCCCAATGGCCCCAAAGTTCAGAAATCAAGAGGACACTGAATTACTACCCCCCATGCATTATCCTGACCCCCTCGAGGTTTGTCCAGACACTGGACCAAAACCTTTCAGACTTAGGAAGGAAAAACAGACTCAGTCCTTGACCTGGTCTCCCAGTTGCCAGTTCACTCTTAACTAAAGCCCTGAGTTAGAGAGAGAGCACATTCTCTCTCTGCCAGGGAAACTGGAGAGGACTGGGTTTTTAGGGTGAAATTACCTGGGTAAAAAATGTCAAGAATATAAGACAAGTCCTACTGACTTCGGAACCAGATAAACAATATACCATGATTGCATCATTTTACTCTGCAGGTGGGTAATAAAGGCATCCCTAAAAACAGGTGAGGTAGGAAGAGATTCATATTGAATTCTGAGCATACACACACACAAAACATAACACACATGCACACCAGGCTTCAATAGCCCACAAACATCTCCCTCCAAATATCCTGGTTCAGCCCACAGAGCAGTCCTTAGCACACTGATCTGTGGAGCAAGGGTTGTCCTAGTGTTGGCCTCCCAGCCTGAACCCATGTCATTTATCCTCAGGATGGCGTTATCCATTACTCTTTCTTTTCCCTCCTTTTTTTTTTTTTTTTTTAACTTTTTGGCCACGCTGCACAGCACGCAGCATCTTAGTTCCCCGACCAGGGATCAAACCCACCCCCCACTGCAGTGAAAGCATGGAGTCTTAACCACTGGACAGCCAGGGAAGTCCCTCCCTCCTTCATTCTATCCTACGAGATCTCAAGATTTTAAAAGGGGCAACTTTGGGAAAATGGATTGCAACCATCAACAACAAAAACAACCACAAAAAGCTGAAGATCAAAGGAAAACACCCTCAGACAAACAGAACGACCTGAAGAATTTGAGGGAAAGGAACTATTTCTAGCACAATGTTTCTTTGTGTATTCTTCATCTCTCTCACTCTTTCCCCAAAAACAGGCCAGAAATCAAAATACAAAGGAAGAGAGAAGTGGATGTGAAAAATGCTAGTCAGTGCCTCTCCCACTAAACCATGGCTGCTTCCAAAAATGGAATAAACCAAGACTGGTACTGAACGCTGGGTACTGTTCCAGACACTCAATGGAAATTACACAGTTAAAATAAAGATCATAGTTGACACTACCATTTTTGCCTAAAGCGTACCCTAAAAATAGCTCTAGGGGAAGAACTGTCTTTTTAGGGTTCAAAGGTTATTGAAGTAAGTTTGAGTCCTATTTGTCTCCTGCAAGTTAGAATTTCCCATTTTTAAGTGCCATAAGATTCTTCCAATATAACATATGGGAATCTCCCTCTGCCTTCCTCTTGGTGTCAAACACTATCCCCAACCTCCAGCCTCCCGCCTCCTAGCCAAGGCAGTTCATCACATCTTTCAGACCTTCACGCTAGAATCTGCCATCCAACATTCATCAGGCCATCTTTCCTATACTCCCAACAACCTACGAGGTATGTTATGGAGATGGAAACAGAGGCTCAAAGAGATTAGTGGTGTACTTCCAGTGACAACAACAAAGGGAAGAGCAAGGATACATACATCCAGGTCTGGCTGGCTCCAAAGCCTGTGCTCCTTCCAGCTCACTGTGCTATCTCCTGAAAAGGACAAAAGGTTCTCCCCTCAACATCAGTGATAGACTTTTTCATTCACTCATTTTTTTTCTGAGTGCCTGCCTGTGCCAGCCTGATGCTGGGAAGCCTGCAGTATCCCACTCCGGTCTCCTGGAATTAACGCTTCCACCTTTGCTATCTCGAGGAAGCAGGAGAACATGGTGCTTACAAGCAAGTGCTTTGCTGGAGGGGGAAAAAAAACAACCGGGGTTTGAATCTCAAATCATCCACTACTAGCTGTAGGATCTTGTACTTTACCTCTTTGTACCTATTTCCATGCTCATAAACTTGGCATAATAATATTCTATTTCAGGGGGATAAGATACAAAAATATATATAATCTAAATATGATTAGATTCTAAACTTAGAATTTAAATCAGTGCCTGGCATAAAGAATAAACTTAATAAATAAAAACCATTCTCCTTCTCTTTGCCCTCCTCCTCCTCAAATTCAAAGACTGTGGCGGTAGAGATTTACTCAGGGAGCGAGAGAAAGCCCTCATCGCAGTTCAAGATACCACTCAAAGCATTACATGCAGGCCACCATCTATTTGGTTCATACGTTGATCTGTCCCACTCCACCTTTAGCTCTCACTGGACTTAAGACAAAAGGGATCTAATGCATTCCTGGCAGTTTTTCAAAGCATGGCAGAAGTGAGTCTGGTTTATAAGATTAATTCTCTTCTCTCCAGGCAGTGGGTCAAATCAGAACCTTCACTCAACCAACCCAGTGGATAATCTCCTTTTATTACTTTCAATCAAACTAAGTGTCTGCAATCTGTACAATGGCCACTAATTTAGTGGGAAAAAAACAATTTGTAGAGCATGATTATAAAAAGATGAGAAAGAATAGAAGGTCCAGACTGGATAAGCATCCTGTACGTTGCTCCCATCTCATTGCACAGAAAGCTTCTGTGACCCAAACTATGTGCATTTAGGACATACAGCGGTTCTGCTAAGCTAAAAATCAAAGAAAGAAATGAACATTGTGCACAGATCAGTTCCTTATTTAAATAAGTGAAACAGCCTATCAGTTAAATTCAGATCCTTTGTCACACTCACATGGAGTGATCCACTGCTCATACAACTTTAACATGAAAAGGTTTCATTGTGTGAAAATCAGAACCTTTTTTTAAAGATAATAAAATTCTAGTTACACAACTGGACAACATCACAAAGCTGTCTGGATTGTGGAAACCACTCTCTTCCTGTCATGGATAATAAGGCATGGGGTTTTGCTTGCTTTGATTAATTTCAGAATATTGCAGAGAACCTGAATAATCCCTAAGATAGCAAAGGAGAGAAGGAGAGGCGATAGGCAATGATAAAAGCGTAGTAATGGAACAGAGGCTGTGTTTCATCTGCTGTAGAAAACCCCGCAAACTAATTTCATTTTGGCAAGTACTAGCCACAATAAGGGTCAGCATACAAAAATGTCCTCTGGCTCTGGGGCTTAAGTTACATGCACCAACGCTGAGCAATGCAAAACAAAAACTGTAAGATGTCTCCATGACTGATCAAATATATAACATAGCCAGAAAGTGCACATTCCCCTTTTTTCGAATCACAGTAGCCATTATTTATACAAGTACTGAATATGGAAAAGGCTCTGACAAATTTACAGTGGTGTTTGGATGGATGAGGATGGCGGATGATGGATGAGGGAGACAGAGGATTCCCTTATTAAAGCATCAAATTCTTCCCTAAATATCAAATAGACAGTCTTAGCCACAACTGCACTGCTTCATACTCAAAATTACATAAACCAAACATGTTAAGTGTTTGCCTTTAATAGAAAAAGGCAGGATTTTCTCCTAATAAATATTGTTAATTTGCACTATGGCATTACATACCTTTCCTTTTCTGCATAATGTTGACTTCAACATATATGCCTATCAAACGAGAATAAATGTGACAATTCACAAATATAAATGAATGCCCCAAAAACTGAGTAGCAATCTCAAGCACATTATTCTGTTCTAAAATTTTAGTAAATAATTTCAGCAGATATAATCTTCCAAATGTATTTTTGGTGTCTTTCTTGACAGGACAGTAGCTCTTAAGGGAAACTCACCATTCACTGCCTGTATGATTTCTTTTTATATTGTGCCCAGATAAAAATATACAGAGTTGGAAGCACTGCAGTGCCCACTAGTGGAAATATTAGAAGCAAAGATGCATCCTGCCTCCATGGAGTTAAAAAAAAGAGAGTATAAAATAAAAAGCATCTGCTTTAAAAACCATTTGTGTGACCATTCACTTCTTATTGTAACTGCAATGATAACAGAGGCATGCACAAAGAGAAAAACTTTATTCTGCAAGTCTCAACTTCTCCTTCATTAATCCTATTGTAAAGTTAACTGTACACAGAGAAATGAATTTGGAGGCATTGAAGATACTTTTTAAATTAACAAAATGGTCTGCATCTAATGAAAATTGCCCCAGACAGAGTGAAAGTTTTTCTCAGTAAAAAGAAATGCCTCTTTACCATTCTAGCCAATACTACCCAAGTCAAACAACTCCTTGGTCTGTTGCAAATTGTTAGCACAGTGTGTTTTTTTGTGTTGTTGTTGTTGTTGTTTAAACATCTTTATTGGAGTATAATTGCTTTACAATTGTGTGTTAGTTTCTGCTTTATAACAAAGTGAATCAGCTGTACATATACATATATCCCCATATCTCTTCCTTCTTGCGTCTCCCCCTCTCCCACCCTCCCTATCCCACCCCTCTAGGTGGTCACAAAACACCAAGCTGATCTCCCTGTGCTATGCGGCTGCTTCCCACTAGCTATCTATTTTACATTTGGTAGTGTATATATGTCCATGCCACTCTCTCACTTTGTACCAGCTTACCCTTCCCCCTCCCCATATCCTCAAGTCCATTTTCTAGTAGGTCTGTGTCTTTATTCCCATCTTGCCCGTAGGTTCTTCATGACCATTTTTTGGTTTGTTTTTTAGATTCCTTATATATGTGTTAGCGTACGGTATTTGTTTTTCTCTTTCTGACTTGTGTGTTTTTAACAATAACAGATCTGGTCAACCCAGAGCCTGTAACGACATCATTGCCAATCGGTCTTTTAGCATTAGCACAATACAATGTGTAATCCAATAGCAATCTGATTATAATTACCAGGCAACAATGTTTACGTATTGTAAGTGTTACCAGTTCTTTTCTTTTTTAATGAAAAACAAGCTTTGTTTTGTATTGTAATGTTTCTGTTTAAGTACAATGGTGATTAAGTCCCATAAAGATATATCCTTGACAGATAAGCCCAAAGTTACTACTTTAACTTATTTTATGAGTAATTCATACACTTTTAAGTACTTACATGAGGTTTGTTTGAAAAGAAATATGAGACAAAAAATATGAGACTAAAACTTCATTCATAAAACTGTAAAATAAAAAAACATTCCTAACTCAAGTTAACACAAGATTTGTTACTTAGCATGAATATGTTGAAAAAACTAAACAAAGCCATGGAAATCAAGGCCATAAAGCAATTGTTTTTAAGATTTAGAAGCACACAGAACTAAAATTAGACATGTTATTCTAATATATATGAACTGGAGGTATTACGGTTTATCAGCCAATCATCTGGGTTTTATTGCTCACTTCATCTCATAATGGAAGGAATCTGTGATGGAGAATTAATGATGAGTAATTGAGAAAACCAATGACCCTGCTCTAGAGTTTTCTCCTCAGTTCTAGTTCTCTGCTTGGTTAGACCTTTCCTACCAGGTCCTGGCCCCAGCAGATTTCAAACTAAAACCCGGCCCACAAATAGGTATCATCTTAATGCGATAAAAAGTGCCATGGGGAGAAAACACAGAGAGTGGTTGAGGTAAACTATTCTAAGAAAAGATATTCCAGGAAATGAAAAGAAAGGAAATATTATTTACAATTGGTTTTGCTTCACTTTTCTTGATAAAGAAGTTATTATTTGGATCCAACACTAGCATAATCCACTTCTCCTTTCACTTGGTTAGGAGCAATGACATGACAGTGACAGGAGAGGTGGCAGCATGGCGCTGCTTCCTCTTTGCTTTGCCTTTGCATTTTCTTCTTGATTTGGAACAATTAAGTAGCCACAGGTTTGACTAAGTAACAAAATACATAGAAAGGGAGGGAAGGGAACAGGAAAAAATATTATCAGCAACATTCCCAACATTCCCCAAATGCCATTCCCAATTGCAACTTGAGTTCTTCGAAGAAACAAAAACAAGCAGTAAATGAACTGTGATAAATACCAATAAACTGGCCTTCCTGCCTTCAGGAGAAAGTCCAATGGGGCTTCTACGAAATGAATAAAATTTTACCTCTGCACCAGGCTGTAATATAGGCACCAAATATATGACACTTCTACTTTATAAAAAACAAAAACAAAAAAGTTATACTCTCTTTTTTTCAATAGCTTAAGGTATATGAATGTGTTTGCAATTTGGGGGAGATTTTTTTTCCAAATATTAAAGGATATTTTACTGATCAGAGACTGCCTACCAATGTTAATCTCTATTCTTTAGCTAACCTCTGTTTTCAAACACTTCCTTGAGAATATATCTTCTTGGGATGTCTTCCTGTAATATATGCCAAAATAAAGATAATTTTTACAAGTAATGCCCCAAGGACTATTCCTGAAAATGTCTTCTACCGAATGCTAATTATACTGAATTTAACAGGTACTCTTTGGAAAAAGGAAGACTTCAATGGACAGGTGGGTTTGGAAAATATTGGCTTGAATAATGTTAAATGTTTTTTTACCTACAAATATTCTAACAATCTTGAATATGCTCACGGACACCATCAACCTCCAATAGGTTAGACGGACTATTTCCCAGGAAGCTCATTACAAGAGAAAGCACACATAGGAAAATATCAGCTTGAATCTAAAATGGTTCAATATAGTAATGAGAACAGTAACTAATGGTGACGTTTGAGCAGTAAGTAACCCCTAAATAATCACAGCACCATTCTCAACTTTACTGATATTACTTCTTTTACTCCTCAAAACAACTCCATGTAATTCCCTACTTAAATGAAGAAACTAGGGTATGAATAAGTTAAGCAACTTTCCTGGGCTAGTAAGCAGTGGGGATGGGATTTGAACCCAAGCAGTTTCATTTGGAGACTATGTTCTAAAGCAAGATACATTGCTACTCGAACATATGGGACAACCGGGTCGAGGAAACAACCCACACTCACAGTGATTGGAGCTCCCAGGCCTCTTCCTTAGACCTGTTGCCTGGGTCTCAGCCTTCAGCTCCTCTACCCTGCTCCCATCATAGCAGCTGGACTTCAGCAGCTAATAGGCTGTCCAGAAGGGTAGGCAGGGATCTCCATATCCACAGTGCCCTTGTTTGTGGCTAACAGAATGGCTCCATCATCACCACTGACATGGGAGGTTCTTCCCTGGGCTCAGGAGATGGGTGGACATGGGAGGAGCAATTCTAGAAAAGCTTGTTTGACTGATCCCCACACACAGATGCCAGAAGAGAGAGGCCTGGAGACTCAACAAAAGACTTGAATACATGGAGAACTACACTTTGCTTATAGACAGCAAAACTTTATTTCAAAGTGGAAATTCACCTTAAAACAATTTCTAAACTAAATATATTACCAATCAAACCCCTCAGTAGAGTATTTCTTAGCAAGTGACAGGCTGATCCTAAAATTCACATGGAAACAAAAAATCAAAATAGCCAAGGCAATTTTTAGAAAGAAGACTTAATAAGTTGGGGGTGGGGTTGTCTCCCCTCACTAGATAGCAAAGCTCATTATGAAGCTACAGTAACTATCTAATATTAACATGGAGGTAGATACAGAAAACTTGGAACCTCAAGTCTTATTAGATGTATGGGAACCTCATATATGACAGAGCTTCACTGCAAATCAATGGAAGAAATGATGGACTTTTCAACTAATGCTGCTAGGATAATCAACCATCCATTTAGAAAAGTAGAAAGTTAGATCACTTTCCCCCAAAATGGAAAAAAATAATTGCATATAAATTAAATATTTAAACATGAGAAGGCAAAATCATCCAACTTGAAGAATCAAAAATGGGAGAAATCTTTCTGACATCCCAGTAGGGAAGAATTTCTTAAACAAGACACAAAAGGTACAAACCATAAAGAAAAAGGATGGTAATTTTGGTTGTACTAAAATTTAAAACTTCTGTATAACAAAACACATAGGGGAAAAAGTGAAAAGACAAACCACAGAGCAGATGGAGTTATTTTCCATGTATAAAATTAGCACAGTATTCTGATCAGAACATATAAAGAATTCCTACATATTTATATGAAAAAGAAACGATAGAAAAAAATGAGCAGAGTAAATGAACAGGCAATTAACGTGAGAACTCCAAATGAGCAGTAAGTTTATGAAAAGATGTTCAAACCCACCAGAAATCACAGAAATGTAAATTAAAACCATACTAAAATGTCATCTTATGCCCATCAGATTGGTTAAAAAAGATAAGTATGCCTGATAATACCAAGTGTCAGTAGAAAAGGGGGAAATTACAACTTTTACATATAATTGGGAGAATAAACTTGAAATAACTAGAATATCATTAGAATGATATAATTAGAATAGTGGCTACCTTTAGGGTGGGTGAGATGGAATTTGATACATGTAAGGCCCTTTTTCTTTTTTTAAGTGAAACAATTTTTGTTTTGTTATATATATTTGTTTTTTAGATTCTACATTTAAGAGTATTTATCTTTCTCTGACTTATTTCACTAGGCATAGTACTCTACTCAATACTCAAAAATACCTATGAAGTTTTTCACAGAACTATAACAAATAATCCTAAAAGTTATATGGAACCACACACGACGCTGAACTGACAAAGCAATCTTAAGAAAAAAGAACAAAGCTGAAGGTACCATGCACCCTGACTTCAGACTATACTACAAAGCTACAGTGATCAAAACAGCATGGTACTGGCACAAAACAAACACATAAATCAATGAAACAGAATAGAAAGCCCAGAAATAAACCCATGCACTATGGTCAATTAACCTATGAAAAAGGAGGCAAGAACATGCAACAGAGAAAAGACAGTCTCTTCGATAAGTGGTCCTGGGAAAACTGGGCAGCTACATGTAAAAAAATGAGATTAGAACATTTCCTCATACCATATACAAAAATAAAATCAAAATGGATTAAAGACCCAAATGTAATACCAGATACTATAAAACTCCTAGAGGCAAACATAGGCAGAATACACTTTGACATAAAGCATAGCAATATTTTTTGGATCTATCTCCTAAGGTAAGAGAAAAAAGCTAAAACAAACAAATGGGGCTTAATTAAACTTAAAAGCTTTTGCACATCAAAGGAAACCATCAACAAAACAAAAAGACAACCTACTGAATGGGAGAAAATATTTGCAAATGATATGAATCATAAGGGGTCAATATCCAAGATATATAAACAGCTTATACAAGTCAATATGAAGAAAACAAACAACCTGATTAAAAAATGGGCAGAAGACCTGAATAGACATTTTTGCAAAGATGACATACAGATGGCCAATAGGTATATGAAGATGTTCAGCATCACTAATCACCATAGAAATGCAAATCAGAACCACAATGAGATACCACCTCACACTTGTCAGAACAGCTATCATCAAAAAGACCACAAATAACAGATGTTAGTGAGGATGCAGAAAAAAAGGAACCCTTGTACACCACTGGTAGAAATGTAAATTGGTGTAACCACTATGGAAACAGTATGGAGGTTTTCCAAAAAACTAAAAATAGAACTACCATATGGTCCACCAACTCTGCTGCATATATACCCAAAGAAAACAAAAACACTAATTCAAAAATATACATGCACCCCAATTTTCATAGCAGCATTATTTACAATTGCCAAGATAAGGAAGCAACCTAAGGGTGCATGAACAGATGAATGGATAAAGAAGATGCAGTATATATATAATGCAATACGACTCAGTCATAAAAAACATAATGAAATTTTGCCATTTGCAGCAACATGAATATTGCTCTCGTTGGGAGCTCGGCTGTGAGACACAGATGCATCTCGGGCCCAAAGCAGTGTCTGAGCAGGGCAAGGGCAGCCATTGCTTGTGCTTACACAGGCAGCTAATCAGAAGTTGGGATCTCAGACCTCAGCCTGTCCTTGATTAATTTGCAACTCATAAATGTTTGTAAATTTTTTTAAGTATATTTTCTGTCCACAAACAATAAAGATAACTACTTCACAATAGAAAAAAAAACTGATGAAACTCAGAGAGGTTTTTTTTTTTTTTTAATGAAACAATAAATATGGCAAAGATCTGTTAAAGCTAGGTGGTAGGTAAGGAGTACTATTTTTATATTTTATTTGAAATACTTCTCAATTAAAAACTTTAAAACATTTTAAACTCTCAAGAAAATGTGATCAACAAAATTATCTGTGCCTAAGGCTGACCAGAAAAATAATTTTGACCTTCTAGTCTTAATGCCTAAAAGAAATTAAGCTCCTTGACTGAACAAAAAAAAACAGTAACTAGCCTCTCATGAAAGTGTCTCAGGATTTGATGACATTTGAAGGAGGCTATACCCGGGATCTTTGTTTCTAAGAGTTATCTGGACCTCTTCTAGAACTGCACAATGAATGCTCCCGGGGGAGGGAAGGCAATGATCCTAATAAGAGGACAGGAGAGAATGTGAGAAGAATCCCTGCGAACTTGGCAACCTCGTGAAGAACTGTCTTTTCTGGACGCCGAAACTGCTTTAACTTTGTTTCAGCCACAAACGATGTGTTAATTGGCAAGTCACTCAAGCTCTCTGAGCCTCAGTTTTGTTATCGGGACAACAGCAAGCGTAGGGAGGGTGATAAAATGTTCACATAAATTGTTGCAAGAATTTAAATATACTAATATATGTGATGATACTTATCACAGACTATTTTTTCCAAAGATGGTGACAACAGTATATCCCATCCCACACATTATTCTAATATGACATTGACACTCCTCCAGTGAGAGGTGGGGTGTAGTCTCCACCCCCCTATGACTGTGGTGTTAGCGATGCTATTATGGCATCTGAGGCTAAACAATAAAAGGCAAACCAGCTTCTGCCTGGTCTTCTGTCTTGGATACTCACCTTTGGGATCTAGCTGCCATGTTCTGAGGAAGCCATACACCACATGAAGAGGCCACATGTAAATGTTCTGGCCAAAGCCCCTGATGAGATCCTAACTGACAGCCAGCATCAACCACCACAGATGTGAGTGAGTGTTCAGAGGATTCGAGCCCCCAGCCGTCCAGCCATCCCAACTGATGCTGACAGGAACAGAGATGAGCATCCTCATGAAACCCAGCTCAAACTGTAGATTCACGAGCAAAATGACGGTTGCCATTGTTTTAAACCCCTAAGCATTGGAGTGTTTCATTTCACAGTAATAGATAAGTGGGACAGTGCTTTCTAAATTATTAATATTACCCTCATGTGTAAAACAAGGGGGGTGGATTACATTAGAGTTCCCCAGATCTCAGAAATTTTAATGTCATCTTTGTGGCTTTGCTATATCCTATACCAATGAAGTGTTACCTAATATTTCTTTGTAAAACAGTTCACTTTTTAAAACAAATGTTTACTAAAATTAATCTTTAGAACAAAGTTTTAATGTCAATTTTTCTAATTAGTTTTATTGTATTAAATACTAGTAACTATCAACATTTTCTTTTTAATTTCAATAGCTGCCATTTTTAATATAATATTTAATTAGAATACATATTAATGTGTTAAAATAAATATGCAGTGGTTAAATGAAATATAATGTTTGGCATAAACCACTTGAAATCATCATGAATCACTGTGGTATCCGGGACTGGATGACCAGGAAGGTAAGGACTCATTCACCTCCAAAAAAAAAAATCTATGGACCATATCCTGATTCAATCATTCCTTCTCTGTTATAACCTACCCCCAGGTGAATACATTTTACTTTATAAACTGCTTTTAATCAGGAAGCATACTTTCTGGGATATCAGTGCAGTCAATTACAGAAAGGTTGCAAAGGAGGAAGATTTGGGGTGGGGGGCGGGCTCAAGGCAATAAATGGGCTATAATTACTAATCAACCGGTACCTGTGGCAGGAGGTGGTCTGGGAAGTGGAGGACCTGGATTTCTCTCCCCAGAGACCAGGGTTTCTCAACAGCAACACTATTGACATTTTGGACCAGATAATTCTCTGACAGGAGCAGGGTAGTACTGTCCACTGCACTATAGGGTATTTAGCAGCACCCCTGGCCTCTATTCACTAGATGCCAGTAGCACTGCCCCCCAAGTTGTGACAACCAAAAAAAGCCCCCAGTGAGGAGGCAAAATCATCCCCACTGAGAATAACTGACTTAGTGTAAAAGTGAAGGGGTGTGCCCAGAGACCCAGACATGGCCCTGCACTCAGCACACACAGGAGAAATTTGTGGTGATGATGATAATAAAATTTTACTTGTTCCTTCCCCACTGAAGAACAAATTCAACCTAAACAGAACAAAGATAGGGTTTTAACATGAATCTTGTGTTTTCAGTTTTGTTTTTTTTTTAACCACTTAGCCCATAGTTAATAAGCAGAGCAGAAAGGAAAGAGCCACTGGATTATAGGCAGATCTTTTCACAACTGCATATAAAATGTGCATTTGTATCATATCCACCATCAGTGATTCACTGTAGATTGAAGAAAGTATAACAAAGCACACAGGTTCTTCACAGTCCTTATCTTAATTTACCATTTATTGGCTGTTGTTTGATAGAACTTTTGATGGGGAATGGGGTTTCATGGCTACAATTAAGCAGCATTTTTAAAGGAGACTGGAATAACCACTTTCAAAGGTACAGGCACCTCCTTGAAATTGTGTATTCGAGGGGGAAAGTGGAAACGACATTTAATAAGAGAAGATCATGCCTCCAAATATGCCTGGTTCGGAATCAACAGACTAAGGGTCTTAGCTGAACTTTGGCCCACATTGTCAGCCCAGGGAACTGAAACAGGTACAGTAGCAAAATCTGTTGATCTCAATACCCTGCAGCTAAGAAGTAACATGCAACACCAATGAGGATGTTGATGATTCTAAGAGACAGCATTCTCTGAGTACTTGATATGTGCCACACACAATACCATGCACTTCATTCACATTTACCTTTTCTAATCCTCAGAAGCCCATGAGTAGGTACTACTATCAACCCCTTTTCACAGATTAGGAAACTGAGGCTTAGAGACATAAAGTAACTTGTCCAAGGTCTCGAGTCCAATATGTAACAGCCAGATTTCGGAGCACTGTCTCTGTACCAACAGAGTTGACACTACTAACTCCTATATTATAGTCCTCCTGTTAAATTACTGAGACAGCACCACGCAACCTCTAGCCCTCGAACCAACTCATCCACCCTTTCATGTACCTTATATATGGGTAAACTAATACTAAGCATTTAAAATATTATATATACACATATGTGTCTATATATGTGTACGTGCACACGTGTATATGTACATAGATACACACACATATATATATATACATATATTATACACAAACACACACATATATATGTTGTCCTACATCAACAAGTTGAAAATTTTCTCTTCTAGACCAGAGGTCAGTAAATTTTTCCAGTAAAAGGCCAAACAGTAATTATTACGAGCCTCATGGACCACACGGTCCCTGTGACAACTACCCAACTCTACCATCGCAGTGCAAAGTATCCACAGACAATACAAAAATGAATGAGGGTGACTGGGTTCCAATAAAACTTTATTTTCACACACAGGCAATGGACTAGATTTGGCCCCCAGGCTGTAGTTTGCCCATCCTTCTCCTAGACCTCTGCCTCTCAAAGTGTGGCCACAGATCAGAAACACTTGGGCTACTTGTATAAATTACCGATTCCTGGGCCGAATTCCAGGCCTGCTGAAGCACAATCTGCTTTTTTTTTTTCTCCAACAAGTCTCCCGGGTGATTTATGGACATACAAACATTTGAGGACCACTGTTCCTAGACCCAGTTTTTTCCCAGTTCCCATAAAAGTTGTCATTCCAGCTATCAAAGATAGAACATCTATCAATGGAAAAGCAAGACAAGTGATACAGACCAAGAAGGGAAAATTGGCTTCTTGTCACAGCACACCATCTTTATCAAGATGTCAAATTCTGACCCGTGACCACAATTCTCTGGGCTGGAAGATGTCCTTCAGTTTTACCAATGAAAAAAAAAATGTCATAAGCCAGAAAAAACTTTTGTTCCCAGTGGAATCACACTGATCTTCTAATCAACTTGTTGCATGTGCACACAGACACACAAATGGCCATTTTTGAACTGTGAATACCCTGCTTTAAATCTGAAAATTCAGTTGTGTTAAAACTGCTTTTATGTTATTAAGGGAAAATGAGCACAGGGTCTTCAGAAATAAGAGAGACGGAACAATAAGTGAATTTGTACAGAATTCACCAATACCCACACTGCTGCTTCATGAATACATGAATGCAACCTGTTTTATCTTTTCTTGTTTCAGAACTAAAGGTATTCACATAAATCTAGATCTCCTTTTCTTTGGGGAATTAAGGCTGGCACCATCAGTCTCTGTCTTTACCTGTATCAGCATGGGGGAGAAAAGGCCAACCCTTCACTGTCTCTTGACAAAGGACTGAAAAAAAGTGAACAGAAGTGGATAGAAATGAATACTAAGGCACACACTGTAACAGACCTGACCAGGTCGCCATCCACCTGGGATGACGCCCCTCTCCAGCTGACAGCCACCAGTGATCTGGTTTCAGTCGCCAGCACCCCAAACTTATTAACTGACTCTGATCTTCTCTCGGTCTAATGCCAGGAGCCTCCCCCACCCTACCTTGCATCATAAGACTTTAGTTTATAGACCCCTTTGCTTCATCTCACTTTTTATACCTTTTCTCTGATCCTACTCTACCAATGACCCAAATGCCTCCAAAGGTACAACCCTGCCAGTGGCAATGGCAGTCCCCCTCTGATAGCTGGGATGTCCAAGCCTGGTTGTAAAGCCTGCCTCAGTACCACCACCAGGGGCCCAGTGGACTGAAATGTGTCTACATATCAAACAGAAGTTGGCTTCTACTGCTTCCTTTTCTTCTCCCAATACTTTGTATCCCATGGCCACCACAGTTATTTTGAAAGCATATTTTAGAGCTGGGTGATGACATTTAAATAAAGTAATCTCAATGAGGAGTTAGGGATTAATAAAAATGCAGCAGAGGACCCACGAAGCAGCACAATTTTAACAATTGGGGTTAAACTAGCACTGAGCTCATGATGGATTTTTATTTAAGTGAATTCATGTCTTGCGTCTACACTGGCAAGTAAAGTGGGCCCCTCAGAGTTGAACTGAACCTGATCATGGCTCTGAGTAATCGTGAGTCAGTTAATTAACCTCTGTAGTACCAGATCATTTGAGCTCTGAGGTCCCTTTCAACACTAAAATTCTACGTTCAGGCCCAAGTCTATTTGAGTAGGCATATTTCTCTTTCGATTGGCTTTTCTGGTAAATTTCCCCCAAAATGTTTAAGTTTGGTATTTTTTTATGCAAAGAAATGCTAAAATGGATATGGATCAAGATATTTAGTAGAGTATTTTAATAGAAGGAACTAAATTATTCTCAGATCTTTTACAAAACTGTATCTTTAAAGTTATCCCAAATTGCAGTCTCTTGCATACTTAATTTTAATTGATAATGATTTTTTAAAATAGACACTAATTTTTACCAAATGTTTCAGGATCAAATTGAATATTTTTCCTAAGATTAAAAAGATGAGCTTGTTTCTCTACTGGTAAAATAAGTGATGATCTTTAAAGAGCGGTTATAGGTGATGCTGATGCCCCCAAGTGATCTGATTCTTCTAACAGGACTCCATAACTTTCGGAGTCTTTGGGATGCCACAGCCAAACCACCAGAGGTTTTGTTGAGTGTAAATAAATGCAAAATCACTATTCATTGCCATAGAGGGCCTTATGTGTATTCACTATGTCACAATTGCATAATAAAATTTGGTGTTATCCAAAAAAAAATAAGACAGAGAAAAATCAATAGTAAGTCAACCCATATTGATAGAACACCTACCTACCAACATTCCGCTAGACGTACAGTACATATAAAACCATGGGCTTTGCCTTCAGGAAGCTTATGATTTAGTTAGAATGGCAGGACAAACGCCTGCAAAACAACAGAAGAGAGCACACAATCAAATGCTCAGTGGAATTCGTAGACACTGGTCCAAACTAATGCTGAAAGTAAGGAAATCAAAAGCAGGTCTGCTTGTTTTGCAGATTTGGCTAAAACCCTTTATTTCAGCACCATAAAGACTCTCTTCCACTGTACAGCTTCAAGCAGCTGCATTTAAAAGGAGAGAATTCTATTTTTCCCCCAAACCTGTGGCTACATGCAAAACTTATCAAGAATACTGCCAGATTAAATTATTATACTAGAAAATAACACAGCTGATCCAATGGCCTTTTAAAAAATATTAAACTTGGTCTATATATTAATGGTAACATATGAAATTAAAGGGGACAGATGGAGAAATAATGATTCTCTCACTAGTCTTCTGAACTAATACTTTGTAACTTTCTCAGAATTCAAACTTACTGAAGCATGTAAACAGAAGATAAATTTATTACTTGGTCCTTTATAATTTCATAATGCCTTATGATCCTTATTCATAACTTTTCTATTTCCATAAGCCTCATATCTGTAAATAAATTTAATTCACGGTGAAAAATGTTAAATAATATTTATTTACTGCTTTAATGAACATTTTCTCACTTAAATCTCAAAACAAACCTGTGATTATCATTATCCACCTTTACCAAATTGAAAGAAGAACAGAAACAAAAGCTAATAACGTTTACTGAGCAAGTTCTCTGTTCTAGCCCTACACTGACCAATACAGTAGCCACTATCCCCATGTGGATATTTTAAGTTTTATTTAATTAAAGTAAACAAAATTAAAACTTCAGTTTCTCAATCACATTAGCCACATCTTAAGTGCTCAATAGCCCCATGTGGCTAGTGGCTACCCTATCAGACAACGCAGATAAAGAACATTTTTACCATTGCAGCAAGTCCTACTGGACAGCACATGTATTACCTCTTTTAATTATCCCACCAATCACCACCTCAAGAAGTTGATACTGTTATTATTCACCTTTTACAGATGAATAAACTTAGGTACAGTGACTTAGCCAAGGTGAGAGTGGACCTGGCATTCCAGGTCTTACTAGCCCAGTGCTGTCCAATAAAATTTTCCACAGTGATAGAAATGTTCCAAATCTTCACTGTCCAAGATGGTAGCCACTAGCTTTATGTGGCTTGTGACCACTAGCAACGTAGTAGTGTGACTGAGGAATTGAATTTTAATATAGTTTTATTTAATTTAGATATCAATAGCTACATCAGGCTAGTGGCTACTACCTTGGAAGGCTCAGATCTAGCCCCATAGTCCAACCCTTAATCTCCACTGTATCTAATGCCCCATCCATCTCATCATTGCTACTAGCAAAGATCCATGGAGAAGGAATGAAAAAAAAAAGATGAGCCCTATTCAAACAGTAGCTTGACAAAAGTTTACTTGAAGTTGAGCCTTCTCTTTGGTCTCAATCCCTAAAGAAAGTTATACTAGGAGGTGATGGGAGTGCAGGGTTAAATCTAACATGGAATCTATTTTCCACATTTCCTTGATATTCTGGAATTACCTCTTTGCATGAGAGCCAATAAAAGTGTATACAGCATATGTTTTCCACAGGATGCAATTTTTATAGAGCAACCAGATGAATTACAACATGGGTCAGACCACAATTCTTCAGTGTGCCCAGAGAATCAGTCTGGGGGGTGGGGGGCAGGGCCGAAGACTAGACACATAACTCAATGGAGGACCAGCAAGGAGGGAGAGATGAACTAACCTCCATTCTGCAGACACTTTTTCCCCCAACTTGATACCTTTGCTTTATTATGTTTTAAGGTATCTGGAGCAGCCTGTTTGGCTTCCCTTAGGTTGTTTGTTTTGATATCAGCTTTTTATCTGCTTGGTTTTTTAAATGCGGTTCTACTGGAAAATCTTGCCATGGAACATTTAACAAGAAGAGGAAGCAAGCTCAAAAATTTCCATTTTCACACAGAATTATTATTACACGTTTCCAGAGGCCTGGGAGTCTGTCTTCCTCCAAGTTTTATGATGGGATTGTGATTTCAACTAACCCTCCAAACAGATATTCTGTCTCTATTCAGAAGATGCAATTCTAGAAACCTGTACCTGACTCTAATGATAGCTTACACCCTTTCCACTCTGAAATAACAGTGGTAGCTAGGAGGACCGAGAGGAGCAGGCAGCTCTGTAATGTTAAAGGGAAATCTCCTCTGTCTTTCCAGCTTGTTCTCCGTTCCCCTCAGCAGAATTCACCCCAAACAAAAATGTTAGAGGAGAAAGTCACAGCCGTTGCTTTTAATTTCAAGCACAGTGAGGTTTAAATCATCCAAGAGCTCATTCCAGACATGTGGGATATTACCATGTTGCTGGGCTAGGCCCCATCTTTGGTGGAACAGGTAGGTTTTGCCTCAGAGCTCTGGCATAAACTCCACACCAGTTTGGCCGATGTTAAAGAATAAACATAGCAACATATTAGCAAAACCACCTCATTTCTAAATCAAGAATACCCTTTGAAAGCCAAGATTAAAATAGTTAAATACAGTGACCTATCTTGCACAGCATATGTCTAAGCTGAACAAATTAGGAGAAAAAAATATATATAAAGGCTTCTTCTCCAATCCTACCAGCCTATTACTTTTCAATAGATGCACACACACCCAAAGGGTTTTCTGAATGTAGGAAAACAAGTTTATAATTACATAATTATGCAGACACACCACAATTTTTCTTTTATGTTACCTTTATCTTTAAAAGGCAACAGACAGGGCTGTACTAAAAAGCAATAAAGCATGGGTAATTTAATACCAAATTACATCCATATTGAAAAGTTTACATGCAGTTGAGAGCAGACAGAGGTCAGCTTTTCAACAGGACTGTCTTTAATTGTGGCCATCAGTTTTAGCAATCCCGATCTCCGGATCAAAGACAGATATAATGGGCTTCCTCAACGCTGAATAGTGAAAGCAGACAGCAGGAATGGTGCTATCTGGCACCCAAAGGTCATAAAAAAAAAAAAAAAAATTGCCAGAAAGGGAATGTGTCTCACTGTAAAATTATATATCTCAGATTATATATATATAGTTTTAAAATCATTCTCTCTTGCCCAGTTTCCAATGAGCTACTTTAAGTGAAGGGGTTTTTTTGTCACTTCGTCACAGGTGCAAGGTTTTACCTGCTTTTCCTCTAATAAGTGTGCAACCTTTGTGTAAATCTTTATTAATTTTTTCAGTTGCTTTCAATCGTGATTTTCTCCAACTTGCACAGCAATCCCTCTTTCCTTGAGGAAGGGCTATATGAGCTGAAACTGTTTTTTCTTTTTTCCCCCTCTCTTTCCCCCAGTAAATCAAATGAGGAGTAAATTATCAGCAAATCAGACAGAAACAAGTTTCCTAGATCTGCAGATCCATTCTACAAATGGAGCAATTTCATCTCTGCTAGCTCTGGGGTGGGGGGGAGTGGCATGGGAGGGGGGATTTTAAGTAGCCATGGGGGACCAGAGCGGAGATGCTAGCTGGCGAAGCATCCCCACGTTTGCATGCACAGACCTCTCAAATCTGCACCAAGAGACTACTTGCGAGAATCCATCTTTTTCCACTTAACAAGATACAAAATATAAAACACATTTGCCTCTTATTAAACCTCTCCTGTAAGTGGTTCCAGGTCCACCATTTTTAAAGGGAGGAGAGGGGAGTCAAGACCCTCTTGGGAATTTCAGTGGAGTGACTGGAGATGAGGTACAGGCTGTGAGCCTTTATTACTTTAATTTTATTTTTTTTTTTCTAAAAGCACAGAAGGAATAACATTTTAAATCATTAGCATTTGCTTTAAGTAGTTATTTCTTCCAACTGTAAGAATCCCTGCTCCCTGCCCCCTTCCCCATTAGCACCACTCCCAGATCCTGCACAGAAGAACTGCCCAGATGGAATTTCCCTCCACTGCTCAAATCTGGAAGGTGCTTTTAAAGAATTTCAAGCTCTAAATTGAGGCAGCCATGGAAGAAACTGTACTCACAGTTTTTCCTTAAAGCAGTTGGAGAAGAAAGCTCTTGTATTTATGGCACCTGAGACTGAAAGCTGACTGTGGCATCTCAGAATTATTTCAGGGGCAGCAGTTAACTGTTATGATAGAACTCCGTCTTCTCTGTTTAACAACAAGCGTTCATAGTAGTTCCCATTCAACTCAAAACTTTGTGAGAGTGACATGTGGGGCACTTTTAAGTGGTAAAACACAAAACCTAAACTTCTTAACAAATGGAATAAAATCAGCCACCTTACTTAATTTAAGATGATTTATGGTTTCTATCAAAGGAGCAGCAAAATGTGAGGAAATTTGCAAAACCAGGTAAATAAACTCCCTTCTGTGCTCTGCAAGTTCAAAATGGCAGGAGGCCATAATCAGGCACAGAAATATTGATTGGAAGATTTAGCGTTTCCTTTTGTGGGTTGGTTGTTGCTTTGCTGTCCATAGACTAAAAGAGATAAAATAAATCGCTGAATAATTCTGCATTTCAACTTTGCTCTGCCAAAAGAGAGATCCCACTTGAGGCAAGGTCTGTTTCATAATCTATAAAGTGCATGCACCCAAAAAGGCATGTCACCAGGAAGGCCTTTAGCTGTGTTTCAGGGTGGACCTTTTCTGTGCTGTATAAAGGACCAACAAACCAAGCCAGAATTCTAGAACAGGTCAGTGGGATAAATGAGCTGTGTTCTTTTGGCCAGCAATAATCAGATGCAATAATCAAAGGTGGGGTGTAGTGGTATTTTACTCCCAGCAAGATTTCACTAATGCAGTCTGTCCCTGATGCACTGCCCAGACCTCCACACAGACCTCCACACAGATTGCACTGGTTTGCCTTCTGTACCACAGTCACTCTGGCTTCAATACTATATGACAGAGAGTTGATGGATAGCTCTCCCCTTGCCTGCTCATTCTCATCAGCATTAGACCTTATTTGCTGGGCAGCAACAGGGCACCCAGCACCGTCCAGTATACTCTTGCAGCCACAGGGCCTGAAGCAAGGCACACCTTCCATCTACCTCAAAGAGAATTAAGGGCACGCCTGTTGGAAGCAGCTAGGAGCTAATAAAAGTGCCAAGTGTTGGTAAAACTTCAAGACCTCATGCTTGTACAATGTGTTAAAATAAAGAATTGCAATTATTGAGAGAGCCCAAAAGGAAAAAGGGAAATAGTTTCCTACAACAAAAAGAAGAGTAACTTTCTGATACAATTTAACAGAATTGAAGGGAAATGGAATTCAATAACTAAGAGCCAAGAAGCCTGCTCCAGGACAAAGCAGCAGGTACCACAAATGTACAGGACAGGGATCAACAGCCTGCCTTTACTCCAGAGACCCCAGTTTCCAATTGGAGAGGGCTAGCAAGATGGACAAAACCTGTCCACAGGGACACAATCAAATCCTGCCTACTGAAAGTAAAGGGATAGTTTTTTAAAACACATTTCATGTTTTAAATGATTTTTCCTGAAAATTTCCCATGTATTTGAAAGCTTAAACAAGGATTCATCAATATTTTAATTTCAACATCATCTCTAACTCTGTGGACCCCTCAGTACCTCCATTTCTTTATATTCGGAACAGAATCAGAACACGAAGAACCAGTGCACAGTGATACCATGTGACATGACCTAATGAACATGGTGAGGACATCATTTAAATATAAAATACAAACAAGGTAATGAATCAAAAACAAATGAGTTCAGCAAGCCCAAGATAGGTTGGAGATTCATTTCAGTTAACTCAACACTGAGCCTTTGGTTCCCACTTGAGTGGGAGGCCCTGCCAGATTAACTGGTCTTCAATGAAAGAATCCCCACACTGGGATCTCCACTATGCCTGCCTAATAATAATCATCACAATATACAATAATACCTAATACTTTGTATGCATGTCAAATGCTTTATACATATCATCTCAGGTAATTCTCAAACAATCCTATTAGATCAGTACTACTGTTATGCTCATCTTACAAAGAGATAGCAAAAGCTACCTACCACCTGTGATATCATCTGGAGATTTGATAGAGACTTCAGGTAAACCTAAACTGACACAAATGAGGTCAAATCATCTAGGATCTTCAGAGCAAAGAAAATGCCAATCATTAAAGGCATTCCAAAACCTGTGAATCATTTGTGATACTTCTGTTTTCTTCAGTTCCTACATCCAATTCACCACCAAATCTTTTCAATTCTACCTTGGAACCAAGTTTTCTCAACCCATTTAAAAGACTGAAAATTAACAAGGTAAGCATCTAATTCAAGAAGGTAGAAAAAGAAGAAGGCAAAGAGAGTGGAGGGAAGAAACAATTCTGATAAAAGGAGAAATTAGGTAATATAGAACAAATAATAGAAATCAACCAAACCAAAAAGTGGTTCTTTGGATATTCTATGGGTTAGCCAGGTGGTACAGCTTCCCTGAGGCTAATCTTTGAAGTCAAGTGGTGAACTGACTGAAGCCAAATGGCCTGGCTCACAGGTCTGCTAGTTGCCAACTTGGTTGGTCTAACCTCAGCTAGGACTGCTGGTCTCCTCTCTACATGGTCTCTCATCCTCTAGACCAGGTTTATTCTCAGAGTTCCAAAGACAGGGAAAGCCTAATTGCACAAACACTTTTCAAGCTTCTGCTATGTCACACTTGCTATTGTCCCACTGGTCAAAGCAAGTCACATAACTTAAGTCCAGAGTCATGTGGGTGTGGCTACAAGGAGTCAGGAATATTACTGTAACAGTCGATCGTACCAAACAATCATACCACTGGCTCTGGTCCCACCAATTTGATCTCTGCCACCACATCATAACTATTGCTTGAATCTAGTCACATTATAATTCATTATGGTAGATACTCCACAATGGACAGTAAAAGAAAAAAAAAAAAATAACTATAAAGAACTAATTTTTTTTTAACTTGCTGCATAGTTTTAAAGAGAAAGATGCTGACCTAAATTGTTCACAATTTACAGAAATTGGGACCCAAATGAAATATTCAAAGGTTGAGTCTTCAACTCACAGTTGCCACTGATGATGATGTCCAATGCAGTCAATTTGGAATGTGAATTTGAGGGATTACCAAGAGGGCTTTTATTCAACCTAATTCACCAATCTTTGTTAATTACATGATCAAGTACTTTAATAGTAAAGAATTTTACTATTTTACTGTCAAATGCCCTATTAATGGTCTTTATATGAAACAACTGTGACATCAAGTGTCTATCCAATAACATCACGTGACTGTGTCTCTGGACAGCCCCATCAAAATGAATCCAGCCTCAATTTTTTGTATATAGAAGGCTAGTCGGATCCTTGAGTCACCATCAATGGTTTTCTCAACCAAGAAAGATGGATAGCATGATGTTAGGAATTTTTCCCCAAAATTATTTTAATGGTCAAAAAAAATCTGCTGTGCTCTAAGAAGAACCTAATTTGGAACATACATTTTCCTGGCAGATTTTACATCAGAAAGCTTTGAATTTAAATATGAAAAGCCAGGATTTGCTTTCTGGACAGAATGCAATTCTAAAATGTCATGCAAATTTCTTTTTGGAAGAACAAATGCAAACATTTTGAGAAGAGCTCTAAATATGCACAGGGCTTTTGGGAAACCATGTGTAAAATACTATTTTGCCTGAGGCAATCTATCTTCCACATTTGTTGAGGAAGAAAATAATAGCCAATATTCTGTATGACTGTGTTGACGGTATGAATGGTTTTTATCTGTATGGTTCTTGTGCAGTGCACGAGGCAATTCTTTGTCAGCTTTTCTGGGAGTTCTGAAAAATCATAGGATCCACAAACTGTGCACTAGACCATGTCTATTTTTAATACGTACCCTCAAGCACCTAGTAAAGAACTAAGCATCCTACGGACACTCAAATACTTATTCACTAACTACCACATTTACCAAGACATCCTCCTCTCCACCTCTGCCACTTTCCTTATACTGAGATGAAGGGATTTTTTTCTCTTTTATTCTTGCCTGCTGTATACACACTCAATAATAATTTGCTTCACCCCACACCCCACATAAATAAAACAAGTAATGGATTCACTGGTATTGCTATCTGTTCTGCTCCCTCATTTTCTCGACTCCACCTTTTTTTCATTCTTTGGCATATGTGCATCTAACAAAGGTATTAGACATTTGGTACAGCCTCTCTAGCAGCCCTATTCAACAGAACTTCTTCAATGATGGAAATGTTCCATAGCTGCACTGCACATGGTACCTACTAGCCACATGTGGCTAGTGAGTATCTGAAATGTGGCTAGAATGACTGAGGAAATAATTTTTAATGTTATTTAACTTTAATTAATTTAAATTTACAGAGCCACATGTGGCTGATGGGATACCATAATGAACAGCACAGATTTATAGTTTCAGATTAAGCTTCTTAGAAGTTAACACTGATGGTAGAAAGAGAATTCCATTTGAGCCCTGATTTTTTCTGTAAACCCCGGGCTGGTCACTTAGCACCTGTGACACCAATCTTCTAATCTGTAAAACAGCAATAATGTCTATTTACATGATGGCTGTGATGACTAAATGAGATAAATTTTTGTAAATTGGCCAGGGCAAAGCAAGTGATCAATGAAAATTAATGCCCCTTTTTTTTAAATCTACAAAATGGGACTCAGAAAAGGCATTTTTCAGGGCAACTGTGATAATCAAATGAGATAATGAATACAAAATATGTATAAACTACAAAACCCCAAATAAATATAAAGTATTGTTAATTTCCTTAGCTGAAAAAAAGTCCAATGTATACTTTTATTTCTTTAATCACCATTATCATCTTACGTCTTTCTATTCTTTCTGGAACCTTGGAGTAATCTTTAAATCCAAGCATTGTATTTCCTTCAAACATTTTAGTCTAAACCTTTGCCAAAGATCCATGAACCCTGTTGTCTGCAGTCTTCCTCTACGTTTGTTTTTGCCTCCTCATTCTCTGCTAGTCTGATTTTCTTGTGGTTTCAAGTACTTACAAAATACTGCAAGTTTCTCAGTCATGTAAAGAGATACAATCTCACAGGATTCTTTTAAACTTTAAACGCTAAAGATGAGGGCCACAAGATTTCCTGGAATTCAAGTGTTAGTGTAAGAAAAGTGAGCATAACTTCTCAAAAAAAAAAAAAAAAAGACTGTCCTATTCTCATGCCTCCTTTTTCATGCTAACCTTTTTCACCAGCTGACTTACCTGTTTCCTCTCCTTCTCCAAATCTCAGTTTCCTCACATGAAAACTGGAGCTCCTGAGGTTACCTATGAGAAGACCATAATAATGATATTTTAGAGAGCAACTTAGGAAATGTGAAAAGACTCATTCACAAATGGGACTGCCTAAGTGTAAAGAAAATTTCATTCTGAACATGCAAAATACCTTTGGACACAAAGCTGATAGAACAGAAATTTAAGAGAACTTAAAAAAAAAGAAATTTGAAGACAATAAGCACTTGCTCTGGACCTGGTGGAGAATAAATATTCTAATCATCTTATTTAGTTTATAGACAGGTAACCACTGATGAGGGAGAACATGCAACTCAGGGCAAAGAAAACTATAAAAGATACAATATGGTGAAACGATAAGATCTGATAATCTGATTCTTAAATAGAGGAGTTTATGATCCCTTAAACAATGCTGTATATTAGAAATATTTCACAATTAAAAAGTAGACTAATTTATGATAGCTTCTTCCTGTTCTCTCAGCTTCTTCCTGTTTATCTGCTCTACATAATAAAAGGAATCTTCCTTCACCCACTGGCAGCGGTAAAGGAAGCAGTATTAAAAGTGGACAGAACATTTCACACCTATTAGGATGGCTATTATCAAATGAATGGGAAAAACAAGTAAATGAATTAGAATACTGTGTATTGCTGATGAGATTATAAAATGGTGCAGTTGCTGTGGAAAACAGTTTGGAAGTTCCTCAAAAAGCTAAACATAGAATTACCATATGACCCAGCAATTCCACTTCTAGGTATATATCCAAATGAACTGAAAACAAGGAGTCAAACAAGTACATACATGCCAATGTTCACAGAAGCATTGTTCACAATAGCCAAAAGGTGAAAACAACCCAAGTGTCCATCAAGAGATGAACAGATAAACAAAATGTGGTATATACATACAATGGAAATATTATTCAGTCCTAAAAAGAAAGGAAATTCTGATACACGCTATAATATAGATGAACCTTGAAGACATTATGCTATGGAATAAGCCATTATGCTATGGAATAAGCCAGAAACAAAGGAACAATATTGTATGATTCCACTTATATGAGATAGGTAAATTTATAAAAACAGAAAGTATAATATAGGCTACCAGGACTGGGAGGGGAATGGAAATTTTTTTTTTTTTAATGAGTACAGAGTTTCTGTTTTGGATCATGAAAGGTTCTAGAAATGGATTATGTAATTATTGTATAACACTGAGACTATACTTACTGCCATTGAGTTATACTCTTCAAATGGTTAAAAATGATAAATCTTATGTATGTTTACCACAATTTTTTTTTAAAAAGATCAACACTCAAAAACTGGGGGGTGGTGAAGTGGGCAGGAGAAGAGATAGGTGGGAACCCTAGATTGGAGAGAAGAAGAAAATATGGACAACAGAATCAAAAAGGATGGAGAGTGGCATCAAGCCAGCCATATGGCCAGGGTTTAAGAAGAAAAACAGCCAGTGAGAAGTCCTCAGGTAACCAAGGAATATTTTAAAAGAGTGAGTGTTACTATATAATTTCACGTACTTCTCACTGTGCAATGTAATAACCCTCTTTGACCTTCAAACCGTCACCAAAATTCTGCCATACATTGCACTCATGCTACTCTAGTGATATGGAATGAGGAAAGAGGGATAGTGACCAACAATAAGCAAAGTGGGGCAGAAAAAGGATAGAAATTGGACTGAGGTGCCAAGAAAATTTTGAGAGTTCACTTTGACAGTGAGACCTTAAAAATCCTCAGAAAATTTGAAATGACATAGGATTTGAAACAGACACAAATAAAGAATTAATTACAATGCCAGGCCCCAGAAAGACTGTAGGACATAGCAAGACAGACGTCTGGGAATTCAAGGCAATGAGCAGGAACCAAAGCAGGCATAAAAGATGAAAGAGTGGAATCAAGTAAACAGGGTAGCAGAATCAAGGCACTGAAATTGAAGGAATTTGCTGGGTTTTATGTGAAATGGATTGTATAGGATTCACCTCAAGGCAAGAATTTTGCCCAAGGTGGAAGAAATGCAAACAAAAGATTCTGGCTGAGATATAGAAAATCTACCAAGATAAAGTTACCCCTTCTGGCAGAAGACCTCAGACACTGGGTACTTGGCCAGGCTAAGGACCTTGTTGAAAATAATTGAGATCTTGATGAAGAAGCATAAGAAGCCAGTAACTCCATGATTCAAGCAAACTGTCAGAGCAGCTAAAAGTTTAATACACAGAACTAAGGAAAAAAACATCCAAGAAGATAGCTTCAAGATGGTGGACGAGTAAGACGTGGAGATCACCTTCCTCCCCACAAATACATCAAAAACACATCTACATGTGGAACAGCTCCTACAGAAAACCTACTGAACGCTGGCAGAAGACCTCAGACTTCCCAGAAGGTACTTCCCCACGTACCTGGGTAGGGCAAAAGAAAAAAAGAAAAAACAGACAAAAGAATAGGGATGGGACCTGCACCTCTGGGAGGGAGCTGTGAAGGAGGAAAAGCTTCCACACACTGGGAAGCCCCTTCACTGGCAGAGACAGGGAGTGGGCGGGGGGTAGTGGGCGAGGAGAGCGCAGCAACGGGTGCAGAGGGCAGAGCAGAGAGGTTCCCGCACAGAGGATCAGGGCCGACCAGCACTCACCAGCCTGAGAGGCTTGTCTGCTCACTCGGTGAGGCGAGTGGGGGGAGAGGACTGGGATTGGCTGCATGAACACAGCCTGAAGGGGGCTAGTGCACCACGGCTAGCCGGGAGGGAGTCTGGGAAAAAGTCTGGACCTGCCTAAGAGGCAAGAGACCATTGTTTCGGGGTGCGCGAAGAGAAGGGATTCAGAGCACCATCTAAACGAGCTCCAGAGATGGGTGCGAAACATGGCTATCCGCACAGACACCAGAAACGGGCATGAGATGCTAAGGCTGCTACTGCAGCCACCAAGAAGCCTGTGTGCAAGCACAGGTCACTATCCACACCTCCCCCACCGGGAGCCTGTGCAGCCTGCAACTGCAAAGGTCCAGTGATCCAGGGACAACTTCCCTGGGAGAACACACGTCGTGCCTCAGGCTGTTGCAACCTCACGCCAGCCTCTGCTGCAGCAGGCTTGCCCCGCATTCCGTACCCCTCCCTCCCCATGGCTTGAGTGAGCCAGAGCCCCCTAATCAGCTGCTACTTTACCCCATCCTGTCTGGGTGGGGAACAGACGCCCTCAGGCAACCTACAAGCAGAGGCTGGGCCAAATCCAAAGCTGAACCCCAGGAGCTATGCAAACAAAGAAGAAAAATGGAAATCTCTCCAGGCAGCCTCAGGAGCAGCAGATTAAATCTCCACAATCAATCTGATGTACCCTGCATCTATGGAATACCTGAATAGACAACAAATCATCCCAAAATTGAGGTGGTGGACTTTGGGAGCAACTGTAGACTTGGGGTTTGCTTTCTGCATCTAATTTGTTTCTGGTTTTATGTTTATCTAAGTTTAGTATTTAGACCTATTACCACTGGTAGATTTCTTTATTGATTTGGTTGCTCTTTTTTTAAATATATATATATATTTTTTTTTCCTTTTTCTCCTTTTGTGAGCGTGTAAATGTATGCTTCTCCATGTGATTTTGTATGTATAGCTTTGCTTTTACCATTTGTCCTAGGCTTCTGTCTGTCTGTTTTCGGGTTTTTTTTTTTACTATAGTTTTTAGCACTTGTTATTGGTGGATTTGGTTTTTGGTTTGGTTGCTCGCTTCTTTCTTTCTTTCTTTTTTTATTGCTTTTTTATTTTTAATAAATTTTTAAATTTAATAACTTTATATTATTTTTTTAATTTATTTCTTTTTTTTCTCCCTTGTGTTTGGAGCTGTGTGGCTGACAAGGTCTTGGTGCTCCGGCTGGTGTCAGGCCTGAGCCTCTGAGGTGGGAGAGCCAAGTTCAGGACATTGGTCCACCAAAGACCTCCTGGCCCAATGTAATATCAAACAGTGAAAGCTCTCTCAGAGATCTCCAACTCAACTCTAAGACCCAGCTCCACTCAATGACCAGCAAGCTACACTGCTGGACACCCTATGCCAAACAACTAGCAAGATGGGAAAACAACCCCACCCATTAGCAGAGAGGCTATCTAAACTCATACTAAGTTCACAAACACCCCAAAACACACCACCGGACACAGTCCTGCTCACCAGAAAGACAAGATCCAGCCTCATCCACCAGAACACAGGCACCAGTCCCCTCCACCAGAAAGCCTACACAAGGCACTGAAGCTACCTCACCACTGGAGGCAGACAGCAAAAACAATGGGAACTATGAACCTGCAGCCTGAGAAAAGGAGACCCGAAACACAATAAGTTAAGCAAAATGAGAAGACAGATAAATACACAGCAGATGAAGGAGCAAGGTAAAAACACACGAGACCAAACAAATGATGAGGAAATAGGCAGTCTACCTGAAAAAAAATTCAGAGTAATGATAGTAAAGATGATCCAAAACCTTGGAAATAGAATGGAGAAAATACAAGAAACGTTTAACAAGGGGAAGAACTACAGCAAACAATGATGAACAAAAGAATAAATGAAATTAAAAATTCTCTAGAAGGAATCAATAGCAGAAAAACTGAGGTAGAAGAATGGATGAGTGACCTGGAATATAAAATAGTGGAAATAACTACCAGAGAGCAGAATAAAGATAAAAGAATGAAAAGAATTGAGGACAGTCTCAGAGACCTCTGGGACAACACTAAATAAACCAACATTCGAACTATAGGGGTCCCAGAAGAAGAAGAGGAAAAAAACGGACTGAGAAAATATTTGAAGACATTATAGTTGAAAACTTCCCTAATATGGGAAAGGAAATAGTCAATCAAGTCCAGGAAGCACAAAGAGTCCCATACAGGATAAATCCAAGGAGAAACATGCCAAGACACATATTAATCAAACTATAAAAAATTAAATACAAAGAAAAAATATTAAAAGCAGCAAGGGAAAAGCAACAAATAACATACAAGGGAATCCCCATAAGGTTAACAGCTGATCTTTCAGCAGAAGCTCTGCAAGCCAGAAGGGAGTGGCAAGACATATTTAAAGTGATGAAAGGGAAGAACCTACAACCAAGAATACTCTACCCAGCAAAGCTCTTATTCAGATTCGACAGAGAAATTAAAACCTTTAAAGACAAGCAAAAGCTAAGAGGACTAAGCACCACAAAACCAGCTTTACAACAAATCCTGAAGGAACTTCTCCAGGCAGGAAACACAAGAGAAGGAAAAGACCTACAATAAGAAACCCAAAACAATTAACAAAATGGTAATAGGAACACACATATCGATAACTACCTAAAATGTAAATTGATTAAATGTTCCAACCAAAAGACATAGACTGGCTGAATGGATACAAAAACAAGACCTGTGTATATGCTATCTACAAGAGACCCACTTCAGACCTAGGGACACATACAGACTGAAAGTGAGGGGATGGAAAAAGATATTCCATGCAAATGGAAATCAAAAGAAAGCTGGAGTAGCAATTCTCATATCAGACAAAATAAGACTTTAAAATAAAGACTATTAAAAGAGACAAAGAAGGACACTACATAATGATCAAGGGATCAATCCAAGAAGAAGATATATCAATTGTAAATATTTATGTACCCAACACAGGAACACCTCAATACATAACGCAAATGTTAACAGCCATAAAGGGGAAATCGACAGTAACACAATCATAGTAGGGGACTTTAACACCCCATTTTCACCAATGGACAGATCATCCAAAATGAAAATAAATAAGGACACACACGCTTTATATGATACATTAAACAAGATGGATTTAACTGATATTTATAGAACCTTCCATCCAAAAAAAACAGAATATATTTTCTTCCCAAGTGCTCACGGAGCATTCTCCAGGAGGGATCATATCTTGGGTCACAAACCAAGCCTTGGTAAATTTAAGGAAACTGAGATCTTACCAAGTATCTTTTCCAACCACAATGCTATGAAACTACATATCAATTACAGGAAAAAAATCTGTACAAAATACAAACACATGGAGGCTAAACAATACACTACTAAATAACCAAGAGATCACTAAATAAATCAAAGAGGAAATAAAAAAATACCTAGAAAAAAATGACAATGAAAACACAACAACCCAAAACCTATGCAATGCAGCAAAAGCAGATCTAAGAGGGAAGTTTATAGCAATACAATCCTACCTCAAGAAACAAGAAACACCTCAAATAAACAACCTAACCTTACATCTAAAGAAATTAGAGAAAGAAGAACAAAAAAACTCCAAAGTTAGCAGAAGGAAAGAAATTATAAAGATCACATCAGAAATAAATGAAAAACAAATGAAAGAAAAAATAGCAAATATCAATAAACCTAAAAGCTGGTTCTTTGAGAAGATAAACAAAATTGATTGATTAGCCAGACTCATCAAGAACAAAAGGGAGAAGACTCAAATAAATAGAATTAGAAATAAAAAAGGAGAAGTAACAACTGACAGAGCAGAAATACAAAGGATCATGAGAGATTACTATATGCCAATAAAATGGACAACATGGAAGAAATGGACAAATTCTTAGAAAAGCACAACCTCCCGAGACTGAACCAGGAAGAAATAGAAAATATAAACAGACCAATCACAAGCACTGAAATTGAGACTGTGATTAAAAATCTTCCAACAAACAAAAGCCCAGGACCAGAGGGCTTCACAGGCGAATTCTAGCAAATATTTAGAGAAGAGCTAATACCTATCCTTCTCAAACTCTTCCAAAATATAGCAGAGCGAGGAACACTCCCGAACTCATTCTATGAGGCCACCATCACCCTGATACAAAAACCAGACAAAGATGTCACAAAGAAAGAAAACTGCCGGCCAATATCACTAATGAACATAGATGCAAAAATCCTCAACAAAATACTAGCAAACAGAATCCAACAGCACATTAAAAGGATCATACACCATGACCAAGTGGGGTTTATCCCAGGAATGCAAGGATTCTTCAATATATGCAAATCAATCAATGGGATAAACCATATTTTCAAATTGAAGGAAAAAAACATATGATTATCTCAATAGATGCAGAAAAGCTTTTGACAAAATTCAACACCAATTTATGATTAAAAACCCTCCAGAAAGTAGGCATAGAGGGAACTTACCTCAATATAACAAAGGCCATATATGACAAACCCACAGCCAACATCATCCTCAATGGTGAAAAACTGAAACCATTTCCACTAAGATCAGGAACAAGACAAGGTTGTCCACTCTCACCACTATTATTCAACATAGTTTTGGAAGTTTTAGCCACAGCAATCAGAGAAGAAAAAGAAATAAAAGGAATCCAAATCGGAAAAGAAGTAAAACTGTCACTGTTCGCAGATGACATGATACTATACATAGAGAATCCCAAAGATGCTACCAGCAAACTACTAGAGCTAATCAATGAATTTGGTAAAGTAGCAGGATATAAAATTAATGCACAGAAATCTCCTGCATTCCTACACACTAATGATGAAAAATATGAAAGAGAAATTAAGCAAATGTTCCCATTTACCATGGCTACAAAAAGAATAAAATATCTAGGAATAACCCTATCTAAGGAGACAAAAGACCTGTATGCAGAAAACTATAAGACACTAATGAGAGGAATTAAAGATGACACAGACAGATGGAGAGACATACCGTGTTCTTGGATTGGAAGAATCAACATTGTGAAAATGACTATACTACCCAAAGCAATCTACATATTCAATTCAATCCCTATCGAACTACCAATGTCATTTTTCACAGAACTAGAACAAAAAACTTCACAATTTGTATGGAAATACAAAAGACCCTGAATAGCCAAAGCAATCTTGAGGAAGAAAAATGGAGCTGGAGGAATCAGGCTCCCTGACTTGAGACTACACTATAAAGCTACAGTAATCAAGGCAGTATGGTACTGGCACAAAAACAGAACAGGATAGAAAGCCTAGAGGTAAACCCACACACATATGGTCACCTTGATAAAGGAGGCAAGAATATGTAATGGAGAAAAGACAGCTTCATCAATAAGTGCTGCTAGGAAAACTGGACAGCTACATGTAAAAGAATGAAATTAGAACACTCCCTAACATCATACACAAAAATAAACTCAAAATGGATTAAAGACCTAAATGTAAGGCCAAACACTATCAAACTCTTAGAGGAAAACAGGCATAACACTGTATGACATAAATCACAGCAAGATCCTTTTTGACCCACCTCCTAGAGTAATGGAAACAAAAATAAACAAATGGGACCTAATGAAACTTTAAAGCTTTTGAACAGCAAAGGAAACCATAAACAAGACGAATATACAATGCTCAGAATGGGAGAAAATATTTGCAAACGAAGCAACTGACAAAGGATTAATCTCCAAAACATACAAACAGCTCATGCAGCTCAGTATCAAAAAACAAATAACCCAATCCAAAAATGGGCAGAAGATCTAAATAGACATTTCTCCTAAGAAGATATACAGATTGCCAACAAACATATGAAAGGATGCTCAACATCACTAATCACTAGAGAAATGCAAATCAAAACTACAATGAGGTATCACCTCACACCAGTCAGAATGGCCATCATCAAAATATCTACAAACAATGAATGCTGGAGAGGGTGTGGAGAAAAGGATTGCACTGTTGGTGGGAATATAAATTGATACAGCCACTATGGAGAACAGTATGGAGGTTCCTTAAAAAATGAAAAATAGAACTACCGTAAGACCCAGCAATCCCACTATTGGGCATATACCCTAAGAAAACCATAATTCAAAATGAGTCATGTACCACAATGTTCATTGCAGGTCTCTTTACAATAGCCAGGACACAGAAGCTATCTAAGTGTCTATCAACAGATGAATGGATAAAGATGTGGCACATATATACAATGGAATATTACTCAGCCATAAAAAGAAATGAAATTGAGTTATTTGTAGTGAAGTGGCTGGTCCTAGAGTCTGTCATACAGTGTGAAGTTAGTCAGAAAGAGAAAAACAAATACTTTATGCTAACACATGTATATGGAATCCCCCCCCCCCAAAAAAAAGGTTCTGAAGAACCTAGTGGCAGGACAGGAGTAAAGACACTGACATAGGGAATGGACTTGAGGACATGGGGAGGGGGAAGGGTAAGCTGGGACGAAGTGAGAGAGTGGCATGGACATATATACAATACCAAATGTAAAATAGATAGCTAGTGGGAAGCAGCTACAGAGCACAGAGAGATCAGCTCGGTGCTTTGTGACCACCTAGAGGGGTGGGACAGGGAGGGTGGGAAGGAGATGCAAGAGGGAGGAGATATGGGGATATATGTATATATATAGCTGATTCACTTTGTTATGCAGCAGAAACTAACACACCATTGTAAAGCAACTATACTCCAATAAAGATGTTAAAAAAAAAGAAAAGAAACATCCAAGAAGAGGTCTGTTAGGATTGCTATCAACTCTGGGGAGAGTTGAATGCATCCACTATGCTGCTCCAACTCAGAAATAATCAGAGCCAAATGCAAGCACACTTGAAAGCATTCCTCAAAGTCCACACAAACCCATCAACTATGGTGGCAGCCTCACAAGGACAAGGGGCTTCTGATCAAACAGTGAATGAACAATAATCTACTCTAACCCAGAGGCAACCCTAAGTAGCCAGGCTGAAAGAAAAAAGGGGGAGGAGGGGAATCTTAGCAAGGTCATTACAGGATACACACTTCAAGAGAAAGAGACTTTCAAGAATTATTTCAACCAAGCCAGTAAACAAATACAAAACAAAATGAGCAAACAACAACAAAATAACCCTGGGAGAGGGAATCAGCATCCAAAGTTGCTAAATTATTTAAACGCTTCCTGAAAATTACAAGACACGCAAAGAAACAGAAAGGTGTGACCCACGCACAGGGAAAATATCAAGCAATAAAAGTTGCTTTAAATAGACCCAGGTGATATAGACTATGCAGACAAAGACCTCAAAGCAGCCATTATGAGTACCTTCAAAAACTAAAAGTTAGGAAACTGTGAATATGTTACTAAGAATTAGGAGAAGCTAAGATGACAATGACTCATAAAATGGAGGGTATCAATAAAAAGATACTATTACAAAGAACCAAATAGAAATTCTGGAGTTGAAAGCACAGTAACCAAAATGAAATATTCACTAGAGGGGCTCAACAGAGACTAATAGATATTAGGCAATTTGAAGAGCAGAGGGAAAAATAATAAATAAAAATGAAATGAAGAGAAGTGTGGGACACTGTTATGGGTGCTGACATACATGTAATGGGACTACCAGGAGAGGCGAGAAGGAAAACAACAGAAGAAAAAATACTAAAAGAGTAGCTGAAAACTTCCAAAATTTGATGAAACACATTAATCTACATACAAAGAAGCTCAGCCAAGTTCAAGTAGGATAAACTTAGAAGATCCACACCCAGGCACATGAATAATCACAAAGATAAAATCCAAAGAAAAAGAAAAAAGTCTTGAAAGTGATAAGAGAAAAACAATCCAACATGTACAAGGGAACGCCAATATGATTAAGAGCAGACTTCTCATTACAAACAGTGGAGGCCAGAAGGCAATAGGATGACATATTCAAAGTGCTGACAGTAAAACACTGTCAATCAAGAATCTTATATCCAGCAAAACTATACTATTTCAGAAATGAAAGTGAAAAAGATATGCCCAGGTGAACAAAAATCGAGATCATTTGCCATAGTAGACATACCTTACAAGAAATACTAAAGGAAGTTCTGCAGGCTGAAAGTGACACCAGACAGTAATTCAAATCCACACAAAAAACAAGTGTCAATACAGGTAATTATGTAGGTGATTACAAATGACAGTATAATTGTATCTTTCTGCTCTTAACTGATTTTAACATCAATTTCATAAAACAAATATATGTAATTATATTGTTGAGCCTATAACATAAAAATATAATATATTTGACAAGAGCACCAAGGAGGCAAGCAGGAGTAAAGTTCTATCTGAGTAAGGAAATGACATCAGATGGAATTCAAACCCACAGTAAGAAATGAAGAGAACCAGAAAGAGTAAATAAGAACATTAATATAACACACTCCATACATATTGATATATACTTGTTCTACTTTCTTCTCTCAGCTTCTTTAAAAGTATAAGATTAAATAAAGTAATAATTATAATAATGTATTATACCTGATATGTTTAATAATAATAGCACAAAAAGAAGTGGCAATGCACTAATTAAGTTTTTTAGGCTTCACTGAAACAAAGTCAGTATAAATCTGAAGTAGATTCTGATAACTTAAAATTTAGACTTATAAACCTTAGAGCAACCACTAACAAAATTAGCCAAATAGAAATTAAAAGTCTCTAATGGAATTAAACTGTTACACTAGAAAGTATCTAATACAAAAGAACACAATTAAGGAGGAATAGAGAAACCAAAAGTGCATGATGAACATAGAAAACAAAAGGCAAAGTGGCAGATGTAATTTCAACCATATCAAAAATAATATCACTAAATATGAATGGATTAAACAACCTGATCAAGAGGCAAAGGCTACCAGACTGGATTTTAAAAAAACAATAACTATACACTGTCTGCAGGAGATACATGCTACATTCAAGGATCCAACTTGTTGAAAGTAAAATGATAGAAAAAGATATATCATACAAGCAACAATAAAAAAAAAACCTGGAATGGCTATATTAATATCAGACAACATTGACTTTAAAACAAAAACTATGTTATTGGTGATAAAGAGGGATATTTCATAATGATTGAAAAGATCACTCTATCAGGAATATGTAATGATTACAAAAAGATGTGCACTTAACAACAGAGCCACAACATACATGAAGCAAAGACTTTAATTTTACAGAATTGAGGGAAAAACAGACAATTGAACAACAATTGTGGGAGTCTTCAATACCCCACTTTTAATTACTGATAGAAGATCAATAAAGAAATAGAAATTTAAACAATACTATAAATCAAATACATGTAACAATCATCTATAGAACATTCCACCCAACAGCAGCAGAATACACATTCTTCTCAAATACACATGGAACATTCTTTAAAACAGACCATATGCTAGGCCATAAAACAAACCACAATAAATTTTAAAGGACTACAATTATACAAAGCATCTTATCTGATCACTATAGAATTAAATTAGAAATCAATAACACAAAGAAATTTAAGAAATTCACAACTATGTGAAAATTAAACAGCATATGCCTAAGTAACCAATGGGTCAAAGAAGAAATCACAAGGTGAGTTAGAAACTACTTTGAGACGAATGAAAACAGAAACACAACATACCAAATTTTATGGGATACATCTAAAGCAATACTCAGGAGGAAATTTATAGCTGTAAAAACCTATATTATAAAAGAAGAAAGATCTCTAATCAGTAACCTAAATTTCCACTTTAAAAAACTAGAAAAAGTAGAATGAACTAAACTCAAACCTAGAAAAAAGAAGAAAATAATGAACAATAGACCAAAAAGAAATAAAATAGAAAATAAAAACTTAAGAAAATCACCAAACTAAAGTCTTTTTATATGAAAAGATCAACAAAATTAACAAACACTTAGCAAGACTGGCCAAGGGAAAAAAAAGAGAGAGAGAGAGAGAAGGCACAAATTACCAACATCAGGAATGACATAAGACTGCTACCAACCTTACAAAAATATTTTTTTTAATAATTTAAGGTAATATTATGAACAGCTATATGTTAACAAATTAGATGACTCAGATCAAACAGATTCCTAGAGAGATATAAATTATGAAAATATACCCAAGAAGTAGTAGAAAATCTGCAAAAACTTTAAAAGTAAAGAGGGCAATCAGTAATTTTAAAACTTCTCCCAAAGAAAAGTCCAGGCCCAGATTTCACTAGTGAACTGCATCAAATATTCAAGAAAGAATTAATACCAATCTTTCACAAACTCTTCCCAAAAAATAGAAGAGGAGGGAATACATACCAACTAATTCTACGAGGTCAGTATTACCCAGATGCCAAAACCAGACAAAGATCTAAAAAGAGGGGGAAAAAAACCAAGAAACTACAGACCAATATTCATTACCAATATAGATACAAAAATTCTCAACAAAATACTAGCAAACCAAATCCAGTAATATATAAAAAGGGAATACACACCATGACCAAGTGGAATTTACCCCAAAAACAAAAGAATGATTTCAAATCCAAAATTCAATTAATGTAATACACCATATTATCAGAATAAAGGATCAAAAAAATACACACTATAAGCAGAAAAAAACACTGGACCAAATCCAACACCCTTTCATGATAAAAACACTCAATAAACTAGAATTAGAGGGAGTTTATTCAACGTGATAAAGGACATCTACTATAAAACCACAGTTAACATTGTACTCAATGGTGAAAGACTAAACGCTTTCCCCCCCAAGATCAGGAACAAGACAAGGACATCTGCTCTCACCATTTCTATTCAACATTATAATAGAGGGTCTAGCCAGGGATACTTGGCAAGAAAAAAAAGAAATAAAAGGTATGAAGATTGAAAAGGAAGATGACAAGATCTTTTACATATAAAATCCAAAGGCAACAAATAAAAAAAATAAATTAGCACTAATAAAAGGTTCAGCAAGATTTCAGGATACAAGATCAATATCAGAAAATTAATTGTATTTCCATACACTTGAAATAAATATTGCAAAATGAAATTAAGAAAATAATTCTATTTATAATAGCATCAAAAAGAACAAAATACTTAGGAATAAATTTAACAGAAGAAATGAAAAGCTGTAGATGGAAAACTATAAAACACTGCTGAAAGAAATTAAAGAAAATATAAATAAATGGAAAGATATTCCATGTTCATGGATCAGAAAGATAAATATGGCAATACCTACCATAGTGATCTACAGATTACACACAGTCCCTATCAAAATCCCAGTTAGCTTTTTGTAGAAATTGACAAATGATCCTAAAATTTCTATGGAAAAGGAAGGGATCCAGAATAGACAAAAACAGTCTTGAAAAAGAAAATAGTTAGGGACTCCCGCTTCCTGATTTCAAAACTTACTACAACGCTATAGTAATAAAGACAGTGTAGATCAATGGAACAGAGTTGAGAGTCCAAAAATAAACCCTGACATTTATGGCCACTGATTTCTGACAAGAGTGCCAAGACAATTTTATAGGGATAAGGTTCTTTACAAAAAACAGTGCTGGGACAATTGGATAGCCACATAAAAAAGAATGAAGTTGGCTTTCTACCTCACACCACACATAAAAAAATTAATTCAAAATGGATCATAGACCTATATGTAAGAGCTACAACTATAAAACTCTTAGAAGAAAACATAGGAGTCAATCTTTATGATGCTGGATTAGGCTAAATTTTCTTAGATACAACACCAAAAGCACAAGTGACCAAAGAAACAAATAGGCAAACTAAATAACATCAAAATAAATTTATAACTTTTGAGCTGCAAAAGATACCATCAAGAAGTTAAGACAACTTACATAATGGAAGAAAATATTTTCAAATTAAATATCTGACAAAGACTTGTATCTAGTATATACAAAGAACTCTTACAACTCAAAAATGAAAAGACAAATAACCTAATTTAAAAATGTGCAAAAGATCTGAATAGACATTTCTCTAATGAAGATATACAAATGACCAATAAGCACGTAATATTCACTATCATTAGTTATAAGGGGAATGCAAATCAAAACCATAATTAGAGACCATTTCACATCCACTAGAACAGATATAATCAAAAACACAGTATGTGTTGGAGAACACGTGGAAAAATTGGGACCCTCATACGTTGCTAGTATAGATGTAAAATGGTACAGCCACTGTGGAAAACAGTTTTGCAGTTCCTCATAAGGTTATAACAGTTACGAAATGACTCAGCAATTCCACTCTTAGGTATATAGCCAAGAGAAATGAAAACATTTCTACGATTCCCTTAACCTTTGCCTCATGGCTGTTTTTTCATGGTCACAAGATGACTGACTCATTCCTTGACATCACTTCCAAATTTCCGGACAAAAGAAGGTAAAAATAAACGGAAAAAAGTTTCAAACTTGCTTACCAGTTAGGTCTACCATAGGAGGTTTCTAGGAGATTAGCTCTCCTAGGAACTTCGCTTGTTCATTAGGTAGAATGTTTGTCATTTGGCCATCCCTGGCTGAAGGTGACTATAGGAAAGAGGTCTGAGGATATGGACTAGGCCAACCATCCAGCATTGTCTGCCACCATAACTTAATAATTTATTAAGTGCTTTACTTAGCACTATCTAGCACGCATTACTTTCCCATCTAACCTTACAAATTTGCATGTAGTTAGGCTTTGGTGAAGACCATCAATGGGGTAGGGTTTCAGAGATCATCTAGTCCAACACTCCCCATATGATTATGGGCAAGAAGTCATTCAGATCCTGCTTGAACCATTTCATGAACCACTATCTCATGAAGTAATTCACTCCGGACAAAGAAAACTACTTCATCCAAGCCATATCTACCTCACTGTGGGCTCATTTGTTTAAAGTATTAGAAAGTCATATTAATTAAGAAAGCATCATCTCATTTAAATCTTAGAACAGCTATATAAATTGGTAAAACAGGCATTATAAATCCCATCTAACCAACTGGAAATCTGAAACTCAGCTAATTTAGGAGACTTGAATCCAGACTGTCTAATGAAAAACGATAATACTAGGCCAATTCCTTTTCCACAGGCAGTCCTTCACATATTTTAAGCTGACGCCCATGAACAATTGATGGGTCAGCTTTGGGTGATCCATGGAGCTGTTAAAATTGTATTCAATGTATTATCCATTTTTTGTAGAAAGGGTCCTTAGCTGTCATCAGATTTTACTGTGACTCCATACTTACTGACTCCCCAAATGGTGAAAAAATACTGATTTAAAAATGATTGTGAAATGTTTCTCCTTTCCCAGAGTTTTTACTTCCTCAGATGAAACATCTCCAGTTTCTCCAGTCATGCATCTTGATTTCCCCTATTCTTCCCCTCAGACCTATTCTTCCCTGCTCTTCCCTATCTTATCAAATGGCAGTCACCTGAGAGTCATGTTTGATTCCTTACCATCCCACACTCTAACCTCCAGTCCAACACAAGAGCTGCTAATTTTCCTTTTCAATTTCCTTTTCAATACACATTTCTTCAATTCAGCTGCCATGATCATTTCTAGATAGAGCTAATGCAGTCTCCTAATTGCCCCCTTCCTCCTTCCATCCTCACCCCTCTTTCAACCAAGAATAGTCTTTCTAAAATGTCAAGTAAATCATATTATTCCCTTGCTTGAAACATCTGTGGTTTCCTCTGACACTCAGTAAAACTTCCAACCGCCTACCCATGGCCCTGAAGACCATGGGTGATCTGACCCAAGCCTTCCTCTCTCTGATGCTACCTCACTCTTCTTGCTCCCCTCATTCACTGCATTGGATTGACAGCAGCCTGCTTTCAGTTCCTAGCACATGTCACATTTCTTCCCATCTCAGGACCGTTCCTCTCTTCCAGAATGTCCTTTACCCCATTCCTCCCCATCCTTCTGTCCTCAGTTTAAGTATTATTTCCTCAGAGATACTCTGACAATCTTTCTAAATTAGGACTAATTCAACTCTCCCTATTTATCGCAGCTCCTTAATGAGTTGTTAATTAGTTAGCAAGCTAGTATGTGTGTGCGCGTGTGTTTGTTTATTCTATTTTCCCCTTTAGACTATAAGCTTCATGAGGGTAGGTTCCATATTTGTCTTTTACCGTTGTACTTCCAGTGGCTTGTTCAGTGCTGGCTAGATGATAAGCACAAAAACGTCAATGAATGAATGAAAGAAGACCCAGTTTCAAGTCCTCTCACCATCCTGAACATATTCTAATGTGTAATATACCTCTTAAAATGTGGTCCCAAAATTAAACTCAAATTTCCAGGTGAGGCCTAACCCTTCCAGAGAGGTCTGGGCATGCCATGTTCACCTAATTCTTCTCTCCTTTTCAATATCAAAATAGGCTACTTCACAAACCTCCACAAGGAAATGTTCTAATAAGCTCTGTGTCTCTGCCATTGGTAAATGTGAGCATATATATATACTCAGTATATCACAAATTAAAGAGAGATTTTGATTATGGACTCATAAAGCATCAGTACAGAATGCAGCAAGCCTCTGGCTCCCAATTCAGAGCTTTTTGTATTGCCTTCCTAAAATCAGTTGACGATGCCCCAATTTAAACTTCCGTCCCCAAGTGAAAAATATTTCAACATGTTGGCCATCAGAATATGCACAATGAAGATTTGTATTTCTAGTGCCCTGCCTCCAATATGCATGATAGCCTATCAGTTTGTTTCCCCTTCAACCTTCATGCTACAAAGCACAAAGGCACCAGGAGTCCCAAGTATCTAGGGGTTTTTCTGGACACAACAGATTCAGCTTGTTTTCTGAGTGCAGGGCTAAGTTCAAAAGATGTTCTACAACTCAGGTATATAAACAAGCTAGAGCTGGAAGAGGCTGCTGTGAAATCAACGTGTCATCTCTGCTTTGTTAGATAAGCAACACACAAAATCAAACCAACCTGTTAAAATTATTACCATCTCCCTACTTACCAACAATGATGCAGTGGACGGCAGAGAGCATTAATCACTTGAAAACATCTAATCAGTGCAGAGACCTTTTATATTACCATTTAAATTCTTAACTGCCTTCAGCCTGATTTCTTTTAAGCGAAGGCCCACAGGCCTTACACATTTCATGGTTATGTTCTCTAGTTATGTAGCCTTTATTTTCTTCCTAGTGTCTCATTTTTGTCCCCCTCCCCCATTCCATTCTTTCCCTTCAAATGGACAGAACCTGGTTCCTATCACCTAGAGATGAATTAACCTTTCCAAATATCCTGACATCGGCTTCCTAGAAAAGTTCCCCAGAGCTCTGTGACCGATGGAGAAGAGAGGCAGCTTGGCTTTGACTTTAATATACATTTTGAAATACCTTTTGCAGGAAGGCTGGAAATAAGGAACTAATAACAAAGTGCTTCTAAAATTACCGGTAAATCTGAAGCATTCTGCCCGGTGCATGGCCTTTTGAGAGTTTTTAATTCATCAATTAAGTGATCAAAGATCTTGTTCAAGATACGATTACATTTCTTTTGTTCTCTTTGCACAATCATATTAAAATCGATAGCATTCCTAAAATCAAACGGGTTCCAAAGCTAAAAATAAAAACAGACAAAACGACACCCTAACATTCATCACCTTCGACAGGCTATGATTGGTCCTTAACTAATTGGGATACAAGTGCTAGGACAAACCATTCCACGGTGATGATATCACGAAGTTTCCACATTCCTAAAGCAGCTACTATGCATTTAGGCTGTAGCCAGGCCCTTCTGGGAAAGGGTGCAGACAGAGAAATTCTAGCTACTTGCCAAGGCCAAACCCAAGAGTAAATAATTTCAATAATAGAGAACGGAGGTCTTTAAGTGGCTGCTGATGACCTTTGTCACATACACAGGATTACTCTTCCTTATACCACTGAAAACCAAACAAATCCATAGCCTAAGAATCAGAAGGAAATATTTCTTAAATTACCACAATCCTTCTTAATCCTTGTTCCCCAGGAGTCAGTTATGTTTATTGTATTTTGTCTGAATATTCTTGCTTGTCTAAAAGTGGAGCTAATAAGCTATTTCTCTAAAAGGTCAGACAATAAATATTTTAGGCTTTGTGGGCCCCTCAGTCTCTTATACAACCATTCAACTCCACCACTGTACCGTGAAAGCAGCCATAGAGGACATGTCAGTGAATGGGTGTGGTTGTGATCCAATAAATCTTTATTTACAAAAACAGGCACTGGGCCAGATTTGCCTGTGGACCACAGTTTGCCCACCCCGTCTCTAACACATGGTCATGACCATAACCCACTCTTGGGGACCTTAATCTACATCACATGAATGCTGGACAATTTGTAGGAGAGTTCTTATTATGACCTCAGGATAGAAAAATAGAATTGGTCTGATAGTGGAAAGAAGGTTATTGAGCCACAAGCATAACTTTCATATGGTTTTCTCTTCAAAAAGTTCATTTTACTCTCCAAATTAAATTTTTTGGAAACATTCAGTGTTTCTTTTAAAGAACATTAGATTTCACATTGCATCCCAGTTATTTATTACCTGAGTTTGGGTCTTAACAAATATGATTTTGTTATTCTCTGTCATCAGTGGAGCAAGCACATGTGGTTCTGATTGACAAAATTGTGATAAAATTCACTGCATCCTTTAAAGAAAAGTGATTGAAAAGTTTTCAGACTGCTGCAGAGAACACAGGGGGGAAAACGAGAGGATTGAATTTCAACAAAAGACATGCCAGATTTTTTTCCTGCTCTTATTCTTCAACATTCTCCCACTACTCAGTATCTAATTAGATACTGGAACAATCTTGGAATCATGTGTTTCTCTTTAAACTTTTGGCCAAGTCCATCTCACTATGGTTAATGTTGGGTACACTTAGGTTCCCTGCCAGGGACTAGTATTGGGTGACATCACATGCTGTGTCACAAACAATGGAACAGAAATAAGTGTGCACGCTCTGAGACAAGCAAAACACTCGCAGTCATTTTGGTTTTCCCTCTTTTCTTTTACTTCAAATCCATGTTCATTTGTTTGCTTGAAAACCCTCCTTTGTCTCTCAACTTTTTCCAGAAACAGATATCCCTTGCTATTATTGCCCCCAGAAAAAATTACAATTCAATTTTTTTTTAAATCTCATGGGCTCACATAATGTCTGCATTGTTGATCTCTGTTGGAAGAGCTTTCTTGATTAACTTAAGAGTGAACAAAACACAGGACATTCATTGAGAACACCACAGCAAGTCACCACATAACCTATCTGCCCTTATAAATAGGTCGCCTACTGGACAAGAAAAAAGACAGAATGGACATAATGCAAACAACATGACCTTCAAAGCTGTCTGGCATGTGGTTGTTTCCCTCATGAACTGATATTCATATCTGAGAATGACCATCCCATCTCCATGCTACAGCCTTCTTAATACAGAACTGGAACAAAAGGAAGTTATGTAACTCATCAGCTACTAGGGGAATGTTGAGGATGCCAAAAAAGACACAGACATAGTCGGACCTTTTTAACTTGAAAAAAAAAAAGTGTCGTTTGTGAGTGGAGAATAAATATCCTGAAACTCTCTTCCATATGTCTGCTTTCCTTCTACTGGGCTACATTCCAAAGAGGTCGTAGTAGTTCCATGTTTTTCTCTAAAATATGAAAAACTATTCTGAACAGATTTTAAAAATGTTTTTCTTCACGGTCACTAATGCACAAATGTTCCTCCGTAATTGCTTTCAAGTGAATTTAACAATATTCGCAATTCCTTGGCTAGGTGATTCCTGATTTAAGAAGTAATTTGAAGAGTCACTCTCATCAGATGATCCTCAACTACTGGTGATGGGAAACACGCACTTTTTAAATATATTGCTTGACAATACAAACTATCTACTTAGTAACACTGCCCCATGGCTACCGATATTGTACTTCTGACTAAATGCTTGCCATAAGCATAATGCTTTCTAAATGTCCTTTTTAGCAAACTCAAAATATTCCTTTGAGGGTTGAAGATGCCAGTAAACTGTAGGACCTAGACCTTTCACTGGGTCATCATCTATATGCAAAATATCTTGGTAAATTATGGGCCTGAAATGTGCGTACATTCTGATATTAGACATTTTTGCTTACCCAAACCAGCAGGTCCGTCATCTTGCTTATCTAGCTTATTGAAAATTCCCAGAAAAATGACTATCACCTAGGATTCCCACAATAAACCATGCTAAACTGACCAACTGTCTTACTGCTAGCTAATCAGTTCTCCATTTCTCTTGCTTTTTCAGTGGGTTCCTTTAAATTTTTTCCTCTTTTGTTCTATGTCTTTATTTTGTGTTATTCCATACCACCCCTAAGGCAGAAATGTGGGCTTTGACCAGCTTAGAAAAATATAAATAATCTCAAAACTGTATGAAGTGAATTCAGCTCAAAGAAGGGTGAAAGATTTGGTAAAGATTTCAAACATTTTGATCAATTCTAACTCAAAAGACTATATTCAAGTTGAGTATTTAACCAGGGCCTGATTCAAAGCAAAACCATAATAAAAAAAAATCTCGGGGCTTCCCTGGTGGCGCAGTGGTTGAGAGTCCGCCTGCCGATTCAGGGGACACGGGTTCGTGCCCCGGTCCGGGAAGATCCCACATGCCGCGGAGCGGCTGGGCCCGCGAGCCATGGCCGCTGAGCCTGCGCGTCAGGAGCCTGTGCTCCGCAACGGGAGAGGCCACAACAGTGAGAGGCCCGCGTACCGCAAAAAAAAAAAAAAAAAAAAAATCTCAACTCATCTTCATATCTTTAGTCAAAGGAATAATAATTCCATATGTCATTTTTATAGAGGTTAAAAGATATACACGTCCTGATTTTTTTTGATAAATTATCAACATTTGGAAAAGAAATTCATTATGCTAAAAAACAGCTGCAAATTTACATTGAGAAAACTTCCTTTGGTTCAGAGTTCTGTCCTGTCAATGGATATATAAATTTATTATTTTTACATTTGTCTTTATATGGAAGCATCTCAACTGCTTCTAATTGTCTTTATTTTTCTTCCCTGAATCTTTTCTAGCTCCACTACATTTTTATTCAATTACAGCAAACAAAGAAACCTGGGACGGCTATTCTAGAGCAGACACATTATGGTCTTAAAAAAGATATATTCTCATACACTAAATGGTTTAACAAGTCCTATATACAAGTTAGCACAGAAACTCAAGTTGTTTCCGGCTAGTAGTCTCAGCTGCAACAGTGGGTGTTGTTTTCCCCACTAGCTCCTGTAGTAATTGGTAAAAGTCAAGCTGGGGAAAGTTTCTTTTCTCCTGCACCCTAACACATTAGCAACAGCAACCAGAGAATGCTGCCAATTAGTGTTTTGTTTAAGCTATTATTTTGATCAGCTTTGAAAATTAGAAGAAAACTTATTTAGTAATAATTGCTTTTGAAAGAGTATGGTCACCACTTATAGAATTAAAATCAGGATATACAAGTTCCAAAACTCTGACAAAAATAGAAGCAAAGAAAACACAGTTTATGGTTCAAAAGAGAGGAAACAGCAAAAATACATGATTAAAAAGGAAGCTCTAAAAGCAGTAAGAGTGATATAGATTAACATAATAATTATAGTAAATATAAATGAATTAACTACTCTTATCGGACAAAAATTCTTAAACTGGATTTTAAAAATTGCCTAAGCACTTAAAAGTGACATAGAAAATTTAAAAAAGGATGGACAAAGATGTAACAGACTAACATAAACCAAAATAAAGTGATAGTTCCTATATTAGTACCAGTGAAAGCAAAAATCAAGGCAAGGCATTAAATGAATAAAGAGGGTATTACTCTATTGATAAAAGGTACAATATATATAATGAAACTGTAACAATCATTAATTTTTATGCATGGAATAACACTGCCCTAGATTAGAAAAATAAAATTTTTTAAGTAAAGGAAAAGCAACAAAAATGCAAGAAACACCAGAGTAAAAATCTGACAGATTAAATTAACAAAATAGAAATAATACATATGATTACCCCCACACAAAGCAAAGCAAAAGCAAAGCAAACATTTTAATATCCATAGACTATTAATATTATTTTCCCATATATTACCTAAAAAGAAGTATTGACTGAACATCAAACAGTAAAAATTATACAGACAGCATACTCTATTATGTGCCCACAGTGTAATAAAACTTTAAGCATGAACTAAAGAAAACAAAACCTTCAACAACTTGAACACTTTTTAGGGCCTCTTAATTGAAAGCACTCGCAGATTATTTAGGAAATAATGATAACACTACTATAGTAACACTTTTAAGATGTAACTAAAGCTATGCCCAGAGGCAAATTAATAACCTTAATTGTTAACTTATTAAACAGTAAGGAATCAAAATAAATTAAAATATTTAAATACAAATATTTTTAGATATGTATGCATATGTTTTTAATGTATATAGGATACAATTAAAGAAGCCCATCACGCTCAACCTCTATATTCACAGAGGAAATGCTTGATGGTTGGCTCCTGGCTACTATTTGTGGTTGGGGAAAGGAAGACCTACCAGTAATGTATCAACTGCTATGCTCGGAGAGAACCCTAACAAGAAAAACCGAACAAAAAAATATACAACTGCCAGAAACATGAGCTTGTACTAGCTATAAATACTGAGCAACCCAGATGAGATGTTCCCAAATGCTGAACTATACAGACCAGTGGTGTCAAAGTATTGCATACCTATTTTTAAAAGTAGGAATCCTGAGAAGTAGGATTCCTTGAACTTCCAAATCAGAATCTCCAGGGGTAGGGCATAGGGGGGTCTGTGTTTTTAACAAAGCCTTCTGGTGAGTTTAAGTCACTGGATATTGATCATCATAGTTAAGTATCAGGCAATAAGGAAAAATAACTAAATACATGAAGACTATCAGCAACTGAAAGAGGGAAAACAACTGAAAAGATAGAGAAAATAGACCTGATATTAAGTACTCTCTACTGTTTCCTGTTTTAACTCTCAGTCTCAGTGGAATTAAAGAGGCTATTTCATCACTGAAGCAAGAATAGAATTTTTAAAAAGAAAGAAGGGGGAGGGGGAAGGAGAAACTACTTGAGAACAAGAATGAATTCTTCAAAATTTAGGGGGAAAAAAAAAGAATGGGTGTTGCCTTTAGTAAAGGCAGTGAAGAGCAGAATAGAAACTACTGAAAACTGAATGAATACATCAGAAGACCAGAAAGAATTCTCCACATCATAAGAGTTTTTAACAGAGCAAATGGAGAGAAGAGAGGCGCGTGATGGCTTTGTAGTGTGTCAGTTTGGCTAGAATGAATTACATTTCCCAGAATTTTATTTTATATGTATATAATTTTATATATACACATACTATTTACGTACCACTATCCAAAGGAATTATCCATTTAATCCTCCTCTAATCTTATGAGAATGATTCTATAACTATCCACATTGTATAGATGAGGAAACTTAGGCAAAGTGATTTACGTGGCTTGCTCAAGGCCATACAGCTAATACTTGTTGGAACTGGGTTTGAAACTATACCCACTGGTTTCAGGATCCACCCTTTTAATCACTACAAATCACAGACAGCAATTAAAGCAGAAAAACCAATCATTGTCTAAATAATTGTTGCTAATGTGCTTCTGAAATTTCATGTGTTTATTTACCAAGTCTACTGTACTTAGGTTTTCCAATTCATTCATTAATTTCCTTGCTCCAATGCATTTGAAATTGTTGCATTAGTTGTTCTTTTTCTTTTTTAATGTATTGTTTTCCTAAGTGAAAAATGCATGCTCCTAAAAAATTCAAACTACAAAGAACTGAAGTAAAAACACCCCATGATTTCTACTTCTGCCAACAGTTTGTTATACATAATTCCAGGCATTTTTTATGTATACTGCTAGAAAAGACAGAGAAAGGGGTATGGGGAGAATTACACAACAGGCTTCAGTTGAGAGATGGGTATATAAGTGTTTGTTTAATCATTATTTATACTTTCTATATATAATATTCCTTTGTAAGAATGAAATAATTTAACTGACAAATAAGCAAACTGCCTTTCACCACAAATGGCATACTTATTAGTATATTCACCGATTTTATTAAACTTTCTAGCAGCAAATCAGATATAAAAGTACAACTTGCTACTCTATTTCCCAAGATAACTCTCAGAAATTTGAACTATGTGCTATGGAAGTGCTTGAATGGAAAGTAAGGAATACTCGCATTCAACTAAAACTCCATTACTTCATGTATTCTCAGGAGCTAGCAAGAAAACATATTCTTTTCTAGGACATTTTAATGAAAGTAATATTAAACATAGTCAGATATTATAGTAAGAACACATTTACTCTATGTTCAAACACTGCATTTTCCCATTGTACTGCTACTTTTAAACAAAAACAGCAATAAAAATAAGATGTGATAGGCACAGGTGTAAGAACCTTTGAAAGTTTTAGCTCATGTGATCTTTGTGCCAAATGGTCAAAGTGGGAATTTTTATTCCCATTTTACAGAAAAGGAAACTGTGGCTCTGGTAAATAAAATAATATGCCCAGGTCACATGGCCACTAGGTGGCAGCCCCTTTCCAACCCAGTCTCCTGCCTACAAATCCAGGGCTCCTTCTATTCTATCATTGAATAGGTTGGCTTTTCCTAGCGGCAAGCAACAGAAACCAACCATGGCTGATGAAAAAAAGTAAAAAGGGGCAGTGGGTAATGCAAAGAACCCCCAGAAATACTGGAGAGCTAGATTTGGGGCAACATAAACAAAAATACTTCCAAAAATCATACCACAGAATGAGTGGAGAGAGGACATTACTACTGTCACTGCTGAGCACTCAAGAACACAAGTAGGAACATGTGATGGTCTCAATGATGCAGCATCACTGCTGTCTCAGGACACACTCTTTCTGCAGCCATTGCCCCTAGCAGGGAATGACCTGGAGGGTGTGCTTTCCCTATCACTCCAGAACAGTTGTCCCTAGAGTCTAGACTATGCACTTGAACTCCAGCTGCAAGAGAGCCAAAGAGGGTGTGAGGGAAGAAAAGCAAATAACTGGCATTTCAGCTTTTCCAGCAAGAGGTAGGTAGTGCCCACAACAAGGCTTGTAAGATGAGAGAGAACCCAAAACATGAGAAGGAGGTTCTGATAGTGACCAAAATGGATGACAAATGCTCCCTGAAAGACCACCCTTTGACTGCTGCACCATCAACATACATCTTTCTTACTCATACTTTTTCTTCTCCCACAAAGAGCTCTTACCTAACATAATACATCAACCCCTATCTAACCTAAAAGCACATCTTCTTTCCTCCAATGGTGGACAACCCAAAGACCTTTCAGTTAATGCATCCAGCTACAAGTCCAAGATCTTCTTGAGTACTGTCACTTTTCAATAGTCTGTAATCTATAGACTAAACTATAAAGTTAATAATCATTAACATATACAATATAAGATAGATAGAAATGATAGGGTAAAGGGAGAGAAAAAGATTTCTTAAGATATGTAAACATACATGAGACACCACAGCAGGTAAGAAAATATGGGCAGATATTAACAGTCACCTGCAAATAGACATGATGCTATCGTTGGTACTTCTGACTTCCCTCCTCCACACCTTCCACAGTTCAATTTCATTCTGCTCCTCAGCGGACCTGGTTTCTTTACCCAATGTGATCACCTAAACCTTCATTCCCAAGGGATTTGAGATATTTATGTAGTCTTTCATTTAGTTTTATCACTGGAGCAGTACAAGAAGGCACCCCAAAGCCTGGGTTCCAAATCCCCTGGGTTCCAAACTCCTTGCTGCCATCATATGTTCTCTTGATGGACGCCATCTTTCTTTGGGTACTAAGCCTCTCAATCAGCAGATCTCAGAGATCCTCAGATGAGAAATGTTCCAGATGTGGTTGATAGGCATTCACCACTCCAACCATTTCTTCATTTCAACTACCTGATTCTAGAATTGTGGCTACAGGGGATTTTCTTGAACTCAATTATTCCTGAAATGACTTCTGATTCTCACCCTTCCAGCCTTCCAGTGATTTCATAAGCACCTAATTACCTATATTAAAGCCCTTTCTGCCTAAAATACCTGGAATGATTTTTGTTTTTGCACTGAATCTTGAGTGATACAGGAATTAAAACTTTGTGAGTGGGTCATTAGCTGTAGCTGTGAGAGGCATAATTCCCTTTTCCTCCTCTTCGATTGTCAAACTTATATATTCTTGTATGACAAACACAGAGTCACATTTTCATCACTAGTTGAAAGCATACTTACTAGTTCCAAGTATCCCATAGGACAGCACCCTAACTTCACAAAGTAGTCTCTGATCTAAGGCTACAACAGAGTCTTCAACAGGCCTTCCACCATTCTGGGGGACTGCATAAATTGCAGAAGATGGTTGATGTCAGCATCCATTCCTACCGCCTTTTATATGCTTTCCTGGACTCCAGAGGCTGGAAAGCTAAATTTCACAAACTACACTGCAGCTTCTGAGAGATTACATGAACCTCATGTGCTATACCCATTGCCTTAGTCTTCTGATGTAAATTCAGTTCATGTTCAGGAACTATGTGGTGTGCGGCATCACAGTGGAAAATAAAGCTTTTAGTGACTCTAAGGATTGTGGGGCTGGCTAATGCGTGGCAGACAACAAAAGCAAGTTCAAATTCAAAATTACTCTTGCTCTATGATGGTACAGTCTTAATATAGTTTGGTGTCTGGCTAATCTCCCTTGAATATGGTACCATACTGGAGGCCACAGCTAGCAGACTGGGCATTCAGCAATGACAGTAGTCAAGTCAACCTTGATCAGATGAAGTTCACAAGTTGAGGCCAGACTACTTGAGTATGTTTGTAAAACTGAAACAATTATCGTCAGGTTAATACTAACTTATCATGAAGAACCATTGGTAATTAAACCTCCATCTTTCTTTCCTACTCAATCAGTTGGTCATAGGGACCTCCCTTTGAGGCCATAAGTATGAGCTTAGAAAAACCTACTTGAGTTAGGTCCCATATATAGCACCTCCACTTGAAAATGTACTGCAGTTTAGCACACCCAAATATATGGCTAGGTGAATCATAACACACATCATGGGCAGTCCAGGGTAAATAGTTATCTGGTATGCCATAGTTAAATATTAAGTCTCTATAAGGACCTTAAAACAAGCTGAGAGCTGTTTCTCAATAGAAACAGCTAGTTTCTTGACTAAGAGAGCATGGATTTAATCTCAAACCCCAGAGGCATTTGCTATGCTTCTCCTGATGAGACATAATACATTCTTCATGCAGCATCCCAGTTTGTTAAAACATTTTGAGTAATGGGAAAGAAAATATACTCTGGTAGACAGAAAAATCCCTCAGGAAAAAGAATGGAATGTAGGTACTGGCAATTTTAAGTTTCCTTGAAGTGGTGAGGGGGTAAAAGTGATGAGATATGGGTGAGGACCTGACAGCACTGCTACACCTAGTAAGTGGCTTCAAGCAGCACAGCCAAATCTGTTATACATTGCCTTCAAAATGAAAAGAGACCCACTAAGTTCTGCATCTCTTTTTTAATGGTAGAAGACTCAAACTTCAGCAAATATCCTGAAATTTTCCAAAGCACTGGACCCTCTACACACTTCACTGAGCAACTCAGGTCTTATATTTTCCTGGATATTGTTCCCATTTTCCAGTATGCAAGCATCTAGAATGTCTACAACTTCATGTCCTCCAGATTATGTCAGTATAAAGCCATTAATTTCATGACCTAGCCTTATGTCCTTTGGGATGAAACATTCAAGCTCCCCAGAAATTGAATTATGGCTCAAGGTCAGAGTATACATAATTCTGAAGCAAAATGGCAAAAGTATATTGTTATCCATGCCAAGTGTAAGAAAAACACTATTTGTATCTAGATACAGTTGACCCTTGAATAATACAGGTTTGAACTGTGCAGGTCCAGGTATATATGGATTTTTTTCAAAAAATATGTACCACAGTACCGCATGATCTGCAGTTAGTTGAATCCACAGATGCAGAACCATGGATATGGAGGGCAACTGTAAAGTTATATGCAGATTTTTGACTGTGAGCAGGGTCACCACCCCTAACCTGTGCATTGTTCAAGAGTCAACTGTATATTGATAGGAAAAAAAAAAAAAGATTTGGAAGAGCAGTAGTTAAGGCTATATTCGTTGCTTCAGTAAAGACACCACATCTGGAACACTTGATTTAACTGAAGTTACCACCTATTAAATTTATGATCATGATAATCCACCCGCATTCTCTAAGACCAATTCATACAAGAGAATTATGTTAGGAAGTGATAAGACTCAACATCCCCACCACTTTTGAATGGTTTATGATGACACTTAAATCTGCAGTTCCCCAGGGATGTGGTACTGCTTTTCATTTTGTCTCTTGGTAGTAAGACAAATTCCAGTGGTTTCCACTTGGTCCTTTCTGATATATCAGAAGCCATTATGGAGTTCTTCTATTGCTGATGATATATATTCCAATAATAAATTTATGAATTAAAGAAATAAAAGAGGATGCATTTAGGGTCCCACTGGGCTTACTATAAGACAGATTTGGATCAAATCTCTATCATCTGAATTCCATAAATCCCATATTCTCACAGAAGAACCAGGTTGCGTTCTGGGTGCCCAGGCCTTAGTGTTACCTCAGAGCTAACATCTAATACTTTATGAAAGGTCTAGGTATTTCCCTTTTCCCCAGCTGCTCAGTTTACCCTGGTGAATGGCTCAGGTCCCTTTGAAAAGGATAAAAGATTTAAATATACTAATTAAGATGTTATTGTAGATTTTTTCCTCTCAAGAGTATCTGGTCTCCCCTTCATTTAAAAAATTCTGAACCTGTAAACTTACACAGATTTGGGACTTTAAAAGAGATAACTGTTATGAGGCCTTAGTTAATCAAGTATGCAGTTTTTCTTATTCGTATTAAGTAGAATCTAATTGGGCTACCCATCTATTTTAATCCTAGTTACTACCAAACACTATAGCTGGCCGAACTAATATCATACTAGTTCTGATGCATGTTATGATAACTGTACTCACCCTGTCTTTAACGTTTTGAGCTGGTACTTAGGCTCTGCCATCGTGGGACCCATGTATCCTCACTGAATTCATGAAACTCTACTGTGTCTCCAACCAGCATCCTTGGCTTACAGAGAATGGCCACTGTAGCACTCTTCCAAGACCAGGAATACTCTCATTTATGTATTTCTAAATGCCTGAAGGAGGGAATATCTTCTGAATCTTCTTGGAGAACATGATTAGAGTTAGGCAAACATGATAAATCCACTCCAACTTTTCTAATTTCCTGAGCATCTGAATGCCTAGTGTGACATTAAGCACTCTTACTTAAGCTACTATATTGAATCCAGAATCTGTAGTAAATATATCCATATCAATTAATTCAGATGAACTTAAAATTACACTCCTTCTTCCTTGTTCTTATACCTTCAGAATCCATTTACACATATATTATCCAATTTTTAAAATTAGCAAAATCTTGCAGTTCAACTCTCTAATTATTATTACAGGACATGCTGGGATCTGTCTCTAGATACAGGTCTGGGGATGGTGCATGATGTTGAGAATGGGCCATAAAGAGCATTGGATTCTGTTTGCGAGGAGGTCATTCCAGGGTTTTCAAGAAAGGTAGGGCAAAAAGGCTGCTTCAGCCCACAAAGGAGACTCATGGGTTTGGGAGCCCATTACAGTCTGAATCATTCAAATTCTTCCCTATATCCCCACCCCAATTCTGTGATTTCATCCCTTTTTCATCAATACACTTTGACACCAGTCAGTGAGTTCAGTTGACTTGGTAATTCAACAACCTTTACTGTGAATTTCTTCTGCTCTGTGACTAGGAAAGATATTCTTTTGGTTTGCAAAAAAAAAAAAAAAAAAAGTCCCTTTTCTAGAACCAAGAATTTAGGGACTTCAGTTTATCATTCTTTTTCTTTAAATTGTCTAGCAACATTAGAAGCAACCAGTCCTAGCATCCATTTATTTAACACTTAATATCCTGAGGTGCAGGTAATAAAAACCTGTGTTGGTTTATTTAAGCCAAAAAGGATGCTTATTATAAAATATATATTGGCCTTCCCTGGTGGCACAGTAGTTGAGACTCTGCCTGCCAATGCAGGGGACATGGGTTCGAGCCCTGATCCAGGAAGATTCCACATGCCGCGGAGCAACTAAGCCCGCATGCCACAACTACTGAGCCCATATGCCACAACTACTGAAGCCCGTGCTCTGCAACAAGAGAAGCCGCCGCAATGAGAAGCCCACGCATCGCAACAAACAGTAGCACCCGCTCAAAGCAACTAAAGAAAGCCTGCGTGCAGCAACGAAGACTCAACGTAGCCAAAAATTAATTAATTTAAAAAAAATTATCTAGCTCACAAAATTGTCATGAAAGTTGAAGACACAGGTTCAGAGCTACAAAGCTAGGAGTGATGCCTAGAATCCCAGCAGAGAGCTGGTCTAGTGAGGATGTCACTGATGCCCCTGCTGAGCACTGGACAATGCAGCCCTACCACAGACAGTAGACACTGGATACCAGCATGGATGCCCCGTGCCCCAGGAACTCACTCATTCAACCACTATCACAAAGAAGCATCCCTCATGGTTCTCTCAACTCTGAATCGGAGGCATACTATGGGTAGAACCTGTTATACATGCCTGTGTTCTCATGATAAGGAAGATTTGGAACTTTCAGTTTTTATAGCAGGAGGAGGCTGTCACTAAGACACAACATTACAGAATTTTCCCACGATAAAGGATTCAGATAATATTTATCAAAACACCAACCATATCCAATAGAAGCAAATGGAAACAGAAATAAGAAAAGTAGTTTTCTAAAACTGAAGACAATGCATACAAGTAATAGTGTATAAAATTAACAGATTTTTAAAAATTAAGATAATCAATACTGGTAAATGGGGAAATGGCATTCTTCTATCCTATACTAGTGGGAATGGAAGCTTTCTAGAGAGCAGTAAGGCAGGACACACCTCAAAGCCTTTCCATTTTTTCTATTGAGGCTATCTATATCTATAGTTTCTAAAAAACATTATAGTAAATATTATTTCATAATCAGAGAAAATAAAGTATTATTTAAATTTTTAAGTAACATTACCAAGCTCTCAGGGAAAATGGCTCAGATTTTTCTTTTTTTCTTAAAATTTTCTTTTTGGAGAAATCTACCAAATACTCCTTTTTCATTTTCCCCTCTATCAACGTATTTGTTTGGCAAGCATTTATTAAGCATCTGTGTGTCTACATCAGCAGCTGACAATTGTAAAAATTATATCTATATTATTTTGTTGACTGCATTTGTTTTTTTGGGTTTTTTTTTGCGGTATGCGGGCCTCTCAATGTTGTGGCCTCTCCCGTTGCGAAGCACAAGCTCCGGACGCGCAGGCTCAGCGGCCATGGCTCACGGGCCCAGCCGCTCCACGCATGTGGGATCTTCCCGGACCAGGGCACGAACCCGTGTCCCCTGCATCGGCAGGCGGACCCTCAACCACTGCACCACCAGGGAAGCCCTTGACTGCATTTTTTAATGGATGAAGAAACCAGAATATGAGTTGACATCTTCAAGTTCTCAAGCTGAACTTGAGTTGGCATCTCAAGTCCTAAATGCTCTTAAATATAGTCCAGTTGTTCTGATACAAATTAAGGTGATAATGGACACTGAAGTTTATATGACACAGATTCCCCCAAGTATTAGGAGCTAGAGACTCAAGGATCTACATATTTCTAAAGCCCCAAATTCATTGCAAATTCACAGCAAATCTTACCCAAGGTGTATCTAATAACAGATCTAGAGTTCCTGAACTACTGTTCACAGATAATACAAAAGGTCAGTTGCAAGTAAATACTGTATAGCTCTCCAGGTATTTGGTTTACTGGTGTCCAGCATTGATAGAATGACTAAATATTAAACAGTTATGTAAACAATGTCAAAGTGCTCCTGCCCAGTCTGGGGCTTCAATTTTTTTCTGTGAAATTGTTGAGTTCTTGATATTGTTTTTGATACTTGAAATTGGTTTTGGACAATTCCAAATTTAGCAGTAATTTCAAGGAGGCTTCCTGGCATGTGTTCTAGATTGGTCTCCACATTAAACTGATAAATCAAGAGATTTATCTCCTCAATAGGTCAAAATGATTATTACCATCCTCTTGCCTTTTGGAGGAAAAGAACTTCATCCTTCTATGTGATTTATTCTTTTCATGGGCATCCATTCAACACTGAGCTATTGTTTCAGAACAAGGAAAATGTATTCCTTTTACAGGTTTATTCCTTAAACTGGCATTTGTTTAAGTAGTTTCCACTGCACAAACACAAAAAGCCCTAATACATGCAGACTGGGTCGGCCTCATGCCATCAGATGTCACCGCTGACGGGTGATGGCACTTATATAGATTTACACAACAAAAACTACATTAAAAATGTTAAGGTGGCGAGACAAAGACACAAAGCCCTAGAAATTCACAGCTCGAGATTTAAACATACTATATCTAAGAGGAATGGAGTGCATTAGGGTAATGGGAAGGTGACAGCGTCCCTATTATACCTACAGTGCTAGACACTTAATCCTTAACTGAATTTCCTGGTGGTGCTTGCTTTGTCTCATTCTTGGGGGCTTATGCTTTTTAATGACATTATTGTTGTGTAAATGTTCTTGTTTTATAACGTAATTTCAGGTTGATTATCATCTGTTTATGCAATTAGTGTAATTATACCTAATTACATAGTAGAAACAACATATATAATTCATTTATTAGAGGTATAACTGTAGTATGTAATGATTTTCAATCCTTATGAAACTTTGTTAACAAATATTCCATGAATGTGAAAGCAAAATATTTAGATGCCAGCTCTCTTACATTATGTATATATATTTTTTCATATGCTCAGTAATAATTAGATTTACTGCCTGTCAAATTTAGTGTTAAAAATCATACTGCCATATTAGAGGGAATACAAATATAAAAACTGTATGTAGGAAAATCAGAAACACTCCCTGGTGTTTTCTTTAAGGTTTGGTTTTGTAAATCTCTCAATTAAGATTTCTTACCTATAGAGCGTCACCCTCAGGTGAATTTTGACAGTAAAGTTATAAATCCAGTAAAGAGATTTATATATAACACTATGACATATAATACCCACATGTGTATGTGACATTCCTAACCAATAATATTGCCCTCTTTATTCTCGTGTTTTTCTTTATTTGATTCTGAACCAAAAGGGAACTTAAAAATGATGAACTAAAAATGGCTTGATATAAAAAGAAGTAGATCATAAAATAAGAAAGATGATGCATGCCTCTAAAATCAGCCAAGATTCTTATGAAGAGTTGAAAATAGTTGCTGAAAGAGAACATAAACTGAACTCACATACAAGAAATGCATATTAATGTAGGTTATCACCATTTATTTCTTTATCAAATGTCTATCTCTGTTATTGGTCACTTAAAGAAAATATTATTTAACTATTCCTTCCCTTCTCAAAATATGGACTAAAAAATGCAATATGAATAAACTGAACGCAGAGATTTGCTGCTTTTGAATTATGTGGTACATTCTCCCATGTGGATAAAAACCATCAAATATCCTCAATTATTGCTTACTGCTGAGACAAGTATTAGAGGGTCTAATTTACATCATCGGAAATTTTAGGCAATAATATCAGAAAAGCAACACTTTAAACATTAGCACATTACTGTAAAAATACTACTCTTCTCCTTTTGGATATATACTAACCTTATGAACTGCGAATTCCATCTCTATCAGAAGGCAATATTCTCAGCATCTGATTTACAAACAAACTTATATTCAAATGAATCCTGGATTTCAATTATCATTGAAGCAAACTATCAACTTAAGTTTTTAGTCTTAGCTAAGATACCTACTCTTTCAGAATCACTCTAGGCACACTCAACACATAAATTTTTTTTAATTAATGAAACAAAACTTTTATTAAAAAGTCAAGGTAAAAAGGTTTGTTTTTTTAGTTAAGATGAGCAGGAATTATTACTCTGAGAAAAGGAGGCAAAAGTTTTGTTTCTTGAATCCTGGGTCAAAAAAAATCTTCACTCAGAATATTCAGTTGTTGACATATATGAAAATTACAATACACCCCTATAAATGATGCATATTAAGGTATACATTTTCTGAGGATAAGGACTATAACTTGTATTTCTTTCATTCCCTCATGGTACCATGAACAGTGCCTGCATAAAGGAGTTGAAAAAAATGAATGAATGAATAGAAAAATGAAAACATGCAACTAATTTTTACACAGAACAAATTGACAATAAGCTTTTTTCCTTTTACTTGCTCCCTACTCTTCTTTTTAGAAGGACTTAACAAGTTGGTATTTTAAAAAGTCAAATATTCAGACTTTCTTCCCCTTGAATATATTCAATTGTATAATATAGTGTCTGGCACAAAATAATCATCAGAAATGTTAGTCCATGAAGGTTCAGTACGTGATATAGATTCCCTGAAAAAGTCTGAAAGCCAACAAGGAAAACCCCTTCACACAATTGCAGTAACTCAAGAAAACCTGAGGCCATCTGGTCCTGGCAACATTTGGCAAATAACAGGCACTTCTTGTTAATTATTTGTTTCCTCCCATCCCCTTCTGGCTTCACAGCAGGAGGCAGAGCCCATGTTTTGGGAAGAGGCTACCTAGGTAAAGAAGATTAATACATTCTACAAGGGAACCCCTCTGCTGGCTCCTAGGAGCCCTCCTCCGCTCACTGTTTCCCTCTCTACTAGGGAGCACTAAAGAAGTGGACAGGCTGGGAGACACAAAGAATCTGTGTCTGCCGTTAGAAGGAAGCAGTGATGGGAGATAAACCTGGGAAGGAAGGAAGAATGTGACTACTAGGCAGCTGGCCCCAGACATACTTGTTTTTACTTTCCTCCTACACCCATAAATGTTTTTAGAATGTATTAAACAGTCAACTTGTCATTGGTATTAATCTGTAAAAGTTGATACAGACCAAACAAAAAGAAAGCTTTCTTCCGCATCTGTACTTTAGATTCTAAGGACAAAGTGAGCACAGTCAGGAATAGGTTGTTCAAGAACAACTCTCTTCTTCACCAAGGAACTGTCTAGCCCAAAGTTGTGCCTGGGCCCAGCAAATAACGAGCTGCCCTTCCATCCCCGTGGCCTAGACATGAACCCTATTGTGCAAATAAGGGAGGCTGTGAACACACACTTTTCAGACAAAAGTAATACAGCCATACGTTTGCTGGCTTGTTTCAGCAGTGACCAGCTTCTGGGGATATTGAGTACCCTACCTTAAAATTTACAAAAGGCCTAAGCCAGATGGGATGGAATTCACAGACGGTACTGGCAGCCAAATGATTAAACAGAAGCATGCACAGCTTCCAACTCAAGAACTGCACCAGTGCATGTCTGACCAGTGCAGTGATAAAAAAAAATCTTGTGTAATGTCCTGAAAGGGGATGAGGTAAAAAGGGCTAATGATCTTTGGATCTTTAATGTACATCAGATGAGGAATGTACATCTTTGAATTAGATCCCTAAGTGTGAAAACTGTGACAACTTCTGGAAAGTTTGTTAGTCTCTAACTGGCTCTGAAAGCACATTATCTTTCTGTCTCACTCTGTTGCTACTTTTTAAAAGAAGTCCATCACCCCAAACATGACAGCAAGACACTAAACTTTGAAAAATGCCTTTCCATATTTTTTTCCCATAAACCATTGGTTTAAACGTTAGAGATTAAAAAATGGAAACATTTCCCTAGCTTTATACTAATGTGGCATTTACACATTCTTCCATACCATTTGAATGCACTCACCAGGCTGGCATCCATTCTAAGCACAGTGTAAAGTCTAGAAAGGCATTTTATTCTTTCCAGGTGTTCCTGACTAGCTTATTTATGGTCTGACTTCCTTTCATAGTGTGAGAAACCTTAGCCTTCTGCCAGCTGCAAAGGGTTGTTAGAAGAAGCATTTTTAAGTTAAAAAATATATAGCAACAATTTTCCTCTCCTCCCTCTCTCTCTCTGCCACACTTCATGCACCTTCTTGCATTGGTTAGTCCATGACATGTCTAAATAGGCATTTAACTGTACTCACCATCAAAGAAGCTGCCCCATGCAGGCAACAGTATATTAACTTAATGAATACCAGAAAGGATAAGAAGGAGGGTACAGAGCTGTTAACTCAGCCCAAGTTATGCTTCCTGAGAACACTCATCACATTCGCTGGTAACACACACATACACACAGCATCATGCACTTTTCTCCCCTTCTTTAGTTCCAGAAAAGCTGAGGGTCATTACAATGACATACAGCTGAAAAGTACACCTGATTTGCAAAGAAGCCATACAGTATGCTTGTTTTATGCACACAGTCACATAAACTAACCTTAAATGTTTTCTCATTCATGATTAACATCTGAAGGTCCCTGGCAGTATTTCCTTGTGTGACTACTTAAGTAGTCCCGATTAAAAACCACTATTTGCCTCTTTAGTGGCCATATTACAACACAAATATGTAGATGTAAAAAGATAAAATAATTTTGAAAGATAAATTTTCAACACCATAAAAGAAAATGAAATGTATTCTAATTTGTATTCTAATTTAAACAATTACAGGTACAGAACTAGATAAATAATTTGGGCTTAAATAACTGGTTCTACCCACTTAAAAAATGCACTCAATTAGGACAACTTTGTAAATGTTTCTGAAATGACGGGGGTTTTAAAAAATTATTTGAGAGTGTCATTTATAACAATTATGACTTTTAGAAGAAGAAAGAATGTGAATGGTGGCAAAGATGAGACATAATTGACCATGAGCAATAAAAAGGTTGACAGGACTTGAACATTTTTAAATAAAAAATTACTAAATCCAAACAACTTGGATCCCAGGAAAATTTGAGTGCTTAACTAGCAAGATCACAGAATACCTATGTTCCTTGGAAAAGAAAATTCATTTTTATTGAGAAGGTGTGGTTCAAAAAATTACCACATAATTTAGAGATCCACGGGAATCTTTGGCATTTCAAAACTTGAGTGGAGCCTTTGGAAAAAGCTCATCACAGCTCCTTTCAATCTCTGAGGAAGCTGGCATTCTGCGATGGAGTTGTTAAACAGCCTGGCCATGCCAAAATTCATCATAGCACTGCCCCAGGGAGGCTGCTAGCTGCCTGACCCTAGCAACTCGGAGTGGGACTGGAACAAAAGGCTAGCATCCATTTCAAAAAGAACCCCAGGAAGCATCTGCGGGAGGATGAAGAGTGTCGAGGTGGAAGCTGGAAGACAGTGGGAGTGAGGAAAGCACTCGCTAAGGAAGGCAGAGAGAGCTGGAAGGAAGGCAGGCTGAGCCAGCAGGTTTATTGGCAGAAGTCGCACACACGATTGCTAGGCAATGGTCAATTTCCAGACAATAACAGCACAATAACTGCAAAGCAGTAAAGATGAGAGATCATGAAGAATGCATCTTCACACACAGAGAAATGACAAAGAGAGGAAAAGGAAGAGCGAAGGAGGGAGGAAAGTAAGGGAAAGGACAGGAGGAAGGAAGAGAAGGATGAAAAGGAATAGGGAAGTGGAGGGGAGGGGAACCACTTTAAGAAAGTAAACATGAATTATCAGGTATCTTTGTGTTTACAGACTGTGGAGTCTATCTAGGCTGGCTAATGGCATGCTATTCCTTTTCTTGTGCTGTCAAGAAATATTACTGATTGTTAATAGCATTAAAATCTTTATCACTTAATTTATTTTATTAAACCCATTCAGATTTAACATTACTAGCACACAACTGTAAAGAGCAGTAATAATGCCATCGAGGTTGGTATCAATGATGCTGAAGGGTATTATGTAAAACGCAGCCAATGAGCAACGAGATGACAGGTTCTTACAAACCTTTACATTAGATTAAGGAAAAGCCTTGCACAGATTCACCAAACTGTGATCTTAATATGATATAGCATCCTCTGTCCTTTGATGTCCCTCTAGAATTACTTGTCATCCTCCAACATTTAAAAACCAAATCTCAACATCCAAGAAGAATTGTAAAAAGAGTTAATGTATATTTAAATAATGCATAAACTTTAACTCTTTCCTTCTGCTTCTGTGTTTCTCTCAAAGCCATTCTTTCAAACAAAACTTTGATATGTCAAATACTTTTTTAAAAATAATAATGCTATAGGCCAATGAAAAAATGGGGTTATAGCTTTATATAATATTTTTAATTATTCACTCAAATAACTTTTATAGTTCACACAATTAAGGACTTGAACTGTCTTGCATGGGCTAGAATCCTTCCAGGGTACCTTCAATCCCTAGCAAGACAAATTGAGGTGAGCCATTTCAGTACAACAATTACCCAGAAAAGGTCTTCTGCTTCATCCTGTCAGACTTGTGGAATTTTATACATTTTTATTCATATATGAGATCTGTGAGTAAAAGCCATTCTGATCAACCCCATGGGCTCTATCTAATAGGATGCATCATACAACATGCACTACTGCCCCACCCCCATCAACGTGGGGAGTCAAGGTAATTATAATATGATAAATGAATTAGATCATGGGAATGAGAAGATCCGTAAGGTTGAAAACAATTATCTTGACATTAAAAACCTCAATTGTAGTGAAGTTTTGTTAAAACACAAAGTTTATAGAAATTAAATTTGGAGACAAAAGGGGATCTCACCTAATGAAGGATCATCTGTGACAGTGATAGATAAATCTTGCAAAGACAACACTCAAGGATTTAAAGGAGCCCAATTAAGCTGGACTAAATATCAGAAAAACCACTAGTAAAGAATATAAGGGTTTTTCTTTTCTTATATGATGAATCTGCTATATAAACTTACCAATTACAACACAGACTCATTAATTGGATTATTTTATGGCTTCTCTGAGCACTGACTTTTGGAACTTATGTTAAATTTAGATATGACTTCTAAGGAGAAAGAGAAAAAACTCATCTGGCAATTTAAAGCTGTTTCAGGTGACTTTTTTTTCATTAAGTTGAACACTGTCATCTTCCAACATATTTCTGAAGTACCTTTATTTTTAGGGGTTTGTCCTAAACAATACAATTTTCTTGAGAAAATAGCTGTTTAGTCTAGGCTTATCTTTATGTAACTGCTGTCTCAATCAACAAATATTTATGAGTACGTACTGGAGTAACTGTAACTAACATTTCTAGGCAGCGGGTAAGTAATCAAGTGATATGATAAGCTTTTATTTTATTAAACATCACCAGACTGCTGATGAATTTTTGTCCCACAGGAAGTTGAGTCTCAACCTAAGTAAGAGTCATTGATCTCCGTGACATCACACCAGGCAAGAGGCAAAACTGGAATCTGAACCCCCAGGCTTCAACTGCAAACCTTCACATCCTACGGGATAATGCAACAAAGCCTAATCCAGGGCTCCAGCTCTTGCTAACTCACAACCAAGTTGTAAAAGTAAATACAGTGAAAACTATGTTAGATGTAAATCACACTTTAAGGCATAAAAAGATGTCAAAGTACTTTGCATCCACTTTGAAACCAGACACCACCACCCCACTAGAAACAATGGCATTTCAGTAAATCTATTTTACTTAAAGGAAAAGGTTAAATAAGCTGGTGAATGCCAACAAGTGTTCTTTGGCTAATGTAGGGAGGTGCTCTTGGCAACCTCCTGGCCTCTGAGATTTTGCTAATTGTTTTTCCAAGAAGAAACTTAAGTCTCTTTCAAGCACTATCTTGAGTAAATGTTGCCATGGAAAAGGCTTGGTATTCCACTTTCTATAGTGGTTGCACAGCTACTGTAAAGAGTGCAGAGAGGAATTTTTGTAAGCAGCTGCCAACCACACCCTAACCCCAGGCAGCTGTCTTGTGTTATGAACTACTGGTCACGATAAGAAGTGTGGATGATGAGTTATAAAACATCCCCATTCCAGACAATGCAAAGTAAGTCTTCCTGATTATGGGAGGAGGTAGATGGAAGACACAAGAAATCAGATATAGAGCATTCTTGCCATGTTGGAATATAAATGACAGGGGTTCAGACACACATTCTCACTTAACTGTCACTCTTCAATAGACTGGCTAACAAAATGCTCCTGTCCAGTATATACTGGGATACACACATTCCAACTGCAAAGGCCTCAGAGGGAGCAGTCATTTATGGCTCATCCTTCCATACATGTTCTAAGTGATTTGGCCAGGTGGCCAGGAAGCACAGGAGTGAAGAAAGGACAGACTTTCCAGTCACTCTGAAAGAACCTGTCAAATCACCAATGCTACCAGCATCTTTCATTCACTGGTACCTAACTGAAGGGAAAGATAGGTAGGAGGCAGCCTCTTACAGGACTGCAATGATGATGTAAGAAATAAAGCAGAATTCTTCACTGGAATTCGGGAAGGTTTCTGGGTACAACAGTTTCAGAGCCCAGAATTCCTACTCATATCTTAGGGCAGAATTTCCCAAGGCTGAAGTGCTACGTCGGCTTGGTGCATTTGGGCCAGATGAGTTAGGGTCCTGACCACTTGATTTTCAGGGAATCAGGAAAAGAGCTCAGGCTATAAAATACCTTTCTGATCATTTTTCACTGCTGTGGCTTCAGAGGTTACCAAAGTCTGTAAGGGCACAGAATATAAAATGTTTCCCACTGCAGACCTGGAAGACTGGGCCCTTGAGTCGTGAGTGGCCCACCATCAAAAAACCCTTCTCCCTTTGTTACATCTGCTGGGCCTTCCACTAAAGAACTGAATTAGATAGACTGGGGGAAGGGGAGGAGGCGAGTGGGGAGTGGGGGATGGAAGGAAGGCTGGTGCAAGAATATATTTTCTATGTCTGGATAAGGGAACAGGATTCTAGGTAATTGCCTGGTTTTCTCATTGTTCTCGGCTGCCAATCCGAGATTCATAGAGGGGCTGAAGGGATCTCTCTTTTCTCCTTCCCTTCTAATTCTTCACTCACTACCTCCCCACCAACCCTCCAAGTCACCCCTCCTCACCTTAATCCTTTTCCCTCCCCTCTCATGGTGCTTATTCCATCCTAGAGGGGAAAAAAAAGTAATTTGTCTGTTTTATTTATGATGCAGTGAAGGTATGCTGCACGCGTCAGGATAGCCTGACACTGGTCAAACTATCTGACAGCCGAGAAGAACTGCCTTCATACTCCAATGAGTGTATATTTTAACCATTTGTCCACCAGAGCACACCACCAAGGTTCTGTCACACCACCAAGGTTTTGTCAGGATTCACAGCACTGGGTTTGTTTGTTTGTTTTTTGACATCTATTTTGTTATATCCCAGTTAACCTTGGAACAAGAAGTGTTTTCACAGAATCTTTTGTCCTACATATGTACCCTAAAATATGCAGAGATGCTGTTCGTCATATGGCAAAATTCAAAACTGTCTGAATATTCCCATGAAAGACCTCTGATCATGCTCTTAGAACTTCATTAAATTTAGTGATCTAGAACAGTTATGCCACAAGTCCCAAATCATGATACAGTATTTAGTGATCAGATCCAGAAAGTGGAATTAGCACAAATGAAATCAAAATTTCAAGCTACTTCTCCTCAGAATTAAAAATGAAAGCACAGGTCGAAAAGCTAGAGTAGTCCTGTCAAGAATAACGTCTGGGTAAAAATCCCTCAAGAATATAAAGATTTTATTTTTTTCCTAGAAAGAACCACAGTTAGTAGGTATTTGATAGTTCATCGTCCAAGTTTGAATCAGAGTGTTTTCTCTAATATTTGCAAATTAGGGCTTTTAAGAATTTGACAGGAGCAAACTGAATGGCCAAAGGGACCATTTTATTGCATTTACTCCTTTTCAATTTCTGCTGCATTGTACTCTCTGGATTCCGTGATCTACCTGCCAAATGCACATTCACTTGTGTACATGCTGAAGTGGACTCTCCCCTTACTTTCAACAACAAATCCCTAATTCCGGAGGGCCTGCCTCACATCCACTCTCTCTCTATCCCCTGTTGCTTTGCCACCAGCAATTTAATTCTCCTTTTCAGACATAAAAGGACACACTGGGTTTTCACAATTATACTTTTGATTTCCTCATAAAAAACAATGCTCAGAATTAGGCCCTGGACAATCTGTTCTTGTCCTGCAAAGGCCTGTGGGGCAAGATTTCCAGAAGAACCAATGAGATTTCTGCTGACTGAAAATATTTTTATTTTAATAAACTACAAAAGAAAAATGCTAAAAAAAAAAACAAAAAACACTCACAACAGGTTCAGAAATGTAATGTAATGCACACAGCATGAAACAGAAACAAAGACCCAGCAGACAGGGAGTGTGATGAATGGTCCTAACCACATCGTATTTATTTATTTTTTTTAAATCTGCATTTGCCTTTCATCTGCAAATGAAAGGAATGGGGAGAAAGTGACTATGCATTCCAAGGAATTTCTTTTGGTATAATAAGAGCAAACGCAAATATTATAAACAGAAGCAGAATTAAGAGTCTACAGCAACAAAGATACAGAATGGCTGAAAAATCAGGGTTCCCACTGTGGGGTTTTTTTGCACTCGGCTGTGGAAGGTGGCAAGAAAATGCTGTACAATGTCGACTCAAGACAAGGGTTACCACAGCGCTGAATGCTTCTGCTTTTCAAATCAAATGTGAAAGTGAGTTAAATTGAGTTTTCTTGAGGTGACAGAAGAAAATATATATTTTGGTATACTTTTAAGTATACACTGAAATTATGAAAATTTCTAAGACAGTACTTTAAAAAAATCAAGGCATTAAGATCACTTAATAGTAAATATGTACACAAGTCGAAATATTATTTAAAATTTTCAAGCCATGTAAAAACCACCCACTCTTTTCTCTGTAAGCATTGTTCCCAAGGTTTTAGGAAGAACAAGATAAATCCGACTGTGTGGATTATGTAGTATGCACAATGCACTTGACAGACTGTAAAAGTTAATATATTTTGGCAAGGGTACTAATTTACAAATAGCTGATTAGATGTACCTCACTAGCCATGGAAGAAAATAGGCATATTTTTGTACATAAGACTATTATGCATTTTATATATACATCTACATATGTATGTGTGTGTGTGTTTATGTGAGTGAAGAGAAAAAGAGAAAGCCTCACTCTCAAGCTGTATCAATATTGGTGACACAAAATGCACACAAATTTCACAAGTTCAAAGTCTTCCATTTTTTTAGTGAAAAATAACCAATCTAACATTGTAACTCTACAAATATCTGGAAGTCTTAATAGTACTTTGTACATTTCATAACCATTTAATTTTTAATATTCAAAGAGTTTTATGTAGTGTTCATTTAAGACAAATGGACATAACTTTTGAAGATGTGTTTAGAAGTTATAAGCAATGCCCAGCTGTTTTTGCACGGGTTGAAATACCCCTCAAAGATGAGCTAGTTTGATGTATGCAAACGTTTTATACTTGTTGTATAGTTCTGGAAAAGAAAAATTATATGTGGTTGGCCTTGGCAACTATGATAGAACAATGTCAATATAATAGAGAAGAAACTATTTGATCACAATAAACTTGCTAAAATAAAATTCTTTCTACATGGTTGAAGCTAACAACCATAATTTTATGTGCAATATCAATATGATGTAGAATGGGCCACTTGATTAAAATAAACTTGCTAAAATAAAATTCATGGTGTCAAAATAAACACCCGGATGATAACCTAGGCAGTTCTGAATCTCCCTATGTTTTAAATTTATATTTTCAAAATAGTTCAGAATGGGCTAACAAGATAAATCACATCCTTCTATGGAACCTGATTAAATTTCACATTGGAAACTGAGAAGACTCCTCATGACCTTCCCTTACAGTAGCTGTCCTGCCATTTTGCTGCCTTTGCTCCACCTGGCTCGACCGCAGCTGTCATAAATCGCAGACTACAAAGCTGCATGCTTTGAGAGGCAGCTTCAAAAATATAAGTTTCAAAAATTAAACCACTTACAGTCCCTCCTCTTCATTTAGAGACAATATATTTTGTGCTGGCGTTATCTTGCTATGTAATAATTGCACATTAATAAAAACATATGTGGTGAGAAGCGAATAAATAAACTGCACTTCACAAAAGCATCTCGACACAAAATCACATTTTCAAACTGCTTTAGAAAAGGAACTGAGAAAATCCTGGCAAGTAAATAGGCAGGCAAGCAGCAAAAGAGATATTCTCAAAGGTATTTCCAAACTTGCATTCATGACGTGAAAATCGGTGTTCACTGCAGATTCCTGTAATATTCCCAAGATATAAGTTGCTGAGCATTTTTCCCTATACTGGTTATTGCGTTTTTAAGGAGCCTTTTATACAATTATTTCTTGTATAATTGTCATACAAGCCATAATTGTCATAAAAAGCCATATAATGGTTTTTTTCAGTGTTTATGAATTTCTACACAGGGAAGGTGGCTTATTTTGCCCATTGAAGATGATCTATGGAAATGATCATGTGCAGCTTGATCATTTTTCACACACCCGTAAACTAAGGCTTCACAATATCTCTAGGTACTTTTCTCCTGATCAGCAGAAAGTGTTCCCCTCTACTTTGAAAGTCCAGAAAATCTACAATTAAACTGTTTTGGAATTCTGTTGTCTTGTATTTATCTGTGCATCAGTTACACGCGTATCAGCACCTCTTCTCGAAAGCTTCCAATTTTCCTCTGGAAAAGCTGCCTCTATTTAATCCATTCCTCTCTCAGACAGAGACATACATCAAACAGGAGAGAAATATTACCGAAAGAAATACCTATTTTCTCACACTTTTCAGATTAAATATCTCCAGCTGCAGATAGAAACCTCTTTAAATTGAAATTAATTTCTGTATTTAAAAAAAATATCAGGTGGTATGTTTTACTTTCTCTGCCTTTGCAATACAATTTGTAGGCCCTCGAATTCTTAACACAAATACATTTTTAATCTACAACCCAGCCTGAGGTTTCTCTTATTCTCCTGATTACCGTTTCCCCCTCCATGTGGGACCTTATTTGTTATCTCTCTTGCTCAATGTTTATTCAAAAATACCTTCAATCTGAATAAAGAAAAAAAAAAATGGTCAGCCAAACAATACATAAAAGGGCAAGAGGAAAACACTCATAGAGCTATACAAAATCTATACTTTCCTAGTATAGAAGACTTTTTCTCATAGTCTTATCCCAAAACAAAAAGAATTATTTACATTCACAGCTTAAGAAAATAATTTTACATACTTGCTCTCTATGCTCAAATGCTGCCAGGGTTGCATGTATTTTGTAGAGGCAGACTGCCCTCTGCAGGGGAAAGCAGCTTTTTAACAGCCGCCTTTCAAACAGTCTCAAAAAAAAAAAGAAAAGAAAAGAAAGAAAGAAAAGGAAAAAAACAGGACAGCTGTATCACAGAAAATATAAACAAATAGTTTCTTAAATGGATTTGCTTGTATGCAATTAAACTGAATTTATTCACCCTGAAATGTACTTGTTCACACTCTACTTTTTTTTTTTTTTTAAGTTGCCTATCCCCTTTTTCCACTCACAGGAAAAATAGGAAAAGGGCAACATTTTTGTCACAAGCTGCACAGTGATATTAAACTGAACACAGAATTGTTCCAGCCTCATTTCTTTCCCAAATTAGAGTAGGCTTTAAAAAACATTTTTTTTAATAGTTATTCAAATGCCATGTAACCATTGTACAGCAGGGCTCTGAATTTGTCAAGAAATCTCTCTAGATTTCTGCTCTGGGCTTGGGGCAGTGGAGTGAAAGCATTCTTTGATGCTTAGAAAATTGCATTGTGGTTCTATTATTTTCACTTTAATATTTTGGAAAATGAGATGAGGTGATATTGATTTCACCCCATTGTATGTATTTCAGAGAATAAATGAATAAAAACGCTAATCAAGAGAAATTTTGATGATTGAGTCATAATTACCTAAAACTTAAATGTTGTGGTAGAAATTAGTGACAGTTAAGAGCTAGTGAGTCCTTCATTTCATTAAGGCTTTCATTCTTCCTTGGGTCTATCTGTCTTGCACCAAATACCCTAAAACCTGTTTCAGCAACTAAAGGAGAAGGGAGGTCTGTATTTTTAAGGAATGGTCTTCTAGGGTTTTGGTTTTTGGGTTTTCTTTTTTTTTTAAGGTTGTCACAGAGTGGATTCTGTAAACAGAAAGTGTGTGAAAAGGTGTCACAATTTAGTGGCATTTTCCAATTAAGTCTTCAGGGTTAATTCCTTACACTTAAAAAGACACTTCTGACTTCTGCTTTCATTGTTTTGCCCCCTTTACACCACAGAGCTTCTTCCAACCCCACAAGAGCTGACTTCCTTCCTCCAGTCTCTAAACGCGACCAGCAGGGGGGCCGATGAAGTGCTCATTTTTCACATCAGTCTTATAAAATTGCTTTCCCCATTAATTGTATCCATGGAAACAATACATTTGGCTGGGAAGGGACTCCTGAATAAAATTTAATGGGATTCTCAAAAAATTTGCAGGCTAGGGGGAGATGCAATGATCAGCCATTCTAGCAATCCAAGTTTTAGCCCAGTTCAGGATTAATTTCTTGTTTTCAAAAACTGAACTGAACTGAATCCAAATTAAGCTAAGGTCATAAAAATGTAATTTCACTCTCTGAAAAAGAATTTTACAGGGGAGGGCAAATAGAATTTTTGTTTCAGAAGTACTGTGTAATTTCTAATATACCTCCTAGCAAAAAACAATCATCAGTACTTGCCTGAATGGCAGTTCTTAATACCCAGGTTCTAATAATGTAAGCATGACTTGATCTGGATAACTGATCAGATCTTCTAAGCAATGCCCAGGCACTTGCATTATCCTTCAACCATCCCTACAATCTCCTCCCCTCTCTGTCCTAAGCAGGCATTCTACAAAGTCACATCATTCCCTCTCTCTGGCTTTTTTATTCTTACCTCTCCCTCAGTGCTTATAACCCTTCGGGCAATCTTGGTTTTAATTTTTTTTCCTTAGCAGGTAAAGTGTCTGTATTATAGAATCTTAAGCCAGGCCTTTATATACCCATATTTAATTTGGAAAATATGTGGGTATATACCGCTCATTATGGGATTAGTTACCAGCTGCAAGTCTGCCACTGTGGGAAGCCAATTTGTTGTTGTTTTTTAATGTGCCATTTCTTTACATTAAAAAAAAAAAATTCCATTCAAACCCCTTGGATGCTTCTCTTAGAATTAGACTGATATGATCTAGATGAAGAAAGATATGACTTTAAATCGAATAACAACATATGAATTTCAAATTATCTGTGACTTTTTTCTAAGCCCCAAATCATTTCTGCTTCTGGGTAAGTAGGTTAAAATTTTTAAATATGTAAGAATCCAGACTTAACATTTCCCCTTATACATATTATCCTTTCCCTGAAACAAAATGATGTTCCCACTCTATCAAGTCGTTCCACACGTGTGAGCTTAAAAAAGCTTTGTTAATGCAAAATCAAGAGGAGAAATCAGGTCTGTATTCCTCTGGCCAGAACCCAAGGTCAGCCTGTGAGAAAATAAATGGGTGCTGGTTCTTAAGTGGAGCGCATTCCCGACGAGGCTCTCCACCCCTTGCTCTTTAGGGAAAGGTCAGACACAAATGAAACTCAGGAAATGTAAATCCAGCAAGAATCAGGGCTACAAAAAGCCCTGGAAGGTAGAATCCCCAAGGAAATGAGACTCAAGATATAGTGTCTGAAAGGCAATTCTCTTAAAAAGCATGATGCCCTGGTTCTGTTATCCACTTCATTTGATAAATCTAACTTAGCTTTTGCTTCTACTGTCATCTAAATTCTAAAATTCTTAATTCTCAGAATTTTCTGAGGCATCAACAATCATCCAACTGCAACCAAACAGATACAACTTCTCTAGTATCAACAGTAACAATGACAAATTTATCTAAAGCAAAAATAAAACAAGAGCCTTGAAAATGTTTGTGCCTTTGGCCCAGTACTTTCTTTCTTTCAGGAATTTATGCTAAACAAATAAATCTTTGCACAGTTGATACATTATATGAAAAATATCATAGCATTTTGTAATGCATAATTTATAAAAGCAGATTAGAAACTTTATGTCTAAGAATAGACAATGCATAAAATAAACCACGGTACTTTTGTAAGATGGAATAGTTCACAAAGCAAGTAAAATTAGGCTTATGAAAACTTTTTAATAGAGTGAAGAAATGCCCACTTATGTTAGGGAAAATAAGCAGGACGTAGACATCATTTACATAACTAATATATACAGAGAAGAAAGACTGAAAGGAAATGCAAAAGCTTCACAGTGATTATTTTCTTTGTAATTTTCTATACTTCCTAAATTTCTACGAGTATCTTTTTATCTCATACATAAAGAAAACAACAAAAGTTACCATAAATGGATCTACATACATATACTTTAAGAGAAGCTTCAACGAAATCAACCCCTAATTTGGTCTTCTATAAACTGAACAGATAGAATAGGCAGAGAAATGTTTGCTGGGATGTAATACAATTCATTCCATAGATGTTCCATGCAGTGGGCACTGTGCTATATGGATGAGGAATATTGCCTTGGAAAGCTCTCAGTTGGTGTAAGGAGGGGTAACCATGTAAAAATAAAACTGTGCACCTAAATTCACCATAAATGAGACACAAGCCCTGCCTTTGAGCAGCTCAAGGGAGACGAAGTTCATCAAATTATTGCTACATGGTGTGAGAAGAATTGTAAAAAATAATTTTTAAAAAGCAGCGGTTTTCAAATTCAAGCTATGCCAGGGAACTTCAAGGGTTACAAAAACTATGCTATTTTAATTTCTTCATTTAAACAGCACTTATTTCTAAAATGGTATTTTAAATACAGGCACACACAAGAATATTATATACCAATATTATAATATTCATATCTGAAATTTTCACTACATTACGTTATGCAACCAGGTTAACTTGCTTCCTCTGTGAACTGTGAATAAACTATTTCTAACCATCCTTATTCAAGAGATTACAAAAACAAGCTTCTTAAGCAAACAAACAAAATCCTAAAACTTGCAACTACTTATAGATGTGAATCAGAATTCTCTCAACATGGGAATCTAAAACAAACAAGTCACTTGCTCAAGGTGACCTCAAGCTGTAATTGCCCCCATACTCTCCAATTATAGATTCAGATTTATAAAATCAACTTAATCTAATTTATTACAACTGCTTTTTCAGCAGGGGAGGTGCTGTTGATCATTTAGAAATCATTTGGAAACAAAAAGACTTTCGATGCTTGAAAAAAGTTTCAAAGTGAGTGATAAGCTATGGTCACGGCACAGTGAAGACATAAAGGAAGCAATAAAATAAATGCAAGCTATCTTATCACATTTGAAAAGTGGAAATTTTTACTTTTCATAATATTTAGCCAAAACTAATTTTCATTGTGTATTTTTCCCTAATTTTCATGACAAAGGAATCGAATAGGAAATACATGGATCACTACTGTGCAATATCAATAGTTCTCTTGGTTTTAGGTCATTCAAAAATCAACTGGAAGAACCTACTTTTAAGTTAGAAAAGAAAGGTTAGAAAGAGACATTGTGCTATGGAAATGCAAATATCCAGTTATTCTGGTAACTGTCCAAAGGCAACAAATAGGAAAGCAGCCCATGTCACCCAGAACATCGCCTGTATCCCTGCATGAGACACTTAAGTAGATTACAGGGATTGTCCTGAGGTGACAAGAGTCCCAAGGGACACCTTGCCTCCTGCATCCATTAGGAAGATTTTGGCTTCAGGTAATAGAAAAACATAACTCAAACCATGTGGGCATTTATTATCACAACATTAAGTAGCAGAGCAACCTCCAGGTTTCCTCTCTCCTTCTTGGCTTCGTCTTCCTATGTATTGACTTCATCCTAAGATGGATGGCAAGATGACTGCAACAGTTCCAAGTACAATATCCAGAACCAACCATAGCCAGTGAAAGGACCATCTTTTCCTCATTATATGGGTGAATAAACCTTTTCAAGAAAGCCCCAAGCAAAATTTTCCTCCTGCCAAAATTGTATTACATGCCCATGCCTAAACCAGTCATTGGCAAGGGAACACTCTATGACTGACTTAGATTAACCGGAACCCTAGAGCAGGAGATGGGCCTAGCTTCTTCTGAAGCACATAGCCATGTATAAAAATGGTGGAAAACCAGATCAATGAAGTTTCTATCGGGAAGGAGGAAGTTGCGATGACTATTAGGGTGTGGCTGCTGTAAAGAAGCTAAAGAATAGGCTTGACACTGTTGTTCTGGCTGGTGACATGGTAACAAACCATTTGGACTAGGAGGGAGCCATGTTGAGAGGCAACTCACTCATACAAGAAAATGCTTATTGAGGTAATTATACACATAAAATTATTAACTGGGTCAACTATTCCTCCTATAACCATGTGTTCATTGTTGCTTAAACCTTTTTCTTAACATTTTAAGAGTTGTAAATTATTAGGTAGATATGGCCCCTCCTCAAGCTGGATTAGGTAGATCCTTCTGAGATCTCACAGCAGCCTCCTGTTACCTGAAGTATATTACTTACTTATGGCTGCCTTTTTATTAGAGTTCCATATAGTTCTATTTATCTTCATTAAGAATTCACCTATATTCTTCTGAAGAACAGAAACCATGTCTTATTCATTTCTTATCCCTCCCTATTAGTTACAATACTCAACATAATGTCTTAAATGTCTGTTGTATGAACTAAGAGATTTGATGTTTACAATGGTATAAAGTTCTAATCCATTGTATTTCTATCTTCCTCTCACAATTTTACTCTGTTCCTTTATTCCTTAATGTTCAGAATTTTTGTTATACATCCAGTGTACTTCTCATTACTAATATTTTATCAGTCTTTCAAATTATTAAGATTCTATCCTGTTATACAATTCTTTCACCTCTAAGAAGGTAGCCCTGGCAGAGATGCTCACAAAGATACATAAAGATATTCACAGAAAAATCATTTATAATTGCAAAAAAATCAGAAACTTAAGATGCAACTACAGGGATTGCCTAGATAAGTAATACATCCATTCTGTGGAAAATAACTACTAAAGAATCATGGTTTAGAAGATTAATAATGGCATAAGTTTCATGATAAACTCTTAGAGGTACAAAAGCACTTAACAAAACATATATATATATATATATATATATACACACATATGTATATATACACACACATATATAATATGCCCAAGTTTAAAAAAATAAAAATTGGAGGCCTTTCCAGCAAAGATAGCAAATTGATCTGAGGTGTGAAGTCTCTCCTCCCACTTCAAAGACATCTAGAAATTCTACATAAAATTTGAAGAACTTTTTCAAAGTACACAGCTGGAGTTTAAGATAAGAAAAATACATTTCTAGGGGCCAGAAAAATAAGCCATGTGTCCCTCAGGAAGAAATGGATGTAGATTGTGGCAATGACACAAAAAGTCAAGATTTTGAGTCCTGAACTTCCTCCAAGAAGCAAGACCGGGGGTGAACTAGAAGTAGAAAAAACTCCCAACAGGATAAAGATAAGGTTTGCCTCAAGGTACAGCAGGAAGCAGAGTCAGTCATGACAATTTTGAATTCCCTGCCCTGCAAGGCATGTCAGCAGAGTGTAAAATTCTTTGAGCTATTAGCAAAGTCCAAACTAAAAAATTAGTATAAAAAGTGGTCCAAACCTGGGAAACCCATACATCCACAGTAAAACACAAAACTGTCCCATAAGGGTGCTTCCACAATCCAGCACATACCTATAAATATATAATTAGTACTGATGAACTCAGAAAGACTGCAAAGAATACAAAGCAATCCAATGCTATAAAAGTTTGCAAATGCAACAAAAGCTCATAATCAAATGACTCTGAATACTAAAGCAATTCAAAAAGAATTTTAAAATAAATGTTTATAGCCATTAAGCAGATGAAAAAGATAATAGATTCCACATGGCAGGATCAAGGTACAGGCATACCTGAGAGATACTGCAGGTTCAGTTCTAGATCACCACCATAAAGCAAGTATCGCAATAAAGAAAATCACATGAATTTTCTGATTTCCAAGTGCATGTAACAGTTATATTTGAACTCCACTGTAGTCTATTAAGTGTGCAATAGCATTGTATCTAAAAAAACAATGTACATACCTTAATTTTAAAATACTTTATTGCTAAAAAAAATGCTAACCATCATCCGAGCCTTCAGCGAGCTGCAGTAGTAATATCAAAGATCACTGCCACAGATCACCATAACAAATATAATATTAATGAAAAAGTTTGAAATATTGTAAGAATTACCAAAATGTGACAGAGACATGAAGTGAGCAAACACTGTTGGAAAAGTGGTGCCAGTACACTTGCTCAGCAGGGCATCGCCACAAACTTTCAATTTGCAAAGAACACAGGATCTGTGAAGTACAACAAAGTGAAGCACAATAAAACAAAGTATGCGTGTATTATTAAAAATGGAAAAATCTGAAAAAAATTCTATCACTGGCAAACAAAACAATAATATGTTAAAGAGCACACAACACAAAGAGGAAGAGAAATTTATTAAATTGGAAGATAAGTCTAAAGAAGTCACCTAGAATGTACCACAGGAAGTTTAAATAATGGAAAATCTGAAAGAGAAATTTAGACAGAAGATCCAGCATATGATAGTTATCTGTGAAAGACACTACAGTGAACAAAGAAAGATATAATATTTTTAAAGTTTTCAGAAGTTAAGATATAAACCCTCAGATTGAAAGAGCTCCTTAACTCCCCAGACTAAACAAAGATACAACACTGTAGTGAAACTACAGAACACCAAGAAAAAAGAGAAAAAAGTGTGAACGCTGCAAGAGAGAAAAGATAAACTACCTTCAAAGGAACAATAATCAAACCAATAGGAATCCTATCAAAGGCAACAATAGATGCACAAATAATAAGATGCACAAATATATTTTCCCCAAAATAATAAGGGAAAATAACATAACCTACAATTCCATACCTAGCTAAACAATCATCTAAGAGTTCAAATAAAAGCAGACTGTCCAAGATATAAAAACTAAGAACTTGGGCACTCCCAGGGGAGGCAGAGGAGTCGAGCGGGAACCATGGCCAGTACAGTCATAGCAGTTGGACTGACCATTGCTGCAGCAGGATTTGCAGGCCATTATGCTTTGCAAGCCATGAAGCATATGGAGCCTCAAGTAAAACAAGTTTTTCAAAGTCTACCAAAATCTGCCTTCAGTGGTGGCTATTACACCTTCAGAGGTGGGTTTGAACCCCAAATGACAAAACAGGAAGCAGCATTAATACTAGATGTAAGCTCTAATGCCAATAAAGGAAAGATAAGAGATGCTCATCGACCAATTATGCTTTTAAATCACCCAGACAAGGGAGGATATCCTTATATAGCAGCCAAAATCAATGAAGCTAAAGATTTACTAGAAGGTCAAACTAAAAAATGAATTAAATGTATGATGAATTTTAAGTTCTCACTCATTTATATATATGAATATCAGCTTTTTATAATAAAATGCCTTAAAGCTACACATTTTTAAAATTAGCATAAGCTAAATCAAAGCCTTGCTATAAATTTGAGGATTTAAAATCAGATTATAGAATATTTGTAGGTTAATACTCAATAATTATGGATAAATGCATGCCATCTGAAGTGTTGTTCATTACTCATTTGTCAAATAATTTCGTACCTATTTCAAGACAAAGTGAAAAAGAGAGTCTCTCCCTAAAGGAATCCCCAATCTGATGGGAGACAGATAAACTGATAATTAAAATACAATGTGATAAATATGATGGAATTAACACATGTTGTTATAGTAGGGGATCATCTCATTGGGACAGAAGGCTGTTCAAGGAACAGAGAACTCCCCCAGCGACTTAGAACCTTGAACTTAAAAATGAATTTAGCCAAAACTTAACCTAAGAAATTGATCTAGGTATGTATTTATCATACATATCTTCCTCTGAAATTTTTTGGAAGTGTTTGAGAAGGATGGGTATTAGCTCTTCTCCAAATGTTTGATAGAGTTCACCTGTGAAGCCATCTGGTCCTGGACTTTTGTCTGTTGGAAGATTTTTAATCACACTTTCAATTTCATTACTTGTGATTGGTCTGCTCATATTTTCTACTTCTTCCTGGTTCAGTCTTGGAAGCTTATACCTTTCTAAGAATTCATCCATTACTTCCAGGTTGTCCATTTTATTGGCATAAAGTTGCTTGTAGTAGTCTTTTATGATGCTTTGTATTTCTGCAGTGTCCATTTTAACTTCTTTTTCATTTCTAATTTTATTAATTTGCGTCCTCTCCCTCTTTTTCTTGATGAGACTGGCTAAAGGTTTATCAATTTTGTTTATCTTCTCAAAGAACCAGCTTTTAGTTTTATTGATCTTTGCTATTGTTTTCTTTGCTTTTATTTCATTTATTATTTATTTTTATGATTCATTTCCTTCTACTAATTTTGGGTTTTGTTTATTCTTCTTTCTCTAGTTCCTTTAGGTGTAAGGTTAGATGGTTTATTTGAGATTTTTCTTGTTTCTTGAGGTAGGCTCGTATTGCTATAAACTTCCCTCTTAGAACTGCTTTTTCTGCATCCCATAGGTTTTGGATCATCGTGTTTTCATTGTCATTTGTCTCTAGGTATTTTTTGATTTCCTCAGTGATCTCTTGGTTACTTACTATTGTATTGTTTAGCCTCCATGTGTTTGTGTTTTTTACGTTGTTTTCCCTGTAATTTATTTCTAATCTCATAGCATCATGGTCAGAAAAGATGCTTGACATGATTTCTATTTTCTTAAATTTACCGAGGCTTGATTTGTGACCCAAGAGGTGATCTACCCCGGAGAATGTTCCATGTGCACTTGAGAAGAAAGTATAATCTGCTATTTTCAGATGGAATGTCCTATAAATATCAATCAAATCTATCTGGTCTATTGTGTCATTTAAAGCTTGTGTTTCCTTATTAAATTTCTGTCTGGATGATCTGTCCATTGGTGTAAGTGAGGTGTTAAAGTCCCCCACTATTACTGTGTTACTGTCGATTTCTGCTTTTACAGCTGTTAGCATTTGCCTTAGGTATTGAGGCACTCCTATGTTGGGTGCATATATAATTGTTATATCTTCTTCTTGGATTGATCCCTTGATCATTACGTAGTGTCCTTGTCTCTTGTAATAGTCTTTATTTTAAAGTCTATTTTATCTGATATGAGTATTGCTACTGCAGCTTTCTTTTGATTTCCATTTGCACAGAATATCTTTTTCCATTCCCTCACTTTCAGTCTGTATGTGTCCCTAGGTCTGAAGTGGGTCTCTTGTAGACAGCATATAGATGGGTCTTATTTTTGTATCCATTCAGTGAGCCTGTGTCCTTTGGTTGGAGCATTTAATCCATTCACATTTAAGGTAATTATCGATATGTATGTTCCTATTACCATTTTCTTATGTCTTTTGTTTGTTTTTGTAGGCCCTTTTCTTCTCTTGTGTTTCCCACTTAGAGAAGTACCCTGAGCATTTGTTGTAGAGCTGGTTTGGTGGTGGTGACTTCTCTTGGCTTTTGCTTGTCTGTAATTCTTTTGATTTCTCCATCGAATCTGAATGAGATCCTTGCCGGGTAGAGCAATCTTGGTTGTAGGTTCTTCCCTTGCATCACTTTAAATATATTGTGCCACTCCCTTTTGGCTTGTAGAGTTTCTGCTGAGAAATCAGCTGTTAACCTTATGGGAGTTCCCTTGTATGTTATTTGTCATTCTTCCCTTGCTGCTTTTAATAATTTTTCTTTGTCTTTAATTTTTGTTCGTTTGATTACTAAGTGTCTCAGCGTGTTTCTCCTTGGATTTATCCTGTCTAGGACTCTGTGCTTCCTGGACTTGGATGGCTATTTCCTTTCCCATGTTAGGGAAGTTTTTGACTATAATCTCTTCAAATATTTTCTCACATCCTTTCTCTCTCTCTCTTCTCCTTCTGGGACCCCTATAATGCGAATGTTGGTCTCAGAGATCTCTTAGGCTGTCTTCATTTTTTTTCATTCTTTTTTCTTTATTCTGTTCCGTGGCAGTGAATTCCACCATTCTGTCTTCTAGGTCAGTTACCCGTTCTTCTGCCTCAGTTATTTTGCTACTGTTTCCTTCTAGTATATTTTTTGTTTCACTTATTGTATTGTTCATTTGTTTGTTCTTTAATTCTTTTAGGTCTTTGTTAAACATTTCTTGCATCTTCTCCATCTTTGCCTCCATTGTTTTTCTGAGATCCTGCATCACCTTCACTATCATTATTCTGAATTCTTTTTCTGGAAGGTTGCCTATCTCCACTTCATTTAATTGTTTTTTGGGGGTTTTATCTTGTTCCTTCATCTGGCACATAGCCCTCTGCCTTTTCATTTTGTCTATCTTTCTGTGAATTTGGTTTTCATTCCACAGACTGCAGGATTGTAGTTCTTCTTGCTTCTGCTGTCTGCCCTCTGGTGGATGAGGCTATCTAAGAGGCTTGTGCAAGCTTCCTGATGGGGAGGGACTGGTGCTGGGTAGAGCTGGGTGTTGCTCTGGTGGGCAGAGCTCAGTAAAACTTCAATCTGCTTGTCTGCTGATGGATGGGACTACGTTCCCTCCCTGTTGGTTGTTTGGCCTGAGGCGACCCAGCACTGGAGGCTACAGGCTCCTTGGTGCGGCTAATGGTGGACTCCGGGAGGGCTCATGCCAAGGAGTACTTTCCAGAATTTCTGCTATCAGTGTCCTTGTCCTCACGGTGAGCCACAGCCATCCCCTGCCTCTGAAGGAGACCCTCCAACACCAGCAGGTAGGTCTGGTTCAGTCTCCTGTGGGGTCACTGCTCCTTCCCCCTGGGTCCTCATGCACACACTACTTTGTGCATGCCCTCCAAGAGTGGAGTCTCTGTTTCCCCCAGTCCTGTCAAAGTCCTGCAATCAAATCCCACTAGGCTTCAAAGTCTGATTCTCTGGGAATTCCTCCTCCTGTTGCTGGACCGCCAGGTTGGGAAGCCTGATGTGGGACTCAGAACCTTCACTCCAGTGGGTAGACTTCTGGGCTATAACTGTTCTCCAGTTTGTGAGTCACCCACCCAGCAGTTATGGGATTTAATTTTATTGTGATTGCACCCCTCCTACCATCTTATTGCAGCCTCTCCTTTGTCTTTGGATGTGGGGTATCTTTTTTGGTGAGTTCCAGTGTCTTCCTGTCGATGATTGTTCAGCAGTTACTTGTGATCCCAGTGCTCTCACAACAGGGAGTGAGTGCACGTCCTTCTACTCTGCCATCTTCCCTTTCTATTGACTACACAGTTTTTTGTTTTAAAAAGTTGGAACTTGTTTCCCTTCTTGGAAGGGAACATTGATATTTAACTGCTTTTAGAGACTGTCATCTCATATATATAAAATGGACACATGGCTATAAGACACCATATAGGAAATGAGTAGTTATGTATTTTATTTTATATACCAATCTACTTTACTGTGAAAAGACAGAGGTTTGAATAAGAACTTGTGAAAATCTGTAGTAAAATACCTTAAGCTGTTAACTGTAAGGCATGGAATAGGAGTTGCTCAGTGGATTGGTTCTATGTTGTGGACTACTTAAGTCTGCATTTGTTACTGTGCTAATAAACAATATTAAAACAAAACAAAACAAAAAGCAAAAAAAGGCATAGTAGGCAAATACTAACCAAAAGAAAGTGAAATTGCTAAGAATGGAATGATTTATAACTAAATGATTATAACAGTGATTATCTCTGTGGGGAGTGATAAGTGATTTTTATTATGTTCTTTATATCTTTCTAAATTTTTTAAATGAAAATATACAATCTGTATAAATTTAAAAATTATTTTTAAGGACTTTATTAATATAGCATAACTAAGAATAACCAACACTGCATGTTATGCCAATCCCTATCAAGATACATGTATTAAATAATTTAATCTTTATAACAACTTAAAGAAGGAAATACTGTTATAATATTTTTGCTTCATTTTGCAGATGAAGAAACTGAGGCATAAAGGGATTTAAATAACTTGCCTGAGGTCAAACAGCTAGTAGAAAGGACTAGGTTAGGAACTAAATATATGTGGGTACTAGAGATAGACATCTATGTCCAGGTCTAACATGGAAGATACAACTCAGAATTTTCAAAGATTGCTTTTTCATTTTATTTTTTCCAGTAAAAAATATTCCAATGAGAAGATATATTTAACATTTACAATACTACTAACAGTAGAATTCACAGGCAAAATAAAATCCCTTCCTGTAAGTTTGTTCACGTGTTTATACTCTAGAATTATAAAACAGAAGTACCACTGTGTCTACCAATGTTTATTTCATGGCTTTTTCCAGTTAAAATGTATCACTCCTGTAACAGATACAATTCTATTTTTGCACTTTAATTGCTTCTGGTTGGTGTCAGCAAAGTGACATTTGTAAAAGTTTAACCAGGTTTTAATAATAAAAACTTAGACAATATTTCCATCCATGTTTTGAAATTCTGGGTGTAAAACACATGGCTAAAACTATCCTCTATTTGGATATGATTGTCTTTCTCAGATTTTATTTCCCTTTTCTTTTTAAACAAATATATAGTTTAGAATGAAATTTAAGATAACATATAGTATATTTAAAAATAATTTCTATTGTACAACCACAAAAAAAAGAAAAAAGCCACGGTAGAAACTACTTTCACCTGTATTTACAGTAGCCTCCCCCTAAGAAAAGAAAGAAAAGCAAAAGAGAGTCATCATTTATAAGTAATGGATGCATTCCTAACCAAATGGATACTGAAAGAAAAAGGAGCATTTTTCTAGCTATATCAGAAAGGGCCTTGCAAACAGCACATAGACAATTACAGTTCCGTGAACATTCAATTGGCCACCTATCTTGGCTAAATTACAATAATGTGCATTTGGCAAATCATATCATTTCACAAAGTCATTTTAAATGTACAATGTGCATTTCTTCTCTTACCTCTCAAAATAATTCTCTAGAATGTGTCAAACTTAAAGAAATATGCAGATACACCGTTGGATATCCTGTCATAACCAGGCTTCACAGGAAGCCAGAGCACCTTTCTCTAGCTAGACTTCATATTCCTAGAAGGAACCACCACCAAGATGCACTTCTGTCTACACTGACACTGTCATGGTAGCATGTTAAGCATGTTGGAGTCGATGACATATTTGTCAGAGGCCCTATTTACTGAAATAAAGACAATGGCAAATGGTTGATCAACACTTCTCTTTCTATTGTCATAAACTCTCAGCAGATTATCCTTTCCAAATAATGAGTTAGGTTTATAATTTTCAAAAGCTAAGATCTTTTTGATACAATTTCACACTATATAATATTCTTCATATTCATTTATGATATCACATTATAAGGTATCAAAAAGTGATTTTGAGAAATGTGGGTGGAGGCATCCAAATGCATAGTTATAATAGATGTACATGGGGCTCTGGAATATAAAACTAATGATTTCATTTGTCTACTCCTGATGTTATTGGAGAGTATTATCTTATGCATAATTAACAGGGTTTTGAAAGGCTGAATATAAAATATTATAGCATTTCTTGTCAGCTTACATTGGGAACTCTACTGTAACTGACACAAATAACCTATAAAGGTGCTTTCTACCTAATCTGGAAAAATTGTAAATATTATACTGTGTTGGTACATCTTTGTTTTCACAGATATTCATGCAGGGAAAGAGTAACTATAAAGAGCAAAATAAAATCCATCTGAAGGCTATTATAAATACTGGCTCACTTACATTTAACAAGTGACAATGCCTATTGACCTTAAAATTGTAGAAATTAAACTACTGGCTTGACCATATAAATCTCATGTGTAACTACAGAAAACCATAAGTGTCTAATTCATTGGCAAGTTTCTCACCATAACTTATGCCTGTGGATCAGTGGTACAGAAACTGGTAGAAACATTATAAGCCACACAAATACTATTAACAATAAACACGGTGGCTTATGAAACCTGGTCGGTAGCTTCTCTTTCATCCACCTGAGGGGTCACCCAAATAATACTATCTTCCATTCCTGACTTTTTAAATTCAAAATCATCAATGATTACAAGTCTTATGCATAATATTGCAATTAATATTCTGAAAACTGCTCATTATGGGCTAGGTAGTTAACAAGCAGATTGCATGGTCTGGGTCAAGTTGGAGTTGAGGCACTGAGACTGAAATAAAGGCAAGAAAGCACTGCTGAGAAGACAGGTGACTACACAGAGAAGGAACTGAATTACTGGATTTTGAGACTGGAATTATACTACACTCAGCATCAACAAATATGTGTGCCAGGCACCGTGCTAGGTGTTGTTTTCAAACATTTGAACAGGGTCACTTAGGAAAATTACACATTCCCTGAAGTTGCACATAAGAAAATATTTTCAAACAAAACATTTCCTGGAGGGAGGGATAACTCAAAAACTAAATATGCGACACAGTAGGATCTTGTTGTCCAACCAATCTATATGTAATAGCTTGCATCTTGTATAGAAATGTAAGATTTTTGTGTATTGATTTTGTATCCTGCAACCTTACTGAATTTGTTTACTAGGTCTAAGTTTTTTATATACATTCTTTTTTATATTTTTAATATACATTCTTTTTTATTTATATACATTTATATATTCTTTTTCTTAATGTACATTCTTTTTTATATTCTTTTCCATTATGGTTTATCCCAGGACATTAAATATAGTTCCCTGTGCTATACAGTAGGACCTTGTCCATCAATTCTATATGTAATAGTTTGCATCTACTAACCACAAACTCCCAGTTCATCCCTCCCCAAACCCACCCCCCTTGGCAACCACAAATCTGTTCTCTATGTCTGTGAGTCTGTTTCTGCTTCGTAGGTAGGTTCATCTGTGTCATATTTTAGATTCCACATGTAAGTGATATCATATGGTATTTGTTTTTCTCTTTCTGACTTACTTCACTTAGTATGATAATCTCTAGTTGCATCCATGTTGCTATGAATGGCATTATTTCATTCTTTTCTATGGCTGAGTAGTATTCTTTATCCATTCATCTGTCAATGTACATTTAGGTCGTTTCCATGTCTTGGCTATTGTGAATAGTGCTGCTATGAACATAGGGGTGCAATGTATCTTTTTGAATTATCGTTTTGTCTGGATATGTGCCCATGAGTGGGATTGCTGGGTCATATGTTAATTCTATTTTTAGTTTTCTGAGGAACCTCCATACTGTTTTCCACAGTGGCTTACATTCACACCAACAGGGAACTGTACTCAATGTCTTGGGATAAGCCATAATGGAAAAGAATATAAAAAAAGAATGCCTATATATTTATAACTGAGTCACTTTGCTGTGCAGTAGAAATTAACACAACATTGTAAATCAACTATACTTCAATAAAGTAAATAAATAAAAACAAAAAACTCAGTGTACATACTCAAAATAATTAAGCCTATTCTTTTAATTAGAAGGGACAGATATTTTTAAAGGGGAAACATTTTGGTATAAGGTCCAAAGACTTTAAATATCTTGTCCCATTTTAGAAAATAAGAAATAGAGCACTTTTCTTTAATAACCATTTTAGTATGACACAAACTGGCTTTAAATCCACTTTTTTCTAGAACAGCACATACCAGGCAGTCAGCAAAGAGTTGAGAGAATGAGTGAATATTTTAGCCACTTTTTATTTATCAAAATAAAAAATATAACCTAAAATCCATTCCAAGGGACTTCTGAACAGATAACTATTGGATATATAAAATAAATTAGGACATAGTTTTGCTACCAACCATTAGAGCAAGATCAAGACTGAGATAGCATAACCTCTTCTGACTACAAAATAGCACCATTGCAACAAGATTGTTCACTCACTCATGATAATACAAGGAGTTCAGGACAAACTTATCTTGTCCAAATAAAAAGCCATAAAAACTGACAGATGCTTCCTTTTTTGGTGAGAAAACATCCATTTTGTAACAATCTATAACCCTTTTGTAATCATCAGTGTGCAGAGGATAAAGATCATTCCCTCTCCTTGGGGGTATGGTCCTTGAAAAAAATTTTTTAAAACAACAGGTACACTGTGAGAAGTACATAACAGGAAATGACACGGTAAGAATCCATTGATGCCACATATAAATGAGAGAGACAAGTGACTCACGCCTTCTCTAAACCATTCACAACAAACTTTTTTTTTCTCATTTCATCAATATGAAACCACATAAAAGAAATTCCAGCTACTAACCACATTAAAACGTGAGTTATTTGCTGGAGACTTGATAACATTGAGGGGGCAAAAAGTCAACATTCTTGCCAAGTGAAAGCATAAAAAAAAAAAGTCTCTTACAGTTACCTTCAAGGTAAAATTAATTATTAATTGGCAAAGCCTGGACATGGAATGATTGCTATCAATACTTTAATATTTTCAGTGCTAATTTCATTCTCACCATCGTAGTTTGTCTATGAAGAAGCAAGAGAGGTCTATTTACTTTTAGTGAGGCTTGCTATAATGATCACCTTAAGAAGGCCACCAATGCTTTGAAATGCTTTGAATCTTCCTCTTCTTGAATTTCTAATATTAAACAAACTGAAAAAATATTCCCACTTCATTCACACAAATGAACAATTCTACCATTCTTAGGTGGCTCATGAAGATTAGATGCTAATTTCTGAACAAGATTAATTTTTTAATTCCCACTCACCAGTACTGCAACTCACACTGTGTTAAGACTTGTATTTTATCATAAAAGTTTTGTGATCATTTGTAAAACTTGAATTTTGAAATTAGAAAGTTAATTTACCAGTTACCTGAATTCAAACTAACTCATCTCTAGAGCCAAGCCTGCAGAAATGCCTAGATAAAATTCAGCATGTTTCAGGTTTCAGCAGAACGGTGTAAAAGAAACCTTAAGGATTGAGGAATGAATATGTCACAAACAGGACATGGATGAAGAAGAATTAGGAGCACTCTGCTTTAGCTCCTCAGGGTCCATTGTCCCAGAGGGAAAAGAGCATCTTCTGAACCTGGAAATATGAGCCCAAGAAAATCTCAGGTTCAAGGTGACCTCCAATTTGCCTCAGGGATAGAGACGCAACCCTTAACTGCTAGTACCAAGGCTCCAGGGCAGATAAGGGGAGAGTCAACAGAGGTTTGGAACTGCCCATGGCATTTAAAGCCTAGAGGGGCTGTTCTGGGGGGACAGTGTTCACTAGAAAAGAGTCACATTAGACTATATATATAAAGGCTGTCTACTGCCATGTGGAACCCTGAGAGTATAGGGGCAATGTCTCAGGCTAACCTGGACATTGGCCCCAGATTTGCCCTCATTTTCCATTGTTAACATCATACACCTCTATGCTTCTACACATCTTCCTGACCGCCAGCCTGTGACTAAATACTTCAGTTTTACCTGTGATGCTGTCTCACCTCAGACAGCAGCTGCATCTGACCGCGTTACTCCTGTAAGCCCCATGGCCCATTACAAACCTGGACATCTGGCCAGGTAGGTGGGCAATGTCTTCGTCAGCCACTGCCTGAAAACTGGCCATCCTTCTCAGCTCTTACCTCTTTTTCACTCACCACATTGAAATAATCACTAGATGCTACTGATTCTATCTTTCCAATAGATTTCAAATCTGTCCATTTCTCTATCCCCATTGGCACACCTGCCTGGTTCATCTAGGCCATCACTGCTCTTGCCTCTTAACAGCCTCTTAACTCACTTCCTGCGCCAGTCGAACCCCTCCAATCCTCCAATCCATTCTCTGTACTGCAGGCACAGTGGTGTTACTCACAACTCATCCCAGCATGTCACTCTACAAGTTAAAATATTTCAGGGCTCCCCATTGCCCTCAAGATAACTGCCAAGTTCTGTATCATCCATTCAGGATTCAGTCCTCACTTATCCAACCTCATCTCTCACAAGCTCAACAACTTCTGCAGCACTTCCAAATGCAGAGACCCATGTTCTTTCTCACCTATAAGTCTTCTGTACTTAGTCTAACCTCCCCTTGTGTGACTAAACTAAATCTCCTCCAAGACATGATATGTCAAACAGATACAGCTCATTATACTTTGCTCATGAACTAACCTTGTTTGTAATAGTCTTTTATTACTATTTCTCTTGAGCTAATATTTCTAAAGACAAGAATATTCATAATCTATTCATAGGAATCCTAATATTTATCAAGCACCTACTATATTCTTGTCACTGTTATACACATTTATTTTTATTAACTTATGTAATCCCCAGAGCAACCCTATGAGTTGATCCAGTTATTATCCCCATTTTATAGATGAGGAAACTGAGACACAGAATGATTAAGAAAAGATGATACAGCTAATAAGTGGAGGATCAAGATTCAAACCATGGTCATAACATTCGAGTTAGCTACTAAACTTCACTGTTACTCCAGAGACAGTCAAGAAGAGCAAACTACGTTTCAATTCCAATAAATGATGGCAAATGTATGTCATCTGACATTAATAAATCTTTCAACTTCAGGGTTGAGGGTAGTTATGATGACTAGACTGCAAATTTCTGTAAGACTTACCTTTGTGATGCAAACATCACATCCCACTAGCTCAGTGCACACTTTACCAGGGGAAATTTTCCCATATTACGTTAACATTTTTTTTTTTTTTTTTGGCTGCACTGCATGGCATGCAGGATCTTAGTTTCCCAACCAGGGATTGAACCCGTGCACCCTGCAGTGGAAGCCTGGAGTCTTAACCACTGGACAGCCAGGGAAGTCCACAGGCCTACTCTGAGAAACAATAAAGTAGAAATATCACACTATAGAATTATGCTGCTGCCAAAACTAAAAGTACATTATTAATGGTACAGAAAAATGTGGGTTCCCAATGCTTTGATATCTAAACTGTACGTCATTTTACCATTTATAGTTTATTAACAAAATTAGATGCAGCTTTTTTTGATGCAGCCTTTTTTATATTAACTAGTGTACATTTTTCTGATGTTAAATCAATACAGTTTCCATTTTTCATGCAACAGAAATTTAGAAAATTAAATACATCAGACAAATGGTCATCATAAAGCAACCATAAAGTGAAATCTGAAAGATTAAAATTATGGCTATTATTTCTCATGCATATTTGTATCCTCAGATAGTAAAACTCCTAATTGTTTGCCTTGGGTTCTTTTAAGTATAAAAGTAAAATATGGATTAACAAGTTTGTCTTTTCCCGCTTCCAGAAGAAAAACAGTAATTCCTGGGTACAGAATATGTGGTCAAATACTTGACTGATTGACTCCTGTAATAAGCTTGTTTAGTTGCTAAAATATCTAATACTTAGTATTGTAAGATGAATCTTATGTAAGAAACTACTTAAATCTGATATAGTTAACCTTACTAAAAGTCATTTGAGGGTTGGGCTTAAAAATACAAGCATTTTAGAAATAACTGAAAAAATAGTTTTAGTAGTGTAAAGCAAAACATTTTAAAAGTAGCCTTTGTGTACCAGACTATTCATTGATTCACATATACTTATGGAGCACATACCATGTGTTGGCTTGGCAGTAGTTGTTTGACAAACACCACGGAATGAATAGGCCTTGTCTCTGCAGAGCTATGCTCCAGTGAGAGGTTATACTATCACACAATGAGAATCTCAACATGGTGGCATGGTGGGTCACCAACATGAAGTTAACTAGGAAACTATAAATTCACTAAAATGTGTCTTCCTACCTTCCCTTGCCACCCTCCCAGATGCTGCCCTAAGTACAGCCTCCTATCATTCTCACTTAAGCCTGATCTCTAAAGGAGTTTCTACTCCAAATTATCCTTCTCCTTTATCCCAGATTTAAATTCCATTCCCTCCAAGCTCAGTTATTGGCTGGGAAGAGCCAAAGAGATGATTTGCATTAGGGCGGGTTTGACTGATAGCTGCCTGCATTTTTTTCTAATGGTATTTGCTAACCCAGAGGAATGACTCACCAATCGAAAAACTTAGGCAATAACAGATGCTAAAGGAAAGTAGGGTTATTCGGGGAAGAGGAGTTTTCTGAGTCCTGCAAAGACTCTGCTTAGGAATTTTTGCCTCTGGCTATGCATAAATTAGCCTTGGATGGCATCACCTTTGCGAAGAAGCTGTAGCCCACAATGTTCAGCAAAACAAATGTTCCAAAGGGTGGGGATAAAGAGTGAAATCCCTAATGAATAACAGGATGGAAAATCCAGACCATAATAACCAGAAACAAAACAAGTCCTGAATGATATTTCCATTTCCACTTATTTGAAAATTATCCAAATATGCATCTGATACTTCTTAGCCCTAACATCCTGTCTTTGGAACATCCCATAAATCCATTTCAATGTAACATCAGGGTCTTTTAATCCCAAGATTTTAAAGCCAGTAAGAGAATTTATTTAATGCCATAAACTGAAAGCTTGCTCTATTCAGAGCATGGGCCCTCTTCCTTCTGGTGAAAAACGAACAAGTGACTCTTTGAAATCTTGCCGTGTTGACAATGGTATTAAATTTTCAGGTTGCTTAGGCTTCATGAAATCATAGGATGGGTAATAAGTGTTAGGCATATAACAAGCGTGAGATGGGTCAGCTCCAAAAAGAAAGGTCCTTAGATCGTCTTCACTGATTTCCATGTCTGTTCACCACCTTGCCAACTAACAGCATCACTAATATGTCCAGAATTTTATTTTTCCTCCAATTAAACCAAGTTAGGGCAAAGTTGTACACTGAGCAAGGGATAACCACTGGATGAGCTAACAACACTAGCTTTTTTGGGATTCAGCCCTTTTCTCTTAAAAATAAGTTCCAGAAAAATGCTCTGTTTCACGAAGACAGTTTGCCTCCTACTTACAAATGTATGCTGATCTGAACAAACTCATGCTTTGTTAATAAATTAAACAAAAGTGCTTTTAAAATTCAACCACAATGAAACATATCATCCAGACCTCATTATTTGCCATTTCCATGCCTCTTCAGGATTTCTGAGTACTCCCTCATGTGTGTCAAAGTGACAGGAGAAAAATCTGTTCCCAAGCTACTTTTAGCCAAGTAAATACTTGGAAACTCACTGTGTAGCTAAGAAAGCATATCATTATGGCCTTTTCAAAGACATCCTGTAAACATCCAGCATTGAACGAAGTAGACAAGCTATTTTCGAAAAGAGCAGAGGCCTACTTTGTTTTTGTTTTTTTTTTAATTTTTACTGGAGTATAGTTGATTTACAATGTGGTTAGTTTCTGCTGTACAGTAAAATGTATCAGTTATATATATATCCACTCTTTTCTAGATTCTTTTCCCATATAGGTCATTACAGAGTATTGGGTAGAATTCCCTGTGCTACACAGTAGGTCCTTGTTAGTTACCTATTTTATATATAGTAGTAGTGTGTATATGTCAGTCTCAATCTCCCAATTTATCCCACCCCCCCTTTCCCCCCGGTAACCATAAATTTGTTTTCTACATCTGTGACTCTATTCCAATCCCAATCCTGGGCATGTATCTGGAAAAAAACATAATCCGAAAGGATACATGACCCCCAATATTCACTGCAGCACTGCTTACAATAGCCAAGACATGGAAGCAACCTAAATGTCCATCAACAGAGGAATGGATAAAGAAGATGTGGTACATATATACAATGGAATATTACTCATCCATAAAGAAGAATGAAATAATGCCATTTGCAGCAACATGGATGTTCATAGGGATTATCACACTAAGTGAAGTAAGTCAGACAGATAAAGACAAATATCATATGATATCACTTAGATGTGGAACCTAAAAAAAGGTACAAATGAACTTATTTACAAGGCCTACTTTCAATTTCAGTGAATGCACGGCCATTAAAAAGAGACTCCTATATGTTCGCTGTGAACTATCCCAGTGGTAATAACCAACAGTCTGTATTTTAATTGTCCCCTCAATTACCTGTATCCCCTTCTAGAGTGGAAGACATAGACTTGAGGGCATGGATTGTGTCTTGGTCACTTGTGGGAACAATGTACCAGCATATAGTAGGCACACAACATTAACATTTGTTCTATGGATGAACACCACTCAGAGGGGTGATGGAGTAAATTAAAACCAGCTACACTATAAAGGAATTACAGAATCCAAGCTCTCTGGACCTTGGGGTTCTTTTCTCAAGAGGCCAAATCCTTTTCATGCAACTGTGAGCAGGTGCAATGGACATTTGGGGTGAGGGAGTGGGAATCTGGCAGTTAAGTCTTGGCAAGCTTACCCCTATTGGCAGTCATGGTCCTCTTAACAGGTCAAAGAAGTTAGTCTATAGCTAAAACAAGGCCTAGATATAGAGATAAGTAAGCAAGGAAGAGATCAATTACTCAAAATGTGAATTCTTAAATAATTTAGAAACCAAATGTGTTGCCTGGTTAAATTTTATATTTCTATAAACCCACATAGCCTGTTGGGCTGCCACTGAATGAGGCATGCTTTCATCTAACATTTGGGTTTAACATCACAGTGTCTTCTTCCTTAAGAATTCGTAATCAAGAAATGACTCTATACCTTATGCTTAGCTAGGGAAAGACTTAGAACCATTTTAGATTGGAGCAGGAGAACGAAGAAAGAGAAAGGGTAAGAAGAAATAGTAGAAGGGAGGCAGGAGGAGAGGGAGGTGGAAGAGGAAGGGAGAACAGGAAGAATAAGAAAGAGGAGGGGGTAAAGCTCCACAGCTGGTTTGGGTAACCTTGGCCATAGTTAGGTTTTTGCAGTGTTCTCTAATCTATTGCTGAAGGTGAAGTTGGCCTTACTTTGCTGAAATGGTAAAATTTCAATGAGAGGCCAAACCATGAGCTCTGATACAGAGTTACAAAAGGGTAGAAGGCTTCAAAGTAAAAAATATGAACTGTGGTGATTAGAAGATCAACAAATATCCAATCCTGAAGAACAGAGGATTGACTGGGAAAAAGGAGATGATGACAGTGATGGAGATGTCTATAGTGGTGATTATGATAGTTATGACAGAGCTTACCAAGGCCAGGTAAGCTCATTTGGTCCTCACAACTATGCTATCAAGTAGATCCCATTTTTGTTATTCCCATTTTACAGATGAGGAACAGAGAAGTAAATCATATATACAAGTTCACATAACCAGCAAGTGGCATTGCCAACCTATTCATCCAGGAAGTCTGGTTGCAAAATTCTCATCCACTATATTAGTTTCCTGTAGTCACTGCAACAAATTACCACAAACTTCATGAATTAAAGCAACAGAAATTTATCTCTCATAGTTCTAGAAGCCAGAAGTCTGAAATCAGTATCACTGGGCTAAAATCAAGGTGTCAGCAGTGCTCTCTTCAGAGTCTCTAGGGGAGAATCCATTCCTTGCTTCTTCCAGCCGCTGTTGGCTGCCAGCATTCCTTGGCTTGTAGCCACATCACTCCAATCTTCAAGGCCAACATCTTCAAATTCCTCTCCACTCCATCTTCACATGCCTTCTCCTGTGTGTGTGTGTGTGTGTGTGTGTGTGAGAGAGAGACAGAGAGAGAGAGAGAGAGAGAGAGAGAGAGGGAGAGAGAAATCTCCCTCTGTCTCCCTCTTTCATAAGGATACGTATGGTTGCACTTAGGGTCCACCCAGAATCCAGGATAATCTCCTCATCTCAAAATCTTTACCATAATCATACTACAAAAACTCTCCAAATCAGGTAACATTTACAAATCAGATAATATTTACAAGTTCCAGGTGTTAGGACCTCATAAATTTGGGGTGGGGGGAGAGGATTTTTCAGTCTACCACACCCACTCTACTCTGCTGTTGTAGTTTTCAATGGTTCGGATGAGCTTTTTTAAAAACTTGCATATGGTTATTGCACATATATTAATTGAAAGTTTCCAATGTAGCAGATTGGAAGATCTAAATTGGAGATCATTTAGTTTTTAAAATTACACAAACACGCTAAAGACTACTTACTATAATTTAACACTCTTCTTTAGGTCACTGATTTGTCATTCAAAACCTCAAACTTGTATGAGGGTGACGGTTGTAAAGAACAGTCTCTTGGGTCTATCCCTGGCCACTGAGATTCAATCAACAACTGCTGGAATAACACACCTAGTAACACATTACTATTATCACGTAATCTCAGGGCTCAAAACTCTTTAAGAGCTTCCCATAGTGCAGCACATGTGATCAGCAGTGTCCTCCATCACCCAGCACCACTGACTCCCCACCCTTCCTATCTCATTATCACCTGTCCTTCAAAACAGTCTCATGTTTTTCCCAACTAATATAAACTTAATCTTCTGTTTTTCTCATGGCTCTCTGTTCACTTGGGAAACTTACTTCCCCTTTCAACAACCCAAGTCCATCATTTTCTATGAGCTTAGATTAAAACCTATTTCATGCAACAAGCATATGAAAAGATGGTCAACATCACTCATTAGGGAAATGCAAATCAAACGCACAATGAAGTATCACTTCACCCCCATCAGGATGACTACTACCAAGACAAAAAACAAAAAACAGAAAATAACAAGTGTTGGTGAGGCTGTGGAGAAATTAGAACAATTGTACACTGTTGGTGAGAAAGTAAAGTGGTGCAGCTGCTGTGGAAAACAGTGTGGAGGTTCCTCAAAAAATTAAAAATAAAACTACCATATGATTCAGCAATTTCACTTCTAGGTATATATCCAAAAGAATCGAAAGCAGGGCCTTGAAGATGAATTTGCACACCCATGTTCACAGCAGCATCATTCACATTAGCCAAAAGGTGAAAGCAACCAAAGAGTCCATCAACAGATGAATGGATAAGCAAAATGTAGTATATACATAAAAGGGAATATTTTCAGCTTTAAAAAGGAAGAAAATTCAGACACATGGTATAACATGGAGGAATCTTGAGGACATTATACTACGTGAAATAAGACAGCACAAAAAGACAAATACTGTATGATTCTACTTATATGAGGTACCCAGACAAGTAAAATTCATATAGACAGAAAGTAGAACAGCGGTTGCCAGGGGCTGGGGGAAGAGGAGGATGGAGAGTTGTTACTTATTGGGTATAGAGTTTGTTTTACAAGATGAAAAATTTCTGGAAACTGATTGTACAACAATGTGAGTGTACTTAACCCTACTGAACTATACACGTAAAAATGGTTAAGATGGTATGCTTTATGTTTATTTTACCACCATTTAAAAACTTTTTAATGCAAAGAACTAACTTATTTCATGTAAAAAGCTTGTCTACCCTAATTCAGATAGCTCTTCCCTGTCTATGCTGTTCTATTGTAATTGTAGAGAAGTTTCAAGTTAAGGAATTGGTGCTCCTTGACTTGAAACTAACAAGCTTTCCTTCTTCCTAAGGAAAAAGATTGTTTTCTCTCCTTTGTTATTTCTAAAGTACTCAATAGGGCACTCTTCAGATAGAAAATTGAATTGATCAAGTGACCAGTCAAACTGATATAAAATTTTATAATACCTAAAAGAAATAGGAGACTGAACAACAACAAAATTAGCCAAAAAAGAAAGAGTACTGCAAGAATAATGTAAAAATAAAAAAGATATTAAAATGAGGACCATTTTTTCTTCCATTATTTACCAATGATAAAATAACAAGACATACTTGATAAACTTTCATGTATATGGAGGTGCTTAATTTCTGTTTCCAAGGGAAAATTTGGTTAAATACTTAATGATATAGTTTAGATCAGTGGGTCTCAAATTTGGTGTGCATCAGAATCACCAAGAAGGTTGTTAAAGCAATTTGCTAAGTCTAGCACTCAAGAGATTTTGATTCAGCAGGTCTGAGGTGAGGCCTGAGAATGTGAATTTCTAATAAGTTCCCAAGGGATACTAGTACCACTGGTTCAGGGACCACACCTTGAGAACATTGGTTTGGATTTGCATTTTCTTGATTACACAAAGGACATCAGAACATGAAACAGGAAATGTTGGTCCCAGACTGGACTCCCACTCCTTGACCTTTATTCAAAGCCAAAGGAAGACCCTTTGCCTACCACTAGGGTCTTCACTTCACCTACATTCTTTCTTTCAGAAAAGTTGGGAATTGAGAAAGAAACATAATATATTGGACAGTTTATGGTTTTAGTAGAGTCTGGCACTGCCATTCACTTTTTTTTTTTTTTTGGCCATGCCACACAGCTTGTGGGATCTTAGTTGTCTGCCCAGGGATTGAACCCAGGCCCTTGGCAGTGAAAGCGCAGAGTCCTAACCACTGGGCCACCAGGGAATTCCCTGTCCTTCAATTTTAAAAGGAACTCAAGAGTGTTTCAGCTATATTTCCTTATTGCAATGGATGAATTTAAGAGAGAAAGGATTTTAGAGCAGAACACCAGTACCTCTAGCAAGGATATAAATCCAGATTTCTTGATTCCCAGCGATTGGTTATTTTTCTACTTTTACGGCTTCTAAGTCAGACATCATACATTTAATAATGCCTTTCTTAAAATGACCATCATACCTAAAATCAGAATGGTGATGATATCAATTCAACAGAAAAACAAATACTATATTTAAAAATCAGGAACAAAACTATCCTTGAAAGAAAAACTACTCTTGAGCAAGCAAAAATAATTAAATTCAATTCATAAGGTCGAGTGGTACATGAAGTCACAAAACTTGTTGCATAGATTATTATTGAATATATAGAGTGCATGGAGACCATAATCTGTTGAAATCTGTATGTTTGCACCTGTACACACACAGCTATGACTTAAGGCAAAAGTACTATATACATCAATGAATTTTCAGTTATTATCATAGAGAGTCAAGATTGAGTAGTTTATGATTACATTAGACCTTTGAGATGTGTGGATCCCTTAGTCACAATTTTCCTATGATTTATCAAAATGAAAACAAGTACATACATACAAGTTACTGGAGAACGGAAATAAAAATGTATGCCTTTCATTAAAATTCAAGTGAGAAACACTTCTCAAAGAAGCCACATGAATCTTTTAATGGAAGATTCCCTTTTTAGGAAATCCTTTCCCCCCAAAATTAAATCTGGTTTATTTCCTAAAATGTTACATATATGGTAAAAACAAAAACAATCATAATGCACCTTGCTATTGCAAGGATCCAAATGAATCAAGTGCCACCAAGTTTCCCACATACACAGAGCTTCTCACACTATGACCCAGTAAGTCTACAACAGAACAGGTGTTACACTCATTTTCCAATATCTGTATCATAATAAGATTCTACTGACTTTTAATTAGTGGAAGCAACATTATTTCTATGTGTTTTTCTGCAGAGGGATATAAAAGAGCAAAATCCAACAGTTCCATAAGTTTCACTTAGGAAACTCAATCACAATGACAAAAACTCAAGACTGAGTCTGAAATATTAAGAGACTGGATAGTTGACATAAGGACTTGGTAAACAAAAAAACTTATATTGGCACTAGACACAAAAATATGCCTAAAATAGTTGCCACAAAAATACAGTAATACAAAGTTTTCAACTGCTTCTTTCCATATTAAGCATTAAGGCAGTTTTACAAAAGGTGATGCAAACAATGGCTTTATTTTTTAAGGTCAATTATTTTTTAGTCTTAGAAAACAGAAGAGAAAGGGAATCCAGAAAGGCAGAGGATGGATGAATAGACCAGTGGAACCAAATAGAGTGCCTAGAACAGACCCCATATTTATGAAAACTTGATGGGTAACAGAGTTGGCTCTGCAGATCAGTGGAGAGAGAATGGAGCATTTAATAAATGGTGATGAAGTAACTGATTGTCCATATAAGGAAAAAAATGAATTCGGATCCCTACTTTACATCACACACAAAAACCAATCTCAGGTTGATTAAGGATTTTAGCATGAAAAGCACAACTCTAAAATTTTCAGAATTCTTAAAATCCCATAAATATAGGAGAATATTTTTATGGCTTCAGTACGGGGAAGGATATTTTTAACAAGACACTAAAAACCCAAACCAGAAAACAATAGATTGATACATAGGAATATATTAAAATAAAGAACTACTCTTCATTAAGAGATACCATAAAGGAAAAAAATAAAAACATAAAGGGAATAAAAAGACAAGCCACAGAACAGAAAAAGACATTTATTTGCACATTCGTAACTAACAAAGGGTTAGCATTCAGAATATCTAAGAAAATTCTATAAATTTGTGAGAAAAAGACAAAGAACTTATTAGGAAAAAAGTAGGCAAATGACATGAACAGGCATTTTTCAAAAGAGGAAACACAAATGGCCACTATTCATAGAAGATTCTCAACCTCACTAATAATTAAGGAAACACAAATTAAAAACACAGGGAGATAACAATTTTAGATAACTAGATGGGCAAAAATTGGGGACTCTGATGGTGCCAGGAGCTGGCAAGAATATGGAAGAATAAGAACTATTATATCCTACTAATGGTGATATAAATTAGTGCTACCAGCTAGGTATATAATATTGCATTATCAAGTTGAAAACATGCGTACCCTACAAGCCAGAAATTCTCATGTTAGATACTTACCTTAAAGAAACGCTTACACGTGTGCAAAAATGTTCCTTGCAGCAATGTTAGAAATAGCAAAAAGTGGAAGGAACCCAACAGTCCATCAGTAGAGGTTTCGATAAATAAACTGTGCTATAGTGATACAATGAAATATTTTGTAAGAGTGAAAAAGAATGAATTATAGCTCTGTGCAATCACATGGATGAACCTTAGAAATACAAATTTTACTGAAAAATGCAAGTTGCAGGAAAGTACCTTAAAAATGACACAATTCTTATTAAGTTTCAAAATAAACAAAATTAAAGAATATTTTCAGGTGCACATACATAACATCCCTCCATATCACATAGTAGTAAACTTATTTTTTTTAAGGGGCAACATAATGAGAAAAAAATTTTTCAGGATGCTAGTTACTTCTAGCTGGGAAGAAAGAAGAATGAGTCCTGAAGGAATTTTCTTAAATAAGCTCTTCTTTATTTAGATAGCAAAAGGTTAAAAATTGAATTTTTTATAAACTTAATTTGCACATACTTGAAACCAAAGGTAATAGAGAACACCCCTAGTGTCTTATAGGATGAACCTTTCTTGGCTGGGCATACACCAGCACAAGGGGGCTGGCCTCTCCTCACACTACCTCAATAAATACTTATACCCCAGGAACTCACCCTTTCCTGGCCAGGGATCAACGAGAAGCAAAAGGTCTAGAGTATGGTTACAATTTCTAATGGTATCTAGGTAAGTGAGAGAGCCAACATCCCTCAGTCCTACCCTAGAGTCTCATAGTTCTTATGGTTATTAAAATCAAGCCATCAGTCATAGTGCTGGTCAATCAAAATGCCAGACCCAGAGGGCTCAACTGTTAAGAGGAAGGAAAGAAGAAATAACAGAACATGTACCTAGAGATGCTGTAATGATTACATGTGGGGAAGGAGGATAGAGATTAGGGCAACCAATCACAATTAATTTCATGTTTTCATTCCACTATCCTATCCTTGCCTTTGGCACCACAGTCATTTTATACCTCATTGCAATCCTTTGTTTTTCGTTGGATTACCCCTAAAACTAGACACCACATCTAATATCGTTTTAGTTCCATTTTTAATATTTTATTCATATTTTAAATGTTTGTTTTCTTTGAGACTATATAAATCCCATTTCAGTGTCAACTATTCAATAGCAAATGGACATTCCTGGCATAGACGCTGGGGATGAAGAAATGAATTAGACATAGTTCCTGCCCTCAAGTCACTCACAGATTTATCAGAGAATGAAGACAAGTTCTAATAACCAAAGTATTAAATGGGGTATCCTAGAAATATATGTGGGGTCAGGAAGAAGTACCCAGGAGAGAAGGTAAAGTCTATATATAAAATGTGAGCTGGGAAAGAAGGAAACAGCAATTAAGAGAAAGCATATTCTGAAAGTCAATAATATAAGCCACTAATGTAGAATCTGTCCTGATAGTAGGGATTACTAAAAGTTTCTTATACTTTTGCTGGGAGTTAATCCTCACTGATCTTTTTTTTTTTTTTTTTTTTTTTTTGGCGGTACGCGGGCCTCTCACTGTTGTAGCCTCTCCCGTTGCGGAGCACAGGCTCCGGACGCGCAGGCTCAGCGGCCATGGCTCATGGGCCCAGCCGCTCCGCGGCATGTGGGATCTTCCCGGACCGGGGCACGAACTCGTGTCCCCTGCATCGGCAGGAGGCCTCTCAACCACTGCACCAGCAGGGAAGCCCCTGACTGATCCTATTCTCTCTTTGTTGAATGAATGAATCCAGTGAAATTAACAAATAGTTAATTTGTTATGTGACAGGCACTGGACCAAAGATGCAAAAACAAACAAGATATGGTCCCTGCCCTTAAGAAACACCTTAAGGAAAAAAATCGTACAATTGGGTAAGAACCTACTTATGGGAACTACATTGCCTGCAACAGACAAAGGAAAAAAGCATACCACAATTCATTATTGAAAACGATACCTCCTAATTCATAACTAACTTAGTGGAAAGGGGCAATGTGTGAACTGGCTACAAATATACATGCAAGCGTGTGTGCACGCTCTCTCAAGTTCAAAATCTCCATGTGACATGTCAAAGCATCTACCAATTATTACTTATGTTTGAATCTGTTTTCAAATGATGAGGTTCCAGTATATTTCACTGTATACTTTTATAATGGTATGTCCCCAAACATATTTTATTTTGAGCTTTATTTTTAATGTTCCAGAAGCAGCAGGGGGCAATCTAACGTAGGAAACCTGCTGTGGAAGTGGTGAAAGCTAAAGCAAGGCTGCATTCTAGAGCCGTTTGAAAAAAAATCTCCACTCTGCTGAATACAAAATATGGTGTATAGGGAAGAGGAAATATACATTGGAGAGAACAAACCCGGGGCAGTAAAATAACAGAAGGTGAAGGGTCCACTCTGTGATAAAATAAGATGAAATGAAATGAAATAAATATAAAATAAAATTTTAAAAACTCTCATACAGGCTAAGAGAAATCTATGAAGGCATATAGACATCCTAGGATTTTTGTTCTAACTTTGCCTGCAGGCGCTTCTGAGCCCAAATAACTACAGATCTGGGAATAACAGGTGTTTATTGATTTCTTTGTGATTTTTCTTTTTTATTTCTTTTCTTTTTTTTTTTTCTTGTGGTACTAGAACAGAAAGACATATGTATTCCATATGTAACACTTTAGAAAATGAAAGGCAACAGAAACACTGAACAGATGTGGAGAGTAGGGACCCACTTTCCCCAATACAGCTTAATGTCAACATGCCAACTGCTTTCTCTATATTATTCTTAAAAAGAAAAGGCACCAAAAGTTCCCCATAAAAATATTAACTGACAAGAAGCTTGAATGTTAGCATGGACATCTGTACTAACCAGAAAATAACGACTTTAGATTTCTTTCTCAGTTTAATTCTTATTTTTAAAGGACTTACAAGAGATAAGTTGCAATCATTAGAGGACAATCAACAGTTTGGTTTTACTTGCTTTTGAACTGAAAGGAGAAAGGAGAACTAACTAGTCTCTGAAAACACGCATTTTTTTTAAACTTTGTTAAATTGAATTTGTTAAATTAAACTTTGTTTTATATATATATGATTTCATCTGATACATATAAAAAAAGTTCAAGAAACAAAAATGTATCTCTCTATATGATGAATTATCAACCATAATCTAGTTGTCTTTTTATTAATCTGCAGGCTGCAGACTTCCATTTAACAAATGAAGGTGGGTCCCCCTTATATTTCAAGTATCTAGTAATGTTTAGAGGACAAAAAAAGGAAATGAACCAAAATAAAATACATATATTTTTATTTTTCCCCAATTTTAGAAAAAACCTTCATAATCTCTCTAGGCATTGGGTTTAAGAGCAAGGGAAATTACAACTCGTAAAAGGACAAAATATACTGAAACAGTAAAAAAGGAAGGAGAAATTGGAAGTTCAACTCTGCTGATATTTTGCAAAAGACGAAGAGGTTTGGAACACAGATAGCAAGTGGGGGAAATGGTCAAGGGGTGATATTTTCTGAATCCAGTTTGGGAGGCAAATGAAAAACAGTGTGAGAGACCTTGTCGTAAAGAAAAGGGACGTGTGGGGGGTGGGCACAGATAAGCAGCGCACAGAAAAAAAGGATGGAAGAGTATGAGGGGTCCTGTGAAGTCAGCAGGAAGCCCCATGGTTCCAAAGATGAAACAAACTTCTCTGGGGAAAAAAAATTTGTTTAAATATTCCTACATATGTCAAATGGTGAACTTGGGCAGCAAATAAACTGCAGAGAAGACTAATAGCAGACCGTGCTAAACAGCAGTGAAAAAGTACAGTGTCCTGTGAGGAAGAATTCATTGTTCAAGAATTACAGTTTCATAAGGACCCAGATTTTTTTTTTCAAAGGCTGTGGCAGCTGCAGTCTGCAGATGTAGTTGAAAAAAACACCCTGAGCAGGAGGTACATTCCCCTATGGCACGACCATATTTTCTATAGCAATAATCCTATGTCCATAAAAGGAACAAGAGAAAGAAAGAGCATAGGAGATGAATACAATCTCATTCAAGGGGAGAAGCCAGGGTCACACAAGAATTACACAAAGAAATATGCAGGGGTCCTTGTTTATCGTTATTTTAAATGTTGATAGAGGCTCTTTTTATACCCACCAGCTTGCATTTGGGGATTGGTGGAACATGCTAGCCTATTAGGGGAGCAAAAGAAAAGACTGCTGTGTCCGCTGATTTAAATGTGTGCACACACATACACAGACACACACACACATACACACACACTCCTAACCTAGCTACAGCTTCTTAAAAAAATACAAAAAGCCTTCTTCAAATTGTTCACTACCACTCCAATTTCCTGTGTAGACCTGAACATTTGTATGTTTTTCTGTGTCTCCTAAGTTACCCAAGTTACCTAATGCATGCCCAGTATGAAACATTTCTAAATGAGTTAGTCTTTATTGAATTATGATTTCCAGCAGACACTAATAACAAAATTCAAATTGCTCTGGCAGATGAGAATTTTTAGAGTGCTGGGACATAACTGAGTTTTTAAGAGAATCTCAAAGAGCCACCCACCAAGTGTGTGTAGTAACTGGGTGCCACTTGATGAAATTCTTCACATAGTTAATTAGATTTTCCAAGAAAAAAAAAATCAATCATTAAGAGTCAACACTCTAGGAGATACACATGATAAAGAACTGTTATTGGCACACCCAGGGTGTAGTCAAAAGTAAAGCTTAACAAAATCAAGTTTTCAGATTTCCGAGGCACCATCTCTGCAGTTGACACAATACAATTAGCAGTACATCAAAAGGAGAGGAAAGCAAGTTTTGCTCCATGATTTCTCTTTTCCTCCAGAATTTCTCTGGCCTGCTTAAAAGGCATTTTGCAAGCAAGAAGGAATAGAGATGCTCATTCAGTCAGGGGTTGCATCGCCTATGAACACCTGCAAACTGAATTTGCTCTGTTTTGTTAACCATTTATTTTGTCTTTACTGGATTTTCAAAGGGAAATGTGATAATCCCACTGTTCTTCAGATGCTCAGCAGGGTGTTTCATCTAATAAAGCCATTGCAATGGAATGGATTAAAGCAACATGGAGCATTCCTAATTTGGGATCTGTGAAAGAATTTTAACATCCAGGCACTATGAGCTCAATCTTAAAAATGTTATCAGTAGGATAAAAGTAGAGCATCTAACTAACATCTGCCTTTTTTTTTTTTTTTTTTTTTTTGCTTTTCTTTTTTAAGTGTCTTCATATTGCTATCACTTATGTGAGGCCAGGACAAGATGGGCTACTGGGGCATCAATGACTTCATCTTTGGGGATTGTAGTCCATCATAAAAAAAAAAAAAAAAAAAAAAAACACATTTAAGTCATACAGTTATCATCTGGCTGAAATATCAAAGAGTAGGAATAAATCAGAAATAAAATTAGAAAAGGGACTTTTCAGTGTAAATATTATAAGGGTTTTTCCCCAAAAACTTAAAAGCTGTTTTCCAATAAAGGAAGCTGAATTTACTTCTGAATTTACAAGTTTAACCTGTGTTTCCCAAACGTTTTGCACTGGGTCATGTCTCCTCGGCTACAAAATGTATGCGACTCCTCCTATGTCTGGCCCCCATTTTCTAAACTGTTGGGATTTTTATATTGCTGAGAATGAAGTAAAGTGCCAGGCATTACTCCTATTTGCACCACCCATTTCAGAAATGACCAGCTAATATCAAACTAATCTATTTATTATAGTATATAGACCAATGATATGCAATAGGAATATGTGAGCCAAGTTCTTATTTTTAAATTTTCTAGTAACCACATTAAAAAAAGTAAAAATAAACAGTAACATTAACTTTAATATATTTATTTACTCCAATTTATCTAAAATATCTTTTTAACACAATCAACATAAAAGTATTCACTAAACAGTGGGAAAAAAAAAAGTAAGCCAAGTCTTTGAGGTCTGGTGAGTGTTTCATGCTTACAGCATATCTCAACTAGCACTAATCATATTTCAAATGTTCAGTAACCAACACCTAACTAGTGGCTACCATACTGAAGAGCTCAGCTCCAGACAGATAAAGAAACTGCAAGGAGAAGCAACTGAGGTAGGCACAGGATAATGTGCTAACTGGGCAGGAATGACAGAAGACAAGAATCAAACTCCCCTTCTTGGCCCCCCTTCTTTCTGCCCCCATCCCCAACTATGGGAGTTTCCCAAAGCTCCATCCTTTACCCACCATCCTCTCTTTAGACTCTTTCTCTTGATGAGTTGATTCACTCATTTATTCATTCAACAAACTTTTACTAAATGTCTATGACCTGCCAAGTACTGTGGTAGGTGTTAGGTTTATAACGATAAGTAAGACAAATCCTTGCCCTCATAATAGCATGGTGGGGTATATATACAAGCCAATGCATCTTCACAACTTAGTGTGCTAAGTGCTCTGATGGAGGATACTAATGGGCATGCATTTGTGCACAGGAGTTCACACATATGGGAGGGGAGAAAGGTAGATTACAACTCAAAGGTTGTCTCCTCGGAAAGACCTTTGGCGACCAATCAATATAAAGTAGAAATCCTCACCCACTCCCCTGTCACCTTCTATTACATCATCTTGTTATATTTTATTTGGAACATGTATTACCATCTGAAATTCTTATTCATTTACTTTTGCTTGTTGGTTCATTTATCATTTATTTGTCTTCCTTTCTAGAAGGTAAGTTCCATGACAGTAGGGACCTTGTAGGCCTTATTCAACCTATGCTTTTGACAGAGTAGGTAATAAGTCAATAGTGTTCTGTCTATCCGTCTCCGAATTTCTTTCTAACCATACTGCCACCAGCCAGGCATCTCACTCCAGGACTTACTATAACCCCTCCTATACAATGAACAACTCCACACTCTCTCTTCTCTAATTCATCCTAAACAACACCAGGTTAAAGCATCTGAAACACTGATTTCGTTACATCAATCCCCCCATTCAAAATGCATCATTCTTTTTAGGAAAGAGTCCAGATATCCTTATTGAGGAAATCAAAGTTTTCTGTATTCTGGTCATCAAGGTTTTTCTCTAATCTGGCCCCCTCACAACTTCCCTCATTTACTCTGTAAAAAGAGTCTCCCATTCTGGAGATATGGAGAAATTAACAGATGTCTTAACTTTTCTTCTCCTACTCTCAGATCATCAGCAAAAACTTAAAAGGCATTTTTCACTTCTCATGCCCTTATTCCAGGAGGATAACCAGCCCAAATGTCTTTGATGTCCAGGCTTATTTCCCCCCAAGTGAGAACTGGTTCCCAGACAAACAACTAGCAGTTCCATGAGTGGTAGCACTTTAGAGGTAAACTTCAAATGGCAGTGGCTGTGTGGAAATCTACGATGCATATTCAGTGCCACAGTCTTGGGAGCCAATAGGAAACCAATAAGCTTGGTGTGGACACCACCAGGACAGCGTATCTATGAATTGCCCCAGGGCATGGTCTCAGCAGTGCATAAGGTGGACCTGGCCAGAGATCTCTACCCTCTTTGCTCTGAATGGCAGAAGCCCTGGGCTCAGTCCAAGGCAAAAATGATACTGAACCTCTCACCAACCTTGGACAGCAGAGAGATTTCAATATGGACACGGAACAAGTCATCGTATTATACTGCCCAGTAAACAAGTCAAACACTCCCAAATTCCAGTGTTTTTTCCCTAATTCCTCTCCTTCTTTGCCCCTAAAATGCTGGGGCTTTTCAGAACACTCAGGCTTACCATCCTGTTGGAATGAGAGCATAGGAAAGGATACTTTTTTTTTTTTTTTTTGTGATGAGTCAATAGTAGGAAAAGAAAAGTGAAGACACTAATAGCCAGTTCTGACACTTCCCTGACTCATTAGAAGATCCTACATCAACTACAATAATAAGCAGTATAGACTTATAGAGAGAAGGTTAGGCTACTAATCCTAGAAACATCCCACCCTTTGACTGAGGTTTATGCTCTAAGTACAGCACTAAATACTGCTAACCAGATTTAATCACAGATGTATGTTTAACTGAGAGAAGGGACTCTGCAAAGAATGTTCTTAGTTTCAGCATCTATAAAAACAAGAGAAGGGACTAGATCATTTTAAACCAGTTTTATAATTTTCTTCTACTCACTCCAGCCTCCAGACCTTAGAGGAATTACTCTAAGCATTTATAACCTATTCTGTTAATTATTGTCCTTAATTAAATAACACCTTTAAGAAGTGTTTAACCACTGAGGGAATGTCTTGCCTTCTTAATTAGAATGTAAGATCCTCAAGCATAGTTCAACAAAAATATATTAAGTACCCACTGGGTTCAAGGAATATTGTAAGGACAGAGATTTCTCCCTAGGTGGTGGGCACATTACTTGACACTTAATAGCAGTCACTTTGAATATGAAAGATTTCTTAACTTTGCTCCACTGCTGTATTTTTTCGCTTATTTTTTCATTTGGGCAGGGGTATCTGGTGTAATATATGCGCAGGCTTGGAGGAGATGCAGAAAATAAATGAACATGTCTGCCACCCTGGGATTTGCTCTGGAGATTTTTGAAATCTCCAGATTTGTAGAAATCACTGGCCCATGATACTGCCAGCTGTTCTCCTTATTTTTCTGTTGTGAACAAAACCTATCTTTTGCACGCTTTAATATGGAAGAATAAGTACTCTTACTTCTGACTTAAATGCTCCTTGGGAAAAAGCAAGGCAGACAGTCCTGGTGTGGGAAACAGGTCCTGAGCAGGCAAGCAGTTGAGCATATGTAGTTGATTTTGGAGGTAATCTCAGGAAGCACAACTGAGGAAAAGGGGGAAATGAGACAGAGAAGGAAAAGCCAAAAAAAGGTGTGTTTATGAGGGGCTATTGCAATAGGCAACTGGAACTCAGTCCCACTAGGGACTCTCTGAGCTGTCACGTAGATCAGAAATGTCCCTCCCAGTGATGGGAAAGCAGGAGAATGTATTCACTGCCTCCCATCCCTCAGGAGCTGAGAGTTGCTCCTAGGAAAATCTCCAGCTTTGGGACAGCCTGGCACAGTGCAAGAGAAATCTCCTAGGTGGAGAAGCAGAGACACAGGACCGGAGATGGAAGCTGTCACAATACACAGGAACCACCCACAGTAGCCGAAAATGGGTTCAATTGTAAGCCATGGGGACACAGGACAGGGTGTCTGCTACATCTGCCACTTGCATTGGTTCATCTATCTTCACTACCATAGTCAGGCCAACAGCTCCAGAAACCTAGTTTCTCTTCATGGTCCTGTCAGGTCCTCCTGATTGATAGCAGACTCATGTCACTTTATAGCCCTCGACCTTAGATACCTTTCTCTAAATGGGATATGATGATGGCTTTTACCATAAGGTACAAGGAAGTTTAGAGATATGACTGAGTGTTCATGTTTGATGGGGTTTGGGTCAGGGGTCACAAACTCAAATGCCTTCTACAGCTTTGGGTTTATGACCATCATAAACAGGGATAAAGGCTTGATGAAAGTGATCCTGAGGGTCCAAGGTAGAGGGCCCCAGCTGCCAAGGTGGTGAGTGTTGAGAGGGGATGGGCATTGCCAAACACACGTGGAGTCATTCAACTGCCACTTATTATCTACTCCACGGCATGGCAGAAAGCATGCTAGATGCTAATAATACAGCTTTTGCTGGTCCCTGCCCTGAGGAAACCAGAACTTACAGAAAGGGATGTTCAAAGAAAAAATGTAATGAATGCTAACAAAGTTGGAGTCCTTCACCAACCCCGACGTTTATTCATGAAAATCCATTTCACAACAGAATTGACATTTAAGAAACCTTTTAGAAGTTTATGAGGAATTAGGGTCAGAGTACTGAGCTACCCACGAGCACCTTTAGCAATACTGCATACTACTTCTAATTGTTCATGTTTAATGAGCACTTACTATATGTCAGGAACAATATGAAGTGCCTTTCATGCATTCTCAGTTAATCCACCCAACAATACTGATAAGGAAACTGAGCCCAAAGAGTTTTGATGACTTGTGCAAAAGTCATGCAGCTAACAGATGGATCAAAGTTTAAATTCAGGTAGTCCAGCTACAGAGCCCACATTCTTAATGACCAATCTACACAACTTGGTTAAAACACGACAAAGGTAGCATATAAAATTAAGAGAATATGAGCAATATTTCATACAGCAAAGATATGCAATAGGGGTTACTATACCATTAATTTCTGGTGTAGAACAAACACCTCAATACTTAATGACATAAAATAAACATTAATTGTTTCTCATGACTCTGATGTGGGGTGGCTCAGCCAGCGCTAAGTGATGTAGGATGGCTTCATTCATGTCTGTGGCCTCCACTGGATGGCTTGGATGGTTGGGTGTCAGTACACATAGTCTTTAATCCTCCAAGAGGTTAGTGGGGCTTATTCACACAATGGCAGAAGGGCTCTCAGCAACTAGACTTACTTGTAAGTCCTAATCACAAGTACTTTTCCAGCCTCTACATCATATTTGCTATTATCCCACTGTCAAGTCCCATGGCCAAAGCTAAGGCCCATAAAGTAGTAGACCCAGTGAGGCAAGAATAAATGCCACAATAAATGCCATGTAAATTCATTCTGCTTTGCTGCAGATGCATAAACTAAGAGAAACTATATTCTGTGTAAGTGTGTTATCCAAATGTTCAACCCCTTCCTTATTTTATAACTCAAAATAAATTCTTTCTTCCCAGGCCCCACAGAATAACTGAGTAACTGGGCTAAGAATATGATGAGGAGTCGCAATAGGAATGAAGAGAGAAGGAAAGGAGGGAAAAGAACAGAAAGAGAGGAAGTACAGCAGCAGCAGCAACTACCACTTCGTGAAAAGCCTACGTAACCTACTCAGCACGGCTTAGTATTTCTGAACCTCCCTCCACTAGTCCTCAGGAACTGTGTGCCCATGCTAACCCCCTGTCCCTGCCCCCACGGCATCAAGGATGCAGTCCCAAGACCCAGATTACCCTCTTAGCCAACAAATTCTAATAACCACTGTATTTGACTCTAAATTGCATATTGTTTCATATTGAATGTTCTTCTAATTAAAATCCATCTTTCATTCAGTATCAAAAGAAACTTGATGGTCACCAGACCAAAGGGTGAGCCTCCATCCAATACCTTCCCAGGCTATAAGAACCTCCCTCCCCTCTACTCCTCCCTTCTCTTCCCCTCACATACTCTTCTAGTATATCCATTTCAGGAAAACAAAGGTCAGAAAAAAAATTGTGTGTGTATCTTCTACTTTCTGGCCACAGCTCCAACTTCCCCTGAGGCAAAGGAAAACAGAGGTCTGGCTACCATCCCCACAGGGTGCAGGGACAAGTTCTGAGCCAACCAAAGCCAAACTGATTTCTCAAATTATATTACCACCCAGGACGTGCCAAGGAATTTGGACATCATCCCATGTGTGACCAGGGATCACTGAAATACTTATGCAGGGCATGAAACAAGCAGATTTGTTTTAGCCTCAGCATCACCTGGGAGCTTGTTAGAAAAGCAGTTCTGAGCCTTCCCCCCAGACTTGCTGAGTTGGGAAACTCTGAGGGTGAAACCAATACTGCTGTTTAAAAAGCGCTCTAGGTGATTCTGATGTGCTCAAGGTAGAGAACCAAATGTATAGAGACAGATAGGCCAGATGGGAGTCTGTATGGAGGGTCTCTGATTAAGATGCCTTATCATCTCTGTTCCTAAAAGTCCATTAAAGTGACACTAACAGAGTATTTTAAGATATGTATACAGTGATCAGGGCAAGGAAAATGGGTGAAGAAAACACAAGTGAAAGATGTCCTAAGAGTTTGGAAGATGAAAAGTAGATGGAGAAGCTGAAACACATGTCTGCAGAAGCAGGTAGGGAGAGAATTGAGAGGATTCACTCCTCGACATCCTAGAGGGATGCAGGCATTGGAGACAGGATGGCAAAGAGACTCATAGAAAGAAGACATCTTTTAACATCTGCTCGGCGGGAAAGGAGAGAGATAGCAAAAGATAAGTCTTAGAAAGCTTTGCTCAGGGGACTTCTAATGCAAAGTCCTCTGTTCTTACCTTCCCAGGAAACCTACGTACCATAAATAAAGCTACTGCAAACGTGGAACCTGATAAGGAAAGTTGTGCAAAGAGAAAGTCTTTCTAGGAATGTTGGTTTCAAAAGATAGCTGTAAATATTTTAACTTATTTTTACATAATTATTTATTTGATTACAAGGCTGCATAATGTTCATCTGAATTCAGTTTTGCTTAGATGATGGATTGTGTGGGTTTCCAATTACATTCACCCCAATTATATTTGGGTACCTACGATCAGCAGTGGAGGGGACTTGGAACCTAGCTTGGGAAGTCTTCCATTCTCCTTAGACTTAGAGGTACACATGTGATCATAGGACAGATGAAGGATTTATATGGTATCTTTTTCCCAACTGTAGGTCCAGGTTTTCTGTAACTTGAACCTTACAGAATTTATAAGGCTCTCTTTTAGAAAAAGAATACAAAATTATGAATAAAAAATGCCCCAGGCCACTCCATACCACTTGAATAAAACATTTTAAGATATGCAAGACCTAAAATAATTCACTTCCTGTTCACTGTTGCTCAGAAAGCTACTGGAGGTTATGCTCCAACAAAACAAGAAAGTAAACCAAGATGAAGGGAGATTCAGGATCTGAAAAACAGGGTGACACAATGAGGTACCACTTCATATTCAACAGGATGCTAAGATCAAAAAGCAGATAATAACAAGTGTTGATGAAGATGTGGAGAAATCAGAATTTTCTTACACTGCTGGTGGAAATATAAAATGATCCATCCACTGTAGAAAAGAGTCTGACAATTCCTCAAAAGTTTAAAAAAAGAGAACTGAAATACACCCAAGAGAACTGAAAACATATGTCCACACAAAAACATGTACAAAAATATTCACAGCAACATTATTCATAATAGCCAAAATGTGGAAACAACCCAAATGTCCATCAACTGATTAATGGATAAATGAAATATGAGATATTTCTACAATGGAATATTACTCAGCCATAAAAAAGAATGAAATATAGATACAAGCTACAACATGGATAAGCCTTGAAAACATGGTAAGTGAAAGAAGACAGTCATAAAAGCCCACATATTGTATGATTCCATATGCAATGTCCAGAAGAGGCAAATTAAAGAGACAGAACATTGCAGACGCTTATGGCTGGGGGTGGCAGGAAACAGGGAGTGGGAAGACGAGGGCTGATTAGCTAAAGAGTACAGTGTTTCTTTTTGAGGTGATAAAAGTGTTCTCAAATTGACTATGGTCATATATTTGTAAATATATCAATATTAAAAATCATTGAATTATACACTTTAAATGGGTGAGGTATATGGTGTGTGAATTATATCTCAACAAAGCTATTTTTTAAAACAAAGAAAGAAAACGGGGTGAACAAAACAGGTGACTGAAATAGAAACTTTGAGGAAAGTTTTAGTTACACATACTCAGAAAACTAAGCAAACAAAAAAGGACAATGATTATTTCAAGGAAAACAAAAATGTGACCCCAGAAAGGAAATCAAATTGTGTAATACTATACGTCTCAATTAGGAATATTATTTACACAGTCAAAATAATAGAAACATTAAAATTTAACCAACAATGATGGCATAACTATATTTGGTAGTGTATGGGTATGGGATGGGGAGGTGAGCAGTGTAAAAAGGCTAAAAATTCCTTATCTTCCTACAGAAAGTCAAGGATAATGTCTAAAGGGGAGAAGGGAAAATAGTAGCAATGTATACAGTTTAGAAGAAAAATCCCGAGCAAAATAGCTAAGGGAGTTGGAAGCAGCTGCTTTTCAGAGGTGGAACTGGGGAATGGACAGCAATATACTTACAAATTTATAATCCTAAATCTATCCAGACACTTAAAAATTTCATTCACTATATGTTGGGAAACCTACTGGAAGCCTTAACCGATAACTATATTAGCATTTTATCGCAAAAATAAAAACCTAATAGCAATATATCCCGGGATAATCACACATGAAGTATCAGGAAAAAAATTACCTACATATTTTCCCTTTGTATCTCCCAGAAAGTTGCTTTTTCAACCTCGTTGCTTTTTAATGGCTACTTTGAAATGTTTCATCTAAAAGGCAGAGGACTACCAAAATTAAGCCATTTTTCAGAAGCCACCTGCACATACCAGCTACCTCTGAGTACAAGAAGGAATCGTAGATATGTCTGAAATTCAGGCTAAGCTTTAGCCACCACTAACTTTCAGTGCTTATCAGAGCACGAATCTCATGAGGCCATCCGAATAAGAATAAATTATAGAAATTGACAACTGCCTAAATCTCAGATTAAATTTCATAGTATTAATAACCCAATACTCACTGCAAGTTTCAAAGAGCGTAAATATCCTTCATTGCAACTTACAGGAGAAATTTCTCATCACAAGCAATGTTTTAATGCACACATCCATATATTTTCATAATATTATCAGCCCTTTAAGATTATATGGCATTTAATTTAAGAAACTTCTGTCCTACAAGGTGGAAAAATTCTCAAACTCACCTTTCAAAGCTCTTTCTTTTCCCCTGGCAGAGGGTAACAGTTTTTTTCCTCCTCCTGGCTTTAAAATAGCCCATCAACTTGGGTTCTCCTAGAGGTAAGAGCTCACCCCCAGTCTTCTAGGTTGCAACAATTATTCAAAGATGGTGAAGCAAATCTACTTCGAAGCAAATGTAAATGCGTTTCATGAAAGTAAATGCAAGCTGGAAATGGTACAGATGAAAGCAGTAACTATCAGCAGTTAGTCCTTTTCCCCCTTTTGTGGGTGGAGAAAGACAAATGAAAAAGAACATCTCCACATTCAGATTAGTTCTGGTGAGTTTATCCATCAAGAATTGATCCAATTAGATGAAACTCTCCTGGTTAGCTTGAGTTAGTTACAGTTTGGAAATCATAAGACAAATTAGTTACTTTCATCTTAGGCAATGAAATAATCATTTGGGCATTAAATTGAAAAAATGGTTTGAGGAGGCTGCACTTATTCACTCTAAACTCCTAATTAGCCTCAACTAACAGTTCAAAACCAGATTTATGACAGGAGTTTTCAGAGATGAGAAAAAACGTTGGGGGAAATTCTTGTGAAAAGTAGCTTTTCTGGCATGTGTTTGCAGTCCAGAAGTGTTCTTTCAGATCACAGGTGCTCCAACTTTAGCAAGTATCAGAATCACCTTGGGCTTGTTAAGATCCATGTGATTAGGCCCCATCCCCAGAGTTTCTGATTTGGTAGGTCTAAGGTGGGGCTGGAGAATTTGCATTTCTAACAGGGATCCCAGGTGACACTGATATAGCTGATCTGAAGAACAACACTGAGAAACATTTTAGATATATAACTATCTTGTGTAAACAATTTTAATCTAGTAAAATGAGCTTTCAAAGTCAGTCATAGGAGTGATTTACTTTAATATCTTTTATAAGACAATTCAGATAATCAAACTTTCATTAGCATAGAGAACACCTACAAAATAGTCACTATCTTAAGTTGGATATAATTTAAAATTCCTATTTTCAAGTGCCATTTTTGTGAATTATTTTAAGAAACTGAGTCATCATTTAGTTAGCATATAACTCTACAAATTCATTGTAGTCAGAGATCAAAACTGGAAAACCATATTTAGTAATTAACATAATTATAAAATGCCTATTTATTATAATCAAAACAATGAATTCAGATTATATTTGAGACTAGGAGTATAGCTGCTGGTACTTATGGCTGGCTTAATGATCATCTGTTCTAAAATGAAAAAAATATTATGATTATTCAAATATTGTTCTTGTGGAATAATCACTGTAACTCTTGAAGCTGGCAAACTGTGACATTTACATCCTGAATTAGTATTCAAATCAAGTCTTTAAAGAAGTAAATTAACTCTCTCCAACCACTATGTATTTAAGAAACTGCCTCCAGGCAAATTTTAGTGACTATTTACCACAATATAAGTTCAGTGGTTGGTTGTACTTCAGATGTGAATAACTAAATAGCAGAAATACATGAAACACCCCATCAATTCACATGGCAGTTTTCACTAAAAAACAAACCATTTTACTAACTTAATAGTATGTTTTGAGACATGTCTGTTTTTACTTGTAAGTAATGTAATTCCTGATTAAAACAAAGATGAAGAGCAAAATCCACTTGTAAGTAGAATTACCTGTATATTCTTCCTATTTAAGAGTTCAGCCCATCTAAACTTAAAATGTGTTTGCACCCTCTTCTTTTTCTCACTTTTTCCTTGTCTCAGGTGTTTTCCAAAGCCCTAATCTGACTTTTCCAGCCCATTTCCTGACCTCCACTTAGATTCACAGATTGTCTTACTAATAGTTTGACGTGTGGTCTCTTTATACAAACTTGGAAAATTCTGCTATTTGAGATTGATTTAAAAAATGACACGACAACCAAAAGTAAAGAGAATAATGAAAGGTTTGTGGTTCTCATTCTGCTTTGACTTCGGTTTTAGGAACATGACACAACTGTACGTCCAAATATAACCTAAAGAAAGCATCAGTAAATGAGAAGCTAAAGAGGTAAACATGAGGGGAGATGTGTCTCCACAGAAGATTCTGCTACAATGAATATACAATTCAGAGTACTAGCACTTGTAACACTTAACCAAAGCAGTGCATTTTACATATGTGTACACACACACACACTCATGTTTGTTTGACTGCTCAGTAATTTATAGTGTTTTAACTGTCTTATATCCCCTAAGCTTGAACAAGTATTTTTGGATACTTTTTAAATGGAGACAACATCTTTTTAAAATTATGAACTGTTTTAACTGTTATGACCATATATAAAATCATTAAGAGTTTAACCAAGATAGAGTAACAAGGACGGGATTTACCCTCCCACCTGAAATAATTATAAATGAGATGCAATGTGTGAAACAACGGTGTTCAACACACTGGACATGAGAGGACAAAAGTCAGTGATCCCTGAGAAATGGGAAACAAACACGGTGAGCCCTATGGGGCCTGGAGAGAGATTCCAGGTCACACAGCATGAAGCACAGAACCCAGGAACAGCCCAGTGATCTGCTAAGTTAAAGAGATGCAACTGAGAATCTGGAGAGGCCAGGCAGCTAGAGTTCTCAGAACAGGGTGCTAGAGAGGAGAAAGCTGCCTAGTGAGAGAATTTCAGAGATCTCCAGGCTCCTCATCAAGGTTTTCAGGAGAACTGACCAGCACACAGTGTAAAGAAGCTACCAAAAAAAACATGGCTGGGGAGAAAACCACCTGAAGGATTAGAGGGAACAAAACTTGGAGCTCAGACAGGGTCAAGAATAATGCCTGTTCCCATCAGCCAAACTGGGAAGCTTCATAATTCAAAGGGCTTTGGACAGAGAACTCAGAGGGTCTTGCCTTGGTAGTGGAGGATAGTTAGACCTGGATTATATACAACACTGGTCCTTCCTAACAAATCTTAAAAGAGCCAAAAGGACTGAACAATTTCCAAGAAACTATGTCCCAAAACACAATTAACAAACTGCCCAAAACCTCAATAATATATAAATACAAAAATATCCGGTACTCAACAAAGTAAAATTCCCAATGTCTGCACGTAAAAAATTACCAGGCATGCAAAGAAGCAGGGAAACAGGATCCATAATAACGAGAAAACTAATCCATTGCAACCCAGAACTAAAATCCGTAGCAACAGAAACAACTGAGGGACTAAATTCTCATGAGAGTTCTTATAACCAACTCATTTGCATAGCATAAAATTTTCTCCTTTTTGAAAAAACAAAACCCCAAACCACTAATAGATCAAACCTACTAAGCTTATATAATGCACAACATCTCTACACCATAGAAAATAAATAAATCATGGCGGGGAGGATAAATTGGGAGACTGGGATCGACAAATACACACTACTATATATAAAATAGATAACTAAGAAGGACCTGCTGTATAGTACAGGGAACTCTTCTCAATACTCTGTAATGACCTACATGGGAAAAGAATCTATAAAAGAGTGGATATATGTATATACATAATTGATACACTTTGCTGTACTGCAGAAACACAACATTGTAAATCAACTATATGCTAATAAAAGATTTTTAAAAAGAAAATAAATAAAAGAACAAACAAACCACCCAAAAAAAGTGATAGTTACAATGAAAACGGTAAAAAACTTAAAAGAGCTACTTCAAAATACTGATGACCGGGCTTCCCTGGTGGCGCAGTGGTTGGGCGCCTGCCTGCAATGCAGGGGATGCGGGTTCGTGCCCCGGTCCAGGAAGATCCCACATGCCACGGAGCTGCTGGGCCTGTGAGCCATGGCCGCTGAGCCTGCGCGTCCGGAGCCTGTGCTCCGCAACGGGAGAGACCACAACAGTGAGAGGCCCGCAAAAATACTGATGACCAGCACACACTGGGATCACACACAATGGCGAGTGTTTCCTGAGACACCTGCCACTGTTCTCACCTCAGTGAAGCACCTGTGATGTGCTATGAACTCAAGCAAACAAGTGCAGATTATTCCTCCTCCTAGAGTAAGTATATGTCCTGGGCCACATATTAAGCATAAAGGGGGCCTAGGGTCATTGCTGCTTAGAGATAAGCAGTCTTATGATCTTTCTCATATTCATATTTCCTTCTCTATTAAGAACAATCACCTGTGACAACCTGTTTCCCTTCGTGTTTCTCATTTTCCCAGATCACTGGTTCTCAAACTTTGTCTAGCATGCATCAGAATCCCCAGGAGGACCTGTGAAAACACAGATGACTGGGTTCCAGTCCCAGAGTTCCTGATTCGGTAGGTCTCGGGGGAGGGACAGGAAGGTCCTAAGAACTTGCTTATCTAACAAGTTCCCAAATGATGGTGATGTTGCCGGTCTGGGGACCACATGTTGAGAACCACTGCCCCTAGATAATGTGTACGGTCTCTGATCTATTGAACCTGGACTTGCAGGAAGGACACAAGCACCAAAATTTTTAGTAGGGCTTCCCTGGTGGCGCAGTGGTTGAGAGTCCGCCTGCCAACACGGGTTCGTGCCCTGGTCCAGGAAGATCCCACATGCCACGGGGCGGCTGGGCCCGTGAGCCACGGCCACTGAGCCTGCGCGTCCAGAGCCTGTGCTCCTCAGCGGGAGAGGCCACAACAGTGAGAGGCCCGCGTACCGAAAAAAAAAAAATTTTTTTTTAGTAAGCTAGACTCTTTAGGGGTTATGTTTAGTAAGTCACAAGAAGCCAGGAGTTCACTGGGAAAATGTACAAACCTTTGCAATTTCAAAATGATCTTGTCTCTTCTGATAATGTTCTTTCCCCACCCTCACCTCCATGTCCCCCTCATGTTATGGAGGATAAGTAGGATGCTGTGTTGGAGGGGCTGAAATCAGAAAACTGAGATGTTGTGCTTAGTTAAGGACTTTGTTATATATGTATCACTCTTGGTCCTAGAATGATATGTATAATACATATATAATTCTTTGAGAAGCCTGAGGTACTACACAGGGGATAGGATCTCTCAAGGATTTCCCAAACAAAATAAAACCTGCCAACTTACTGTCTTCTTTTAAATTAACCCAGGATCTACTGGACCACCAACTACCATATTTTATCAGATCTGACATTCCTCAAATCATTATTCTATGTAACACCAGGAAAGAAAAAAAGAAAGCTACAAACTATGGTACACACCATCAATTATAAGATTGATCTTGATTTCTGAAAGGTTAAAATATGATCTTAGAATCAATAAAACAGTACAAAAAAGTGCCCTGGCCTTGGTAATATATGGTACCATTTTTTTATGTGTTACCATGCTTTCTTAGAGCAGCTAATATACTAATTGTTTAAAACAGTTAATATGCTTATATGAGCCTATATGAAATCAAAGTGGGAAACTCCAGCAAATCTGTAGATTTTTTTTATGGAGAACACCTTAAAACGTTTTATTCTGAAAATTTTTTGAGTTTAAAATTTAAATTTTTTAATTAAAATTTTAATTAAAATTAATTTTAATTTAATTTTAATTAAAAAATTTTGTTTGTAAGAATAGTATAAAGAACTTCCATAAAATTTTTTTTCTTAACCAGTTAAGAATAAGTTGTAGACATCATGCCCCTTCAGCACTTAAATATTTTAGAGTGATAACATCTTTGTTCTTAGGAAATACAAAGTCAGAAATTTAATATTAATATCATTATCTATTAAGTAGTCCATATTCATATTTCTCATACTGTCTCACTACTATCCTGTATAGCATTCAATATGAGACGCAATCTGGCCTCACATGTTATATTTGGTTGCCGTGCGTCTCTAGTCTCTTTTAATGTGGAGATTCATCTTTGTCTTGATACAGACTTTTTTTTAAGATAATAGAGAAATTAGTTTGCAACAGGTCCCTCAGTCTGAGTTTGATGATGCTTCCTCCTCAAGATTAGATTTAGGTTATATGGAATACATTTTTGGCAGGAATACCATTGAACTGATATGGTGTCCTAAGGGTATCACATATCAGGAAGCACACACTATCACTTTGTCCCATTGTTGGTAATATTAACTTTGATGACTTGGTTAAAGTGGTGTCTGTCAGGTTTCTTCACTCTAAAGTTATTCCCTTTATAATTTGTAGGAAGAGAGTTTGAGACCATGTCAATATCCTGTTCCTCATTAAACTTTGTCCCAATAGTTTTAGCATACATTGACAATTCTTGACTGAATTATTACTCAGATGAGTGTAAAACATTTTCAAAAAAGATTTAAGCAAATTCTACTTTATTTTAATGATGACTTATTTTCCGTATCCATGAAGCTTTCTTTATACTATGGTGCTGTCTTACAGTGTTTGGAAAGTTGCTTTGAGAAATAAAGAGACATAGGGAGGAACACAACTCTTTTTCCCCCCCCGCAGCTTTATTGAGAGAACATGGTTCTTATTCAGGGAAATTCAGAGAAGACTTTGGTGGTGGAATCCTATCCCACTACCTCATTTTATCTTCACTAGAGTATATAGATCAATAGACTATAAACAAAACTGAAGGAAATTGGGACAAAAAACAATCCTATTTTGGAAATAGAGATGATTTTTAAAAGGTATAATTTTGAAGTAATGTGTTCAATTGCTTTTTTTAATACTCACCAAGAGTAAAAAAAAAAAAAAAAAAAAAAACACACAGAGGAAATGTGAAACAGAATAGTGTACCAGAGTTTAAAACTCTTCTCCTGAACCGTTTTTATAATATTCCTATGTAACAATAAACCATACGATGCTGCCATTGTATTTGTTAAAAATGCTTGCATATCAGCAGTTTCATACACCTGCTAGCTTCCTGACATTCCAAGTGCTTAAGTCAGATGATCCCTGGCCAAGGAGGATGTTACAAAGTAAAGCAATCTATGCATCATTATGAGGAAGGTGGACAAAAATCAACCCTAATGCCTCTTCTAACCTCTTCATAATTTGTGAATGGCTTATGCAATCCTCTTTCAAGCTGAGTCCAAAGAGGGACTTCTCTCTGCTTCCTTAACATGATAGAGTTACCTTTTTCACACTGTTTTGCAAGTGTTTACTCATTTATACCTCTAACTATAGAATATATGAGGGCAGGTTATTTGGGTATAAAGGGAGACGGTAACCCCTGAAGGCTGGAGATTTGTTATAAAAATTATATAAGGTTATAAAACAGAAAACTTTATAACTGGCTGTAGGAAGAAAATCACTGTTTTGTCTACATATTGACTCAGACCAAATACCTAAGTTTCACTCAGTGTTTTTAATGATAAAATTTGAACAAATGACTGCATGTGTAATTTTTACATCTATAAAGTTATTATTATAACCCCAAACCTTGCCTTCCTAACAAATATGTTATGGTGCTAACTAGTTGATCATTGTGAAGAATTTGAGTTTCTTGCAGAAAACTATTACATAAAAATAAAGAACGATACACTGCATAGATGTGTTATGTCGAGACTACTCATTTCCCATTTATAAAAGTAGATCTCTAAATACACACAACAAGCTGTAGTTAGTAAATTGAAACACCATAAAATGATTGATTTTTTAAAATTTAAATCGTGCTAAATAACCACAATTTAGCACGATAATATTTATTCCTAAATAACCAAATCCTCATTTATACTGCTAACTAACTCTTTAGTACATTTGCAAATAGAACATATTACATTCCTATCATCTAACAACTCTCCCATTAGCTACAGTAAATACTCTGCACTTTCGTTACCCATCAGTTCCCCCATAGAGTTATGGGTTATAAGTTTAATCGTTTCATTTGCATATCCAGCTGAGGTAAATTAGAAAAAGTCCCCACACTCATTACACTTTACTGCATTACAAACACAGATGTCTGTTTCTCTAGACCTGCTTAACCTTGACCTAAAGAAAGAGATTAGAGTAATACAGTGAGAAAATAGACACTGTTCACTTGGCTTCTCACGTCTGAACTACAATGAATTTCCTAGAAAATAAGAGAATTTGTTTTTTAATTACGAAGGTAACCACAAAAAAATTGTAATAATCAGATATTGCTTTCCTTAGTTATGGATTATCTGGGTTTTTTTTTTTTTTTGTTTTGTTTTTTTTTTTTTTTTGCGGTACGCAAGCATGTGGGATCTTCCTGGACCGGGGCACGAACCCGTGTCCCTGCATCGGCAGGCGGACTCTCAATCACTGCACCACCAGGGAAGCCCTATCTGGGTTTTTTAAAATATTTATTTATTTATTTGGCTGCACCAGGTCTTAGTTGAGCATGCGAGATCTTTAGTTGCAGCATGTGCAATCTTTTAGTTGCAGCATGCGGAATCTTTTAGTTGCAGCATGTGGGATCTAGCTCCCTGAACAGGGATCGAACCCAGGCTCCCTGCACTGGGAGCGTGGAGCCCTAGCCACTGGACCACCAGGGAAGTCCCATGGATTATCTGTTTAAAACTCTTTGGCTATTATTTCCCTGGACAAGTAGACATGAAAAACTTCTCTATAAAGAGAAACTTCACTGCATTAAGAAAAATATCATTTTCTTTAGTGCAGAAAGTAACACCCAGCTGCCATCTAGCTTAGTGTGAAAACTTGTGGAGTCATATCACAAAAGTATAGACCAAAAGGCCAAGGAATAGGCAGCCAAGGGCTCTCTGAAGTTTGTGGCTTTCGCTCGCTAGTAGTGTCATAAATCTCCATCACTGGTACTTTTATAACCTCTCCTGATCCCCTCATATCACCCCTAGAAGATTCTTTACAACATGCCTTTATAGTCACAATCACATAGTTCACAGAGGCAGACCATTTGTTTATAATTATGTGGTGAATCTTTGATGAAGGACGATCATCCCAGTTGTCATATCTTCATACACAATGGGGGCTAGCCATTTGTACATCTAACTTGTTAATAGCTGTAATCAAAAATTCAACACAGAATTAAACTTGAAGAAGTATCTTTAAACTTCACATGAAAATCAGCAAAAAACAATGTCTATGATGCTTAAGGTAGCTTCAAGGGAGCCTCTGAAACTCAACCAAATGAACCATTTTCAAGTTTAACTATGAAGGACACAGAAAATACTTGGCTTCACACTCAAGTTAAAATCACATTAAGTACATGAGGCTCAGAGAGATGTCTCCTTCAAGATAAACAAATGGATAAAGGGAACCGAAAAAGGAAAAAAAACCCAAAAAACAGAAAGAGGTAAGTATTCTAGAAAATATTTAAATGCAAAAATTAACATAGGTAACATATGAAAAATGTATGACCCAGAAAGACATATCAATGACCAAGAGAATACCTCAATAGAACGTATAAAATTGTGTTTTATCTTTACAGCTAAGGCATCTTTACCGTGAAGCTAATAAAGTTTCAGCTTTAGGGCCTCTCACTTGTACAGGCCCCTTTCAAAGCTCTGGACAGGCCTTAGAAATATGTTTTTATAAAATTTTCAAAGTCAAGATATTTTTTAACCATAATTAGTTAAGACACTGTCTCTTTCCACTCCGACTTCCCTGTCACACTCCCCTTGCGTCAGATGGCATTAGAGTGACTGTAGGCATTTTTGATGTTTAGTAAAGGAGTTAGGAACACACTGATTTGGGGTTTATGGGCTATAGGATGTGTTTTGCTGTCCCTTCCATGTATACTCGCTCATCTTCCCGGAGGAATGGCTTCCATGAATACTCCTTACTTCCCACTGTGCCCACTCACCCAGCTACATAAAGGAGCAGGGTCAGGAGTTGTATCATGACATGACAAGGTTTGAAAGGTATGAAGCCAGAAGCTAGTCTGTAAAAAATTCTTCCAATCATTAGATGTATAAAATTGCAAACAGAGGATTCAATTCTCATCAATGCACAGTCAAAATAGAAGCTCTCTCCTGTCAGAAATGATACAGTGTGTACAATTTGAAACACATCATACACATCTTTCTTCTCTTTAATAGGAAAGCTTGAAAATACCATTTTAACCATAATTTAGAAAGATGTCTTATAAGATTTTAATAAATAGGAAGAAATTACAGACCCCTGATTTAGATGTATGTTAAGGATATCTTCTTTGGGCTTCTTTAAATTTATTTATTAAAGAGCTGAAAATTCAGATAAATATAATGGAATATTTAACAAAAGAGGTAAAATGAGTGTTGAAATCAATAGAAATTACTCTGACATCAAGAAAAGAACTGTATCAAAAATGTTTAATCATACCAAAAGCAGTAATTCATTACAGGAAGAAATAAACGTTGCCTAGTCAAAATGAATACATTCTTGGATTGTTTGATCACTAAATTAATAAAGAGGAGGAACTCAAATGAACACTTTGGGGAAAGATTAAATGTCTTCCTGATTCCATAGGAAGCTCTGATATTGATGAAATAACAGACCTTACAATGCACAAGGATATCCACAACGAGTGTTGTCAATTCAAAGACCAAGACTGTTCACTGTCCAAGAAATGCCTTCAAATCTCATATCCCATACGGAAAAGAAAACTGGGGACAATTTTCCTAAATTTGAATTATAAACATTCTTAAAATATTACATGGCATTACCAGTAAAGAGTAAGGACACTAAAATAAACTTTTCTAAGATCAACAATTTTTTTAAAAAATTGTCAATCAACCATGCTAAAAAAAAAAGACTGAGCTATCTTTCTGTCCTCTCAACAGAAAGCAAAATTATTTAAAAATCACTATCAAATACATGTATTAAATCATGTTGAACACTCTAAACTTTACAATATTATGTATCAATTATATCTTAGTAAAGTTGGGGGAAAAATAAAAATAAAAATAATCACTGTCAAGACTATGCAGTCAAAAACCATAAGGAAAAAAGTATCACAGAGCTGTGTTGGGCAGTTAATTAATAAAAATGATATATTATTTTCCTGGATCATGTGAGTTTTGTTCTATTTGTCCACTTTTTAAGCTTTGTAATTTTGTCTTCTTTTTTCAATCTAAATATTTATTTTCATACTTAGTTTTGTATCCACCATGTTATGTTTTCTTAAAAGAGGGCTCTAAAATCATATAAGCCCCACTAATCCTGATTCTGCCCCTGCCTCAAAGCCACAGTGTCTATTTCACGTATGCTCAAGAGGTTGCAGCAGAACATTCACAATGAAGCAAGGTTTGCCCTGCCACTCTGTTCAGAATCCTGATGGGGCAAAAAGTAAATATCAAAGTGAAACTTCCTCATGAAAATGGGACTGAACTTATATCTCAGTGGATACATCCCTCCCAAAAAGAAACAACAGCAATCCTTGTCTTTGCCTAGAAATCAAGAGTTATAGCTGCTCTCTCAACTGTTGCAATGTTGATCCTCAGCTAAATATCCCAGATCATCATGTCTGAAGAACTGTGCACAAACCATCTTGTTCAGGTTATGTTTCCCCCTCTGAAGCACAACATTTTTCTTTATTAAAAAGTTACTAATGTAAAAAAAAAAAAAGTATAGGAGAGTCAAACTATCTCTAATTTTTGTTTAGGTTACTGAAAAAGTGGAATTTTCACTAGCCTCCAGTGTTTCCAAACACATTAGGTCCACAATTGTTTTCAGTCCTGTAAAATTTCTTCGATTCTCATTCACATTTCCTATGTTATACCTCCTTCCTTTTGTCTTCCTAAACTTCCTCTCCAGTTTCCTATGTGATAAGACTTAAGAGGATACCAACATGCACTAATGGCAAATTCATTCTGAATGCTTTTGTAAACATAAAATCTTTGGGGGGTATAAAACAAAGGCTTAGAATATAAACTTTACTTTAAGCCAGCTGGTTATCATTTGGCCTGCCTTGAAACCCTTTAATCCCCAGCAATGAGCCAGTCTTTATCCTCAGAGCAGCGAAAGACTCTCAAATGTAAAACAACGAATACTTATGAGTCCCTTGTTGATCTATTTCTGCAAGAGATTTGGTAAGTTTTTCCAGCAACAAATCTTAAAATCACACTACTGAAAAGGGCTCAAAGAGGTCATCTCCTGTACCAGACTGCCAAAAACGACAGCACTTAAAATAATCAAAACAGATAGTCATTGCTCCAGTTCTTAAAATTTTTATGGGACAGGCATTTCTGTAAAAGACCACTCTGCATTTGTTTTGGATGCACTGTTGCTGAATGAAAATCTATAATGCTGGCAAACTGATCAATAATCCCTCAACTGAGAGAACACTGTAAAGATGTCACATCAGGAGAAACAACTAGCTCAAAGAATTAAGTTAACATGTATAACTCCCAATTGGGAAGGTTTCACCTCCATGAAACATTTAATCAAATTAGGCACAGGAAACCACAGTAGTATATGGAAAAGGACCTTTTCATCAACGCTTTAATTAATATCCTTATTAATTACTCATCCAATGGAACACTAATCTATATAGATCAAGCTTTACTGGACTAAAAGGAAATCCCCTGAACAAAGATTCCTTTGGATTTGCCCAATATATCGTAAAGTTTTTTAAATTTTAAAAATAAAGTTACATAACATACCATGTAAAGTATACACAATGACTGGCCCTAAATCTACCCCCTTACCTGTATCTACATCCTTGCCTTACAGTGGGTTTGGGTGAGTGACACATGGGCAGTAATACCAGTGAAGTATCTCTCCTGAATGTTGTTCTACAATTCCCACAAGGCTGCTTTCTGTGTTTCTGTCCTCTAGTGGGCACAATTCTGTTATTGTGCCATCTACATTCCCTTATTGTATAATCATGGATGCCTGTTAAATGGACACAAGATTCATTTCACTTTCTCTATTTGTCTAATTTATAATCCCACACAGACAGCTAGAACACAAAGTAACAAATGCCAAAAGAATTACTGTTGCCGTGATAGTTTTCACAAATAAATTAAGTGTTAAGTAAGCTGCGTTCCACAAAGACCTAGTAATTCCTCTTTAAAGATAATTGAATAAATTAGTGGTATTGTCAACTTCTAAAGCTTTAACACATTTTAGAGATCATCATTTAACAGGACTGAGGCTAAATGATTTCTCCAAAGTATCCAATCCTACTCAATGAAAAACCCAGGGAAAGAATGTACCCAATGCTGAGAGAAATTCCTATGTCCTTAGACTCAAATCAAATTCTGATAGGAGGGTGAACACCAACACCTTTAAAAAGACAAGTCAGTGTAAACCCAAAGGGTCTCTGGAGAGGAAAAGGAAGAAGAGTATCAGCAGGCTTTGATAAAGAAATGAAAAAAAATTTCACCACAGGCACATTCATTTCAAAAAATGTCAGTGGTAATAACCAAGTTGATGTTCATCTCAACACAAGACTTTGGGAGCATACATTTTTTACCTTCACAACTCTAATATGATTGCACATATCTTAATGTATTTATCTAATGGTTTTCATCCAGTATTACTCAGGGTTGTCCGGAGAAAAGGAACCAACAGGACATGTGTATGTGTGTGTGTTTGTAGATAGATAGACAGATTTTAAGGAATTGGTTCATTTGATTATACAGGCTGACAAATCCCCAATCTGCAAGGCAGGGTAACAGATAAGAGACTCAAGAAGTTCCTATTTCATCTCAAGTCCAGAGGCAGAATTTCTTCTTCTCAAGGGATCTCAGTCCTTTTCTACTAAAGCTTTCAACTGATTGGATGAGGCCCACCCATATTATGGAGGGTAATCTGCTTTACTCAAAGTCTACTGATTTAAATGTTAATCTCATCTTAAAAATACCTTTACATAAACATCTAGAATAATGTTTGACCAAATATCTGTGTACCACAGCCTAGCAAAATTGACACATAAAATTAACTACCACATATCCATCCATTCATTCAAAAAGCTTTTATTTGATGCTACAATGTGCAAAGCACTGTGCTAAGTGCTGCTGACACAGAAATGTTAGCTTTTACACTAAAATTTTTATTTATAACACTTAATGAGGGGAGCTACATTGGTTTGGCATACTTTTTGACCTACAACTTTTGCACATTTCTTAAAACTCTGTTATTGTCTTTATATAACTTTCTACAAGATTAACTGGCTTATGTGCTTCAGAAGCACATTAACACTGCTCTTAAGATATGAATAAGAAAAATACCTTAGTGTATACTGCAAATCACAAACAACAATGCACTAATTTTAATACAGATACATGAAATATATCTTCTTACCATTATGGTGTAAACCAAGGTTTTAAAGTAATTTATTTATAATTCTTTTGAAAATAATGCCTTGAAGTAATTAATTTTTTTAATGGCCAATAGAGCTTTGGAAAGTGCAAAATGGTATGGGCAGAAAGGGCAAGAAATAGATTATTTTTGAAAAAGAGACAGTGACTTAAATGGTAACCTAAACCATGGGGTGTTCTTTTTATCATTCTTTTTTTCTTAGGTTAGGAGGTTATTAACCTGTATCCTGGGGTGAGTGAGCACCAATTACATCAATGGGATAGATAAATGAAATGCAAATTAAAAATTAAACATATTCTGACAACATTAGAGTCCTAACAGTATTTTTAATAAAAAAAGAAAGATAAAAATGTTTTCTCCATTTTGATTTTTGATACAGTGATGGGGGAAGTGGTTTGATATATAAACCAATGCCAGCAAAAACAAAAGATTTTTGTGTTTTCCTTCATTCCTTATTTTACACACAGCAGTTTAACAAATGCATTTCAGTATCATTCAAATGGACTCTCTAATCAGTATTTTTTTAAACAGCTTTCTTTGGGAAATTATTGACTACTCTGTTTCAAATTAGAATGGCATATCTAAGGGTCAGGCCTGGGTTTTCACAAATATTTAACTACTTACGGACAAAAGCAATACTTTGCACCAATTGTCACCACTGATGTCATTTCAGAAGCCCTAGCTTTTTACCCACTTCACTGTAAAGAATACTTTTCCCTGGATAATCAGTCCTGTAGTCTATTAAAGTCCTGCAAATTCCAGGATCTGCCACTTATCAGCTATGTGGCCCTGATCACAGACTTCATCTCTCCCTGCCTCAGCTTCCTCATCCACAAAATGGAGAAATTAGGAAGTTTTTATGAAGAATAAATGAGTTAAGATTTGTAAAAGATTTAGAACAGTACCTAGTACATAATAAGTACTACATAAGTGTTAGTAACTACAATTTTTATTATACAGACTAAGACCAAAACTAATTACCTACAATGGTAACTTGCATCACAAAGAAATGTTTATTGGCTACCTTCCCTTCCTTTTTTCACTTCCCTAATGCCCTACTGTGCCTCAGATTCAGCTTCTGGGAGAAGCCAAATTAAAGTAAGCCCATTGAAATGACATGTTAGAAAACTCTGCAGTTAAAGAAAAGAGTTTTAGATCATGTTAGAGATGTTAGAATAATTAGAACTCATTGGGAAAAGCATCAGGCAGCGTGATGATATCAGTTTTGATCTTAACCTTTATCATCTATATGTATCCTGACCTTCAAAATCAGTGAGGAAAGGATGAACTAGTCAATAAATTGAAACCACTAGCTAACCATGGGCAGGGAATTAAATTAGACCTCTTACCTCAGATTGTACACCCCTACAAATGCCAAAAATGTAATCTTGATGTGGAAAAGGCCTTCTAAAAACAGAAAGCTTATTTCTGTACCCCAAGGTCTGCTTCCCAGCTTCCCACTGACAATGGAAATGAGGGGATGGAAGGAATAGAAATTGTGAAAGTGGCAGCTATAAGATTTGGAAACATTGCACATGAAGGACCTGAGGTTAAGTTTCAGAGGACTGTGTAACCTTAATCTTGGATGACAATCAAACAACCTGTACAGCATCATCTCTATCTTACTCTCATGCTCCAAAACCTTCCAAGGCTCTTTACTATCTATCAAGTGAAGTAAAAAGTCCTTTAGCTGAATATTGTGAGATTCAAGACCCTAATCTACTTCTCAGCCTCATTTTTAACACTCCCCTAATGTTTCTCCTACCCCTCAGTCATGCTGATCTTTACACTGCTGTATACACACACACACACACACACACACACACACACACACACACACACGCACAATGTGTCCTTTCTTACCTCCCTGCCTAGACTTGAGCTAGGTTCCCTACCTAGAGAGTTTTCCCTTTCACATCCCAGGTCCCTCTCAGAGCCACGGTTTCTCCACATACAGTGGAATGCTAATGAGTGTTTAATAATCACCTCTGGGTGGAGGGAGCCCTGAGTTGTAGAGTTTGCCAATTTCTGTGGTGTAAATACTCTCACAGTGGGTGATTTCAACCTAATAAGGTGACATTAACCCACAGGCAAAATTCCTGAAAACATAACGATAGCCTGCAGAGACGCAATATAAGCCGATTACAGCCTGTCATCCTTCCTAATCCTCCCCCTCATGTCCCAGCACCCACCCCTGCACACAGTAGACATGATTTGAGCCTCCCTGGAACTTCCTCTCCCCTTAGAGCACTTCGTATTTAACTTGCATTATTCTCTTCATATGTTTCTTCAAGAATTTGCTTTATCTCCCTATAGATTAAAAACTATGTGAGGGCTGTTTCATTGTGTGTGTGTGTTTTTTTGTTTTTTGGGTTTTTTTCCCTTGTTAAAGCCCCTACAGAATTTGAGCAAGGGGGCCTGGACAATGGAGTTCTGAAGCATTGACTTCCCAGGGCCCAGAGCAAGATGGAGCAAAAAACCAAAGATTCATAGAGAATGGTCAGGGAAATTTTTTACCTGCTCAAAAGTAGTAGTATGAAATTTGTCTTCTACTACAAAAGAAATGACAGCCTGATGCCTTGAATGTTTGATCCTGCTTATTTACCCAATGTATTGATAGAAGTGAGTCATGGAAAAGAGAAAAGATAATCCAGGATATTTGCCTCCTGCTTTCAGTTTTGTCCTCTAGGCATGCCACCTGGGCCTCAACACCCAAGGAAACGTCTTGTCCTACAGAAAATGAATCCCATTCTCCTCCTCTCCTTATCCCCCTAAGGAAGTTTGCTCACTGAGAACATGATATTATTGAGGGTAAGGATCATGTCTTCTTTGCTTTTATAATCCCCAGGGCCAGCCTAGTGTTTGGTATCCAGCAGGAATTCAATGAAAGTATAGTAAGTAAGCAAAATAATGTTTTCATCCAAAAAAGGCAATGGATTTGGACTAATAGTAGAGTGGGTGTTATTCATATTCATATTCCTTCTCAATTGAGCCAAATTTTAGAGTCTTACCCAGGGGATAGATTGTAGCAGTCAGGACACCTGTTTGCCCCAAAACCTAAACACTGAACGACTTTTGAGTTCTCCATGTGCTTGTTATTAGGGTGATGTCAAGACTCAAATGACTTATATTCATTCTTCCCTCCTGCCAATACTTATCTAGTACCTTTCATGTGCCAGACCCAGTGCTAGACAATGAGCACATTTCTTCAATGTTAGCACTCATTTTTGCTCAATACAAAAGAATAAAAGAAAGTTTCATGAAATTCTTGAATGCCCTGAGACACAAGGCATGACACAATAGCATAACAATCTTAAAGAAAGTACCTACTTCCAAATGCACACTCGGTATATAAAACACACGTAGTTGCCAATTTTTTCTAAACTACACATCTTTGAATTACACACAAAGAGAATTAATACTGGAAGGTTTTGAACACTATTAGTATGGTATTAAACATGTTTTAAGGTACAGTCCTAAGGAGACAATGAGCTCAAAGGGCTTGAAAAATTCAAGAAGGGTTTTCTAGATTTCTCAGAAAGTCTTTCCATCATGCAGCCTAAAATGTTGTCATTTAATGGTGGGATTCATCTGCTAGTCATAGACACTTGTCTGTGACAAACAATATGATAGTTCATTCATCAATAAGTATTGTCATTTTTACTGACAAAATGTGTGCCTTATCTAACTTCTCACCACCTCCACTGCTGTCATCCAGGTTAAGCCTCCATCATCTCTTATCTAGACTATTGCAGTAGCCTCCTAACACAGCAGTCAATGTCATCTTCCTAAAGCAGAAATCCAACCCACTCCAATGGCTTCTGTGGACTTAGGGAGTCTCCACATCACTCTCACTTCTGACACCAACTACAAAGTTCAGGGGTCTGCAAGATCACCAACATTATGACACCAACTGCAAGTTTGGGAGTCACCATGACTACCTTCAGGTTTGATCATTCTCTAGAAGGACTCATAGAACTCACTGAAAGCAGTTATACTCATGGTTATGGTTTATTACAGTGAAAGGATATAAACTGAAATCAGCCAGGTGAAGTGGAATGTGGGAACTCGAGGAAGATTCCATGCACAAAGCATCCAGTTGTCCTTTCCAGGGGAGTCATGTAAAGCACTAACTTCTCCCAGCAATGATGTGTGACAGTACTCTTGGAGTATTGCCAGCCAGAAAATCTCACCCAACACTTGATATCCACAGATTTTATTGGGGTTCAGTCACCTAGACACAATTGATTGCCTACATGGCTGATGTTTAGTCTTCAGTTTATCTGGAGGTTGAGCTGCTCTTGCATGGCCCCAGATCACCATCATAAATCACTCTGTTAGACTATGTGGTGTGGCTCAAGATTCTCGGGTAAACAAAGACACTCTAAGTAAGCAGAAAATCACAAGGAGCTGCCAGAAGCCAAAGGCAAGGGCCAGACCTCTCTTTAGGTAAGTTTAATTGTTCCCAATACATTTAAAACAAAAACTTATCACAAAGCCAGATAAGATCTGGCCCCTACGTGCCTTTCCTACATCTCCATTTCCCCATCGGGTGCTGTGTTCCAGTCACATCAGCCTTCTTGTAGTTCCTGGGACACATCCAGCTCCAGCTCAGGGCTATTGTTCTTGCTGTTCCTTTTGTCTAAATGCCCTTCCCCAGATCTTCACGTGGATTCCTGCTGTTTATCAAATTAAATGCCACCTCCTCAGAGGTGTTCCCTAAACACCCTAGCAAAAGCAGCTGCAGCCTGCCTCCTAACACACACATGCACATGTGCACAGTGTACATACACACATGCACACACTACACATATGCACCACAAGCAGAGATGTGTACATGCACACACTGCACGAATGCACCACACACACACACACACACACACACACACACACACACACATGCTCTCACTCTACCACATTACCCTGTTTTTCATCATAGCACTTTTTAGGACCTAAATTACGTTAACTATTTGTTTACTGCCTCTGTTGTTTACAGTAGAATGTTGTAAGCTCCATCTTGTTCACCAATCTTTTCCTGATATACAGATTGGTACCTAATCCCCAGTATGTGGATTGAATATGTGCCCGATATTAGACAGATATAGACACACAGAATTTTAATTTACCTGAGCTGGTTTCAGATCAAGTATATACCTGCAGCATTAAGAACAAGTCTCATTTTCTTAGCAAGAGACTAGACATTGTATTTATAATAAACCAAGGGAAAATGCTAACAGGAATATATGAAATATGATCAAATGAATGAGTGTGTTTTCCTACACATACTGTTTAATCAGTCTCATTATTTTGTGGCCATATATTACAATGATGACTTAACTATAAGGTCATCAGTGGTAGAAAGAAAATACAAGATGCCAGGATGGACTCAGGAGAGCAAAAAGTGAGTCTCCTTATCTTTTCTTCCGTATGAGAAAAATCTGAATTCCTACTCAATGTTACCCAATAAAAAGTACAAGCTGATTATTCAGTGATTAAAAAGAAATGAACTGGGCTTCCCTGGTGGTGCAGTGGTTGAGAATCTGCCTGCCAAGCCAGGGGACACGGGTTTGAGCCCTGATCTGGGAAGATCCCACATGCTGCAGAGCAACTAAGCCCGTGTGCCCCAGCTACTGAGCCTGCACTCTACAGGCCACAAGCTACAACTGCTGAAGCCCATGTGCCGCAACAGAAGCTACCACAATGAGAGGCCCACACACCGCAACGAAGAGTAGGCCCCACTCACCGCAACTAGAGAAAGCCTACGCACAGCAACGAAGACCCAACGCAGCCAAAAATAAATAAAATTAAATAAATAAATTTATTTTTTAAAAATGAGCTATCAAGCCATGAAAAGACATGGATGACTCTTAAATGCATATTGCTAAGTGAAAGAAGCCTATCTGAAAAGGCTACTTACTGTATGATTCCAACTATATGACATTCTGGAAAAGGCAAAACTATGGAAACAGTGAAAAGAACAGAGATTGCCACCAGCGGTTGAAGGGAGCAGGTAAGGATGGGTAGGATAGTGACAGATGGAACACAGGACAGTGAAACTGTTCAATACGATACTGTAATGGTGGATAATGTATTATACGTTTGTCAAAATCCATAAAAGATACAACACCAAGAGTGAACCCTAATGTAAACAATGGACTTCAGTTAATAATGATATATCAACATTGGCTCATCAACTGTAATAAAAGTACCACACTGCTAAAAACAAGGCAACAGACCCAAAATTAAATCACTTATGCTAAGCCCCACTGCACCAAACCAAGACATAATTACAGTTTTGGCCTCTCCCAAAAATGGAATCTTAAACCAGTCAGTCAGGAATCACCTGGTCAGCACTAGTTAGGTAAACTGCCTAGTAGACGCCTGCCACCCCCTAAAGGAAAGTGACCTTGCCATAACCAATCCACTTTTTGCTAGTACTGGTATCCCGCACTTTTTGAAAGTTTGCTTTATGCCACTTTGCTTTTATGAAAGATCTACATTAGTACCTGTTTTAGTTAACCAAAAGAAATCTGAAGAGGATTTTCACTTTTACAAAAAAAAGGCAAAAAATGAAAACAGGGTTCAGCATTTGTTTTGCAGCAAGCCTTTATAGAGGCAGCAGGCAAACAGAGCAGCAAAAGTGGCACCACCAAGCTCTTTCCCCAGGAACTACACTCAGCATCTCAGCAACAAGAAGCCATAACTTTGGGCTTCCCTGGTGGTGCAGTGGTTGAGCGTCTGCCTGTCAATGCAGGGGACATGGGTTCGTGCCCCAGTATGGGAAGATCCCACGTGCCGTGGAGCGGCTGGGCCCATGAGTCATGGCCGCTGAGCCTATGCATCCGGAGCCTATGCATCCGGAGCCTGTGCTCCGCAACGGGAGAGGCTACAACAGTGAGAGGCCTGCGTGCGTACCGCAAAAGAAAAAAGAAAAAAGCCATAACTTTGAAATGTGTCTGCAAGCGTCTGTGCTTTATCTAGATTTATTTTGTGCATCTGTTAGCAAGATATGTCTTAAGGTAATTGTTTTTTTTTACTTTACACCATTTAGGCTTATGAAAGGTTTCATAAGAATGCTCTATTTTTGGACTGAGAGCAAAACTTGTACAAATTCCTGTCCCACTCCCTTCTGTCTATAAAAGTCTTTAATTTTGTACAGCTCCTTGGAGCTCCTTTCTGCGTGCTAGACGGGATGCTGCCTGATTCACTAATTGTTGACTAAAGCCAGGAAGACTTTATAATTTACTTAGTCAAATTTTGTTTTTTAACAACACTAATGCAAGGATGTTAACAGGAGAAAGGAGGCAGGAGCATATGGGAACTCTGTACTTTTCCCTCAATTTTTTATAAACCCAAACTGCTCCAAAAAATAAACCCTATTAATTTTTTTAAAGTACAAGCTTCATTTCTTTTCATGGAAATTTAAAAGGCTATTTCATCAATTCTAAATGCATTAAGACACAGAGAATCTTACCCATTTTTTAGCTAATTACAACCTGTTTTCTCATCACATTTCTAGATTCTATGTAACAGATGGTGAAAATGTCTATTCTAAAGGCCTAAAAAGTATTCCTGTTCAAGAATGGTGGCTATTATCCAGCATCCTCCATGCAAGGGTTAGAATACCCAGGGTAGGATGCGGGGAGAGGGGGCCACACATTGGGAGACAGGGGGATAAACAGAAATCAAATCCTCTGGGTGCTAACAAGAATAGAGGGAACTCCTAGAGGAATTAAAAGTAACCCCCACAAGGAACCTAGAGAAATCATCTATACAAAGAAAGAAATGACTTGTTTGAAATTCATTCACACTGGCAGGGTCAATAGAAAAATTTCAATGTAAATAACTGGCGACCTTAAATATATGTTTGCTGAATGCTGAAGCACCGGAGGCAGAAATAAGCAGAGATTTCTGCAGTGGCCAAATGTTGCCTCTTATCACAGTGGAAAGGGCATTAAAAGAGAGGCCCTGAGAATGTAGCAAATGTAGATGGAGGCCAATCAGATACCCCTGTGAGAGATTTTTAAAGATTTTTTTTTCCTATTCTCTTTGTAGTCCATTAGGATTGGATAAGATCTGGGGGAGTGGCAGTGCACCATTATTTTAACCTCAGAGTTGAAGCAAAATACGAAGGGATTAATGTGGCTTTTCCCCCTCCCAGGAACATCTTCACCTTTGCACCACCATCTCCTCATTTGTCATCAGGAAGCTGGGGACAGTTATGCAGGGAACAATGGCAGCAGCGCCACAGCACTGTGGGTTTCATGCTATTTCTGTCTCTATAAAATCTTCAATAATTTGTTTACGACTTCCAAAATTCAACAATAGGGTGCAAATGCGATTCCACTTATGTTAATGTGTGCTTCCTTCTCGCATATCAGATTCTGAATAAAAATTAGGCAAGTACTCTGTTTTGAAAATATATAAGATGTGAACTTGCTGAGAGGGAAAAAAAAAGGCCTCCAAATGCACTATCCTATCAAACACATTTTTTTTAACTTAATAACTTAAGTGAACTGTTAGTGAAATTACAACCTGCTTGTGACACAATAAATTTACAATAAAATTCATTCCATAAATTATTCAATTCTGCAACTGCAGTCAAGGAGAGAAATATCACCAGGAGTAGGTGATTAGCATGTGAAAGGAAAAACCCATCTCCCCACCGAAACAATCACTGTCAAATTCTCCTATTGGAGTTTTGTAAAAATTACCATTAAGAACACACATTTAAGTCTTTGTAGTTCCTATAAAAGGACTAAGTATTTGATTTACATTAGATTCATTTGTTCTTTCTTCAACTGTCTCTTTCTCCTACAAACCATAACTGCCTCAATAAATACTTGCTCAATCAAGTATGCATTAAAACAAAAGAATTTAACTTCAATAAAAGTGATGAATCAGGGCCAGAAGTTAACTTTCCTTTCCTCTGTATATTTGGCTTCCAGGTAAGCAAAGCAGAAATTTACATTCGCTGTTCCACAGGGGAGTAATATAGGTTTCTATTGTGTGGTTGGTCACATTTGTAGATTATTTCCTAGATCATTTGAAGCCAGAGTTGCAGGGCAAGGGGGTCTCAACCAAACTATATCAGTGAACATTTTCTGCGGGCAACGTATCTATGTAAATGGAACCATACACTTTCTACCAACTCAACGCATAAAAGATGGTGCTAGTGGATTAAGAGTTCCAGGATCCAGATGGCTTTCTGAAATCTGGGTTACAAACCCCTAGGTGTTGGTATTTTTAGCCTACTATTGGGGACATTGCTGGCCCTACATCGTAACTGTTCTTCAATAAACCAAAAGGTAGATGTTGTCACCTTTTTTCCTAAACAACTGAAAAAAGAATGGGGTTATCTTCACATATTAATACGTACATTGCTTTCATTTTAGCAAATGCCTTGGAACTTGTTTTTCTTGGGGATTGTTCTTTTTCTCTTAAGTAGTATGTGGTAGGCAGAATAATGTCCCCCCCTGCCCCGCCAAAGATGTCCATGTCCTATTTCTCAGAACTTGTGAATATATTACCTGGCAAAGGGGAATTAAGGCTGCAGATGGAATTAAGGCTGTTATTCAACTGACCTTAAAACAGAGAAATTATCCTGGATTATAATCCAGCGTTTTTAATCACAAGGGTTTTTAAAGGTAGAAGATGGAGGCAGAAGAGTGAGTCCCATTGTGATATGATATGAAAAAGACTTAACTGGCCATTGCTAGCTTTGAAGATGGAGGAAGGGGCCATGAACCAAGGAATGTGGGCTGCCTTTAGAAGATGGAAAAGGCAAGAAAACAAATTCTCCATCAGAGTTTGCAGAAGAAATGCAGCCCATTGACACCTTGATCTCAGACCAATGAGACCCATTTCAGACTTCTGACTTCCAGAACTGTAAGATATTAAATTTGTGTTATTTTAAACTCCCAAATTTGGTGTCATTTAGTAAAGCATCAACAGGAAACTAATACAGAGTAATGAAATACCACTCTCTATTCTGAAAGGCAAATAGTGTGGGGAAAGGAAAAGAATTCTGCCAATTGTTAGCATTTGTTCATAAAGGAAATCACAGAAGAAAAGGCCTAAACATTAATTTTCTACAACTCTTCCTAAAATTACATAGAAAGGAATCATTTGGATGGGTATTTATGTTTTGATTGCTATAACCTTTTTTCCAATTATCAGAAAGATTCCTTAGAATTTATGAGTCTATCTTCCACCAGTAGTGCAATACTTAACCCCATATAAAACTATCCTTTTTTTCTTAGGTAATGCCTATTTTTCACCTATCGTCTGATTCTCCAGAACCATCAGCTACTGCCTGGTATTTAGTTTGTGCTTTGATACACAGACACCATCTAAAAGAGCACCTTTACCTACCTATAAGGTAAATTCTTATGAGATTGTATAGGGAAAGAAAAACTCTTCCTCGACTCTCTTAAGATTCCTGGCTGGACCTGAAAACTAAACTAATGAAAAAAATTAGGATAAAGACATAAAAATTTATTTAATATAAGTTTTGAGTTACACTGGAGCCTTCATAAGGAAATGAAGACCTGAAGAAGAGCTTAAGGCTGAGTGTTTTGATACTAGGTGTGATGAAAAGTGGAAAGTCGGGGGGGGGGGAATGTGATAAGTCAAAAGGGTATAGGCTAAAGGTAATAACTGGGGAAAATTTAACAGGGCCTGTTCATTTGTACTCCTCTCAGCATTCCTCCATCTTCAGAGATAAGGATGCTCATTCCCTCTGGGTACAGGATGGGTACCTCTCACATGAGGGTCTTATGACTTGCTTCAGCAAAGAAGGGGAAGGTCAGAAAGATTTTCCTGTACCTGCTGTTTCTCAAATTTCTTCAACTTAAAATATTCAATATGCCACGGTACCATATTTGGGGGTATCATGTCCTGAACCCTAACAATTGTCCAGCATGGAAGAAAACAGACATCGAATCACAGTTTGGAAGAGAATAAAGAAACCTTATGTGATCTAGTTAAACTTATTTTATTAGAAAAGCAATCAAGATCCAAAAGGTGGAATTCTGTCCCAAGATCACATAGTCCAGAGTAAAAGTAGCTTAGAATACTGGCCTGGACCTCTTTCCACAAGGCACAGCGCTACCTATATGGGTTCTTCAAATTCACTTCCTCCTTCATCCAACAAATATTTAAGGAGGGACTGCCTGTGTACTGGGCACTGCTTTAGACATTATGTAATGGGGAATGAGAAATAGCTACATAGTAACTATGTGATAACTGCAAAGTAAATATGTAGTTATCTTCATAACAGAATTAACTATGTTAACTAGTCCAATGGGAGAAAACAGACAATACACAATAAATGAACAAACAAATAAATAACAAGTGCTATAATGAAAATGTAACCAGTTGATGTGATAGAGGACAAAGGACATTTCAGATTGGCTGATCAGCAAAGGATGCAAAAAATCTGAATGACAAGAAGGAGCCAAACACAATAGGGAGAGAACATTCCAGGTGGAGGTAAGAGCCATTGCCAAGGTTATAGAGCAGGGAGCAATCTGACCTTTTGGAGGAATGTCCTGAAGGCCAGCTTAACAAGAACCTGGTAATAAGGGCGACAGAAGTAGTAGACGGGTGGTAGAAAGGTAGGCAAGGGCCTGATCAAGGTCTAGAATCTCCCTATGTTACATGTGGCAATATTCATCCGTATTTTTATTTGTATTGACTTCCATGTTGTAATGTGAATGTTCATGGAGACAGGTTTGTTTAATACCCAAAGCACCTAATTTTACCAAGTAAATATGAACTCAGGCCTGCCCTTCTTCTTCATGGAGAAGGACTAGTTTCAAAGAAATTAAATCAACAGCAACAACAACAACAAAAAATGAGTGGATTATTGGCACTCATGATGACATTGTGCTAGGTTTAATAAAGTGAAGGCTCACAAGGGCACTGTAAGATAGGGATGAAACAGGGCGCGAGAGAGGCATGGACATATATACAGTAACAAACGTAAGGTAGATAGCTAGTGGGAAGCAGCCGCATGGCACAGGGATATCGGCTCAGTGCTTTGTGACCGCCTGGAGGGGTGGGATAGGGAGGGAGACGCAAGAGGGAAGAGATATGGGAACATATGTATATGTATAACTGATTCAGTTTGTCATAAAGCAGAAACTAACACACCATTGTAAAGCAATTATACCCCAATAAAGATGTTAAAAAAAATAAAATAAAAATAAATATGCTATGCAAGCTGAAAAAAAAAAAAAAGATAGGGATGAAATAAGGACTTCTCTGGTAGTCCAGCAGTTAAGACTCCACACTCCCAGTGCTGGGGGCCTGGGTTCGATCCCTGGTCAGGAAACTAGATCCCACATGCTGCAACTAAGAGCCCGCACACCGCAACTAAAAAGCCTGCACACCACAGCCAAATAAATAAATATTAAAAAAAAAAAAAGATAGGGATAAGCTAAAGGAAGGCATATGTTCCCTGCATGAGCAAGCCCATTAGTGATTACTGAGCACCCATTAAGTGCCAAGCACTCTAGTAAGTTCTTTACCTATATTATCACTAAACAATTTAATATCAGAAGCACTTAAAGTAGCTGGCTCAAACCTGCACACTTAGGGAAGGAATAGAAACTATACATTGGTCTGCCTCCAAACATCATACTTTCCCCATTTTACCATCTACCACTGACACTGACCAAAAACTCCCCTGCCCAAGTCACATCACCTCTAAACAACATTTTCTCCATTCTTTTCTTATATGACCAGATGATTTCAAAATCCCTCTCACCTCTAACATTCTGTGATTCCATGATTCTATTATATTGGCACAAATTGCAAACAATGCAACCAACAAGGACTTAATTTCCAAACTATACAAACAGCTCATACAGCTCAATATCAAAAAACAAACAACCCAATTAAAAAATGGGCAGAAGACCTAAATAGACATTTCACCAAAGAAGACATACAGGCACATGAAAAAAATGCTCAACATCTCTAATTATTAGAGAAATGCAAATCAAAAGTACAATGAGGTATCACCTCACAAGGGTCAGAATGGCCATCATCAAAAAGTCTACAAATAACAAATGCTGGAGAGGGTGTGGAGAAAAGGGAACTCTCCTACACTGTTGGCGGGAATGTAAATTGGTGCAACAACTATGGAGAACAGTATGGAGGTTCCTTAAAAAACTAAAAATAGAAACTAATACAATACTGTAAATCAACTATAGTTTTTTTAAATTTTAATTAAAAAAAAAGAAAAATGCTTCCTTCCATCAAGAAGTCAGATTCTTGCCCACACCCTCTGAACACCAAGGAAAACAAACCAATCTGCCCCCGCTGGTGGGGAGAGGACAATAACAGGGGTCAGTACTAACTGATGGTGTTCTTTTATTTCCTTATCACCAAATCATTATCTACCTTCATATCCACAAGAGAGTCAACCTCAACAATGTTTGTGTATTGAGACACCATTATGAGGAAACTGCATTCACAGACGAACTTTAAGTACAGCTCTCAGTAACTCAATTTGTAAATGTCTGTACTTTCTCTCTCCATATTCAGCTAACCGTCTTCTATTCAAAATCAAGTAGCAACAAACACAAAATTTGTTTCTAAGAAGCACAAACTATTTCAGGGAAGTAAAGTTCTCTGCCTTAGAGACTTCTAACAAAAAAGAAAAGATTCAATGGGAAAGACAGGTCAGCCTGGAGCCTTTGGGCACCATCCTGCCAACACAGGTGCTAAGAATAGACCAACACAGGAAAGCAGAGTAAAGAGGCAGAGAGAGTTTTTGAAGTCTTGATGACCCAGTTTGAACTCCTGGATCCAACTGTGTCTGAAGCCTATTGTACTTTTCAGGTAGTTGAACCAATATATTCCTTTGTTTTGCTTAAGGGAGTTTAAGTTGTGTTTTCTGTTGCTTGCAAGGAAAAAAAGTCTAATATCCCATTTTATACTACAGTGTTAATATAACATTCTTCAATCACAAAAATTCCATGAAAATCTACTGAGTGTGTCTGTAGAACAGACACACACTTAAACTCTTAGAGAGCCAGTGTGAATCCTTTTCAACTAAAAGGAAATGTGTTTATAGAATTACTCTAGAAGCAACTACATAGGAGTGTCTATATTCCTATCTCTGCAGCAGAAGAAAACTTCAGCAATATGTTTTTTAAAAAACAGGTTCTTCTGTCCCTCTCCCCATCCTTCATTTTCATTTTTAGTAGGTCACCAGCATGTCATCTTTGTGATACATCATATATGGGACTCCACTGATAAATAGATATAATGTAGAAAAATACTTAAGATTAAATACAATTTTCTAATAGGTATCCAAATTATGTATACATATAAATACACTGTCCCATGTATGAACAAAAAAAGCCTTCCCCCACTAGACCATGTATGCTTTGTCTTTACATAATTGCATGATTTGGCAAAATTTGTTTTTCCATTCTCCTAGGAAACAAGAACGTTACACTTTAGTAATTAGTAGTAAATCTAACTGTAAAAGCAACCTGTATCTGGAGATCTTAACAAGCGGTGAGATCACAATCCATCTGGAGAAAGATGGACTGATAGAGAAATGTAAATCAGTACACAGTGCCATGAAGGCAAATCCTGTGTAGCCCATTCAGAGGAATGTTCAAGGAGATAATGTAAAGAACAGATGGGGAAAGCAGTGGACACAATCTGCACTGATGTTCACAGTAACATTAAATAGATCAAGAGATGACAATAATGACACCACACATTTATTATGAAAAGCCTGTTCTCAAAAAATTCTAAAGCACTTTGCCAACTCTTAGGTCAAATGCTGATGGTCATAAGCAATATTGAAAGGTGTGATTCCTATTTTTCCTATATTCGAGACCTGAGGCACTCAGATTCTGAGAGTTGAGCCATATGGAAGCATGTGTTGTAGAATATTTCTAATGAGACATTAAAAGACAACCACCAGGGGCTTCCCTGGTGGCGCAGTGGTTGAGAGTCCGCCTGCCGATGCAGGGGACACGGGTTCGTGCCCCGGTCCGGGAAGATCCCACATGCCGCGGAGCGGCTGGGCCCGTGAGCCATGACCGCTGAGCCTGCGCGTCTGGAGCCTGTGCTCCGCAACAACAGTGAGAGGCCCGAGTACCGCAAAAAGAAAAAAAAAAAAAAAAAGATATACGATCAAGCTTCCATGAAACGAATGTGAGCTATTGTGTCTATCCTGTGGTTCAGAGCAGAATAGAAATTTAGGTCTCCGGAGCAGGAAATTGTTTACTTGCACACCAATTTTCCAGGACCCATCTTGGAACCACCTTACAGAATGTGAAATGGAAAAGCTGTGTGACAAGACTGAAATGATGAAATCCTGAGATTTCTGCTATATGGGAAGATTGGAAGTAATGCTTACCAGAAAAAGATGGTTCAAAATGTATAAATTATGTCATTAAGATGCACAATAAGATTTTGAAGGGAGGGCTATTACCAAGGAGGGGCATTAAAGGTGATTTGTAGGAACAGCTCAAGTTTGAAATAGTGTGTCGAATTCAATGGGCCCAGATGGTTCACCAAAGCCTAGTTTTTAACAGTTTGCTAATCATCTTAGTTTTACGAAATATTTTACAATACAACCTTATGCATCACTTAGTAAAAATTTAGTTAGTACTTCTACATTTATTAAAACCAGTGGGACCCATGTAATTTAGAAACCACATTACTCTTTGATTACCACCTATTATAATTATTTAGTGACTATTTGATGAAACTTTGAAACACCTAGGAAACATTTATTACATTCTCACAGTCTAGGCACATAATCTATCATTTAAAGTACAGTGAAAGCTATTATCTATAAATTAGCTAAAGAACACATTTCTAAGGGCAATGAAAACTTGAAGTACCACTGATCCTGGAAAGTGAATTCTCAAATTATTGGAGGATTTCAATATCATTACTAAAAAGCAGTGTGTGAATACTGTTGGAGGAATAACAAAGTTACCATGCCTTTCTATTTTCTGGTAGCTTTTTTTTTTTTTTTTTTTTAATTTTCTGGTAGCTTTGATTGGGCATTGTCATCCCGGCAGGCCTAGTAGGGCATCACTTCCTTCTTATGCTTATAGAAGACAAATCCAGTGAGTCAGCTATAGCCCATTCAGGATTCATCTCTTAGGTCCAGCTCTACAGTACCTCATGTTTGTAATTCACTTTGTTTTCCTAATCTTGATCCCCCTGGGCTGGTATGTCATTCTCAGTCCCAAGTATATCCATAGTCTACAATCTTCAGCCATGTTTGTCCAGGTGATTCAATTGGCCTTCTGCCTTTGCACAGCCATGTTCCACACTGAGCAATGCCTTGTCTCCAGAATGCCTATTTCAGTCCCAGACTCCATGAATCGTTCTCCATAGCCCCTTTCGCTGAAGCCTAGACCTGTCCCCTGAACTCTTAGCACTGACTCTTGTTCTTTATCAAAGGAGGGCCCCTGGAATCAAGACATGAAAAGTGGCCAGGACTATTGTAGGCAAAGAGATCAGCATGAAGGATGCTCAGACATAGGAGGGACTCAAAATGCTCAAGGAACTGCTGGGAGATCACACAGCCCATTCAGCAAGGCAACTTTAAAAAAAATAAAAAATCGCAAAAGCCTGCACCATCTATACACATAGATCTAAAAGTAATATTTTGATGTTCGAAATCCCCAAGAATCCAGTATTACATTACGTTATGCACTTTCTAAACCAAGAACATAAGTTCATGTATTTTTGTAAAAGTTTTTTTAAAGAATCTTAACCATAAGAATTTAAGCAAAGTGGGTTTGGTGGTGGCTTGGGGGTTGGTGGTGGTGGTGGTTATTTCGTAGGTTTTTTGGGGGTTTTGGTTTTGCAGTGGTTGTTTTTGTTTTGTTGATTAGGAAGATCCATTTCCATTTTCTGAGCATTCTGGTTAATTGTGATTTAAGAGCATGTAAATGCTGTGGTCATCTATTGCTGAATAATAAACCACTCAAAACGCAATTGTATAAAACAACCACCAGGGAATCTCCAATATAAAGAAGAACATACAACCAAGAATCACTAAACATTTTAGGAAAACCAACACCACAGAAGAGAAGTATCCAATAGAGGAAGAATTAACACATGGAGAAACTGAAACCCTCTTAAATTAATTGCTGGTGGGATAGCAAAGTTGTGCGGGTACTCTGTAAAACAGTTTGGCAGTTTCTCAAGACGTTAAACATAAAGGTATCATGTGATCCTGCAATTCCACTCCGAGGTATACCCAAGAGAACTGAAAACATATGTTCACACAAACACTTATACACAAATGTTCATAGCAACATTATCCATAATCACCCCATGTCCATCAACTGATTAATGGATAAACAAAACGTGGTATATCCGTACAATAGAATACTATTCATCAATAAAAAGGGATAATAAAAAGTTCTGATACATGCTACAACACGGATGAGCCTTGATAATATTATGCCAAGTGAAAGAAGCCAGCCACAAAGGCCACATATTCTATGATCCCATTTATGGTCCCCAGTAGTCAAATCTATAGAGACAGAAAGTAGAGTAGAGATTGTGAGAAGCTGTGAGGAGGGTAAAATGAGGAATCACTGACAATGGGTACAGGGTTACCTTTTAAGTAATGAAAAGGTCCTGCAACTAGATAGTGATAATGGTTGCACAGCTTGGTAAATATACTGAAAATTACTAAATTGTACATTTTAAAAGGGTGGATTTTTTGGTATGTGAATTATATCTCAATAAAGCTATTATAAATATATATGTAGTTATAAATAAATATGTCAACAGTAAATATATATAACATATATAAATGATAAAACATTGCATCCATAAAAAAAAGAGTAGGCATCTACGAGAAAAAACAAATTAGAGATACGGTAAACAGAACAATTGTCACTGAGACAAATAGATCAAGAGAATAGAATATAGAGCCACCCAAAATCCACACAAATATAGTCAACTGATCTTTGACCAAAGAGCAAAGGCAATACAATGGAGGAGCAAAGATAATCTCTTCAATGAATGGTGCTGGAACAAGTGGACATCCACATGCAAAAAAATGAATTAGACACAGACCTTATATCCGCCACAGAAACTAACTCAAAATGCATCATAGACCTAAAAGTAAAATGCAAAATTATAAAACTACTAGAAGATAAAGTAGGAGAAAACCTAGATGACTTTAAGTATGGCAATGACTTTTCAGATAGAACAAAGATAAGATCCATGAAAAAACTAATTAATAAGCTGGACTTCATTAAAGTTAAAAACTTCTGCTCTGCCAAAGACAATATCAATAAAATGAGAAAACAAGCCACAGACTGGGAGAAAATACTTGGAAAAGAGACACTAAAAAAGAACTGTTATTCAAAATATAAAAACTCTTAAAAGTTAACAAGAAGAAAACAACCCAGTTTAAAAATAGACAGAAAACCTTAACAGACACCTCACCAAAGAAAAAATACAGATGGAAAATAAGCATATGAAAAGATATTCCACATTGTACATCATCAGGGAAATGCAAATTAAAACAACAAGATACCACTACATGCCTCTTAGTATGGCCAAAATCCAGAACACTGACAACACCAAATGTTAACAAGGATGTGGAGTAACAAGAATTCTCATTCATTGCTGATGGGAATGCAAAATGGTACAGCCACTTTGTAAGATAATTTGGCTGTTTCTTACAAAACTAAGCATATTGTCACCATATAATCCAGCAATCGTACTCCTTGTTATTTACCCAAAGGAGCTGAAAACAAGTCCACAGAAAAACCTGCTCACAGATGTTCAGAGCAGCTTTATTCACAACTGCCAAAACTAGGAAGCAAGCAAGATGACCTTCAGTAGGTTAACAGATAAACTGTGGTATATCCAGACAAAGAAATATTCAGTGCTAGAAAGAAATGAGCTATGAAGCCACAAAAAGACGGGGGGAAATCTTAAATTCATGGTACTAAATAAAAGGTACTAAATGAAAAGGAAATATACTCTATGATTCCAATTATATGACTGACATTCTAGAAAAGACAAAACTATGGTGATAACAAGATTAGTGGTTGCCAGAGGTAAAGAGTGAGGGGGTGGGTAGGTGGAACACAGAGGATTTTTAGGGCAGTGAAAATATAGTATGATACTATAATGATGGACACATGTCATTTTACATTTGCCCAGTCCCACAGAATGTACAACACCAAGAATGAACCCTAAGGTAAACTATTAACTTTGAATGATTATGATATGTCAATGTAGGTTCATCAGTTGTAACAAAGGTACCATTCTGGTGAGTGATGTTGATAATGGAGAGGTTATGCAGGGGGCTGGGGGCAGAGGGCTGGGGCAGTGGCAGGGTGGGGGTGGGGGGGCAGTAGGGGATATATGAGGAACCTCTATACCCGTCTCTCAATTTTGCTATGAACCTAAAACTGCTCTTTTAAAAAATAAAGTATTTTTAAAAATCATTGAAATTAAAACCTCAATACATGATCTAGAAAGAAAAGCAGACAAAGCTGTAAACTAAAATAGTCAACGGGAAAATATAACCGAAGAGTTGTCTCAAAACACAGCACAAAAGCTATATAAGTTCAGGAAGGAAAAAAAAAGAGATTTGAAGGATAGATTCAGAAATTCTAAATCACTGTGCTGTACACCTGAAACTAACATGATATTATAAATCAACTATACTGCAATAACATTTAAAAAAATTAAACTAAATTTTAAAAATTCTACATTTGCTAATAGGAGTAAAAGAAGAACAGAGAGGAATGGGTGAGGGTGATAATCAATACACACACACATAATTGTGGGAAATTTTCGGAATGTCAAAGATAAGAAAGAAATCCTAAAAGACTCCAGAAAAGTTCTCCTTCCATTATGAGCACTGCCTATATGTGTGCCACAAAAGATCCCTTGATTTGAGAGCAGCTCTAGGGGTTCCACTTCATCTGTCCTTAGACAGACTGTTCCAGAGAAGACTAATCAAGAATCAATATAGCTGGGTACCCAGGACCATTTGGGTTAAGAACCCCATCTTCCTCTCATCTAGTTCTATGCAGGCTCTCCACATAAAAAACATGCAGAGTGCCTACCATATGCCAGACGCTGGCTGAGACTTGAACCTAAAAGTCTACTGAAGGTATAATTATTTTTCAAAATAACGATACTTTCAAACATGCAATGATTCTATTTACCATACACAAACTCACTCTAACAAGAATTTCTCAAAAATGTACTCCAGAAAAAAAAAATATCAGAGAGAGACTGGATATAAAAAGCAAGGGTGAACAAAAGAACCAGCAAAACTAATTAAATTTAAATAAACGTTGATTTCAAACAAAAAATGTTAACAGTTTGGAACTCAAGACTTGAGAAGCGTTGGAGAAAGTGGAAAGTGACAAAAGCAAAACTACATCAAGGTTTTCACATTATTTAGAGACAGGGTAGGGATAGCCCATACAATGGCAGAAAGATATACAATCACTATCTATGTTAAAATTTTAAGTGTAATGACTAGAAAAAAAGAAGTGGAACATATAACTTACAAACCACAAGCGGAGTGAAAAAAATGGAATAGAATAATCTGATCAACCAAAGATAGGCAGAAAGAGGGAGAAACAAATAAGGCACTGTATCGTAGAAAAACAAATAGAAAACATAAATAAGTCCAAAACACTGGTAATTATAATCTGGGTGAAGGATCGCTGTCTATTAAGAAAAGAAACTTAAATACTCCAGTAGAAAACCCACAGACTATATTTAAAAGATGTATCTAAAATAAGACAATACAGAAAGAGTGAAGATAAAAGTATAAGATACACTAAGCAATTCTCAGTATTAGAAAAAAAGAAACCATTTTAGACAAATGCACTAAAAGGACAAAAAGAGGTATTTGCCAAGAAAATGTAACACATGAATTTTTGGGCATATCTAACAACACAGCTTTCAGGAACCAGCATATAAAACAGATGAACAAAAAGTAAGAACACTGAGTATTTGAATAATATAATTAATGAGTTTGACCTAATAGGTATAAAGTAGAACGTTGAACACAACAAAGAACATTCTCCTCAGTCAGGGACACTCACAAAAGAAAACTGACCACATATTAGGTCATGAAGAAAAATCTCATTGACTCCTGTAAAGCAGAAATCATACAAAGCTATACTGAATGATCACAATGAAATAAACTTAGATCATCATCAAGAAGATAGCCCAAAAAATCTACATGGACACAGAAACTTTCCCCTAGACAATAACTCATGTTTAAGAGAAAAATCAATATATAACTCAAAAACTACTTAGAAATGAACGACAATGAGACAATTATTAAACGCATAGGATTTAGGTAAACAGCACTCAGAGGAAAATTTAGGGGCGTTCCATGACCCTGCTCTCCTACTTCTTGTCATCTTCCCCCAGAAAACATTTCCACCATGCACAGAGGTATGCACAAAGGTTTTTATTGCATCGTTGTTTGTCGCAGTTAACACTCCCTTAAAGATGGATACTTGGGTTCTTTCCAGATCTTCCTAGCTCCACGTTATAGAATATTATTCAATACTTCAACAGAATATAGTTATACGTATTGAAATGGAAAATTTTCCAAGATATAATGTTTAGTAAAATTTTTAAAGCAGAAAAATTAAAATATTGTAACACAATTCATGTTAGAATAATTTAACAAAAATTAAAACTAATGTATTTCTACAGGTACAGGTCTATTTTACAGAGAAAAATGTCAGGAAGAATAGCTGAGGACTAGTGTGTTAGTTTTAGGTAAGAGAGAAGGATGGGAAGAATAAACAAACAGTAATGTTTGAATTTTTTTGAACAGGAAAGTATTTACATAAAATCTGTGTAATAGAAAAAGAAAAGTTAGCTATGTGAATTATCATAAAATAATCATAAAATTCTTCTGTTACAGACAAATTTTGCTGGAACCATTCATTCAGCTTACATACTAATTTTTGCTCAGGCAAATTTTGCCCAGAGAAGTTCTTATTAATAAAGCTAGCTTCTTTTCATTTACAACTTCAGGGGAAAGGAAAACATCAGAAAGTTTTCATTAATGGGTTTAGTTAATTACATCATTTCACATTCTAAATTATCAGACTAGAAAAGCAGCTAAGATAGAAGGGGCAGAAGACATAAATAAAGCCCAATTTTACAAACCCTATTTATTGCTTAAGAATTGTGATGATATTGTCTGCAAAATAAATCTTCAAAGCACTCAGTTTCATCAGTGTCAACGCATTTTAAACACCTGTACCTTAGACTCAGCCTTAAACACAGGGTATCTTTTAAGAGAAAAATTCATCAATATCATTAACTGCACAAGACAGGAACCAAAATGTAAACTACAAACATAAGAATGAAATAAAATGTTACATGAAGAAAGTGCAAGAAAAAAACTGCAACCCATTTCTCTAGCTCTACAATAAAATATTAAAATAATTCAGATACACTGGTTGTTAAATGGGGAGGGAGGAGGATGAATAAAAAAGTTATTCTAATTTAAACAAAATTAATAAAGAAATGTCTGCATAGCTTCTTTTCCTGTTTCTACTTCTAATCATTTATCATGCAAATGAAAGCAGTAATGGAAAATGTAAAGAAAACAAATTCTGCAATATAGTGAAACCCGTACCCAGCAAGAGATAAGACTGAATATCAGAAGGAAAGGGTCTGAAAATTAGCTGTCTGTACAATAACTGGGAGGGAAAACTGTTTTATTTAGCCTGGAGGGATTTTTTTGTAGCAAACTGACTAAATTAAAATCCAGTCTATTAAATCCAGTATCATACTAGAAAATGCCTTTTCCTTGCACTTTTAGATAAATTTTCATTGATCTCATTTTATGCATGATTACATTTTTAATGAGTTGTGCAATATTTCCAGGCTAATTTTAAATCCCCTCTCTCCCCCTCCCCTCCCCCACCCCACTTACGGCTTGCTGGATTAACATTTCTGATAAATTGTTGGACCAGAAAGAAGGAGCATTACCAAGATGAAATAAACTACCTCCATTTTTTTGCAGCCCTAAAGCGATAATAGAATACAAATGCCCACTGTCTAATTATGTCACATCTTCCAATTCACTTCACAAAAACAATTATTTTATTTTTATATAATAGGCATGTTACCTTGTATTCATTATAAATGACCCTGAACAGTATATAGTCTATTAGAATAAAAAATTCACAACACTGATCAAGTAAACTTAGTGTATGACCAACTAAAAAGGAATGGCCAAAAGAAGCAACTTCATAAACTAAAGAAAATGGAGACAATTAGAAAATCTATACACTAAGAAATAGTTTTTCTACATACTGACATTGTTTAAAATTAACTTTCAAATACAAAATAATACTGTTCATTAACGCTTTAAAAGATCCATTCTCATATGAGACAGGAGGCTGAGAAAGCATGAAAACCTTAGGAAAGTAAGATAATTTTTCTCCACTAGCATCTTCAGGTCTATATGCCAAGAATAAAGATAATTTGATGGGAGTTGCTTGAATTCCAGCTTCTATTCAAGAAAGAAAGTCAGAAACCATTAAAATTGGGACCTATGACCAAGACTATTGTAAGAGTTCTCAACATCTATGCTTCTCCCACTTTAGCTATTTTTATAACTCTCTGTCTGATTCCTTGTGATGACTGAGAGTAAAATTCCATAAACAGATGAATACTTCTAATTCAAAGACTGATAACAAGAATAAACAAAATTAATTTCATTTCTATAGTGCTTACAAGAGATATACCTAAAAAACAAACCTTGAAAGATTGAAAACAGAATACAGGAAAAGATTGGCCAAGCTAATACTAACCAGAAGAAAACAGTAATTTTAGTGATTTTTTGTAATTTTAGTATCAAAGTACAAATTAAAGCAAAAAGCTTTAAAAGGAAAATTCCACAGATTTTATATATATATATATATATATACACACACACACATATGTGTGTATATAGATATACATGCATGTGTATGTATACACACAAACATACATATTGGACATACATATGTGCATATGCATGCACAAAGTATTAACTTGTATGCTCCTAACACAAAATAGCTTCAAACTATAAAAGTCAAAAACTGACAATAATCAGGGGAAAGATTGAACACGTTAAATGGAGACCTGGAAGGTGTTAAAAGAGACACGTATTGAACTTCTAGAGATGAAAACTATAATGCATGAGATGCAAATATGGTGTATGGTATTAACAGGAGATTAGACAAAGTGGAAGCAAAGATTAATAAACTACAAGGCATAGCAACAAACCATCCAAAATGAAACAGAGAGGACCAAGAAAAAAAAAACCCACAAGGAAAAAATGAACAAAGCAGCAGTGAACCATGAGACAATCTCAAATGATCAAATATAACTGTCATTCCTTAAAGGACGGGGAGCAAAAAATATTTGAAAAAATAATGCCTAAAATTTTTCCAAATTTGAAAAAACTATAAGCCCTTTTGTGGGTGGTGGCCAGCCTGGAGAGTGTCACGAAGGCTTCATGCACACTACAAGAGCATGAGGTGGTGTGGTGGTGGGGGGGGCCTCCCACCCACTCCCAAATGCCACTCACCACCCCTCTACCACATAAAAATCTTTGTACCTAATCATGCTGTGCTGATACTTTGTGTCTCAGCTGAAGAAGATGAAGTCTTCAGGGGAAATAATCTACTGTGGGCAGGTGTTCAAGAAATCCTCCTGCAGGTGAAGAACTTCAGCATCTGGTTGCATCACAACTCTGACAGAGCGCCCACGTGTACCAGGTGTACCGGGACCTGACCATCACAGGCACTGCCACTGAATGCTATCATGACACAGGTGCCCAGCACAGCACCTGGGCCCACTCAATCCAGATCATGATGGTGAAGCAGATCACAGCCAGCAGGTGCCACCTGCCAATAGTCAAGCAGTTCCACAACTCCAAGATCAAGTTTCTGCCACTCCACTGAGTCCTACATCACCAGCTTCAATCATGCTTCACCATCAAGAGGCCCAACACCTTCTTTTAGATACAGGGCCCTCCCCATCCCTAGGTCGGCCAAAATAAACTCCTTGTGGGGAAAATCCCAAGAAGCTGAGTGAACCCCAACCATAACTATGAAAAATGAAGAAAACTAAAACACATCATAAGCAAATTGCTTAAAATTGGGGATAAAGAGGAAAATGTGAAAAGTAGTCAGGGGGGCAGAAAAAGAGACACATTATGTACAAAGGATGAGAAACAACAGGTTTCTCATCAGAAGCAAGGTAAGCTAGAAAACAGTGCAACATCTTTGAAGTACTGACTAGGGTAGTGGGGGACAGGGAGGGGGAGGCAAGGGGGAGACAGTGAAAATAGATAGAAAAATGAAGGTGAAACAAAGACCTTATCCAAACATAAAAAACTGAAAGAAATAATCACCAACAGACCTGCACTATAAGAAATAGTAAAGTAAGTGCCTCAAACAGAATGAAAATTATACCAGATGAAAAGCTGGAGGTACACAAAGAAGGAAGAGCACTGGAAATAGAATCTAGAAATGTAAATATAAAGACTTTTTTTAAAAAACTTTAATTTATCTCTTTAAAAGATAACTAACTGTTTAAAGCAAAAATAATAACAAGGTATTGCAGGGATTTCAACATACATAAAAATGAAATGTATGACAATAGTTTAAAGGCCAGGAGAGAAAAGAGAAATGAAAGTATACTATTGCCAGTCTCTTATACAGTAAGTGTACAATAGCAAAGATTGACTATGATATGTCAAAGATGTATAATATAAACACCAAAGCAACCAGTAAAATAAGTTATAATTAATAAGACAAAGAAGACAATATGGAATCATAAAAATATTAATCTGAAAGACTGAGAAAGAAAAGGAGTATAAAGGGAACATAGAACAGAAGGGACATACAGAAAACAAAAGCAAGATGGTCAGTTCAATACAATTATACCAATAACCATATTAAATGTAAATGGTCTTTAAAACACAACTAAAAAGCAGAGATAATTAGATTAGGAGAAAAAAGGGATAGCACCAAACTCTACACTGCTGCAAATTAAGAAAAACAAGTAAAAAGTAAAAAGAATGAAAAAGATATTCTGTACTAACATAAATTTAAAGTGGCTATATTAATATCAGACAAAATAATTTCATCATCCAGTATTTTAGGTCTAAGATACAGTACCAATTTCAATCTTGAATTAAAATCTTCACCCAGGCAGTGAAACAAGAACATGCTGTCATCATTACTGCCCAACTCTTTTACTCATGCTATAACAGTTGGAAGTCAAACTTTTAATGGCCTTTTTATGATCTTTTCTACTTCTACATCATGGTACTCTCTGAAAAATAACTAAATTATTGTAAGAGAATTACAATATTTAAACATCCAAATCTGACCAGTTTCTGCATATATTTGTCATTTTTATCACAGAAACAGGTTTCAGGGAATTAAAGAATTATAATAAAAATCCAAAGCCTGCAACTGAGCAATTTAACTATTTTTAATGATGGTGAACAGTAAATACATGATCAGAAACATAAAATATTAACATCAAAGTGAAATACAGAAAGGCTGAGAAAGTACTAATGGCCTAAAGGAATGTAGTAGAGAATTTAAAAGACTATAAAGCTCACAAGAGAACATGACAAGAATCTAACACTCAAAACAGTAAAAGCCAAACTTACATTTGTTTAACCTACTGAAAAATTCTCTGTATTCTGGACAGCCACAGTCTAAGACTTCAGCAATGAAAATATAATTAAGATATGCTAATATTGGACAAGAAAATAGTTAAGACCTGGGGATGTGGAAATGTCTTCCATACTGCTCAGGTGGGTAGTACGTGAACATGGGAAGGATTCTAGGGGTGGTTTGAAGAACTGCAGAAGCCCCAGAAAATGTTTTTGCTTTTAAAGAAGGCATAAATCAGAAAGGTGGGAAGTTTCCATTAACGGAAACACTTCATAGACCTTTGCCCTGCTCTGCATGCAGAGAACAGAAATATCTATTTCAGGGAAATTCTGTGAGCAGAATTCAGGGAAATCAACAAGTTTGGTGCAGCTGGCTTTGACAAAAGTTTCAAATAGAAGTTTCAAAATGGACCTAAAAAAATTATCATGTTTCATTGCAAAAGCACCAGCTTTGAAGCTGGAACCCTCCAGTTTTCAAACCTGGCTCTACAAGTTTATAAATTGTGAGAATTTGGTCAAGCCTCTTGCTTGCTCAACATCTCAGTTTTTTTAATCAATAAAATTGAATAATATCTTCCTCACAGGGTTGTTAATAAGGACTTGCTCATATACATAAAGAACAGACGTCACGGCTGAGCACTTAGTAAGGCCTAACTAAACAATACCAATTATTAAAAAAAATCAGGTCCAATCTCACCACTTTTATTCAACATAGTTTTGCAAGTCCTAGCCACGGCAATCAGAGAAGAAAAAGAAATAAAAGGAATCCAAATTGAAAAAGAAGTGAAACTGTCACTGTTTGCAGATGACATGATACTATACATAGAAAATTCTAAAGATGCTACCAGGAAATTACTAGAGCTAATCAATGAATTTGGTAAAGTTGCAAGATACAAAATACACAGAAATCTCTTGCATTCCTATACACTAACAACGAAAGATTAGAGAAATTAAGGAAAACAATCCCATTTACTATTACATCAAGATGAATAAAATACCTAGGAATAAACCTAGCTGAGGAGGCAAAAGACCTGTCCTCAGAAAACTATCAGATAGTAATGAAAGAAATCAAAGATGAGACAAAGAGATGGAGAGATACACTATGTTCTTGGATTGGAAGAATCATTATTATCAAAATGACTATACTACCCAAAGCAATCTACAGATTCAATGCAATCCCTATCAAATTACCAATGACATTTTTCACAGAATTAGAACAAAAAATTTTACAATTTGTATGGAAACACAAAAGACCCTGAATAGCCAAAGCAATCTTAAGAAAAATGGAGCTGCAGCAATCAGGCTCCCCAATTTCAGACTATACTACAAAGCTACAGTAATCAAAACAGTATGGTACTGGCACAAAAACAGAGATGTAGACCAATGGAACAGAATAGAAACTCCAGAGATAAACCCATGCACCTATAGTCAACTAATCTATGACAAAGGAGGCAAGAATATACAGTGGAGAAAAGACAGCCTCTTTAATAAGTGGGGTTGGGAAAACTGGACAGCTCATGTAAAATAATGAAATTAGAACACTCCCTAACACCACACACAAAAATAAACTCAAAATGGATTAAAGACCTAAATCTAAGGCCAGATACTGTAAAAATCTTAGAGGAAACCATAGGCAGAACACTCTCTGACATGAATCACAGCAATCTTTTTTGATCCACCTCCTAAAGTAATGAAAATAAGAACAAAAATAAACAAATGGGACCTAATTAAACTTAAAAGCTTTTGCATAGCAAAGAAAACCATAAACAAAACAAATAGACAACCCACAGAATGGGAGAAAATATTTGCGAACAATGCGACCAACAAGGGATTAATCTCCAAAATATACAAACAGCTCATGTGGCTCAATATCAAAAAAAACAACCCAATAAAAAAAATGAGAAGATCATTTTTGTACCATTTTGTAAATTGGTACAGCCACTATGCAGAACAGTATAGAGGTTCCTTAAAAAACTAAACATAGAGCTACCATATGATCCAGCAACCCCACTCCTGGGCATATACCTGGAGAAAATCATATTTCAAAAAGATACATGCACCCCAATGTTCACAGAAGCACTACTTACAATAGTCAAGACATGGAAGCAACCTAAATGTCCATCAACAGAGGAATGGATAAAGATTTGGTACATATATACAATGGAATATTACTCAGCCATAAAAAAGAACAAAAGAACAAAATAATTCCATTTGCAGCAATGGATGGACCTAGAGATTGTCATACTGAGTGAAGTAAGTCAGACGGAGAAAGACAAATACCATATGATATCACTTATGTGTGTAATCAAAAAAAAATGGTACAAATGAACTTATCTACAAAACAGAAATAGAGTCACAGATGTAGAAAACAATCTATGGTTACCAGGGGGGAAGGGGAGAGGGATAAATTGGAAGATTGGAATTGACATATACACACTACTATACATAAAATAGATAACTAATACGGACCTACTGTATAGCACAGGGAACTCTACACAGTACTTCATAATGACCTATATGGGAAAAGAATCTAAAAAAGAGTTGATATATATGTATATGTATAACTGATTCACTTTGGTACACCTGAAACTAAGAGAACTATCAACTAGACTCCAATAAAAAAAATTTTTTTAATAATAAAATAATTAGAACCATCTTTCCTAAAGGGCCAGAAAATGCTGACCGGAATTGGCAAATGAATGTAAGATTGCTGACATAAAGGGAGCTGAATTTGTATGAGAAAAACTAAATTACAAAATTAAATAGTGCTCATTTAAGTAATGAGGCTGTGTTAGTCTTCGAAAATGGCTGCTATCACTTCTTTCCCTTCCTATAAAAGCAAGTCACTCTTCCCATTGAGAAGTGGAGTCTACTTCCCTTCTGAATTTGGGTTGGCCTTATAACTTGGGTAGAAGTGACACTGTTCTAGATTCAGTCCTAGACTCTAAGCTCTGGGTGACGGCTGATAAGAAGTCTGACTAACCTGAGACTACCATGCTGTAAGAAGACCCTAGCTAGCCACATGAAAAGGACATGTGGAGAAGCAGCAAAGCATAAGGCATTCGAGCGACGTTTCCTTGGAACTTCTAGCCCAGCCAAGATGCCAACTGAATGCAAAGAACTGACAGAGTTGACATCATCTGAGGAAGAAAAAACACCCAGCTAAGCCCACTCACTCAACCCACAGAATCATATAAAAAAAATTTTTTTAAGTTTTGGGCAATGGATAAATAAAAGAGTCTAAACCCACCAACCATCAACTGTATTTCTCTGGGGCCTCAGACTGTCAGAAGCAGCTCATCAAATTGTCGTTCCTCCCTTAACAGATTTTTATTGGGGTGTGTGCACTAGGAGTTTTGGACAACACTGGAAGTGAGCATCATCCTCAAAAGTAAAAGGGAGAACTGCAATTCCTGAAACATTCTCTCTGCAGGACAAGCCTAGACTCAGTGGGTAGGCACTGCAAATAAGAACCGAGCCAGTGAAAACAGCCAGAACACCTCTGGCAGAGGGGTGGATCCTTTCTTATCTACAGCTAAAAGAATTCTTTGTTAAAAAAAAAAAAAAAACTTTTTCTGACAGAGCCCATAGAAAGCCATCTTGCAACTATATCTCACTTTCAGGAAACCTAAATTTACTACCAAAGCCACTTTGGTAATTTTTTTCTTTCCCTGCATAGGACTGATACTTAAGAACACAACCACAATCAGTCTTTTCAAATGCATCACCTCACTGGGATTTGATTTATGGTTTAAGAACCTGTTGAAGTCAGGGTTTTCCCTCCCTCTCGTGAATATTAAATTGATTACCATAACTAGTGGTCAATGCTGTGATGCCAGAAGATAGTTCTAAAAACACAAGATAATAAAATAGATGGAGTCCTTGAAATGCTTGGTCTTCCCCTTTGTAATTCTATTCCTTTCCTTAGAGTAAAACCCTTTCTCAGTCTTTAAATGACAGCTGTCTTATTATCACCCTCAACTGATTATGGATTATAAAAAGTTTTCTACCTCTTCCCACAAATTTTCCACGTAACCCATTTCCCACATCTTATGGCAGGAAACGGCATGAAGAATGATTCTGGGCATAAAAACTTTTCAGGTCTTTAATACGGTGAACTCACCTCAATATTTCTCTGATTTGCTGTCAGTGACCTTACTCTAAAGAGCCTTCAATGAAGTCATCTCCAGAATTTCAAGACAGTTATTTATTGGTTTATTCCTTTTACTCCACCATTTAACTTCATAAAATTAAGTTCTAAATTAAACAAATTTTAAGTAGCAGTTACTAACAGCAAGGCCAGGAAGACTTAACTTTTGATCTCAAAATTGCCTGTTTTTATATCCAAAGTAGCATTCATTTTTATACACATCTTCCAAAAAGAATGAAATAAATAGGCTTGGGTTTTAAGAGATAGAAACAAACAACATCAAAAAAAAAGAGAAACTCTCATTAATTGAATATTTAATGTTAGCAATTAAGTGCCCATCACATCCCAAGTAGCAGAAATATAAAGATAAAACAGCCCCAACTCCCAAGAAGTATATGAGTTAATAGGGATGCAGACACAGAACAAACTATGTACAACATCTGGGGAAGAGAAAATACAACAATGGGATACAAAGGGTGGACTGGGCATAGATGAAGTGGAAGGGCAAGGAGGAAAGGATTCTGAGGCAGTAAATTTGAGCAGGGCCTACAAACAGATGGTATGAGAGAAGCAGGAAAAGGCTAGGATAAGGCACATTCCAGACAGAGGAAAAGTCCCAGAATCCTGAGAATCACCATGCATCTTCAGGAAATATGATGAATGAGTATAATAAGCAGATGCGGGAAGGGAGGATGTATTAGTTTCATATAAGTTGCTCTAACAAGTTACCACAAACTAGGTGCCTCAAAATAACACAACTCTATTCTCACAATTCTAGAGGACAGAAGTCAAAAATCAAGTTGTCAACAGGGTTGATTCCTTCAGAAGGCTCTAAGGGAAAATCTGTTTTATGCCTCTCTCCTAGCTTCTGGTGGTTGCTGCAATACTTGGGGTTCCTTGGCTTGTAGCTGCATCACTCTAATTTCCGCCTCTATTGTCATGGACCCTTCCTCCCGTGTGTCTACAAATGGCCTTCTTATAAGGATACCAGTAATTGGATTTAGGGTCTCCCTAATTCAATATGATCACACCCTAACTAATTACATCTGCAAAGACTATTTCCAAATAAGGTGACATTCTGATGTTCCAGATGGACATGAAAGTTAGTTTGGGAAACACCGCTGAACCCAGTACCGAGGCCATGCTGAGGAGCGTGGATGCTGTAAGGCTTACGTTTTTGTACTATCTGTAAGCCACCCACTCTTCTATTTTACTTCATTGTATTTAAAAATGTTATTAGCTCAGTTCTCTTTTTTCCCTTGTATAATTTATTTTAAAAGGAAGCATCCTATCATTATTATAAATGAAAATCTTTCTTGCCATGAACTATAAGGTATCTATAAAATATTTACTAAATTTTAATGAAAGTATCTCAACAATCAAATATACAAATAATAAATCTGATTGATGTGAAAAATGTCTACCTGTAAATAGGTTCCTCAGTGATGAGAATGGAACTGTTGGTGACTACTTATAATGAAAGAAATTTGGCTCATCTTCACTGGGTTTAAAAAGATGAGGTTCCACATCAGTAGGACAATTCTCCCCTCACAGGCCTAAAATCCTGATTTATTATACACATTAACTGAAGAGAGCCAAATAAATTTAACCCCCTTGACTGATATAATTGAGAACTGAGAATCCGTTCCTAACCAAAATGATAATCATCACTTCTGCTCAACAATCTCTTGTCACCAGAAGCCATCTGACCAAAGCACTAGAACCTGTTCTACTTCAAAATGTTTTATGTTATTCGATAATAACGGAATAATGGAAAAAAGATTCTCCATAACATTCACCCCTGCCTCACAATTTGAGAAAATTCTTACAAGGATCTTCTAGCAAATCTTTCGAGTATATTCTCATAATGTCCCAAATATTGTTGACAATTTCTTCACATGGGTTCTTTAGGAGGTTTCATTACCAGGTCTTTCAGACAAAACTTTCAGTATTGTTGAGCAGATGAATGGGCCTAAAAGGCCCTGGGTGTAATCATAACTGCTACCATTTATTCACCACTGCTATGTACAGGCACTGCATGAAGCTATCAATATGCTTTTCCTCATTTAACTATCACAACTTCTTCAAAATAGCTACTATTATTATAGTATATTACACTATATTATAGCACTCTATAGCTGAGGAGACTGAAGTTCAGAGAAGCAATGAGATTTGCTGAAACTTACACTGTCCGTAGGGGAAGAAGAGTCATGGCTCCAACCCAGGTGGGTCAGCTTCCAGCACCGGTACCCTGTGACCTCATGGGGACATGAACTGGAATTGGGGCTACAGCCCTTTCTCACCTTTCCTAGGACACTTGGTCCTTAGATTCCAGCACCAGCCTGAGGCACAAGGCCACGGTGTTTCTGCCTGGGAAATCCATGCAACTGGGCTGCAGGGAAACCCATCACAGGATGAGTGGCCAGTGGAAGTTGGTAGGGGGAGCAGAGGAGAAATGTGGGGGCCTGAGCATGGAAGAAGTAAATGTGTCTAAGTTGGGACCATCACCAATGAACCTGATAAAAGGCTCTCCTCCTCCCTTCCCAATCTCTTCTTATCCTCCATGCCTCCACCCCTAACTCAGCTCTGGGCAACTCTGCCTCCCAGCCAGGTCCATTCCAGTAACGCTTAATTCTCTTCAACCACCATGCAAGGCACAAAGAGGGAAACACTACTGTATTCAATGAAGATCTATCAAAGGTTTTTAAGTAGGGAAGTGGCCTGATACAATCCACCTTTAAGAAATGTGAAGGGGAATGGGAGTCTTCAGGTCTAGAGATGACCTAAATTGCTATCGTAACAATTCATCTGGGAGACCACAAAGTCTTAAACTAGAGAAATGGCAGGGGGAGCAAAGAGGAAGCAGTGGATCTGAAAGCCAAAAAGTAAAATGGTGAAATGGACCCTGGTGCAAGTGGCTGAAGAGTCCAAGTGAGGTAGGTTTCCAGTTTGAGCAGTTGGGTGGATGCTGATACCATTAAGCATAAGAAGGAAGAAAGGAAGAGGTGTGTGTCAGAAGGTAATTGGTTCAGTTTGGGAGGCAGTACCCAGCCTGTTAGAAATGACTAGTAAGTAGATGGAGCTCAGAACAAGCCCTTACCATGAGACAATGACAACCAAAGCCTTGGACATGGATGCACTAAGACAGCAATTTCAGGAAGAGCAAGAAGAGTCCCAGGGACAGAAAACTTGCAAACACCAGCCTTTAAGAAATAGGGGAGGACCCAGACAAATGAAGGGGAGTGGTCAGAAAGGAAGGGGACCTGGAGAGCAAGGCCACAGAGGCCAAAAGCACAGACATTTTCAAGGGGGGGTGTGAGCACAGTGTGAAATAGGGCTAAGAAGTGAAGGAGGATAAAAAATTCAAAGAAGCCTCAGGATGTCGCCAGCAGGGGCTTATTCATGACCTTGAGAAGAGTCACATTTGGGAGAAAATGTCAAAGCCAGGGCACAGGGGGTGCAGAGTAACCAGGAAGCAAAGTGAATGTGGCAGGCACAGGCAACTGTTCCAAGAAATTTAGCAGAAAAAAAGGGAAAAAATAGAACAGTAACTTAAGTTGGAGCAGACTTGGTGGGAACGGGGTTGTTTGTTAGTTTTATTTTGAATTTAGGGTCAGAACATAAAGGAAAGAACCAGAAAAATAGGATGGGGGAAGGGAGGAGGACTAAAAGCAAGAGAGAAAGAGAAATAAATTTCTGGAAAAAGATCCCAAGGATGTAAAAGAGGATGGGTGGAAGGCTTAAGCAGCAGATAATGGGGGGTCACTCAAGAAGAAAACAGGCACATGAGTGGGGCCTAGGTGTAATCATAACTGCTACCAATTACTCAGCACTACTACGTGAAGCCACTGCATGAAGCTATCATGTATTTTCTCATTTAATTCTTACAACTCTGAAGTAGCTACCATTATTATCTGTACTCTACAGCTGGGGAATCTTAGATTCCAACAGGTGATAAGGTTTGCTGAAGCTTACATTGCCCTTAAGAAAACAAGGGGGATTATGGAGAAAGGAGTTGAAGGCATGAAACAGAAAGTGGAGGATGCTACATGCAAAGTATAAATTGCTGTGGGTTCCCAAATAGGGAGACAAACCATGCCAGATATGATTAAACGGCATTTCCTGCTCCAGACTGCGGGGATCAAGGCATGGATAGTGAAGTTTCTGTAATTAACTTATGTAACAGTGATCACTATGACCCGTTTGGATGACCAGGGGAAACTGCAAACTCTTTAAAATGGTTTAGATGTGGCACAGTCCTGCCCTAGGCTAGATTCAAGAATAGGAAAGAAGCTTCCCAAATGCCAGTGGCTTTAACCCATTTACATGTAATTTCTCAATAATTTTAAAAACTCTCCACTTTCCTATCACTTTGCTTTCAACCTAATGAAAACACAGCTTTAATCTGAGGGAGGAGAATTGATTACATCTAAATTTATTCAGCTGGTTAAGAGATCCAGAGGCAATTACTAATTTACATTTTTATCACTGCCTTTTTAAACTTGATCTAATCAGGTTCTCTCTATTGGTCCATTGTTTTAAGAAACTCCTCAAAGCTTCTTGATTTTTAATCAATCTTTTTTTAATACTGTCATTTCTCATGGACTTCTGAAGTCACAAAGTCCATGACTCACAGACTTCTGCTTTGTGTCTATGAAAACCTTGGGTGGAAGATTCTATTTTCCCTTATGGATTGTATTCTCTACAGCTAAAAGCATCAAGGAAATTTTAACTTTGTATTTCTATGAGGCTTCTTTCAAGGTGTGTTGACAGTGTAACTGACAGTCTGGTTGCACATCGAGAATTTGTGGTTCTTTCTAAAAACATACTTTCGAGATCAACCAATATCTGAAAGAAGAGTTCCAATGTATAAACATAAGATGACAGTTCCAATATATAATTCAGGAAGTTTCCTTCCCTGGGCAGTTGCCTTCACACATGCATAATATCAACTAATTCTTATTATTCACAAGTAAAATTTAAAGATACAAATGCAAGGTCTCTACCCTAGAGGAGTTTACAGATCCCCCCAACCCCTGCCAACATTCATGAGTATATGTCTAAACACACTACACCAGCTCTTCCTGCAAGCATCTGGGACCCTACCTTCAGGCTTTCTCTGGCCACAGGACTATGCCTGAAGTGCTCAGGGAATTAATTCCCTAGGGAGCAGCCGTCAAGCCATGACAAATAAAATACAGTGGAGAGATACCTCAGTTTCCATACCCCTCAGGTGAGACAATTCTGAGACACGCACTGTATAGTTTCTCCAAGGTCCTCAGCAGGACTGAGCCCCAGCTGCCCTCAACAGTCACCTGCTCATCAAGGCATCTTTTATGGGCTTCTTCCCTCCCCTCTCACTTCCCTACTCTCTTTCTTGGAGGGTCCTGGAATCTCTCTCCAAATGAACTACTTATACTCAAAGTTGGTGACTGTTGGGGAAACAAGGTAGGTTCAAAAGAACAGTCACCAGGTTAGAGATGGCAGCAAATTACCAGATAAAGTTGCAAAATCTAACTAACCAGACACCCTGTTCCCTGACAATGCTGACAACTTTGTGGTTTCTTCTTATTGGCATAACAGTGGTTTCTCAGTTATGCAAAAGAGAAGAAACTTGGGAGAGGAAATAGCCTTGACTTTCATGAAACCATCTCAGTCAGGGTTCAGTCCAGGAAAGAGAGTTTATGCCAGAGTTCTCTATTTTAATAGAGAATATTTTATACAGGAAGCTAGTCATAAAGGGGCTGGAAAAGCCAAATGGCCAAAGAGGACAATAATGCAGAGATGTGCAACAGAAAGAAGCTACTATCTAGTTCCTCAAGATGTTCAATGTATAGTTACCTTATGATCCAGTCATTCTACTCCTAGGTCTATCTCTTTTTGCTTAAGAGAACTGAAAATTTCAATCTGAGAATTGAAAACATAAGTTCACACAAAAACTTACAAATGAAACTTCATAGCCGCGTTATTCATAAAAGCCCCAAAAATGCAAACAACCAAATGTTCATCAGCTGATGAATGGATAAGTGAAATGTGGTATATCCATACAATGGGAATATCATCCAGCCACAAAACTGAAGTACTGATATATACTGCAACGTGGATGAACCTTGAAGACATTATGCTAATTGAAAGAAGCCAGTCACAAAAGGCCATATGTTGTATGATTCCATGTACATGAAATATGCAGAAGCAGCAAACCCACAGAGACAAAAAGTAAATTCGTGTTTGCCAGGGGCTGTGAGGAGAAGAGAACTGAAGGGACTGCTAATGGGTACAAGTGTTCTTTCTGGGACGATGAAAATGTTTTAGAAATGTTCTACAATTAGATATTGGTGATATTTGTACAAGTCTGTGAATAATAAAATAAATAACAAATGAGTAAATAATAATAAAAACCAAAGAACTGTACACTTTGAAAGGGTGAATTCTATGGTATCTGAATTATATTTCAATCAGAAGAATGAAAAAAAAAGGAAAGAAGGAAGAAAGGAAACAAGGGAAGTGAAGAGAGAAAGGAGCCACTATCAACCTCTGAGCAAGAGGGGCAAAGGGCTGAGGTGCTTTACCAGAGCCCCCAGAAGAAACTGAGGCCACTGCAGAAGGGACTATGAGGTGGGAGCTGGAACCAAAGAAGAGGCACAGCCACTGTCAGGCACTCAACCTGAAGCAGAAGGAGACAGCAAGAAGTGCCCAGGAAGACATGCCCTGGCTTCTCCCTTCCTCCTGCCCACCATTCTCTTGCTGTTGGCCAAACTTAACTGGAAACCAGTTAGCAACGGAACCTAAGAAACAGACTGCAGGTGCTGGCCCAATAATAAACAGAAGAGCAAGAGAAGGGCAGGGAATGGGTTTAAGAAGAAACAGGCAAATGTCTTGCATAGAATCCCACCTCTTCAAATGTGAAACTCTTCCCAGTTGAGATTATTAATACAATGTGGCCAACAGGATGGGTATTATTTGTGAAAATCTAACAAAATCACTCAATGAATGCTTTTTTGGAAATAATGGAGGAAGAAGGGGATAATTATTTCAATAGCAGTTACATTAAAATGGAAAAGCAAGTGTTACCTTAAGCCAAATGGGCACTGTCATTTGGTTTTCCATTCTGCAAATATTACTGAGCACCCTAAGGACACACAGTAAGACTGACACTATCCTTGACCTCAAGGAGATCATTAAGGAACTCTCAGTCTATGGATGGGAAAAAATATTAACCAGGCCTGATTAATATAAATCAAAAATTCAGGAATCATTACAGAATGGGAAGTGTTTATTTAATATGTAAATTTTAATACTGCTTTCCTTCCAAATACCTCAGAGAGTTTAAAACTAGAAGGGGAGCCTTTGGAAGGGTGCCAAAGAACCCTCCATTCTCACTCTATTTCAGTCTATCTAAACATCTTTACCTCGGGGCAGGCTGCAGTCTTCTTCAACTATATTCCCACATACCTACTTCCGATTCGCTATACTGCAAGGAATAACCACTTAAACACAGAATAGAACTTGTAGCTCAAATTTCCCAATGAAAACAACCTGGGGATAGGGGAACAAAGTCAAATTTAGACTGACCCAAGTTTCTACAAACCCTTCGGGACATTTAAAATCCCCAAGCATATATGGTTCCCACCAACTCTTGACATTCAGATAGTGAGTTATTATTCTGACATCTGTGAGCTGTTGCACCTTGCTGTTAATTCCATCCCTAGAAACGGTGTTGGCACAGAATCGACTCTTACAGGCATTAATATGAACTGAGGCTAGATTCATGCTGACTATACGAATGCCTTTAATCTAGGGTATATGTCATACCTTGAAGAAATCCTAAAACAGAATTATTAAAGATGTCTTTCTTTAAAAAAAAAAAGGCAGGTGGTTCTTTTTCCTTTATATAAGCAAGTGAATCACAAAAGCAAATGTCCTCTGTTTGCTTAAGGCCAAAACAATGTCAAATAAAGCAAAAGATAAACACATACCTCTGAGGCCATGCTTCGCTCATATCCACCTTTCCTCCTGCATAATTCTCAATATTAACACAGCTTGGGAGGATGAGTGACCAGATTTAGGAAAGGGTAAAGGATAGAATTTAGCAAAGAAAAGCAAATGGGACTACTAAACCCCTGAAAGTATATGCAAATGTTTCCAAGGATAAAATACTTTAAGGCAAATCCATATATAAAAAAGAACTGAATCACCACTATAGTAAAGTCAGACTTTTCAACAGTTTACTTGAAATATAACATTTATTTTAGACTCCAGCCATACATAAAGGCACAGCACAAAGACAACTGTTTTGTTTCTCAACATGTATTTATGTCAAGCACTCAACGTAAGATCCAAGAACAAAATTGGTTATCAGCTGTGGACACCTAAAGTGAGAGTCCATTTGGCTACAAAACGTCAAAATAAGTTTCCTTTGGAGCTATGGAAAGAAAAACTATCAACACTTGATGATATGTGTGTGTGAATCAACAGATATATTAACTTCATAATATATAACATAATTCGTAACAAAGATATTAAGCTATGTTACTATATTTCATCAATATCTTCAAACATAGCAAACATAAAAACACTACTAAACATAAAATCTTCCCCAGAAGTGACTTTAAATACTTCTTTTAATTTGCTCAATTAAGGTAATTCCCAATTACCAGTTTATTTTGTTTTCAAGATCTTATTGAAATAACCAGAAGAAATTTAAAATTCCTGAAGTTATAGTATTCATTATCTCTTGATTACTTATACTGTATACAGCCCAGCAGGGGGTGTTTTAAGCTAAAATATTTAATAACCTCATTCACACTAAAGAATACATGAAACACAAATGCAGCAAGAACGGTCCGTTTTCCTAGGACTATTTGCACCCATCTAATAAGTAAAGAGGAAGATGGGAATATTCTAGGCAGATGAAGAATCATGAAAAGAAAACTGAGCATGTTGGCTGAAGTGTGTGTGAAATTATTAAACATCAAAGATAACTGGTATTCATATAGACACACAATAGCAAATTATTTTGCATAATCGTGTTAATGTGATAATAAAAACTGACAATAAAGTTCTGTACTCAGGTTTTTCATTCTAAAATAAAGACATGGACTGTATATGTGCTCTGTGTTTGGGATTCTCAGATGATACTGTCAGCACTTTTTATCTGGTACCACACTATTTACCAAGTAATAATACAATGTCTTGGGTAATTGTTATATTGATCTCATCTTGCTAACTAGATTAAATATTCCTTTGTACTCCCAAATTTCCTTGCACATGTAGCAGCTCAAAAAATACTCCTGACTGATGAGCATGTTTATCTAAATTGGAGGTGTCTAGTCTATAAACATATTGGCTGACATCCAATTCTCCATTTTATTGTGTTATTTTTATAGCCAAAAGTTGATATCTACATGTCAGGGACAACTCACACCCAAATAATGCATTGACATTCTTTTTATTTCCCAGAAAGTATTCAAGCACAACTTAAATTGTTGTCTTAATCCAGAAAAACACCAACCCATTGTATCACTGAAGGGTAAAACACTTTAGCCTATAACTAAGAGAAAGGTTCTTTTTCTGTTTTCTCTTTTTATTGTTACTTGTATGAAATACATGTCTAAAACATATGTTTAGAAGTTAAAGTGTTAGTAAAGTGACTACCACTAAAAATCCCACCCAGATAAAGAAAGAGAACATGGCCACTTAGAGCCCCTCCCCCATCACATCATCAGCTCTCTCCCAGAGGTAACCTGTACCCTAATGCTTGTTTTGCTCTTCACTTTATTTATAGTTTTACTACCTGAGCATGTATACCCAAACAGGATATAGCTCAGTGTGGCTACTTTGGGTCTTTAATAAATAAAGACACTCCATATGCATTCCTTCAGTGATGAGTTTCTTTTGCTCAATATGGTCTATTCTCCAAGTCTATTTCCAATGTGGCAGCCAAAGCAATCCTATTAAAGTACAAGTCAAGGTGGGGCACTGACTCTGCTCAGAATCCTACAGTGGTCGCTCAACTCAGTAAAAGCAATAATGCCAATCAGGCTCTCCACAATCTGTGTACACAGTTACACTCTGATCTAATTTCACTCCCCTCCACCTCCGCTCCAGGAATGCCCCTACCTGTGCCTATGCATTGGCTGTTTCCTCAGCCGGAGGGGTTCGTCCAACCCCACCCCCTGTGGCCCATACCTTACCACCTTCAAGTCTTCTCTAATATCACATTCTCAGGGAAGTCCATCTGACCTCCCTATTTAAATTGCAAACATACACGCAATCTACCCCACTCCCAGAAATTCCTCATTCCTTTTCCATGCTTTCCTTTTATTTTCCACAACACTCATCACTTTGACATTGCATTTATTTAATGTTTTTTGTTTGTTCTGTGTGCTCTCCCCACTAGAATATAAGCTCCATCAGGTCTGTCCAGCATGTAGAACAGTGCCTGGCACATAGTAGGGACTCAATAAATTTTGTTAAATGAATGAAAGAACATTATGCTTCTGAGACCATTCACATTGATGGTACAGAGCTAGAGTTCTTTTCACATTTCCATTGTACATATAAAACTCAGTTCTCCAATCTGTTGGTGGTGGACATTTGGGTTATTTCCAATTTTGTTCTTTTGCTTGGCTCTTATAAGCAATGCTATTATGCACCTTTATATATGTGAATCCTGGTGCATATAATGCAGGAGCTTCTCAAGGGTGGATACCTGAGAAGGGATTTATAGGACTATTGAGTATGCAAATCTCAAACCCCCTAGGAGTGCCTGTCTGCCAAAATGGTTGTGCCAGTCTGGACCCACCAATATGTAGAGCTCACTTTACCCCAGACCCCACCTCAAGACTTGTCAGGTTGTTCATATTTGCCAACCCAGTGAGTATGTATGTAATCTCATTGTGCTCTTGCTTTGTATTTCTCTGATTATTAATGAGATTAAGCATTTCTCCCTACATTTATTGGTCTTTGCTTCATTATAAAGTGCCTATTTCAGACTTTTGCCCAGATTTCTATTAGCTTGTCTTTTTGTTGTTGATTGCTAAGTTGTATAAGTCAAGGTCCAGTCAGGAAAACCAAAACCACACAAGATATTTTAAATGGAGGGGATTTAATTCAGGGGATGGCCACACAGGTGTTGGAAGGCTGAAGGAACAATAAAGGACGGAGGGGGAAATCCTGAGGTAACCAAGATATTAATAACATCAGGAAGCAGCTTATGCCCCTAAGGAAGAGGAGACAAGAGAGATGAGACTCTGGTCCTCTGGGGTGATCGGTCCGTACTTTGACCCAGTTAGTATACAAACACCCGAAAGGTGAGTGAGGATTTGGCATTACATCTGTCACGGAGAGGCGTGGTGCATACCCACTGGTACCTCCATGGGGTGAAGGAAGGTCAATGCTGAAAGCAGGCTCACCCCTCCTACTTACAGGATTGGGGTTGAGAGTACAGATGCAGGCCCACATACATGTCTACATTTAAACAGTAAAATTATGTGCTATCATCACATTTTAACAGATGTAGCTTTGCAATGTCCTAGAAGGCCAGGAGTGAATTTAGGTGAATGGTACTCCAAGTATGGCCTGCAATGCAAGTTTGCAAATTATTTGTTATTGGTCCATGCCGAGTAAGTATAGAAACTGAGAGTGTTTAGAAATTTTTATAGCAGCTTGACAGTAATGTTATGTTGGTTTTATACTTTTTTAATTTGATTTTTCTTACAATTTATATTTATTGTAGCTAACAAAAGTATTGGTTTGTGATAAATATGAAGTTTAAAATTAAGAAAGAAAACCTGGATTTTCACCAGTTTGAGAAGCACCGTTTTAAAGTTCTCAACATCTCAAAACTTCTGGTTACAATGTGGCAGTACCTGCCCATACTCTAGACTCAGAGCCCTGGCCCATGAGCCAGCCCCTCTCATCCAGCACCATCCTGTTCTATAAGGGGCCTCAAGGACATACATGTGATCTCACAAGCCCACACATACAAGTTCCAGTCACCTGCATATGCACACAATTATGTACAAATAGCCACCCCTAACCCAAAATGTACCCGCTGGAGGCATGGCCCACCCTTGGAAGAAGGGACTCTGTTTTGCACAGGGAATGTCAGGAGCAGGTAGGCAACAGACTCCATGTAGTGACACCCCTTTGGCCCTGCAGACTCCTTGCTCCATAGGCAAGAATGCAGTCAGAAGCAGCTCAGGGTGGGGCTCTCTAAAGAACAGGGCTCAGTACAGGGACACTCTCACATAGTTGAAGGGCAGAAATGGCTGGATGTGCTAAAAGCTGGAAGTTGGTGTCAACTGTATGCTGTGGCCAAAGCCATAGTGACAGGAACAAAAAAATGGGAAGGAAATACTTCATCTCATCCTCCTGAGCCTCCCACCAGGCCTTCATTTGCAGAAACTAGCCAGAAGCCTCCTGGTGAGAAGTCTGGGAAACAGCTCATGAAGTCTCAGCTCCAGCCACAGAGGGCTCTCTGTATTCCCTGCATACTAGTCCTATGTTAGATTCTGTGTTACAAATATCTTCTACATCTTTACAGAACTTTTTGTTTACTGTTATTTTGCTCCCTTCGTGATAGCTTTTGAAGAATTCTCAATTTTAATGTTGTCAATTTTTGATAAATTCTCATTTTTAATATACAAACTCATCCATCTTTTCCTTTATGCTTAAAGTTTTTCTGTCACGTTTACGAAATCCCTCCCAACATCAGGTCATGAAAATAATCTCCTATGTTAGTTTCTAAAAGCTTTCTTGTTTAAAACACTATAACTTAAAGACTCATTAAGTGCTAAATCTGATAGTGATTTCTGTGTATAATGTGAGATAGGGGTACATTCTTTTTCCATTTACAAAGCCAGATGTATCATCACTACTGACCATCGACTCCGTCCTTCCCTCCTTTAAGTTTATCTTACCTGTCATGTATCTAACATCATTATATGTGTGGATCTCTATCTGAGCTCCTTTATGCTCTCCTATAGCTCTGTCCCTATAACACCACCAAAGTATCTCAAATACTATAGCTTTATACATCTTGATCTTGCAAGCCAATTTCCTGAACTTTGTTCTTTGTCTTTAAGAATACTGTGGTTATTCTTGGTCCCATGCATTACCTTATCAAATTTCACAAAAGAAAAATAAATCTTGTGTGGATCCTAAACAGAATTGCATTGAATCTAAATCAATTAAAGGAGAATTGACATGCTTACAATATTGAATCCTCTGATCCATAAGCCTGGCTTCTTTCTCCATTTGATTAGGTCCTCTTTAATATCCGTCAATAAAATTTTATGATTTTTCCATAAAGCTCCTGCATCTTTTTTGTTATATTTATTCCTCAGTGCTTCACATCTTTGTACTATTATAAGAATCATGTTTATTCCTTTTCTGAATGTTTGTTACTTTCATGTAGAAATGCAATTAATTTTGTAAATTTTAATATTCAACTACTTTTCTAAACTCACTTATTAATTCTAATAAACTATCTGCAGATTTCTTTGTATTTTCTATGCAATCATATCATCTGTAAACAGTGACAGTTTTCTTTCCTTCCACCCAGTTCTAATACTTTTTACTTCTTATTCTTCTTCATGGTGCTCATCAAAACTTTCTATAAACTACTGAATAAAAGTAGCTACAGGGACATCCTTGTCTTTTGCTAATCTCATATACAAAGCTTCAAAGTTTCACCAGTAAGTATGCAAGTTACTTTATTTTTTATTTTTATTTTTATTTTTAGAAACCCTAGATCAATTTAAGGAATTTCCCTACTGGTCTCACTTTGCAAAGAGTATTTCCTAACTGTACAGTGAATTTCAAATGGTTTGTATATATCTATTGAGGTGATCGTTTGATTTTTCTCTTCTAAGCTACTAATGTAATAAATAATATTAATAGTCTAAAGTTAAGCCAACCTAGTATTCCTGGGACAAACACCACTTGGTCATGATTCTTTGCCCTTTATATACATCACAGGTTTTGATTTGCTAATATTTTGTACAAGATTTTAGCATGTATTTTCATTATAATACTTGGTCTATGATTATTTCTTGGATTATCTATGTCAAGTTTTGGTCTCAAAGATATGCTGATGTTTTCTTCTATGCTCTGGAATAGAATATGTTGGACTTACTATTCCTCGAATGTTTGTAGATTTTGCTGGAAATAGAGTTTTCTTTGTGGGAATATTTATTTTCTATGAATTAAATTTCTTTAATGGTTTTCTTATTGTTTCAGTTTTCTATTTATTCTTTTTTTTAACATCTTTATTGGAGTATAATTGCTTTACAATGTTGTGTTAGTTTCTGCTGTACAACAAACTGAATCGGCCACATGTATACATATATCCCCATATCCCCTCCTTCTTGCGTCTCCCTCCCACCCTCCCTATCCCATCCCTCTAGGTGGTCACAAAGCACCAAGCTGATATCTCTGTGCTATGCAGCTGCTTCCCACTAGCTATTTTACATTTGGTAGAGTATATATGTAAATACTACTCTCTCACTTCGTCCCAGCTTACCCTTCTCCCTCCCCGTGTCCTCAATTCCATTCTCTACGTGTGCATCTTTATTCCTGTCCTGACCTTAGGTTCATCAGAACCTTTTCTTTTTATTTTTTACATTCCATATATATGTGTTAGCATACGGTATTTGTTTTTCACTTTCTGACTTACTTCACTCTGTACGACAGACTCCAGGTCCATCCACCTCACTACAAATAACTCAATTTCGTTTCTTTTTATGGCTGGGTAATATTCCATTGTATATATGTGCCACATCTTCTTTATCCATTCATCTGTCGATGGACACAAGTTGATTCCATGTCCTGATTACTGTAAATAGTGTTGCAATGAACACTGTGCTACATGTCTCTCTTTGAATTAAGGTTTTCTCAGGGTATATGCACAGTAATGAGATTGCTGGGTCATATGGTAGTTCTATTTTTAGTTTTTTAAAGAACCTCCATACTGTTCTCCATAGTGGCTGTATCAATTTACATTCTCACCAAGAGAGTTCCCTTTTCTCCACACCCTCTCCAGCATTTATTGTTTGTAGATTTTTTGATGATGGCCATTCTGACTGGTCTGAGGTGATACCATATTGTAGTTTTGATTTGCATTTCTCTAATGATTAGTGATGTTGAGCATCCTTTCATGGGTTTGTTGGCAGTTTGTATATCTTCTTCGGAGAAATGTCAATTTAGGTGTTCTGCCCATTTTTTAATTGGGTTTTTTGTATTTTTGATATTGAGCTGCATGAGCTGTTTGTATACTTTGGAGATAAATCCTTTGTCAGTAGCTTCGTTTGCAAAGTAGCTAACAAAGGACAAAATCCTTTGTCAGTAGCTTCGTTTCGCTCATTCTGAAGGTTTACTCTTCTTCTTTATGGTTTCGTATGCTGTGCAAAAGCTTTTAAGTTTCATTAGGTCCCATTTGTTTATTTTGTTTTTATTTCCATTACTCTAGGAGGTGGGTCAAAAAGGATCTTGCTGTGATTTATGTCACAGAGTGTTCTGCCTATGTTTTCCTCTAAGAGTTTTACAGTGTCTGGCCTTATGTCTTTAATCTATTTTGAGGGTTTTTTTGAGTATGGTGTTAGGAAGTGTTCTAATTTCATATTTTTTCATGTACCTGTCCAGCTTTCCCAGCACCACTTATTGAAGAAGCTGTCTTTTCTCCATTGTATGCTCTTGCCTCTTTTATCAAACATAAGGTGACCATATGTGCATGGGTTTATCTCTGGACTTTCTATCCCATTCCATTGATCTATATTTCTGTTTTTATGCCAGTACCATACTGTCTTGATTACTGTAGCTTTGTAGTATAGTCTTAAGTGAGGGAGCCTGATTCCTCCAGCTCTATTTTTCTTTCTCAAGATTGCTATTATGTAGTATCCTTCTTTCTTGTAATAGTCTTTATTTTAAAGTCTATTTTGTCTGATATGAGAATTGCTACTCCAGCTTTGTGTTGATTTCCATTTGCATGGAATATCTTTTTCCATCCCCTCACTTTCAGTCTGTTGGTCTCCCTAGGTCTGAAGTGGGTCTTCTGTAGATAGCATATATATGGGTCTTGTTTTTGTATCCATTCAGTCAGTCTATGTCTTTTGGTTGGAGCATTTAATCCGTTTACATTTAAGGTAGTTATCAATATGTATGTTCCTATTACCATTTTCTTAATTGTTTTGTGTTTGTTTTTGTAGGTCTTTTCCTTCTCTTGTGTTTCCTGCCTAGAGAAGTTCCTTTAGCATTTGTTGTAAAGCTGGTTTGGTGGTGCTGAATTCTCTTAACTTTTGCTTGTCTGTAAAGGTTTTCATTTCTCCATCAAATCTGAATGAGATCCTTGCTGGGTAGAGTAATCTTGGTTGTAGGTTCTTACTTTCGTCACTTTAAATATGTCCTACCACTCCCTTCTGGCTTGAGGATTTTCTGCTGAAACATCAGCTGTTAACATTATCGGGATTCCTGTGTGTGTGTGTGTGTGTGTGTGTGTGTGTGTGTGTGCGTGTGTGTGTTTTTGCGGTACGCGGGTCTCTCACTGTTGTGGCCTCTCCCGTTGCGGAGCACAGGCTCTGGACATGCAGGCTCAGTGGCCATGGCTCACGGGCCCAGCCGCTCCGTGGCATTTGGGATCCTCCTGGACCGGGACACAAACTGGTGTCCCCCGCATCGGCAGTCAGACTCTCAACCACTGCACCACCAGGGAATCCCCATTGTGTGTTTTTTGTTGCTTTTCCCTTGCTGCTTTTAATATTTTTTCTTTGTAATTAATTTTTCATAGTTTGATTAATATGTGTCTTGGCATGTTTCTCCTTCAATTTACCCCATATGGGGCTCTCTCTGCACTTTCTGGACTTGATTGACTATTTCCATTCCCATGTTAGGGAAGTTTTCAACTATAATCTTCAAATATTTCCTCAGACCATTTCTTTTTCTATTCTTCTTCTGGGACCCCTATAATTCAAATGTTGGTGCGTTTAATGTTGTCCCAGAGGTCTCTGAGACTATCCTCAATTCTTTTCATTCTTTTTTCTTTAGTCTGCTCCCTGGCAGTTATTTCCACCATTTTATCTTCCAGGTCACTTATCTGTTCTTCTGCCTCCGTTATTCCTCTATTGATTCCTTCCAGAGAATTTTTAATTTCATTTATTGTGTTGTTCATCATTTGTTTGCTCTTTAGTTCTTCAAGGTCCTTGTTACCTATTTCTTGTATTTTCTCCATTCTATTTCCAAGATATTCTATCATCTTTCCTATCATTACTCTGAATTCTTTTTCAGGTCGACTGCCTATTTCCTCTTCATTTGTTTGGTCTGGTGGGTTTTTACCTTGCTTTTTCATCTGCTGCATACGTCTCTGTCTTCTCATTTTGTTTAACTTACTGTGTTTGGGGTCTCTTTTTCGCAGACTGCAGGTTCATAGGTCCCATTGTTTTTGGTGTCTGCCTCCAGCGGGTGAGGTAGGTTCAGTGGCTTGTGTAGGCTTCCTGGTGGAGGGGACTAGTGCCTGTATTCTGGTCGGTGGGGCTGGATCTTGTGTTTCTGGTGGGCAGGGCCGCATCCGGTGGTGTGTTTTGGGGTGTCTGTGAACTTAGTATGAGTTTAGGCAGCCTCTCTGCTAATGGGTGGGGCTGTGTTCCTGTCTTCCTAGTTGTTTGGCATGGTGCATCCAGCCCTGGAGCTTGCTGGCCATTGGGTGCAACTGGGTCTTAACGTTGAGACAGAGATCTCTGGGAGAGCTCTTGTTGATTGATATTATGTGGGGCCAGGAGGTCTCTGGTGGTCCAATGTCCTGAACTCGGCTCTCCCACCTCAGAGGCTCAGGCCTGACAACAGCAGGCCAGAGCACCAAAACCCTGTCAGTCACAGGGCCACATGTACAAGAAGCTTATTGATCTCTGCACTTCTGGAGAGCAGGTCAGCTCCACAGACATGTCCCCAATGTCAGTCCTCCTCTGGGGGTGACCAGGGGTCCACAGCACGGGAGGAGCTGGGTGCTGATCTGGGCCAACCTTGGGCTGGGCTGGCTGCAATGGACCAGTCACCAGGCTGTGGCAGCCACACTGCCCCTCAAACGGATGGGCTGGGCTCTCTGAACGGAGCGAAACCACGCCAAGGCCTGAGGAAGCGGCTTCCCAGGGCCAGCGGCCCCATGGAGGGCTGGTCCTAGAGACCCTGGGGACCACTGACTCCCCAGGTGACCGACTATTTATTCTTGCACCCATTTTGGTAAATTTTCCAAGATTTTGTCCACTTATCAACTTTCAAAGTTATGTCCTCAATATTTATCATTAGAGCCTGCTGTCATCATTTTAACATCCAGAACTTCTATACTTAAATTTTCTTTTTCAACTCCAATGACTACTTTTTATTAATTGCAATAGGGGTTTGTCAATTATATTAATCTTTTCAAATAACTTATTTAATTTTGTATATCCTCTTCATTAATAGCTTAATTTCTATTGTATTGAATTCTGCTCTTACGCATATTACCTTCTTCTACTTTCTTTGCATTTAGTTAAGATGGAAGCTTATTGAATTTTTACTTTTCTCTCTTTTCTAAAACAGCATTTTTTATTTATTTATTTATTTTTTTGCGGTACACGAGCCTCTCACTGTTGTGGCCCCTCCAGTCCCGTTGTGGAGCACAGGCTCCGGACGCGCAGACTCAGTGGCCATGGCTCATGGGCCTAGCCACTCCACTGCATGTGGGATCTTCCCAGACCGGGGCACAAACCCGTGTCCCCTGCATCGGCAGGCGGACTCTCAACCACTGCGCTACCAGGGAAGCCCTATAACAGCATTTAATGCCATAAAATTCCATCTAAATTCTGCTTAAGCTGCATTCCACCAGTTTTGACATTTAATAATTTTATTATAAATCAGTTCTAGGTATCTTCTAATTCTCATGATGGTTCCTTCATTGACTCTTTAATTGTTTAGAAGCTATTTCTTATTTCCTAACATATGCTTTTTCCAGTTTTATTTTCATTATTAATTTCTATGTTAATTACATTATAGCAGCCAAGCATATTTTTCCCTGCTTATTACCTGCATATTTGTATATTTTAATCCTTTCCCTCCTTTCTCTTTCCTGTCATTGTATTTTATGTTGGTAGTGGCTAAAATTATGGTCTTTTGTTTACAGGATAACCAAGTGGGATTGTTACTGGATTAGAAGGGTAATCAATATCATCCAGTGATGAATTCTGTGACAGAATTCTGTATACCACACACTGTTTAAATATAGCTGGACCAACATCACCTTGTATCTGAAAGGGAAAGAAAGCCCTTTCTGTCAGTTTAAAGAGCATCTTCCTTGCTGTGCTGATCAAGACATTATAATCTGAATCTGCCTATGTCCACTTTAGAGCAGAAGCATGTTTTCTCTGCAGATGCTTAAGAGTACTTTCTATTCAAAAAGGTATTTAATATATGCTTCCTGAATAAGAAGTTGACTTTCTATATCCTCATAATATAAAAAGGAAAATCACAGAGTTCTTAAAGCCAAAAGCATTCTCAGTGAGTTATTAATTCAAATCGCCACCTATGAGTAGGACCTCACATAAAGTCAGTTGTCTGGTAGGCATCAAGGGACAACATATCTGATATTCCACTGCTAGTCCAATATTTCAACAGTTCCTACTATTAGAGAAGTTGTGATTAATCCACAGCTTTGTCTCTGGCCCCTTATACCTCAGGTACTACCTGAGACTAGACAGCCAATAAAAGACAATATAGGCCAGATGAACTTGAGTCTGTGCTAGGACCACCCAGATGACCCAGGACCAGCTGCCTAGACTAGGCTTTTTACTACCTGTATCCATATCCTGGTTTCATGCTTTGAAATTTGATGCCTGACTGACTTCATTGATTCAGTGACCTATTTGGCCAATGGTCCTTGGATTTCTCTTACTATGCACGTCCCTGATTTCAGCATTACCCACTGCTTCGGGGGTAACAGAGACTCCATCCACCAGCCTTGCTCCTATGGATCTCCTACCAGCCAGCTTAGTTTTCTCAAAAACCTTTATTCTCTCCTTTGCCAGCTCACCTCCACACAACTAATTTTATCCCACCAACCAGAGCGAGGGACTCCAACAATTTGTCAGCTAAATCTTACTACTCCAGATGAATTCCACATTCTCTGATTCTATATTAAGATACAGACTATGTGGTCATCACCCTTCATATACTCACATTCCTTTCAAGAAAAAGCTTAACAACAATGCTTTCTTTAAAATGAGACAGATTATGTTGGATATACCACTGACATTAATAATATTTCTGTGGATTATAGCTATTCAAGTCGATTCAACTCAATGACAGCATTTGGAGCAGCAGATCAAGGACATAATAGAAACAGAAAAATAAACTATAATCTTTCTACTGATATAAAAGGAAAGCTAAACAATTGCTTTTCTTCCAGTTTAGGACAAGTCTACATATCACAAAATAAGGTAAAAGGGTTATACAACCACCTATGTAAAGCGTACACAAACAAAGAAAAGAAAAAAAAAAAAAACTACCACCAAAACCTCATTCCCCTGCCCTCATTCACAAAACTCGACAAATTAGATACCTGGATAATTAACTTTAAAATGCAAACTACTAAGAAAATAATTATATAGGGCAATGGGGGAAACTGTCATTTCCGATCATTTCTAGACCATTAGAAGGCAGAAAAAATAACTTAAGTCACAAAAATCACACAGAAGGTATAAATACTTGAACTCAGTAGGAAACAATTCTAAAAAAATAAACAGGACTGAAGGCCAAGAACAAAGAAAAAGCATAATATAAATGCCCTATGTCCTTTTCAAAAAATCTTTGTCCTTTTATTCTTTTAATAGCTTCCTTTTTCTCTTCACTTGAAATTATTCATTCAAAATCTTCTTCATATGGGGCTGTTAATAATGTCGTCCACCTACAAGCAAAAATCTCTGTATACTAATATATACATTTTGGCTTTTCTTCCTGATCTTTGTTGGACAGATTATACATAGATGTCATAATGCTGTACACTGCTGGGATCTAACACCAAGGTGTATCTTTGTTCCTGGATATTTTTCTTTTACTTACTCTTTGAGAAAGACAGCAAAACATGCTGAAGCATGTTTCGTTTAAGTTTGTTTGAAAAGATATGTGTAAGACAGAAATGCAAAGAAATAGTGTTAATTAGGAAACATATCAATGTAAAGAATTGGTCTAACATCCTACAGAGATACAAAGATAATGCCATTTACCACTCTGTTTTCCTCTTTATTTTTAATGTGTTGCATTAAAAATACTGATCAGGGACTTCCCTGATAGCACAGTGGTCGAGAGTCCGCCTGCCAATGCAGGGGACATGGGTTCGATCCCTGGTCTGGGAAGATCCCACATGCCGCGGAGCAACAAAGCCCGTGTACCACAGCTACTGAGTCTGCACTGTAGAGCCCGCGAGTCACAACTACTGAGCCCGGGTGCCTACAGCCTGTGCCCCACAACAAGAGAAGCCATCGCAGTGAGAAGCCCGTACACTGCAACGAAGAGTAGCCCCCACTCTCTGCAAGTAGAGAAAGCCCATGCACAGCAAGGAAGACCAAGTGCAGCCAAAAATAAATAAATTTATTTATTTTAAAAAAAATACTACTCAAAGGATACTACCCATCCTTTGGTATTAATTGCCTCAAGCTTCTCCATAGAAGAGCGCTGTTGAACACATGGCTTATTCTACCTTTTCAGGATTCTGGAACTGAAATTTACTGAGTTGGACACATGTCAACCATAGGAAATTTAGCACTTGTTGAAAATAAGCATAGCTTTCTTCCCGTTTCTAGGTTCTCTTCCATTAGTCAGTTTTATGAGTAATTTAGTATCAACTCTGAATGTATATGGGCCACACTGTCTTTATTATAGCAGTAACACATTTTTTAGATTATATTCTGGATATTTCTATAAGACCTACAGGTCTGTCATTCTTTAAGACTGCTTTGGATATTTCTAGCCCATTGTATATCTACATGTATTTTAGAACCAGCTTATCATTTTCTGCAAATAAAATCTAGAAAATTTATTAGAATTATGTTGAATTTATAGCTTTATGAAAGACTGACATCAGTTTCTTTGGAGTTCTACAATCAATGAACATAACTTTTTCTGATTTGGGGTTTTTTTTTTTTTAATGGAGATACAATTCACATACCATAAAGTTCACCCTTTTAAAACATGCAATTCACTGTATAGCACAGGGAACTCTTCTCAATACTCTGTAATGACCTATATGGGAAAAGAATCTAAAAAAGAGTGGATATATGTGTATGTATAACTGATTCACTTTGCCGTACAGCAGAAACTAACACATTGTAAATCAACTATACTCCAATAAAAATTTAAAATAAAATATACAATTCAGTGGTTTTCAGTATATTCACAAGGTTGTACAACTATCATCACTATCTAATTCCAGAACATTTTCATCACCCCCCACCCCCAGAAAAACCCCACATCCATTAGCAGACATCCCCATTCCTGCTGAGCCCCTGGCAACCACTAATCTACTTTCTGTCTCTATAAATTTGCCTATTCTGGACAATTCCTATAAAAGCAATCATACAAAACCTGGCCTTTTGTGACTGATTTGTTTCACTTAGCAAAATATTTTCAAGGTTCATCCATGTTATACCATGTATTAGTACTTTGTTCCTTTTTGTAGCTGAATAATATTCCATTTTATAGTCACACCACATTTTGTTCATCCATTCATTGGTTAATAGACAAGTGAGTCGTTTCCACTATTTTAACTATTATGAATAATGTTCCTGTGAACATTCATGTTCAAGTTTTTGTGTTAACGTGTTTTCAGTTCCCTTAAGTATATACATAGGAGTAAAACTGCTTGGTTATATAGTAACTCTACATTAAACTTTTTCCGGAACTGCAAACTGTTTTCCAAAGCAGTTGCACCATTTTACATCACCACCAGCATTGCATGAGGGATAGTTGATGTTTCTAGCGCTTATTATATACCACACACTGTTCTATAGGCATTTCATGTGTTAAGTCACTTAATTCTCACAAAAATTCTGAGTAAAATTAAAAGTAAATTATAAACATAAAGAAAGATGTAAGGAATATAATCAAGTTAATCAGGTGTAACCTTAATAGACACTGTCAGAATGCATTAAAAAACAAACTTAGTCATGTGATATTTAATATAAAATTATTAATAGAAAGCTGAAAATAAATGGATGGGAATTCTTATTAAAGAAAGTAAATTAAGTATTTATCTCTTCTCCTTCCTGAAATCCACAAAAGCAATTGAAAGAAATAAAAAATATATAGACATACTGGGACTTCCCTGGTGGCACAGTAGTTAAGACTCCACACTCCCAATGCAGGGGGCCGAGGTTCCATCCCTGGTCCAAGAACTAGATCCCACATGCATGCTGCAATTAAGAGTTCGCATGCCACAACTAAGGAGCCGGCGAGCCACAACCAAGGAGCCGATGCAACCAAATAAATAATAAAAATACACAAGTATATTTTAAAAAACATATATATAGAGAGAGACATACTGACAAAGAGAATTAAAGGTAGCGATTAAATTATGACATAGTATGAATGTGTTTCGTGTTTGGTAATTGCAATCGTTGTTGCTTTTGTTGTGGTCATCCATTTACAATGCTTGGTGTCAGCTTATTTATCTCTTGTAAAAATAAAATACAGTGTGTGTGTGTGTGTGTGTGTGTGTGTGTGTGTGTGTGTGTGAAAAAACAAAAAAAAAGGTAGCGATTAATTCTTTTTATTGAGATGGTAAATGGGAATTGTTTCTTTAATTTCTCTTTCTGATTTTTCACTGTTAGTGTACAGACATGCAAGAGATTTGAAGCAACAAAGGATTAATCTCCAAAATATACAAACAGTTCATGGTGCTCGATATCCAAAACACAAACAACCCAATTAAAAAATGGGCAGAAGACCTAAATAGACATTTCACCGGAGAAGACATACAGATGGCCAAGAGACACACGAAAAGATGCTCAACATCTCTAATTGTTAGAGAAATGCAAATCAAAACTACCATGAGGCATCAACTCACACTGGTCAGAATGGCCATCATCAAGAAATCTACAAACAATAAATGCTGGAGAGGCTGTAGAGAAGAGGGAACACTTTTGCACTGTTGGTGGGAATATAAACTGGTACAGCCACTGTGGAGAACAGTATGGAGGTTCCTTTAAAAACTAAAAATAGAACTACCATATGACCCAGCAATCCCACTACTGGGCATACCCTGAGAAAGTACATATGAAAGGACATAATTCAAAAGGACACATGTACCCCAATGTTCATTGCAGCATTATTTACAATAGCCAGGATATGGAAACAACCTATATGTCCAACAATAGATGAATGGATAAAGATGTGGTACATGTATACAATGGAATATTACTCAGCCATAAAAAGAAACGAAATTGGGTCATTTGTAGGCATGTGGATGGACCTAGAGTCTGTCATACAGTGTGAATCCAGCCAGAAAGAGAAAAACAAATATTGTATATTAACACATATATGTGGAATCCAGAAAAATGGTACAGATGAACCTATTTGTAGGGCAGGAATAGAGACGTAGACATAGAGAAAGGATATGTGGACACGGCAGGGGAAGGGGAGGGTGGGATGAATTGGGAGATTAGGGTTGACCTAAATACACTACCATGTGTAAAATAGATAGCTAGTGGGAACCTGCTGTATAGCACAGGGAGCTCAGCTCGGCGCTCTGTTAAGACCTAGATGGGTGGGATGCAGGGGGGGGGGGGGAGGAGGTCCAAGAGGGAGGGGATATAGTATACATATAGCTGATTCACTTCATTGTACAGCAGAAACTAACACATTGTAAAGCAATAATTTTTTAAAAAAGGAAAATATGGAAACTATAAAAAAAAGGTGATTAAGAAAAAAGATACTACCAAGTATTTGAACCTGGAAATCTGTCGGACTAGCAGACTCAGCTCATGAGAGAAAGCTAAAACTAGGCCAGCAGCCAAGTAAGCTTATTTTAGCTGTACAACTTCAGGTGAGGCACCCAGTGACTCTAAAGATTGGGGTTCAGGACATTTCAAAGTATGCATAAGTAAGAATTAAAGTCCATACCCCTACTCAGTACAATCAAGGTTTGAAGACCAGCTCTATGTATCACCTGTGTAATCCTAGACAAATTCTTGAACCTCTCTGAGCTCAGTTTCTTCATCTGGAAAATGAATATGCTAGTGAAACCTACTTCAATTTAGTACATGTGAAGCCATTAGAACAGTGCCTGCCACACAGTAAATTCTGAATGAATTACTGGGTATTAATAAGAGCTCCAGAAGGAAAATGGAGAGAAGGAAATTACCAAACTAACAATATTTTAAAAGTCCATAACTAAAGGACACAAGTTTCTAGATTAAAGAAGTTCAGCTGGTACCCAGTACAATGAATCTAAGGAGACTCCATCCAGGGCACAACATCTGTCTAGAAAAAAAAAAAAAATCTAAAAACTTTTAAAGTGAAAAATCAGGTCACATTCAAAGGATAAGAAGTGAGAATCGCATTTGATTTCTCAACAGCAACTCTAAAAGCTAGTGTTTTCCTGAAAAATTCTAAGGGAAAGATGAACTTCCAATTTAGAAATTTAAACCCAATCAAATATTAATCAAATTGGAGAGTAAAGATGTTTTCAGACATAAAGATCTCAAAAAATTTATCCCCTGTGCATCATTTCTTAGGAAACTACCTGAGGAGGTAACAAACAAAACTTTGGGCTTAAAACAAGAAAGAGGAAGACTTAGAATACAGAAAATAGGGGATCCAACAAAAAAGGTTGGTAATAGGAATTCACAGGATGATGAGAGAAGTCCCAGGCTGATGACTGTTCAATAGGCTTGCAAAGTAAGCAGTCCACAGTGGAGCACAATGATGGAAGGTTCCAGAAGGAACAACTAAAGAAAGAGAAATGGCACTCAAATGATCAGTTTTTAGTTTATTTTTCAACTTGGCAAATAATCTGGGGCTGAATTAGTGACAAATATATAATAAAATGAAAAGAAATATAAGACAATTACCAAATTCAGGAAAAACAAAAGGTTAAACAAGATAATGTGCAACATAGCACAAAAATATGATTGATATAAACATTTTCATATAAAGAAAATTTTGATATTGATTTAAGAAAAACATGACATTTATAATGGGAAGCCTAAAAGAATAAAACTGTGTATGACTGGTACTGGGAGAATGTATAAGAAAACTAAATCTCACAAAATTAGTAGGAAGTCCATAGGTGATGTCTGAAAATGGGAAAAAAATCAATCATTATAGCATGCTTTTTTTTTTAAATAAGCAAGGAAATAATAAGAAAAAAGAGCTAAATTTTTTTAAAGTAATTGCCAGCAGGGAACAGGCCTCAGGACTAAGGAGACCTGCAATATTATGTATTTTAGGCATTGCAATTTTTTTGTAATATTAGGTACCTCAACTAAAAACGTAAATTTCAAGTAATAAAACCAAATGAAGAGATGGTCAAAGAGATTCAAGGCAGATATAAAACGAAGTAAAGTATACATGTATATAATGGAATATTAGTCAAAGAAAAGAATAAGGGCTTCCCTGGTGGTGCAGTGGTTGAGAGTTCGCCTGCCGATGCAGGGGACACGGGTGCGTGCCCCTGTCTGGGAAGATCCCACATGCCGCGAAGCAGCTAGGCCCGTGAGCCCTGGCCGCTGAGCCTGCGTGTCCGGAGCCTGTGCTCCGCAATGGAAGAGGCCGCAACAGTGAGAAGCCCGCATAAAAAAAAAAAAAAATGAATGAAATAATGCCATTTGCAGCAACATGGACGGACCTAGAGACTGTCATACTGAGTGAAGTAAGTCAGAGAAAGACAAATATTGAATATCATATAATATTGCTTATATGTGGAATCTGTATGTGGAATCTAAAAAAACGGTACAAATGAATTTATTTACAAAATATAGAGTCACAGATGTAGAAAACAAATTTATGGTTACTGGGGGGAAGTGGGGGGCGGGATAAATTGGGAGATTGGGATTGAAATAGTTACACAACTATATATAAAATAGATAACTAATAAGGACCTACTGTATAGCACATGGAACTCTACTCAACACTCTGTAATGACTTATATGGGAAAAGAATCTAAAAAAGAGTGGATAAATGTGTAACTGATTCACTTTGCTGTACAGCAGAAACTAACACAAGATTGCAAATCCACTATAAAGTAAAGCAGTAGTAGCAATATTAATAGCAAAAAAAGAAATATAAATTAAATATAAATTTAAGTACTAAAGTAAAAAGTAAAATTATGTGATGATAAAAGGTAGAATTTTCAAAGATGATTAAACATTCATAGACTTGCTTTCACTAAATATACAGAGCTAAATACATGAGGATTTTTTAAATGCAAATTTAATTATAATCCAATTAAAGGGACTTCCCCTCCCAACCAAGATGGAATAACAGGAACCAGATTTACCCTGCTGCCAGAAACAATTAAGTAACCAACAGAATATATGAATAACGGTTTTCAGGACACTGGACATCAGGCAGTGGAAACAGTGATCCCTAAGAGTGAAAAACAAACAAGATGAGCCCTTAAACCTCCCCAGTTTACTGCCCAGAGAGAGTTTCTAACCATAGTGCAGGGAGGTGAAACTGAGGCAGAACCCAGTGAACTTCCTGATTTGAGGAGATCTAGAATTCTATACACAGTGAAAGTATCTTTGAACAACAAAAGTAAATAAAGACTTTTTCAGATATACAGAAGCTGGAAAAATTTATTACCAGCAGACCCGCATTCTAAGAAATGTTAGAAGAAGCTCTGTAGACAAAGGTAAATAATACCAGATGGAAATATGGCTGTATATAAAAGAACTAAGATAACCAGAAATAATAACATTAGTCAATATGTAGATTTTTTCTCAGTATTTAAATCTCTGAAAAAGATACTTGACTATTTAAACAAAAATAATAACAATGTAGTATGGGATTTGTAACATATATAAATGTTAAATATATGAAAATAGTAGTACAAAAGTCAGGAAGGAAGAAAGAGAAGTATGTTATTGTAAGATTTTTATAGTAAACATGGCATGGTATAGTGTCACTTGAATGTAAACTGTGGTAAGTTAAAGACATATACTGTATACCCTAACACAAGCACTAAAATAGCAAAGCAAAGAGTTATAGCTAATGAATCAAAAAAGGAAATAAAATTTAATCATAAAACAGCTTCAATTAATTAAAAAATAAGAAAAAGGGAAAAAAAAACCTAAGGGGATAAATAAACAAATAGCTAGGTGATAGATTTAAGCCTAACCATATCAATGATCACATTAAATATAAATGGTCTAAGTATCATAACTAAAAGGCAAAGATTGTCAGATTGGATATAAAAGAAAAACATTCTGCCTACAAAAAACACATTTTAAATACAAATTCACATTTAGGTTAAAAATAAAAGGATGTAAAAAGACACACCATGGTAACATTAATCAAAAGAAAGTAATGGTATTATTCAGACTATTACTAGATTTCAGAGTAAAGAATATCATAGCTATACAGGGATAAATTTACCAAGACAACATAGTAATCTTAAAATTTTTGCATTTAATAACATAGTTTCAAAGTACATAAAGCAACAACTGATAGAAGTGCAATGAGTAATAGATAAATTTACAGTTATAGTTAGGAATTTCAATACCCATCTCTCAATAATAGATAGAATAAACAGAATCCGTAAGAATATAGACTCGAACATAATCAACCAACATGTCCTAATTAACTATCCAACAAGAGCAGAATACACATTCTTTTCAAGTGCACATGGAACATTCACCAAGATAGACCATATTTGGCAGCATAAAACAAATCTTGATAAATTTAAAACAATTCAAGTCATACAAAATGTATGGTCGCTAACTACAGTGAAAAAGAATTAAAAGGAACACACCGAAAAAAAAAGAAAAGAAAAGAAAAAGTGGTAAAGGTTAGCTGTAACATCAAGTTCTACATAACTGAACCTGACATATGTCCCAAGTTAGGAGTAAGTGCTGTGCAATGTTCTACCTGGTACATATGTCAGACCAATATTTGTCTTCTTTCCCCATTCATAAAGACTACTCTTGCCCTTAATACCCAGACATGTCAAGCTTACAACTGGGTTTGCCTCAGTGTCTATTCCTCTTAGAAAAAAAGGAAGACATTTCTTTCACATACTGGTCGGCTCTCCTCACAGTTCAATCTTGTCTACAGAATATTTTGCAAATATCTCTCCAAGTTCCTAAGTGTTGGTAGCATTTTATCCTAATTTCCAGCATTGGCCTGCCTTTTTCTCTAATTTTATATTCCTTTGATCATTTCAATGAGAATTTAGAAAAAATAATTAAATGCACATGCTCAAACAACTTTAAGTCATAATCCATGTATCTTTGCTAATAAATTACATTTTTTATTTCAAAGCACCAAGAAACAGAATTTCATAAACTTTCCTTATTTCATAAAACTGCATATTTAGTTTTGTCTAGATAATTACCTTCAAACATCTAGCTAAAGTAAAAAGCCTTCCCAAATATGTGTATCAGAAAAATATATATCCATAGAGTCAACAGGCATATTCTTCATGCATTGCCTTAATAAAAATGTAACAGTGATTTTCAGAAGCCAAAAGTTAAAGAGAGAGACTTGGGGAGAAAGAAAAAAAAAAAAGAGATAAAATTAGCAACAGGCCAAAAAGCTAAAGTCCTTGTTCAATCATTGCCATAAAAAGCGTGCAAGTGCGCACACACGCACGCACGCACGCACTCACTCACACACACACCCTACCCTCTTTATTAAAATGCATAAAGCAGCCAGAAGCAGGAGCACCAATAAATTCTTCTGTATAAGCAGAATTTTTTAATGGCTCCCTGAACACTAATAACCGCTGCTCTCTTATGTGTACTTGACTCTGTTTAACCTTTTTCTGGTGCTTTTTAACTTCTCCAAGTCAGGTACTAATATGGAACTAATGTGGGGTTTATTTTCCCTATAGGAATAGCAAAAAGAGCAGTGCACATTATCATAATCGCACAAGTCCTTCTAGCAGTGGTAGGACTTTAGATCAAAGCCTATGTATTATAGCTCAGGAAAAGAATTTAATAACAATTGCAAGTGTAAGCATCTTGTTTTTAAACTTCAGATATTCCATTGAATATCAGTCATGGAAAAAACACTCTTGGCAAGCAAGTGACGCAGTAGGAGGGAAAATGGACATCCTGTCAGTCCTAAGTTGCTGTTGGCCTCGGCAAAAAGGATACCCATGCAATAGCCAACCATCACAGCCTGACATTGATGAAGGATAGCTAGAAACACAAACCCTTTTTATCTTTGGAAGATAAATTTTTGAGGTGGTTCTCACTCCTGGAAATAATACAATTTAAGTGAATGGGGTAGGGACAATGTCGTATTTCTGCTCATATCAATCATGAGCCTCAATATTCCAGGGTCCTTATGAGTTGCAACTTGAAAGCATTAAACCATATCCCAGACTCAGCATTTCTTCCTGTTTCATCTTCATATAAAGTTGGTTTTTTTTATGATTTTTCTCTCACAGGATACCTTGGAGATGTGGCAAACACCTCCTTGGTGGAAATGAATAAGATACATCAAGATTTTTTCCTCCTGACTTTTAGCTGCTGGATACTTTTCAATTCTTTTATTTTTCAAAAACAGAGGTCACCCAGCATCCTGACACTATAGTAGTTGTGTTCCAGCTGCATTAATACAGTTCCTGCTGAGCTTCTGCAGAAAGAGGAATTCATTTGACACCAGCAAGGAGAAGACAAGAGAATAATTAAGAGAGGATGAATAAAGAATTTAAATGAAAGAGAATAGCAAGAACAGAGTAAATGACTATATGTGGGTGTGCATGTATGTATAAATGGGGGAACACAAGTAAAACTGTATAGGAAGAGGGATACCCAGGAACCAATATATGTTATTTTTTAAAAAGAAAGAAATGAGAATTTGTTGGTCTTCAGTGAAACACAGCCACCTTAAAGTTTTTATCTGGGTCCAATTTAAATACCATCTTGAAATAAAAACTGAGGTAATCACTTTTCTCAGCTGAATAGACAGGTCTACTGAGCAGCCCACAGCAATAAAATTAGTTGCTTCCGATATTAGCCCAGTGTTTTCATCAAAGCTGTAGTCAGGTATGTAGCTGGGCCAACACAGTTTTAAATCATTGCTCCGACACCCTAAATATGTTCATCATACTTGGAAATGTAGAGTGTTTGCACTCAAAAATTCTTTTCAGACACAGGATCCTCTATGCAAATGAACTTGGGTAATATTTACCTCTTATCTAAAGTTAGATGGTAACACTAAAATATCCTCTTCTGAGACACATATCCACAGAAAGAAAAAGTTGAAACATTTTCTCTGTTCTGTTCATTGTAAAATAACTAAAATGACTAGAATAAGCAAATATACCTGGTAAATATGTTCTGAAATATTGCTAAAGCAATTTTAAAAATATAGTCCTAAAACGATCATATACAACATGATATCCAAGAAACTTTTAACTATAGCACTGATAGTGATGAAATAAAGATGTAAGTATCTGGCTAATTAGCCAACAAGATTTTAACTTATTTCCTTAAATTTTATTTGTGTAGGGGCTTCCCTGGTGGCGCAGTGGTTGAGAGTCCGCCTGCCCATGCAGGGGACACGGGTTCGTGCCCCAGTCCGGGAAGAGCCCACATGCCGCGGAGCGGCTGGGCCCGTGAGCCATGGCTGCTGAGCCTACGCGTCCCAAGCCTGTGCTCCGCAACGGGAAAAGGCACAGCAGTGAGAGGCCCGCGTACCAAAAAAAAAAAAAAAAAAAAATTTTATTTGTGTAGTAAAAACTTACATCAAGCCAATGTACTTATGAATAATTTCCCTCTCACCTCCAAATGTAATAACTAATAACTATCAAAATTGGAGAATTAATTTCTATAACCTTTCTTTTCTCCTTCTCATTCTCTAAAGTGAGCAGCTGAAAGTACAAGTAATTTAAGAGATCTTAACTATGCAGAAACTATATAAATATCTTGGTAATAACTCAGTTAAGAGCTGCCTGTATAGTTCTAGGTCAACTTTAATTAGGATGATGGTAACACTTAGTTGGTATGTCGGCCTCCACTTCATAGATGAGAACTCATCTATGTGCAAGGCACTGATTTTGCTTTGATTTTATCATCCCCAATTTGTAGGTGAAGAAACTGAGGCTTGGAGAGGTTCATGATTTTTTTTTTTAAGGTCACATGACTACCAAGCCAAGATTTAAATGCAGGCCAGTCTAACTTCAGAGATGACCCTCTTCTCCACTTACTGCCTCCCTAATACTGACACATCCTAACGATTCCTATTCACAACTGTTCAGTTATCAGTGTAAAACTATATATCTTTCTGTGCATCCTGGATTCTGTTTCATCTACATCTCAAGGGTCAGTGCTTTACAAATTCTATTTTAAAGAATCATATTTCCAGTTTGACCACTAGCACCTCCAAGAATTAGATTTTTCACCTTCATGTTATATATGGAAAATAATCATTGATAGCATCATGTTCCGAAGTGGAGAGTAGTAACAAGAAATCTAAGTAAGCCATTTTCTTTGTAAATTTAAAAAATATATTTTCTACTACCTGTTTAAATTTTTCAAAATTTGAAATGCCTTCAACTCTAGCTATGCCAATTCTGCAATTCTTCTTAAATGGCCAGCTTTTATAAAGAGCAGGCAGGATTTCCAGCTCCACACAGTAATAATAGTGATAATAATACCTGTGTTTTTATAGCACCTTTTCTCCCAGGAGCTCCAGTTATTGGATTAACTCTACTGGTTTCCCTTGCCAACCTACTTCCAAATACTATAATACCTTTTATTACTGTGCATTATAAGGAGAGAAAAACTATTTGAAGTGTAAATAGTATGCTAAAGAATCAGTAAATATAGATTTTACCTAATGCAAACACATTTAAAGAAAAATGTATATATTTTAACAAATATCTGGCCCATTTTTAGGAGAATTTTTTATTTCTTTTCACCTCTAACTGAATTAAATTTCCATGGTTAACAGTTACCAGCAAAGTTTTAACTATTTGAGTGTTTGTTTAATGCATAAGGAGATAATCAGGTGGGCATTTTCGTACTTAATTTATTATGAAATTAAGTATCAAAAAAAAATCTGAATGTGGACAAGATCTTTTAATTAAATGGCATCTTAAGAAAATAGCTCTTAAAAAGGGAAAAAACAAGGTATATATACATTCTGAGGCAGCTAATCACCTGTTTTCTTGCACTAAGCCAAGACTGTAACCTGTGAACTTAGTATAATTTTGCTTCTACCACAAGTATTCCCAAGTCATACTGAAATATCCAAACGCTTTGATTTGCCTATACAGTGCTGACTGAAACACAGTGACTGCTTACTTACCATGAGTGAAAGTTACTCAAAGAATCAACCCACCCCAAATTTTTACTTCTTAGAAAATATTGTAATTATGTAGACAATATGATGCTGACTGGTCCACATGGCTTCTTTCTTTCCAGAAATATCCATTGCAAGCAAGGATCCAGACAGCCAGATGTGGTATATTTACTTTTGTGATCTCATTGTTTATGACAGTCAAGTCAAACAGAAACTTTTCTGTGAATCAACCCCAGTTTCCCAGTCGCTGAGTATGAATGCTCCTGTGGACATTTGTTGTAAATAGTTTGACCACATTTGTCACGTGTCTGGAACTTACTTCAGAGGCAAAATGGCAATATGCAGCATATGGGCTTAGAATTCACAAAAAGTCCTCTCGTGAGGGGAAAGATTAGAATTACATGATCACAGCAGAGGAAGTTGTTAACTCAGCAATTCCAGACAGAGTGTCCTGCCAAGCAGCAGAGAGTGAATTGGGGGAGACAGAATGGGGTAAGAAATTAAAATGAGACCAGAACGTCAAAAATTGAAAATGATAGTGATAAAGTGAAAGTTAAAACAATGACTAGGTATACTATATATATATATAGTTTACATATGTCTGTAAAAGAGTAGCACCTGGTAAGAATCTACAGTTAGAGTTAATCAGAGTACTTTCTTTCTTCCTCATAAGAAATGTCTAAGACAAAACAAACTGATTTCATAGTTGTTATAATATCCAACATTTGTAAATATTTATTCAGTACCTCCCCACGTAACTAGTACTATGGTAGAAGTATATCTAAATGTTAAAGAGAAATAATTAATTTAGAACTACCTGTACACTTGCTTTTCTTAATTTGAAAGACTACAGATTAAAATATTACCTCAAATTTTATTCTGCTAATAGAAGTGAATGGCAATGATTGGTCTACGTTGTCTTGTCCAAGCTTCCTTATGGCAAATAGATGTAACTTGCATTAACTTTGTAGTTGCAAAGTACAAACACTAGCTACACATGTGAAATATATGTGAATCTCAGTGAGATTTCACAGTAGAGGTTTTGTTCTTTCTTTTGAAGGTGTTATCAATGCCGTCACAACCAAGGGGAACAATAAATCTCTTGGATCTAATGGCACACCCAATGAGGAGGGTACTATTCAGAGGCGAAGCTTTTCTTCAATAACTAATACACCAAAGAAAACCCACAAGTTTTTTCAAAAGGGTGATTATCCTCATCGTCTTTAAAAGCTCTCTATTCTCTACTGGTGATAAAATTATGAGTTTTTCAGGATGACTTTTGCGAGTAGGTTGTGTTTCCAAACAGGGCCAAAATACATCTTTTGCAATGATAACCTTTCCACTTCCCTGTAAGGAGGTAGAGTTTATTCTCTTCTCCTGAAATGTAGACTGGCCCTGTGACCAACTTTGATCACAGGATCAATCCAGATGTGGTAGAAGTGACATCGTAAAACATCACAGGCCAGGCCTTAAGAGATCTGCAGCTTCTGTCTGACCTCCAGCATGCCCCTTGGAACCAGCTGCCATGCTGTGAGCAAGTTCAACCTATCCTTAGAATATATTCTCCCTACCTTATTTCTTGCTGAAGATGGTTTCAAGTAATTAGGGCCACTTCAAATCCCAACGGCAAAAAGTTTTACTGCCTAAGGTAATTCTTCTTAAAAAGTGTATCAACTTGCTTAAAATTCTGAAAAGGCTATCCTTATAAAAAGGGCCTGAACATATATTTGTTTGGGCAGGAAAAGTCCTCTGAGCTTAAAAAACCTGGGTTTCAGTCCCAACTCCGCCATATTATTTGAGTCTACATCTTGTCACCACTAAAATTTGAAAAATAATGAGAATTCAATGAGATAACATGTGGGAAAGGCTTGTAAATGGTAAAAGTCATTCTGGAGAAGAAAAAAAAAGTGAGACATTATTCAATAGGCCATTTGTACATAGTAAGATTGTACTCCCATACAGAAGTGGCTCTGCGTTGCTATATCCAGCTTTCTGAAAATATGAATTCAGGCTATGACTTTCCCAGCAGGAGGGCACCCAGTCCAACTGCAGGAGACTCAGCAGGCACTGGCCTTTGTATATTCATTCAACAAGTATTAATTTGGCATTAATGTAGCTGACACTGTTCTAGGCACAGGTACACAGCATGAACAAAAACAAAATCTAGGCTCTCTTGGAACTTTTATGTGCATGACTAGAGACATGTTATGCTAGTAAGAGCTAAGAAAAGAATAAGTAAATCTAGGTAAGGAAAAAGACAGTAATCAGGAGGGTAAGAGATTTTTTTAGGGGAGGCCTCTCTGATATGGTAAACTTATGTAGAAACCTGAATGAAGGGAACAAACCTTACAAATATGTGTGAAAGGATATTCCAGGCAGTGGGAACAACCACTGCAAAAGCCCTGAGATGGTATCATGCTCACTGTGTCCATGACCAGCAGGTAGGCTGGTACAGCTGAGATGCAGGCAGCAATGAGAAGAGTGATAGGAGAAGAGAGCAGAGAGCCAGAGGGGTCCCTATCAGGTAAGGTGTGGTGGACCACAGAAACAACTTTAGATTTACTCCAAGTGAGAAGAGACACCAAAAGAGGTCTTGAACAGAGCAGAAGCATAACACAATCTATCTTTTTAAGAGATCAGGTAGCTGGGTGTAGAATACATCATGGAAGGGAAGCAGGAGCCTATATAGAACGCTTTTGCAGAAGTCCTGGCAAGAGGTGATGCAGCGTGGACTCAGGCTGTGGTGGTCAGAGGGTTAGAAGTGGCTGTATCCTGGATCTTCTTCAAAATCAGTGCCAGCAGATTTGCCAACAGATTGTGGTAGTGGGTGGGAAGTAAAAAGGAGTCAAGAAAGAGATGGATTATACTGTTTCCAAGCAAACAAAACAACAATTTTACAATTAGTTTTGCTGAAAGATAAACAAAAAATAGGTCATCTTTAGCACCAGGTTTTCAATGTCCTGGCGAAAGGAAAAAAAATTATTTTTTAATGCCAGTAATCGCTTTAGAAATTATTTAACTGTCATATAAATGTACTGATTTGGGGGAAATATTATGAGATGCACAAAAGCAACTCAAATTCTATTTTCTTTAGTTAAAGCTTTATAACTAAGCACAGCTGCAGACTACCTAGGCATAATTATAGCTTCCCCTGGCAGGCAGGCCCCTTGGTTTGAAGCATAGCATTTCATTAATAAAATGAAAGAACGTATGAAATTGTATTTTTAAACAGTTGAAATGGAAGGAGACTCTTAGGTGGCAGGCTCTCTTGACTAGGCCACAACCTAGTGTGTTCAAGTGTCACGTGAACGTCGCCTGTCACACATCCCATTCTAGCACGAGTGAGGCTGGCCTTCCCATGGGGTGTTCAGGTAATACACTGGGCCTTCTTAATGCAGACACTCTTGTAATTTCACAGCATTACAGGGAAGGAAAAGGCACAACCTGTGGGCATCCTTACTGCACTCACGTTCTACATGTATCTTTGTTTTGTCAGACTAGCAGGTTACCAAGAAGCAGTATTAAAAGAAAATGCATGCAACTGACAAAAATTATGTTTCCACTGTCCAGTGATTTCTCATTTATATCTGCTCAACTATTTGCATTTCACTGTATTATTAAATTATTGCATATACTAATTAGCACCACAACTCCCAAAACATGACATTTTCAATTCCTCCTGGAGCTACCAACAAAATCCAAGTACTTTTTTTACAAAAGTAAAAATCTATGTTTGTTCTCTGTGGGATTTAATCCTTGATAAAGAGAAGAAAATTTAATTTTATGTTGTTTCAAATTACCCATTTTACAGATGAGAATTAGATTTTCTCCCTAGACCCTAACGTTACATACTAAATCACAGCCCTTCAAAGTAAGTAAACTGAAATGTTTTCAGAAATGAAATAATTGACGAAGTCCTGTTGTTTTTAACACAGGACTGTGTAATAGCTGTTGTTTTTAACACAGCTCCCTTAAAACCTAGAGATAAGTGATGTTTGTGAATAACAATGTAAGAATGGATTTAGTAACTCCATAGAGTTCTTTTCAAATGCTCATAAAACGTTTTTTAATTAATCCAGTGGTAAGTCGTAAAGAAAATCATACAGCAATATTCTCTGGCTACGGGAAATAAAGAAATTAAGAGCAAAACCAAAAACTAACCACCTAAAAATTTTAAAACACTCTTCTGAATAACTCAATATCTAAGAATAAAATTATAGACTATTTAGAAATTAATGATGGTTTCCACTAATAAAAACCAGAACTTCTAGGGGCTTCCCTGGTGGCACAGTGTTTGAGAGTCCGCCTGCCGATGCAGGGGACACGGGTTTGTGCCCCGGTCCGGGAAGGTCCCACATGCCGCAGAGCAGCTGGGCCCATGAGCCATAGCCGCTGAGCCTGCGCGTCCGGAGCCTGTGCTCCGCAACGGGAGAGGCCAAAACAGTGAGAAGTCCGTGTACCGCAAAAAAAAAAAAAAAAAAAAAAAAAAACAGAACATCTTAGAGAAGTGACAGATTCCAGATCTGGGGCAAGAGTTGTACAATGTAAGTCTGGGACATTTTGTTGTTCCAGAAAACAAGTTATCAAAGACTACAGGGGTCACATGAAAAGGACCTAGGATCAATGCAGAGGGCTTCCAATGGCCAAAGATGGGACAATGTGAACACTGAAAAAGTAATGACAATGGATTGAAACACAAACATATTAAAATCTATGCATTTTTAATAACATTCTAGAGATTTCTAGAGTACCAACTCACTTTGAAATATTGTAAGTAAGAGATTCCAGAATTTATCCTGCCCTCCTCTATGAAATCTATCTCAGGGTAAGCATTTAGTTGATATAAAGAATTAATAGAATCAAAACTCCCCACTTTGCAACCTCTAATGAAATAATGCATCTGGGCAATGATCATGGATGGCTGCTAACACCATTAGGTAAGACTACTGTAATGGGGAACCTTATAATGGATGGATCAGGCTGAAAGCACCTGAGCACATTGATCAATCTTAACAGCATAAGAAGAGAAATAATCAGACATTACAGGCCTCTTGATATTATAAGAAGTGCACAGCACCAGCTATGAGAGATTCTTGCCAAAAATATTAAAACTCAAGCCTGAATCTGATCAAGCCTTTAGTTATATCACCAGTATACAGGAAATCCAGGGATAAATGAACATGTTAAACAACACCATGGAGATAAAATCAGCCAAATTTTACACAACAAATGGCCATTCCATTTCTTTACCAAAAAACAAAGACAGAAAGAGAAAAAGGAGGAAGGAATGATATAGGTTGAGAGAGACATGTCAATCATATACTATGTATGGACCTTATTTGGCTGCTGACTCAAGAAACCAAGTGTAAAAAGATGTAAGTGGGGGAAATTTAAACACTGGCTGGTTATTAAATGATACAGAGAATTTTTGTTACTTTCCCCATTTGGAGATGATGATGTTTCTTTAAGAGTTCAAGTCTGTTAGAGATGCAAATAGAAGTGCTTACAGATAAAATAATAAGTCTGACTTTGCTTTAAAGTAGTCCAGAAGGTTGAGAGAATAAGGTATGGATACACAAGAATGGACCCATTTGTTGAAATTAGTGACATGAAACTAAGGCTTCATTATTCTAATCTCTCTACGTTTTTGCATGATTAAAATGTTTCATAATAAATTTTTTTAAAGGATAAGAATGACAATGAGAATACCATACATCAAAACGTATAAGATGAAAAGTGACATCAGCATCACGGCAAAGTAAGACGTCTACTGTTTTGTCCTCTCTGTCACCACCAGCACCACCACCTCCCGCCAACAATAATAATGCAGCATCCATCCACCAACAGAAGTGCCTTGTGGGAAATACAGAATCCAGCACTATATGTCAAGAGACCCAGGAGGAGTCTCACTCATCCAGCATTAGGTAATAGACATACAGACCTCAGTCCTGGTTGTGGACCCTGCAGTAGCCCATGAACTGGCTCCAGCCACTCTTGGCTATGGTCTGGGAGCCCCTGGAAAACACTGTCTTAGACAAATACCCAAGAACACGAGAGCCTTTGTGGAAGGCCAGGTCACCAAAGTGGTTCCAGTATACCCTTGGAGGGGGAAAAAAAAAGAATTTGATGCTTTGGAAAGCGTAAGAAGAACAGCTTGACTTTACCTGCAGCACCTCTCCCCCAAGACAACAAAGCTTATGGCCAAGAGAGTTTCTCCACCTGTGATTTCTCTCGCCAGGGAAAGTAGAAGGATGTAAGTGAGGACCCAGCTTCCCCAGCTGTGTGGGATACTGCCGAAGAGGCTCATTTCTCTCTCCCCCCACTCGGAGTACTAAATCGTGAGCTGCATGATTTGGGGGCAGGAAGAGGCTGGGAATGTGCGGCAGACAGGACTCTCAGAGGATATTAAAAAGGACACAGGTCCTACTCATTGTGTCACAGACTCCATCAAGAAGATCACCCATGATCCCCTGGGAATGCCTCACCTGTGGATCCCCCCCAACTAGCCCATGGGCACTACCAGCATGCCTCACCTCCACACATCCTGACCCTGTGGCTAGCTCCCTGTGCATGTCCCCAGTTACAGTGGTGAAAGTGAGCTTTGGCAGATGGCTGGTGAGAACACATAGAAAGCTGGCCCAAATCTGTGAGGCAGGGAGAGATCACAAACTTGAGCTTTAGTGCCATCTTTTGGAAAACAAAAGGGAGAATGTCAGCACCTGTCCTAGTGTGTTGCAGGATCAAGGGAAAACATTCAAGCTTAAGAATTCTGACAAAAGGAAGCAAAAAATGTGAGCATGTATATCCAGAGAAGGTCTGAGAAAGCCTCAGAATCACTAGCAGAACCGACAGAAGGTACTTCTCTCCTGAAGGCAGTTAGTGAAATGAAGGAGGTAATTACTATTTCAAATGTGAAGACTCAGTGCAACACTTAGAGCATCAACAGCAAATGTACCAACCAGAATAAAAATCTGTGAGATAGAACACAGGAACTTTGAAATGATCCATTCAAAGGAGAAGAAAATCATGAAAAAAAGAAAGCCTACATGATCTATGGCATATCATGTAAACAACCAGCGACTGAATTATTGGAGTTCAAGGAGAAGAGAGGGAAAAGGGGGCAGAAAGCTTACTGAAAGAAAAAATGGCTGAGAACTTCCCAAATCTGGTGAGAAATTTGGATAACCAAGTTCATGAAGCTCACTGGTCACCAAACAAAACCAACTAAAGAAATCCTCTCGAAGATACATTAAATAAAGCTTTCAAAAATCAAAGTCTAATAATCTTAAAAGCAGCAAGAAGAAAGAAGGTTTTAACTTCCAAGGGAACCTCCATAAGGGTATCAGTGGATTTCTCAGCAAAGAGCTTACAGGCCATGAGAGAGTGGAATGATACATTCAAAATGTTGAAAGAAAAAAACCACCAACCAGGAACAGTCTATCCAGCAAAGTTATCCTTCAGAAATTCAGGAGAATTAAAGACTTTCCCAGACAAACAAAAGCTGTGGGGATTCAAAACCAGTATGATGAAAACATACAGCACACTGGTAAAGGTAAGAATACAGTCAAATTCCGAATATTCTAATACTTTAAATACTCTAATACTCCAAAAACCCCCATCGAAATGGGTAGGAGATGCTAAGACACAAACTCACCATAAACCCCACCCCCCGCATGGTGACACACAACATGGAAGGAATTCACAACTCCCACTCCCTGAGGAGTGAAGGATTTGGACCCCACATCTGGTGCCCAACTTCCACCTGAGAGATGGATTCCCAAAACATCTAGCTTTGAAAGCCAATAGGCTTGTGTCCACAAGAATCCACAAAGCAAACTGAGAGAGTTCTTAAAGGGCTCAGGTGGACTCACCATGGCTAATCCCTCAGGGCCCAGCAAAGAGGCAGCAGACAGAAAAAAGCCCAGTCTTTCCATGAATGAGGTCTATTTGCTCATCTTAAAAGCTATGGCCAGAAGGACAGACTTCTAATTTAAAATACATCAGAAGTCACTCTAATACTCTCCAGAGAACACAGAAACAATCTCTAGTAAGTATATCCAACAAAATAAGAAAGAAAACCCAAATAAACACTTTAAGAATGAGCAAGAGGCCATACTCACAAATTCGGGAAAATTTTTTTAACGTAAAATAATAATATTGAGTTACAATAAAGCAAAAATCTAGATGAAATGGATGATTTCTAATAAAAATGACCCAAATTAACTCAAGAAAATAGATAAAATACAAAAATACTAATAATCACAAAATGAATAGAAATGATAGTTTAAGATCTAACCCCAAAAAGGCATCAGTCCAGATTGTTTTATTTATTATTCTTACTTTTAATCATTCAAAAATATCAGTAGAACAGAAAATATACCAGGCACTATTCTTAATGATTGAGATTCAGCAATAAGCCAACAAAAAAATCCATACTCTCAGAGTTTACATTCTAGAGGTGATGAGGGTGACAAGTGGTGGAGGAGAAATACAAATAATAATAGAATAAATAAGTAAAATATATCATATGTTACATGGTATGTAGGTTGGATAATAAAAGCCTTCTACCCCACCCCAAAGACGCCCATGTCCTAATCCCCCAGACAAATGATTATGTTACTTCATGTGACAAAAGGGACTTTGCAGATGTGATTAAGAACCTTGAACTGGGGTACTTCCCTGGTGACGCAGTGGTTAAGAATCTGCTTGCCAATGCAGGGGACATGGGTTCAAGCCCTGGTCCGGGAAGTTCCCACATGCTGCAGAGCAACTAAACCCGTGTGCCACAACTACTGAGCCTGCACTCCAGAGCCCGCAAGCCACAACTACTGAGGCCCGCACGCCCAGAGCCCGTGCTCCGCAACAAAAGAAGCCACTGCAATGAGAAGCCCATGCACCACAACAAAGAGTAGCCCCCTCTCGCCACAACTAGAGAAAGCCCGCATGCAGCAACAAAGACCCAACGCAGCCAAAAATGAATTAATTAATTTTAAAACAAACAAACGAAAAAAAAGAATCTTGAACTGGGATAATTCTCCTGAATTATCTAGGTGGACCCAGGGTAATCACAGGGTTTCTTATAAGAGGAAGGCAGGAGGGTTAGAGTCAGACAGACAGATTTCAATGTGCTACACTGTGACTCTGAAGATGGAGGAAAGGGCCAAGAGCCAAGGAATGGAGGCAGCCCCTTCAAAGCTGCAAAAAGCAAGGAAACAGATTCTTCCTGAAAACCTCTACAAGGAACCAGTCCTAACACTTTGATTTTAGGACTTCTGATCTCCACAACTATAAAAAATTTGTATTGTTTCAGCCACTAAATGTGTGCTAATTTATTACAGCAGCAATAGGAAACTAATACAGATGAAAAAAATAAGTAAAGCTGAGTAAGGGTGTGGGCTGACCTGGGAGTACAACAGCCTTAAATTAGTTAGAGTGAGTCTCATTTCTAATAAGCCTTGTTAGGTAAAGTGTTCCAGGGCATAGAAGAAAAAGTATGATAAACTACATCATGAACAAAATTCAAAGACAACAGATAGAAAATTAGGAAAAAATGATATACAAATGGCAAATAAGCATATGAAAATTTATGCAATTTCAATAGTACTGAAAAAAATGGAAATTAAAACAATAAAATAAAATTTCTGTTTAACAGAATGACAAAATTTTTAATTATTATCATCCAGCACAGTTGAGTGTGTGGATAAAGGGCAATCTCTTAAATGCTTGAAAGAATTTTAAATTTGTGTGGTCTTTTTGGAGAGAAATTTGATGACTGCTATAAAATTTTCAAATATTCATACCATTAATTACATTCCTAAGAATCATCTTATAAAAATGTTTACACTCAGAATCAAAGAAGAAGTAAAATGGGAAGATAGCCCATGTTCATAGATAGGAAGGCTGAATATTGTTACAATGTCAGTTCTTTCCAACTTGACCTACAGATTCAATGTAATCTCAGTCAAAACCCTAAGTTATTTTCTTGAATATTGACAAACTGATTCTAAAGTTTGTATGGAGAAGCAAAAAGACCCAGAATATACAATACAATATTGAAAAAGAACAACGAAGTTGGAGGATTGATATTACCTGACTTCAAGACTTATAAAGCTACATTAATGAAGACATTTTAGTATTGGCAAAAAAATAGAAAGATAGATCCATAGACAAAATAGAGAGCCCTGAAATAGACCCACATAAATACAGTCAACTGATCTTTGACAAAGTTGCAAAAATAATACAGTAGAGCAAAGATAGTCTCTTCAACAAATAGTGCAGGAACAACTGGACATCCACATGCAAAGAAAGATGAATCAAGACACAAACCTCACATCCTTCAGGAAAAATTAACTCAAAATGGATCAGAGACCTAAATGTAAAACACAAAACTATAAAACTCATAGAAAATGGCATAGAAGAAAGACACGAATACAATACCAAAGACATGAACCATGCAAGAAATAATGGATATGCTGGGTTTCATTAAAATTAAAAACTTCTGCTCTGTGAAATATCAAAAGATTTCGAAGACAAGCCAGACTAGGAGAAAATAATAGCAAAAAAACACATTTCATAAAGGATTGTTATCCAGATATTTTGGGGGTATTCTTAAAAATTCAACCATAAGAAGACAAATGACCTGATTTTAAAATATGCCAAAGATCTTAACAGACGCCTCACCAAAGAAGATGAAGATATACAGATGGCAAATTAGCATATGAAAATATAGTCCACATCCTATGTCATCAGATAAATACAAATGAAAAATAAGATACCACTACATGCCTCTTAGAATGGCCACAATCCTGAATAATGACAACACCAAATGCTGACAAGGATGTGGAGCAACAGAAACTCTCATACGTTGTTGGTAGGAATGTAAGATGGTACAGCCCCTTTGGAAGACAATTTGGTGGTTTCTTACAAAACTAAATACACTCTCAGCATACAATCCAGAAACTGTACTCCTTGGTATTTACCCAGAGGAGTTGAAAACTTAGGTACACACCAAAAAAGCCTGCACATGAATGTTTATAGCAGCTTAATTCATAACTGCTGAAACTTGGAAGCAACAAAGACGTCTGTCTGTAGGGAAGTGGATTAAAAAACTGTGGTAAATCCTGACAAATATTATTCACCACTTAAAAAAAAGCAATATCAAGCCATGAATAGACATGGAGGAAACTTAAATGCATATTGTGAAGTGAAAGAAATTAATCTGAAAAGACTACATACTGTAAGATTTCAATTATATGACATTCTGGAGAAGACAAAATTATGGAGATAATAAAAAAAAATCAGTAGTTGCCAGGACTTGGTGGTTTGGGGAAAGGACAGATGATTAGGGAGAGAGCACAGAGAATTTTTAGGGCAGTGAAAATACTCTGTATGGTATTATAATGATGGATATATGTTATACTTGTGTCCAAACTCACAGAATGTACAACACCAAGAGTGAATCCTAAGGTAAACTATGGACTTTCAGTGATTATGATGTGCCAATTTAGGTTCATTCTTAGTAAACAAAGCAAAACAAAAAAAAACCATTCTGGTGAGTGATGTTCATAACGGGGGAAGCTGTGCATGTGTGGAGGCAGGAACTAAACAGGAAATCTCTACACCTTCCTCTCATTTTTATTATAAACATAAAACTAAAAAAAATTAAGTCTTTAAAAAAAATCTTACATGAATGTCAAAGAAATACATGCAGTGTTCACTGCAAAAATAATAAAAACAACTTAAATTTTAACTAATGGGGAATTGTTAAATAAATTATGACATATCCATAAAAAGGAATACCATACAACAATTAAAAACAATTTAAGGTAGATCTATTTATACTAACATGGAAAGATATTCACAGCACATTATTAAGTGAAAAACTTAAGTTACATAATTATGTATATACTATGGTATGCAGCCTCTCAGATGGCTCCCAATAATCACCATATTCACACCTTTGTGTAATCCCCTCCTCTTGAATGTGGGATGGACCTACCAATTTACTTCTAATAAATAGAATATGGTCAAAGTTATGGGATATCACTTCTGAGATTAGGCTACAAAGAGACAGTAGCTTCCTCTTGCTTAATATAATGGAAGCCAGCTGCCATACTGTGAGTTGCCCCATAGAGAGACCCCTGTGTCAAAGAACTGAGGGAGATCTCCAACCAACAGGTAACTGAGGTTCTAGTCCAACAGCCTCATCAATAACTGAATCCTGCCAACAACCACATGAGAGAAGTTGGAAGCATATTCTTCCCAGGTGAGGCTTCATCTGACACCACAGCCTCAGCCAGCATCCTAACTGCAGCCTCACGAGAGACCTGGAAGCAGAGGATCCAGCTAATCTACACCCAGATTCCTGGCCCACAGAAATTTTGAAATTATGTTTTTTGTTTCAAGTTACTACATTTGGGGTGGGGGGAAATTTGTTACACAGCAAGAGATAACTAGTACAATCCCATTTTTATATTTAAAAAAAGTTAAACTATGTTATGTATATGTATGGAGAGGGTGGGAACTTGCATGCAGGGATAGATGTGTGGAAGGAGAACATCCAACTGCTAATGGACTTTCTGGACTACAGAATTAGGAGAAAAGGAAAATTGTACTTTTTATTTCCATACTGTTTGAATTTATAACAATAAGTCCGTATCATTTTCATAGTCTAAATATATATTTTCTTGGAATTTTTCTGTATAATTACCCTTGTATCATGTTCTTGACTGGTAATAGTGAGGTACTACTCTGATTGTTTAGCCAAATGTGGTGATGGATTTTTCACCGACCCACTCACACGCTCCCTCTCTTGTAACAGGTATATTCTTTCAAGGACAGAGATACCACCAATGAAATGAAGCAAAACTAATTGACCCTTACAGGAACTTAACCTCTGGTTTTAATAAACTTTTGTTAAAAGTAGGTTTTAGGTTCCATAATCAGCTCCAGTAACCCAAAACCTCAAATCATCAGGATAATTTTTTCTATATTCTGAACAACTTTAGTCTTCCAATCTCAGAAAAGAACATCACCACAGCCAAGAAACCTGAAGTCATATACTGTTCCTTTCTTTCCTTCAGCAACCACATCCCATCAACCGTGTTTGTCTTGAATCACCACTTTTCTCTACTTTCATGCTACTGCCTCAATCCAACCACTATCATTGCTCCCCTAGACCACTGCAATAGTTCTCTGACTGGTCTCCCTGTTCCCACATCTGCTCACCTATAAATCATTCCTCATACAGGCCAGTATGGTTTCTTTCCTTTACTTTCTATTTTGAAATTATTTCAGACTTACAGAAAAGTCGTGACACCAGTACAAGAATAAACAAAGAACCTCTCTGTACATTTCCCCCAAATCCCCAAGTTAACATTTACCACATTTGCTTATCATTCTCTCTCTCCACACAATTTTTCTGAAGCATTTTATATATCTTGTTACCAAGGCTGTTGCCCCAGAATCACACCCCTGCCCCTCCCTCAAATGGAAACCAATTGCTCTTATCTAAATTTCAGGAGGAAGCTGCAAAGAGAATAACAAGAACTGCTTAGAACCAACTAGGCCCAAGATGGTCAACATTTGACTTGCAATAGACCTTGAGCTTCATTATACACTTATTGTAATACATTAGCTAAATGACACACCCACCAGCACCATGATGGCTGACAACTGCCATGATAACAACTGGAAAAACCCATACAAGGACTGAAAAGGAGTGTTGCCTCGGTTCTAGGTTCAAACCACACCCCTGTTCTCAGATAAGTCATGAATATTCTTCCCAGTCTTTCCAGTTCCCTCCCTTTTACCTCAGCCCTCTTATGTATATGGCATCATATATACAGTGTCAGTCTGAGAAGCTGATTTGCAAACTAAGTTCCCACTTCCGCATTCCTTGGCCATTGAATAAAGCTTGTGCTGTTTTCAGTCTCAGCATTGGTTTTGTTATTGGCTTAGTGAATCCAAGGGGAAGGAGAACCTCCTTGGCAGAGACAAGGGGTCTCTGCCCGGGGCTAGGACCCCAGGGTGGGTCCAGGTGACCAATTCAGTAACAATCTCACCTTTTTACCCTTCAATACTTTCAGGCATATTTCCTAAAAGCAATAACTTTCTCTTGCATAAAGAGTACACTTAGCACAATTAACATTTCATCATAAAAAATGTAAAAAGTCAGTTGTACCTCCCTCACCATAATGATAAGCAAAGCCTTTCAGGTTGTGATGTCTTAACAGTTACTGCATGAGTGCTAAATGTTGCTTTTAATTAAACAATAAAGAATGTAACGTCATTTCTAGTATCTTTTTTTATTAAAAAAAGAGTACACATCAAAAATCAGGAACTTAGCACTGATAATTCTATTATCTACGGACCTTATTCAAATTTCACCAGTTGTCCCAATAACAATGCTATCTTTTAAAGAGTAAACAAAATTATGCCATTCTCCTGCTATAAATACTCCAATGACTATCTATTATATTGTAATACTATCCAAAATTCTTTACTTTGGTGGAAAAGGCCCTGCATGTTCAGATTCCTGCCTGTTTCTCCATCATCATCATCGCCCCCTAACACTCTCCCCATCCCTCACTTTAATCAAGCCCCACAGATCTTTTTTCTACCCCAGAGCCTTTGCACTACCATCGACTGTCTGGAATGGTCTTTCCCACAGATCTTCAATGGTGACTCCTCATCACTCAGGGCAAGTGTCCCTTTCTCCTTGACTCTATGTTATGTTGCTTTCTCCTTGTATGATTTTTAGGAAGGGAGGTAGGGATATGTAATTCTAGGCTGTTATCATGTTCCTACAAGAACTCTAAAAGACTGAATTCTTTGTACTTTTGTGTCTATTTTGTTGTATTCAATTTATTTATAAATTGTTAATCAGCATATGGTACATACAGGATATTCAAATTAAATAAAACCCCTCTTCTTAAATCTCTAAATAAAGAGCAACGTATACTACCATATTATTATTCTTGAATATTTATCACAAAGTTGGTGTCATTAACGCAGCAGTGATTTCTTTCTCTCTTTGACATATTAACAGTGTAAAAGAATAGGCATTATTTCCCAAATGCAAGCTTACCTATAAGTATTCAACGATGAAGCTCTGATTACAAGATGTGATTCTAAGGACATAAATTAACTACTTTGTTTCAATAACCATGTATCATCAATGTTAATGTGTAAGGCATTTATATAAGGGGTGCCCTAAACATTGCTCAGAACTACAGCAGAATCATGAAAACAGTACCAGAGAACAACATGTTAATTCTAAAAATGACACGATAGGAAGTAGAAAATGATTACTACTATTATTTTGGGCTTTATGACATTTCTCTGTAGTGCCATCCTGTGTTGCCCCTACTTCAGGTAGCAATCTCTCGCCTTCCTACGCTCAATGACAAGGATTACATGTTTGAATAAAATGTCAACAACCCACATTATGCAGGGTAATGGGAATCCATCATCTAAATATCGTTGCAACTAAGGACTGTCATGTTCAAATTCTCCCTCACTATTCATAGCTGAGAGAAACAACATGTTTAAGACCTTGCCTGAGTTTTCAGCTAAAAACCACTTGATTTCAAGGTGACAGAGTATGTTCTTAAGAGCTGTTACCACCTTGGATAATTATAAAGCTAGAGAAAGGCTGTGAGAGGGAACAAAAGAAGATTAACCAAGGCGGGGTCGCCAGTGACCCAGAACTAAGAAAGATGCCAATTGGGAAGAAAATTGAAATAAGGTGCATGTGAGGAAACCTTTATCAACAATTAAAAACAAAGAGCTTACTTCATCCTTTTGAAAGCTATAGACATTTGTGGCTAAAAACAGAGGATTTTGAATACCGTCAAGGTCACAACTGCAAATAGTGAGTTGGTTGGCAGTATTAAAAAACACAAAGAACAAAAGGATAAAAGTAACCAAAACAATTGTTGAAATGCAGAACAGGGAACTGGGAACAAGACATTTGGCCTTGGCACAAGCCGGAGGGCATGGAGAAACTGTTTACCAAAGCTCTGGGGCTGTGTGCTGTATTGTTGTTTGCTGTTGTTGCCTGAAGATTTTGGCTAGTTGAAGTCAGTACTACTCTTTTTCAAGTTAGTTCAATTCAACTAATATATTCTAAACCAGTGACCTCTAAATCCTAGTTCACCAGGATACGGGGAAAAAAGATACTCAAACTTTTTATTTTTTATCTCTCTTTTAAAATATCTACCTTGTAGATGTTATAAAATGTATGTTCTATATTAGAACAACAGTACACATAAATTACTATACCAACAAGCCTATAGTGAAGATAAATAATCAAAAATTGTTTACTGGGCTTCCCTGGTGGTGTAGTGGTTGAGAGTCCACCTGCTGATGCAGGGGACACAGGTTCGTGCCCTGGTCCGGGAAGATCCCACATGCCGCAGAGCGACTAGGCCCGTAAGCCACGGCCGCTGAGCCTGCGCGTCCGTAGCCTGTGCTTCGCAATGGGAGAGGCCGCAACAGTGAGAGGCCCGCGTACGGCAAAAAAAAAAAAAAAAAAAAAAAATTGTTTACTGAGAAGGGGTATGTGATCAAAAATATAGATTGTGATTCAGTAGGTCTAGGGTGGGGTCCAAATGACTCTGGTGGACATTTTTAACATATTTATTCATTTTAATCCTTTCAACAATTGTACCATTAGGTTATACAATATTCCAAGGCAGGTATTATAACTATTCCCATTGTCCAGATGAGAAAACTGAGACATAGCAAGGTTAGGTCATTCCCCAAGTTCACACAACTAGTGAGTAAGGGAAGCAGAATTCAAATACAGGCAGTCACACCAAAGCCAGGGTTCTTAAGCACTGCACAACAGTCTCAAGAAGTTAGGGAACTCTGACTGATGGAAAATAGTTAAGCAATAGAGATTGGAGAACTGAAAATCCCAGGTAGGAGAGATGGGTGGGCGTCCAGTGGGGAGTTTCACCAGTCTGAGTTACCCCCTAAACTCAAGGTTTTCTCACTCATGAGTACCAAAGTATACTCCTCAACAATCCCTCACATGTTAGTCACATTTGATTGGTTTTGTGAGATGGGACAATTCTAGAAAGACAAAGATAGGAAATAAGATGCAAACACTGCTTCAATAAAATATCACCCAACCAGAGCAGCTCACTGTCATTTTTTTTTAATAGAAGGATTTCACCGTATGGAACTAATTATCGCCATCTGCCGTTCCATACTTCTATTTCCTCTCTAACAGCTCATTCTTCAAAAACTCAGTAGCTTCCTCCCTTTACATTTGTAAATGCTGTTGACTATGGATAAAATCCATGTTTACTTTCTATTCAAAACCTCATAGGAAAGCTTGTTTTAATCATCCACAGATGTTTCATTCAGTTCTGCTTAGCTTGGCACAGAACTTCAGAGGGAAATAAAAGAAAAATCTTTATTTTATATTTCAATTGTAGATTGTTACAGACTAAATAAAACGCCAAATTGTTACTGGAAACAACACAGCCACTGTAATAACGATAGTCGACATCTCATTTTTACAATTATAATTTTTTCTGGCATTTGTTGAACTCAAGATGGTTTCCATATTTTACAAAGGGCTTTCTTCCCCTTCTCTGAATGAACCTGCATTGAAGCCATAGAACTTTGTACTTTATTCTTAATACAGTCTTATACATTTGAGAAATATTGATATTGTTGCATGATACATAGTGATTAGGCTTTTAAATAATACTTTCCACCTTCTGGTATCATGTTTTGATACATGTTATCCTTTTGAATTCCTTTTAAAACACCCATTAACCCCAAATCCACTCTATACATATCTACTACCTCTATGGGTCTGTTCTTCCTGGCTTTCCTTTTTTTTATTTAACTAAAGAACAATTGATTATATATAAACATTCGCTGTGAATTGCATTTACACTTCAGTTATTAAATATAAGGGGTGAAAGCAGCTTTTCTGGTGCAAAGTGTATTTCCATGAATTTGTGGTAGATTCTCTACTGATCTCTAATAACTTTGACATGAGTGCTTAATATGTACACCATTTCTTTATAATCCTACCCCTCCAAGCAACCCAAAGGTCACCTGATTCATTGATATCCTTAAATTTTCTAATGAGGTCCTTTCTCATTTCTTTTCATCCACTAATGTCAAGAATCAAACTACACTCCCGAAGACCTAAGTCCAAAATTTATCAAATATTTATCTCCTCCTAAGTCCAGCCAATCACACTGCTCCTTCAGAAGCATTTCATTTAAACTATATTCACACAGCAGAGTTCATTTTGACTTTTTCTCATTCCAATGTGTTAAAATATTATAAATATTAACTTGAGTTGTTTTTACCTTTGATTCAGTACACATGGTTCTAGATGTATTCTCTCAAAGCACTAGAAAGAGCCTCTGTACCTACTTTTTTAGTATCTCCTCAATGATGACCCCAGAATGAGACCAACTGGCTTGATTAGAGAGCCAATTATGGCTCCTTGTAATTGTTCCAACAGACATGCCAAAACCCTGGTTTGATTGTGCTTATTTTGCTTTAACAGAATTCTATCCTACTGTTCTTCTCCTACAAGTGTCTATTCAGAATACATGAGTTAAAGAAGTTGTGTGTTACCGGAGTGAAGAATGAATATATTAGGAGGGATGATCGAGATTTGGGTCTAAGAGAAGCCACGAAATCAAATAAAATGTTTTAAGTCTAAGTAGGAAAAGAAACAGTTTTCTTTACATCACCATATTTTCCTACGTAAAAGTGACAACCCTTCAAAGAGTTCTAAATTCTATGTTGATAGTGAAAAAGAATATTTTCTCAAATTATCTCACCTACAAGCTATATACAAATATGACCCAACCAAGACAATGAACAAATCTAGTAAAGACCTGACTGTACTTTTTGATGTCAAGGTGTAACTAAGATTCTCTGCCCTTAATTAAAGCTAATAGTGGTTATGAATAACTTAAGGGTTTTTTAAATTATTGCACAAGTCATTCATTTCAGAAAAGGGAGTAAGTTTTAGTCATCCTTTGATATCCAGACACTGTAATCAAGACAACTGGATTCCTATGAGGCAAAGACAGCAAATTATGATCTACCCCACAAGAATAAACAAAACTTGAATTCATAAACTAAAGAGTTTTTCCTGCTATAGACTTCTGCCACCATTAACATGGTAATGACACTAAAATCTTGTCCTCTGGACATGTGTCCCCTTTAAAGAAAGAAGAGAACTTAAGTACTTTAGCCCAGGGATCCCCAACCCCCGGGCCGTAAACTGGTAAGAGTCCGCAGTCTGTTAGGAACCGGGCCACACAGCAGGAGGTGAGCGGCAGACAAGTGAGAGAAGCTTCATCTGCTGCTCCCCATGGCTCGCATTACCGCCTGAACCACTTCCCCTACCCCCAGCCCATCCATGGAAAATTTGTTTTCCACGAAACAGGTCGCTGGTGCCAAAAATGTTGGGGACCACTTTAGCCTAATTTCTCTACGCGTATATAATATTGGAGGATCCTTTTATGAACATAAAATACAGGCCATTCGCTTTGAAAGGAAGAGTGAAAATAGAGTCGTCAAATTTCAAAGGAGATTGTGATTGACAGTCCGCCTGCCAATGCAGGGGATGCGGGTTCGTGCCCCGGTCCAGGAGGATCCCACATGCCGCGGAGCGGCTGGGCCCGTGAGCCATGGCCGCTGAGCCTGCGCGTCCGGAGCCTGTGCTCCGCAACGGGAGAGGCCACAACAGTGAGAGGCCCGCGTACCGAAAAAAAAAAAAAAAAAAAATACTGTAAGCCTATAAGAAGAGAGGCATTTTATTTTATACCATAGTTAAAAGTTAATATAATTTATTTTTTAATTCAGATATAAGGTTTTAAACATCTCAAATGTAAACAAGTAATACCTTGTAGGTGGATCAATTTAGAATATGTCAAGAAAGTTCCACCCACTTCTACCCAAAAAAGTCAGATGGTTTTTAGTTTCTTCATCTGTGAGATTCTCTATTTAATATCATATTTCCTCAAGTCTAAGATGTCATTAATTGTAAAACATTTGATTTACTAAGAAAAACATCATGCCACTTAAGTTATGATAGTCCATCAACGGTAAAACACATCCCATTTTGGAGACATTAAAATGTGAAAAAAAATGTGCATCTTACATTTGGAGAAATACAGTGAAGTCCTTTCCATATATTCACATAGAAACAAAACCCTAGTTCTGGAATACCGTAAAATACTTGCTTTGGGGGGATACAGAATGTATAATAAATGCTTTAAAGAAAGAAAGAAAAAGACATCTCACAGATAACGTAGCAAGTTACCTTGTCTATACAGGTTCAGAAATCTGTTTGAACTCTCCAATATATATTTCTCCCACTGTGGCCTTACATACCTATTTATTTTACCTTTAGTGCTGATTATAAAAGTAAAAAGTATTTATATTTTAAATTTTAAAACTTTAGAAAAAGGATCCTGATAAAGATCTGGCCTGATTTTGATCTGCAACAACACAGGCACTGTAAAAATAAATAACATTACAAAAAAATTTCTAAACCTTCTCTTTTTCTGTTGTTTTGTTCTTCACTTCTATATGGTCCCTTCCCACACACACAGGTGCTATTTATAGTTGCTGCTATAGCCTCCCTCCACCCCTACATTGTTCACCCAGCTTCTAGAGCCTTTGACCAACTTTCGACAGGAGACAGTCAACCTCAATCCTTCCATTTGATTCCTCTGAAGGAGGGAGGAGGGAAGAGGGAGGAGAGATGGGGGCTGATTAGAATTCAAAGGTAATAGGACTTGGGATGCAGAAACAGCTTCAGGGAAGTTCGAGGTTAACACAATTAATATTGTTCTAACTACTTCAACTATCTTACTGGCGCAAAGAAGCAAAGGATGGTTATGTTTCTCCTCTGAGCATTTAGTGCTTTCTAGTGGATCCCAAAATTTTGTTTTAATTAGCATAATACATATGCACACAGATTAAAGGAGGGACAACCTGTTGCCCCCATGGTCCAGGCAAAGTTCCATTGCTTATGAGGAAGGGACAGAAGCAGAAACCCTTCATCTCTGGAGTGAGGCAGGAAATCTTCCTGGGCCCAGGATTCTGCACTGATGCCAAGCAGAGGTCAGCTTCTGCTATGTGAGAGACAAGAAATTCTGTCCTACCTAAGACCAACCAGAGACACAAGGCAGAATTTGGCTGCCATGGGGAGGAGAGGAAGTAATGCTGAGAAAACCTTAACCCCAAAGCCCAGGCACACAGGAGCTGCCTAAGACTGAGGCTGGAACAATGCAATAGAGAACTCCCCGTGCCCACCAAGAGCCCAATACCAATTCATGCAACATGAAGTGATATTCCTCTGTGGCTCAGGCAGACAAGGTAGAATGGGAACATTGAGAAAAACCTTCTAGCACCCCCAGGTCCCACTCTAAGCACAAGGTAACAGCAGCCACCACTGGGGTAATCCGAGGCCTGTGATGAACTGAAGATAACCATAGCAACAACAAAGCCCAAATCTAGCTCAACGCCTGAATAGATTGATTCAACCTCCACACTATTGGCATGAAAGAAGAGAAGGCATGCCCATTACCAGGCAAAAATACTATTTAACTCAGTCTCTTCAATCTTCTACACATTATGTCCAGAATTCAACAAAAAGTAAAAAGATATACAAAAGAAACAAGATAAGGCAAGTCACTGTGAAATAATCAACCAACTAACAAGAGCAAACACAGAGGTGATTTAGACATTGGAACTATCAAATAGGGACTTTAAAATAAGTATGATCATAATATTAAAGGATCTAGAGGAAAAGATGAACAACATATATGAACACAGGAAATGTCAGCAGAGATACAAACTACAAAAAAGACTCAAATGGAAATGCTGTAAGTAAAAAAACATAGTATTAAAAATGAAGAATTCCTTTGATGGACTCATTAGCAGATGGGACACAATGAATCTAAAGATGAATTAGTAGAAAGTATCCAAACTGAAACACAAACACTCACAAAAGAATGAAAAGAAGTTTAAAAATAGATAAAAACAGAGCTGTAGGATCATATCAGATGGCCTAATATATATGTAACTGAAGTCTGAGAATGAAAAGAGAGAAAGAAATGTTTGAAGAAAGAATTTTTCAAAATTAATGAAAACCAATAAACCACAGACCCAAGAATCCCACAGAACCTCAAGCAGGACCTTTTTTTGAAAAAGGAAAAACAAACTACCAAAAAAACCACCTAGACACAACCCAGTCACACTGCTGAAAAAATACTGAAGACAGATGGAGAAAAAAGAAACATTACATTTAGAGGAAGAAAGCTGAGTGAAAATCTAGGAAGAAAGCTGAGTGGAAATCTAAAGTACCATCGCTTATATAATTTAATATCATAAAAACAAATTGTGACACTCATCTTGGTATCTTATTGAGTGTGTTTGATGTTTCCTCAGAATTTTCTCTGATATGACTATAGAAGTTAAGGAAAGAGACCTACTCTTATCCTTTTATTAATATTACCTTTATCGCTTTGCATAGTACTGGACAAAGCATGGGTATTCATTAAGTACTTGATATTCAGTAAGACTTCAGAGCAAACTTGCTTTTGCATTTTTTTTGCACGTTATCAGCGAGCTTTTCTCACAAGACAGTCTTAAAACATAAAAGTATTTTTAAATTACTTTTATGAAACTTCTTATCTTACATTCTCTACCTTTTACTTTTCTGAAATAAGAGACAAGATACACATTTGTGGAGTGGCCCCACATTTACCAAAATGAGGTCATGGAGCCTCTTCACTCTTGATATTTCCTCTCCCCAACACCTACATATTGAATTTTAGATAATATTATATTCACCAATGTATTGCCTTATTACCCACAATTTCTTATGTGTACTTTGTTTTTCCTCCACAGATCACTGATTCTTCAAAATAATATCTGTAATGTCTGTTTTATATTCTGTACATAACAGATACACAGTAAATTGCTTGGTTACTAATGTTAAACATGATTAAAATACCTAGGAAGGTCCAGCTCTGCCCTTTTAATTTTAGGTCACAGGCCCAAGAAGAGTGACCCTCAAATATGCAGATGTGGAGTCCTCTGTTGAACTTTACCCTGACCTTCATCCATCCTCTCAGCTGCTTGTAACCCTGCTGGCCTCAGTGTCACCTTTCTGGTCTCACATCTGTCCCAGCCCATGGTCAGATTTGAGGTTCCCTGATCTACTTCTTTATCTCTGATTCCTCCACCATCACTTTATTCCCTAGTCCATGGCCTATTTTCTTCCAAGCACTGTATTTGTTCACACAGGCTTTCTAGAACCTTCCTCATAAGCTACATACCAGGTTCTAATTCCAGTCCCAGGAGTCAGACTCTGGGAAGAGTTATCTTAAAAGTTCTGAAAACAAACAAATCGTACATAAAGCCCAAGTAAAAAGGTGATAATACCACATATGTAAGTCGTTCTTTTACTAGAATTATATTTAAGGGAAATGCAGCAAATTTTCACAAATTATCTATTAAATCAAAGAATATAATTCCAAAATTAATAGTTTAGCAGCATGTCTAAATAAATGGAATATTCAGCCTGCAAACTTCCCATAAAAGTAGAATTATTATTTCACAAAAACTTGTACCACTCTGAAGACTAGCATTTGCCAGTATGCTCTTGAAAACAAGTGTTCCTAAGAAAACTCCAACAATCTGAGCCTAAAAGATGAGAAACACTGAAGTGTCCAATCTATTTCTCTGACCCACCCAATGTACCACAGTTGATTCTTATTATTTGTGATAATTATATTCTATAAAGTTGCTGCAAACACTAAATTAGCAAATGCTGAACCACTAGCCCTAGAGGAAATATAGAGTTGGGTTCTTGTGAGCTTCTAGTCACAATATTTTCATCAACCAATCAATACATAACCTTGTTTTATGTTTAAAGACACCTTATTTGATATATATTGTCAAGTCACTAACACTGAACTCATGTCCAACAGTACTATAACTCATCCCTGACGAAGCTTACCTAACATGTATTCTCTCTGTAGGGCATATCACAGCCTTCTCGTGCTTAGGAACACTGGACAGCACATCAACATTACACTTGGGGGACATTTTATAAAAGCAAAGTCAACAAAAAGCAAAAAAATGTGGGAAATGTGGCACTCAATAGGCCACCAAAAAAACATTAGCAACTTGTTTATATAGTATCAGCACTGGAAGACAGAAGATGATCAGCTTCTTTGACCTCAGCTAGGAACATGCATGTAGGGTGACTCACATTTTTCATCAATCTGTGCATGTCCACAAATGACTGCAAATGCACTGTGAGTATTGATCTTGTGGTTACAAATAAATTTTAACAAGTAGGCAAGTTCTCAAATACATAATCCATGAATAATAAGGATCAACTGTATCCCCACCTCAAATATCTTCCTCGATGGCCCAATCTGATATATACCTTGAACCTCATCTCGCCTCTCAGTTTACTTGTTACTTATGCATCAACCTCACCCCTTGGTTTCAATGTGTGTCTTCATCCTTCTACTCATTGCTTGGTCCTAGGGTCCTTGACCCAGCAATGCAGTCACATGGATGAGCCTGGGGAAGGCCCATCCTGCCTCATGCATAGGCACTGCCCTGGACACCATCTCCACACAGCTCTTGATTTCCACTATTTCAACAACATCCATGCAAAACCTAAATTCACAGCCCATTATCACTTTCTTCTTCAATCTACTAGTATTTTCAGAATCTAAAACCTCTCATTGGAAAAGCTTAAAGGATGAGTCGCTGAAAACAAGGATGATTATCTGGACCATTTAGTTCTAAACTACTTTTAGATCATTTATAATTTTTTTAGGTCTGGGAAACCCGCAATAATTATCCCAACTCTACTTTCTCTTGCTAAGAGAAACTTGGTCAAATACTGCCTATTTTTCTTCTCCATAGAGAAGTATTAAGTCTGTGGGCCTCTGCTTTCCTTTGGGCATATTGAAGCTGTCGATAAAAACAGACAGATATATAGACATGATTATTCATTGGTGAGCTAATTTATTTTATCGACTCTTTGTTTTAGTTCCCTCTGTAACTGAGACAGGGAAGAGGAGACTGGAAAAACTAAAGCACTGAAGTTTAGACACCTTGAGCTGCGTGAACAGAGGTGCACCGAAAGCTTCATAAGGTATAATATCACAAGTCTAAGGTTTGGAAGGAACTTAAAGGTCTTCACCTTTAAACTGTGGGCACCATCAGAGTCAGGCTCAAGGTTGGCTTTGTTCACCACTGTGAGCCCAAAACATCAATACTTTGCCTAGCACACTGTAGACAGTAAAAAATATTTAGTTATTTCTCAGCAATAAAATAAATGATATATAAAACATGTGGACATACCTCAAAAAATGTTAAGTGAAAGAATCCTCACACAAAAGGCACATTCTGAATGATTCCATTTAAAAGAGGATCCAGAATAGGCAAAACTAATCTATAGTGGAAAATAATCACAATAGTGGTGCCCTGGTTGGGGTCAGGAGAAGAATGCAGATTGGAGATTGCCTGGGATGGGGTACCTTTAACAAGCCTCTCCCCCAGGTTTTCTGATGTGTGACCAGATTTGGGAATGACAGATCTGCTCCAATCATTAGAAAGTCTTCTTTGGGATTGGCTCATTTCATTTTTGGAAAGCTCTATTGAATTATTTTTTTCCTTCCATTGAACTAGAATCTACCTCACTGGGATCTACCACTCATCTTATTTTCGGAGCCATAAACTGAAACCCTCTCCATTATAATAATTATAGCTTTCATTATTAATGCTTATTACATTATGTTAGGTAGTATGTTCTGTGCTACACTCAATATGCATTATCTCGCGGCAGCCTTTTAAATTTCATCCCCACGCCCTCCCATCTTCCTTCCTTTCCTTATACCAAGCACTTAGAGGAGCTTCGACTTTCAGGAAATTATGACATGGCTTCTAGTCACCTCTCCATCTTTTTCAGAAAGTGGTCACAAAGTGAATCTCAGACATTCTACTCTGCTGTGAATGAGTTTCAAATCTTTTTCTGAAAGTAGGTATTGACAGAAGTGGACACTAAGCAACATAAAAAGGAGAGCCTAGAACCAAATAGAGAATATTTGGCTACTGTTCTACCTGACACCAGTCCTACTTAAAAGGAGATAGTGTGTTCCTCTATTCAGCCAAATAAAAGAGTTCAAGCGATCTGGAAACCACAGTTTCTACTGTTTACAATTTAGACATGTTTGACTGAAATTTAAAATGAATCCTTTCAGCTGCCATGTTCCATGACCTAAAAAACATTTGTATGATATCTCAGTGTAAAATAACTTTACCTCGAGGTCTTTAATTTTGCTTTTTTGAGTAATATGTTCAAACATTCCTGTAAATGGCAGAACTTTAAACAAGCTGGATTGAAAGATTTTTTTAATAAGATTTGGGGGATGAAATCACCCAGTTACCTGTTTTTTCTATAGTCTACTTAAGATTTCTCAATTTTATAATTTTTACATGAATTATCATTGTACTCTGTCATGAATCAGATGGACGGATTAACTTTTTGGTGCCGTCAATCTAACCTTCAAAGTGTTGGCATTCTTGGATGGGACACTTTTTTTTTTTATGAATTGACGTTCTTCATGTATTCATAATGTGTTTCGTTAACATATTCCTATGGTTCTTCAACTGCTGATTTCAACACTGGAACTCTCCATTTCCAGCATATTTAGCCACAGTTCCCAGCATATTTAGCCACTGTTAGGTTTAACTTTGAAACTGCCATTTTTGGTGGCCAAAATGGTTCAATCTTATACTAAATTTGGAATTAAGGTAAAAGGTAAAGCAGAAGTACTATCAATTAACAATTTTACTTCTGCCTCTCACTGGAATGATTCTCTTTCCTCTCTACTGTGAACTAAAGTATAATTTTTTATCATGGATATTTTTTATAATTTTGAAAACATATACCTGAATCTGCCTCTAAGACAATCTTTTCCCCATTTTGACTCAGCTGTTCTTGAATAGCCACCCATCCTAACTTTCAGGGAACCACAAGTTTAAATGCAATGTCAACGTAGACTTTCAAAGGTAGAATGGAAATAAAGATATTTTATGTTCTTCTAAATAGTCTTTAAATTCCACTTCAAGTGGCTTTAAGATTATACAGAAGGTGCTTATAATTCTCTTACTATGTGGCATTGTGCCCTAAAGAACCCAGAAATACTCAGAACCTGCAAAGATGAGGAATTGATAGTATAAAAAGAATTTTAAATAGCAAATAAATCTTTCATAGAGATATTTACATTTTGAACATCTGGATATCAAAAAGATTTTACAGCAATTATAGGAAAGAGTTTTCTTTTGACAATATAAAAATGATTATTATCTGTGATAACTTACTATGAAATATATTTTGTAACCAATGCTCTTAACTTATATTTTCCAACTTGGATTAAATATGTGTATTTTGCATCTGAGAAGGCTAATTCCTTCCCAGATCTCACCAATACAAAATACTTTGTCTTCTGTGTTCCCTGCTATTACCATCATCTGACCCTCATGCTATCTTGTTCTATTAGTTTTGATACATACGTACATACATCTCATCTACTATTTGAACACTCCTTGACGAGTGAGAATATGTCTTAAATATCTGTTTCTCTCTCAAAGTCTTGTATATTGGAAACATCCTTGCACACTAGAGCTCCTATCTCATTTAAATCAACTGTTTTTTCCCCTTAGACCAATTTAGTTACCCTTATTTGTATCCTTCCTATTCCATCTCTGCTCCTATTTCTAGGGAGGCAACAACTGAACAATATATAGTAGTCTAAGTACAAACACACCTAATTTTATTTAAAACCTACAGCTAAGGTGATAAAGACTCATGTGCTTAAAGCATCTGTGTTCTATGTAATCCCAGAATGTATATAGGTACTACGTGAAAAATTAAATCAGGTATTAGCTCAAAAGATCTAATGGCCATCTCAGATGTTTCAGGTCTCAAGTTTAACAATATTAAATATTTCTGTACTACTAATCTTTCAGAACTATGTTAATAAGATCCATGTGTGGATTGAGTCACTTCACTAGAGAACCCCACTGTCAGTAACCCCAGGAAATACAAAATTCTTTAATATAAGATCCCAAGGAATCTCCATGAGAGATACCTTTCAAAGGAGCACACGAATATCTTCTGCCTTAATTTCTGATTATTACTTTCAAGTAGAACATAGAGAGATTTCCAAGGCTAAAATCTAAGGCAAATGTCCAGATAATTAAAGTCAAAAATCACAGTAATCATCTAAGTAATTGAAAAAAATTAGTTATTATTAACATGTGTAATCAAGGGCCTAGGGTTAAATTCCTGGTTCTGTCACTACCTTAAGCTGAGAGGACTTGGAACGGTCATTTAATCTCTCCAAGTGTGTCTTCTCATATCTTGAGTGAAGAAACTGTCCATCTACTTGAGAGAGATACTTTGAAAATTATGTTAGAGCAGGGTTTCTCAACCTTGGCACTACTGACATTTTGGGCCTTATGTTTCTTGTTGCAGTTCTGTGCACTGTAGGATGTTCAGCCACATGTCTGGTCTCTACCTACCAGATACCAGTAGTATACACACACACACTGGTAGGAACAACCAAAAGTGTCTCCAGTCATTGCCAAAAGTCCACTTTGGGGTGGGGGGGCAAAATCACCCCCCACCCCCAGCTAAGAATGACTGAAATAAATGATTTATATAAAAGCCTTCACTGACACATCAAATATTGATACATATAGATCACTTATTATGTGCCAGACACTGTGCCCAAGTCAAATAAGATGTGATTCATGCCCTCAAATAATTTACATTCTAGTACAAGAGACAGATAAACAAATCAACATTTGCAATGATGGCAGTTTGGGAGCCTGTGGAGCGGGCAGGGAACAAAACATTTAGATGTTAAAGAGTAGAAGCCACAGGAATTCGTGGCTAAATGGATGTGGGGGATGAGTAAAGGGAAGAGAGAAAAACAACATGTTAAAAATGGCTAATTATTATTTAGTACATAAGTCAAAGAGTTCTTCCACAAAAACAGGAACATTTCCCGGAAGAAAAGTCACACCATGTAAATGGTTGCAAAATAAATATTGACTCCTCTGTGACTGCTTTAATTTTAACCAGTCGGGGAACTCACATAGACCAACTACTCCCTTTCTTCCGACCAATTTGCACTCGTATCACCAGAATTATCAAGACCAACAGGGGTTGTCTAATTCCCATACTGTAACTGGACTATCAAGTCCACAAAAATGGCAGTAACGCGATGAGGAACAACGTGCACAGTTTATGGTTTATTTCATTCACTGAAGAACACATCATTTTAACATTTCCTAAGAGTTTTATTCTATAATCAACTTTAAGCCCAAGTCAAATGCATCTATACCAATGCCACGAGAAAATAAACCTAAATCAGAGTGAGAACCACCTTTCCCCCATGACAGTGGCGATGTGTATTTTTTCAGAATACTATCTGCATGTGAGGTCCACACAGAGGTGACTATTAGCTCCCCCTTGCTGTGGAACAGCAGCGCAAACAGCTATCCATTATCTCATGGCACTTTCTAGCTTGTGTGATACCAGCAAAATGTAGCTTCAAGACACACAACACAGTATTCATTAGAGGAAAGCTAGTTAGACGCTGCCAATGGGACCCTTTGGCTTCTGGTCCTGCCCAGGTATTTGGATGAGGTCCAAGTGCCTAACCACATCAATTTCAAATGAACTTCTCTTTGCAACTGCATGTTACCCAATACCCCAAAGTATATGAAAGCCTTCCTGATTTTTAGAGTTTATAAGCCCCCGACAATGGAATTCTGTGTGGAAATATCAAAATTCAAGTAACAAAGAATTTTTCAGAGGATCAAAAATAGAAACCATTATTGGAGTATAAAAACATTTTAGTTACCTAAGAATATACATTTCTAAGAAAAGCAGCCTTATTAAACGATGTTTGCTCACTAGGCAATTTTCCTCCATTTAATTTTCATAAATAGATCCCTTTGAAATTTATTTTCCCTAACAAAGGCTGCACATTAACAACAAATGATACAACATCTTCAAATTTTAATTAATGTCAAGAGCTTTATTTTGCTTCCAAGCAACTTACAGAAACATGTTATTAATATAATTTAATTTAAGGGGGTAGGCATTTGTTTTCTATTTTTAAAGAGGTGGTTCTGAAATTCTGGCCCTGTCAACATCATTTAAACATTCCTGTTCCATGCCTCAATATAATAAATTAAATCAGCATTTTAATTGTGCCCATGCTTTGTGGTTCCTGGCAGCACAAAAAGATTCTCTGTGAGTGCACGACTTCGCCCAAAAAAACCCCACTGAGTGATTAATTACTAGTCTGGAAGATATAAATATGTCTCTCAATAAAGACAGTATGGACTGCTGGAAGCTCTGACCTTATACATCTCTGTAGGACGCCTTAACTTAGCAGACATCCTCCTAATTCAAACAAGACTCTGGCTCCAGCATTCACAGACAGCTCTACGGTGATACACTGTTTCTCTGTTGAACAGCATACTTTAATTAGCATCATTTGGTACATATACAAGAATCAGAGGGAAATCGGGTTTTTTATGTACAAATATGTAGAAATCTTAAGGTGTCTCTGCTCCTTACATAAGGAAGAACTGAGAACAAAAAATAACCTTGAGTTTTTATAAATCACCATCTTTACATATAGTATTTCACATTACACCCTGATATTACTCATGTTTCATTCTGAGTTAAAGGTTTGACCAAGAAACCATAACTTTATAAACAAAGACATGAACCAGTAGGTCTATCTGGCTACGTCTGAACCTCACATATACTCTCTGGACTGAGAAGCTATCATGATCACTTGAGGGGAGAGAAGCTTACAAAAAGGACTTATTGGCCAACTCCCCTTACCTCCAAATAGTAAAAACAAGAATTGACAGAATTTCTAGAACTGTTTCTACAAGACCAAAATAAGGTAAAAGGAACTATACCAATCACTGAAATCATAAATTGCAAACCAAAGTCAACTAAGTTGAAAATAAAGATGAAGAAATATGGGGCTTCCCTGGTGGCACAGCGGTTAAGAATCTGCCTGCCAATGCAGGAAACACAAGTTCGAGCCCTGGTCCGGGAAGACCCCACATGCCACGGAGCAAGTAAGCCCGTGCGCCACAGCTACTGAGCTTGCACTCTAGAGCCCACGAGCCACAACTGCTGAGCCTGCGTGCTGCAACTACCGAAGCCTGCACACCTAGAGCCCATGCTCCACAATAAGAAAAGCCACGGCAATAAGAAGCCTGCGCACCGCAGCCCCCGCACCACAGCCCCCGCTTGCCGCAACTAGAGAAAGCCCACACACAGCAACAAAGACCCAACATAGCCGAAAATTAATTAATTAATTATTTTTTTTAAATGAAGAAATCGAGACCTGAAGCTGGCTCCTTTAAGTTGGAGAACTGTCATGTGTAGCTTTTCTAATGCTTTGCATTCATGATCGTGGCATTTATTACCAGAACTAAACACCACATCTCCTTTACCCTTTCAGTTTTCTTGTTTGTTTGTTTTGTTTTGTTTTTTTCAAGGAGTGGGAAGTCAAGATTATCATACGTCATTCTGGCCAGTCTAGAAATCCAGACATCATGTTCCTAATTGTCCTGTTTAAAACAAGATGAAAGAAAGGTTCCCTAAAATGTCAATACACATTTGGCCAAGGAAAAAAAGTCATTTGTATTCAGACTTCCACTCTACTGCTATTTATATTTCTACTGGGCCTTGTCAAAGATAGTTTTTAAGCATGGTCATCACACTTAACTGTAAGGATTAAATCGCTCAGCCAACATGAGTCTGAATTGGAGCTCTGGAGTAGACCACAATAACAGCCACACAATTTCAGCACCTCCCATCAAGAGGTAGAGAATATTTTCCCACCCCTTGAATCTTGGTTGGTCTTGTAGCTTTGACCAATAGAATACACAAAAATGGCACTACACCAATCCTGAGCCTACGACTCAAGAGACCTTGCAGCTTCCATCCTCAAACTCTTGGAACTCTGTGCCCACCATGGGAACAAATCCAGGCTAGCCTGTTAGAGGTTGGGAGCCAATGTGGGAAATAACCCCAGTCATCCCAGCTGTCCCAGATGTGATCATGTGGGTCATAAACCCATCTGCCCAGGCAATCTGCCAGCTGACTGCAGATGCATAAGCGAGCCCAGCCAAGATTAGCTAAGCTTAGCCCACATCAGAAGAACTGCCCAGCTGAGCCCAACAAACAATGTCAACCTGCAATATTATGAGCTAAATTAAATTGGTACTTTCACAGCCACTAAGATTTGGGGTGGTATGTTATGAAGAAACAGATAACAGATACAGGTCCTACAACCTCATAACTGTATCTTTTCTAGGCTTCCAGCCCCAATTCAAGTTTTCCACTATGCCCATAGCTTTTAACAGGTACTAGTATACATACTCTGTTGACCTAGTTCCTTTTGAATTCTGATACCACTTTTTTTCTGTAAAAAAATTTAGCACTTAGATAAATAATGCCCTATATAATTTCTCAAGGTATAGCTAAGTATTTATGATTCACATAGAAATGGTCTCTAAAGGTAGAGACCATGTTTTATATATTTTTATTATCTAACACACTAAACACAGAGGTGTTCAATAAATACTTGTTTTGAAAGTAGCTAGAGTTTACAAGATCTTTAAACTGTATCTGCTATGCTTTTCTAATTTATAACATGTAATTAATATTAGCCTGTTTCACCACAAAGGAGATTGATTTCATGCCTTCATAACCCTTTAACAAGTACGACATATGATAAATTTCATAAGAAAACCAGAACTAGATAAAATGTAAAATTTCTATATATAGCAAAAGATACAAAGAACACAATTTTAAAAAGGAAACTAGGAGAAAATAGTTATAGTATATTCAACAAAGACCTAAAAATCAATAGCATACAAAGAGCTCCTATGAAGCAATAAAAAAAGACAACCCAAAATAAAACTGAGAAAAATATTTAAATTGACAGTATTCATAAGTACAAATGAAAAAATGAAAACCACCTGTGCAAAGATGCTTAGCTTCACAGATAATCAGGAAAAAGTATGTTTAAATGAGAATTTTACCCAGATTACTAAAAATTTTAAAGATTAAATAAGATCCAGTATTGGTGACTGTGTATGGAAATGGGCCTTCTTTCACACTGTTCGTAGGAGTATAGAGTGGCATAGCTTTTAGGAGAACAATTGTGTAGTACAATTCCAGTTTACTTGTTTTTAATAGTAAACTGGAAAGGTAAATATTCATCAATACTCTCATGGTAAATACTGATTCACCTGTCTGTGGAAAACTATGCAAAATTTTAGAAGAATGTGATGGATTTGTATATGCTGACATGAAAAGATCAAGGAATGTTAAGTTAAAAAGGCAGGTCGCCAAACAATAGTATAATACCATTTTTTATTAAGTATATAATTGCATAGAAAAAAGGCTAGAATGATATACACTAAAATAATAGCCATGCTCAGTTAACAGGGGGAGTATAGTTGGGAGAGTGAAGGAAAACAGTAAGTTTTTACATATTTATGTATCATTTGAATGTCCCACAAGCATAGGTTTATGTGATATGCATATAATTTGTTTATATTACACATACCTGGTCAGCAGAAAGGGGCAGAGCATAAACGCATTCAACCAGGGAGCCAGAGAAAGAGCTGCACCTTCATGGAGGAAATCTCCACTTTTATCCTAGTTCAAAGCAGTGGAGTGGTCGGCATTGCACACAGAGAACAGGAACGAGCACTGGGTGCCCTTGTAGCATGATTTCCCCCATGGCAGAGAAGAGGAGATACTGAGCAGTTAAGTGTGCTGGTGATCCTGTGTTTGGCCTCTCAGGACTACAGTGGGGCATCCTCCTGGAATCTGGAATTAAGAAAAACAAGATGAGCCTCTGAACGTTAAACTTCAAAATCAGCACAGAAGGAATTAGAGGAGATGAGAGACCACCTAAAATAATAACAAAGCTAGCAGTTACCAATCTCCAAGCAATCTCCTGTGCCAAGCACCAGGGACTTTCACACATCCTATCTCAATTTCGACAAAAATCCTCAGTTGTTTTTATTTTATTGAAGGGAAAATGAGCTTAGAGAGGTTAAGGAAATCAGCAAGGATCACATAGCTTATACAAGGCACTGCCAGAGAATTGAACCCAGTCCTGTTTAATTCAACACCTAAGTTCTTAACTACCATGGATGGTGCTCTCTTCCATCACAGAAGCATAAAGTCTGAGTCGGCAATGCTGGACGATATCCTTGCTGTATGTGTTAATATAGCTAAGGATATAATGGGTCAAATAAAACAAGTATAGCTTAGCCATGGAAGCACAGAAAGGGTTTCAGACAAGCACATGGTAACAATGCCTGTTCAAAGAGTCAACAAGGACCTCGGTCCAAGGACCCATTTGTTTCAAGGAACAGGCCAACAGGGCCACACAGTATATGGACAAAATGAAATTTCTCAACCTTCCAAGATAAAGGTCAGTGCCTGGACTGTGGATTCACCAAGGCAGTGTCACTCCAGGATACCTCTTAAAAAATACATACCTCTGATACATCATATTAACAAATTGAAGGAGAAAAACCATATGATCATCTCAATAGATGCAGAGAAAGCTTTCGACAAAATTCAACACCCATTTATGATAAAAACCCTGCAGAAAGTAGGCATAGAGGGAACTTTCCTCAACATAATAAAGGCCATATATGACAAACCCACAGACAACATTGTCCTCAATGGTGAAAAACTGAAAGCATTTCCACTAAGATCAGGAACAAGACAAGGTTGCCCACTCTCACCACTATTATTCAACATAGTTTTGGAAGTTTTAGCCACAGTAATCAGAGAAGAAAAGGAAATAAAGGGAATCCAAATCGGAAAAGAAGAAGTAAAGCTGTCACTGTTTGCAGATGACATGATACTATACATAGAGAATCCTAAAGATGCTACCAGAAAACTACTAGAGCTAATCAATGAATTTGGTAAAGTTGCAGGATACAAAATTAATGCACAGAAATCTCTTGCACTCCTATACACTAATGATGAAAAATCTGAAAGTGAAATCAAGAAAACACTCCCATTTACCATTGCAACAAAAAGAATAAAATATCTAGGCATAAACCAACCTAAGGAGACAAAAGACCTGTACGCAGAAAATTATAAGACACTGATGAAAGAAATTAAAGATGATACAAATAGATGGAGAGATATACCATGTTCTTGGATTGGAAGAATCAACATTGTGAAAATGACTCTACTACCCAAAGCAATCTACACATTCAATGCAATCCCTATCAAACTACCACTGGCATTTTTCACAGAACTAGAACAAAAAATTTCACAATTTGTATGGAAACACAAAAGACCCCGAATAGCCAAAGCAATCTTGAGAACGAAAAACGGAGCTGGAGGAATCAGGCTACCTGACTTCAGACTATACTACAAAGCTACAGTAATCAAGACAGTATGGTACTGGCACAAAAACAGAAAGATAGATCAATGGAACAGGATAGAAAACCCAGAGATAAACCCACGCACATATGGTCACCTTATCTTTGATAAAGGAGGCAGGAATGTACAGTGGAGAAAGGACAGCCTCTTCAATAAGTGGTGCTGGGAAAACTGGACAGGTACATGTAAAAGTATGAGATAAGATCACTCCCTAACACCATACACAAAAATAAGCTCAAAATGGATTAAAGACCTAAATGTAAGGCCAGAAACTATCAAACTCTTAGAGGAAAACATAGGCAGAACACTCTATGACATAAATCACAGCAAGATCCTTTTTGACTCTCCTCCTAGAGAAATGGAAATAAAAATAAACAAATGGGACCTAATGAAACTTCAAAGCTTTTGCACAGCAAAGGAAACCATAAACAAAACCAAAAGACAACCCTCAGAATGCGAGAAAATATTTGCAAATGAAGCAACTGACAAAGGATTAATCTCCAAAATTTATAAGCAGCTCATGCAGCTCAATAACAAAAAAACAACCCAATCCAAAGATGGGCAGAAGACCTAAATACACATTTCTCCAAAGAAGATATACAGACTGCCAACAAACACATGAAAGAATGCTCAACATCATTAATCATTAGAGAAATGCAAATCAAAACTACAATGAGATATCATCTCACACCAGTCAGAATGGCCATCATCAAAAAATCAAGAAACAATATAGGCTGGAGAGGGTGTGGAGAAAAGGGAACACTCTTGCACTGCTGGTGGGAATGTGAATTGGTACAGCCACTATGGAGAACAGTATGGAGTCCTTAAAAAACTACAAATAGAACTACCATATGACCCAGCAATCCCACTACTGGGCATATACCCTGAGAAAACCAAAATGTTCATTGCAGCTCTATTTACAATAGCCTGGGGATGGAAACAACCTAAGTGTCCATCATCGGATGAATGGATAAAGAAGATGTGGCACATATATACAATGGAATATTACTCAGCCATAAAAAGAAACGAAATTGAGCTATTTGTAATGAGGTGGATGGACCTAGAGTCTGTCATAGGGTGAAGTCAGAAAGAGAAAGACAAATACCATATGCTAACACATATATATGGAATTTAAGAAAAAAAATGACATGAAGAACCTAGGGGTAAGACAGGAATAAAGACACAGACCTACTAGAGAATGAACTTGATATGGGGAGGGGGAAGGGTAAACTGTGACAAAGTGAGAGAGTGGCATGGACATATATACACTACCAAACGTAAAATAGATAGCTAGTGGGAAGCAGCCGCATAGCACAGGGAGATCAGCTCGATGCTTTGCGACCACCTAGAGGGGTGGGATAGGGAAGGTGGGAGGGAGGGAAACGCAAGAGGGAAGAGATATGGGAACATATGTATATGTATAACTGATTCACTTTGTTATAAAGCAGAAACGAACAAACCATTGTAAAGCAATTATACTCCAATAAAGATGTAAAAATAAAATAAAATAAAAAATACATAGCTCCTCCATGGGCCCTAAGTGAGCTTTTTTCCTATTTGGAACTCTATGGTCCTTTAGGTATATTTCCACTATTTTTGGCTATTTTAAGCCTGTTTTAAATTCAAACAATCTAATTGATTGACACAGTGCATGGCTAAAGAATATATGTATCACAAATCTGTCATAAACCTAGGCCAACTGGCTTCTCCCCACAGACCCAGAGTTAACACATATAGAATTGGGGCAAGTGGGGTGCAAGAGAAGAGTTTCAGGGAAGGGTGCAGTGTCCTTAAGCTTAAGAAAGGGATTTATGTAAAAAAATCTGGAAGGACACGCTGATAGAAAATTCATGTCCACTTTTATCTGTTTTATATACTGGAGGTCTACATGAGATTTTTTCAAGAATGGGTTCCACTGCTTTAAACAAAAAAAGCTTGGACACCAATGAGGTAGAAGGAAGGGATGGCTGATGCTCAGTTCAGTCATGACTACTGTTTCTTTGGATATTAATTGGCAGGCATTCATGGCTATGGCTGACTGAGACGTGGTTGGGAATGAATTCCAAGGCATTCTCCAGAATGGCTCTACCCAGTACTCTCTTAAAAATCTGATTTACAGCCATAAAAGAGCCCTCATAATTAAAACCTTCACCCCAAACTTCAATCCTAAATAGATGTAGGTTTTTCAAGCACTATGGTGGGCATAAAGGGAATGCACAGTTTTCTGGAAAATGCTAAGCAATCCCTTCAGGATGGAAGCCCATATCAGGAGGTAGCTGCAGTGATCAATATAAGATGTTGATCTTATGATCAACATCTAGACCTAACATGTTGAGTTTAAACCCCAGAGCTACTCCTTACTAGCTATATGGTCTAGGGGAGGTTCTGTAACCTCTACAAGCCTCAGGATTTTTACATGTAAAATGTAAACTACATAGGAATACTCTAAAGATTAATTACCTGTAAAGTGGTTTGTACTGAGACTCGCACAGATCAAACCTCCTCAAATGTTAGTTTACGTATCATCACATTGGGAACAAAGATTTGAAGATAAAATGTAAAGTGGTTTGGAGAATAGAAAGCAGTACAACACAGAGAGGGCATGAAATCAATAGAGAATAGGGAACATGAAGAGGGGAGATGTGAAACTAGAGATTTCATGATCTGCTAAGGTTTGGGCTTCACTCTATAGGGTATGGGGATCCACTGAAAGTTGTTTAGTAATTCACTTGTTCAGAAAAATACATTCTAAATGCTTACTCTGTGCCAAGCACCATTTTAGTGGAGGAAACAAGAAGGTAAATAAGGCAAGTCCATTATTTAGGAGACACAGACTTATTAATCCTGAGATGGGAGTTACAATAAAAGTATACACCAAGTGCTATGTGAACAGAGAGGGTGAAGTTTAGATGAATAAGACTGGCAGAGAAGGGAGAGATCTTCCTAAAAGTATAAGCAGCAGGTCAGAATGGGGTTTGACCGAAAAATGAAGAGAGGTTTATAATATGAGAGGAAGAACAGAAGTATAGCCTCCCACTGAGGAAGCTTAGAATAGTTGGGATTCCAACATTTGTACCTCCAGGCATCATGCTAAACCTAAAGCAGTGGACCCTAAAAATCAGCTTCCTCAGGTTCCACAAGCCTCTTGTTCTTTTGTTTTTTTAACTTTTCATTTTATGTTCGAGTATAGCCAATTAAGTATGTTGTGATAGTTTCAGGTGCACAGCAAAGGGCAGAGTCCACAAGCCTCTTGAAGATACAGATAAAACAGCTTCCAATACTTAGGGAGTCATCCCAGAAAGAAGTTTACTCCTCTGAAGCTTATCACTGCTTGACTCTTAGGAGCTACTTTGGAGAGGACATCAACAAAACTTCTCTCTTGTCCATTTAAGAAGTTCACAATCATCGCCAGTTGAAAATGGGATAAAGTGTGCACCCACGAATTGAAAGAAACAGGATAAGGATTACAAAAATTTTAAGTAGTTCAACGAAGGGGTGGTAGGCTGGATAACACCTCCCCAACAAAGATGTCCATGCCTTAATTCCTAAAACCTGTGAATATGTCTGTCACCTTACGTGCTAATGGGAACTTTGCATATGTGATTAAGTTAAGGGTCTAGAGAAGGAAATAGGATGATAGAAGCTGAGGTTGGAGTGATGCACTTTGAGGATGGAAGAAGGGGCCATGAGCCAAAGAATGTAGTCTTTTTCCATAAGCTGGAAAAGACAAGGAAACAAATTCTCCCCCTTGAGCCTCCAGAGGGAACACAGCTCCATGAACACCTTTAGCTCCATGAGACTCATTTCAGACTTTTGACTTCAAGAATCAAAAAAGAATAAATGTATTTTAAGCCACTAAGTTTGTAGTCAGTTTGTTAAAAAAATATATATCTATATCTATATCTATATATATAGGGCCTCCCTGGTGGTGCAGTGGTTGAGAGTCCACCTTCCGATGCAGGGGATACGGGTTCGTGCCCCGGTCCGGGAAGATCCCACATGCCGCAGAGCGGCGGGGCCCATGAGCCATGGCCGATGAGCCTGCACATCCGGAGCCTCTGGACAAATATATATATATATGTATATATATGTGTGTGTGTGTGTGTGTGTGTGTAATATGGGGAGAGAGGGCCTCCTCCAAAGACCTCAAAGCTCAAGTATTTTATTAATCCCCTCAACAGCCTAGAGAAGATAAAGAAAATGGAAACAGAGAAGTTAGAGCAAGTCATTCAAGACTAAATAGCAGAACAGGGAAGGAAAATACTACCAAGTTTAATACCCAGAATGAAACATGATTCTTCCAACTCCAAAAATGCGGAAAGCTCTCTGGAAGACTACCAAGCTTCATTTGAGTGAGAAGTTCAGATCCTGCCCATAGGGAAGCCCAGGCATTTCATTTTGATGCAATCTCAGGGTCACAGTAAAAGAAAATGGCGGCCCATATTTGGTTATCCTCACTGCCAGTAAAATAATGTCCATGCTGCAAGAACTAGTACTAATGCACCCCACAGCCAGGGGTGCCCAGCCCCAACCCAAATAAAAGTATGTCAATATTAGCCACAGAGATGGAGAAAATTCTCTTACCCTCCCAGGGTAGTCAAAGTCTGTGCTAATGTTTATGGGAGAAAAAGAGAAAAAACAAAGTCAGGAAGAAAACATATCTTTATCACTCACATCCCCAAGCAGATAAACAGACTAAGAACCTTAGGGAATGCCAAATTTAGTTCTTTGCATCATTCCCAACTTGCATATCTCCTGAAAATATATTTAAATACTATTATCAATAACACCACCTCCTAAAATAAACATTTTTCATTTATGAATTTATGCCCATTTTGACCATGTGAAACCTGCAAATTAAACATAAACCAGGAGATGAAGGCAATAAGGCAGACAATCTCCAGCTAAGAAATCTGAAGAAAAAAAAATTATATATATATATATATATATGGAATAAAAAAGTCAATCTTTGATGAAATAATTGCTTCTGCTGTTATTTTTTGCTATTGCTTCAGAAATGTTCTCTCTCTCTCTCTCTCTCCCTTTTTTGTCCCTATAGCGAGGTGCCCTGCTGCTGTGCAGATGAAAGGTCCAGTCTCTTTAAAATTTCATGCAGAGCTCTTTCACAACATCGAAGCTTTAAAGGCCCACGGCAAATTCAACATATTGTTACACTTGATGGAAGGAGATAAAAATTACATGCAAAATATACTGTATATTCATTTTCTGGAAATACTACAAAGTTACAGTTTCCCAGTAACCAATATGGACTTACATATTCTGATTTCAATATTTAGAAACACAAAAGATGCACATGGAGTACTGAAGCAAAAGTAAGAATGAAAAGTCAAATCACCCAAGGTTAGATTAGGGTCCTAGGAAGTGTGAATAATTTTATTCATAGTTTTCCTAAATTATTTTAGATATATGAAGCATATTTAAAAGACACCAAAAGATACAAAGGGGAAAAAAACAGATTTTCTCAAACTTGTATATATCATGGGGTTCTTTACCCTAAGTTATTTTTATATCTCTAAGAAAAACATGGTGATTACTGCTTTTTTATTTTCACATATAAAATTATCTCAAGAAAACATTAAGAGCTAGAACTGAAGATATTGGTATGTAGAGCTTGGTACTGTCAAAAGCAAGTTTATCAATCATTACTCATTAATAAGGCTTAATTATAATAGGTGAACTTGATTTTAAAATTTTAAGTTCACAAGTTAAACATCATTATCTTTACATCTAAATTTTAGGTGTTTTATTGTAGCTGTTTTTAAATGGCCCCACTTGGCCAGCCTCATTCATTTGCATTTACTCATTTTCTTTCAAACATTTAGTGGATACCTACTATATGCCAGGCACTGTGCTAGGTGTTAGGAGTGAAAAACCAGAAAGATGTGGTCCCTGTCTCCAGAGGGATTACAATATAGTAAAAGGAGATGAACACAGTAAAAGGTAAGCATGACAAACCCTCTGAGGTCCTATGGCAGAAGTAGGGATATCATGGTAGCACAAAGAGTAGTTGATTGGTTTCTCCTGTAGGAAGAGAAAAAGTTGTATGCAGGCGTCAGTCCTTGACCAGAGGCTTAGAAACCACCTCGGCACTGATGAAATAAACCAAGGCAGTAGTAGTAGAGTTGGGGAAAAGGGGACAGATTTTGGAAAAATCATGAATACAAAACCTGCAGGACTTGGCTATTGATTAGAAGTAGAAAGCCAGAGCATGAAAGAAGCGTAGGATGAATGCCTGATTTCTAATACTGGTATCATTCACCAATTCGTTCATCATTTCAACAGTTATTTACTACCTAAGAGGTGCCAGACATTGTTCTAAACACTGGAGACATAACAGTGACCATTTAAGAATCCAAACTCCTAAACTTAGAGATGACAAATGGAGAACTACAACAAATAAGTACTATAAGAATACATAAGCACTGTGAAGAAAATAGGGCAGTTTCAAGGAACATAGAGAAGGCCAAGACAGCTTTGTCATGGTGAGCAAGATGAAATTGCAGATGCAGGCAAGCAGGGTCAGATTACGTAAGACTTATAGGCTGGGTAAGAATTTTGTTTTAGTGTAACAGAAGAAATTTTGCAGGTTTTAAGCAGAAGTGACAACAGATCATTGGGGAAGTAGATCAGCGAGCAAAAAAGGAATCAGAGAGGCTAGCTCGAAGGCTCTTGCAGTGATCTAGACTGGAAATAATGGTGACTTGGAGCAGGTGAGAAAAGTTGAGCATTCCCAGGGTCCCTTTTAGGGGTGGAGTTGGAAGGTTTTGTGAATGGGTTAGCTGTGCAGGGTAAGGAAAATAGATCAAGTTTATTCTTGGGCTTTGCTTGAGGGACTGGGTAAATAAAGAAACTGGGATGGGCAAGACTTGGGGCAGAAGCAAGGCAGGGGAGGGGAATCAAAATAGTTTGGAGAATGTTAGGTTTGAGACACCTCTTAGACATCAAAGTAGAGTTAACAAGTAGGCAGCTGGTTATATGAGATCAACTGAGAAAAGAGGTCAGGGCTGGATATGAATTTGGGAATCTCTCAGTATATAGATGCAAAGTCCTGGGGCTGAGTGAGATGACAGGGCTTGGGGCAGGGGTGGTAGTGGGAGGGACTGTCAATAGATGAGAGATCCCTGAGGATCTCCCACACTAGAGGTCAGGCAGAAAAGGTTAACAAGGTCAGCAAAAGAGACCATGAAGCTGCAGCCACCAAGATAGGAAGGAAACCAGGACAGTGTGATGTCACAAAAGCCAAAAGGACAGTGTTTCAAGAAGAAGGGAGTGGTTCACTATGGGAAAAAAAATTTTGAAAGGTCAAGAAATATGAGGACATAGAAGTAACCATTGGATTGAAAATCATTAAGATTTTTGGTGACCTTAAAAAGAGAGTTTCTGTGCAGTTGAGTGAACAGAACACCTATGACTGTTTTGAGAAGATAATGAGATGTAAGGAAGCACAATCAGCTAGTGTCAGCAACTTTTATGATTTAAATTTTGTTGTAAAAGGCAACATAGAGATGAGGCCTTAGCCAAGTTGGGGAGTGAGGAGATAAGAAGTTATGGGAAAGGAGATGGCAGAGCATGTGTTCATTTGCTGATAGTAACAATTCTGTAGAGAGGCAGAAATTGATGATGCAAAGAAGTGAAGCTTTAAGAAGGCAAAAGGAGATTTGATCCAGAATATAAGAAGTGGCGTTTCTTTGATTTTGATTTGTTTCATCTATAAAGCATATTTCCAAATTTAAGAAATCTGAATATACACTATATTAAATGATTTTATTGAATCAATGTTAATTTTCTTAGATGTGAGAATGATAATGCAGTCATGCAATGAAGTGTTCTTTTCCTAGGCAGTAAATGCTGAAGTATTTAGGGATGAAATATATGACATTTGCAACTACTTTCAAACGATTTTAGAAAAAAAGATACACGAAAAGGACTGATAGATAAAACAAATGCGGCAAAATATTAATAATCGGTAGATCTAGGAGTAGTTGGGTGCTTTCTGTGCTATTTTTTCAACTTCTCTATTGATTTGAAATTTTTCCAAATTAAAGTTGCATGGAGGAATTACAGAGGTTTGGGATAACCCTCTCCCCACTGGACCTTCTAAATCAGAATCTCTGGAGATGGGACCTAGGAATCTGCTTTTTATAAAGGCTCCCATGATGATTTTGATTCGCAGCTCAATTGTAATTAATCATTATTGCTGCATACTAACCACTCCAAAGTTTACTGGCTTAAAAGAACAACGATTTTATTTGCTCACAAATTTGTGGGTCAAGAATTTGGGTAGGACTCGGCAGAGCAGTGACTTGGCTGGGACTGAATCTAAAAAAAAAAAAAATGGTACTGATGAACCAGGTTGCAGGGCAGAAAAAAAGAGGTAGACATAGAGAATGGACTTGAGGACATGGGGTGGGAGGGCGAAGCTGGGGCGAAGTGAGAGTAGCATCGACATATATACACTACCGAATGTAAAATAGTTGGCTGGTGGGAAGCAGCAGCATAGCACAGGGAGATTGGCTTAGTGCCTTGCAACCACCTAGAGGGGTGGGATAGGGAGGATGGGGGGGAGGCTTAAGAGGGAGGGGATATGGGGACATGTGTATGCATATGGCTAATTCGCTTTGTTGTACAACAAAAACTAACACAATATTGTGAAGCCATTATAGTCCAATAACAATCTACTAAAAAAAAAAAAAAAAGACTGTCTGACTCACTGACTGTGGCCTTGGTGCTCAGCTGGAGCTGCTCCACGGGGACTCTATCTCCAGCAGGATAGTCTGGAATCCTTTACCTAACAGCTATGTTCCCCCTCTATGGAAACAGAAGTTATGGGACTTGGGCTTAGAAGTGTAAAATATCAGTTCCATCACATCCTATCTGTCAAAGCAGGTCACAAAGCCAGCCCAGATTCAAGGGAGTAGAGAAAGAGACTCCATTTCTTGATGGCAAGAACAACAACATCACACTAACAAAGCAGGTGTGGAGCAGAAAGGTGTGATTCACTGGGGGACTGTTACATCAACTACAGACACCCACTAAATTAGACTACTAACTTAAGTAATACAAGTCCTCACTTAAATAATACAAGCTTGTGTCACACCCTGAGTATCCTGTCCATATGTAAATGATTCTTCTAAAACTGTCTGAAAACAATTCATTTTCTTAATTTGGAAGAGACTTGCAATTTTATGGTGCTAATAATTTGCTCAGTAGGCCATAAACATTCCAAAAGTAAAATCCAAATCCAATCTATCCCACTTATCCCCAGTCTCCAGGACCCAGATTCAGATCACAGCAGTTCTGCAAACTAAGGGACAATAAAAGAGGTTCTAGAAGAGTCTCAGCAAGTTCTCACCAACCTCACAAATGGGGAGCAGAACTGGAATGGGATGCTCTTCTTGTGTAGAGGAGTAGCCTTTCCTCATTCTTGCCCTAGGGGTGATGACAGAGGCCATACCTATAACCTCTTCTTCAGTAACCTTTTTAAGCTTCATTAGCTGATCACCATGTTAACAGAGGTAACCAGGCCTCCAACCAGGATCCTGAATAGGAGTGTAAGGCTGGCACCTCCCAAAGCAGAGTGACAGAGAAGATGGGAGACAGCACTCTAGCTCTCATCACCATTACCAGAAACTCCAAAATAGTGGTGTCTGAATTAACGTGATTTTTGTTATGTGTACTTATGAGACTTAATTAAAGCATATGTGGGACAGGCACATATGTGTCCCTGAACAGAATAGTTTTTCACACATGGTCCTCCCTATGGAAAAATTTTATACTATCAGCTGTCAAAATCAAAAACTGCATCTGATACTACTCCTGAAGAATTAAGGTGTGTGCAAGACTGACCCTTTCTGTGCCCCGTGTTTACCTGTGCATATAAACTACCTTGTAATTGTATCCACTGGAGTTGCAGAGTGTGGCAGCAGTATATTTTGAACCCAAAGCTACCTGACTTAAAGCCTGAGCTACTCGCACTACACCAAGCATTGAAAAACTGAAGAGGTATGAATTTCTGATTACAGAAATTAGAGAATCAATTAGCCGGATTAGGAGGTATCTGACTTTCTCAAGGGCTCCTGAAATCACCCACAGAGGAGAACTCAGTAGTGGAAATATGTTACAGTTCCACGGGCTCTAGTCCTGACTCGTCTATCATGAATGAGCTGTGTGACCTTGGAGAAGCCACTTTTCTCTGGGCTCCCTGTATTCATCTGGGAAGAGTCTTAATTACAGCTGATTACCCTTAAGATCAAGACGCCTATATGTGCCCACAATGTTTATATTAAGAGCACTTCAATTGAATGCATGCGCTCTTTAAGAACAGATAAATATTTGAAGTGCATGAAAACCATCATGGAGATGATGGTTGACTATCAATTACAATGTACTTTAAGAGCATACACTTCATTGAGTTTTTACTTTGTCCTACTGTCCTCTAAACAATTTCCACTTGACAACATATTTAGTTTAGTTTAAAATATATTTTCATTTCAAATTTGTATCTTTAAATTCTTGGCATCCCAGAAATTTTTTCTTCATTTTCCAATGACACTTTAAAACTTCCCTCATATTATCTACATTACGAGATGTTTCTGTCATTTTTGTTTACATTTTCACCCCTATTTTAGTTACAGGAAGTATTCCCAATGCCACTCAATGGTTTTATTACACAACAGTATAAATTATTACAACTCCATCAACATTTATGAGTACTACTATCTAAGCAGTGTGTGTGTTTTACTGAAATAATCTATAGATAAGGTGTGTGGGCATACATGAGTAGCATTTTCTTGAACTTTCAAAATTTGGTCTATGACTGATATCCAGAGATAATCAGTTAGGCAAAATCAAATATTAAAATTGGTCATAATTAGTACTGATCACATACTAAAATAATGATGTGAGAAATGTTTTGCAAAATGTAAAATGTTATATATATATATGTCCAAGTACTATTAGGAAATTCAGGTAGCCACCATATGGCTCCAAATTTCAGCTGATAGATAAATCTTTGTAACACTAAAATTCCAGGTGAAAGGCAACTGACTAAAAGATAACCTCTAAAAATAACATATAATCTGAAAATCTAATGAATGTTCAACTGCAATAAGTAATAATACATGTTGGCTTTTATTGAACAACCATGAGGTCCCAGACAGAGCTAAAGGCTTTACTTTCATCATACACTTTTAATTCTCACAACTGGCTTTGCCTCCTTAACTTTCCCACTACTCAGCATGTATAGAAACCCATGAAGCTTGTCCCCCTGCTGGAGGCCTGAGGTGACAGAGCCAAGAAGATCAACACTCAGACCTTTTGTGGGAGAGGCACACAAATGAGGAGGTTCTGCCTAGCAAACTAGTGACTTCCCCATTTTATAGATGAAGACACTGAGGCCTGAGGCATTAACCAACTTGTCCAAGATCTCACAGCTAGTTAGTGGCAAAACTGAAACCTGAAACGAAGTAGTTCCCCAACCTCGATTTTAATGGCTACATTCCACTGGCTGGCAAGGGGAAGTTTATTAAAAATCTCCCCACTGATCAACTAAAAATTCAAGGAACAACAACTCTTAAAATTTCTGGACTTGCTTAAAATCATGCCCTTTAAGTAATCAAGACCATTTATGTTGTTTTCCATCACTGAACTTATTAAACAGTGCTACTGCCACTTCTCCAGCTCAGGAATCAGGCAAAGTTTGAAGCATTAGGATTTATGCTGAAATATTCCATGGGGTCCTTCTCTGCCTATTTCTCTCAAAACTTTGTTTCTATTAGTAAAATATTAACAGCTTTGCCCCATACGAAACTAACAACAGAAAGATATTATGTAACTGATATATTCTGCAAAAATATGCACATGCAAATAGCTTACACAAAACTGTAACTAAGGGGCAACTGAATAGGTGTTACTTATAAAAAAGTCTCCTTTAAGTTAATCAGATAGAGAACACACACCAAAGAATCAAAGAAATAGAATATACCCTCAAGTTATATCACAAGGAAAAAAAAACCTCTCTGGATAAGAAATTCAGGTTTATTTTATCTTAAATCAGACCAAGGGGATTTAGGTTGGTTTTTTAATTTACTTGTTCATAATGACCTCTCAGATTAATCATACTTTTTATAGAATATTATTATTAATTAGACATGTCATTGCTTCAGGCAGAAAATTATTGGATAGTAAAAAGGTCTATATTCCAAAGGCTCATAAGAGAAAGATTTCCATTTCTATCATTGCACATCTCTTTCAGTTCCAATTCTCAGTGGAAATAACTCAACAATTTCAGTCCTTGTAACACTAACATTTAGAAGTGTCTCCCATTTACAAGATAGCTGAACTAGGGTTTGTCTTATAAGACTTTTTTTTATGTTACTGTATTTACAAGCCAATTATATTTTCTTAGGGTATGCAGGTTCAGAAGACAACCTTTCCATGTCGCTCAGATTTTTATCATCTTCCATTAGGGGTCTTAGAACTGAGGCATGGGGAAGAACAATTGGGTCATCGGTTTTATCCATCAGGCTGGTGTCCTCTAAAATGCTCTTGATGCCATCTGGTTGTCTCTCACAAGTCACTTCGGCTTCCTCCTCATTCCCATAAGCCCCTTGTGTTTTTATCTGTGCCACTCTAACCACATAGGAAAACTATATTTCCCCCTATAGGTCAGGACTCTGTGAGGCTCTCTCTGATACCTACATTTCTTTTGCTCCCACACTATGCTACATCCAAAAGGCATCTAAAATCATATTGCTTTCCAGAGCTCCAGCATAAGAACAAGGGCACAGGTAACTCTGTCCCCAGGTTCCTCAGTTTATGAGTTGGTCCTACTGTCTACTCTCACCCTCCATCCTCCCTTTCTCCTCTAGCCTCCTCACTCTGAGCATCCAAGCAAATGACTTGGCCTCCCATTTCACAGTGAAAAATAGGAGACTAACAAAGCCAAACTCCCTCAACTTCTGGCCCATTTACCATTGAATTTTCCTAGCTGTACAAAGTTCATCTCTTCACTTGCATCCCATTTCTCATTCCACCCTCTTCAGGAATCTCCCTCCATCAATTGCCTTCCTCTGTATCTTCATCCTCTCTCCTTTGACTCTCTCCCTTCAGCTTCTAAGATAAATATGTGACTGTCATTAAAATATACACAGCATCAGAAAGAAGAACCACACACATAACTCTCCCTAGACCCTTTTATCTCTCATCTTCCCATCACAGCTAAGCTTCTTCAAAAAAAAATACTGAGAAAAATGTTCCAGGCAAAAAGAAGAGTATTTGTATACACCCTGGGATGGAAATGATCATGACTCTCATGAGAAACTTGAAGGTCTGTGTGGGTGGAGAATCAATAGAGTGGTGGGAAGTGAGACAAGGGATAGAGAACACTGGCCTTATGATTCATGAAGGATTTTAACCTACACCATGGACTTGAAGATCAAATAGGAGTGTGAATATTAAGTGCCTAGTGCACATAATATAGCTATGGTTATTTTAAAACATATGACCCTGACTTTCTTCTTACTTCATTAGAACACCCTCCAAGGCTACAGAAGTGAGAGCAATCCCTTCGTCACTGGGCTGAAAGCCTACTTGATGGAGACTTTATGCAGGATAAAGTTGAAATCTCTCAGCTCCACACAGAGGCCTCATTTGGAAGCATTTGGAAACAGTAATAGGTACACAGGCGATATATGTAGCACAATAAACATGCGTTACAGATAAATATGCTAAACTAAGAAATATAAAACTTGCCCTGTAGCTCCTATTCTGGTAGATGGAGGTTGGGTGTGTAGAGTGAGAAACTGGACTAGAAATTGTCAGTTAAAGATAATTCCATCTCGCAGGACAACTAAATTCAAAAGGTAAACCTGGACTGAATGCTGGAGTAGAAAAACTGCTTTAAAAGGACATCATTAGGAGAAAGGATGAAATTGCAGTATGTACTGTAGACTATATAGAAGTGCTCTATCAATGTTAAACTTTCTGAATTTGATATGGTTATGTAACAGAATATCCTTGTTCTTAAAAAATACACACAGAAAGACTGAGGGGTAAAAAGGCATGATTTATGCAAGCTACTCTCAAATGGTTCAAAAACTAATTTTTAATATAAACAGTATTTTATGATATAATAAATTCTCATATTATATATAATTATATGAGAGAGACTGCTAAAGCTTAAGTTGTAAATTGGTGGTTCTGAGTAAAGGATATACAGGAGCTCTTTGTTTTTTTTTTTTTTAACAACATTTGGGGTTCAAGAGCTGGACCCTGAGCTGTCCTCTAGGTCCTCACTGCCCTGTAGCCTCCAGAGAGATGCCTCTTTCCCTCTTGGTCACCCTGCAGTGTCCCCTGCTGAAGTCCTCAGCTGATAGAACTTGTGATCTCTTCTGGCACTGTTGGGGCCCAGTAGGTTTCCCCATCTTTGCAGACTTGGCCTTATTTAAGCCCTTGCTTATTGTCTCTGGATAATGCAAAAGGAGCTTTGGAAAACAGAAGTCCCTCTTTCTCTCTTGACAAGCCAGACTCTCAAGACTACTGTCTTACTGCAACTTCCCCCCAAAACTTAAATTTGATGCTCAAAGTTGAGCACTTTGTTGGTAGTTCTAACCTTTTGCCTTTTCCCCCAACACTGTGAAACCTGTGCTTCAATGAAGGGTACAACCCATGGCATCTTTGTTTACAGGAAAAAAAAACACATCTGCATAACATTTTCATAAAGATAGTTCTTACATGTAGTTTCCATTTCAACAATTTAACTAGTCTCAATCTTTATTTTCTACTTCCTCAGGTGGCAGAACCACAGTTAACACTGAGTATAAAAATCCTCAAGGTCTTGATAGTCATCAACTACAATCAAAAATGGCTATACAGGGCTTCCCTGGTGGTGCAGTGGTTGAGAGTCCGCCTGCCGATGCGGGGGACGCGGGTTCGTGCCCCGGTCCGGGAGGATCCCACATGCCGCGGAGCGGCTGCGCGTGGGCCATGGCCACTGAGCCTGCGCGTCCGGAGCCTTTTGGCTCCGCGGCGGGAGAGGCCACAACAGTGAGAGGCCCGCGTACCTCTAAATAAAAAAAAAAAAAAAAAAAAAATGGCTATACAGATATAAAATGCAAGGTTTAGTAAAAAGAAATGGGTAAATTTTATACAAACAGATTTCCACAACTCTTTGACATACTAAATGATCAAGTGATTCTTTACATAGTTAAAATTTTAATTAAAAAAATCTACCTTGCATGTCCTACTTATTTTCACTATAATTAAAATTTATAAGCCACAGCTACTACATCCAAGCAAGGCAGAAAACTATAGGTTTTATAATGGGTCCTCCCTGCCTCATCTCCCACATCTCCCACCCCTAGTAATGGATTAGGATAAAAATATTCATTTTCTACTTAAACTAAGTAATCACAACAGTTGTAGGCATGTATGGAAATTCAATATAGGGTTCAACAATTACCAATAGGTAGAAAGAATTTAAAGTGGCAAAATTATAATGAAGTACCTAACAAAGCTTAGCTGCACTGGGAACGGCTCCAACTCTCCCATGGTGAAAGGAGATCTGTGAGGCTTTAATTTTGGGGGGCCCTGGTTGGCTACAAAGCCACAAAAGGGGACTGGACATTGAGAGAAGGGGAAGCAGGACGATGGCATCTCTTCAACATGCTTAGGTTGATCTCATTACCTCCCTAGCCCGTTTTGATCAGCATATAAAGACCAGGGTTTTGTGTGTGGTTTTTTGTGTGTGTCATTTAATGCTTACAAATCTCAGATGCAAAGAGGAAACTAAGAAAGATTTAAAACCTTATTATTTCGGAGTAATAAATTTGGGGGTCTTTGATTTCCTTGAAAAACTGAAAAGAAAAAACAAGAGGACCTTGTTTTATTTGTGATAGGTGTGCCATTAACTTTGCTAGAAGGGCATTTATCCTTTTAAAGGCATACTTAATATGCCCTTAAAACATAGTAAATATGTATCTTATAATAAGATGTTTTCCTCATGTTTCCTTTGGGTAAAGTCTGTCTAGTACATCCTTTTAAGGATAAATAGATGCTTTTAGAAAAACGGAGTTAAGATATCGACTTTTACTTTTAGGTTCACTTGAAATATTCCATGGCCTCTCTCTTTGTATCCTACTTGTATATGCAATTTTATGTAAATCTATTTAACATTTTTCTTATGAACTAACATAAGGCCTGAATAATCTAACAGAGCAAATAAAAATTCTCTTCCTCTAAAATTAACACCCAAAAATGCAGTACAGTATTCCTCCAAATTATTTTTTTTAAATGAAGAGCAAACTGTGGAGGTTTATTGAAAAAATTTTTTCATTATATTTTTGAATGAGTAGAAATAAAGAGTTATACGGAAATTTTTCTGGAGCTTTAACATTATAATTTATCATATGACTCTACAAATGTACATATATATTAAACCTATATTACACAAGATTATTGTATATATTTTAAATTATATACAAAATAGACACATTCATATACCTTAAGATTATTAAACTTTACAAATCTACTCATACATATTTTCTGTCTTTTTCTCTCATAAAAATTCCTGTTTCTGTATTCATACTACCTGATCACAAGGTAACCTAAAGCACACTTGCTTTAATAACTTACACATTCATAAATATTTTTAAACCCCATAAATGTTTAACATTGGTATAACATATCAAAGTACTGTTCTTTTCTCTGTAAATAAATCATTTCTAATCGAAAGACTTGGGGGTGGGGGAGAGGTACATAGAGTAACAAAAATCCTTCTGGCCAGGGAATCAAAGGACATTCCCAGACATTAACTTCTCTTTCCAAATATGAAAAACATATTAAATATGTATCTTATAATAAGATGTTTTCCTCATGTTTCCTTTGGGTAAAGTCTGTTTAGTACATTCCTCTTCACATTGTGCTACAGAATTCTCAGTCAACTTTGTCATTTTTCCCTCTGCAAAGGGCTGCCTGCTGGAAGGAAGCCAGAATTACTGTGATATCACTCACTCATCCAAGACTAACTACATTAGAGTCAGGCAAAAATGAGTTATAATGTAAAAGAAAAATGATTAAATTTATTTATATATATATATAAAATATAGATACACATACACACCGCCCATTATACTACTTCTAAAGAAAAATAGTTAACTCCCACTGTCTGTGTTCTGAAAAGAAGACAAGCTATGAAAAAAGACATAAGGCATTCACAGGATTGAAATGAACTTTTAGGACTGCTACATGTTCTACAGTTTAATTTTTTTTTTTTTCCCAAACCCATGTGGCCATCTGTATCTATAATGAGGAGTGAAACAATAAGGGATTTTTCAAGTAAACCTTTCGTAGGGCTGCAAACTGCCATGGTACTTAAAGGAAGGGGTGCCAAATGACTTGGGATTTCTGGGCAGCCATACTGCAAAAAAAACAGAGCATGTGGGTGGCCACGTTGCTGATACTTGTGGTATGCAAGTGAGTGATATTAGTTACACTTGCATCTCACAAGCAAAAAAAGTCCCCACGTTACTTCTGGTATCTTTCTCACATCTTCTTGCCATGCCTATCACCAAGCTATGCCAATTGATTATGTCTGTAGCTGTCAATAATTTTTCTATATAAACATCCTCTTTGAATCAATCTTTTGTCACCTGGATTGTTTCACTTCACTTCTTTTTAGCAGCACTAACTGCTTCAAGAGGACAACTGCCGCTAAAAACATGGTACTGCAGCAATCATTTGGTTCTGTGCGCACATTTTAATTTCATGCCCTACGGGGGGGTACCACTATCGGCCGTAAACAAAAAATGAGTCTTTAATGCCTTATTTGTTTACACAATTTATCTCTCAAATAGTCAATGAGCTTTTAAAAAAAATAATAAAGAAAAACAGAAAGAAGGAAAAAATGTTCAATTGGCAGTGGATATTCAAGGAGCATTCAACCCCCAAATGTGAATCCTACAAATATTTCCCGAAGTATATGTTTATGAAAATAAACTGAATTTGTCAAACGTCTCCTCCTTCATGGCATATCCTGTTGTTATCCCAGCGCAGTGGGACCTAACATGTTAGGCCAACCCTGTTGTGATCGCCAGAAGAGAAGCATTTAGTTGTTGATATCAGATTTAGATGGTTTTTGTAGCACGGCCTGTAATTTAAATCTTTCAGAACAAGAAGGACGAAAGTGGTTGTGGGGTGGCAGCCAGTGGGAATCAATGAAGAATAAAACTTAACGTGAGCAGGAGAATGTATGAATGCGTATGGATGTTCAGGACTGGCCTCAAACCTGTTATGTGGTTTCTGTTTTCCTTTGACATGGGTGTTATTTTCTCATTGGCAGAAACAGCTAGTGAAACGTTGGTCTTTTCCTTTCCAACATGTGTTATTAAAGGTCTAAAATCACAAGTCAATGAAAAGGAGCTGCTTTGGTTACTGATAACAGTAGCCTGAGAACACTTAGTCCAGCAATTAGAACCTAAGATGAGAATCTAGAGGAGGGAAAGCTCAAGAGTAACTGACCAGAAGATAAGGGAAACATAAAAAAAAGGTCCATGAGTAGATGATTTTTAAAGTGAAAACATTTTTATATTTTAACAAGTATGTATGGAAGGTAAAGTAAAACACTTCTTCCCATAAAGACTTTTTTTTGAAAAATCATATTTACAGCCCAGACTTTCCTGCCCTCTTGTGGAGAAAATACAGAGCTCTTTATATGACAGTGGCTTTTCAAAACTTGCAGATGCCTTCTTCCATGGTATGTGTCATTTACTCTCATGGTCAGATCCCCTGACGTTCACAGAGCTTTACTAGCTGTTAACTGTTGTACTGAAACAAAACCTAAGACGTGAATAACAAAGCAGAGCTAGATCAGATGTTAGACAGCAAGGAACCATTTTAATGTGAAACGAGAAAACTGCAATGATTAGTTTTTAATAATACTTAGACAAATAAATGTTTTAAACAAGAAGGACAAGAGAGCAGAGTTTTCAAAGTAGCCATCAGAAAGCTCTAGTCCTTTCATCTTTCTACTAAGAGAATGGGCTATCATTGCTCTCTGTGGGAGCACAGGTACTGCCACTGCACATTGTCATCTGGGCAGGACCAGCCTGGGACAGAGAACGCACAAATCCCATTGGCAACTCCTGTAAAATCAGACAGTTTCCAAGTTGTTTAGGTTGCTTTTAAGGCAATTTTGTACAAGTTGGCTTAAATTTATACAAGAGACAGGGGCTGGTGGTCCTGACCACCACATTCAATGCCTAACTCCAGCCAACGACCAACTTATGCTGTGATTTAGGCATAAATCTGCTCTGGTCATGCACAAGAAGATGTTAAATTTCATTGTATTTATCATGTGTTCTAAAATCGAAGTGTTTCAGTAAAATCCAAAGTTCTTTTTAAGGCTTTTATAAGTTGGGGGGAAAGAAAAAATTATAGTAGATAACATTATCATAAAAATATCATAAGATTTCTGAAAGGCAGCATACCCTATTGTAGATATAACTTTTTCCCAAGTGATAGACTCTCAGATGTTCACTGAACGTTCCCTAGCACAGTACTAAGCACCACAGCAACACAAAAGAAACACAAATCATGATTTCCACTTTATATCACTAGGTATTTACCCCAGCACCAACTGTGTGCCAGTGCTCAGTGTAGTAGGAGAAACCAGGTTTATGCAGCAGCTGGGCAACAAGGCCCAACTGGGCAAACCAGACAATCAATGGGCCAGAGAGGGGAGGCTGTAGCATCAGGCAATTCCTCTGGAGGAAAGAAGACCTGGCCAGAGAGACAAAGTCTGAAGAAAAAGGAGGAAGAGAGAAACTTGCTCCATATAGCACCAACCAGTCATGGCTTATAAAAAGATTAAAAATGGTGGATTTGAAAGGTCTTTCAAATCACCTAAGTTAAAAAAAATCTTTCAAATCACCTAAGTTAAAAAAAATAATGCCATTTGCAAAAGGCAAGATAGGTTGCACAGGTAGAATGGAACCAGATTAGCCAGAGCATGGACTGCAAAGCTCCAGTTTGAATTTCATCAACAGGAAGCCAGGAGTGATGTAGGAGTAGGGGTTTATTGATGACATTTTCGCAGATGATTCTAAGGAGACAGTGTTTCCAGTGCTCTGAGTGTGGAGATGTGTGAGAAAGAAAGGTGGTCAGGCAGTGATACAGGCTAAGCTAGAGGAGAGGCAATGAATCTATAAGCTGTTCTCTAAGAAGATTAATTAAGTAGAGTGACTGGTTGACTATAAGAAAGAGAACCCAAAAAATGCCTTAGGTTTAAATCCTTTCAGGATGATAGGACGAGGCACTGACAGAATCAAGAAATTAAGTGAATAGAAAATTCACACATTTTACATTCACTCCCATCTCTCAGGTCAGCCTTAATTACTGTTTTATAAGAGTGGTAATTCTGCCTCCATATTATTTTTTAATTAAACTTCAAGTTACATCATAGTTTTAAAAAAAATTAAAATTTTCAATCTGCTCTTAAAAAGATTCAGTACAGTTAGTCTGTTTCTATGCACAAAACTTGCAAGTTTTGGATGCCACCAAAATTTACTATCATAATTAAATACCCTTGAAATCACATGAATAATAATGCCAACAATTTCTCAATGTATCTGTATTTAGACATTTATTGATAAGTATATCAATAATGTATGCCCAGCACTGTACTAGGTACTACAAGGCATTCAAAAATAAGGAAATAAAATGCAGTCCCTGATCCCAAGCAATTTTTAATCTATTAGAGGAATAAGACAAGTACAGAAACAACTATAAAATAAGGCTGAATGTGATCAATGCTGTCTTAAAGGGAGTATGAATAAAGTACATAGAAAATCAGAGGAAATCAATCATTTCAACTAGAAATCAGGGCCAGGAATACATGTTCTGAGTCTTGAAAATCGGAGTATGAATGTTGCAGGTCTCTCCCAAACCTTATATTCCAAGATTCTCTGTGCAAATGAAAAAGCACATTCCAGTTTGAGAGAGATGCTTTTTTAAGAGGCAAGAAGGTAAGAGAGCAAGAGTTTTCTATTCAGGGTACAAACACTGTAGATGAATCATTAAACATGAAACTGGTAGGCAATGACCTTTACTACAATGGGCTTTGATTGGCAGATAAAGGATTCCCACTAATTTCTACAGGAAGGACAGCCACTCAAGATTTCAAATAGGATTTTGGCATGATGGGATATGACCTGTCTATAATTCAGCAAATTCATGTCCTTTAGTACATTTAATCTGGCAATAATGTGCTTGGGATGGGGGAACCACAAAAGAGCATTGCAACAAGTGAGTAAGGGGTAAGAGAAACAATGATCATCTTAAGCAGTCTTAGAACAACAATGATAAATAAACTGAATAATCTGTTTTTGCCAAATACCTCCCATAATCTAGTAAATATGAGTGATAAAATGCAGACTTGCAGTAGCATTTAAATAAACAGACACAAACAGGATGCCTCTAGGCTACAGTTTTTCATTGGAATTCCCAATATTCAAGCTAATCTTCCAAAAAATGTGCCAAAATAAATGGATATACCCTTTGAGTTCAAAACTGAGCTAGTGAGGTCAATCCATGTACATGTTAGTGAACTTTTATTAGTGAGTATCTCAACCCATACATTTTTATTATTATAATAACAATTCTTCTAGAAGAATACAAATACTGTCTATTGGTTGGAATACTATCCTTTCATGCTATCTGGCATTCTTCTCCCCACCTAGGACTAAACCCAAAATATGAAAGTAGTCTACTTAATCCTGGTTAGCCTATGTCCAAGGCCACCTATGTGCTTCTTAATTATAACCCCGAATCAGACTCTTGCAGTCATTAGATTCATGGGATTGTATCAATCTACAAACCCACAGCTTTTTAAATGTAAATTTGCTGAATTATATACAGGTAAAATCTCATTACAATGAACTTAATTGTAATAAAGAGTATGGAAAAAGATGTGTCTCAAGAGAGATGCCCTACCATGGCAATGATTTCTACAACTAGGGAATTATTACTAATCCTTGAAATGAAAATCATTTCTTTTGAAGATATTCTATCTCCTTCCAGTACAAAAGGAAGGAAAATTTTCTTTTGCTCTTTTATTCTTCAACTTATCCTTTAAAAATATACTTCATGTGATAAAGGTGGAATTTTAACTCAGTTAAAATTAGAAACAATCAGCTACTAAATTTTCCCTATAAAATTAGCAAATATATATATTGTAATGAAATTGCCTGGCTTTAGGGAAGGTGCAGGAGCATGAACTGATATATTCTTTCTGGAGGGCCATTTGACAATATATACCTAAGGCACTAAAAGTGTATACTATTTATAAGGTAAGGTCTCAGGATGTTCACTGAAATGCCATTTATAACAACATAAAATTACAAACTACCTAAATATAAAAAATATCGATTTAAATGAATTAATACATCCATATAATAGAATACTATGCAGCTATTTAAAATGATGTCAAGAAAACTGTCATAATTATTGAAATACAGATTATGAAACAGTATGGTATGACTCTGCTTTTGTAAAATATACTTATTTGAATTTTTAATACAGAATAAAAGACTGAATAAACTAAAAGAAACTGAAATTACAGTGGTGGGTTTTCCTATTGGTAGGGTCAGAAGTATTTTTAGTTTTATTTTTATTTATCCATTATTTCTAAATTTTCCTCAATGAGTACTTTTTCCAAGAAAAAATGGAAAAAATACAACAAACTACCCCTCAGCTGCCTTTTTCCCTCCACTCCTCATCCTCCATCCCATCCCTTCAGAAAAACCCACCTGAAACTATCCAACTAACCACCAAAAACAAAATACAAATACAAACATATACCACAACAGAAATATAATCCAATACTATTTCTTAATTTTTCCTACTCAATTTAGAGTACTTATTTTCATTACTTATTCATCATAGTGAGTCTCTTTATAGTGTCTATTGATAAGTGCTGTAATCTCTAGGCATGCACTCTTCATGACAAACCCTAATACAACAAAATAACTTGTATTGCTCACATTTACTACAATAGAAATTGATCTTTAATATTATTTGCTTGTCAAATCTGGAGAGACAGGTCACTGTTGAACAAAAACAAGGGTAATAGTTTTATAAATTTTGCCTGTCGCATGACGGGAATCAGCAAAATATTATTCGAAATTGAGTTCTTTTAGAGCTTTAACCTAAAGAGCCCATCCTAATGATGCCCCTGGTGGCAAGTAACATTTAATTTTCTTCTGTGTCACTGAAAAATTAGATGTAAAACTCAGGTAAGACATTACTATTTCACACCCTGAGGCTAAACAGTTCAAAATGAATATTCATAAAGTCCTAGTCTAAATGAAATCTCATGTGAGTATATATTTTAAATGCTTGAATATTTTACATAGTTCAGTTCAGAGACTGAGCACCTCATAGAGGAAAGAAAGAATTCTGTCAACTATCAGGCTATTAATTGCAGGCCTGAACACACAACTATGGCAAAGTGCATTTCACACACACACACACACACACACACACACACACACACACACACACACACATACCATAGTGCTACAGCCTCCTTCCAAAAGTCTAAACCTGGCTCTCTTTCTCCTTGGTTGCCTCTTAATGGTGATGAAAGTGTTAATGATCACTAGGAACAAATATATATATATATATATCAGTTCCTCCCTGAGGCTGAAGATGCCTGACTCTGTCCGTGTCCTCTGCTGGGCTCCAGAGTGACTTGGGAAGAGGGTGGGAAGGAAAGGTGGAAAGGAAATGTAGGCAGGACAATTCTGGTGTGGTTGGATTCACTTTACTGTACCCCTCACCCCCCACGACTGTACGGGGCTCGCGGTCACTGCCCTAACTTATCCTCCCCTGCAACAGCATTGCTCTTGGTCTCTGGTGGTACGTTTTCTTAAGGAAAAGGTAAACAAAAGGTATTGCTCAAAGAACTCTGAGTTCTTTTAAAAGAGCTTCTGGAACAAAGACAAATTATTTAGACATAAGGCAGTTGTGGATATGGAGGGGGGATGTAGAAGTAACAAGGGCAGAACTAAAGAGATAGAGTATAAAAGTAAAAATTAATAATGAACAGTCTGGCTAAACAACCACTGAGCTAGCTAGGGACCCATGGTAATAGCCAATAAATGCCTTAATGGTGTAAACACAAGAGGAAAATTTTTAGTCTGATATCAAGCCATTAAGTAATAGAATGAAACTTAATCAATGTAAAATGTAGGCCTAGGGTAAACTTCCCAACACTTCTAGGATTTTTTAGAATAGTCTTTATGGAATGATCCTGCCTTGAGTCTCATATTCAGACTGTATGACTAGGTAAATAGATATACCATGTGGAGATTCCTCCAACATCTAATACCTGAGATGCGTGTTTCCTCCATTCTCACATCTGGGAAATAAACAGTCAATGCATAGCTGCTCCTCCATTAATGCTCCTACCCCTCAGTTAACTCAACCATATAAAATGCTCTGTGTCACCATACATACAAATTTCTAGGGAAATAAATTTCAGCAATTGACTGAGGGTCAAAGCAGAGCAAAAACAGGTCAAAGCAGAGGGGTAGAGCAAACATGGCTCCTCTCAGGAGATCTCCTTGAGTCCTGACTTCTGTCTGTTCCTGACAAGTCTGATATACCTGTGGTACACCACACAAGGAGCAGACAGCCTTGTTTTGTTACCATATAAAGACCTAGACCAAGAAGAATGAGGTAACCTAAAAACAGAGGAAAGCAGATCAAAGCACAGGGCTAATATATAAGAGCAGACCTTCAATCATTCAATGAACATTTCCTATGTATCTACTACAGGCCAAACTCCAGAGATGCAAAAGTGAGTCTTTACCCATATCAAGTTAACATATAATGTGATTACACTAAAGATCCAGAACACAAGACTAGGAGGAGGGTATGGCAGACAAAAAAGTGCTAAGCAAATAAATAAAACTGGTATTTCAGTTTAAATAACTGATTTTAAAATAATAATTTAGAACTAAAATCCAAGATAATCTTAACATAGAAAGCGATGGGTTGGGAAAAAGTGAGCAATCTGTTGATTCTCATTTTATTTATGAGTAATAAATATGGGATAATTTGAGGCAAAGAAAAATATAAATTTAAATGGGATCATTTAAAAACCACTGTAGTACAGCAGAAACAACATTGTAAATCAACTGTGCTCTAATAAAAATTTAATAAAATAAAAATTAAAACCACTATGTAAAGTATACATAATTCCCAAAACATAAAAAATGGAATAGGAAAAGTAGAGGGAAAAAGTAGTAAATTCCACAAAGGAAAAGGGAAAAATGAAATAAGAAAGCATAGTAAACTGGAAAAAAATATAAGATGGCAGGCATAGGACTAAAAGTGTCTATAATTTGATACATATAAGTAAGTTAAATGCCAGTTTTAAAGGACAGAAACTCTCAAACCAGGTTAAAAAATCCAGCTACATACTATGTAAATGAGACATACCTAAAATAAATTTTCATGGGTAGGGTAGGAACAAAAGAATGAAAAAAAGATATTCCAAGTAACAGTGGCTTAAACATAGAAATGTATTTCTTCCTCACATTATTCTGCCTGCCACAGGGCCTTTTCACCAGTCTTTAGCTCTGCCTTGCCTGGTTTTCCCCCAGATCTTGGTCCAACAGCACCTTCTTGTCATTCATGGCTTAGATAAAATGTGATGCTATGTGCACCCAGATAGGTCTTTTTGACCACTAATCTGAAAGTATACTATCATCTCCATTTTATTTTCTTCATAATTTTAATTTCTTGATTATATTAAATCTCATTCCACTGTAACATAAGCTCCATGAGAGCAGGGATCTTTACTGTTTTCCATTCTCTTTGTGGGGAGGAAGGGAGGTTCTCAATAAGCCAGTTCTTGGTTTCACTGTTTCTCTGTTTTTCTCTTTTCTATTCAATGACTTCTGCTAGTTCCTTTCCTGTGCTTGCTTTTGGTTTCTCTCTTTTCCTAGCTTCTAAGGTGGAAGGCAGAAGTTTCTTAAGGTAAGGTCATTGGATTGTGACTTTTCCTCTTTCCTAATATAGGCACTTAGTGCCATAAATTTCCTCTAGCACTGCTTCAGCTGTAGTCACAAATTGTGTGATTTTGTGCTTTCATTTTCATTCAGTTAAAAATACTTTCTAAATTCCCTTTGATTTTTTCTTTGACGCATGGCTTACTTAGAACTATCTTGTTTTATGTCCAAACATTTGGGGGTTATCCATATTTTTTTTGGTTATTGATTTCTAAATTCATTACATTGAAGTCAAAGAGCATAGTTTGTATAATTTAAATCCTTTTAACTTTTTTTTAAAAGTCTTTGAGTTTGTTACAATACTGCTTCTGTTTTATGTTTTGGTTATTTGGCCCCGAGGCATGTGGGATCTTAGCTCCCTACCAGGGTTCAAACCCATACCTCCTGCATTGGAAGGCTTAACCACTGGACCGCCAGGGAAGTCCCCAATCCTTTTAAATTTATTGTGACTTGTTTTATAGATCATAATATGGTCTATCTTGGCAAATACTTCATATATACCTGACAATAAAGTTTATTTTGCTGTTGTTGGGTGGAATGTTCTACAAATGTAAATTAGGTAAATTTGGTTGATAATGTTACTCAAGTCTTCTATGTCCTTCCTGACTTTTTTGTCTCAGTGTTCTATCAATGATTGAGACAAGTGATGAAATCTCAAACTGTGATTGTCAATTTGTCTATTTCTTCTGCACTTCTATCAGTTTTTGCTTAATGTACCTTGAAGATCTGTTATTAGGTCCATAAACATCTAGGATTGTTATATCCTCTTGATACACTGACCCCTTTATCACTATTTATAAAATTACTTTTTATCCCTCGTAATCTTTTCTCAAAAGTCTACTTACCAGGCTTCCCTGGTGGCGCAGTGGTTGAGAGTCTGCCTGCCGATGCAGGGGACACCGGTTCGTGCCCCGGTCCGGGAAGATCCCACATGCCGCGGAGCGGCTGGGCCCGTGCGCCATGGCTGCTGAGCCTGCGCGTCCGGAGCCTGTGCTCCGCAATGGGAGAGGCCACAACAGTGAGAGGCCCGCGTAACGCAAAAAAAAAAGTCTACTTACCATGCTGACCAGGAGAAAGATAACACACATTATCAATATCAGGAATGAGAGGTGACATCACTACAGATCCCACAGATAGGAAAAGGATAATAAAAAATATCAACAGCTTCACACAAAAAAATACAAAAATAAAAAACAAAACTTTATGCCAATAAATTCAACAACGTAAATGAATGGAAAGATTCTTTGAAAGACACAAACTACCAAAGCTCACTTAGGAAGATGTCTATTAAAGATAATGAAAATTTTTTGATTTTGTAGTTAAACTCTTTCCCACAAAGAACACTCCAGGCCCAGATAGTTTCACTGGTGAATTATACCAAACACTTATGAAAGAATTACTAAGAAGGCTACGCAAATTCTAGAAATTTGAAGAGGGTTCCTTCCCAACACATTTTATGAAGCCAGCATTACCCTGATACCAAAAAGATCAAGGACATTATAAGAAAACTGCAAACAAACATCCTTCATAAACATAGTTGCAAAAATTCTAAGGTTTTAACATATAATATCCAACAATACACAAAATGTGTAACACAGCATGACCAAGTGAGTTTTACCTCAAAAATGCAAGGTTGGGTTAATAGTCAAATATCAAGCAATGTATTCACCATGTTAACAAACTAAGAAAGACAGACCTGTGATCATTTCAGTATATGGAGAGAAAGCGTCTGACAAAATTTAACCTCCGTTCCTGATAAAATCTCTCAACGCACTAGGAATAGAAGAGAATTTTCCCAACCTGACAAAGGATATCTATATGAACTTATATGGGCAGCACAGTTAACAGTAAAAGACTAATGAATACTTTCTCCTTATGATCAGGAACAAGGCAAAGATATCCACCCTCACCACTTCTATTCAACAGTACACTGTTGGGTTTTAGCCAGTGAATAAATAAAACAAACAAAAGGCATCCAGATTGTAAAATATAAATGAAACTGTATTTAGAGACAACATTGTCATCTAAGTAGGAAATCCTACAGATTCTATTTTTCTAAAAAGCAACTAGAATAAATGTGTTAACATGGTTACAGAATACAAGATCAATATATAAAAATCAGTAGTATTTCTACATACTAGGAAAGGGGGAAGTGGAAAATAAATTTAAAGAACCATTATCAATTACATCAAAGAGCAAGAAACACATAGGTATAAATTTTAACAAAAATGTCTATACAGCAGTCTGTATACAACAGAACATTGGGAGAAAATTTTAAGAAGGCATAATAAGTGAAATGATATAACAAATGAAATACTCAATATTGTTAAGGTGTTAGTTCTCCCCAAATTGATCTATAGATTCAGCACAATCCCAATCAAAATTCCAGCAGACATTTTGTAGAAATAATACAGTGAAATATAGTAATGCACCTCCCTAGTGCCCAGATCATGGTGATGGAATACCATTTCCTACCAAAAGAAAATAGGGCTTCTTGGTGAAATAACTGACTCTACGTCTTTGGCAGGAAACAAATAAAATGAGCCTGAATGTTTTGTTATCCCACATAGCAGGAAAGCTAACAAAGTCTACCAGGGTCATGCCAAAAAGATTCAGTTGCCAATTTAAAGAGCCTCCCACTGACGAAACCTGGGGTAACTTAAGCTTCAATAAGGTTGGAGCTTATCAAGTATGTTTCAATCCATGAGTCCAAGACAAAATAATTTTTTAAAGAAATTAATTGGCCACCTTTAGAGAATAGTTAGAAACTAATTCATAATCTTAAAAATGGGTAAATAACAGAAATGAGTCAAGCATTTATCCTACTTTTCTCATTTGAACCAAACAAACGAAGGGTAGTGTCTCTTTAAACAGAGGAGGGGCCACTTCCCTGGTGGCGTAGTGGTTAAGAATCCACCTGCCAATGCAGGAGACACAGATTCAAGCCCTGGTCCAGAAGGATCCCACATGCCGCAGAGCGACTAAGCCCGTGTGCCACAACGACTGAGCCTGCGCTCTAAAGCTTGTGAGCCACAATTACTGTGCCCGCATACCACAACTACTGAAGCCCGCACACCTAGAGCCTGTGCTCTGCAACAAGAGAAGCCACCGCAATGAGAAGCCCGTGCGCCGCAACGAAGAGAAGTCACCGCTCGCTGCAACTAGAGAAAAGCCCGCAGGCAGCAACAAAGACCCAACGCCGATGAAAATAAATTTTAAAAAAATAAAATAAAATAAAAATAAAGGAGGGGCAGTATCTCTTTCAAATGTATACCCAATTAATTAACAATCTACTTTGAGAAAACAGAATTGGAAGAGAAATATTAAATGCAGAACCAAGGGCAAAATAAGTTGAAATATGACTAAAACAATGGAAGATTTCAAGGAAGCAGCGCATTTCACTAACAGTAGGGTGGGTTTCCAAAATATAAGAATCAGCTTTAGAGAAAAGAAGCATCTGAGACTGCTAGAAAAATATGAAAGGAAAGTCATAAGGGCTATGAAATAACATGTCAAATATAGGATATGTAGTCCTATTGGGTAGTCTAATCTCTCTTAAATTAGAGGTCAAGTCACCCTCTCATAGAAACCATAAATTATTTGCAGTGAGTATAGAAAAAAAGCAGAGAGAAGAGGCCAGGGCTTGTTGTATACTACTGCTGACTCCATGCTATGGAATTAGGAGACAAAGTGTTGGTGTCTGTGTGTTTGCAGAAGGGAGTGGAGAATGGACAGAAGAAAGCCTGAAAAACTGCAAATGGTCAAGTACCTGTAATAGACCAAAGGTACTGGAAAGGGCACTCTTGCCATAGATAATCATAGAATTCTACCAAATAGCCTGGATGAAACCAAGACACTAGGATGGTTGGAGATGCCAGTAAGGGGCAGAGAAGAGCAAGATTGGTAGGTAAGATTGGCTGTGAGAGAAATGGTAAGAAAACGGATACCATGTTTTTGTTCAACAACATTTACCAAGAGCCCACAAACTGCTTAATCCGGTAGAGAAGTTCCTTAGAACAAGGAGGGCCAGGTGTCATTGTGATGGTCTGGGACTACAGTGGGGTTAAACTGAAGACCTTGAAAAGGGACCAGGAAGTTACATGACATTAGCAACGGATTTTGATGTTAAAGGGATGCACAGGGATATAGGAAAATAATAATTGATATTGGCTTGTTTTTGTATTCTTCATTCCTCAAAGCTCAAAGAGAGATGTGGGCATATTGTCAACTGTATTAAATTCATATCTGTATTACCGACGATGCAGTAGCTTGCTATTTTGATCTAAAGCTGGGGAAGATGAGGGTTATTAGTGTATAGTTTTACTACTGTTATATTTCAATATTACATTTTAAAAAACCCTTAGACATTCCATCTTATGATTCAGATCTTTCATAAAAGAAAAGCCCACTACACCCACAAATGTGCCTACTAGAATACATCATGTCATGAGAAAAACACATTAGACAGTATGTGAGTGTTTTATTAATCATCCGATAAGGGGATTTTTTTGAAAATGCAATGACAGAGGTTGTAGTCACTTTCCTTTGAACGTGTGCTGGCTTCTGCTGTCTGTTGTTCTCATTTGTCAAGTTTCTTAATGTTCCTCTTAATACAGTGTCTTTAGTTCTCCCAAAGGAATATCAGCAATTTCTGGGAGCAAGAGGAAAACTTTCTGTCAATTCTGCATAATGACCGAAACAGGGTGACTGAATCACTTAATTGAAGCTCTAAGGCTAGTAATGTGATGCATATTATGCCCTGTTTACCGTGAAAAGAAAACAGTGGATGGGCACTCACATAGGCAGTAAGAACAGAGAACCAAGTCTTTTTTGTCTTTGCTTTATTTCTCTGAAGGTCACACAATCCACAAGGAATCCCCGCCTCAACTCTTTAATAGCCAAAGGGTGATAGGTGGAAAAAAAAGGGGGGGAAGACAAGATGTAAATGAAACAGAAGCACATAAAAGCCTTGCATATAGATTTTTATAATCCCGTAATTTTCATTAGCTCACAAAATTTCCCCTAATCCTGTCCTCACCTGTTGGCATCAGAGCAAAGCTGCAGCTGTGCAATGTGCAACTGCAGTTATGGGATGTAACTGCAGTTACGCGATGTAACTGCAGTTACGCTGATGCATTAGTCAGAGTTTCAAATGTAGCTAACTTTGAGTCTATCCTGAAAGCTTTCAGTTCCCGAATCTATTGGCATGTACTTATTTGATTAACTGGTATAAGAAACATCCCAAGGCCATCTAACGGTAGTGGGTGATCACAGCTTCAATCACTTATACACCTAAATAGTCACTTTGCTCTTCGTCTTATGAAGGCATTACTCTGTCACTTGGAAGATGCTGAAGCTAAGTCTGCTGACTCTGGATGCCACAACTCTCAACTGATAAAGCTTCAACTCATTTTTTTAAATTAATTAATTTATTTATTTATACTTTGGCTGCGTTGGGTCTTCGCTGCTGCGCACGGGCTTTCTCTAGTTGCAGTGAGCGGGGGCTACTCTTCGTTGCGGTGCGTGGGCTTCTCATTGCGGTGGCTCCTCTTGTTGCGGAGCACAGGCTCTAGGTGCACGGGCTCCAGTAGTTGTGGTGCACGGGCTCAGTTGCTCCGCAGCATGTGGGATCTTCCTGGACCAGGGCTTGAACCCGTGTCCCCTGCATTGGCAGGTGGATCCTTAACCACTGTGCCACCAGGGAAGTCCCCTCAACTCATTATTCAATCTAATCTGAGAAGAATCAAGCTAAGAGTGGCAAAAGAAACTCAGAGGGCGTATTTAAGAATACAGTAGAAATCCTATTTGATTCAGAGTTGACAGTTGACATGCTAACTTTTAAAATTTTAATGGTTAAAGGAAGAAAAATAATTTTTAAAAGAATTCATATATTAAACATTTTACCTCAAAATGTAAATACATATTCATTCAATAAATCTAGTATTAATTTGTTAGAGGATGGCATACTATTTTCATATCTAGTCCCTCCATGTTTATGTACCATATTGCTGACTGTTGTCAATTCAAGCTGTGGTCCAGTATACTGTAAAGGGGCATTTTTTTGGTTACAACATGAGTAATGTTTGCCTCTTGATTTGTTTTTATCTTTTTCTTCATATTCAGCTCCATCTTTTCTTCTTTTGGCATGTGTGATTTCTACATCCTTCAGTTTCATTTTCCTATAAATTGTCACCCTCAACCCTGTTACACACCATCCTAAAAGTCACTAGAACCCTTGATTTGAGATCAGCAAACTAATAAACCATGTCTTTTACTTTCTTCTTGTACATTTAGATTTTCTGTAGTGGTTGTCAAGTTCAGGACAGTTTTCTCCAAGATGCAGTATATGCTAAACTGGAAACTATTCTACTCCAATAATATAAATAGTATCTATCATGTTGATAACTCTCAATAATTCTGCACTACCTACATTTTTATCTATCTTCAACTGTTTCCAAAATAAAAGTCAAAAACTTTCACTTGTATTATTCTATAAACATTTCAGAATTCCTTAACCCATCACTGACTAGATCAAAGAGGTTATATCTGCTGGGGAAAACATGGCATTTACATCCTCTACACAGTCCTTAAAATTGGGATATAAAGGAGAGATAGCTAAAAGAATACAGCCCTTTCAGTATTTCAGTTTTCTTTAGAAAATGTACTATTTCATAAAAAACAAGTTCTTTGTAGAGTTCATCCATGCCATGTTTTGTGAGCTATAGTAAACTAGTAAAGGCAAACAATTCATACTTTTAAGTGCTCTAGGATTTTTGGCTTGGTCAATAACCTCAAGTGGCAATTTTTAGGCTCCAGATGGAAGGCTGCAGGCCAGTGCTGTGATGTTTCTTGGGATCTTCATGATGTGCACTCTACTTTTCATGTAATTGTTTTTATAAGCAGTATCTTACACTTTGGGTCTGTTTATATTATAAAAATATTCACCAATAAAATATTTTGATAAATGATTCACTAATCTGTAGACTATAATCAACAGGTTGTTCAATGGATAATTTCTCCCTTCTATTGCCCAATATGCAGCATCTTTATTTTCTTCCACCTATTTGTTGTAAAATATTTGCTACCAAACTTTTGATATAAAACCAAGACTTTTCTTTCAGTATAAATCCACCAACTGGACTATCACACTATTTTTCTTGCATGAGCTGCAACTAAGATACTGTCTATGATTTCCAGTTCATTTCAAGTATAGCAAGGATGTAAAGCAATCTAAGAACAGAACACTTCTGGATTTGTGATATTTTCCAACACTAAACATCTAATCTGACAGCATTTTTAACAGCATGCCTTTGAGTTTTATCTAAAGTATTTAATGTTATTTTCACAGAAACAACTCTTTACTTAATACTCATAATTCATCAGTTTACATAACATTTAACCATAGTGCATAGGTATAATATCAAGTAAAATTGGCATAAACAGGCTTGAGAACAGACTTGACTCATTCTAAGTATATAACTCAAATTAATAGCACAAAAGTGCCTAAGAGGGCTTCCCCGGTGGTGCAGTGGTTGAGAGTCCGCCTGCCGATGCAGGGGACACGGGTTCATGCCCGGGTCCGGGAGGATCCCACATGCCGCAGAGCGGCTAGGCCCGTGAGCCATGGCCACTGAGCCTGCACGTCCGGAGCCTGTGCTCCGCAACGGGAGAGGCCACAACAGTGAGAGGCCCGCGTACCACAAAAAAAAAAAAGGTAAAAAAAAAAAAGGTGCCTAAGAAATAAGCTTATTGGCTGCAAACACTATGTAGTGAGCACTACTCAACATGCCTTATGGAGGAAATAATAACATTGGGACCAATTTTTAGTACCTTACTCACTCTTGTTAAAACTGTGTTTCCAAAAATACGATGCTATTCTAGAACAGTCTGTGTTGGCACCCCGATATGACTTTTTGGGGTCTAAGTTCCAATTTGGGAGTCACAGAATTTGGGGCCTGAGGTATAGTATCCAGGAGAACCCTGAAATAAAAACTCCTGGAGCTGAGCCAAGAGCAAATTTTCAAAAGAAATGGGGTAGGTCAAACATGTGATGTTACAGTACTTAGAATACAAGCCCACAAACCAAACCATTTTGGAAATGATGCCAGAGTTGAAATTACAACTTGAGGGAGATCCATGCTTTAGGATGAGATGTTTCAAGAGGAGAACTAAACTATGCAACAATGATAGGTAAATGAGGTAGTCTAAAAAGCTCCCATGTAAAGTTATAAACCGCATTTCTTCAGAAATTAGGTACCAGTGAGGAAGTGGGGAAAAGAAATGGGAGACAGTCATCCTGCTCAGATTACTTCAAGGTTTCTGCATTGCAGTAAGTTCGCATTACACAGCTGCAGTATATGCTAGGCCCTCTTTAGTACTTCACATGGACCACCCTGTTTAACCCTTATAATTACCTTACTAAGTGGGTTTTCCAGGTGAGAAACGAGCAGTTGCCCAGGTGCACAAAGTTAGCAACAGGCTACGATGGGTACTTGAGTGCAAAGGTCATGATCTTCCACTCTGCTATCCTGCCCCTCAATGACACTCCAACTTGCTCAAAACTTCCTTCCAGCATCACCAAGGAAATCTCAAATCACCACTGACTAACAACACAACAAAAAAATTCAAACCTATTTGCACACGTAATCACTTTCAATTATTTCCAGCTTTGGAGACTTCTGAAACCTCCTTAATGAGAGGTAACTTTGGGTGGCCAATGGTGAGCACCAAAAGAAAAAGCCACAAAAACATGCGAATTAAAACAATTTTGTGTTCCCAAAAACTTATATACGAAATTAAACAAAAGAAACACGTAACAGATGGAATCCTTACCAACATTAATCATAGCCTCTCTACTATTTTACAGAGGTTTGAATTCATATTTATTCTTACTAATTTTCTCACCTTTTTAGGTAGCAGTAATCACTGTTATCATCTTATGCTACCACTTCTGCATCTGTGAAATTTCTAGAAAGATTTATTACTTCTCTTTCTGGGTCAATTAATAGAATAGTTTGTAATACTTATAAAACATTTTAAAAGACAAAAGTTGAATTTAAATATCAGAGAAAAGACAAAGGAAAGGGTAGCTTTACCAACACTTTTCCTACAGCATGTTTTTAAATGAGAATAGACCATGAAAACACCGCACTTCACATATCAAACCAAAATTGTTACCAAGCAGTTAACCTTTTTTTCTTTAAGGCTAAATTCAGAGAAGTCATTTCCATGTTATCAAGAAAAGTTGACATGGAGAATTCTTAAGCTTAAAAATCCATGGAGGCTAATTCCACTGTATACAGAGTCAAAAAAAAGTTTATAGCTATGTGATGGCGTCTAGGGCTCTCCCAAAATCAGATCCTAAGATAAAGTTTTAGGTAGTCGATTTGAGAAGTGGTCCCAGAAAGCACCAGTAAGGAAGTGGGGAAAAGAAAAAAGAAAAGCCATATAAGGGTGCATCGCTTAGCAGCTTACCTGACCAACACCGGGAGCGCAGTGCCGCTGGGACCGGCTGGGACCGGCTGGGACCGGCTGGGACCGGCTGGGACCGTCCGAGACTCTCCGAGACTCTCCGGAACACGCCTCAGAACCTACACACCTGAGGTCTGGGAGGTGGAGTATTTATCTACCAACTCCCGGCCCTCATTGGCTGAGGGTTGAGCACAGAACCACCTCCACCCTTATAGGCTGCACCTGTGCTCAGCCCAGACACTGAAGAGCCAGAGAAAGCCCTCAGGCAGGAGATATTAAGATGAAAAGCTTGGCATACCCAGGACTGACCTCAGCTGCAGGCAAACATAGGTGGGCTGATAGAATATGCGTGGGAGCATCAACAATGCCTGACACAGCTGGTAATGAGTAGTTTTTCTTGAGCTTCCTCATCTTGAGTGTGGAATTTGTTTTTACACTGTTCATCACAGACCCAACTGTTCACAAATACTGGCTTACCTAAATCAGAATCTTTGCCGACAGAACAGACTAGAGACTCCGAGTAACTCTCCCACTGCAAATGACTAAAAATGCTGGGTATAATAATTTCAAATAAAACTCAAATGCAGAGCTGGGCTAATAATAAGGACACCCCTGACAACAAAAGAAAAGTGGAAGCTGAAATCCAGAAATATAAGCAAGTGCCAAAGGCAGCTTTGGTCCCACCAAACCCTGGTGACATTGACCACCTGCTCTGACTGCAATACAGTGGTGTGTGAGGGACAGAAGACTAGGACTTGGGCCTTCCCAAGAAGAAGAGACTAATAGAAGACACCCACCTCCGTCCCATAAAATTAGAACACCAAAGAGCCACTCTCCAAGAAAAGGTGCCTAGAAATAAATGCACCATGTAGAAGAAAAATGGAACTGTCTTGATCTTGGTGCTGGGAGTATCTATTCAATATTTTTAAATAAACAGAACCAATTACTTAACTAATTAATTAAACCCTAGGAGACCACATAACATTTGTTGAGAATATTTAAATAATATGTTCTACTTTAATTTTAGAAATCTTAATGAGGTCCATTTAGGGTTGTTCACTGTCTAAAATTTATAGGGACAACCAAGAAGTTAAAATATTTTAGAGTGCAGTTTTCGGAATATATGCTTCAGGATATGAAAGTCTCCATTTTCCATCTTAGAAAATGATCACTCAGTCTACCACTAAATGACATAGACCCATGCAGAGCCACTCCCTCAGACTCGATCTTGAGTTCCTCGCTGTTGCACCTACATGTCACTCACCATGCAGACCTCTCTATAGGACTGCTTGAGCATCCTTGCACATGGTATCTGATTTTATCCCAAACGAGTGTTCTAAGAGAGCCCCGATAACTTTTACAGTCTAGTCTGAGAAGTTACAAACTATCACTCTGCTTTATTCTATTCATTAAATGAGAGTCACTAAGTCCAGCCCATACTAGAGGAACAGGGACACTAGTTCACCTCCTGAAGAGAGGAATATCAAAGAACTGGTGGGCAATTCTTCAGAGACCAGCACTTTAGATTCTTGTAGCTCTTTCTTCTAATATCTACATCTGTATTTTAATTAATATGCTTATCATTCATTTACTTTCTATTATGGAAAATGAGGATTTTTACCACTATCCACCCAGCCACTTACCCCACCACACACACACACATACACACACACACACACACACACACACACACACACAAATTCCTCCTACCTCTTCTTCCCAACACAGCTGTATCATAGTTTTTAGTCAAATCAATAATCAGTGTTTAAATTAACATGATCATGTAAATATTGTTTACAACTGAGCCGCATGGTATAATTGATTTCTTTTCTAATACAACTTACTGTTTTACCTACAGGTAATTATTTTTTTTAGTTGCTTAATATTCTATGGACCCATCACAAACTTATACCCAGTTTTTTGAAAACACTCTTAATCTCCTCTCAATGTGTTGAAACAAGTCAGATAATATATCAATTGGATTTGTTTTAATTGGAGCTGGATTTTAGTCCTTTCTCTACCATTAGTTGTACAATCTTTCACAAAAGATGAAGAAACCTTTCGTCCCTCTGTTTCTTCATCCATCAAATAAAGGCAGAGGTTAAAAAAGCAACCCTTCTTGATGCAAAGACTTCATGTAAGAATCAACTGAGAGGCCAATATCATTTAGAAAAGAAAATATATTTGAATTCTAAAATTCTGAACTTTCTTATTCTGAGATATGTCTAAAACAATTGGCTTTTTTTCCCCACTAGGATTCAATAAAGACAAGTAGAGCTGACAGAAGCATGAACGATATAATGCCAATCAGATGGTTTTGCCCAAGGTAATTCAGGATGAGCTCAAGGGACTTTCTTGACTAGTGAAGCTCATTAACATTAATAGCAGCTGCAAGTTCACATCCAAATAGGAATGTGCCTCACAGGGCAACAATACACTAATCTACTGTATGGGCTACTCTGTCATACTCTCAATATTCTAGAGGTGAGACAAACTGAAAAAGCATTAAATGTATAAACATCACTTGCTGGTTAACTGAACTTCATTTCCGTATTGCCAACCTCTTTTATATGGGAGGGGCGATTTTTAATGTAAAATCTCCATTAAGTCTTACTCTTTACAGGAGTTTACATGGTACAAGAGGTATTTTAGGTATTTTTATAAAAAATATTTCCTCTGGAAAATAAATCCTAAAAAGTAATTTTGTTTTACCCCAAGAAGAAAACAGTCATTCTACATTTCTGTAAAATATAATTCATCATTATTAAATTACCAGATTACATGCACAATTAAACTTATTTATTAAACAGGACATATGCCAACAACTTTACAATAATCCTCTAAACCATAATAGCAGATTTTCAACTTTAATAACAACATCATGCAGCTAATACCCAAAGGACTAATTTTAAAAGTAAGGGCATTTAGTAATTGAAACTGAAATTATACAATTAAGCACTTGAGTAATTTAAACATGAACATAAGTGTCCTGGCTGTGCTGCTCTTGGCTTTAAGTCAAATTTACTAGTGGGGTTAGACTTTATCACTCTAATTATTTCTGCTTGTATCAGATCTCGGTAAATAGAAATTGAGAATTATTTGAAGTATTTTTTCATTCCTGTCTTTTCTGCTTCAAAAATATATTACTTACCGCAAAAAAAAAAAAAAAAAATTACTATACTCTTCTTCTAATTAAAGCTTCACACAGATAATCAAGAATAAGCCCCACGATACTTATCAAGACTCCACAGAAATTCAAAAAGAGATATTTTAGGGCTTCCCTGGTGGCGCAGTGGTTGAGAGTCCGCCTGCCGATGCAAGGGACGCGGGTTCGTGTTCCGGTCCGGGAGGATCCCACATGCCGCGGAGCGGCTAGGCCCGTGAGCCATGGCCGCTGAGCCTGCGCGTCCGGAGCCTGTGCTCCGCAATGGGAGAGGCCACAACAGTGAGAGGCCCGGGTATCGCAAAAAAAAAAAAAAAAGAGCTATTTTATTTGTATACCTATTCCCAGAAAGAGGTTTGAAAGAAGTTTTAATATGAAAAGAAAGTTATCTAGTGAGTATATTTGCCTTGCAAGTGTTTCGAAATCATCACCTCACCATTTCCACCCATTCTTTGCATTTTCTCCACCAAACATTAAACCCCATGTTAGCCTCATTGTCTTACCCTTAGGAAAACTCTAAAATAAAATAGGCTTTCCCTTGACAATGAACATGACAGAACAGCTTCTAACTTGGTAGAAATCATCTCTTTAATTTTTACTGTATAATTAATACTTCTGACATTATATGATTACAGTAGGATTAAGAAACATTACTTCTTAAGTGAACCATAAAATCATCAAATTTTAAAAAATAGAAGAGAAAACAAGAAACAGTGTGAATATCCCAAAACAAGGCATACACTTTAAAACGGGAAGAGGCAGGCAGACTGCCTCTGATGAATAGAGGGCACAGAGATAATGTAAGTCAGGCACCAAGGAAAGATGGCTCCACCATCAAGACCTCACTAACCATCACCAAGTACAGAGGCATGGAATGGGGGGAAAGGACATTTCAAGTTCAAGGAATTGCACAAGTAAAGGTACAGGGATAAAAGAGCTGATAACTTCTAGGATATATGGCTGAGGTCTAGGGTCCAATAGGAGTAGCTATAATAGGTGAAGCTAAACAAGCAGGCATAGTTTAGATCACAAAGAACCTTGGATTCCAGGCTAAGGCACTGGGATTTTACCCTGAAAGCAATGGGGAGTCACTGTGAGTTTTTTTTAAACAGAAAATACACATGATCAGACTTGCACTTTAGAAAGATCCCTCTGGCAGCAGGGTGAACATTCAATTGAGGCAGACTAGAATAAAAGAAAGGACACTTGTTAGAATAGTGCAGACAGCACCTGACCATATTACAACAGTCCAGAACAGCATTTTTGCTGTATTACAGAAGTCCAGTGCAGCACTCTGTTACAGTACTCTAGGCTGCAAAAAGTGAGAACCTGAACCAATACAGCAACAGTTGAAAAAGAGAAGGGACCAGACCTCAAGATATTTAGGAACTAGATACTTTGTTCATGGTGTTCAACTGGATGTGGCAGATGAGGGCAGGAAAGAATCTAGTTTCTGATTTATGAGATTCCAGAAGAAATGTCCCTCCTCTGGCCTTGTGATGCTGACCCCATCACCATATGCCTGCCCAGGGCCTTGCCCATCAATTACCCCATTTCATTCCTATGGCTCTTTTGCCACAACCTGTAAGATACTCAAGCCTCTCCCATGCCAAGAAGCAAAGATGTATTAGATATCTACTCTATGTCAGTCGATCCCCAAGTTAGCTGGAGGAGTTAAGGAAAGATGGTTTTCTTCCTTAACTTTCCCTAATCTTCAAGTAAGTAGGTTATCCCAACCCCACCAATCCATCTTCAGTGCTGATCAAATAAATCAGTCTCTTTCAGAAAAAAAAAGCCTTTTTGTTTAGAAGTAGCAATACCAGACACCTGTATAAATATCCTATCTGGCAAAAGATATGGCTAATGGAAGATGACGTGTTAGTGATCTTCTGGGGCCATGACATGATGCTGCAGGTCATTGTCAAAGGTGCTTATTCCAGGAAAGCCAAGGAGTCAAGTCATCCGAACAGGCTGGATATATCATGCAATAGTCCCATTGTGTGCTCAGGTCTCAGTTCTTCATTTCATTCATTCAGCACATATTTCTTATGGGCTTATCACATGACAGATGCTATCCTAGGCTCTGGGTAAATAATAGTGAGCAAAATATACACAATTCCTGCCACCATGTTTAGTTTCCACACCAACACTTAAAATTCTGGCATCATAAGCAAAGCCTGCTTCCCACAGGGGCCTCTATTTTCCACTGCATCTTCCATCAGAAGCAGGAATTTCTCAATATCTAATTTTCTCCTAAGATCCACTCATTTAAAAAGGGACTTTAATAGTAACATGCATGTTTTTTAAATGGGTTGATGCTGTACATGCTGTTGTATAATCTATTTATTAGCCATAAAGATAAATTTATATTAAGCTTAACATATCAAAGTTCAGAAAGAAGAAGAGACTGATTCTCAGTGGTTCAAAGCTTAGTAACACTGGAAACTGAGTCTTCCAGTCCAGTCAACTTTGACCATCACCAGGCAGAACAGATGGGAAGATGGACAAGTAGAGCTCAGATTCTGAAATAACACATATTGGCATTAGGAAATCAGGCACAGAGAGCAGAGAACAGAGGAAAATGATATGAGACAGTATGAACTACAAAAGACTGAATTTACACAAAGGATTTGTACCAATGAAAACATGAAACAGCTGCCACTGCTCAAGATCAGAATCATTCTAAGGGTGGAGACAAGTCAGGGCCTTCAGGTAAATAGGAGTCCTACTGGCAATAAGAAGGGAAAAAAAGAAAGAAAAATTCCTTTACCAAATTATGTCCTTGGACAGTCATGAGCAATCTTTTTTAGGCTAAGATAATTTAAGAGACATCAAAAGGGTTGAGGTTTGCTTTTTTTTTAATACAAAATATTTATTGTATTTAGTCCTGTGGAGGAGTAAATCACAAATTCTTAAAATACAGATTGCTTACTTTATTGAATAGAAGAACGTCGAGAAAAATGACTGTGCTTTTTAGCCACTAAATTCTAGCATTTGTGCATATTTGAGAGGTAGAGACACAGAGGCAGTTTTCTAACCTTACATTTTGCAGTGAGATCGAGGGCCATATGGTAGAGCCAAGGAGGCCTCCAGCAGCCCTGAGGCTGTGGGTTGCCTCATCATTGCCCCAGCTAATATACTAGGCAGTTTACACACAATATCTCATTTAATCCTAGGATGATGCTAAATATCGGACCAACATGCCACTGAGTAAGTATGTGACAAAAGATAGAATATCTAGCAGTTCTATTTGCAGTCCATAAACATGTAATTCCTCTTCCACATAGACGAATCATGAGCTTATTTTAAATATCCCTAGTCTACCCTGACTAGCAAATGAGCAACACCTGGTAAAATTAACGCAAAAACACAGAGTAACAGGATGTTACATCAAAAAAAGAAAAAAAATTTCCTTTGCCCATATAAGCACCTTCAAAGATTTCAGTCTAAATGAAAGAGAAGAATTGTCCAACCAAGAGGAGTACAAGCCACTCAAATTTATTACCAAGGAAAATTGGAGAATCACTTTCAGAGGCACATTAAGAAACTAAAGTCTTCTATGATAGCCTTTCAAAAAAATCCCTTCTAGGATTAACATACTGCAACATTTTCTATGTTGCAACACTAAAGAAATTAATATCTAAAGGCTTGATCCTAGCTGTATTTAGAGGGGAGCCCAGAGAGTTAATTTATTTTAAGAACCCAGAACAAGATCCACACAATTCAACATTCACTTCTTCATTCAAAGGTCACTAAAATGCATACGTCAGATATCTGCTGATTTCTTTTAACAATGCTGAATCTTAAACCCAATAATTCTAATATAATCTATAAATGACCTTACTAAGTCTTTCTACATCCCATAAAAGCATTTTAATTGTATCATTTTATTTAAGTTCCCAACTTGCTGTGATGTATTAGCATATTAAAATTAACTCAGCAAGCTGTAATCATTTCACTTTCTGAACCAACTTACCAGGACAAATTTGATAAAATTATAGTACCCCCTTGTGGTGGTAGCTTTATACCCTACTAGAATGTTTTGGAATATTATATTTTTTAAAATCTTCTTCAACTAAGATCAGTGGATAACTAATTAACCTTTTCTAAATTCTAATAAAATCTTGGGAAAATGAAAGGGGCTATCACTAGATTGTGATAACAGATGAGACAGTGTGGCATTTCATCATAAAAGTAAGACTATATGGAGCCATGCATATTATTTTTAACAGAAGGAAAACACTTATAAGAAATATTTTCTGGCTTCCCTGGTGGCGCAGTTGTTAAGAATCCGCCTGCCAATGCAGGGGACACAGGTTCGTGCCCTGGTCCGGGAAGATCCGACATGCCATGGAGCAACTAAGCCCGTGCGCCACAACTACTGAGCCTGTGCTCTAGAGCCCGCAAGCCACAACTACTGAGCCCACGTGCTACAACTACTGAAGCCCGTGTGCCTAGAGCCCGTGCTCCGCAACAAGAGACGCCACTGCAATGAGAAGCCCGCGCACCGCAATGAAGAGTAGCCCCTGCTCGCCACAACTAGAGAAAGCCCATGCGCAGCAACAAAGACCCAAGGCAGCCAAAAATAGTAAAATAAATAAAATAAATAAATTTTTTAAAAAAAGAAATATTTTCTATGGACTGATTCATACAGCCAAATTAAAGCACACAATTCTGAAATTACTCACAGGATTTTAGTTTGCCTTGCAAATGAATTTAAATAACTGAAGGAGGGGAAATGATGTTTTTGAATGGTAAGGCAATATAAATTCTTCACAAATCAGGAAGGAAAAAGAAAGTTGGTAAAATTTAAATACAAAGATTTTTTTTCTCTCACAATTCACCTAACTCTCCTCTATCAGATCCAAATTAACTGTATATTATTGTCATTACTTTTACTGACATTTATAATATTATTTAGCAAAATGAGTAAGACTTTTTGGCACATAATTTGATACAAAGATTTTCCTAGCGTTATTTTATTTTTCCTATCTTTATTTGCCTTCCTACCCCCCGCTTCAAAAACTCCTCTACTTCCATCTCCTGATTTCCTCACTAATCGATTTTCATCTTACTCTAAAACGGGCTTTTGGCAATAAGGCAAGGAATCATGGACTGAATGAATCAATGAGAGAGAGACAGAGAGAAGACTATCCACAATATTTTGGCAAGCCCTAGAACAATTCCACGTAGGTTAAAGGATCTTATAAGAGATTCTGTGATCTCACTGGAAGACACAGAAAAAGATCTTACCGACAAGTTAATATATTTAGATCCACTGTCAATGAAATGGCAATTTCATATTCATAGAATGTCCAAGTACCTTACTAAGGAACTAGAGAATAAACCAGTAAGTTTTTCAAATTAGTCCCCCTTTTACATTTAGAAGTGAAGCAGTTTATCTCTGGTTCAAGTCAGTAAGCAATTCTAACTGATTTACAATGAAAATATCAAGAAGCTTTGTTTCAATTTAGTTCAAGTTCAGGTTCAATAAAATAACAGTTCTAGTTCATTTCTGGGAATGTGGAAATATATTTACTAGTTTCTAATTCACATTCCATTGGCTTTCTGATTATGATTTAAAATAAAGAATATTGAATTGTACTCATTTAGGTTTTCAGGCAACATTTTAAGCCCTTACTGTTTCAGGGACTGTCGTGGATGTTGGAATACAAAAATGAATAGAGCAAAATTCCTGCCTTAAAGAATATCATAGTCTAGCTATGAAACAGTTAAGTGAACATATGTAGTGATATGGAGAAAACTGTACTATCACAAGAGCTACAATAAGAATTTCTTATAAGGGGACATCACCTTGGTTTAGAAAATGTCTTGATGAGCCCCTAACGGTATGCATCCACTAAAGGGCATCCTAAAATAATAAAAAATGGTCACTAAACTTCCTTCTACGGTCAGCGGGTCCTGTTTTCCCTCTTCCGGGTTGAGTACCACTGCACTTGGAGGACTAAATGGAGCCAGCTAAATTGTTCTGCATAACACAGAACAGCAACTGAGAGTCCCAAGGCTATAGACAGATGTGCAAGGGAGAAGACACAACTGGCCCAGGGCTATAACACACAACTCCAGGGAGCACCACATACATCATTTTCTATCCAAATGGCATCGTACTAGCCAGCAGCCCTGCAAAAGCCAGAGGGACTGGGCAGTGCTGGGCAGTTAAAGAATCCCTAATGACCAAGAAGAAATTTGAGGCAAGAGTAGAAATGTCTAGAAGGGCTTTCTGTAGTTATTTGCCTTGGAGTAAGACGTAAACCCTTCTTCTACCTCCCCTCCAAAAGCATCTTTTCCCTTAAGACTTTTATACAAGTGAATTTGAATTTTTACTATTGGTTTTTGTTTCTCTGTAGTAGCTCACGTTTTGTTGTGGCGATGGCCACTTTAGTTTGTGAGCCCAAAGCAGCGCTGAAACTCGCATCCTCATGGACCCAGGGCATACACTGATCATGATGATGCTGGACCCAGAGGACAGGAGAAAAGTTGATATCTGAACTACACAGTTATAATTTAAAAAGTAATAAAAGCTAAAACAAAGGTGCTGTAAGAGAATAGAAAAAGAAGTACCTGCTTTGCCTCAGGGAAACAGAAGCATCACAGAGAAAGTGGCTTTTGAACTGAGTCTTGAAGGATGAACAGCAGTTATCCATGAAAAGAAAAATGGGGAAAGGCATTCAGCAGACAACAATGTGAACAGAGAGGGGGCATTTAGAGATAGCCAAGAAACCAAGGCTGGAGGAGAAGGCATTCCTGTTCCATTCCATGCCATTGGTAGGCTTGTTCTGAAAGATTGTCAGTGAAACCTGTTAGTTACACACAATTTACATGTTTGTGAGAACAGGTGTCCCCATGTACCTACTACCCCTTCTTTGTACTTCCTTTAACAAAACTTCTGGAAAAAAACTTGCTATTGCTCTATAGTGGATTATATATTTTTGTCCTCAGTGTTTGCTTCCCTCCCCATTCATCCCACAGTTCCCTTGAGATTATAGTCCCCCATCCCATTGACTTTGGGCTTGGTCATGAAACCTGTTTTAAACAATGGAATGTGGACAGAAGGGTCGGTGTGCCACTTCCAAGCTAAGGCGTTAAGAGGTATCTTGTGCTTCTGCCCCACTTAGCCACAGGTCCCAGAATAAGGAGACACACTGATGTGGGCTGAATTGGGTCCCCCACCCACCAAATTCATATATTGAAGTCCTAACCCGCAGTATCTCAAAATGTGACTATATTTGGAGATAGGGTTTTTAAAGAGGTGATTAAATTAAAATGAGATGGTTAGAGTGGGCCCTAATCCAATCTGACTGATGTCCTCATAAGAAGAGGAAATTTGACACACAAAAAGATACACAGAGGAAACAAAGGACACAGTGAGATGCTGAAAACTGCAAGCCAAGGAAAAAGGCCTCGAAAGAAACCAAATTTGCTGACACCTTGATCTTGGAATCCTAGCCTCCAGAACTCTAAGAAAATTAATTTCGGTTGTTTAGGCCACCCTGTATGTGGTATTTTGTTATGGTAGCCGTAACAAATTAATACACACATGGAACTGACCTAACCCGTTCCTGTAGCCTGAAGCACAGCCAAACCACAGATCCATGAGCAAGAAATAGCGCTTATGGATGTAAACCACTAACATTTTGGGGTTGCTTGTTACGCATTACTATTGCGGCAAAAGCTGACCAACACACTTTCATTTCTCAATTCACAGCTGTTTACCTTCTAAATATACCATGAAGTTGCTTTTGCTAAAGAACATCATGTGTGTTGGTTTGAAACAATTAATAAAAGAAATAAACCAAAGTAGAAAACATCAACAAACTAAATGCTAACAGAGACAGCTTCTTAGTCTTTATTTATTCTGATTTTTCTTCTACTTGTCCTTGGAGACCATTTGGTAGAGTCAATAAGATTGTAAGATCTAATCACTTATATGTGGAATCTAAATAATGATACAAATGAACTTATCTACAAACAGAAACAGACTCACAGACATAGAAAACAAATTTATTGTTACCAAAGGGGAAAGGGGTGGGGAGAGATAAATTAGGAGTTTGGGATTAGCAGATACCAACCACTATATGTAAAATAGATAAACAACAAGGTCCTAATGTATAGCACAGAGAATTATATTCAATATCTTATAATAAACTAAAATGGAAAAGAATCTGAAAAAAGAATATATAACTGAATCACTTTGCTACACAGCAGAACTAACAAAACATGGTAAATCAACTATACTTCCATTTTTAAAAATCCAAACAAAAGGGGAAAATATTAAAAGGAAAAAAAAAAAAAAACCAAAGGCATGCTAAAGTCACAAGAGGTAATAATAATATTTATCGAGATCCTTTCTACACATGTCCTTTTCTAAATGTTTTATACATATTAATTCATGTACTCTTCATAGTAACTCTAGGATTATTAGCCCTATTAGATAAATAAGGAAACCAAGGCAAAAGAAGCTTATAAAACTTGTGTCATATAGCTGGAAATGGTGTTATTTTAAACCAAGCAAGCAGTCAGACTCTAGATTCTACCATCTTCTTTTTTGTTTGTTTTTTGCGGTACACGGGCCTCTCACTGCTGCGGCCTCTCCCATTGTGGAGCACAGGCTCCGGATGCAGAGGCCCAGCGGCCATGGCTCATGGGCCTAGCCGCTCCGCAGCATGTGGGATCCTCCTGAACTGGGGCATGAACCCGTGTCCCCTGCATCGGCAGGCAGACTCTCAACCACTGTGCCACCAGGGAAGCCCTAGATTCTACCATCTTAACCACTATATTTTACTCTCAGAAATAAGGTCTGAACAATTTTTCAGACACTAAAACAAGCACAACTATTATTATTTTTAATAACAATAATGGCTAACATTTTGGAGGCCAGGCACTCTTTCAAGTAAAATGCTATACACACATTAATTTGTCTGATTCCTCAACAATGGTATGATGTAGGTTGTAGTACTGTGTCCATCCTACATATGAAGAAACTAAGGCCCAGAGAAAGAGTAAGTAACTAACCCAAAGTCACACAGTAGTAAGTAGCAGAGATAGGACCCAAACCCCAGCAGCCTCATACGAGCATCCATGATCTTAACCACTGTTGCCTCAAGAGATGAGCACTAAACTGCCTCTTGAGTAACTGCTGGCATTCCCTCTCCTGTGCCACACACCAGTATTATAGATGCCACTGGATAAAGGCCTCCCAGTTCCAGTTCCCATGAGGGCCCACCTTTGGGGACGGACACACCCTCTCTCTCCATCTCCCTCTGGAATTGCATGAGTCTTGTCAATAATTCTCTTCGGGCATCTCTGCTCCACCCTCTCTACACTCAGCTTCCTCTAACTTGTGGTTTCGGCTCTACCATAGCTTTAGTTTTCATCTGACTTTGGTTTGCCATGGTGCTGACTCAGGCTTCTGCCCCATATTCCCCTTTAGCTCAGCTCCCTACAGCTAACTACAGTTCCTATCTTCAAGTCAGATTCCAGAGACAGAAAATTGGATTGGGTACTGGCCAGCCAGTGCAACAGGTGACTTTGATGAGGTGTCCATTTCAATTAGCTATGCTGGATGGGAAGCTGGATTCATGTGGTGGGGAGAATTAGAAATACTCAGCCTAGAAGAGAGAAAACTTAAGAGGAAAAGTGACTTAAACTATGAACAAGCTATCATAGGAAGATACTTTTTACCACCCTCTCCCAGCTTTCCTTTAATGGTCAGAGTGGCAATTTCCATATCACTGATGTGTTGAAGCAGACACAGCGAGGAAGGTCTAGGAAGAGATTTCTGCCTAGGCGAGGTGGTGGCTTTAGGTAACCTCTAAGATTCCTATGAATTTGTGGAAAATTAAGCATTAGTTGAAAAATGTACCCAAAGCACCTTAGATAAGCATTTTAAATATCCTTCAAAATACCAGCGTTCAGATTGTCTGCTGAAGTTTCTCCACCCAGTCACGAAGTTACACTGAGATGGCATGTGCAAACAAGAAGCAAAGGGAGGCACTGCACTGCAGAAGGAACTTCACGAACCCCACCCTTCAGTGGTACCCATCACCCTAATGGCCATGAGTCCTCCCTAATAAAATTCAACTCCATCCACTAGAATTACAATTAAATGACTAATTAATAGTTTCCAGACTCCTTGAATGTCTCGTTATAAGGGATCTGCAATCACCTATGACTGAATTCCAATTGCTGAAGATTTATCTACTGCCTACCCTGTACAACCATGTGAGTGCTATACCTGACCACATGCAAGATACAAAGATAAGAGTCACACTGCCCCTAACTTCCAGGGCCCACCATCCATGGAAGAAGGAGAGATGCACTCACAAATAATAAAGAATACACTGTAACAAATGAGTGTAGTAGGAGAAAAGGAAGCGGAGAAGTTTATTCCATGGAAGTATATGCAGGGATTTGGGAACCATTCTCTGAAGTGATATACTATGATCTGGACCTTATAGAACACATAGGGATTGGTGTATGAGTATTCCACCTGCACAGCATGAGCAAAGGCATACAGATATTAGGCACTAAAGAGGCAAGATATTCGAGGGCATATTTGGAGAACAGCAGGTAGTCTGGCCTGGCTAGAAGATGGGAGTGTGGGGAGAAGAGAGACAGAGGAGGAAAGACTACGAGGAATAGCCGAATATATGGAAATGTAGGCTGGAGAACCTTGACTTAAAGATAATTCCAATGGAAAAGGCATCTGTAATCATAATAATGAACTTCAAATCAAGTCTACTAAACATCTAAGTTAAAAAGTACTAAAAAAAAAAAGTACTAATGAGCAGTGATGTGTCCAATATTTGATTTTAATAATAGACTCCTAAAGGCAACGAGGGAGACCCTTAAAAGATGATATCCTTGGGACTTCCCTGGTGGCGCAGTGGTTAAGAATCCGCCTGCCAATGCAGGCGACACTGGTTTGATCCCTACCCTGGGATGATCCCACATGCTGTGGAGCAACTAAGCCCATGTACCACAACTACTGAGACTGCGCTCTAGAGCCCGCAAGCCACAACTACTGAGCCCATGTGCCACAACTACTGAAGCCTGCATGCCTAGAGCCCGTGCTTCACAACAAGAGAAGCCACCACAATGAGAAGCCCACGCACCACAACAAAGAGTAGCCCCCACTCGCCACAACTAGAGAAAGCCCATGCGCAGCAACGAAGACCCAACGCAGCCAAAACTAAATAAAATAAATTTTTAAAACATTAAAATAAAAACAAAAGATCATGTCCTTGCCTTCAAGAAACACCACACATAATCCTCAAGAGAAGGCTGTAAATGGGACATCCAAGGTAAAGGCAATAGGCTGAACAAATCTTTTCCTGAACAGAAGCAATGCCCTTGCTTGCCAAAATTGCCTCTCAGGCAACTTCACCAGTCCCACGTGTGACCTGACCCCGAATAAAGATCTCTTTCTACACTCCCTTGCACAAGTAACGATCAAAATGTTGTGCCTGTCAACCAGCACATTTAATTCAGCAGCAGCATTTAAATCTGCCTCTCATTTTCCTACCACTTTCCTAAAATTCCAGAGGACGGGGTTATTGTTAAACAGCAGCAGGCATTATTCTCACAGCAGTGCATATTAATAACAATTCAGTGTGGTGTTATGGAAGCCTGTGGGCTCTTAGCTGAATTTATTTGAAAAATAAAGTTTGTTTTTTTTTCCCCAAAGATCTTTACTTAAGTCAGCATGGAACTCTTGTAAAGATAACTACCAGTAAGTCACAACTACCCAAGGAGCAGTCTTGTTATTTTTTTAATTCACTGCTCACCATGACAACATAATAAACACACCTTTAGAGGCCCATACATGCCCAACTACTGAAAATGTCACAGCTCCTCCTTCATGGTCCTCCCAGGCATAAACTTCAACTGATTTTTTGATTCTTTGAAATTCTAGTAAAACACCAATTTTCAACTGCAAGCTACTACAAATAATTCTGTGATAAATTAGCAACACAAGCCTTATTTCACAATCCACTAATAACTACTAAGCTCTTTTTCTATTTAAAAAAAATAGCAAACCATCAAGTCAATATGGTTTTGACATCTGTTTTTTCAATTTTTGTTTAGAGTTCTCTTAGATGTTCCTGTATCCTTTCATAAATGACTAATAGGAAAGATACAAGACTAATAGGAAACACAACTTTATGTAACTTCGTTGACGGTTGGTTTCAGTTAACAGCTGGTCTTTAAACCACCCAACATAAAAGCATACATTTTAGGGAAAAAAAATTGACCCCAAAACTGCTTCATAAAATAAAGTATTTCATTTTTCAAAGCTTTAGGATTATCTGAGAGGCTATAGTACTAAAAAGTCCCTTGAGTTGGGTTTTTTTTTTTAAGAAAGTTAAAAGTTTCCACCTTTAAATATCAGAGACTAGAGATTTTACAATACAATAAGTGTCAGACGTAAAATACAATTCCCTTCAAAGCCATATATTAAAAAAGTAAGCCTCTGTAAAAAGTTTTTCCTTCCAACATTGAAGTGTGGACCTAAAATCACAGCAAACAATTATGACAATCTTTCTGCAATGGTGCCCAGACATCCAAATTAGCCAAAGCTTCAAGCTTCCATATGCTCAGGTTGCTAACAATGCTGTCTCTGCTACCCAACAGCTGCTCCTTTTTGGTTAAGGAAATACTATAAGAAGCACACCATGAAGCATAGTGTTCCATTTCCCACCATCCTCCGGACAGATGCGGTCCCTTCCCAAGTACGCAGAGTATAACATAAAGCACATAAAAGATATGACTTCTTTATTCAAATGACTGCTTTTTTCTCCTTCTCTCTCCCATCTTCTATAGCAGTGAATTTGTTTTGGGGGTAGGGAGTAAGGGGCAGATAACTTTGCTCCGAGAAATGTCAGGTGGTTTCAAGAGGAATGTCTAATGATCAGTATCTCTCAGAAAATAAAAAACTCTCTCTCACTGGAAGCTTCTCATTGGGCTCATCTCTATGAAGCCTGCCAGACCCCCATACACCAGGGGTGGTTTGCTTTCTCTCCAACAGGGATAATGGGCTTTTCAGCACTTCTGCCAAATTACTGACAGAAGGACCTATTTCCCCTTCCTATGAAAAGAAACTGACAGCGACAGAAGCAAGAGAATAACTTTAACCACTAAATTATACATTGCAAAGAATGGATGGATGAATGAAATTCCCACATAATTCTGTTCCAAATTCCTTCCCAGCTAAAAGTTTTTAAGAATGACCAATAAGTCACAAAAGCACCTGGCCTGAAATTTTTTTCCTGAATTTTTCATGTCTTCTGCCTTATTACTGTCTTTTGAACACACTATTTTTCATTAATACACCAATAAGAGCATAGTTAGTGATTGTATAATTGGGAAATGCCAGGAGATTTTACTTGAGTGCTCTTGTCTTTTTCTGGGACTACATTAACTACATAACTTGCTCCATTAGGAATAGCATTCACAATTTAACATTTGTGCTCATTTTCCCAAAGGTATAAACACTACCACTGTCTCTGGTTCCAAATCACTGAACTTTTTCTCAGTAATCTTTGTGCCCAGTACATCGTCATGCACAGGCAAGCGCTTAATAAATACTATTGGATGATGGATGTACTCAATTATAGAATATTCCAAAATGCTCCATTTTGTAAGCTTCCCAAAGAGCAAAACTGTTGTAGCCTTTATGTGCACCTTAGCTCAAAGTCTGAAGAATTCATTTCAAAACCCACAAATGTATAATCAATGCTCAGAGACAGCTTAAAAGTGTCTCTGTATCACACCTACCCGCCTAAAACACATAATCTAAATCAAATACAAAGGGAACTGAAAAAATGTGTACTGGAACTGATTTCACTTTTCAGTATCAAAATTCACATGAGGCATTCTTTAATACAATGAGAAATTTGCAATTCAAAATCCAAATTTTTATGCTCTTTACTAAACAAACAAAACCCACATTATTTAACATTCCCATCAACTCCCTTCTGAAACCAAAGAAAGCACACGCACGCACACACAAAAAGCATTGTTCAGGGGCTTCCCTGGTGGCGCAGTGGTTGAGAGTCCGCCTGCCGATGCAGGGGACACGGGTTCGTGCCCCGGTCCGGGAAGATCCCACATGCAGCGGAGCGGCTGGGCCCCGTGAGCCATGGCCGCTGAGCCTGCGCGTCCGGAGCCTGTGCTCAGGAGCGGGAGAGGCCACAGCAGTGAGAGGCCTGCGAACCGCAAAAAAAAAAAAAAAAGCATTGTTCAAAGAAAACTGGGAATTAATACTACAAATATGTTGGAAGCTAACTATTGTGTGTTGAAGGCAAACACATAGCACTTTTCACAGCCAGGTGTTCCAGGTGTATCGTCAATGTTTTCATGTTAACAGTTTGTCATAAAGTGTGGCTGAGGTGGTGCCAAGTTGCCACCAGAGAAGCCTGGCGTGCCCAACTTTAGAGAAAAGGGAACAGAGAATGTGTCTTGGTTATAGAACAAAAGAATTCGTTTTATCACTTGCCTTTACCGCTGGAGAAAATGGCTCCTGGTGTGCTGAATTCCATGATAAATGTGCCCCCTCTAGTTCTTTATTGCCTCTGTAAATCACAGGACTGACAGCAGTTAATAAGAAAAGCTTTTGAGTGGTTTTGAAGTTTTGCTTTGTACAAATAAAGTCTCATATTAAAGACTTTGCTAGTCCTCAAGGTGCAGAAAAAGCAGCATGCGTGGAACTTCCATACTTTTAACTGTTTGTCTTTTTTTTTAATTTTCAAAACAAAAAAAATGAAAACATTTCAGACATGCACGTTGGAAAAATAAAAGCAGATTTTAGTTTAAATGGCTTTGTATACTCACTGAGTTGCCGTTGCTATTGAAATTACAACCTCTTCTAGTTTTCATAAGCTGGATATTCAGATAAATACCAGAAAAGATATGTGGTGGAAAGAAGGTTGTTACAGTAGATTTATTATTACATTTTTTACCATAATTGCATGTTTTACCTCTTTTAGCCAAAGCAAATTTTGGTTCAGTGTCAAGAAAGAGAATGCTAAATTCCATTGAACCGATCACCTGCCAGTTCAATCATAGGTCCTGGGATCCTGAAATTCTGAAATCATGTTTCAGAATATAACTGACGTTAAAAGGAATAACGAAGCTACTTCACTGAGTAGCCTTTTTCTCAAGGAGTTTAAAATACTTTGCCACAACAGCCTTACAAAGTCCTAAAGGGCAGACTTTATTATTTGTACTTTCTTGCTGAGGAAGCTGAGGCACAAAAAAACGAGAAATGCCTTTTCCTGATTATTGTTAAGTTCTCCATAGAGCCAAAAATAAGGACCAACTAGAGTTGGTACTCTTCTCATAAGACCTCACTTATTTTACGGCACACAAAATAAGAATTTTGAATGCATTTTCCTCTGATAATATCTCCACAGCAAAGAAGGGTTAGTAATCCATTTAAATTGGCTGAATATCTATCTGAACCAGAAACTGGCCAGTTTACAACGTGGGGTTCAACTTCTCTTTGCCGCAAGCCACAAGGGCAAATAAAAATGTCTTTCAAATTATCTACTTGTGGCAGCTTGCAGTTTGGTGGGCATACAGTTAAAGCGGCTAAACAATAGCTAATGTCGATGTAGGTTTTTAGAACATGCTGATTAAGTATACATTTCACAGCAAGTGTATATCCGGGACCTGGCTTTACCATTAGGATTTCATTAAGTGACATTTTACTGAAACAAATTAGAACAAATGTTCCGGAAATTTTGTTTCTTTTCTATGGTTTGCTCTACCTAGTCTAACTCTGGCCAATTCTCTCCAAAGTAAATTTTCTTAATCCATTGTCCCAAGTGAATAAGAATGAAAAAGATTCCAAACTCTTCCAGGGCTCTCTGTTGAGATTTCCAAACTGCACATGTCACCCTGGGAGTCATCTGGGGCAGTCGGCACAGCAGAACTTACATAGCTCATACTTGATCATCAGAATACTGGAGGCAAAAGAAAGATGTGTGGTTACCTTAAAGAGATTATTCCATGAGACTCAGAACTCCATGTGTGCTATGAACTCCTGTGAACCACTGAAGCACTTCTCTGGAAGGAAAACCCAGGTTCCATCTGGATTATCAGGATAAATCTCCTTGAATCTCCAATTAAGTTGACCAGAAACCTGGCCCAGGTCTCTGGAGATAAAAGAGTCATGTCAAGGAACTCAGGTTGTCCAAATATCATATAGGTGTAGTCGAGTGAAAGTATCCAAGAGAGCATTCCTGTAGATTTATAGCACGCCTGACATTTAAGAAACTGATAAGATAGAACGGGTACTAAGATCCACGGGTATTAACCAGATTTCCCAGGGTTTAGACCAATAAGAGCCATGCCAGGCTGTTTCAGAAGGCAACAGACCATAGTCCAAAGGACCAGAGACTCCAGTGTTAGACAGAACTGGCTACAAATTTAAGCTTATCCACTTTCTAGTTTTGTGACTTTGCAAATAACCTAACATGTCTGAGTCCATTTAAATCTATGTCATAGCTATGACTGGTGTATGGTTAGGTTTATAAAGCACTTGCAGAATGCCCCACAGAGAAAGTACCCAGTAAAACACTAATTAATTTATTCAACAAATATGTGCCAGGAAGAGCTCTTTACGTACGTTATTTCACTTAATCCCCACAACAACTGTATTATTAGCCCGTAAGTAAAAGAGGTAGTCAGGGAGTCATTTAAAAAGAGACCCCAATCCAGAAGGGTCAACCTCAGTAGAAAGAGGCTGGAGATGGACCCTTGAATGCAGACAAGAGGCATGTGAGCTGCCCTCTGCCGTTCCCATAGGGGGCACCCAGGAGAGTGTCTCCAGAGTCAGAGCATCTGCCAAGCCCAGAGAACACCACAAGCAGATGAGGACAGGATTGCCAAGGAAGCTTTCCTGTACTTACCCCACCTCTTCACCCTTCTCAGCCCTTCCCTGGGGTTGGGATAGGTGGGGAGGAGAAGCTCCAAAAGAGAAACAGAGAAGTCAACCCATCCCCACCTCCTACTGTGGGCTTCTCAACCTAATCCATCACCAAGCTGGGCAAGAACAGTGGCTTGAACTGTAATAAAATTCAGAATGTTACACTGGACTGGTCATTTTTATTACTAAAAGTAGACTGTTATTATTACTAGAGACAATCAGAATATATTTTCTTAAATCTAAGAGTGGCTGGAAAAGCTAAGGGATGAGTCTGAGATTTCATCCAGGTGTAGGCAAAGAACTGGCCCACAGAGTGGGTCAGAGAGGGAGGGGAATAAGGCTGTTTGTATCCTAGAGTTCTACTTTCCAACATACCATTGCTTTAATATAAAATATATTCACCTAAAAGTCCTGTAAAACTAGAAAATGAAAACGGAGGAATGAGAGCATGGCCGTCAGCCAAATTAAAAACTTATTCTGAAAATACTTGATGCTAAATTTAAAGATGAGTATTCCATGCTGACATGGAAGTTTACATGCATGAAAATTCTGAGTGAGTCTCCATAGCCAAGTATGTGGCTCTACCATATTGCACTGAGATTAGTTTAGTCATTCAATCTGGATATACTGAGCAAGAAAAGAAAGGTTTATAAAGCTCAAACTGAAGCAGACACTATAATTTGAATAAATCAGACTATGCCCTCTTTCAAATTATACTGACAGTCATTTAGGTTATCCAGGACTCCCCCTTCCTTTCCACAAAGAAAAAAAAAATTGCTTTCCATAGAATCTGAATTCAGTAGACAAATATCAACACATTCCTTCATTTTATCTTTCATGGACCTAACCAAAGATAAAAATAAGGGGGTCGTGGGTCCTAAGGTTTTCGTTGTACTTTCTTGCTGAGGAAGCTAAGGCACAAAAAAACGAGAAATGCCTTTTCCTGATTATTGTTAAGTTCTCCATAGAGCCAAAACTAAGGACTTCAAAAATAATTTGAAGTATTGGTAGAGCAGAAGGGAGCAGTTGGGGAGGAATACACCGGGCCTTCAGAAATATTGGTAATATTCTAACACCTCAGTTGAAAAGTGAACATATTTTATTTATTTCATTGTTCTTCATACATCACACATATATAATGGTATATCAAGCATTTCAAATTTTTCAAAAGCTTTTGTATTATGGAAACAGTAAAATGATCAGTGGTTGCCAGGGGTTAGAAGGGAGAGAGGGATGATTAGGCGGAGCACAGAGGATTTTTAGGGCAGTGAAAGTATTCTGTATGATACTATAATGGTGGATACATGTAATTATACATTTGTCAAAACCCACAAAATGTACAACACCAAGAGTGAGCACTAACGTAAACTACAGACTCTGAGTGATAACGACACGTCAATGCAGGTTCTTCAACTGTAACAAATGTACCACTCTGACGCAGGACGTTGGCTGTTGCGGAGGCTGTGTACCTGTAGGGTCAGGGGGCATATGGGAACTCTCTATACTTCCTGCTTAATTTTGCTGTGAAACTAACACTGATCTAAAAAATAAAACTTTTTTTTAAAAAAAAGTTTGTATTGCTAGTCCCTCTACTTCTGAATGCTCATCTCTAACTGTTCAAAATCTATTTTAAGTGACACTTCCATAATGCCCTCCCTGATACTTCTTCTTGCCACAGAGGAACCTACTACTCTTCTCTATGCTGCCACAGCTCCTGAACCTTTATTCCGTCCCTTCCATGGGACGTGCACTGCACGTGTTCATCTACCACCCTTCCTTCACTGAGGAAAAGGAAGGCAGCATCTTTCAAACACCTACAAGAGTGTTTTGCATATAATACATACTCAATATACCTTAAATTATTTCATATTATAACATATTTATATGCTACGTAAGTTAATATAGAATAATCAATAATGTTACAACTGAATCTGATTTTTAGCCTCAAAGAGATTAATTCTACAAAGATGCTCCCAACATCCCTGATATATTTGAAATGACACCTATCAGCATTTTCACTAGTTTTCTTTCCTTGCTGGTGAATAATTGCCACAACTATAGATATGAGCTCATTTGAAGGAATGCAAAGAGCTCTCCCTAAGATCATTTATAGACCTATGCATAATTATCAATTTCCTCTTGAAGCTAATATTTGCTAAAAGAAAAGGAAAGATGCTATTAATGATCAGAACACTTGACTTTCTGGACCTATTCCACTTAATGGGGAAAACTCAGTTCTCTGTTCTTGGGTTACTGCCAGGTGGTCTTTTACAGGGAATCATTCTAAACTTCTAATCACAGTTCAACAACCATCTGCCAAATCATATACAGGTATTGATATTTGCCACTCTACAGTTAAACTACATCACATGTCAATGCAATCAACTCATTAGCAGACTTGTATCAAGCTTCAGTGCTCACTACCCACTTCTGCACCTCTTTGATTAAGCAGTGTATGGACCATAGTCCCTGCCTGTCTGCCAGCTGATCAGCTCAGTAATACTGCTAATATAAAATCAAATCAGCAGAAGAAGAAAGCGGTAAAAACCCCTGTGAGCACTCTGGTTCCCTCTTATGCAGAATGTCAATATACTATAATCTAGCAAGCAAAGCAAATGAAATTTTAAAATTGCTTAGAGAATCATTTTCACCAAAAGTCACAAGAGGTCATTAAAAAGCACTGTAATTGCCCCTGTATTATACTTTGCTATCATTCTTCCATCTTCCTTGTTACCTGAGATTTTAAATCTCTCTTGCTGACGTAAAAACCATAAGCAAACCTCAAGTGTGACTGTCACATGCAGAATCTGAGTGTTAGAGGTCAATGTGACTTACTGGTATGCTGGCCCACTGCTCCAAATTTTATACCTCTTCTGTTCCTCAGTTATTGCCTGACATGATTTAACAACTGTAATTCCTTATTTAACGATGTCAAAGGTTTTTAGGAAATTGACTGTATTTCACCAACGATATATTTCTTCTTGATTACAGAGTGGTTAAAATGATTTTAAACCAAGACAGCAAAATAAAGCAGTAATAAAATCAATAAAAGGTGCTTAAAACATTCCTTCTATTAGGTAATGGCATTTAAAATATCCGTAGCTTGTAATGGCACTTAGGATATGCCCAAAAATCAATGAGCTAAATTACTTATTGAACTAGTTAATTTGAACATTGAGTTTTTTATGTATATTGATAAAATGGGCTACAGAATACTCCTGGCAAGTAGCAGTACCACGTTCATGGTCAGATGTCTCCCTCTGCTGGAAAAACAAATTAAGCAATTTCCTCCAGGTACAGAACAAAAAGATAAAAAATTAAAAGATGTAACCTCAAAAAGTCCACAACATACCTCTGAATCTTAAAAGACTCCAGAAACTCATGAGAATACAAAATCATTAAGGGTTAAAAAGCACATGCACCTTTTTAAAACTTTGTCATTAACCTGGAACATGGTACTTTATAGTCAATATCAAACAGCAGACGAGAACCAAAATTTAATTGTTTCAAAACTCCCTTCCTAATTTCCTAACCATTATCCTAGGGTTTTTGGTATCTTAGAATAAGATTCTAAAAGCCTTGAATCCTTTCTCTTTGATGTCAGAAGGAAAAGAGTTTGAATTTTAAAAGAGAAAGTATAAATCTGTGCTCAAGGAAAAGTCCACATTCTTTGCAGTTTAATTTGATCAAAATCAAGTTTGAACTATCTTTGCAAATGAAGGGTTTTGAGAACTCAAAGTATGAATCCACTAAACAGCTTCACATTCCTCTCGCTGTGTGGGGTGGTATGAGAGTTTCCAATACTATTATTACCATTATTTTTTTTTCAAAAATCTACTATTTAAAATGCTAAGTACTTTACTGAAAAGACTCTTCACTGCTTTTCAATTTCTCCCCCTGCCAGTTCAGCCCTAAGCAGGTGTTAGACTTCTGAAGAGCCTGCCTCAGGACTTTTAACTCGAACTACAAAGAGGAGCTTCAGAAATTACGATAAAAGGTGTTAAGAGAGAAATGAAGGTGAAGAGGTTATCTGACACTAACCTAAAATTGTACATAGTACCTTTTGAAAAATTATAGCTACCCAGAATATACCATTTGGTTCTGAATGGTTTTATCAATAATAGTCCATATATTTTTTTCACTCACATTTGAACACATTTCATTTATATTCAAAACAATGGGTATATTTAAAATTACATGCATTATCGGAAATTTTTAATCAGAGAGTTTTGCTCAGTCTGTATGAGTTTGGTTTGGTTTTGTGTTGTTTTGGTTTTGTATATAGGGAGACTAAAATAGAAAACTACAGAGAATACTGTGATTTTTTGCATGCTGAAAGATCACTAACTAAACAGGAAACTACAGAGAATATTGTTATTTTTTTGCATGCTGAAAGATCACTAACTAAACAGGAAACTACAGAGAATATTGTTATTTTTTTGCATGCTGAAAGATCACTGACCAACATATTATGGATATACTGTGTAACATATTACCCAAGTTACACAATACAGTTAACAAGTGTATGACTCTTGCTAGGTGCAGATGCTAATAAGATGACTAAGCTATGGTCCTGGCCTCCACATATACCCTAGTACTAAAGAGACACATGTCAAATGAATCATTACTATTCAGCACGATGAGCAGTACAATAGTAATAAGCGCTAGGTGCTGTGGGGACCCAGAGGTCAGAGGAACTAACACTGCCTGGGAAAGGTAAGGAAAACTCCAACAGAAGAGATGACCTACTGAGTGTGATCCTTGAGAAAGACCCAGCAATTCTGGTGTTTAAGCGGTCAAGGGCAATTCAGAAAGCAGAAACGGGATGGGCACAGAGAAAAGCAAATTCCTTTGGAAACAGATTAAATGGTTTCAGGCTGGTCTAACAGAGGATGAGAGCAATAGGGGATGAGGCTCTGAGTGGTTGGCTGAGGCCATGCTACGAAGAGTCTTGGATACCTTCCTAAAGTTCAGATTTTATCTTGTAGGCACTGGAAAGGTTCTGAAGGATTTTAAGGAAATTACATCAGCACTTCGCATCGGGGGGAAAAAAAAACACCAGCATTTTGAAAGATGGCTTGAAGGTTCTGGCTGGAGGAGGGAAGAGGCACCTGCAGCAACAAACTGCAGAAATTTGGAAAACTTGAGAGAATGTCAGTGATAATGAAGCATTACCACAAACCCAGGTTAACGCCTACTTCTTTTCTGACTTCCAGGTCTAAAAAAAGAAACTTCCATGTTATATGAACAACGTACTGATTTTTTTTAAAGACTTTTGCCCTTTCCTGTTCTTGCAGAAAGCAAAAAATTGACAAACATTGCTCTATTCTTAAAACACAAAGTATAGCAACTTCAAATTGATTCAACTTGCCTTAAATTTCTCAATAGTTTTTCTAGTTGCATTAAAACTTCAACTGAAGTATGTGTGCGGGTGCCCAAAACTGAAAGGTAAATACAAAACTAAAACTAGTTGCTCCATTTGAGATTAGGATAATGGTTGATTTTTTTTTCTTCCAACAGTAGATATTTAACAATAACGTATTGCCCCGGCTTTTCAAATTTAAAAAAAGCCTTCTTTGATTTACCATCTTGAAGAAAATAAGGAAAGGAAAAATATCTCTGTCCTTAAAAAGATGAAAAGCTTCATCTGTCTTCAAACCTTATACTTGTTTTGATACATTCATAAATCTGCATCTAAAAGTCCAGTTTAAAAAAATGTTTAATTTTACACCATCATCAGGAATGGCTCTGTATAGCACAGGGAACACTGCTCAATATTCCGTTATAACCTAAATGGGTAAAGAATTTGAAAAAGAATAGATACATGTATATGTATAACTGAATCACTTTGTTGTACACCTGAAACTAATACAACATTGTTAATCAACTGTGCTCCAAGATAAAAATGTTTAAAAAGAGCCTAAGAAAAGAATCAGAATAGAAACAAAAGACAAAAATGGCCTTCAAGCGCTTCCCTGGTGGTGCAGTGCTTAAGAACCCACCTACCAATGCAGGAGCCACGGGTTCGAGCCCTGGTCCGGGAAGATCCCACATGCCACAGAGCAACTAAGTCCGTGCGCCACAACTACTAAGCCTGCGCTCTAGAGCCCGCAAGCCGCAACTACTGAGCCCGTATGCCACAACTACTGAAGCCCACGCATCTAGAGCTGATGCTCCGCAACAAGAGAAGCCACTGCAATGAGAAGCCCGTGCACCACAACGAAGAGTAGCCCCCGCTCGCCACAACTAGAGAAAAGCCCGCACGCAGCAACAAAGACCCAATGCAGCCAAAAATAAATAGATAAATTTTTTTAAATGGCCTTCAAGACATTTAAAAATGTTAAATAGATGACACTAGTTGTTTGCTTCTTTATATTTAATGAGTTCTTTTTAATAAAGCTGAAAGTGTGTGTAATTGAAAGAAGAGATAAATTCAAAATAAAGGTCTTTAAATAAATAAATAAAGGTCTTTGAGGCTCAAACCAAAGTAGCTCCCAAGGCTGAATCTGGCCTCCTGGGTTTTCTTTTATAGTCAACTGTTACAAGTGTTCCTATACCAACCTTAAAGTGTCCTGTTTTAATCGCAGCAGCCGCTAACACTGTTCCTGAAAGAAAATTAACTCTTCAGATGGGAGATTTCCTACGGTCTGCACACCGCAGTCTCTCTGGGCTTCATCCAAGACAGGTGAACTGTGCTCCATTGTGGCCTCCTTACAGGCTTTCAAAGCACAATGGAGAATGGTTTTCTAACGTATTTGTACCGCATAAGCGTTCCTGTGGAGAGTTCTATTTCCTGGATATAAACTAGAAATTGCTGTAATTTTTTTAGTTCTTTTTAATTTGCAGTTAAATGAAATATGACAACAACAAGAGGAATAGCAATCATGCAGGTATCCAGGGCCAACACATAAGGCTCATCACTTGCGTAAAGCATAAAACAAGGAAAATCTCTTTAAACGAATCCAATCTTTCTGCAACAACTAGCCTTTTGAAAAATCAAACTGATCACCAATACATTTTAAAAGAGGAACTTTAAAAAACGTATTTCCATAAACTAAATATACCTGAGGCAAAAGAAGGATAAAGAAACACTCGGCAAATGCAAAAGATGAATTTCAACTCTTGTTCTGCTGGATTACTTAAAATATAAACACCAGTTAAGAAAAAAAAATTTTTTTTTTTTTTTTTGGCCACGCCATGCAGCTTATGATATCCTAGTTTCCCGACCAGGGATTGAACCCAGGCCCTTGGCAGTGAAAGCGCAGAGTCCTAACCACTGGACCACCAGGGAATTCTCAAGAAAAAATTCTTATAGTCTTTTATAATATATAATAATGATAATGAGCCTACTCTCTAATGATAACCATGTCTAACATATGCTGAGTTCTTAGTATGTTCCAAGAACTATGCTAAGCTCTCTATATCACAAGATAGACTTATTTTTGCCTGCTAAGCATTCATTCCTCCCTTCCAATTACATCCCCGTTTTCCTTCCCCACTCATGTGGTCATGGTGAGCTGATCCATCACAGTTGCACCATCTCCAAACTGATCCTAAACTGGACATTTAGAAAACTCTATTCCCTTGGGCACAGCAGTCAGTTCAGAGTGCCTCCCAGTCCCAGCAAGGCCAATCAAATTTCGTAAATAAAGGTTTGGAGTTCAAAACCTCCCTTCCTGGGCTTCCCTGGTGGCGCAGTTGTTGAGAGTTCGCCTGCTGATGCAGGGGACACGGGTTCGTGCCCCGGTCCGGGAAGATCCCACGTGCCGCGGAGCGGCTGGGCCCGTGAGCCATGGCCTGAGCCTGCGCGTCCGGAGCCTGTGCTCCGCAATGGGCGAGACCACAGCAGTGAGAGGCCCGTGTACCGCAAAAAAAAAAAAAAAAAACCTCCCTTCCTTTAAATATTTAAAACTGTGACTATCTGTAGCCATCAAAATATTTCCCCGCCACTAGTAGGAAATCTGTCTGGAAATGGAACCAAAACACTGAAGGATGCTGAAAGGTGGAGAGAGAAACATCAGTAAGTCCCCTGGAACTCGCAGGGCCCTTGAACTTGCTGTTACATGAGATAATGAATTTCCCTTCACTTCAGCTGGTTAGAGTAGGGTTCCACTACCAGCAATTAAGAATCGTCTGGCTTGGGCTTCCCTGGTGGCGCAGTGGTTGAGAGTCCGCCTGCCGATGCAGGGGACACGGGTGCGTGCCCCGGTGCGGGAAGATGCCACATGCCGTGGAGCGGCTGGGCCCGTGAGCCATGGCCGCTGAGCCTGCGCGTCCGGAGCCTGTGCTCCGCAACGGGAGAGGCCACAGCAGGGAGAGGACCACGTACAGGAAAAATAAAAAAATAAGAATCGTCTGGCTAGTGCACACACCTACAGCTAGCCCATGCAGTCACATGGGTCTACACCAACAGCCAGGGTCCCCTCAGCTGCTCACATGTCGGCAGTTAGCCCCAGCCCCTGCTGCTGGCCCTGTCCCTCACCACTGCATGGGTGTCTACGGCAGGCCCCGCCCCCACACAGGCACCTGCAGCAGGTCCCTACAGCCAAGCATGAATACACTGCCAGATCTGGTCACAACTGCTAACCTCCACTTGTAGCAGCTGGACCTGGAGGCTCCACTGAAGACCTCAACAGCCCTTGCAGCTACTGCAGACCCTGCACAGCTCTCACCAAGGATCATGCAATTGTTGGTGTGGTGGACCCCAGCCGCCTGAACCAACAAGACACACACCCTTGGACCCAGAGGCTCTACTCACCCTCATACTTAGCACCCCACACCACTAGACCCAGGACCATAGCACACTCCAGACTGCCTTCACTCACAGGTGAAGGTTTTTCCTTTCTGAAGTCAGTCCAGAAAGTCTGGAAGCGGTGACTGCTTCTTCAAAGGTAGAGACATCTATACAAGGCTATAGGGAACACGAGGAATCAGGGCAACAAGACATCACCAAAGAAAATGGTAAACTTCCAGCACCCACAAGGATGCCTGAACCCCAGCAATGAATACAGCTTAGACTAAAGGTGGTATATCTTCCCTTTTTTTTTTTTTTCCAAATCTAGTAAGATGATCAACAGAGGCTGCAGAGTTCAAAGTATTGCTGCCATGCATGCAGGACCATGATTCCATGTTCTGGACCTAAGAAAAATAAGAACTCTTTCAAGATACTAGGGTCTGTGGGGGGCTATCTCCCTAAATTGAAAGACAAAGGTGGATTAGAGAGATATGAACAAGATGGTGGCATAGGAATTTCTAGCACACATCCTCTCCCAAAACATCAGTTGGAACAACTATCCACATGCAAAAATACCTTCACTAGAGGTAAGAATTTCAGGTAAGGGATTACAGTACCTAATCCAATTTTAAAATGAGCAGAGGACCTGAATAGAGATTTTTTTTAAGACATACAAATGACTAACAGGTACATGAAAAGATGCTCAACACCACTAATCATCAGGGAAATGCAAATCAAAACCATAATGAAATATCACCTTATACCTGTTAGAATGGCTATTATCAAAAAGACAGGAGATAAGAAGTGTTGGTGAGAATGTGCAGAAAAGGGAACACTTGTGCACTCTTGGTGGGAATGTAAATTGATATAGCCACTATGGAAAAGAGTACGAAAGTTCCTAAAAGAACTAAAAATAGAACTACCATATGATCCAGCAACCCCACTTCTGGGTATGTAACCAAAGGAAATGAAATCACTATCTCAAAGAGATGTCTGAATTCCTGTGTTCACTGTAGCATTATTCACAATGGCCAAGACATGGACACAACCTATGTGTCTGTTGATGCATGAATCAATAAAGAAAATGTGGCATATATATATATTACTCAGCCATAAAAAGGAAGGAAATCCTTCCATTTTGTGACAAAATTGATGGATCTTGAGGGTATTATGGTAAGTGAAATGACAGATAGAAAGACAAATACTATATGATCTCACTTACATGTGGAAATGAAAAATGCAGAATCCACAGAAATAGAGAGTAGAATAGTTGTTGCCAGAGGCTGGGAGTCAGGGAAATGTGAGTTGTTGGTCAAAGAGTACAAACTTCCAATAATAAGATGGAAAGCTAAGGTACAGTATGGTGACTATAGTTAACAATACTGTATTATATATTTGAAAGTTGCTCTTAAATGTTCTCACCACAAAAAGAAAAAGGTAATTACGTGAGGTGACAGAAGCGTTAACTAACCTTATTGTGGTAATCATTTTGCAAAACATACATGTATCAAATCATCACATTGTACACCTTAAACTTACACGTTATATGTCAGTTACATCTCAATAAATTTGGGAAAAGGAGAATTTAACATTAAAAAAGAAAGACAGGGGCTTCCCTGGTGGTGCAGTGGTTAAGAATCCACCTGCCAATGCAGGGAACACGGGTTCAAGCCCTGGTCCGGGACGATCCCACATGCCGCGGAGCAACTAAGCCTGTGCACCACAACTACTGAGCCTGCGCTCTAGAGCCTGCAAGCCACTACTACTGAGCCCACGTGCCACAACTACTGAAGCCCGTGCGCCTAGAGCCCATGCTCCGCCACAAGAGAAACCAAAGCAATGAGAAGCCCGAACACTGCAACAAAGAGTAGCCCCCGCTTGCCACAACTAAAGAAAGCCCACACGCAGCAACAAAGACCCAACACGCCAAAATTAAATAAATTAATTTTTTTAAAAAAAGACATGGGGTAAGGGATTAAGAGGCACAAACTATTATGATAAAATAAGCTACAAGGATATATTGTAAAACACGGGGAATATAGCCAATATTTTATATTAACTATAAATGGAGTATAACCTTTAAAAATTGTGAATCACTATATTGTACACCTGTAACTTATATAATATTGTACATCAACTATACCTCAACTATACCTCAATAAAAAATAAATAAAAATTTAAAAATTACATTTCTTTCTTTAAAAAAAAACAGTCAAAGGAAAATAAAATGTATTATCCTTATGCTCTCATCAGATCCTCTTAAAGTCCAGAATTAAATGAACAAAAGAAAGATTTCTTATATCTCCTTCTGCATTCCTCTGAATGAATTTAGCCCCTAATAGTGGCTATGAAATTAGTTATGATTTCAAGTCAGTTCCATTAATAAAGAAAAAGAAAAAATAGGACAACATGAAAAATACCTTATGATTTCAAGTTGTCTTCTTTATCCTCTAAATATTTTAGTCCAAAAACATGCTTCCGTTAGACTCCAATTATTATGCCTTACCTGACACATAAGAAAAATCAAAATCAATCTTTGATCTTAAAAATTAGGGGGGAAAACCCTTCCAAGGTCTTTTCATAACAGTTACATGTCTACACTGTGTTGAAGAGCATCACTTAAGAAATGAAACAAGAACATCTACTTTGAACCAGGCACTAAACACCAGCAAGCATGCTTTAACACATCACACAATGGGGCTGACTTACATTTCCTTAATTTAAAAGTTCTATCGTCGTAAGTAGCAGCAATCATCTCATAGTCAAATCAAAAATATTAAAAGAAATGAGGAAGATGCAAAACAGTGTTCCCCAAAGTAGTAAGAGTTTATGAAATGAAAGTGAGGGGTAGCGCCCAGAAAGGGTATCAAAAGCTCCCTAATTATACTGGAAGGAGGCTAAGGTTCAGAGCAAAAGTCTCCTTGTCATTCTTCAGAGTTCAGATCCTCTGTTGATAAAGGGAAGGTAGAAGGTGTTTAAAAACAGGATAAACAATAAATAATTCACGCTGCTGAAGTATTGTTTTTGTTTACAGAAATGGCAACTTAAAGTCAGATAGAAAACTAAACTTGCATGGATTTTAAGTCATTTGCCTTCTTCCACAAATAAGCTCAAGTCCTCTTTTCCTACATTTCCCCTTTTAGTCTTCTTTTTTCTCTTTCCCAGCTAACTATGAAAACATATTTCCTTATTGCTTTCCATCTTTTCGCCAAACTTTTTGTGAGTTTTTATTTTAAAATCAATCTGAATGATCTAACTCTAGGCACAAACTGCATTCTTCTAACCCTTGTTAAATGGTAAGTAATATAAAGACAGGTGGGAAAATATAGACAGGTTGATTATTTGCTAAGTGTCCATGGTAAGGATTAAGGGGAAATTCCCAGACAATAAAATGATGAGACAAATTACCAAACCTACTTTAAGGGAATGCCCTAATGCTAGAGATTTAAAGTTAGTTCCTCTAAGAAATTCTGGAAGATTTTGACTAGAAGCGAAAGTGAACATTTTCTGAATGGTGGAAATATTACTTATTACTATTTACATTTTTCTTAGCATCTTCTCCAGTCTTCAGACGGGAGGAAGGGGGAGGTGAGCTAGTAAGGCACTGAGGCGAAAAGCCGCAGCGGGTGACAGTACAGGCCAAACACCAGGAGGTCAACCTTTATCAGTCTCCAGTGTCCTGTTAGCTTTCATGACCTGGGAAACTCGAAGCCAGTCACCCGAGGCGTGTCCCGCCTTCCCCGGCACTTCGCCTCCTCAAGGTGGCGGCGGGAGCGACAATCCGAGCGCGACGCGCGCGGCGCTCTGGGAGCGGAAGAAGGAGCCGCGCGGCGGCGGCCCAACCGGAAGAGGAGGGGCCGGGCCTGGAGGATCCCCGAGAATCGTTGTTGCTCTGGCCGTCGGTGTTTGCGGGTCGCGGGGAGCAGGGCCTGGCGGGCGGGGTGTGTCGCGATGCCGGAGCTGGCGGTGCAGAAGGTGGTGGTCCACCCCCTGGTGCTGCTCAGTGTGGTGGATCATTTCAATCGGTGAGCGGGCGGCACGGGGCGTCCTACCGGGGCCGGTGGCGCCGCCGCTGCTGAGTCACGGCGCGCTGGGGATGGCGCGGCGGCCGCGGGGGCGCAGATGCACCGGGGTTGGCCCTGGGTCACCGAGGGGCCCAGAGCAGTTCCGTTCACGAAGCCCCAAGTCACCTGGCATCGTCTCCCCCGCCGTCCAGCCGGCACTCCATGAACTGGGCTTCTCGTTCCTTTTACCCAGTCCGTACGATGCCAGAGTATGGGGGGGCAGGCTTCACTTGGCCCTGATCCCCAGGCCTCGTGCCCATCTGTCACCTCGTCCGCCCCTTTTCGCCTGAAAGACTCGGTGTCTGGTAGGAAAGCCCTTCAGACTTGCACTTTTTGCCTCTGAAGGCCGTCACCGAAATTCTGTACTCAGCGCTCCGAAGGACTCCCTGGAAGAACTGTGGTTTTAATATAACTTGCGAAAGTTTCCAAGTGGGACTGTGGTTTGACGATAGCTTAAAACGTAGATGTTTTAAGTTTTGATAAGTTTTTCTTTTAAAAATGCGACCGGTTGGAGATGTTGGCATTAATGAATAAGAAAACATCCCACAGATGTTTCTTCCACCTTCTCTTGCTTGTTTTTGAGCTGTTCATCCAGCTGGACCTGTTACACGTGTTCATAAATTTTACAAGATAATTAACTGACTTGGAAAGTTGTAAGACCCAGTTGGGAGCATCTGCTGTAAAGTCATAGTTGCTAAGTGCCCATCATCTTGCAACTTGCTTTGTACAACTCCCGGTTCAACCAGAGCCAAAACCAAACTCAAGACTCCTGTGAGGTTTAGGGTCCCCAGTTCAGTTCCATTGCTTTGTAGCACCCTTAGCCTAACAGGATATGCGAGCTTTCCCACTGTACAATGATTAGTATTTTTCTCCCGTAGGATACTATAGGTACTAAGAGGGCAAGCATCTTTTCAGTTCTGTTCAGTAAATTCAGTGAACACTTGTTAAGGGCATAGTGAAGGCAGACACTGCAAGCTGCTGTGTCAGACAATTGCAGGGTTTTTTAAAACGCAAATGGATTTTTATAGATCAAAAGAAAAGCCCATGAGTGTGGAAGTTTCCTTTGAACTTAGATTTCCCAAAAAATTAGAACCACCAGAATACAGAATCCTTAACTTTGTTTGGTCCAAACCCTAAATATAGTAAGCATTTATAAATTTGCCAAACCATATGTTTAGATAAATACAGTTAAATCAGTATGAAACCAGCAACTGTTAAGGAATTGTAGTTCATTTCACAGTGACTTTTGTCTTTGCTTTGAACATAGAATTGTATTGTTTCTGTATATTATAATTGTTAGTGGTTAAAGGAGAATTCTCTACATGATGACCAATGAAATGAGATATAAGTGAAACACTTGCAGTTCCTTAGGACAAAAATCATTGAGGAGGTTTGATATGGAAATAAATATTCTGAAGTAGTCTTTCTGGTTCATTGAGCCCTCCTCCCAGTATGATTTAGTCACTGGCTCACTTCCAGCTTCTGCATAATTAAGCCATTCAGAGACCACAAATGGCACACACACGCTTCTGGGTCAGAATCATTTTCTGAGCCCCTAAATGGTACAAAGAATTATAACATCTATTGGGGCTTGTTGACATAGATGCTCCAGAGAAGAGTTGGCAAGCTGGACCATAAAACTGGTTCAACTTTAGCATCTTTATCCCTGAAAAGATTTGAGGACAGAGAAGATGGGGAAAATTTAAAAGAGAAAGGTAAGCTGCAGAGGAAAAAATAAAATTAAATGTGATTTCAAACACCAGTCAAATAACATTTAAAACCTTAAGATCTGGGGAGTTTTCATTTTCTCCGTTTTAAATTTCTATAAAGTTTGAGATTTTTTTCCAAGCATGTCTTTCTTTGCAGTCAGCAGTGAAATTGCCAGTGTCCATAGTTCACGAATTACCCATTATATTTATTAGAATTATTAAGGACTAACCCATTATATTTGTTTAGTGGGATTAGTTCCCAGATAAGCTAAATTGTATCTGTACCATTGATATTTCCTGTTGGATATCTTATTGTTGGTCCACTTCTGTCTGTGCCCATCCAGACTGATCTTCTGTTTTCTCATTCAGAATAGGCAAGGTTGGAAACCAGAAGCGTGTTGTTGGTGTGCTTTTGGGGTCGTGGCAAAAGAAAGTTCTCGATGTATCCAACAGTTTTGCAGGTAAAAGAAAAATTTGTCAAATATACCTCAGTTTTTAAAAAAATAAATAGGCAAATTTTACATTTTCTGAGTATGGTTAAAATGTCAGTTAACTTTTAAAAAGAAAGAAACTCTCGTGGTCTCCATTTTTTATTATAACCAAGCAGTTCTATTTCAGAATTGTTTAAGTATAGAAAAGGGAGGCTAAAGGATACACACTGAGCTGGATAGTAAATATTTAAAACTTGCAGGCCATACAGTCTCCATTGCAACTGCTCAGCTCTGCTAATGTAGCAGGAAAGCAACTATAGACAGTATGTAGACAAACTAATAGCTATATTGCAGTAAAACTATTAAAATAGGCAGCGGGTATAGTTTGTCAACCCGTTGTACTAAACTATTAACCATGGTTATGGGTAGGCAAGGGGGAGATAAAGACCTTATGTTTTACACTGTTTAATAAATCTTTATAAGACTGTATCCATATATTTTATGATTGAAGCAACAATAATAAAGAACAACAAAATAATTCCTGGCATGGCTGCTAGACTAGCAGTCACTAACTCCAGTGTCTAAAAGGATCAGGCAGTAATGTAATTTGCCAGACGGGAATATTAGGAAGTGATGGAGCTTTTAGCAAACTGAAGAATGTGTCCTTTTCAAAGGGGGTTGCTTCTGTCTGGCTCTAGCCAGTTGTTGCTGGTCTTCCAGTTTTTCCAGAGAACCTGGAGGTCTGGATTTGTATGTGAAATCTTCCAGTTTTTACTAAAAGCAACTCAAAAATAATTTTAGTACTGTGTTGGACAAACCAAAGACATGGATCAGATCTGGCGTAGGGGTCTACAGTTGTGATATGTGCCCTTAGAGTTCTGTGTAGCACCCTAAACTGTTTTTTGGTTTTTTTCTCTCTAGTCCCTTTTGATGAAGACGACAAAGATGATTCTGTCTGGTTTTTAGACCACGATTATTTGGAAAACATGTATGGAATGTTTAAGAAGGTCAATGGTAGGTGGCATTGTGGCGCGCGCGCGCGTGTGTGTGTGTGTAGGTATATGTGTGCCCATAATGTCTTTTCTAAATATTCACTTTTCTTTGTTTAATGTCAAAGGCCCTTTCACTTAGCTAGACTGAAGTAAGACTAGTGGTAGTAGAGGAATGAGGTAGAATAAATGAGAAACTAGAGTAGCAATTTAAGGCCAGCTAGACCACCTAGGCTTCAGGGGAGAGAGCTAGCCCTCTACAGCAGAAAAGCAAAGAATGGTCAAATAAAATCCACCTGCCCCTAGAGCTTTAGTACCACCAGGGTAAATATCTCTGTTACATGTGTCACTTTCATTTTATTTCATTTCAGCAACCACATTGCTTTGGAAATGTTTATTCCCACAACACTCAGAGATGTAATCTATGTGACATGAACTTGAATTTGTTTATATATTGCCTTGGAATTGTTTTCTAGTTGTTTCATGTATGACTGGTCTAAACTAGTCTGAGATATGTATATCTCTAGATTTCCCCTGCTGTTTATTTTCTGAGAATCCTGTTTTTGAGTTTTAGATTTCATAGGTATGTCAAGGTTTAGATGTCTGGAATTTCTGTAAAAGCTAGAGAACATAACTACTGGAGTTCTTACCCTTTTTGAGGGAAATATATAGATCTTTATGTAACAATTCAAAGCCACTAATTTTTCCTTCCCAGCCAGAGAAAGAATAGTTGGGTGGTACCACACAGGCCCTAAACTACACAAGAATGACATCGCCATCAATGAACTCATGAAAAGATACTGCCCTAACTCAGTAAGTGTACTCCATCTTTAAAACTTTTGACTCATATTCGTTGCCAGCTAACTCAAGAAAAAGAAAGCATCCTAGGAAGGATTTGGATAATGAATCATTTCACCACTTTTTTCTATAAGCTTGTGTTAATTTGCAGTGTTTTGTGTAGTATACGGTAACCCAGTGTATTTAGTAAATTAAACATCTGTTCAGTGCTAGGTATGTAAGTTATCTTCCTTAATCCTCTCAGTAACTGTATGAGATTGTTATCCTCTTTACAGTGAGAAAACTGAGGTTCAGAATGGTTAGTAAGGTCTTCTAAGTGTGGAGCTGGGATTAAAATGCCAGCTGTCTTGACTCTAATCTTCTTCTGCTTGATAACTTCACTATACTACCTCTCAGCTTGTTAATGGATGGGGTTGAAGAGCAGGGCAAATAAGATAATTTGAAATGTAAAGTTATTTTTTTTTCTGAAAATTCTGGCTTATATCTGGTTGAATGAATGAAAAAGCTTCGGTAATCATCAGAATGGCCGCAGTTATTCCTTACGTGCTCAGTATGAGGTGATTTGCTATGATTTGTTTTTCTGCCAGGTATTGGTCATCATTGATGTAAAACCAAAGGACTTGGGACTGCCCACAGAAGCATATATTTCGGTGGAAGAAGTTCATGATGTAAGTCATCTTGCTGTGAGCCTAGGAGATTAGATTTGCTACTTTCGGGGCCATTGGGTTTTGGGTTTTTTTTTTCCATTTTCAAGTCAACAAATACTTTATAACAAAGAAAAGGTTATTGGTTTCTGTCAGTAGTTTGATATTATGTTTTTTTCCCCCAAATTTGAATCACCAAATTTCAGAAATAGAGAGGACCATAGAAATCTAAAGTCCCCTTTTACAAATGAAATTGAGACCAAAGTAGTCAAATGATTGCCCAGAGATGTTCTCAGCAAAGTAAATGCGGAGCCTGGTGAGCTTGGTCTTAATCTAATGCAGTTTCCACTGTTGGCCCACCTATGTAGTGACTATATTATCTAGTCTATAGCCAATCCCTGTAGACTAGATCCTAGGTTTTCAAATAGAGTAAGTCAGAGCTGCCAGGAGCTAGATGGCAAAACCTATCTGTATGATTTGACACCTGTATAGTCAGCTCCATGGCATTCAGTACCAGCTATGTTGTCTGTTAGCTTGTTTCTTGGGTATGGACGTGAAGAGCTGCCAGAATAGCTTTTCTCTATTTCCAAGAAAATTGAACTCAAATTCTAGGGTAGGATTTGATGTGAAATTGTATATGAGTTTTGTTTTGAGCGTAAAATATTTGCACTTAGGGTGTGCAAAGAGCTCACTCTTGAATTTCCAAAGTTGAACGGACAGACTAAAGGCTGTCTTTCTTCCTCATGGTTATCCATATATTCAGTTTTAAAATCTGGAAAAGGCTTTGTTAAGTTAGTTCCCTGCAGATGTTCCTTGCACTGAGCTCTATGCTCCTGTTTCTCTTTGCCTTGCTACCAGAGAGCTTATTTATTGCCTAGTTGCAGTAAGACTTTCATCCCTGGTCTTGATACAGTTGTTATAAGTTAAATTTTACCCTGCCTCTTTCAAAAAGGAATTAGAGGTGCTTATACATACGCATGCACATGCACGCACGCACTCGCACACACACACACCAATGAAACAAGATCTTTTAAAAGAGGATGGAGGGGATGTAAGGGTCCTGTAATAGGATGAAGCCAGGGAAAATCAGTACATGAAAAAACATGCCACGAAGTCCTGCACAAGTGTTGAAGGCTCTGACCATCCTAGCATACAAAGCCAAGAGGAAGATGCCATTTGTAGGATTCACACTGTCCTGGGTAAAATAACAACAGCTAATGTTTATACCACTTAGTGTAAGTGAAGTGACTTTCCCAAGATCTCACTGCTCCCTTATCACACATGGCAGAGCCAGGCTTTGAATCTAAGCAGCCTGGCTAGAGTCTGCACTCACTGCTGTGCTGTCGTGCCTTGCACACATTTTACAGCCTTTACAGGAGATGTACAGCCTCTTCTGGCACTAGATCTGATAAAAGTTTCTCCTGAGTCCCATCAGGAAATCACTAAGTGATACAGCAAACCACATCCACTAATGGGTTCCTTGACTAATTCAGGTCACCAGAAAATCAGTTATTCTAACCACGTTGCTTTGGTGCTCTGACTATTTGACCCAAGGGACAACAGATGGTTAAAAACTGTATCTTCTGACATGAGCTTGCCTCAAGTACAGGTGTTCTGAATATTGCCTATTTTAGAATGAATGCTTATAAGTCCTTAAAATTTAGCCGAATCAAGACTTCCCTGATGTTCATCTCTACTGCAGGCTTGAGAGAATATCAAGATTTTCCTTAGAAATAAACTAATGATGATTCCCCACCACATCTCATCCCTGAGCAGGACCACTGTGACTTCAGCTTAGAAGTCACAGTGCTTTGAAAGCTTTCAAAGCAAACTTTACCCACCCTTGCCATGAAAAAGCCAGTAATGACACCCATGAAAGTGATTTGGCTTAAAGCAGAAGAATCAAGGCATGAAAAGGAACATGCGCCAGTTTGTTCATTTGTTTGTAAGTAAATAACTAGTTAATTCTCCTCTCCCAGGATGGAACTCCAACCTCAAAAACATTTGAGCACGTGACCAGTGAAATTGGAGCAGAGGAAGCTGAGGAAGTCGGAGTTGAACACTTGTTACGGTGAGACTTTAGGACAGCATCAGAATCAGCAGCAGCCCAAGAAGCTGCTCAGTGTAAAGAAGAGATCTGTATCAGGAATAGGGAGCCCTGGGTTCTAGTCCTGGGTCATCTCTAAAGTGTCCCGAGTTATGATTTATGAGTTTGTGGACAGCACACCTTGTCTGGAAGCTGTAATGCTGGCTGTGACGGGAACAGATGTGTGAATTATTCAAAAGCAAACGTGTGCTCTTTCAGTGTACCTCCTTCTCAATGACTGTAGCTAGCCAGTTTTCTGCAGAGAATCTGCATCTGGGACTGGGATGGATGGATAGATGGATGGATGGATGGATGGATTTAAATTTATATTTTATTTATTTATTTTTGGCTGAATTGGGTCTTCATTGCTGCATGTGGGCTTTCTCTCATTGCGGTGAGCAGGGACTACTCTTCGTTGCCGTGCGTGGTCTTCTCACTGCCGTGGCTTCTCTTGTTGCGAAGCACAGGCTCTAGGCACGTGGGCTTCAGTAGTTGTGGCACACAGACTCGGTAGTTGTGGCTCGCGGGCTCTAGAATGCAGGCTCAGTAGTGGCACATGGGCTTAGTTGCTCTGTGGCATGTGGGATCTTCCTGGGCCAGGGCTCGAACCCACATCCCCTGCATTGGCAGGCGGATTCTTAACCACTCTGCCACCAGGGAAGCCCTGGGGTTTTATTTTTAAATCCTCTGCTTACATAACCCTGACTTACTTGAAATGGTCATAGATTTTTTCAAACAATAAGATTCCTTCCAGTTCAAAAAGTTACTGCTGACTGATTTAAAAGCTTCTCCCAACATCATATAGATGCAGGTGGAGAAAATGCCACCCTTTTTAGGAACAGGGAACTTGAAGTAGAGAGGTGGTTTTTTTTGTTTTTTTAGTGAAAATGACTTCATTTTATCTCTCTCTTTTCTTTTGAAAAATGCCCTGTGATGAGAAAGATAAAACATATTCCTCCAAATGAAAACAAGATTAAGGCAGTTTTACTCAAATCTTTATAAAATGGGGAAGTAACATTTTTCCTTTGGAAAACTTGCCCCTCCTCACAAACTTAGTATTTCCTTAGAATGTGAAAATCTGCGTGATAGTACAGGATACTGATGTATTTTCCTGCCCTTTCTTGTGGGTTCCTACAGAGACATCAAAGACACTACAGTGGGCACCCTTTCCCAGCGGATCACAAACCAGGTTCATGGTTTGAAGGGACTCAATTCCAAGCTTCTGGATATCAGGAGCTACCTGGAGAAAGTGGCCACAGGCAAGCTGCCCATCAACCATCAGATCATCTACCAGCTGCAGGACGTCTTCAACCTGCTGCCAGATGTCAGCCTGCAGGAGTTTGTCAAGGCCTTTTACCTGAAGACCAATGACCAGATGGTGGTAGTGTATTTGGCCTCGCTGATCCGTTCCGTGGTCGCCTTGCACAACCTCATCAACAACAAGATCGCCAACCGGGACGCAGAGAAGAAAGAAGGGCAGGAAAAAGAAGACAGCAAAAAGGATAGAAAAGATGACAAAGAGAAAGATAAGGAAAAGAGTGATGTAAAGAAAGAAGAGAAAAAGGAGAAAAAATAAAACATGTAGCTTTTTAATTTGTAAATTAAAGTCTTACCAACTAACTCATTGTGCCGCCAGAGGGTTCTTTTCACTTTAAGTGCAAAAGCTGTATTGATGAGAGCTCTCTGGATAGAGGGACTAATCTTGTACCTGAACTGCAGCTTAGGCTGCTCTGAGTTGGGAATGTGATAGCTCAGGCTTCAGACTGTGTGAGAAAAGTGAAGAGACATAAACGTAACATTTTTGGTACTCTTCCTGCTTTTATCTATAAGACCAGGAGTTGAATTTTCCCCATCTCAAGAGACTCTTGGGGTCTGTTTCTGGCAGTCTGCAAAATTGCAGAATGGAATGCACGAATTCCATAAGTATTCTGCCTCAGAACACCTTGAGGTCTGCCCCTCTGGACTCTGTTGAGAATACCACCCCACGGGACTTCTTGGACCCGTAGCTCTGGCATTCTCGGGGCTTGGGATCCATCTCAAGATATTGTTTACCTTCGAAGACACAATTAAATGGCTTGGTTTTTAAGTCTGTGTTCTGGTCGTTTTTGACTCTGGATGTGGTGATCCGTTGTTTTCAGAAGCAACCAAGACAGTCTTTAATTGAAGCTGCCTTAAAGAATTATTTTAGACTGAATCTTTTATGAAAGCACCTCATTCCTTTAAAGACATACAGCTGTAGGGAGGAGAGCTCTCAACTGAGCCCAGAAGACCTGTGTCCTAGTTAATGCCTCAGATTCCTCATCTGTGAAGTCCCTAGAACAGTTTTTTATAAGAGACACATTCACTTACTATTGCAGTAGGTCTAAGTACATCAGGCCACAAGGTTAGTGGGGATGGAACAAAGTCTCCCCAAAGTAAGTGTTCAAGATACTTAATCATTTGACTTACAGCTGTCACTTGGATATTAATTTCCTTTCTTGAGCAATTAGAACCTCCCTAAGAGTTCTCTAATGCACCATATGGACTGTCAATGTTCAGATATTTAAGAATATAATAGCACTAGAACTAAGTCAGTGGAATCTCATAAACCACTTCATAATGTTATAATGCCTCAAAGTTACTGGAAGCATCCATTTTTAATCCACAGACCTGCCTGCCAAAGAACTAGTTGAAATTTGGGGGCTGATGTAGAGCTAGCTTTTATCCTACATAAATAGGAGCACCCCCATCAGTGGTCTCTTCAAGGTTCATTAAGATTCTGAGAAAAAAAGAAACAGCAAAGGGAAAAAAACTAGAGAACCAAGTTTTGTCTACTGCAGCAATCAAAAGTCAGATGGTTGTTACATCTAACCGAATAAAAAATACGAAATACATAGTTCAAAGCTTGAAATGCATTTAAAATGATAGGAGTGTGTTGAAGTTTTTCAGATTTGGTTGCCATGTTTAGAACAGACAGAAAGGGAAACTTTCTCCACGGTGGCCAGGAAAGAGCTGGGATGCAATGATTCTGAGGCTAGGCAGGGGGAAGGAGGAGAATGTCATCCCGAAGAGTGGGTCCTTTATGTAGGATTGGGGGCAACTTGAGACCACACAGGATCATATCCACCTTTAGTAGTATGATCTTCACTTAAAAAGCTTTCCCAGGGTCTAACAGGACAATGCCACAGGCTTTTAAGTTTGTCACCGTTTGATAAATGTAATATTTATTGAGCATATGAGAACATGGGAATACCCAGGCCTTGTTATATTTAATAGTTTGAGCCACATGTGGCAAAATTGACTTCTACCTTCCTAACAGGCTCTTCAGTTCCTACTTCTAACAAAATTCACTTGTAGCCTTTAGAGTCACGTAGGCTCATTTTCTAAGGCAAAATTGCTGCCATCCTATATAAGGGGGGCGAGCTTTGTAAGAATATTGATGAAGTCTTGCTTATACAAATAGCAGCTGACTTGACTGCAAAACCCATGGCCCTCACCTAAAATAAAGCCATGTGTTTGGATAGCTCAGCAGTCTCAAGATGAGATTTCTAAACTACTTCTGTTGTTTTTGAACACACTGAAAAAGTATCCTAGAAAAAGTCTGATCCCAATTCTGGACCTCATATCCAGAGTTATGACATTCCCTTCCTTCCATTTTCAAAACATCCCACGATGGCTTAGGGAGTTCAGGCTGCTCCTGCTACACACGTTCCAGAGAGGAGGGCATTTATTCCTTACTAGTTTTCTGTCTGATAACTAACATCTGAAATATCCCTAAACTTAGAGGTCAGTTATCCTTAGTGAAAAGATGGATACTATCAGGTGGAACAACAGCTTTGGGCCCGCTAATTAGTTAAATGTTCTTTCATTTTACTCAGATCATCAATCACTAAAGGGACAAATGGAAGAAATCATCATTGAAGGACGACCATATTACTTCTCCAATGTGCCAGATGCAAAGTAAACCTTTCCAGCAGGAATTAGCAACCCCAGAATCTCACTCCCATTTCTGGAGGACCCTCCAGCTGTGAGAACTTAGCCGTGCACAATCACCTTCACTTCAAATAAAAGAACTTATTAACACAGGTCCTCATAAAAGAATGAAAGATCCTATTCACTTGGAAGTTATGAACAGGACTTTTCTTCTACCATTTTCCCACGAAAAGATCTATGAAGCAGAAATAAGACCTGAGAATGAATTTGCGGTTGCTAACCAAACTACTCCATCTGCCCCTGACACAGGAAGTAGGAAGGATATGGGACGTGTTGGGAAAGTAGAGAAGCATCTGATTTATGTGACCCACAAGAGAGTATCTCTACACCTTCCCTAAACAAATTCATTCCAAATTATTATACATAATATAGGCAAGTGCTGATTTCCGTATCTGTGCCTTTCAACTCTCTGCATTCATCTATTTTGCCTGGAAGCAGCACTGAGTTCATATCCTTTAAAAAAAAAAAACAAAAAAAAGCCAAAACTAATGGCTATTCCCATTGGGGGAGTAGGTATAAAAAATGACTCTGGAAGCTGGGAAATGGAAGTAGGGAAAGAAAATAGAGGAAAAGAAAGGAAGAGGAAACTGCGTTAGTGTTTCCAAGTCCTAAGTCAAGAGAAATCTTTCTCTGAGCGTTCCTCTTTGGAGCCAATCTGTTCTTCAACACTAGATGGCACCATTGACTAATCTCATCTTGGCAAGAGAATCATTTGATTGCCAGTTCAACATGGAATTGGGAACCATCCCCAGAGTTGCTTCCCACCACTTCTGCTTTCGGCTGCAACCATCCCGGCTAGACTTTGAGGGAATCTGGAGAGCATATGGGTGCAAAAAAATTGGGTCAAGTTGCCACACCTTCACCCCTACTGTACTCTACTATACACTACTGCTTGGGCAATAAATATACAAGGTTTTTCTCTGCCCTTCTGATAGTTCATGCTTTGATTTTCCTCACTCCTGATTTCTTTAAGGGCCATATCCAGTGGAGTGCTGGTAAATGTGTAACAACCAGGTCTCTAAAAAAGAGGAGAAAGGATGTTGATTTGTGGCCTTTGCCAATTTCCCTGGTGTAAATACTCCCACCATGGCTGATTTCAAAACCAACATGAATTGGGAAAAGATGCATATTAGCACACCATTACATACTATTACCTAAATATGGATACAAGAGCTAAAAATAACCTCAAGAACACAGATGATAGTAAACCATAGTAAAATGATTAAGCTATGATGCATAGTGAGTATTTATTACCCTTTTCAGATATCATTTATTTCATTGTAAATTTATACAATTTGCCTACTGCATGAGAATCTCTGGTAATCTGTGTTTTTAAGAAATAGGTGGTCTCTGCACATATGGAAGTTAGAGAACCTTTATTTTGATGTAGATAAACCTACCAACTTTTTGCCTTATCATTAGCACTTTGTGGATCATATTTAAGAAGTCTTTTCCCAGCTCAAGATCTCTTCTCACACATATATGTCTATTACACTCCACAAAGTGTCTTCCTTCTCTGCAACTTAGCACCAGTGTCTACCTCTCTCTATATGCTACAGCTAGTATCTGATCAATGATAACATAATGTGGCTAAACTTTTAACCAAAATAACCAACTAACATCCTCAGTTCATCTATTATCCCCTCCTTCCTCATTTTCAACGCTGGCTTTATCCCTACCTCTTACCCCACAGCAGATAAAGACGCCAGTACTGTATCACACACTTGAAAGTTGCTAAGAGAGTAGCTCTTAAATGTTCTCACCACATCCCAGACTTAAATGGTCTCGACAACAACAACAAAGTGCTAACTATGTGAGGGGATGGATGCATCAACTAACCTTATTGTGGTAATCATTTTGCAATATATACATGAATCAAGTCACCACATTATACACCTTAAACTAACACGTTATATCAATTGTATCTCAATAAAGCTAGAAAAAAAAATACTTATCCAGGGGTTTCCTGTAGCCCATGGCAGACAGCCGATGCCTCAAGGATCTGTGCCCCTGTTCAAGAGTAGGGACGGGGGACTTCCCTGGCGGTCCAGTGGTTAAGACTCTGCACTTCAAATGCAGGGGGTGCAGGTTTGATCCCTGGTCGGGTAACTAAGATCCCACATGCTGCACGGTACGGCCAAAAGGTAAAAAATAAAATTAAAAAATATTTTTTAAAAAAGAGTAGGGACAGGATAAAAGTTTAATGCATATGCTACTTCTCCCCCACCCCATAATACCCCATATTTTAAGCAATGTGAACCAATCACAAGAGTTGGCAAACAACCACGACTATAAAAAACGAAAGTTCAAGGATGAAATTAATTCCCTCCCAGAAGAAAAGGACACTTCTATACCCACAACTCACCAGGGCCCAGATGCTCACGAGGGAGGCACCACTGAGGTGGGAGATGTGCCCCTTGAACCAACCCCCATGGGGGTCCCGCGGTTGCAAAGGCCGTCCTTCAGGTGCATTCACTGCTGCAATGGCACCATCTATCCTACTGCTCACCCTGTGATTGTACAGAAAATTGACTCAAAATTGTCCTTGAGAGACTGGACATGACTCTTGCCAACTGGGTTTGGCTGGAAGCCCAGATAAGAATGAATAACAACCCAAGGCAGAGCGCCACAGTCGCAGGCTGGGCCAAACCCAAGGCCTCTGAGGCCATCAGTACTACCTGGGAAGTGATGTCAGGCCATGGGCTGGCGGGGGGGATTGAAATGACTCCCACTTCCCAGTATTTTCTTTCCCCAAGAAAAGGAAGAAGAGTGATACTGGTACCTTTCTGCCTATATTCCTGGTTAGTGTGATTTTTTGAACTACAGATAATCTCCATGCCATGGCTCTTTCATTATTAAAAATCATGGCCACATTCAGGACCTGGGACTTGGAAGAAATGCTAATCCAAGGACATTTAATCTGACCTAGGATAGTGTATTAGTTATCTATTGCTGCATAACAAATTACCATAAACTTTAGCAGCTAAAAACAATACATATTAGTATCTCACAGTTTCTCTGGGTCAGGAGCCCAGGCAGGGCCTAGCTGGGTCCTCTGCTCAGTGATGCTCACAGAAGACCATCAAGGTGTTGGCTGGGCTGCTGCTGTCTCAAGGTTCTAAGAGCGTGTAGCTGCTGGCAGTATTCAGTTCCTCACGGGCTGTTGGGCTGAGGGCCTCAGTTCCTCACTGGCTGTTGACACAAAGGGGCCCTCAGTCCCTTGCCATGTGGGCCTCCCCACCATGGCGGCTTGCTTCATCGAAGTACACAAGCCAAGAAGGCAGTGGAGAGTCAGCTAGCAAGAAGTAGATCCAAATCCTTTGTAAATTAATCGCAGGAAGAGAGAGCCCCCGTCACCTTTACCATATTCTATTGGTTAGAAGCAAGTCTCTAGACCACTCCCACTCAAGGGGAGGGGCTTGTACCACAAGGGTGTGCATACCAGGAGGGGGTCATGGGGGCCACCTAAGAAGCCTGCCTCCTACAGATAAAAACAAGAATTCACCAGGGTAATCCACAATCTACTACAGTGGGTTTTTCATTTTTAATTTCAGTGCCTAATGAGAGCCTTAGAATAAAGATAATGTTAATAGAAAATATAGAAGTAAAACATTCCTCGTTTATATGCAGGACTACCTATTGCTCCCAGTGGCTTTAGGGATAACAAACCAAAACAAAACAAAATCCCTAGAGTTAGGAACCAAGTCAGTGCTCCTAAGAAGTGAGGTGCAAAATCGTGGCTGATTAGCAAAAACCAGTTCTGACATGTATTTATCCTTTCTCCCTCCCAAGACCCCACTAAAATGAGAGTGAATGAATGTCAAAGATTTCCCATTTTACCCTTGCCATTTGGCCCAAGTTAAGAGGTAGCATCTGTGAGGTGGACAAGGGAATTCGACACATTTCTGGAAAGAGGAAAGCAGGAGCAGCGGCCGGGCAGCAGGAGCCTCAGCTTCAAATTCATGTGGAAGGAGCTTAGCCAAAAGGGTTCTGAGCGGGGAAAGGCTCAGGCCTAAGATCAGAGTTAGTGCCATGGGGGTAAACACGACAGCTTAGTCGAAATTCTATATAATGAAACAGCCAAGCCCGCTTTGGGACCTCTCTGCACAGCTGCAAGCTGCCCACAGGCAGACCTATAGAAAGGAAAGGAAGCTAACTGAGACAGATAGCAGATGAAGCATCTCCTCTCCCTCTCCAGCCTCACCAAAACCACAGTGAAGAAAGCTTTGTGAAAGTCTTAATCCACAAAGGCAAAGAGAACATAAGAGGATTCAGCAGTGGACAAGGTTGTTTAACAAAGTGTTCAAAGGTGGAGTGTAACCAACCAAGGAGACGTCTTAACCTAAGACACTTGCAGAGGGAGATGCAGACAGAAAATGAGCGAGTCCTCACAGAGACTCAGTACGTAAGGGCAACAGGAAGGCAGGAGGGGAGCAGAAACTGGGGTAGGTAAAAGTTTCTACACAGAAGGGTGGGATACAGGTCCCCATGAAGCCCCATACAGCTTGGCTACCTCCCCTCTGCCAGCTGCAGAAGACCAGGGGGCAAGTGTAGCCCCAGGCTCAGGGACCCGAATCGGAGCAGAGGGCCAGGGGGAGAGAAAAGGTCAGGTCAGTGGCCAGGACTCTGAGAGCCCCGGCTCCTTCCTGTTCGTTGTTCCCAGGAAGCCTACAGGCAGGTTACCTGGCTCAGGTACAGTCTCCCACTCAGGTGGGGAGCAGAGGACTCATCTCTGGAGAAACTGATCACCCCAGAGAAAAGACCCCTGCACAGTGATATTTAGGGCCCCATGAAAAAGCCCACTTGCCACCCAATACCCTCACAGCAGAGACTAGCAGGCAAGAGACCACTCATGAATGTCTTTCTCTGAAATAGGGAGCCAAAAATTTTGAGTAAGGAGTTATTCTTTTCCTCCTTCTCCATCTGCCCTCGCTTCTTCCTGTCTAATGGTTTTGCAGCTGCCACATCCTGTCCTGCTGACCATCCATTCCAGAGTCTGGTCTTTGAATGGCAGTTTGGGGCCCTGGCCTGGGGGGGACATAGGAATGTCACAGATCCAGGCCAGAACAAGTGGGATGGTTTGGCTTAACAAGTTTGCCTCCTTGGGCCTCCATCTTTCTCAAAGCCACAGCCAGGTACACAACTGGTGCCCATCTCCGCTGAACTCTCAGCCACCACTGCCAGGCTCTAGGTGCAGCCGACCCACAGTTCGATCTTGCCCAACGTTCTGCATTTTTGTTTTATTTATAACCCATGGGCTTATTTATCTTGTTTTTGAAACAGCCTTTTTTCCTGTCTTTTTATATTTTGTGTTCCCTTTTTATATTATACGTTTGGAGCCGAGAAGCTGATCAAGTCATGAGTTCATGGTACCATCTTGATGGAACCCCACATTTTGGTTTCTAGTACTATTTTACACCAAAAAGAACAAGGGCTCCTAGTGGAGTAGTTGATTCTGTGTTTGGGCAAGAGAACTAGTGTTGGGACTAGATGTCATGGAGACCATCAAGTATATCTGGAGAGGTGACAAGAGAGTCGAGTTGAAGGGGCCAAAACTGTGACAAGCATCAAAAAGAAAACAATGATCATTGTCACTGGGACCAGCTGAGTTGGAGTGAGGCCCTGAGTCCATGATGACATTCAGAAGGTACAAAAAACAGAAAATGTGCCAAAGACAAGTCACGTGCTCCGATCTGAGTCAGCTGATTGGTGCTTGACTCGTGCAGCACGGACCACAGGAAAGTGACCTTGAAAGTGACTATGAAACTTAAACCAACCTCAGAATCAGAGGGACGTGGAGAAAAGGGTATTTAAAACTAGACTCATGGGGGAGAGTGTAGGGAAATGAGCAGAGGTAATAACTTCGGGCACTGACTCAATTTTTTTCCCCAAGGTGAGGCTGGGGCCTTGTTGTTGCCAAGTTCAGCTGAAGATCAAGAAGTACCTGCTATTTGTAAGCATTCCTCTGAACGGAAGCACGTAGATCTTTAGCCTAAGTTTTTCCAGAAGGATGATGTGAGCCCCAATATAGAAGGGCAATGGGGTAGCAACAGCTGCGCTTTCCAGATCCAGTGAGGTCCCAACTTACATAAAGTCTTGAGCCCCACTGGGGACCTTGGGTGACAAAGGGAGTCATATCTGCTCTTCAGTTCCAAAATAATTTGTAGCTTTGGCTAATTTTATCAGGAACTTACTACAGCGTGTAGAGGTAGGGAGTCTTCCTGCTTGTCTAATTTAACTTGAAACACTTAAGAGTAAGAAAAAAAAAATGAGGATATAGTAAAAACAAGGATCAGTAATTAGAATCCCTAGGGTGAAAGAGCCGTATGAGGGAGAAATAGTTGTACTACATTATACCATTTTGTTCTGGAGTAAACAGCATTTAGATCATCATAGTGATATAAACAGTTTTCTTGCTTTTCAGTTTTTTGAATAAACCTTTAGAAAAGTACAGACTTCATTATGGTTACAAAATAGAACATAAATGTTTTTTTTTTAAAAAAAGAAAAAAAAAACACTATGATCATGTAAAAGCAAAAGGGCAGATGCCCAGAGTTAGGAGATGGAAAAGTGTAAAAAGAGCTGGAAGAACAGACAGGGAAGCTCATAGATCCAGTTCGCAGAGTGGGGAGGCAAGGGGTCCTGTCCAATGCTAAGGCTGGTAAAACAAGAACCTTTTTGAAGGGCAATTGAGTAGAATCTGTTGGGATTTTAAAGTCTATCTGGAGGGATCCGAAAGAAACCAGCAACAACAGTCGCCTCTAGAAGGTGATCAGAATGCCTGAGGAACAAAAGAGGGGGGCTTTCACTGTGGACCCTTCCTGTCTTGGACTTCTAAACCGTTTTTACAACTTTGAAATAAAAATAAAGGTGCATAGTCAACCGTCCAACTCCAGGACTGCCCCCTCCCAGAAGAGCAGCATCGGTGCACAAGACCTGACCAAGAGCCTCCACCAGCAAACTGTTGGACACAAATACAATGCCCGTTAGGACAAAGATGGTTGTGTTACAGGACAACCATGACATGGGCTATCACACACTAAAGAATTCACTGGACCTATGTTGACGAACATGGAAAGGTGTCCCTATTAATATCTCATTTAATGAGATGAGTTGCTCAATATGTGTAAGATCTCATTTTTAGTACATTTTAAAATTATATGTACATATGATTTATACACACAAAAATAGTCTGGAAGGACAGCAAACTGAACAGCAGTTACTTCTGGGGATAAGAGCGGGGAGAACAATTTCGACTAGAGATGTCTTATTGGAATTTATTATGAGACGTCTGTATAACGTGTGGACTTTTGTCGATAATTTCCTCAAAGTATAGCTTTGGTGCTGGGGGTAGTGAGTTCAGCTGATGAACTCCAGGGAGGAGATGCTCTGCCACCTCTGCCTCCCTCGGGAAGAAGCCCGGTGAGAGCAAGGCCTGATCCACAACCAAGTCATTTCCATGTCAAAAGCATCAAGACTGCACTGATGGGTCCTATCTGGACCTTCAGGTGTTCAAAAAAGTGAGTGGCAAGCCCTTGTCTGACCATGATGAGCTCAAGATCAGGGGGTCCCTCTATGATCATGGAACTCAAGAAACCCCAGGAAATGTTTCTCGAATGAATGATTGCCCAGAACACTGTCCCCAGGAGCTGGTTCCTGAAGCCGGTCCAACCTGCAGGCTCAGCTGTTGGCTCCACAGCAACTGCTCAAAGAAACCCAGGCCAAAAGGGTGCTGTGAGGCAACTGACCGAGGGCTGAAGCCTGTGATCCCCCGACGAGGACTCAGCCACCCACCAGAAGTGTGGCTGTCTTGGTTAATGACACACACAATTCTCAAAACCAGCAAGGTCATGGAATGTCCGCCCCTGTCTGGACCTAGAGGGTCTGTGGGGCCTAGAGGCCTTTTGTCTGGAGGACAATAATTTTGGACACATCCACGCCAACACCACCCACAGCTGCTGATTGTTTATTGCACAAGAAACTGGCAATACCAAGGCAAGGGGGTGGGCATTACAAAACAATCTGGTGACCAACTCAGAGCTACCAAAGGGCATTCCGTACAGACACCTCAGTTATATACACGTATGTACACACCCACACCACATGACAACACTCTGCACACGCATGAGCCTGAGGCTCCCAAACCCCGCAAGGCAGCTTGCACCCCAACCCCCAACATGGTGAGACACCGCAGGGAAGCACTGCCAACGATTCGAGGGAAGAAGAAAGGTTGGGCTGCAGTGAGCTGAGCCACCCGAATCAGCACACACCAGAGCCAACATAGGCCAGGGGGAAGGACGAGGACCTGGGAGCACGAGACTGTCCTCAGAAGACCACGTAGCCAGTATGAGGGCCTGCATGGGGGCCCAGCAACAATCACCACTCCAGCATCCTAGAGGAGAGTATTCGCCTGGAAGATCTCAACACACAGCGGGATGCCCACGGCAGAGGCTGGCAGGAGCTCCAGCAATCAAGTCAGACAGTGGGCAGCAGCTCAGGGCCCTTCTGCTGGCTTCCAAGAGCATCGTTTCCTCTGTGCAGGTAAAGCTGCACTTCTAGGCAGAGTGAACACACTCTACAGTAGCTGGGGTGCACTTCATTCTCAACCCGGACGCATGTGCCGCCTGGAGGTCCGGGGGCTTGGCAGGTCAGCCCCACGTGCCCCATCACCCCATCTAGCAAAGGGAGTTGTCTACTGGAGGCGGAGAGGTCGGGGTGCCACTCAGGACAACAACCCCCTTCCCTCTCTGTCAAGGGTCGGGGACAAGGCTGCTGGGAAGCTGAGCCGCCGGGTCAGGCCTGCCTGAGCTCGTAGAGCTGCTAAGCAGGTTCCTAAGGGGAGCAGCTGTTTGGGAAATTCTTGGGCCAACAGTGCTGGGTCCCTCAGGGTCCCAGCCATGCCTGGCGCACCAGCTCCTTGACAGGAAGTAGTGACAGCAGCATACCAACAACAGAGCACAAAGCAGCCCTACACACAAAATGTTTCAAGTGTATGTAAATGGGAAAAGAAAGTCTGAGAGGGTTTGCCATTTCCATCCGCAACACCCAAGCAGCTGGTACGACCCTTTATCTGCTGGAAAGAACCAACTGGCCAGCAATGAGTGGAGGGAGGGGCCATGCTGCTCAGCCTCTGCAGCTGGAGACGGCTAGCGAGGGACGAGCGGTGACCTTGATCTGGAGCTCCGCTCCCTCAGACCTTCATTTATACAGATCACTGGAAAAGTTCTATACAAAACAGAACCTCTTTTACTGACAAAGACCGTGGGCTTTGTTAGCCCGGAACACCTACCCCAAGTGGTCGGTCTCCTTCTCACCTAACAAGCCCATGAGGCCTAGGGCTGTGGCATGGCGCGCCCCACCTTGCACACTCACACACACCTAGGATTGGTCTCAGGGGAGAAGGAGGTGAGCTCTACAGACAGGGTCAGCCCTCCAGACTTTGCAATGGTTGATGGGGCCAAGAGTGACATGGGGGCTTTATTCCAGACTGCCACCAGTGGGTAGGAGGGTGGGGTGGGCAGGGCCTCTTGAGGTCAGGCTCTGCTGCCACCAGCCTGATGACAGTGTGGTCCTAAGCAGGGCCACCATCCACAGGGGCCTCCCGGGCTGTGCGGCCAGCAGCTTCTCGGGCAGGCAGGACTCAAGACTACATATGTGCTGGGGGTGTGGGAAGGGGCAGCCTGAGTTACTCCTGTCCAAAGCCCTCGGTCTCCTCGACAGCATACAGCAGCTTCTCCTTCAGCTGTTCATAGCTCTTGTATGGTGGCAGATCCAGCCGGTTGAAACTGTTGAGAAAGGAGAGCAGGGCAGTCAGCACAGGGAGGTCAGAGCTCTAACAGCCACAGGGTGGGGTCAAAAGAGTTCCCAGACTGTGGCTCGACCACAATGCCAGCCAGCCAGACGCCAGAACAGGGTCCCTGAAGGCTGTGCTGTGTCCCTGGACCATGAAGGGGTCAGAGGAGGCAGGGCTGCAAGGGAAATGGGGAACCACAGGCAGGGGGGACTCAGGACAGCAGCTCTTTGCTGACTGGAATAGCAGTGTTTCAGTATTTCATATCCGGTACTGCCGTCAGGGCACATAACTGCTGTCACAATTCCCAAAAGATCAGAGGCCCAGGCCCAGAAGCCCCTCCTCCCCAAACCCCAGAACTACACACAAGTTGCCCGGGTCAAGGCCCCGAAGCCACCTTGCCCACAGGGCTGCCCTCAGTGGCTCATCGGGTCTCAGGTTCTGGCCACCTCCCACCAAAACCAGCACACTCACCAGGTGTGGCTTCTGGGCAGCCAGGTTTCCTTGCCAACCTTGTCAATGCAAAACTTCTGTGGTCCATTGCTACCTGTTACCCAAAGAAAAACATATTGGATATAACAGAATGGTCCCTTCCTAAGGCAGGACCCTCCGACTCCACCACAGATGGTTCAGCCCCCTTCCCCTGACTTGCTTCCAGGGAAGACACTAGGTTCTGCTCCTGCTTTGAGCTGTCCTCCCCTCCACCCAAGGGTGCGAGCAGGGCAAGTGAAGACATACCAATGAGTTCGGTGAATCCCCCAACAGGCAGGCGGCAGGTCCCAGTGACAAACTGCAGCAGCCGGATTCTCTTCTCATTGTCCATCTCCTTCACCACCTGGAACCCCGCAAGCCAAGGCAGAGTCAGGGCCCCCATGGCCCAGCACTTTGCCCTGACATGTAACTCTCCAGTCAGCCAGGGCGCCTCTTTAGGGCTGAGAACATGGAGCCCAGGCTGGGTGGGAAGGTGACAGCCAGTACCTGGAAAACCCCAAAGCTGCTCTAAGAGGCTGTGCTCATAGACCATTCCCACCAATCTATGTGACATCTCTTGGTCTCAGGGACACCCCAGGCCAGGTAGTCTCCTTTCCATGCAAGTTCCACTTCTAAAAACACACTAAGGGTCTTCCCTGGTGGCTCAGTGGTTAAGAATCCGCCTGCCAATGCAGGGGACACGGGTGCGAGCCCTGGTCCGGGAGGATGCCACATGCCATGGAGCAGCTAAGCCCGTGTGCCACAACTACTGAGTCCACACACCGTAACTCTGAAGCCCGCGCGCCTAGAGCCCGTGCTCCACAACAAGAGAAGCCCGCACACCACAACAAAGAGTAGCCCCCACTCACTGCAACTAGCGAAAAGTCTGCACGCAGCAACAAAGACCCAATGCACCCAAAAAAATAATTAATTAATTTAAAAAAAATGCTAAGGATGAGACTGACTGCTTAATAGGTATGAGGTTTGTTTCTTTTTTTGTTTTTTTTTGGCTGTACTGCATGGCTTGTGGGATCTTAGTTCCCCAACCAGGGATTGAACCAGAGCCCTCATCTGGGCCCTCGGCAGTGAGAGCTCGGAGTCCTAACCACTGGACTGCCAGGGAATTCCCTGTATGAGGTTTCTTTTTAAGGGAGATGAAATGTGCTGGAATTTGATAGTGGTGATGGTTCCACAACGTTGTCAAAAGCCACTGTAAAAGCCACTGAACTGTATACCTTAAAATGCTTAAATTAACATGGTGAAGTTTTATGGTATGTGAATTTTACCTCCATAGAAAACCTATATACGCTCATTCTTTTTTATGTATGCTATACTTCAAAAGGACAACAACGACAAGATCCACTCATATAAAGGAATCGATTCACTGTATCCAGGACATCAAGCTCTTTCAGTTTCTCTGGAGCAAGCCCAGGCTTTCCCACCCCACCTGGCTGGAAGGAGACCACGCGACCCATGAGAGCTCTCCCTCCTGCCTAAACCACCCCCCGTCCACACACACACACACCAGCACTGGGAGCTGGCCCACCGCTGACACCTCCTGTCAAATGCAGTGGCCACGACCCAGCTGCAACAGCTCCTTTTGTCCCAAGGTTGGGTTTTTCATCTCCTTTTGCAAGTTGGGGGAGGTGAGGAGAGTGTCAAAGACGAGGGAGGTGATAACACAAGCGTCCTCAAGCTTGGGGTCGAATCAGGTCTCGCTTTCTGTGGGGACGGCTCAAACATCCCTGCCCAGACCCTCACCCTGACTGCAGGGACCAGACCCAGTACCCACCTGCCAGAACCACTGGATCTGCTTGCTGTTCTTGGTATAGTGCCGGTAGATAGTGTTCTTCTGCCAGTCGCTCATGTCTATCTCCTGCATGCCGCACAGCATCAGCTGCGGTGGACAGAGAGGGTGTCAGGCACCCGGCGCCAGCCCGTTCCCCATGGTGCGCCGTGCCTCATCCACCCCCTGGCAGATGAAAGCATCCCACACATCTTCAACTATTTCTGCGGGCAGTTTTAATAGTATGGGTAACACGTGGACCCCCTGCAGACAAGGGCCCAGGTGAGGGCAGGTGCGAGACCCAAGTCCATGTTATTCGCCCGCTGCCACCGTCCTGGGAGAGCGCAGGGCTTTACTGGTGAGTCGCTGTGGGTGCGCGGCGAGGCTATCAAAGGGCAGGGCAGCCCCAGGGGCAGGGGTTCAGGGTCCCAACAACCTCAGCCCTCACCTCCAGCTCTTTCTCGTCAAAGTAGCGCAACCACTCCAGGGGGGCCACCTCGTTGAAGCCATCCAGGAAGGCCTTGGTCTGCTCTTCCACGCCTCGGGTGAAACGCCAGTCAGTCAGCAGCCTGAAACCAAGACCGGCCGTCGGAGGAGCCCAAGATGCACTGCCTAGGAGGCCACCGCCAGGGCCTGCCAGGGGGCTGCTATCGGCAGCTGAGAGTTGACCTCGGGCAGGCGGGACTCCCAGGCTGCGGCCGGCCCCAAGAGCACGGCCTTTAAAACCTCAGAGTAACCCGGCAACACTTGAATCTTCGAAATCCTTCTGCTCCTCTCACCACTGCTGACTGAACCTCAGACGAGTGGAGGTTAAAAGACGAGACCAAGGGACCTGAAGAAATGGGCACATTCATGCACAACCTCACGTGCGAGAGTGGGTTTAAGCGGGCAGGACGCAGACACCCTGTGAGTTAGGAGGAAGAAGGGGGATGCGCCGAAGCTTTATGCCTCTTCAAAGAAATTCAGCGGTCTTGAAGTCTACCACTCGGGAACAAAGGGCACCCGGGAGCTGGCACACAGGGCCTCGGGCTCTGGCTGCCCCGGCTCTGCTCAGCACGTGGCTGGCCATGGCAGCCATCTGAGGTCAAGGCAAAGTGAGAGGTTCTTTCCATCCCTCGTGACCCAGGGGCCACGCGTGGGGGCCTGGCTGAAGAGGGTGCCCCGGGATAAGAGCGGGAGACCCTTTCTCTGCAGCCAGCTGTGTCTCTGCTCCCCTTTATCCAGGCCCCTGGCTCCCCAGTGCTTGAAACTCACATGATGTACTCTTCCTTGTTCTCCTCTGTCACTCGGATGCTCTCACCACCTTCCTTCAGCTCATGGGTTGTCACCTTGCCCAGGATCTCCATGTCCTGGATGAAGTACAGCTCTAAGCCGCACTCTTCCAGATTGTTCTCTCTGGGGGCACGAGAGACCAAGAGGGAAGATGTCTGTCTTAGAAGGGTCTTCCCTCCCTCCTGCTGCATCACTCACTTTTAGTGCCCGTGGGACGCGAGGACTCACAGGTGGCCTAGAACCCAGAAAGGCGTCACGGGACATCTCCCTGATGCAAGGAGAGAATTCCAGAGCTGCCCTGCAGGGGGACCTAGAAGCTGTGCATCCACCCGCACTATGACCCACCCTGAGACTCCCTCTTCTCCCAGCACAGGGCGATGGAGGGGACCCACTTGATCCAGATGATAGATTTGTAGAATTCGGGGTCGATGGATTCCAGGTCTTTCAGGGTTGGTCTCTTGTTTAGCATCCGCTTGTAGAAAGGGAGGGTGAAGCCTGTATCGATGAACTTTCCATGGTACAGAGCCTGAGGAAGGAAGAGACATGGCAGAGAGATCTGGTTTTCCTAGGATGCCCCATATCAGCTACTGCCCAGCTACTGCAACCTGCCCTCCTGAGCATCCGGCCGCCCCAGGGGCCTGAAGGCAAAGTCTGCAGCACTCTTGGTCCCACCTGCAAACCTCGGCGATGAGCAGAGCTGGCCGCTCAGGAACTCACCTCTGGCCCACTGCCTGCCTGCCGGCTCCCTGCTCTAGCAGAGATCTGCCCCCAGGCGTACAGAGACGACTCATTCAGCACAGCTCCAGGTGGTGGCCCTGACTCACTGCTGCTCTGAGCTGGGCAGCGGAGGAAGCCAAAAATAATGCAGACGCGGCTGCTGGCGGGCCAGTGGTGAGTAATAGTCTAGGGTTTTACTGGTCTGTCCTGTCCGCTGCAGGGCCAGGCGGGTCTCTAGACCGGGGAAGAATGTGCCCACTTCCTGAGCCCAGCACCTTGGCCAAGAACTTCCAGACAAAGGGAAGGGACATATTTAGTCATGGGCTCTTGGGTCCTCCTGAGAGGGAAGCGGGGCAGACACTCACTCGGGAAGTCAGGGGAAGAAGTGAAGGAAAGCTAGCAGTGAAACCTCTCAAACTACCAAATGCGGCAGCGGGACCGTGGCCCTCACGGGCTCCCGTCTCCATCCTGGTTCTTGATGCTCGTGAGACACTCAACAGGACACTCAACAATATTCACACTGTGCTCCTATTTCTACATAAATACAAATACCTAACTCCCCCTTCCCTACTTTGCCCTCCTCCTGACAGATGCCTCCTACATCTTGCACCAACCGGTCTACTAGGGTTCTATTCTCAGCTAGTGTAGATTCCAAATCCCCTTCCAGAAGGCCTGAGTCTCAGTCGGACATTCCCAAACGCTGCCACCCAGCTTGTGGCAACACCCAGAGACAGGCAGCAGGTGGGCTGTGCCCGTCATGCCCCACCCCCAACAGGGCAAGCGCTGAATGTTAAGTGAAGACTTTGATCCAGGGACCCTGGGCTTTCGCTTGACAAATCCTACACAAGTCAACACGAAAACCTTCTCAGCACCCTGGGGTGGCCACTGAGAGAGCTCTGAACTATTTCCAGAACTCTCGCTAGCTTTTTGCATCTTTAGTGAGTAGTTCTGTAAAAGGACGAGGGTGGGGCTCAGAGAGGGGGGCGTCAGGCTGCAGCGGCTGCTGGTGGTGTATAGGGTCGCCGCCCTCCCTGGAAGGCGAATCTTACCATGGCAATGAATCTGCCAATAAAGCGGAAGTAGGTGAGGTGGTCGGGGTTGATGGAGGAGGCGGGGTTGATCTGCAGGCAGTAATTGTTCTTCCCGGCGTATTCAAATAAACAGTACATGGGGTTGAGCACCTCGTGGGACAGGAGGAAAAACCACTCTCTGTGGGAGAAGAGAAAAACGGAACTAATGGATCCCTCCCTGCACACCTGTTGTGGAGGTGCGACTCTCCTGTGCTGTCCTGTTTCACCTAGTCTGGAGACATGCGTCCTGGGGAGGCAGCCCCACTGGGATCAGCACCTGGGCTAACCTCTGTGAACAGCTGGTCAGTGAATGGGGCAGGGTCAGACCTAGTGTGAACCAGAACAACTGCACTTGACGATGATGCTCAGGAAAACCTGCGTGCCAGCATGTTGGCTCCAGGTGCTGCATTCCAGGACTTTCCATCTGTTATCCAGAGCGCCTAATGGCAAAGGAGCTCCTTGCACCCTGAGCCACTATGCACAGTTGTGTAGGCTGTGCACTGCACAACGACACGATGTTACAGTATCATAGATTTGTACATTTATCACAACAATTTTCCTGCGAATAGCAGTCAATCTGCCTTTTTTCTGATAAAGCCAGTATATCTCGGCCATATTCCAACACAGAAGTGTCTTGACAAAGGGCATCTTTTTCTAAATCTTGCAAAGGTGCTATTTGAACAGCAGCCACGCTGCTTCCACCCTACCTGAGTAGGCAGCATAATGTGAATACAAGGTAATACGTTCCTAACTCCTTCTGCATGAAAACTCTGTAACCAATGCAGTGTCTACATTTCACTCCCCCCAGCTACCACGCAGGTATCTCACTGCCCTTGTACTCTGCCATCCCCTCACCCCAGACCCCATCAACCGCACCCTTCCCCATATGTCCACGCATTCATCTGAACCAATGCCCATGCCTTCGCATCTCTTTGCTCCCTAGGTACAAGCCTCAAGCCAGAATTCAGAGTCCTCTGGGGCTTGAGCTAAACCAGCAGGGGGACGTCCCAAGGGGGCCAGTCCCTGGCTGCTGGGCTGTTTGTGGCCAGGCAGACGAGGAGTCCTTCGATGCAGAGGGTGCCCCGGTATCCTGTCCGTGGTTCTACCCTGTGGTAGAACAGCATGACGTAACCTACCATAGGGTAAAACCACTGGCAGGACACAGAGAGACAGACACACACGGGGCGGGAGCCACACCACCAAGCAGAGCCTAGAGAGGAGGTCACCACGGTCACCACGGAAAAAAGAGCAATCGATCCGTGGGTGCCAACACAGAGGGCAACGCCACCAGCACACAGAGGACCAGAAGCAAGTTAACCCAACACCAAGTGAGAAGACGTCCCCACACCATGAGAGGTCCGCAAGCTGAGCAGTCACCGCAGGCCAAGATGCTCCTTCTCTCTGCCGGGGCCCTGTGCCCCATCGTCCAAGGCAACATGTTGCCAGTCTGTTAACTTTTGTAGGTGGGCTGGGGTAAGGGCAAGACAATGCTTTGAGCTCTTTTTAGGGTTATATTAGCTATTTTAATTTATTGACCCTGTGCACATGACACGCAGCTGAGTACTGATCGATGCCCTTTGGATTGTGACACAGCTTATTCATGCCAGGTATACACCAAGACAGCCGACTTAACACGCCCCGGCTGCCTCAAGACGAAGTGAAGCCCAGGGTCGATTCTACTGGACAACCACTTAACACCGATATTTAGCTACTGACACTGGTGTAGCCGGAAATAATGACAGGTTTGTTGGTAAAGAGCCATTGTCCCGAGCCCCTCCCCCAGAAGGCCCCTAGCCTCCCCATGACCCAAAAACTAAAGGATTAATACCTAGCCCAGCAGGGGACCCCCAGACCCAGCTCCAGCGCCCCTTCGGACTGGCCACACCCCTGCCCACTCCTGAAGATGCAGGAGAGATCTGGCAACACTCTGAGCAAGAAGCAGACAGCTTTCTGGGCGTGGGCCCTGTAGCCTGGGGAAGCGGGGTGCAGCGCAGCCTTCCGGGGCTCCCAACTCACCTGGCAATGCCTCCATAGTCCAGGCCCTCCTCGCCGCGCATGATGATGTAGAGCCGGCGGCGCAGGTCGTAGGGCTTCATGTTCATGATCTGGGGAGACAGAAGATCGTGGCCAGCCTGCCACTCTCCCTTCCATGGCAGGCTGGGGGGTGGGGGACAGGGGACTCCCAGGCCTGCTCTGTGGCAGATACCGGTCACCAAGGCCCACGCCTTGAGAACTCTACCATGTGGGCTTAACAGGCTACATGATAGAAGACAGGGTAGCGGGAGGGGACCTCCTGTCTGCCCCTGGTCTTAGACACGGTGGTTATTCTCTAACCTGTTGGAAAGAATCCTCAAAAAGTGTCTGCCTGGAAACGCTGATCTTCACATGGCTGGGGAGAGCATTTGACTGATAAGAAAAGGAAAAAACAAACCTCAAATTGGGGTCTTGGTGGTAACTATTCAGTCTGGTCACCTGTCTGTCTGAACAGGCTTCCCCATCCCCCTGGGCTTGGGGAGAGAACTTGGCTGGCTTCCTAGAGATAACGTCACAAAACTGCTCGAGGTGAGACAAGTGACCTGCTCCCACCTAAGACACAGGCATTCCAACGCCTGCTGCTGGGCTAGAAAATTGTGCTGAAATAACTCTACAACCCCAATCTCCAGGGGAGGTCCCAGTACCAGAACTCACATGGCAGAGGAAACGGAACTGGTGATACTTCCACCGAAAACTTCGGTCATAGGCACCAGGGGAACCTTGCTTCGTCCTGGGAAGAGCAAAGATGTTCTGGAATCCATGTGATTTCTCAAAAATTAGCAACGCATCTTGTTAGTCCTAAGGAAAGCTGATGCTATGTTAAAGACGAGTAAAGTAAGGTGTAAAAGAAAGAAAGTGACTGCCATTAAGACCTTCTGAAGATTTGAAGATTAAAAAGAAAAATTAGAAATAAAGCCAGAGGGACTTCCGTCGTGGCGCAGTGGTTAAGAATCCGCCTGCCAAGGCAGGGGACACGGGTTCGAGCTCTGGTCCAGGAAGATCCCACATGCCACAGAGCAACTAAGCCCGTGCGCCACAACTACTGAGCCTGCGCTCCAGAGCCTGCAAGCCACAACTACTGAGCCCACGTGCCACAACTACTGAAGCCTGTGCACCTAGAGCCCGTGCTCCACAACAGAGTAGCCCCCGCTCGCCGCAACTAGAGAAAGCCCGCGTGCAGCAATGAAGACCCAACGCAGCCATAAATAAATAAATAAATAAATTTATTTTTAAAAAAGAAAGCCAGACCTCTTGCTTTTAGAGAAAGACCACCAGTGTTATTCTGAGTAAATAGAGTAGCCCCTTCTCTCCACATCCCCACTAGTGTGACACCAAAACTGGCCACTAGAGGGCAGTAAGAGCAGCTATACCAGGCCTGTGCTAAGAGTGATGTCGCCTGTGCTAAGAGTGATGTCACCTGTGCAAAGTCCTTACCCAGACTCAAACCCTGGGCGAGGATCCTTAAAGGTGGTGGTGCGGGTATTGTGGTCCACGAAGTAACGCACCCCCTCGCTGGTGTACTTCATCTCCCACCCTGGGGGCAGAGCTGGTTCCTGGATCATCCTGGAAACATGGGAAGAGAGTGGTTAAGGGCTGGCCTCACCTTCTGGGCCTCCATGCTAAGGAGGCTGGGGTCCCTGAAGTGCTGCTTTCTCTCTGTTTTTACCCAGGCCCTGCACAGCCCTTGAGGGTGGGCCTTGAGGAAATGTGCTTGGCAATACCCAAGTCCTGAGGATGGTTCTGCAGCAGAGAGAGGTCATCTACTGTCCTACTGTGGCAAAGAACCAGCCCTGGGTGGATGGCCATGGCCTGAGCAGGCACCAGCAATCACAAGGCACCCAGTACTCCATCCCAGACTAGCTTCTGGGGGGTGGGGCGTTGACAGTGTTGGGGCAGGGCTCTCAACCCTTCTGAAATCACATGATCGGCATCCTGCACAACTGGCACAGAGACCAGCAGCACCTGCCAGCCAGGCCACTCTGTATCCATGAGGAAGGCCAACTTAAGGAGCCACTTTCAAGCTCTCACTGGGCCAACATCATATCATGAGGGTCTCAGGGCACCTGTGTGTGGCCAAAGTTCCCAGAACATCGTCCGTGGAGGACAAATGCAGTCCAAGGCCACCGGGCCAGTACTGGAGGCGCACAGGGCCCAGCCCAGACCCCTCCCGGCCTGAGTCCTTACCCCTGGGTCCGAGGGTCCTCCCACTGGGTAGTGCGTGTGTTATGGTTCACGTAATACACCCGTCCGTTGTCCTGTCTCTTCTCTGTCAGGGGAGAAGAAGGAAAAGCGGACTCTCAGATTGAGACGTCTTGAGCCCATGTCCTCTCCCCTCTGGCTCCCACCTCCTGGGTGCTGGGTCTGAATTTCTACCCCTGTTCCTAACCTGTTAGAGAAGTTTAACCAGCGCGAGCCTGGTTCACTCACATCTGTCACTGGCAAAGAGGACAAAGAGAATCTTTCCCTATTGGGGAGTAGGGGAGGGATATACACATTTTCAACTCCAGATCAAACACCATCTTCGGTTGGTTGATTTGCTGGAGGCAAGGGGGCGGTGTGGCAACACGGAGGGGAGAACATGGAGAGGGGGCAGCCCAGCTGAAACCAGAGGCATAATTGCATCCAGCTGTGTGCAAAGTGGAGGCACAGTCCAGCCTCCCCAGGATCCTGGCCCCCACCCCCGTCCATCACGGCTGCTCTCTGGTTCTGCAGCCCCTCCATCCACTGGATGCCGCCGACCCAGGTGCCCCTGTCCCACAGGCAGGGTCACTGTGGGGTGGCTGCATTTTCCTTCATCCCTCTCTGATCAGCGCTCTGCACCACAGGGCCTATGTACCCCCCTGCTTAAAGGCAAAGTTTTGTTCTCAAACTCCTACATCGCAGCAAAACCTCTATGTTGCACACATGCCAAGAGACCCCTGGGGTTGTGGGCACTTACAGTGCCATCCTGGTCTTACACCTAAGTGTGTGCTTTGAGATGGGGCCGTGTTTGGGGAGCTCAGACATACTTTCTATTCTCTGGACAGCACTGATCCTGCTGCCCTTTTACTGGTGTACTAACAATGGCGCTGAGTTGTTTGAGGGAGAAACTCTGGGCTCCAGGGGCAAACTCAACTCCAGCTGGTGATTCTGGTCTTTAAGAGGGATTGAAAGGGGCGCCCATCAGCTCCAGGTGGATGGCAGGCAAGACTGGAGCAAGACTCCGAAACCAAGAGCGTCACCTTTCCCAGCTCAAAGTTCCTGGGCTTTCAAACCTGTTTCTGTCCTGAAAACAAACAATGCTCATGGCCCTCCCTCTTTTACGATGACAGGGAGAAATTAAAGAAATAAAAATCATCAGTTCCAGAAGCTACAGGGAAACCAAAAGCTGAAATAGATGCAGAACTAGGGAGCCCAGCCCCCTCCCCTTGAGTAGCAGGCTGCAATGTTCACAGTATCAACCCATGGTCCTGGTCTCTGTCTGACTTACCTGGTATCCACTACTTGATGGAAATTTCAAAAACAAGAGACTTGAAAGAAAGAAAAGAAGGCGACTGGGATTGCTACAGAGCTACCATCACCTCAGAACAGCCTGTGGGACCGTCCCACAGAAGACCGGCTTCCCGACAGGGTTCTGAGGGGAAGAAGGAGCTGCTCCCAGCCCGGAAGCTTCTGCTTTGAACTAGATCCTCCCGCGTGTCCTCTCCCAAGGGCCAAAGCCGAGGCGGGTGGATCTGTCCAGCCGGGAAGTGCCCTTGTTGCTGCGTGGAGGCCTTCCATGGCCCACTGGAACCACCTTGCTGCATGCAAGGTCGTAGTCTGGGAGCTGGGAAAGTCCTTAGGTGACATCTAGCTTGACCCCATTTAGGAAGAAATGGACTCGGGAGCATTCAGTCACATGCCCAGGGTCAGAGCAGCTGAGAAGATGTGGATCTTAAACCTCAGGTGCTCTGACCCCTGGGTCGGTGCTCAGGGAAAATGTGGGATCTCTCCTACAGGAGCAGAAAGGGACCCAGGACTGAGCACAGGAGACTTGGCAGCAGGGTTGCACTAAATGCAACTCTCCTTTGGTTTTGCTATACTTTCGGTTCCATCTTAACTCCCCCGGGGGAGATGACCCTGCCACAGCCCTGGGGAAGCTAACACAAAGCCCAAAGGATTTGATCAGGAAGGTTCCCTGGCCCTCGGCCAGATGTTCTTCTCCTCTCAGTTTCGTATCATTACGGTCTGGTGTGTTCTCCTGATCATTTGTAAACAGCACTGACTCCGACCATGGCTCCTATTCCCATCTCAAATATTTCACACCTGGCTTCTAGGAGCTGTTTTTGAGACCCTATAAGCTGCTCTTACTTGGTGACCACCGTTTAGCAGAACTGGTACAGAAATAAACCACTTGACTCTGCAGATCCAGGAACAATTCTGGGTTCCCTGCTCTAGTTCACAGGGTCTGCCAGATAGCCTTACAGATTCTTATTTCATCGGATGAGTCTTCCCCTGCCCAGCCAGGGATCCTATGTTTGACCCTCTCACATTTGACTTGCTGTCAATCTCTGAGACAACAGTGAACAGTGACCGTTCATCAGTTCAGGGAGCCGGGTGGATCAGCTGTGTGCCTAAGGCATTACCCCGCTGAAAAGTCAAGAACTGTGTGGAGGCCCCGCTATCTGAGTTTTTCCTCTAGGAGGGCTTGGAGGCCTTTCCAAGTGCCCTGGCATGCAGTGGTAATTGACTAACTGATACCCTGCAGGGCCATAGGGGTTGATGCAACCCTGTAAATTACTACCAGGGAGTAGTTGTGTCTGTATGGAGAGATGTAGAGGATCCAGTTCAAAAGCTGCATTTTTCCAGGTGATGCTTTTCCTATCATTGTCAGTTTCTTCGTCTTTGTTGGGGAGCACACCCCGGCCTTTTTTAATACTATTTGTGAACACCATCAAACCAGCATTCGCTGTCTTCTGCTGGCCTAACAAACAAACTAAACCTGACCCACAACAATTCCTGCAAAAACGGCCCTCTTCAGCTCCCAGGGACTCCTGTCGTACATGCTGAACAAAACCCCGACCCAGCTCGGAGCTGCAGAATGCACTGGGTCCTGCCATCTCTCATGACCCCTGTGTACATGGCCACTCCTTCCCAGAATAGCCATAAGGCACACCGTCTCACCAAGTCATGGCTGTGCATCCCTCTAACTCATTATTGGCAAATCACACCAAGGACTTGGAGTTCTCCAGTGACAAGGAGAATCCAGGACGACATCATTAACTAGCAACAGTACACTTCCATAACATCACCAGCCCTCACTCAACCCTCTTATCTGTTCCCCTCTGGCCCCTTTCACAGCCGTTATCATAAATAAAAAGGCGGCTGAGGTCAAAATCAGGCTGAAGTCCTCCAACATCTCAGCTGCAAAGAAAGGTCTGGTAAGGTGTCTAAGCAGACAGCCACGGACCTGCAACAAATGCATCTGGGAATCAGCCAGTGTCAAAATGCCTTCATCAAATAGGATGGATTCTTGAGGAGACACCTTGAAAGTCAGCACCACAACCCAACAGTCCCAAGGCTGCTGGGGGATTTCTCTCATAGGGTCACCCCCCTGCAGCTGTGGCAGGTGAGTGCTATAGGGGTGCAGGGGAACTCAGTTTCTTTCCCAACCTTCCAGCTCCATCACCTGCAACTGCTCCAGCTGGGTATCCCCAGAGGGTGTGCTGGAGAGAATAGAAACGGGGAACCGAGGCAGGGAAGTGAGAAGATGTGCAGGGAAAGAGGACAGAGCACAACAAAGCATCAGCACGGAAGGAGAATTCAGTACTTACCCCAGCCAGGAGGGAGGGGGCCCAGTGGGTCATGGTCAGTGGGAGCACTCGAAGACTAAACACAAGAAACACAGCAGAACACAGAAGTTTAAAAAAAAAAAAGGCCACTGCTTAAAAATAAATCAATCGATAAAAATAAAAATGCCAAGGACTGGTTTCCACATTTTAGCACTTAGCAGAGTATACGGTGGGGACTTAGGTGGCATCTGCTCCTCTCGAAAGTCTTCAAAGAAGAAGAAAAACCAAAAAAGAACCCTGCGCGCTGAGGGCCCAGACGGGTTGTGGAGAGGATGGAGCGAGGGGGAGGGAGAGGTGTGCAGAGGAAGGTGGGCCAGGACGCCCCCAGGCCAGGCCGGGAGCCCGGAGCGGGGCTGCCCGGCAAAGCGCGGCCGGCCGGTGCGTCAGCCGCTCGGCTACTGCTCAAGGCGGCCAAGGCGGCTGAAATCACCACCACCTCCAACTTTCTCCAAGAACCACACACGGGAGGGGAAAAAATATCGCAGGCCTTTCCAATGAAATCATTCCCACAAACCCTGCCCACGCCCAGAGCTTCCTGGCTGGGGGCTGGGCCCTCCTCCCTCCTGGGCGCGGGGAGAGGGAGCAGCGGTGTGCGGCAGACTGAGGGCCATTCAGGCCCCGGGCCCCTCACCTCCCCCAGGAATGTTTTGCTTCCCTTCACAAAGCACCTTTCTTCTCCTCCGGCCTGAACCTGAAGTTGTTCAGTGTTCTGTGTGCGTCTGCCTGGGGAGGTGGGGCTGGGGGCGAGATGATGAGAGAGAGAGACAGAGAGAGAGAGAGACAAAGACAGAGAGAGAGACAGAGACAGAGACAGAGAGAGACAGAGACAGACAGAGACAGAGACAGAGACAGAGACAGAGAGAGACAGACAGAGAGAGACAGAGACAGAGAGACAGAGACAGAGAGGGAGAGAGAGAAGGGGAGACAGGAGAAAGAAGGGGGAGCTGACTCCGGGCCTTCAGGGTCACTGTTTACATTAGAACCTCCACCCCCAGCCTCACTCTGCTGCGGGGTCCCTGGGGCAGGGCTGCAGTGGCCCAAGAGTTCTCATAGCCTGCGGGGAACGGGGGTGCTGTCAAAGACTCTTCACACTGAAATAAAACAAGTATTGTTCCCCGCTGGCTTGCTTTTTCTCTCTCCTTTTTTTTCCTTTTTTTCTTTTTTTTTTTTTTTTTGTGCCAAAGCATTTTTATTTCACTTACTAAAATTTAATTGTTACATGAGGGGGATCAAGTTCTCAATGCAGACTTCGGGCTGCCTGGCGGGCCCCGTCTGGGGGCGGTGGAGCCACACACACGGGCAGGAGGATGAATGGAGCTCAGTCTCGGCTTGAGAAAACATTGGTAGAACTCAACTGCCAACGAACCCCCTTCCACGGCCCTCCCTCCACCCCCCGCTGAAAGGACAGAGAAACTTTCTTTCTGAGGTGGCAGCTACAAGTGACTCTTCCAAAGCAAGTTCCAACAAAGACATTTCAGTCTTGAAACCATAGGTTCCTTGATGGGACGGAGCCCCCTTCCAGCAGAGGGCCTCCTAACCAGGCAGAGTGAAACTGCTCGAAGGTGAGGGAAGCCGGGCTGTCCTGGATTTAGGGCATGTTGCCCTCAGCCTCGAGGGTGTGCTTACGACCCCCACCACTGTTCCGATTTGTCTGAGGGCTGCTGAAAGAAAACTTCCCCAATTCACGGTGGTTATTATGGTATGTGTGTGGAGGAGAGGCGAGGTGAGGGGAGTTGGCATGTCATAAAACCCAAGCTCCTCCACCTTTTTCGTAGTTAATACATAACAAGAACAGTGGGTACAAAAAACATGCGGCAACAGAAGGGAAGGAACTACCTTGTGAAACATGCACGCGCTTCAGACAATGAAGCCAAGTAGGAGGCGGCGGGTGACGTTGAGCTGGACCAGTGTCCTCGCAAAAGGGAAGGGCTACAGAAAAGGTCATTCTAAGAAATTAAAAGCAGCAGCATTTGGTGCAATTGTTTTGGCTGATTCAGGCCTTTTTTCTCCCCCACCAGAGTAAGTGGATGATCTGCAAAGCATTCAGCAGCTCTGCTGGGAAATTAGCTCCCAACTGGTACCAACAGGGCTTCAGCGGGCTTACAGTCGTCTCTTGCCTGACTCTACAAATCAACATACCAAAAGGTCTTTTTTCTGACAGGCTTCGTGACCTGCACTGAACTAGAAACAAAAAATGTTTAACGGCCCCTTTCTTAATCTTTGCCTTTTTTTTTTTAATGTCAGAAATTAAATGTTCACACAGTGTTGGCTCTCTTTCATGAAGGTGGTTTTTTGAAAAATGTCTTTGGTATCCTCTCATTCTCATCCCTAGAGGCGGAGAGAAGAGGAGGCGGACAGGAAGGGTGAGAGACCAGAGACTGATAAACATGAGCGACACGTGAAATGGGTCAGTGGAAGCTGACGCTCATAATCATTTTACCTCTTACAGTTAAAGCAAAGCACTTGAGGATATTTCTTCCCTAATGTATATAGTACAACTTGAAAAATGTTTAAAGGAAGTGAACAGAAGCCAAGAAGACACAAAAAATTCAAAGTTATATATCCTGGCCAGAAAACCAAAACCCAAAAACCCCACATCTCCAGTGAGCCAACCAACTGCCCCTTCTCTCCTGCCACACCTTCCCCTGAAATGAGAGATCCCAAGTGTTACCTGGAGCATGGTTGGAAAAGCACAGAGAAAGGGGTATGGTGGGGGAGGGGACTGCGGTCAGAGAAGAGATCCTGGGATGTGCAGGTGACTCTAAGAGACAAGACAGTTTCCTTTATTATTAAGAAGAGAAAGGAATGCTGTTGAATAATTTTCCTGGTAACCGTCCCTGGGCTGGAAGAACTGGGGTGCAGGCCATGAGCCAGAGGGCTAACGTGAGTTCAAGTCCCCTAGGGACTAAAAGCATTTAGTTCCAGTAATATTTTAAGATACAAACTCAGAAATAAAGAATGTCTAGCAAACACAGCCGAGGGCAAGACAAGCTCTGGGAAGGGCAAAGAGGTTACAGTGTGGAAGGCAGGCTCCTTTTTTGTTGTTGTTGTTTTTAAGGATGCACCCACTGGGCACAGGACAAAACCCAGGTGCTTGAGAATTTGATCCAAGGGGCTCGTTGCAGAGCAAGAAACAAGTTGTCTGTTTCTGGATAAAGCACTTGGGCGTCCATACGTTAGGAGCCGCAGGATGATTTGCTTCAGTCTTGCCAACACTGGCTACACCTTTGATTATCAGGGGAGGATCAGGCAGGAGTGGCGGAGGAGTCGCCACAGAAACAGTAGTAGGCTGCAAGCAGAGTCCCGTCGCAATTACAAGATGCACACGACTGGGCTGGGCATGCTCGGTGGACCGCAGCAGGACCACAAAACAGAGGGCAAATCGAAACTGCAGCGGCCAAGCGCAAGTATGTGCACGATGATCACGAGTAACAACGGCACACTGGGGCGTCAGGAGAGGGAAACTTGTCAGAGATAAGGGGATGATAACAGCGAGGCCCCCCCGAAAAAGGTATGCATTGAGGCAGGAAGGAATGCAGGAGACTGCCATCTGGGATTCCCTTGATTTCCCATATTGAACTGTATTTCGTGTTCTCTGCAGGCAGCAAAGAAGAACAAGGGCCTGGTTTCAGCCCAGCAGCAGCAGCAGGAGGGGGAGGGGAAGCCAATGGTATGGTATCAGCTCTTAAGTCTTCCGAGTCAAACCCTGGGCCAAGGCCAAACCCCAAAATAACTCTATGAAAGCGACTCTTCTTACTTGTAACCAGGACATGGCACCATAGCAAACAAGAGGGGTAAACCAAACCCAGAGGGGAGGGGAATCAACAGAGAGACATTGAAAGCTGACCCAAAAAAGATTCCTACCACGTTTTTCAATATGGGTCTTGTTTCAGGAACAAAAGGGAACCAGCACCTCCATCCAGAACCCTCCTGGATCCCCAGCCAAGCTGAGAAAACCAGGTTAGAGTACTCAGAGAGAACATTTTCTTTTAAGCGCTGAATCTTTACTTTTAGGGAACACTCCAAGTCAAAGTTCTACCTCTACAGGCCTGGAATGATGTTGCTAAAATGAGAGAGGCAGGAGAGAGGAATGAAGGCTCCAAAAGACCGAGCAGACATGAGCTCCAGAATCTTCCCTTTCACACACCAAACATCTGGGTCAACTGACAGAACCTACACAGTGCATGGGAGGGTAGGGAAAAAAAAAAGAGTCCTTCAATGGAGTTTTCTTTTTTAATTTAAGAAGTCGGGTAAGCAGGGAGACAAAACCATGTGAGACTCCTAAGACGCGTCCTTGTCTCTAAGTCAAAGGACAAAGATGCCCAGACCTTTCCAGTTTTGCAGCCAAGAAAATGGCAGGGAAAGTCTTTGGGGCCCAGCTCAAACGGAATAATTTCTGAAATGCAGAGAAGGACCAGATTCCATCCAATTTTGAAACATGCCAGAACCGGATGCCCGGCATGTATGAAGGGGGCTGTGGAGTGGGAGGTCAGATGCCCAGCAGTGCTGCACCAGGTAGACCACTGGGCACGGGTTGGAGCCAGGCATCATAGCTGACCTTGGAGGCAACTCAATGTGACAAACACCAGACTTTCTGCTCATCCATACTAAGGAAACACTATATGATGAGCAATCAGTCCCCACAGACAGAAGAAGGAACAAGCCAGCCAAGGCCAATGCCACCATGCCTTCCGGTTGATGGGGTAGCTCCTACTTTGGGTGAGCAGAGAAAGAGCTGGAAATGATGGCAAAGCTGATGATGAATGTTATTAACTGGAATTACAGGTTTTCTGAGCATTTAGAAATGGGTTGTGGGGTTAAAGTTCATTTCAAATAGAAACAATGTGAGTTAAACGTGGTGATGTCCTAGACCAGCTCAAAAAGTTTCCAGCTTCCGACATACCACACCCTGTGCAGGTTCCACTGCAGGGGGAACAAAGCTTCATGTTCAAGGGGCTCTGAGAAAATGTAATCAGAGTTCCCACTTGGGAATACCACTTCTCTCTGCCAAAGAAGCTGTGTGGCTGGGCTCCCCACCAAGCACCAAGCTGCTGGTAGGGGCTCTAATGAGACAGAGACCCAGGAAGGAAGGTTCCTAAAGGGACCCAGTATGGGAGACCATTAGACAGTTAATTTGGGACCACAACACTCTGACTTCAGGACTAGAAGGTTTAAATGTTATTCTGTAGGTAATGACCACAGAAGGCTTTGAGCCAGTGATTAATAATGTAGAGCAAAGCCCCATTCCTTAAATCTTCCACAGTGATTTTTTTTAAAAGTGACAAAACGGGGAATTCCCTGGTGGTCCAGTGGTTAGGACTCCGAGCTTCCACTGCAGGGGACCCAGGTTTGATCCCTGGTTCGGAAACTAAGATCCCACAGCTGCGTGGCACGGCCAAAAAGTTAAAAAGAAAAAAAAAAGTGACAAAATGACAGTGATATTTGAAGACTGCTCTGCTAGAAACAGGCAGTACAGATTGGAGGAGAGAGAATGACAGCAAAGAGACAATTCCAAGGCTGCCTTAATCATTCAGGTGGGAAGGACAGAGGAAAATCAGGAATCAGATAGAAGGAGGCTGATTTAGACCGGGGGTCAATACACTTTTTCTGTAAAGGGCCACAACATTTTAGGCTTTATGGGCCACCTAGTCTTTGTTGTGGCTACTCAACTCTGCCATTGTAGCATGAAAGCAGCCACAGTCAATACCCACACTATGGGGTGTGCTTGTGTTCCGATAAAACTTTATTTACAAAACTAGCTGGGGGTCCGTTTGGCCCAAAGGCCATAGTTTGCCCACCCCAAATCCAGATGAACTTTAAGGTCCCTCCATCCTTCAGAACCTGTCAGATAATAAACATCTAAAGAAAACCAGTAGCAGCAATAGAAAGGGAAGAATTTGGGTGACTGCTTTGATTTGAAAAGGCAAGGTATGGGAGAGGTCACAGCAATCTTCAGGTCTCAAGTCTGGGTAAATGGACTTGGATGGAGGGACCAGAAGAGAAATCCAGTCCTGGAAGAAAGATGGGAGAATTCAGTTTCAGATACACATACTGAGTCCATAAACACAGAAGGTGGACATTGAGTCACTAAGTTAGAAACACTGGAGTTTGAGGAATTTCACTGTGATGAGTAAAACCTCCAGTGTCAGAGCACTGACATTTCTAGCCACCATTTTCCCTGCTCGCCAAACAGGTCGACGGAGAATGTGCGTGGCCGCTGGGAGGCTCCCCTCCCTCGTGGCTGGCCCCCAGCCGCTCACCTGGTAGAGGAATCTTTGGCTGAAGTGCTGCATGGCGCCCTGGAGCTGGTTGCGCTGGGACTGCCACTGCTCATAGCTCCGCACGTACTCGGCCGTGGGGCGCTGCCAGGTGGTGGTCCGAGTGTTGTGGTCCACGTAGTAGAACCTGCCTCGGGGGTCTGTGCGTTTCTCCCAGCTGCAAACATCAAGCTCAGAATGAATATAGTGACCGCCTCACCCCTCCGCTCAAATGCTAGAGAAATCTCAGGATGGCTGGCAAGGAGGAGGGTGAGGAAGGGTCTGGTGTGGGGTCTGGCACAGGAGTTTGGCTCCTCCGGGAAGGCACAGCCAGGTGGGCTCCAGTCACGGAGGCTTCTAGGGCTTAGATGCTCCTAGCAGACATCTGTGGTTGCCCCCACCAGCAACCCATCCCTCTTTACCAACAGCTCCTGATTTCCATGTCAGAGATCCAAGTGGCTCTGGGGCACCTGACTGTACTCCCAACCCTGGAGTTGAAGTGTTGACTGGACCAGAAGTGGGCAAGTGACCTATGCTGAGCCCATCAGGATGAATCTCACGGCTTCTGCTAGTTATGGTGGGAAGACTATAGTCTCTCTTCTTTGCTGGGTATGACTGAGAAAGTATGCAGTCCTGGGACTGGCTGCCATCTTGGACCCAAACACAATATGAAGTTGACCCACTAGATGGCAGAGCAGAAAAATGGGGGAAAAAAGCCAGTCTCGGGGATACTGTTGAGCCACTGGATCATGGTTCACTTGAAACCAGGATCTACATCTAGAATTTTTAGTCACATGAGGCAGTGAATTCTCTTCATTATTCAAGCCAATTTGGATCCCAATTTTTGTTCCTTGAAACTGAAATTATCCTGATATAAGGTGCCAGTGAAAATACGTTGCATGACCACGAGAAGAAGAGTTGGTGCAAATGACAGCAGGACTCTCCACATTATCTTTTGTTGAGGAAGCAATCTTTCCAAAGTTGGCCCTAGAATATCCATGGGCAAGGCAGGGCTAGAGCAGAGAGTAAAAATCCTCAGCTGTGCTTGGTAGGTGTAACTTGATTTCCACATACACATGGAAGAAGTGATCAAAAGTAAGTAAGAAAGGGAACTCCGCAGGGTGATAGAAATATTTTACATTTTGATGGAGTGTGAGTTACATAAGTGTATGCATTTGTCAAAGCTCAGTGAACTGTATAACTAAGATCTGTTTATCTCACTGTGTGTAAATTATATTTCAATTTTCAAAAATGAATCTGAATCTAATTAAGCCTCCATATCTAACGACCAGTTTACCAGGAAAGATAAGGAATAAAGGAACATGTAACACAACACCAGGAGTCACAATCAGCCACATCCAGAATGTGAGAAATTCTACAAGACAGATGCCCAGGATCTTCAACAAATAAAGAGCCAGAAGAAAACAAGAAAGGGTGGGGGAACTTATAGAATAAGAGAGACTTATGAGATCAGCCAAAAGCAATGTGTTGATTTTGAGTTTGGATCTGATTCAAACAAATCAAGCGTGAAAACATTTTTAAGACAACTGGGGAAAACGCAACACAGACTGCGCATGACATAAGTAAGGAAATATTGTTAATTGTGTTGGGTGGGATAATGGCATTCTGGTTATGTTTAAAACAAAACACTCATCTGTTAGAGGTGTATGTGATGTATTTATGGATCCAAGGATATGATGACTGGGATTTGCTTTACAATTCATTGGTCCCCTCCCCTGAAAAGTGGGAAGATCAGATAAAACAAAATATTAACTGTTAGAACCAGGCAATGGTTACAAGGGATTCATTGCTATTCTCTCAAATTTGCTGTATGCCTGAATTTTCCATTATAAATTTGAAAGGGGAAGGGGGAGAAAAGGAGTTTTAAAAAAATAAGAGAGAGATACCCCTGAAGAAAACGAGGTTAACCCAATGCAAAAGGAACCCAAAATGGATTACACTGTACGATTCCAAAGTGTTGGAGGGTCTTTGTTCCCTAACTACCTTGTCATACCATCTCTGAATTCTGATCTTATCCACATGACTATGGCGCTTTGGTCTGATACTTTCCTCAGCTTTCAGGGTTAGCCTCCTAGCTGACTTTTGTTGCCACCTCTTCAACAATTCTTTCAAACTCAAAGCCTCCCTAAAAATGGCTTCTCCTCAAGTAGTTCCCAGTCCCTGTTCACAGACTGCGTCTGAATTCCGCTTGCTGGACTGCCTTGCCGTCCTGACCTGCTGCCACTTTGGATTCCACTAAACGCCATCCCTCTCGCCCCAAACCTGAGCCTTTCCCCGTCCTCCCTGCATCAGTCCTCCTCCCAGGGATAAAACAACACCATCATTCCCGACTCTTCCTTTCCTACAGATGTCAGTAAGCCACTCAGCCCGAGGGCTTCTGTTTATTTCGTCTCCCTGCCCTGGACTTTCCATTTCTACGTCCAACTGTCTCTGAACTAATCTCCTTATCCAATCCAGCCAATAAACCGCCATCAGGGTAACCCCAGCAGACCGACTCCTTATGTCAGGCTCGAGTCAAAACCTTGAATCAGTATGCAAGGCTCACAATAATCTGGAACCTTCCCACCTTTCTCATAAATTCTCCCAACCAGTGATTTTTATTTATTTTTATTTGTTAGCAAAGGAATCATGTATCTATGGTTTGAAACACAAACAGTACTACAGGAGATACAATGAAAAGCAGTGTCTCCCGCCCTCCTTCTCCCCACTGCTGATTTCTGCTCCCCAGAGGCAACAACTACTTTCAGCTCTTGACTGCTTCTTCTATTGACAGTCGTACTTCTAAACAAATGCTTACTCCATAATTTCTTGAGTTCTGCCAAATTAGATATGACTTATGGACTTTCCACTAGCAAAGCTGAGGATTTAGTTCTTGTACTCCACCCCCCAACACACACAAGGCTCTCTCCTCCCCCATCCTCCCAATTTAGAAAACCAACATTAACTCAATATTCAGAGTTTGGATTATGACTTTGTAGAATACTATACATACATTTGCTTACTTGTACACCTTTTTTCTGTTTCTCTAGAGTTAAGAACTGCGTGTTTTATTCTGCTTGGTTTTCAAGGACCTATCACAAATTCACCCCCAGATTCTGACAGGGCTGGTGGCCTCACAGGATCACTTAACTCTGGGCCTCATTTCTCCAGGCACCCTTTGTCCAGCGTGGACAGCTGTCCTCCAGGCCTGCCTGCTCTACATTCCTGCCCTGAGTCATCTTCCCTCACCCTCCTCTTGGCCCCTGAACAGAGTCTCCTGTGTCCTGCATCTCAGGACTTCTTTCTCTGTTTCCTCTTGTCTGGTAGAAGAAATCGTCTAGGAGTTTCTGAGAAAGGATGCATCAAAGTTAATTTTTTGAAACCCTGAATGTCCGAAGATACCTTTATATCAACCCTCACACCTGAGTGTTAAAATGTCTAAAAGTTGATTTCTGGATTCACTCAGCTGTTTCACTAGAAGATCCCCAAATATCACAATCTATAGTTTTCTTCCCTTAGACTGGTCACTTTCCCCAGCAAAAAAAACCTTCCTGTCTTTACCCTGGAGACAGCATCCTCACTTAATCCTTTTTTCCTGAGTTCATCTCTGCCTTCGGCTATGGCTGTGTTCTCCACACTGGTACTACTCTCCCAGGAACTTCTTAGGCTAGCAGTACTCACGTGCGTGTATGTGAACATGTGTGTGTGTGCACGTCTGTGTGTGCACACATACACATGGCAGAGGGTTGGGAGCGATGGCTGACAACTAGAAACCTAGCTGCTCCCTGCACAAATTTTAAACTTCCAAGTTTTTTGTCTCGTTACACATACACATACACATTCACACACACACCCCATATGTTTCTGATCGCTGAGGCTTTCCAGGGCTCCATGGTGCAAATTGGCTGCCTTCCGGGTGGAAACCCCACACCGGAAGCTTGGGTTTCAGCTTTCGCAACTCTGCCATTTATCCATCAGCAACTAAACTCTGATTACAATCTCCCATATGCTTTTTCTCCTCTCCCATTCCTTTATCATTATACTTTTTTATAACCTTTATTGCTATTTTAGTGGGTTTTCAGGAAGGAATGGAAATAAACACATGTTCGATCCATATGTTTAACTAGAAGTCCTCTGCACTGGTGAATTTCAAACTTCTAAGCAGCATATCACACCCTTGGTTGCAGGTAAAATCTTACGCAGAATCACAATCTACAAAAACAGAGCAGTGGTTGGAGGCCAGGTCAGCCCTTTCATGTTGTTTGGTTCCAGGGGGCATCTGCACCAAACCCAGGGGCCTTGCTGTACACACTTGGAGCATCTTTGTTTCACACAAACCCTCCACTCCAGCAAAACTGCTCCATGCATCATTCCCTAAACACAGCTTCTACATTCACACTGTTCTCCCAACCTGGATCACCTTCCTCTTCTCACTGAAGTCCACCCCTCAGCCTTTCCTAAAGACCAAGTCTAAGCCCCCTGTGAGGCCTCCCCAATACCATGCTCTATGGTGATCACTCTCCCTGCTCACCTCAAGTTTGAGAACCATCTAAAAAGGACTAAACAGCAAATTACTGCATTCATCCTTAACTACCAGGTCCAATACTTTTTTCTCCTGGATAAAACAACTGGTCTTCATACAAGTGTCCCGTGTGTGGGACAGAAGGGGATGGCCATGATAAACTGAATCCTTTGGTTCAATCTCGCTCCTGGATGTCTAGGTCTGCTGATATAATGGCTCCATCTATAGTTTCAAGGTTGCTCTCACCATGGTAATACTTCCCCAGGGTGGAACTTCTCCCATTAATTAGCAATGAAAGCTTGAGCATTCTGTTCTCTCTGGGTTCCCTATTACATAGCAAAACTAAGTGCCAGGGGCTTTAAGGTCTGGGCCTAAAACTCAGGAAGAACTCATAGGCTACAGGGGGTGCAGAGCTGAGCCATCTCACAATAAAACATTAAAACTATCCTGAAAATAAGAAAGCTGGGTCTAGTATTCCACCTCAATATTTAAAGAAGAGTAAATCCTCAGCCATTCTTAGAAGATACCATTAAATATCTTCATTTAGATTCCATTCAAACGTTCACCAGGTCAAGGTCTAAATAACTTATAGACCAGAGAGGTTAACAGGCAAGCAACCAGCACACTTACGGAGTTACCACCACTTTTAAATATATGTGTCATAGGGAGATTGGTTCAAGATGGCGGAGCAGAAGAACGTGCGCTCACTCCCTCTTGCGAGAGCACTGGAATCACAACTAACTGCTGAACAATCATCGACAGAAAGACACTGGAACTCACCAAAAAAGATACCCCACATCCAAAGACAAAGGAGAAGCCGCAATGAGATAGTAGGAGGGGCACAATCACAATAAAATCAAGTCCCATAACTGCTGAGTGGGTGACTCACAGACTGGAGAACAATTATACCACAGAAGTCCACCCACTGGAGTGAAGGTTCTGAGCCCCATGTCAGGCTTCCCAATCTGGGGGTCTGATAACAGGAGGAATTCCTAGAGAATCAGACTTTGAAGGCTAGCGGGATTTGACTGCAGGACTTCGACAGGACTGGGGGAAACAGAGACTCCACTTTTGGAGGGCACACACAAAGTAGTGTGCGCATCAGGACCCAGGGGAAGGAGCAGTGACCCCATAGGAGACTGAACCAGACCTACCTGCTGGTGTTGGAGGGTCTCCTGCAGAGGCCGGGGGTGGCTGTGGCTCACCGTGGGGACGGGGGGACACTGGCAGCAGAAGTTCTGGGAAGTACTCCTTGGAGTGAGCCCTCCCAGAGTCCGCCATTAGCCCCACGAAAGAGCCTGTAGACTCCAGTGCTGGGTCGCCTCGGGCCAAACAACCAACAGGGAGGGAACTCAGCCCCACCCATCAGCAGACAAGCGGACTAAAGTTTTACTGAGCTCTGCCCACCAGAGCAACACCCAGCTCTACCCACCACCAGTCCTGCCCATCAAGAAGCTTGCACAAGCCTCTTAGATAGCCTCATCCACCAGAGGGCAGACAGCAGAAGCAAGAAGAACTACAATTCTGCAGGCTGTGGAAGGAAAACCACATTCACAGAAATAGAGACAAAATGAAAAGGCAGAGGACTATATACCAGATGAAGGAACAAGATAAAACCCCAGAAAAACAATTAAATGAAGTGGAGATAGGCAACCTTCCAGAAAAAGAATTCAGAATAATGATAGTGAAGATGATCCAGGACCTCGGGAAAAGAATGGAGGCAAAGATCGAGAAGATGCAAGAAATGTTTAACAAAGACCTAGAAGAATTAAAGAACAAACAGAGATGAACAATACAATAACTGAAATGAAAACTATACTAGAAGGAATCAATAGCAGAATAACTGAGGCAGAAGAACAGACAAGTCACCTGGAAGACAGAATGGTGGAATTCACTGCCGTGGCACAGAATAAAGAAAAAAGGAATGAAAAGAAATGAAGACAGCCCAAGATAACCTCTGGGACAACATCAAACACACCAACATTCACATTATAGGGGTCCCAGAAGGAGAAGAGAGAGAGAAAGGACCCGAGAAAATATTTGAAGAGATTATAGTCAAAAACTTCCCTAACATGGGAAAAGTAATACCCACCCAAGTCCAGGAAGTGCAGGGAGTCCCAGGCAGGATAAACCCAAGGAGAAACACACCAAGACACATAGTAATCAAACTGACAAAAATTAAAGACAAAGAAAAATTACTGAAAGCAACAAGGGAAAAATGACAAATAACATTCAAGGGAACTCCCATAAGGTTAACAGCTGATCTCTCAGCAGAAACTCTACAATCCAGAAGGGAGTGGCACGATACATTTAAAGTGATGAAAGGGAAGAACCTGCAGCCAAGATTACGCTACCCAGTAAGGATCTCATTCAGATTCAATGGAGAAATAAAAAGCTTTACAGACAAGCAAAAGCTAAGAGAATTCAGCACCACCAACCCAGCTCTATAACAAATGCTAAAGGAACTTCTCTAACTGGGAAACACAAGAGAAGAAAAGGACCTACAAAAACAAACCCATAACAGTTAAGAAAATGGTAATAGGGACATACATATCAATAATTACCTTAAACATGAATGGATTAAGTGCTCCAAACAAAAGACACAGGCTCGCTGAATGGATACAAATACAAGACCCATATATATGCTGTCTACAAGAGACCCACTTCAGACCTAGGGACACATACAGACTGAAAGTGAGGGGATGGAAAAAGATATTCCATGCGAATGGAAATCAAAAGAAAGCTGGAGTAGCAATACTCATATCAGATAAAATAGACTTTAAAATAAAGAATGTTACAAGAGACAAGGAAGGACACTACGTAATGATCAAGGAACCAATCCAGAAGAAGATATAACAATTATAAATATATATGCACCCAACATAGGAGCACTTCAATACATAAGGCAACTGCTAACAGCTATAAAAGAGGAAATTGACAGCAACACAATAATAGTGGGGGATTTTAACACCTCACTTACACCAATGGAGAGATCATCCAGACAGAAATTAATAAGGAAACACAAGCTTTAAATGACACAATAGACCAGATAGATTTAATTGATATTTATAGGACATTCCATCCAAAAACAGATTACACTTTCTTCTCAAGTGCACACAGAACATTCTCCAGGAGACATCACATCTTGGGTCACAAATCAAGCCTCAGTAAATTTAAGAAAATTGAAATCATATCAACCATCTTTTCCGACCACAATGCTCGCTATGAGATTAGAAATCAATTACAGGGAAAACAACGTAAAAAACACAAACACATGGAGGCTAAACAATACATTACTAAATAACCAAGAGATCACTGAAGAAATGAAAGAGGAAATCAAAAATACCTAGAGACAAATTACAACAAAAACACAATGATCCAAAACCTATGGGATGCAGCAAAAGCAGTTCTAAGAGGGAAGTTTATAGCAATACGAGCCTACCTCAAGAAACAAGAAAAATCTCAAACAATCTAACCTTACACCTAAAGGAACTAGAGAAAGAAGAACAAACAAAACCCAAAGTTAGTAGAAGGAAAGAAATCATAAAGATCAGAGCAGAAATAAGTGAAAAAGAAACAAAGAAAACAATAGCAAAGATCAATAAAACTAAAAGCTGGTTCTTTGAGAAGATAAACAAAATTGATAAACCTTTAGCCAGACTTATCAAGAAAAAGAGGGAGAGGAATCAAATCAATAAAATTAGAAATGAAAAAGGAGAAGTTACAACAGACACCGCAGAAATACAAAGCATCCTAAGAGACTACTACAAGCAACTCTATGCCAATAAAATGGACAACCTGGAGAAATGGACAAATTCTTAGAAAAGTATAAGCTTCCAAGACTGAACCAGGAAGAAATAGAAAACATGAACAGACCAATCACAGGTAATGAAATTGAAACCGTAATTAAAAATCTTCCAACAAACAAAAGTCCAGGACCAGATGGCTTCACAGGTGAATTCTACCAAACATTTAGAGAAGAGCTAACACCCATCCTTCTCAAAATATTGCAGAAGAAGGAACAATCCCAAACTCATTATATGAGGCCATCATCACCCTGATACCAAAACCAGACAAAGGTATTACAAAAAAAGAAAATTACAGGCCAATATCACTGGTGAATATAGATGCAAAAGTCCTCAACAAAATACTAGCAAACAGATTCCAACAGCACATTAAAAGGATCATACACCATGATCAAGTGGGATTTATCCCACAGATGCAAGGATTCTTCAATATACACAAGTCAATCAATGTGATACACCATATTAACAAATTGAAGCAGAAAAACCATATGATCATCTCAATAGATGCAGAAAAAGCTTCTGACAAAATTCAACACCCATTTATGATAAAAACTCTCCAGAAAGTGGGCATAGAGGGAAACTACCTCAACATAATAAAGGCCATATACGACAAACCCACAGCAAACATCATTCCCAATGGTGAAAAACTGAAAGCATTTCCTCTAAGATCAGGGACAAGACAAGGATGTCCACTCTCGCCACTATTATTCAACATAGTTTTGGAAGTCCTAGCCATGGCAGTCAGAGAAGAAAAAGAAATAAAAGGAATACAAATTGGAAAAGAAGAGGTAAAATTGTCACTGTTTGCAGATGGATTTGGATTGGAAAAATCAATATTGTGAAAATGACTATACTACCCAAAGCAATCTACAGATTCAATGCAATCCCTATCAAATTACCAGTGGCTATTTTTACAGAACTAGAACAAAAAATCTTAAAATTTGTATGGAGACACAAAAGACCCCGAATTGCCAAAGCAGTCTTGAGGGAAAAAAACGGAGCTGGAGGAACCAGATGCCCTGACTTCAGACTATACTACAAAGCTACAGTAATCAAGACAACATGGTACTGGCACAAAAACAGAAATACAGATCAATGGAATAGGACAGAAAACCCAGAGATAAACCCACGCACCTATGGTCAACTTATCTATGACAAAGGAGGCAAGGATATACAATGGAGAAAAGACAGTCTCTTCAATAAGTGGTGCTGGGAAAACTGGAGTGCTACACGTAAACGAATGAAATTAGAACATGCCCTAACACCATACACAAAAATAAACTAAAAATGGATTAGAGACTTAAATGTAAGACCAGACACTATAAAACTCTTAGAGGAAAACATAGGAAGAACAAACACCCTTTGACATAAATCACAGCAAGATTTTTTTTGATCCACCTCCTAGAGTAGTGGAAATAAAAATAAAAAATTAACAAATGGGACCTAGTGAAATTTAAAAGCTTTTTCAAAGCAAAGGAAACTACAAACAAGATGAAAAGACAACCCTCAGAATGGGAGAAAATATTTGCAAATGAATCAACGGACAAAGGATTAATCTCCAAAATATATAAACAGCTCGTGCAGCTCAATATTAAAAAAACAAACAACCCAATCAAAAAATGCACAGAAGACCTAAACAGACATTTCTCTAAAGAAGACATACAGATGCCCATGAGCACAGGAAAAGATGCTCAACATCACTAATCATTAGAGAAATGCAAATTAAAACTACAATGAGGTATCACCTCACACCAGTTAGAATGGGCATCATCAGAAAATCTACAAACAACAAATGCTGGAGAGGTTGTGGAGAAAAGGGAACCCTCTTGCACTGTTGGTGGGAATGTAAATTGATACAGCCACTATGGAGAACAGTATGGAGGTTCCTTAAAAAACGAAAAACAGAATTACCATATGAGCCTGCAATCCCACTCCTGGGCATATACCCAGAGAAAACCATAATTCAAAAAGACTCATGCATCCCAATGTTCATTGCAGCACTATTTACAATAGCCAGGTCATGGAAGCAACCTAAATGCCCATCGACAGACGAAAGGATCAAGAAGATGTGGTACATATATACAATAGAATATTACTCAGCCATAAAAAGGAACGAAATTGGGTCATTTGTAGCGATGTGGACGGATCTAGAGACTGTCATACAGAGTGAAGTAAGTCAGAAAGAGAAAAACAAATATCGCATATTAATGTATATATGTGGAACCTAGAAAAATGGTACAGATGAACCAGTTTGCAGGGCAGAAATAGAGGCACAGATGTAGAGAACAAATGTATGGACACCAAGGGGGGAAAGTGGTGGTGGTGGTGGTGGTGGTGGTGGTGGTGTGATGAATTGGGAGATTGGGACTGACATATATACACTAATATGTATAAAATGGATAACTAATAAGAACCTGCTGTATAAAAAATATATAAAATAAATTCAAAAGTTCAAAACAAAAAAGACAGACAAAAAAATATATACATGCTATAAATTCACAAAGTACAAGTGTGCAATGTGTCCTGTTAAAAGTTGATGATTAATTTGTGAGACAACTGGAGAAATCTGACTACTCACTGGGTTTGATAGGGGTAGGTAAATACTGTTAATAATATAGTGTTTTCACTTTTAATAAGAGAACACTTTTTAGAAATATGTACTGAAATTTGGATAAAATGATACGATGTCTGGGATCTGCTTCAAAATGATCTAGAACAGGGGTGGGGGAGGGGTGAGTGAGGATTACACAGCAGGAGGTGGCAAATGTTTTCTACCAAGAGCCGAAAAGTAAATATTTCAGTCTTTGCAGGCTTTACAGTCTGTATCACAATTACTCAACTCGGCCAATGAGCACAAAAGCAGCCATAGACAATAAGTAAACAAATGAGAGGGGCTGTGTTCCAATAAAGCTTTATTTACAAAACAGGTGGCAGGCTGGATTTTGTCCACAGGCCCACAGTTTGCCAACCGCTGGTATAGATGAAACAAGAGTGGCCATGAGTTGATAATTATTGAACCTAGGTGTTGAGTGTGTGGGCATTCTTTGTCCCACATATTTGAAAAATTCAATATGAAAATTTCTACAATTTCCATAATAAAATGTTTTAATTTTTTTCTAAGAAGTCGATGTTTATCTTTGGTAAGTTCCCTGGACTTAAAGTAAAAGGAGAAACAGAGTGAGAACTAAGGAGGCGGATTATGAGTGTGATTTCCAGAACGGTAAGGAAGAAAAGGAAAACACAAAAGCATTCTACTGGAAAACTGAAACCAAAAGCAGCCCATCCGTGGAAACTTGTAGGACTGGAAAGTGAGGTGATATTTGCCCGGCACACGCCTGACAGGTGAACAAAACAGAGCACGGGGGTTCTCCCGATACGCCCACCTCTGACATCCTCTCCCTCCACAAGCTTCGGAGGGGCAAGTCAGCATTCACGTTCTATGTAGGAGCCCTTCATGGCTGCTTTACTGGGAGGTGATTCTTTCCTGAGAGCAGAATGCATTCCCTTTCGAAAGCTCTCAGGACTGGGAGACGCATGTGGAAAGAACTTTCTGTCCCTGGCAGACAGGGAACCAAACCCCTTCTCCTTGAACTTGGACACTCTTCCCTCACTTGGAAGCCTCACTCATCCTCTGGTTTTGGAGAACTTAGCTGCGTTCTCGCAAAGCCCGCTGAACGAGAAGCACACTGTCTCCAGGGGCTGGTTGGACACAGGGCGCTATGAAATGCATCAACACCCTCTCTATCTTGGCTTCCTTGTGCTCTTTTTTCCCCCAGAGATGCTCTAAATGTTCCTAGTCTGTCCTAGGAAATGAGAGCAGAATTAAAGTAAGTGAGTAGGAAAGGCAATCAAGGAACCCAGGATAAATGTCCCTGGACTTTGCTACCTCTGCAGAAAGAAACTGAAAATCGGGCCCTACAGGATATTTCTGTAGGTGAAATGACTGAGGCCAGTGAGACACCAAGGGCCCCGGAGGTCTCCCCAACCCTCCTTCCTCCAGAACCCAATATCCATGGGGGTTCTGAATACCACTTAAGAAAGCCCATGGCCAATACAACACATGTAGGAAGAAGGGAAAGTAGAAAGAGAGAGCAGAGAATGCAGAAGGGGATGACTGTCGGAGGAGGGGAAAATAAAGAGAGAAAGGAGGAGAGTGGGGGAAAATAAAGAGATGGCCATGGCAGTGAGTGGTGGAGAAGCTGATGGGGACTCTTGGTGCCAGTTCTAGAGCCTCGGGTCTTACTGGTTCAAGCCTTACCCTGGAGGAAGAGGCCGCTCCCAGGTGGTGGTCTTGGTATTGTGGTCAACATAATAGACACGCCCGTTGGGGAGCTCTCGCTGCTCCCATCTGCAAAATAAAGTCAAGGGAGGCATGAGACACACCGGTGAAAGGCATATGCCCTTGCTCAAAGGAGTCATTCACTACTATTAGGCTAATGTGAGAGGTAACATCAAAGTCGACATGCAAGACCAACCCGCTGGTCAGACAAGCTCCACGTTGTCACTGATGGTGGCACCCACGTCTGCTTCTTGAAAAAACTATAACAGTTTCCCTTTATGGATTCAAAGTACTAGATAACCCATAGATCACGCTAAATTCCCTAAACAACCCATATGAATCTACATTGCCATGGATTTTTGTGAATCACGGTCTCTTGGTCATTTTGGGATCAAAGAGCCCTTTAGGAATGGATGAAAGCTTCCAAAATGCACTCACCAACAAAAATGTGTGTGCAATTTCTGGGATTCCTGGACCTCTCCTAAAGCTCATCCGTGGACCCTCCAGTGCTTGTAGCCTACTACCTTCTAAAGTCACAAATTATATGACTATCCCTGTTCTCCTAGAATCATATATATTCATGATCACATTTCTTTTTAAAATACAGGATTCATTTACAGAGGATCTTTAAAAGAGATCTGGATGAATCAAGAAACATAGCATACTGCTATTTATTGGCTGCTCTACCCCTCAGTCTGTGTGTGGGTTACTATGAGATCAGGGTGCTGAGGGTGGCTCATCTGTGCTAAGGGCAGAACAACAAGGTAGCAGATGATCCAAAGAGTTAAGACAAAGACAAAATCACTACAAAATACAGCCAAGGACCACCCGTCCCCACACTCGTGTTATTCCCACATTCAATGCAATCTGACAATAACTCCACTTCCCTAGAATACAGTAACCTACATATATGGGATGCAAAGATTTATGTTTATAAAATGATTACCATTTTATGAAGGATGTTAATGGTCCCGTTAGCCTTTATGTTTTACATTGATTTTATTTACTTCTACTTTTGGGTACTGCCTAGGGGAAGGTGACCTCTGCCAGGAAGCTAGTACAGTCCTACGGAAATGCTTGTTTTAAAAACACAAATGTATGCCAATGTGATTGACACATAAGGGAACGTACTATGAATTTTGGGTTTGCTTTGCATGAATTGGCCTTCAAAACACACTAGTTGAACACAGAAGACTTCCCCCAGCTAAACCCAGTCGTGTAGAAATACACAAAACCCATACTCATCTGCCGGCTACCTCACTTTACTGCATGTTACACACCATACTCACCCACATCTGGTGTTACATCTCCCATCTGATTTCAGAAAAACCTCTTTGTACCACTTCATGACAACACTCACAAGCTCCAACCTTTCCAACACCTGCTTCCACAAGCAAACTTCAGGTCTTCTCATGGAAATGTGCCATATGTATTGTAGTGTTATGATCTCAGCCATTTAACATGTGTAAAACCATGCTACCATCGTTATTAGGTTCCTATTTGTGTCACTGACAAATTTTTGACTGTTACACCCCTAATCCATTTTTCCCCGTAAGCCCTGTGGTTTTTAACTGCATGATTTGGCATAGCGTGGTGGTTTCTAGGAACACATATGTTATAGCAGAGTTGACTGTACACTGAAATAAATGTCCTAACTTCTGTTACTAAGCCTGGTGTGTCTACTCAAATAGACATAAGCTTTATTCGATACCATTTCTCACGTCTGATCAGTGGACTGCATTGATAAGCCCCTCTGAGGTTAATTCAGATACAGGTATACGCAAGGTTTCTAAGGCAAAGATGGGAAGGGGGTAACCATCACCCACTGAATGTCCACAATGAGCTGCAGGCTCATCTTTACTTGATTCAGTCCTGCCTTCATCCTTTACAGTGGCACATGCCATCACCATCGAGGGAACTGAGGCTCAGAGAGGCTAAGTAACTCTTACATGGCATTTAAACTCAGCTCTCTGGGACTTCCCTTGTGGTCCAGTGGTTAAGACTTCACCTTCCAATGCAGAGGGTGCAGGTTCGATCCCTGCTTGGGGAACTAAGATCCCACGTGCCTCGTGGCCAAAAAACCAAAACATAAAACAGAAGCAATATTGTAACAAAATTCAATAAAGACTTTAAAAATGGTCCACATTGGGACTTCCCTCGTGGTCCAGTGGCTGAGACTCCATGCTCCCAATGCAGGGGGCCAGGTTCGATTCCTGGTCAGGGAACTAGGTCCCACATGCCACAACTAAGAGTTCACATGCCTCAACTAAAGAGCCCACATGCTGCAACTAAGACCCGGCGCAGCCAAATAAATAAATATTTTTAAAGTTATTTTTCTTTAATGGTCCACATCAGAAAAATCTAAACAAACAAACAAACTCAGCTCTGACTCTCTAGCCCATGAGTTTTACCATGTCACTCTGAAAGGAAGAAAGGAGGAAAAGGAAGGGCAACTGGAACTTATAAGGAACCCACAACCCAGCAGACAAGGTGCCAGGTGCCTTTCCAAAGCCCACCTCAACGTGAACAGCTTTCCCTAGCACAGGAGTCTGGGTAGGGGGACCTATAGGATCAAGACGACTGGGGAGAAATTACAGTAAGTCCACCTAGTTAATTTCTAGGCTCCATTTTAATCACAACCCTCTGCTCAGATACAATCTATGGGAAGAGGCTGCACATTTTGCACCACTGGGAGGCTTAGCCTGGGAGCAGTGAGGTCTGGTAGTTCCAGACTCCCTCCTTCCAAAAGGGATCAACTACTGTGTTGAGGACCGGAGTGCTATAAACACCATTAAAATGGGCTCGAGAACATTTTCTCTCCTGGGTATTCCCGCTCAAGGTTCTGGTTGAAGCAGATACTGGTGACTTGGCCCAGGTGCCCTGGGTTCCTCCCACTGCAAAAGGAAGATTCTTGCACTTCAGTCAGTATTTTATTGAAAGGGCAGAATCTTCTGACAAAACTGACCAGGTGAAAATAAACACAGGGTAAAGTTAAAGCTCTTCTCCCTCTCGATGCCCTTCTGAATTAAAGACAAAAGAGTAAACAGATATTGCCAGCTCAAAAGACTGGTAGGGATCTGGTGGGGACCCTTCAGCAAAAAGGCTAACATACTGTGATTTCACACCAGCTCTCTAAATTCCTCCTGTCTGCTGGGTAATCAAGCAGCAAATCCGATACCCTCTTTATTCATCTGAATTTGGAAATAAGGAAAGCCTTGAGAAAGATACTTGGCTTAAGGGTAAGTAGTGAAATATGGAAGCTCCTCGGGCAAGGGTAGCAAGCCACTCTTTCATAACATTTGCTCCTAATAAAGACTTAAGGAGCTGAGAATTCCTCAGCATTTCCTAAGAAATTAGCTCTATCCTTCCTGTCCTTGGCAATTTTGTGGCACAAAAGCACCAATAAAACAACTTTGCTCATTTTGCAGTCACTAATTGGAAAACTGACCATAATTGGTGGGTGGGGCTGCCCCTTGAATGAAGACAAAATATGTGTTGTTGCAGTTGGAGAGAAAAGGTGCTAAAACACATTTTTTCTTTATTCCAACAATTCTTTTGTTACAACTTTCATCTTATAAGTGGTCTCGACTTCTGGCTTCTTTTCTATTTCATTTGAGGCAAGGAGAAAACTTTGGTTTTATTATACGTTGGCTAATAGTTTCATTTGAAGATGGAATAATTCTTAAAATTCCATGAATTAAATGCCTTGAATTGACACAGTGGTCTTCCTGCACTGCCAGAAAGGAAATCGGTGTGAAGTCCTCTTTGCTTATATTCAAGAGTTATGACGGCTCCTCCCAAGCCTTCACAAGACCCGTCTATCCTGTCTTTGATCCCAGCTGATCCTAGAAATGAAAGGCTGTCTTTTGGGCACTGTTATTGTCCAGCGAATCTCAGTGTCCTTCTATGAACCCTCTCAATTGGCTTAGCTAGAAAAATAGTTACCAAAATGAACAAGACCTTTCTTCCATTACCTTTCTTTTGATATCTACATTCTTCCTTTTAAAATTGGACTCCTGCTCGGATTCAATGTCCATGTGGGTCCTCCCTGATCCGTGACCTGGCCTAACTGCTTTCCTTAGAGAACTCTCAACTCCTCCCTACCTGCATGGCTCCTCAGAATTCATACAAATCCCTCCCCTCCATTTGTGTAGCAGAGTCGGTTGATTCTATCGTCAATCAAACGAGCCCCCGGATTCTCATTTCTCCGCTGTAACTGCTGACCCATATAGACTGAGCCTTCCGACTGTCTTGGTTTGGTCTCCCCATGCCAAGAAAGTGATACTGGAAGTGACCTTTCATCGGCACATCCCTGGCAGGGGTTAGGTTTCTGAACCTTATAAGCATCTTCTTCATGCTGAGATTAAAAGGCTTTTCAATCAAACTACCCATGGGTCTCGATACTGCAACCTGGTCACGTGGGTCATATCCTCTCCCACTGAATAGCTTTCTTTGATGTTCTCAGAAACAGTGTTCAAAGCACCAAGCTTGATTCACGTCCCTTCCCAACACATTGCTCCTTGGCTTTCGATGTATATAGCCTTTAGTTGGAACATGGACTACACAGGGTCTTTCTATTTTGAAAGTACTTAAAAAATAGTCTCCAATTTCAATTAATCTCTGTACTTTTTTTTCAACCTAAATTCCCTTTGCTCCTATGGATTTTAACTGTCCTTTATTCAGTTTGTAATAGGGAAGAGCAAATCTGACTCCATATTAGATCAGTTTCTTTTACTTTAACCTTAGTGCTCTGTTGCCTGTGCTTAGTCATGCTGGCTCCACACCTTTTGTAAAAGAATGTTGCCTATAGCCTGAAATATACAGGATAGCCCATTCTCAAGACTCTGACCTTTAAGAGTCCATTCATTTAGAGATAAAAAAAAGTTGCAGAACAGAGAGTAACATTTGTCTTGTTGGAGGTTTACAGGAACATTGAGACTTGACCTACAGGAGCACTGTGACTTGACCTAGCTGCATGAACAAAGGATTCCAACACCAAGAAGTCTGAGACAACTAACCATGCCCCTCCCTCACCTTGCCTTTAAAAGTGCTTTGCTGAAACCCTTCGAGGAGTTCAGGGTTTGCTGGGCACAAGCCACCCATCTCCTTGCATGGCCCTGCAATAAACCTTTCTCTGCTCCAAACTCCAATGTTTCGGTATTGTTTGGCCTCACTGTCCATTGGGCGCATGAACTTGCGTTTGTTAACAAGTTGTATATCTTCCATGCCCATGCCCCCATCCCCCCCACTATCATCGTTAAAAAGGTAAAGGATGAAAATCTCAATTCCATTATTAGGATGGCATCCAATCATTTCTCTCTTATGTTATCTGAAAGGAAATTGTCTGGTCACTAACAGTGACCACACTTTTTTTTTTTGGGGGTGCACCACGCAGCTTATGGGACCCCAACCAGGGCCCTCAGCAGTGAAAGGACGGAGTCCTAACCACTGGACCGCCAGGGAATTCCCTGAACCACATTTTCTTGTGAAAGGTTTCCTAAAAGGTCTTCAGGAAATCAATTCTCAGTTACTTGCCGTTACAGTGTATATTCAACCATCCTGACCAACACACTTCTTGGTCAGATTCCCCTAAGTTTGGACAGAATCACAGTTTCACCAAGAGTCGGATTAAATTGGGAAGGAATTTAAAGCTGGATAATCCGAGGATTTCAGGTTAGTATCAGAGATGCTATCATCACACTCACAAATTCTTAGTAAGAACATTATTAATTTGTATTATTTATAATTTGTTAATAAATTTTATTAACAAAAGCACTGGGCATTAGTAAAGCTGACTCTCATTCAACATACACTCTCTCCATCAGAAAACAAAGTCATGCCAGAACACTTATGCACCAATAAAGAAAAGATGCCTTGCTGGTTACCTGGACAAAAACTAAACTTCAGAAAAATACACTGAAAGTATTCAGGTATTCTTAAAGCTGCCTATGTAGAAGTTCAACTCCCCTCAGGCAAATATTACAGGGAATTCATATTTTCTTACTTCATGCTCTTATAATAAATTTAAACTCTGAACCAAATCCTATTCCCCAAACTCTGGCCACTTCCTGGGTGAACGGTAAGATTTATTTCCCCTGTAGGGACATTGTCAGACTGTTTTATGAGTCAAAAATCTGTGTGCAGTGGAACACATCTCCTACTCACTGTTTTCATTGCTTCAGTAGGTCCTCTGTAAACTGGGTAGGAAGTGTGTTAAACTCAGACCTTCCCCCAAGAACCCTTCTTGAAATACTGAGCTTTCCTTTAAATCCAAGCACACTAACCCCCTTTTTAAAACTATCAACAACCAGCACTTTATGCCCCTTAATCACAGGGGGGCACAGTAGTAGCTTCTGAGGACTCTGAATTAAGGTCTGTTTTTCATCTCTTTCTTCTTCACCTATCCCATTTTCTTTGCCTTGCAAAAGTCCCCATAGCTCTTCAATGGAAGACGGCAACTGCTTTCAGGACTTCCCTGGTGGCCCAGTGGTAAAGAATCTGCCTTTCAATTCAGGGGACACGGGTACGATCCCTGGTCAGGGAACTAAGATCCCACATGCCGTAGGGCAACTAAGCCTGTGTGCCACAACTATTGAGCTTGCACGCCTCAATGAGAGAGCCTGCATACCACAAACTACAGAGCCCATGCACCCTGGAGCCTGCGTGCCACAACTCGAGAGAGAAAACACACACGCCACAACTAGAGAGACACCCGAGCGCTGCAACGAGGAGACCGTGCCCCGCAATGAAAGATCCTGAGTGCCACAACTAAGACCCAACACAGGCAAAAAAAATTAAAAAAAAAAAAAAAAGATATGCTCTCACAGACAGGCAAGACAATTCCTAGAGACGGTGTCTATTAAAAAAATTTTTTTTAACATTATTGCAGATTTTAAAAACCGTGCAGATAAGTTTGGCAATGCAGGGAAATAGCCACTCTTAAAAAATAGTGAGGGACTTCCCTGGTGGTCCAGTGGCTAAGACTCCAAGCTCCCAATGCAGGGGGCCCAGGTTTGATCCCTGGTCAGGGAACTAGATCCCACATGCCACAAGTAAAGATCCTGCACACCACAACTAAAGACCCCACATGCTGCAACTAAGACCTGACACAGCCAAATAAATAAATATTTTTAAAATATAGTTAGTGGGAGCAAAAATGGGTATACTCTTTCCTAAGGGTAATTTGGCAACTCAGTCAAAAACATTTCCTACATGAATACCCTTTAATTCAGCAACTCTGTTTCCAGGACATATCCTAAGGAAATAATTATGTGTCAAAAGATTTAGCTTTAAGTGCATCCATCACAGTATGTTGCAGCATGTTACAGAAAAACTGGAAACAACCTAAATGCTCCAAAGTGGAGGATTAGTAAAATAAATTATGTTCATTCTATAATGGGTATTCCATCATTTAAAATATCATTGTGGATAATATAGATTTGTACAGATGTTTACAATATATTGGGTAACAAAAATAAGTGAAAATATAACATGCATAAGATAATCAAAATTTTGTTTAAAAATTATAAAAATATACTATTTTTCATTAAATCTAAAATGCCACCAATTGTAAGATTTTTTACATACCACCAAGAAAGAAAAAAATGCTGCCAATTAAACTATGACACTCCAATGTTTGTAAATCACATCTTAATTTTTTTTTTTTTTTTTTTTTTTCTGCCGTACGCGGGCCTTTCACTGTTGTGGCCTCTCCCGCTGCGGAGCACAGGCTCCAGACGCACAGGCTCAGCGGCCATGGCTCACGGGCCTAGCCGCTCTGCGGCATGTGGGATCTTCCCGGACCGGGACACGAACCCGTGTCCCCTGCATCGGCAGGCAGATTCTCAACCACTGCGCCACCAGGGAAGCCTACACATCTTGATTTTAAAGAAGTTAAATGTGAAATAACATGCGTATCAGAATCTACAAAACATGGGGGCAGGGGGATCACGTATGCGTGTAAAATTTTTACAACATCAGAGTAAGGAAGTATTTCAGACAGACACAAAAGGCACGTGAAAAAGATGAACAGATTTGGCTATCTAAAAATTTGAACTCCTGTACAATAAAAAGCAACATTAAAAAGTGAAAAGAGGGCTTCCGGTGAGGGCCGGTGAGGGCCGGTGAGCCATGGCCACTGAGCCTGCGCGTCTGGAGCCTGTGCTCTGCAACGGGAGAGGCCACAACAGTGAGAGGCCCGCATACCGCAAAAAAAAAATAGTGAAAAGACAAGACACAGACTGGGAGAAAATATTTGCAATGCACATAATTGAGAGGGGATTAGTATCCACCATATATTAAGAAATCCTGCAGATTAAAAAGACAGATAGCAAACAGAAAAATGGATAAAAATATATGAATAGACAATTCACAAGAAAGGAAACTCAAGAACCAAATTAAAATAACATGTAAGAAGAGGTTTTCAAATTAAAACCAGCAAAAGATACCCTTTCACACCCATTAGACTGGCCAACATGAAAAAAAATCTGACAATTCTAAGTTTTAGCAGGAATGCTATGCATGCTCATGGGAGCATGAACTGGTGAGCTGACTCAAAAAGCAATCTGAGGGCTTCCCTGATGGCGCAGTGGTTGAGAGTCCGCCTGCCGATGCGGGGGACACGGGTCTGTGCCCCGGTCCGGGAGGATCCCACTTGCTGCGGAGCGGCTGGGCCCATGGGCCATGGCCACTGGGCCTGTGTGTCCAGAGCCTGTGCTCCGCAACGGGAGAGGCCACAACAGTGAGAAACCCGCGGACCGCAAAAAAAAAAAAAAGCAATCTGATAGTGTCTACTAAAACTGAAGACCTTCATCTTCCTACAAAGAAGAAACCCTAGTTCTAGTACTTGCACTAAAGAAACAAACATGCACACAAAAAGGCATACACAGAAAAAACTTCATTGTAGCATTGTTTATAAAGGCAAAGATGTAATTATAGTATAAATAAACACAAATATAGAATGTTATTTTTTATATTTTACATTTATATGATATAGAATATACACAGTAAATATAAATAAATTTTAATTATAACATAAATAAAATTTTACCTATTCATACAACAGAAGACCATATAGCAGTTTAAATGAATGTACCAAGTTCCATGTATCTCTGTATATAGGGAATGGGACCGGGGAGGGGTTCACAGGGACTTTCAACTTTATTGACAGTCTTCATCAAGAGGTTAAAAAACAGGGGGGAGGGGCTTCCCTGGTGGCACAGTGGTTGAGAGTCCACCTGCCGATGCAGGGGACACGGGTTCATGCCCCGGTCTGGGAAGATCCCACATGCCGCGGAGCGGCTGGGCCTGTGAGCCATGGCCGCTGAGCCTGTGCGTCCGGAGCCTGTGCTCCGCAACGGGAGAGGCCACAACAGGGAGAGGCCCGCGTACCACAAAAAAAAAAAAAGAAAAAAAACAGGGGGGAGGTTTATAGCAAATGCAGCATAATGCTAAAGTTTGATACGGCTCGGTAGGGGAGCCCACAGGTATTTCTTATATTACTTTCTATTCTTATCTGCATGTTTAAAATATTTTACAATTAAAAAATAAAATTTAAAAGCACATACCCTAAGACTGTCAAAAAATTTTGGTAGATGCGTGTTGACGTGTACATGTCTGTGTATGTGGTCTTGGGCAAACTGCTTAAGGTTTCCTCATTTGCAAAATAAGGGTGAAAGTAGCTACTACACAGAGTGCTGTGAAGACCGAAATAACCCACGTATGAAACCTAGCACTCCCCAGCACTCTGGAAACATTTAACATATGTTAACTCTCACCAATGATCAGGCAAAAAAATACACAAGGTGCGTGAAAAGCACCAGTGGTTAAATCTAGGTGGGTGTGTGTTTGTTATTGCTGTTGTTCTACTTCTTTCTTCTATTTTTGTTTCTAAGTTTTCCCCCCCCCAAAAAAAACGTAAAAAATTGTAAGAGCTATTGAGAATGAAAACACTTATCCAGTCATTCAACAAACACTTCTCACTCCAGCTCCCTAGGAGCCAAGTACCATGCTAGGTGCTGGGAATACAAAAACCCAATAATCCCAACTCCTGAGGAGCTCTCAAGAAAGTGTAGCAAAAAATGAAAATTCCTGGGCTTCCCTGGTGGCACAGTGGTTGAGAGTCTGCCTGCTGATGCAGGGAACACGGGTTCGTGCCCTGGTACGGGAAGATCCCACATGTCGCGGAGCGGCTGGGCCCGTGAGCCATGGCCGCTGAGCCTGCGCGTCCAGAGCCTGTGCTCCGCAACGGGAGAGGCCACAGCAGTGAGAGGCCCGCGTACAGCAAAAAAAAAAAGAAAGAAAGAAAATTCCTAATTACATATGAATACATACATATAGCAGGGCGAGAACTTCTCATGGGCCAGTCCCAACAACAGTAGAATCTTTGGAAACAAGGCTTTCGTCCTGAGATGAGGAGGAGGGAGCCAGGAACATGTACTATCTGCCATTAACTAAGCATGTAATAATCCCTGCAGAGTTGAGAACTAAACCATACTACTTAGCAAAAAGGCACAGATTCTCCAGTATAATCCTTTAATCCTTTGCTACTGAAGTATGGTCCATGGCTCAAACTGTTACTATTCAGCAACCAGAAAAGTACAGAAGCTTCTAGATGTTTAGAAACTTTTGTACCAATATGACATTGCCACAACATCCAAATATGTGATCTGTAGATCTGCCTCACTGAACAGAACAGAGGACAAAAGTAAAGGTTCATAAGAGATTGAAAAAAAATAATTAAAACAGAACAAACAAAACCAGAAGGAAAAAAAAAAAAAAACAAGGACTAGTTCTTCACAGACAGTTTCAGAAGCACTGCTTTAAAACTCCTTGGGTAAGGATCTTTGGCTAGCGCCAAAATTGAGTTTGGAATGAAATTCAGTGGCGGCAGCTGTTTTATAACTTAGCAGAAAAGCTGCAAATTCCAACGTCTCTTAAAGTGTCTCTACAAAGAAAACATCAAAGAACTCTTACCAGGTTGTCATCCTTGATAGTGTGTCAAGGACCACCTGGAGAAAGGACCTCTGGGTCTCCATTACTGGGCCTGGGGGTAGGGGAAGATGGCAAATCAAACAGATCCAGAAAACACCCTCCTCAATTATTTCTACTCTGAGGCAGGAAACGGCCAGGGCAGCCAATGACTGCAAGAGGAGAGGGATGGTGTGAAGTGGCAGTGCTGAGGTAAGTCGGCAGAGTCCAAACACAACGGCCTCCCTTATGTAAGAAACCACAGCACAGCGCGGGCTGCCAGGGTGAAATAATGTGCCTCTGTGTGAGAGGGCCTGGGCGAGCTGCAGAGCCTGGGACGCACTTGGAGTTTATCTAAGCCATGTACACACGGTCTGTTAATGAGCATTTGGTCCCCAAAGTGGGCTCCCTGCTGATAAAAACCAGATGCAGGGCCAGCTGATCAAAGTGGCCTCCCTCCCCACTGCCCACTGCCCGGACCACTATCTCACCATGTCTCCCGAGCCTTCCTGGCAGGCACCCCCTCCTTTAACGGACATTTGCCAGCTGAAAACACCATGCCCTTCCAACTAGCTTCTTTTGTGCTAATTAAATTAAAAGGTAGGGAAAGCAGGAGGGTTTGGAGACAGGGAGAGAGAGGAAAGAGATAAAGGGTGTTCTATTTGGATTTATGTGGCCCAGTTTTCGGTGGCCTTCTGTCACTAAAACACGCAGACGGACGTGACATCTTTATGTCCAGTCTCATCTGCTGCAAGTTTTAGAAAGGCAATGCAGCAACTGGAAAAATAAGCCCTTGGGATCCCCAAATGAACTGTGCCCGATCCCTCTGTAAAGGAGATTGAGAAGGTAAGGTTAGAAAGAGACAAAGTCAGCTGGATGCCATGAAAAAGCAGTCTAGCATGGCTCAGAAATGCCTTAGCAAAGGGGAGACAAGGTTCACAGTGTCTCCCAGGGCATGAGGACCCCTAGTGAGCAGGGAAGAGCATCCTGACCCTGTGAGAGATTCATACTTGAACCCAAAGCCAGACAACCTAGCCTAGTTAGTAACCCCTTAGGGTCTTGTTCTTGGGAAGAAAATGCAGTATTCCTGTCATAGTTCCTCTTTATTTGAGGCATCAAAGAAGCAGAAAACATTCATCCAGGTGGAGGAAAAAAAAAAAAGATGGCATTTAAATCGATTCATTAATTCACTACAAGTATGTCTTGGGGGCCGACTTTGCGCCAGGCTTCTTGCCATCTTGGCGTTTACAGCCCAGCAGGGCAGAGAGACGCAAAACATGCAATTACACGTGTGAGAAGTTATAGTACACAGGGTGGTCTGACCTTGTCTACCAGGGATAGAGGAAGGATTCCCAGAGGAAGTGCTGATTAATCTGAGACTTGAAGATGGATAGAAAGTAATGGACAAAATTGTGAGGAAGGTTTCAGAAAGGGTAACCGGCATGGCAGAGGGTCCCAAATCCAGAGAAAGGGTGGTACATCTGTCAAACTAAAATAAGTTACAGCTACAGCTTAGAGAGCAAAGCAAAGAATGTCTTCCATGGAAGGCCTGAGGGGTAGATGAGGTCCTACACTGCAGGGCTTTTTAGGTCTTATTAAGATTTGAGAATTTATCCCTAAAGACAATAGGAAGCCATTGCAGCATTCTAAGTGGTGAAATGTCATGCTCGGAGTTTTATTTAAAAAGGTTAAAAGTGGTCCCCTGACTCCTGAATGCAAGATACCAGAAATAACAAATGTCGTATATCAACGCATATACGTGGAATCTAGAAAATGGTACAGATGCACTTATTTGCAAAGCAGAAATAGAGACACAGATGTAGAGAACAAACATATGGATACCAAGGGGGGAAAGGCGGGGGTGGGGTGAACTGGGAGATTGGGATTGACATATACACACTACTATGTATAAAATAGGTAACTAACGAGAACCTGCTGTATAGCACAGAGACCTCTACCCCATGCTCTGTGGTGACCTAAATGGGAAGGAAAGCCAAAAAAGAGGGGATATATGTATGCATATAGCTGATTCATTTCGCTGTACTGCAGAAACTAGCACAACACTGTAAAGCATCTATACCCCAATTAAATAAAATTTTTTTAATAAAAATAAAATAAAATAATTTCAGAAAAGTTAAAAAAAAAAAAAAGATACCAAGAAAAGAGGAATAACTCATCTTGTCTGAATCTCCTAAACTTGTAAATAAGCTAGGGCGGGGACGGTAGGTCTGTGAATTGGAAGGCTCACAGTGGAAAGTGCGCCCTTTCTGGCTTGCTGTCACAGAGCCGAGAACTGAAAGCCTGCCATCCTCACCGCCACACACTCAGCAGTGCCGTTGGCAATCTCCAGGCCCTGAGACAGCCCGCAAAGTACCGGAGCTTCCAGTGGGCACCTGGATGTCCGTCTGGGCTGGAAAACTGGGTCTCGGTACCCTTCTCTGGACCATGATACATGTTCAGGTGGGGAGTGGCCTCCCCAGACCCACACACGGGGCCTCATCCCATTCTAAACGCTCCACGGAGAAGATGCTGTTCAAACTGTACTCAGGAAAAGCGTTTCAGCCTCTGGTTGGGCGGGGTTGGGGGGTAGGAGAACAGCCTGCTCAATCGCCAGATGCAGAATAAAGGGTGTTTTCAAGGCCTGGAGTTTTCCAGCTGCCTGGAAACAGGAAGAGCCCAATCCAGGAGAACAGTAACCCTCACACACGCCCTACATAAAGACGCGTTGAGCCATTAGCCCTAATTGCCTGTGACTGACACCGGGAGTGAAGCCCGCCCTCCAGGCATTTGCTCAGCGCAAAGCAAACAAACAGCTCCTGGAGCACCCGGGCAGCCATTTTCTCTCCTTTCTGCCAAAATGATTCTGCCCTGCTCCCCCCAAATTATATACAGATTTCAAATTATAAACCAAACAAAGGTCTTTCAAGTATTCCTTACCACGTACGAAAGAGAAAAAAAAAAAAAAAAGAACGCCTCTGTAGGAAGGAGTTACACACAAGCAATTGCTTATGAATCTTTTCACAAAATCAAAAACTTCACAGAAGACTTTTTGGAGCCACCTCTCAATATCCCCAACTCTCTCCGGGTTTGAGGTATTAAAAGCTATTTGCAATACTTTTCACGCGTTCATTGTGTTTTATTAAAAAACATAAGTTAAGTTGTGTGCCAAATGCTGGGGATCGCAAATGCCTTCGGATTTAGGATTTTTTGCTTAAACAACTGGGTTTTCTAAAGTGGTTTAAGAACAATACAGAATGTTATACATCAAGCAAGAGACCATCCATCCTTCCCTTTTCCTTTGTGAATCAGCCCCACACCACCACCACTGGCCAGACCATGGTGACTGTGGTGATACGGACATTGGTTTCCTCAGTACCAACTGATAAACAGGATGGGCATTGGGACCACAACGGGACTGGCCCTGAAAGTGATCAGTAGTCCTTAGAGAAGACTCTGTTTCCCAGTTCAGAACTGTTCTGTTCCTTTATGCTTCCTTCACACCCACTTAAAAAATATCATTCACCAGGTAAAACACCCACCATTGGGTGAGGGCTGTCTTATCTGAGTCCCTTAACTTCCTGGGGAGATAGATATGCATGATTATTACCTCCACCTTACCGAGATGGTAAGTCACGCAGGCAAAGTCATAAAGGGTTGAGTGGGGAGTTAAACCTAGATCTACTTGATTACCAGGTCCATGCTTTTAATCTCCACTTGCTTTTGGCCTGCTGGGGCCATCTTCTTGTCATTCAAGGCCTTCAGCATCAGATTTAGTTCTGAACTAAAGGGAGGCTCCAAGAAAACCAGGAGCCCGAGCTAACGTCAGCCCCGGCCATGGGAATAACATACAGTAATATTCAGAGCCTGAAGTCCTCCATGGGCCATTGAGATAAAATGCAAGGGAGAAAAGCTGTTTTCTAGGCAGGATCTAGGCAAATCCAGTGATGCTGGAGGGCAAAATGAGCTCCTTGTTCCATAAAAGCCACATTCTTTGAGTCAAGCTGTGCATTTCAAGTCACGGTATAAGGTACCATTGATTCTGCCCTAGATGGTTTAGATCCTTTTCAAGATTTATGTAGAACGAGCAGTTCTCCCACACCTCCCTTGTTCCTATGCATGGCAGCCTCCCCAGAGACTACTAGCCACCAGGTAATAAATAACCACGTTGTTTCTATGCTGGTGAAGGAGCCTCAGTTGTTTTTTATTTCAGGGGGTGGGGAGGGAGGTGCTGCTGTGGGACAGAAGGCTACTCACCCAGCAGGCAGAGCATCAGGGGCTTGGGCAGCCACTGGGAGCTGCTGGGTGCCCGAAGTGCTGGGCTCCTCTCCTTCCTCCGGCGTGGCCGTGGCAGGGAGAGTCGCGGTGGCGGGGTTGGGGACCGCACTCGATGCCGCAGCAGGCGGGGACACCACAGCAACAGCGGAGGGTGCTTCAGGGTCAGTGGCTGCAGTGGGTTCGTCATTCACTGAAAATACAGGAACCGTAGTTTAGAGATCAACTCAGCGTTGTGTTCACATTCACCAGGTTTCTCGCTTGACATGGTAACACAGTACCTACAAGGTGACTGTACATGTTACCTGGTGACGGCAAAAAGTTTTACAGAACATAACTTTGGAAAGGACAGCAAGTCAGTGAGGGCCTGCCGGAAGAACAGTGGGAGATGGAGCTGAAATAAATGGATTATTAAATATTACGTCTTTTATATAACTTCACTAAATTTTTCTAACATGCCATGGTTACGTTTACAGCGATAAAAGAGTAGCAGAAAAAATAATGTACCAGCACTAATGTACCAGCACTAACTAATGTTAGTGCTACATGGAGCAAGGCCAAAGCCAAGTTCATAGGGTTGTATACTTTTCTTTGTCACTTGTCTGCTGGGCACAAATAGCACCTTCCTTCAAAAAGCTCCATACACACTAAGAGGTAGAAAACTTCCAATAATGTGCTTGTTCTTTTAAAGGCTCGTGCTCAAAGTGGGGGGCAAGGATTAACACCCGAGACGGAAAAGATGGGGCTGTGAGAGAAGGGACTTGTCTCCAAGGTAACAATAGACAAAGAGACAGAAGTGAAATAAGCTGATTCCTGAGTCTCCTCATTTTTCCATTCCTTTGATGATCACTCATGTTCACAAGGATCCCAAGGCACTGCAATATCCTCTCACTCAGAAAGGGATCAAACGCAGTTTCAAAGAATTAAAATTCTTTGAAAACGGATAAGCCATAAACAGAGAATTTTCTACATATGTGATTGCATATGTGTACATTTACACTGGAATTTCGTAGGAAAACCCCTTGGTTTAGCCTCATCTTCCTAATTCAGAAACTCTTTTTGCAGTTCCCCTAACAAATGGCTATCCAGATTGAACATTTCTTCTGACAAACACCTTGCTACAGAGCCATTCCACTGTTGAACACATGTAGCTGCCAGAAAGATTTTTCTTATGTTAAGCTGAATTCCACTAGATGGTTTTAGTCCCCACACCCCAAGCAATACGAAATAAGTATCTGGCCATCCTGTTTCTCATTCACCCTCTCTATTCCAGTAAAAGGCCTACTATTTCTTTAATGTCTCTAGGTTATTACTCTCTTCTTATGATCTGGCTGCCCTCTTGTAGATATTTTCTTCTATTGCCTCCCATTTCTAAATAATGGTATCATGAACTGAACATAATAAACAAGATACCATCAGACCAGCAGAGTCAGATTTCCAATATAAATGATATTAGTTATATTTATAGAACACCAGTTATATTTATAGAACACCAGAATGCCAGCCAAAGTACACATCATTGCTTTTTGGATTATCTCATTTAAGCCTCATACACAAGCCCATTTTACAGTTGAGGAAACTGAAGCTCGAAGAGGTTAAATAACCTGCCAAGGTCACAGGGCACCTAATTCACACCCCTGCTGTCTGCCTCCAGAGCCTGAACCCTCATTCACTACACTCTACTTCTCCCTCTCTGCGCATCCTCTAATGCAGCCCGGGATTATAATAACTCAGAAGCAACCACATGAGCCTGTCGGCTGACGTGAGACTGGTGGTCAGCTGAAACTAAAATTTCTTCACATGAGATGATGCCAAGCTTGATCTTAACAAACAGCAAGGAGCCTAGGAACTACCTACGATTAGTTTAAATAATCTGCTTTCTCTTCAGCATATGAAATATTGTCTGGCACACAGACTAAATTAGTTGTTTAATAAATGACTATATTTTATGCAACTGATGTTTCCTCAACATAAATGCAAGAATTTTTATTTATATTCCTAGTCTGTCTCGGCTGAGTTAGTAAAACACAACAGATGTCAATTATTTTTATGCAAATCTATAAATTTTACTCAATTCCAATGAAAAAACCATCATGACATTTATGAGAACTAAATAAATTCATCCTAAAATTTATAAGTAAAACTAAACACAGAAGAATAGCCATAAACATTCTAGAGACGAAGAGTCTTGTGTGCATGGGGTGGGGGAGAGGAGAGGAGATAGTTTTCTAAGGTATTAATTAACCCATATTATAAAGCTACAACAATTAAAATAATGTGGCACTGATATATGAATAGGCAGATGTCGATTAAATAACAAGATAGTTCAGAAACAGAATTAAATACACATTGGAATTAAGGAATTTAGTATATGACAAAGGTGACATCTTAAATTCCTGAAGAAAAGACAGACTATTCAGTAAATGGTACTGTGACAAGTGGGTAGTGTATTGGACAAAAACTGAGACATATTCCTACCTCACTCCTTACATCAAAATAAATTCCAAAGAGATCAGAGATTTTGACATAAGAAATGAAATCACAGAGGAACCAAAGAAAATGGAGAACAGTTTTATAATCTCAAAGTGGAAAAGACAGAATCTAAAAGTCATAAAGTATTGATGAATTCAACTACATTAATTTTTTTTTAATCTAAATGGCAAAAAACCACCATAAGCAAAATTAAAATCAAAAGAAAAACAACAAACTGGGAAAGATTATTATCAATTCATATTACAAACCAGGTGCTAATTTCTTTGATATGAAAAAAAGCCTCTACAAAACAGTAAGAAAGGGACTTCCCTGGTGGCGCAGTGCTTAAGAACCCACCTACCAATGCAGGAGACACGGGTTCGAGCCCTGGTCCAGGAAGATCCCACACGCCGTGGAGCAACTGAGCCTGTGCGCCACAACTACTGAGCCTGTGCTCTACAGCCCGACAGCCACAACTACTGAGCCCACGTGTCACAACTACTGAAGCCCACGCGCCTAGAGCCCGTGCTCCACAATAAGAGAAGCCACCGCAATGAGAAGCCCACGCACAGAGACGAAGAGTAGCCCCCACCTCGCCGCAGCTAGAGAAAGCCCACACAGCAATTAAAACCAAACGCAGCCAAAAATAAATTAATTAATAAAAAAAAACAGTAAGAAAAAGACCAAAAATATGCAGACACTTCACAGTTAAGGAAATACAAATTACCCCTAAACATACGAAAAGATGCTCAACCTCAATTATGAGACCAAAAAATGCAATTTAAGGCTATAATGAAATGCCATTTTTTAACCTATCACACTAGCAAGAGTGAAAAATATTCAACCACACTGATAAGAATGTAAGAAAAACTGGATTTTCACATACTGCTGGTAAGAGGAGAAACTGCTAAAACCTCTGTGGAGTGCAGCTGGGCAATACCAAAAATTTAAATACAATAATTGGGAGGTGGGGGGAAGCATGGGTGGGTACAGAGAGAGGTCGGGGGGCCTACAGGTGAAATTAAAATGGCCATGAGTCAATAACAGTCAAAGCTGGGTGATGGGTTCATTGTAATATTCCTTTTTACTTTTGTACATATTCAATGTCTGTGGCACAGATGGAGTGTGTACTCCCATCAGGAGAGGCACATAATGTCTGGTCATTTCTCTTTTGCAATGTTAGCAGCCATTGATGATTATTGCCTAAATCCACTAACTGGTAAAGAACCGAAAAATAGTAATATTCTAATTCTATCACGCCTCTAAAGAGAAATTTCCCCTATCAACTATCTGGTTACCTTGAGGTTCAGTTTGTAAAAAAAAGGCAAGAGAATTGCTTGAGTCTTTCCTTTCATTTACCAGTTTTCAGAAGAATGAGTTAATACTCTCATGTTCTCCAAAAACAAACAGTGAACTTTTGCTCTGTTTAAAAATCATTATGAGTTCTTGGATTTAAATATATTTAAAGCATTTCAATCTTTTGTGATTATTGTTCTTATTGAAACTAAAATTGTCCCCATCTTTGGCTGGGGTTAGCAGAAGAGGGAAGGGCCAAAGATCTTCAAGGTGGCTTCAAGTTCTTTGGAAAAAATTCTAAGATAATTAATAAGTGGTAAAACTGCAGAACAGCATATATATTGTGCTACCATTTGTGTGTGTATGTTCAACGAATATGCTTGTATATTCAAAGAATATCTTGGAAAGAATCATACGAAACACAACAGTGACTGCCTCTGGGGAGGGAAGGGGAAGCTGGAAGACCAGAATAGGAAGGAGACTTTCTTTACACTGTTTAAGCTTTTATACCTTTAAAGTGTTGACAACATATATGTACTGCCTATTAAAAAATTTTTAATGAAATTTTCAACCAGGAAAGGAACAAAACCAGAGCCCTGTAGCATGCCAGTGGAAAAGACCGCCTAGTCAATACTATTTGGACCTGACCGGTCATGCCGCTGCGAATCTAGTTAGAAGGGTTCCCACCAGGACTGCATCTGTCCACAGAGCTTCCCGAGAGCCTTTGATTCACCAGAGCAGTTCATCTGTTTAAGAGCTTTGTGGTTTCTCGAGTTTAGATTTGGAAACTGAATGTGAAAGCCAGATATCCTAGCGTTGAAACTTTATGTGTCCATGCTTAAACTCTCTGCTCTCAAAGACTCTGTATGTGTGTGCGTACGGGCATACCTCAGAGATATTGCAGGTTTGGTTCCAGACCACCACAATAAAGCAAATATCGCAATAAAGCAAGTTTTTCGGTTTTCTGGTGCGTGTAAGTTTTGTTTACGCTATATTGCAGTCTATTAAGTGTACAATAATAGCATGATATCTTAAAATACAGTGTATACTTTATTGCTAAAATGCTAACCATCATCTGAGTGAGTTGTAATCTTTTTGCTGGTGGAGGGTTTGAGATATTGCAAGAACTGGGGAATTCTCTGGTGGTCCGGTGGTAAGGACTCCGCACTTTCACTGCCGAGGGCCCAGGTTCAATCCCTGGTCAGGGAACTAAGGTCCCACAAGCCACACGGCATGGCCAAAAAAAAAAAGAAACATTGCAAGAGTTACCAAAATATGACACAGAGACACGAAGTGAGCAAATGCTATTGGAAAAATGGTGCCGGCAGATTTGCTTGATGCAGCGTTGCCACAAACCTCCAATTTGTAAAAAAAAAAAAGAAGAAGAAGAAAAAATGTAATATCTGTGAAGCACAATAAAGCAAAAAGAGATAAAACAAAGGTATGCCTGTATATACACACATGTTCTTAGAACATAAGGGCTTGAAACCTCAGAAGTAAATCCAAACCATCACAGCTTACAGTCAGAAGAAACCAAAGTTCAGATAATTCAGTTACTGCGTCATGGCCACCCTGGTAAAATAAGTGACAGAGCGCCACACTTGAGCCATGACTTCAAGTAGAGAGAAAAACTGGATTGACAAAGACGAAGAGTTACAATTTCATCATGCCTTAGAAAATTGCTGTATTTTACATTTAAGCTCTATTCAGTATAGCCAGTGTTCTCTATTAATCATAATTATTTGATGTACACAACTTATCTCCCCCAAAACACAGCATCCTTCTTGAGAATGAGGGCAAATTTGTTTTCCTTCATTTTTTACTACTTCCATTCTCTACCTACTACATTCTTGTCTCCACCCCTTTGCTCACTTCAGCCCTCCTTCCCTAGAGGCTCTCCCCACCACTTCAGCCCAGACGGATCCCTTTGCAGAGCCTACAGCACCTGTGGCCTTGGCTACTCAACCTCGCAGCCCCTGTGACAACTGCTGTGTTGGTACTTGGCTGACTGGGGTTTTTCAGCTTCTTTCCCTGAAACAGACTATAGGGCAGAGGCCTTATTTCATACTTCTTCACACTGTCATAGCACTTAGCAAAATGGCATTCAATAAATATTGATTGAATAAATACTTGTTTAATAGGCCTAATAATCTAGCAAAAGATATATGAAATAAAACCGCCTCACATTTGGGTAACACTATCACTTGCAAAGCAGGTTCTTTTTAAATTTTTTAAATTTTGGAATAGTTTTAAATTTATAGAAAAGTTACAAAGATAGTACAAAGATACTACCTTGCTGAACTAGGGCACATTTGTCAAAACTAAAAACATAACATTAGTATATTACTATTAATTAAATTCTAGAATTTATTTGGATTTCACCAGGTTTTCCACTAATGTCCTTTTACTATTCCAAGATCCAATCCAGGATCCCGTGCTGCTTTTCACAAGTTCATTCTCATTAGCTCACTTATCCTCCTAATAACCCCATGAGGAAGGTAGTATTATTCCCATTTTACTGAAGGTAAAACTGAGGTTCCCAGAGGTACCACTCAGAGAGGTGCCAAGCAAGTAGCAGAACCAGCACTCAAAACCAGAAGACTATTAAACAAAAACAATGGAAGGAGGTGGGAGGAGGAGAAATGAAGATGGCTTAGATGGCTTTCCTGTGTGGGAAAGAAAAGCTGGGTACCAAGATGAGAGGGTAAATGGGATAAGGTGGTAAAATGGCTGATTTCTGCAACTGTGGGTATTTCACAAGGTTCCCTCTGTGATGTTGGTTAAACATTCTAACTTTCTGAATCAGATATTCATTCAGGACTAAGACATACTCTAGTCACAGTTGGCAAAAAGAGATCAGGAATTGGAAATTCTTTTTCTTAATCCTAGACAGGCTGCCAGCTCACTGTGTGTTCCAAGATCTTTAGGTGTGTGTGTGGTGTAGCACAGACTCTCACTGGACACACAGGTCTTTTCAGCCCCCTCACTCGGGCATGGAGAAGGCGACTGCCGACAATGGAAGCTTTTTAAACTGAAGATCAGCTCGTAACTTATGATACACGGTAAAGCAGTCGGTATCTCTCACCCGTGAAACCCAAGCAATGCCTTCCAATGCAATCGATCAACTCAGCTCTTCGAGGGAGCAGACCAAAACTAGAAAAATATTTCATAATTAGTATGACACAGGGTGGGTGAGGATTATATTTTTAAAAGCAATTAAATTAGATGGAAAAAAGAAGAAAAACTTAAAAATGGATAAAGCCATACCATGTCACCTGATGGGAAAGTTCAATCTTTCCTTGCTCAATATGTAGATTCATACAGTTTCCACTTACATTCCACCATGCTTCTAAGCATTTAAAGTCTGAAATTTGTTTTGAAAATGTATAAACTATCAAAAAATATCACGGAGAAAAAGCAATAAGGTAGGACTAACCCTTCCAGACATTAGAAAAACATCCTATAACATGTCTATAATCAAAATCACGCAAGACTGGCTCAAAACCAGAAATAAATGGGATAAGTAAAGAGTCCAGAAATGAATACTCACTGCATATAAGGATACAGTAAGTGATAAACACTGAGTAAAACCACAGAAAGAAAAAAAGTAATTAATGTTTACAGGATAACAGGACCCTGCTATAGAGAAAAATTAATTGAAACCCAACTTTCATTATATTTATGAATGTATAGATACAGATAAACCAGTATAATTTCCAGTGGGATATTTTTAACATGAAAAAAAAGTAAAACAGAACATATTTATTCCATCTAGAGACAAGAGAATCTTTTCACTACTGAAGCAAAAGTTAAAATTATAAATATTAAAAAAATGCTCAGGCACAATTTTTTTTAAGTTTTTAACTCCTTTGCTACAAAAACCATAGAAAATGAGACAAAAGGCGAAACAATGATATAGGGGGAAAACTTATAATCATACAAATAACAGATATAACTTGTACCTAGATACTTCACACCCATTAGGACGGCTAGTATGGGAAAAACAAAACAAAACAAAACAAAAAAACCAGAAAAAAACAAGTGTTGGCAAGGATATTAAAAAATTGGAATGCTCATTCACTGCTGGTGGGAAAAGACAGTACAGCTGTTCTGGAAAACAGTTCGAGGTTTCCTCAAACGCTAAACATAGAATTACCCTATGACCCATCAACTCTACTCCAAGGTATACAGCCAAAAGAATTGAAAGAACACACTCAAACAGATACTTGGACACCCATGTTCACAGCAGCATTCACAATAGCCAAGGAGTGGACACAACCCAAATGTCTATCAACAGATGAATGGATAAATTAAACATGGTAAAAACATACAACAGAATATTATTCAGCCTGAAAAAGGAATGAAACCCTGACCCATGCTACAACATGGATGAATCTTGAAAACATTATGCTAAGTGAAATAAGCCAGGGACAAAAGGTACCTAGAATAAGCAAATTCATACAGACATAAAGCAGAACGAAGGTTACCAGGGGCTGGGGCTGGGGGGTAGGAGGAAGGGAGAATGTTTTTGTGTAAAAGGTACAGAGTTTCAGTTTGGGATGATGAAAAGGTTCTGGAAATGGATAGTAGTAAAGTTGCACAACACTGTGAATGTGCCCAATGCTACTGAATCATACACTTAAAAATGGTTTATATGGTAAATTTTATGTTATGCGCATTTTGCCACAATTTTATTAAAAACCTGTACTTAGACTATATAAATCTCTAAAATAAATATCTATAACTCCATGAGACAAATAACTGAACACCATGAAAAAAGTCGCTTAAGAGAAAAGCAACTGATAATTGTAGAAATGCAATGAGGTTAAACGATGAGGTGGCACCCAGTACCTGTTAGCAAAATGACAAACCAGTATTTACAAGGTCAAGGGAAAAATAAACCTCATATGCCATGAGGAAAATTTTACAGTGCCTTGGGATGTATGATTATTTCAAACCTTTTGGAAGGCACTCTGGTAACACACTTTAGATTTTAAAAATTTGCATCCTTTGACTCGAGAACTCCATTCTGGAAGAAACAAAGTTGTATGCAAAGAATGTTTACATCAGGATTTTGTTTTACAAAAGGGAAATACACAAGCACTGCAAAATGGTTATATGAGTTATGGCATATTAACTATGAAATAGTATGAGGCCACTAAAAAAAGGTAAACAAGAAGACCACTGATACATGAACACGTGTAACAAAAATAATGAAATGGAAAAAAGAATACCTATTCACGCTGCATAATTATAACCATATGAAATTATTCTTAAAGACAAAAGCTAACTGAGAGCTTACTATGTCCCAGGCACTGTGCTAGACATGCTACATGTTTTATATAATTTATTCCTTATAACAACGCTATGAGATATATAATCTTGTCCTAATTTTATTAATGAGAAAACTAAGGCCCAACTAGTCCCTGGGTCTTACACACGTGCTATACACCGGGGGCAGAATCTGACTGCAGTCAGTGTGACTCCCCACCTTACATGCATGGAAATCACATTTAAGGGAGGAATGAGTGAGAGATGTAATTTTTTTTTTTGCGGGGGGGGGGGGGGCGGGTAAAGTTTTCAAGAAAAAATTAGAAAGTAAATCATTGCACACAAGTCCCAATAAAGTGCTATACCATTAGCCTAGTCCTTGATTCCACCACTTCTAAAACTCAGAGATATAATATTTATACAGACAGACCGCCATTCACCTTCTTTTTATAAAAACGGATACTTTACAGTTGTGATGTGAAAAAAACACCTGGAAGTCAGCTCCGTCTTTGCCCCAAATGTCTTTTTCATGCATAGCTGCAGAGCACAGCCAAAAAGCCTTACTAAATAAATCTTGTATGTCTCTGGAAACGTTTCCTGGAAGCACGGCTCTCTACCACCACCATTTTGGAACTGGTCCTAGCAGTTCGAACAGCAGTATATGGAGATGTCCATATACCTGTATGTCCATACAGGGATGGAGATGTCCTCAATCAGCGCCTCAACCCCCTTCTAGTTTTACGCTACCAAAGAGGGGCGCTTCTGTCTGCTCCCCAAGGAAAGGTGAGATCTTTCTGTACCCCTTGGATAGACATTAAAAAGCCTACAAAGTCCAGGCTGGCTGTGAGCCAAATGTGAACCGTCATCAGAGCAGAAAGGAAACAAGATAGGGGCCAAGCCCTGTATTTTAACAGGCAGAAATTCCTAACATTCAATGACTGTCCTTCACAGACATGTTTGGGAACAGTTTGGGCATTCAGACACAGCACCATAAGACATCTCCAAGGCAGTTTGGGGTTACAGATATTTGGCTTTCGGAAGACGTGGCTGGCACGTGCCTCATCTGCTGAAATACATAATGTTCCTGGAGATAAGGACAATACACAAAGGTACCTAAAAATAAGAGTAGAGGAAACACAGACCTGTTTAAATGTCCAATGAGAGTTACTCAAAGACCATCACCACAGAAAGGCAATTTACCCATAGGTGTTTTTGGGGTTTTTTTTTGCGGGGGGGGGTTGTTTTTTGGGGGGGGTTTGGCTGCGCCACGCGGCATGTGGGATCCTAGTTCCCCAACCCGGGATCGAAGCTGCGCCCCCTGCATTGGAGGCATGCAGTCCCAACCACAGGACAATCCGGGAAGTCCTACCCATAGTTTTTGTAAGACAAGCAGAGATGGCTGGGGGAGACCAGCATCACAACGATGCAGGCCCCTGGAGGAACAAAGAGGCTGGTATCACACCTGTGGCATCCAGGAAACAACTGGTTCCAAAGCCAGTTCCCCTTGCCCGTTTGTGAACACCAGCCCTCATCTATGAGTGGCTTTTTTATTTCATCACGCCACATGGCTTGTGGGATCTTAGTTCCCGGACCAGGGGTTTAACCTGGGCCCTGGCAGTGAAAGAGCCAAGTCCTAACCACTGGACCACCAGGGAATTCCCACAAGTGACTTATTTGCTTAAGAGAAACATGTTTACTGGTGCTCGCGGAGCTGCATACGGTATTCTGTAACGCAGTCCACAGCCCCCACCTCGCTGTCCCCACCACACAAACGGGAAGCCAGGCCACCCCCGGCTTCTGTAACTGGCAGTTCCAGCACTTGCACACGATGGTTGGCAAAGGAGCGCCAGGCAGGCTGGGACAGCTACCGCTTATGCCCCTCACCTCCAGCTCACCCTCGTCCTCAAGCCTCGGGGCGAGCTCGCTAACTCAATTCCTGCAGGCGGGTCCCAAACTCCAGGGAGAAAGTCAGGCCACTGCACACACAGTGAGCCTTGCGGGACACAGGCCACTCCACCCTGCAGTCTGCCGCAGACGACAGTATAGCCAAGCACCCTGAGCTATCAAAGGGGCTCTGCAGCCCTCATGCAGTGCTGCAAGAGAACTAAAAGTCATTAGAAAGTAACCCCAATCGACTTCTCCTGCTCAATAAGTTTGTCACACAAAGGGCAGGAACAGTACCATGGTAACGCTTATGTGAAGAAGCTGTGCTGCTCTGAACTTCCCGTCCTTCCTGCCACACCTCTGTTATCACGAGCATCTACAAAATTATTTCAGTGTCTCTTACTGATTTAAACACCTGCATTTCCCCCACCTCCAGCTTACCAAAGCAAACGCCCGTGTCCCTTCCCAACTGCCCCAAATTAAGACAAATTACCAAATGACCAGCAGTCACAAAAGATATGACAATCTTCAAGATGTTTAGGAAAAAAACCTTTTTTTTTGGTCCCTTCCCCTTTTTAATTCAACACTGTCTGGATGAGACAGAAGGAAAACACGACAAAAATGGATTTGTTCTGAAATAGGTCCTTCTCTTCCCACTTGTGGGGAAGCAGGATCAAGTGCAGAGACGTTCCATGTGGATGTGGAAGCGCTATCTGCTCTCAAATGGACCAAATACTCTCAGTGGAACAGCCACAGGGGGCCCCCCAGTGGCAGCTGGGCTTTGCTCCTGGTCCAGCATCCCAACCTGCTCAACAGTGCTGCCATCTTCTCTAAGCCAGCTCTTCACAACAATACTTAGTCTTCTTTCTCCCTAGTCTGATTAGTCCCTTAAATTAAGGAAATGAAAAAACGTGTCATGTGTAAGTAAGATATCGCCCCCCCTCGCAAAGAAATCCAATGTTGATAAGAAATGAATTTAAATATCAATACTTTTCATTTCTGTACAAAGGAAGATTTCAGACGAGCACAGTCATGTGGAGAATAACCTTGGCTGTACACACTATGCCAGAGAGAAAAGAAGACGGGTCATGGAAAGACTGACGGATTCAAATTCCATCTTAGTGTGGGAGTCTTCTCTCGCCCACCCTGCATCCTGACACAGCAGGCAGGGTCCCGACTCCATGTGAGAACAAGTTAGAGGCCATGCTTTAGTCTGGGCTGGTGCTCTGCGCTGTCACTCACCTGTGCCATTGGCCAAGCCACTGTGGCTTGGGTTCTTGAGGGGCTGATGCTGCTGGCTGCTAGTACCGGGGCTCTGCTCACCAGTTGCTGTTCTGGCTGAACCACCTGAATGTCTGTGTGTCCTGGGGGTTCAAAATATAAAGCAGACAGATATAAGTCACTGTGAAAAAGACAGAGGTGTGCCCCACCTAACTCACTGTATTCCCTCTCTTGCTATTTATGGGAAATAAGCCCCGTAATAGTCCTTCTGGTCTTTGACTCGACAGAAGCTGCCCCTGAATAGAGAGACCCATGTAAGCTTCCTTCTTGGTAAAAGCACAGAAGGCAACTTTCGGTAAACTTTTCCATTTGAAGTAAACAAATCCAGAAAGAATTTCCCCCACATCTGAAATAACTGGCAAAATATCCCGTGACCATCACATTATTTTTATTGGGCTTGAATGTAAGAAATAAACAAGAATCACTGAACAGGCTACAGATGACATGTTTCTCCCATTGGCCAAAAAAGAGCCCAAAACTTATCCAAATCCATATTCTCTATGGCTAGAAACATGCTTGCCTTGGGAATAAAAGTCAAGGGGCATTAGACAACTGCAACCAATGTGTATGTTGACATGTTTTATCTAGGAAAGGTGATTCAACATCCATGCAAGTAAATGAGGAACAAATGCAGAGAGGGATCTGTACCGCAAGGAAAATGGTGGAATACAGCAGCAGAGGCTCGATCTAACATCTTCAGAGGACACAAGGCAACAGACAGTACATGTTCTCACGGTCCTGTGGTAGCTTGATTTTGTTCACTTGATGGAAATGTCTAAGCTTCCCTGCCTTTCTCAGTTTTGTCAAAGGAGGTTATTCTACTTCCTACTCATTATATACTACTTTTCAACAGTGAGATGATTTAAGTACTACCCAGTGAAGAAAAGACCACCCCTCTCCAGGCAGAGAAACAGAGATCCAGAGAACAATTTACAACCACGGGACTCGGGGCAGTGACAATACCACCAACAATAAACGTGAAAACAATGACTATGGAAGAATTTAATATTCATTGAGCTGGAATATTATGTTCCAGGTACCTGTGGTGTGCTGTGCACTTTGCATATATTATCTCATTTAACCTGGCAACCCTAGAGGTGGCTTACTATTATTATGCTCATTTTACAGGTGAAAACAGACACTGAGAAAGTGAGCAATGGAGCAAAGATTCGAATCCAGGTGCTCTAAGGTCAAGAGCCCACGCTCTCTGGTTGGAGGCTGGGGGTGGGAAGCCTGGACTTAAGCTGAATCCCTTCCAGGTTATTCATTGGTCATTTGGTCAATGGCGAGACGAAGACCTCTAATAGAAAGTTCCCAGAAATAGTCACAAATGTAGAAAATAAACTTATAGTTACCAGGGGATAAGCAGGGGAAGGGATAAATTGGAAGACTGGGATTGACACATACACACTACTATATATAAAATAGATAACTAATAAGGACCTACTGTATAATAGCACAGGGAACTCAACTCAATATCCTGTAATGGCCTATATGGGAAAAGAATCTAAAAAAGAGTGGATAGGGACTTCCGTCGTGGTCCAGTGGTTAAGACTTCACCTTCCAATGCAGGGGGTGCAGGTTCGATCCCTGGTCAGGGAGCTAAGATCCCACACGCCTCGGGACCAAAAAACCAAAACATAAAACAGAAACAATATTGTAAGAAATTCAATAAAGACTTTTAAAATGGTCCACATCAAAAATCTTTAAAAAAAAAAAAAAAGAGTGCATATATGTATAACAGATTCACTTTGCTGTACACCTGAAACCAACACAACTTTGTAAATCAACTATACCCCAATAAAATTTTTTAAAAAATAAACAGCAACAATAAGAAAGAAAGAAAGAAAGAAAAAAAGAAAGGAAGAAAGGAAGGAAGGAAGAAAGGAAGGAAGAAAGAAAGCTCCCCCCACTGGGAGGCTCCATACCCACCAGAACATCTCTGCTGGTGAGACATTCTGGTCCCGTATGTTGGGACAAACTTACAGCGCAACAAACTCAGAGATTCCTGGAGGAATAAGAAGTGCCTCCACTGACTACCTTCTCCAACACGATGAGTATAAACCAAAATGCTAACAGTGATTATCTTTGGACGTTGGGAATATGGATGCCTTTAGTGTTTCCTTTGTGCTTTTCTGGGTTTTTCTGATTTTCTTCATTAAGCATGTCTACTTTTGAGCAAGGAAGAAACACAATTATTTAAAAAGAAAAAATAAAGTTTTTTCTTGGGGCCAAAACTACAAAAAAGAAAAAAAAAGAAGAAGAAAAAGAAACCTAGCAAACCCTGGAGCCCTTTGTACCTAAGGCTGCATGGCACTTAAAAATGGATAGAGAGAGTACGACTGAGCTGTGGAAATAAAGATTTAATTTGGACTCTCTTTTTCCGTCTTATTTTTCCCTGAGCTAATTTCATAAATCAAAGCTGTCAATCACACCTCAGTCAAGAAAAATATCTCAGAGTCCCCACTCCATGGGAAGGAATATTAATATTGAGCATTTCACCATAAGTCCTCTTCGAAAGCAGAATGAGTGCAGACTGTTCCAAAGGGAAAGATGGTCGTTAGCCACTGGTGAATGTGCGTATATGTGTTGAGGGCAGAGAGCTTGAGAGAGATCAAATTGGTTAATAGAAGGTTTATTTCAGACAAGAATCCCCTTAAAAGGAAAAAAGAAGGGCTTCCCTGGTGGCGCAGTGGTTAAGAATCCGCCTGCCAAGGCAGGGAACACAGGTTCAAGCCTTGGTCCAGGAAAATCCCACATGCCGCGGAGCAACTAAGCCCATGCGCCACAGCTACTGAACCTGCGCTCTACAGCCCACGAGCCACAAATACTGAGCCCGCACGACACAACTACTGAAGCCCGCGTGCCTAGAGCCCATGCTCCGCAACAAGAGAAGCCACTGCAATGAGAAGCCTGTGCACCGCAGCAAAGAGTAGGCCCCGCTCGCTGCAACTAGAGAAAGCCCGCACGCAGCAACAAAGACCCAGTGCAGCCAAAAATAAATTAATTAATTTAAAAAAAAAAAGGACAAAAGAAAAAAAGCCTCTGTGATTTTGTACTCACAGCCCACAGCAGAGGGCTCACCCCTCTGGGCGCAGCAGGCCACAAGGCAGGGGGTCGGGGGGCAGCATAGAAAATGCGACACTCGTTGTGTCACACGCACGGACTCTGACAGGCCCGTGATTCCTTCTAGGTCCTGGGCTCCTTGTCCCTCTGCAGAGCAGCTGGGCGTGACAACAGGGTGGGTCCCATTACTCTCCTAGCCCCTCCCTCCCTTCCCCAAAGGGGCGTGTGGTCAGAGTTGAGAGAGAATACTTTCAGAAATGTTCAACCACTAATGACAGCAGCACACTCTGAATGACAGGCTGGTGCAGAGCCGGGATTAGCCTGTAAGCCAGGGGCAGCTGGGACCACTTTGTGTGAATTGCCACCTCCCTGCCCGTGGCCCACGGCCACCCAGCTACCCACCCACCCCATACACACACACACACACACACACACACACACACACACACACACACACACAAACACCCTTCCCCCAGATTCTTCTCTTGCCCTAAATCTGGAGCTTCCACTGTTCCCCTCTTGAATTACCTTTAAAATAAGACTCTTAGAAGGAAGAGAAGGCCTCAAAGTTTGAGGACAATCTTCTCTTCAGCAGTTTCCTCTCTGGGAGGTCACTCAACCCTTAAAAGATGGGACTGTGTTGTGATTAAAAGCTGGCCCAAAAGCTGAAACCACACACCATAAGCCAAAATAGTACCAGGACACAAGCGGGGCGATGGGGTGGAGATGAGCTGGGCCCCACCACAGGCAGCCTGGCTTCGGCTCTGCCAATGACTTCAACCTTGGCCTGATCCCTCCACCACCTTGGGGGTGGGAGGGAGGAGCTATGCAGCCCCTGGGGCAGTCAGAAGAAGGCAGAACGGCAAAATTCCATGAATGGTTTTAAGTCACCTAGTTACAGAGATTCAGCTCTCACTACCCCACGTGCCTCTCAAAATACTGGTGTGAAGTTACCTAAGTTCCTCCCTCAGATCAGAAACTAAGACCCCCCTAAGGAATGCCAGTCAAGGTCAGGGCCCTGGGATTCTCTCTCCACTCTGCAGAAAGAGAACTGAGGCAGGTGAGGTCCCCAGGAGAGGGCTCTTGGCTGTCCCTTGCCATTCAAGCTTTGACATTCGTAGCACTGGCCTCAGTCCTCAGCTGACCCTGAGAGCCACAGCCTCCAATGTTGTGGGACACCCTGCATTGCTCTGCATGAAGGCCAGAGAATTGCATTCAATCATTATCTTCTGAGCACTAGGTCCTGTTCTAGGGCTAGCAACAAAACAGAAAGAGTCGCTGATCTCAAGGAGCTTACATCTTAGTGGAAATGCGGTAATTTGTACTTCTGCTCAGAAACAAATTTGCATCACACCCTACAATGCCAGTGTGTGAGAGAGCCACTTGTCTAGTGAGTGAGCCTGCCTGATAACTTGGCATTGTCACCCAGTGCAGCTTTGTTGCTCATCACATATGTAATAGTTTATGTGGGGTAATTAAACAAAACAAAACTTTGTTTAAATAAAAAAGCCAGCCCTAGCATCAGTAATGCAAATGAAAACAAAATGAAGAGTCAAAAAAAGTGATGGCTCACAGACACGAAAACAAAAAGTTTTGCTAAATTAAAAAATGAAATTCTAAATTTGGTGGTCACTCAGAATTTGGGATTGATAAATCTACCACATCCTTTATGAGGAAATGGATTTAAAAAGTAGTCGGTGGCTTCATCAAAATTTAAAACTCCTGCTCTTCCAAAGACACTATCAAGAAAATGAAAAGACAGTCCCTAGACTGGGAAAAATCATTTGCCAGATACCTATCTGATAAAGGATTTATTTCTAGAAAAAAAAAACTCTCAAAACTCAATAATAAAAAGAATAAACCAATAAAAATAATCAAAAGATTTTAAAAGAGAAGATCTACAAACAGCAAATTAGCACATGAAAGATGCTCAACATCACTAGTCATTAGGGAAATACAAATTAAAACGACAATGAGGTACCATCACACAACTGTTAGAATGGACAAAGTAAAAACAAAACAAAACAAACCTAAAAAATCACACACACACAAACAAAAACAAAACAAAAAAACCTGCCAGTAACAGTAGTGGTGAGAACACAAAGCACCTGGGACTCTCAAACACTGCTGGAGGGAACACAACGTGGCACCATCGCTTTGGAAAAGAGTTTGGCAGTCTCTTATAAAGTTAGACATGCACTTAGCATACGAACCAACAATCCTATGCCTAGGTATTTACGCAAGAGAAATGAAAACGTTTACGTGAAACCTGTAGGCAAATTATAGTGACTTTATTCATAATTTCCAAAAACATAAACAACCCAAACTGGTGAATGAACAGACAGACTGTGGTACATCCACACAGTGAAATACTACTCAGTAAATAAAGGGATTGAACTACTGATGATGCAACAACATAGATGGATCACAAATGCATTATGCTAAGTGGAAGAAGACAGACAATGCAGGGGACAAGGGTTCGATCCCTGGTCGGGGAACTAAGATCCCACGTGCCGTGGGGCAACTAAGCCTGTGCGCCACAACTAGAGAGCCCATGCGCCGCAACTACTGAACCCACACGCTCTGGAGCCCACGCACCACAACTAGAGAGAAACCCATATGAGGCAATGAAGAGCCTGTGCACCACAATGAAAGATCCCGCGTGCCGCAGCTAAGACCCGACACAGCCATAAATAAATAAATATATAAATTTTTTTAAAGGCATGTAACTTATGGTATGAGGATAGCCCCCTCCCAAAACTAAAACACCCAGAAAACAAAAACCTTGATGGGAATGTGATTCAGGTAATACTCAGGACTCTACAAACACTCTGTATTAATAAATATAGGGATTCTTCAAAGCCTGGGGACACATCTCTCCCAAATGTCAAGAATTCGTGGCTGGGCTTCCCTGGTGGCACAGTGGTTGACAGTCCGCCTGCCGATGCAGGGGACACGGGTTCATGCCGCAGTCCGGGAAGATCCCACATGCCGCGGAGTGGCTGGGCCCGTGAGCCATGGCCGCTGAGCCTGCGCGTCCGGAGCCTGTGCTCCGCAACGGGAGAGGCTACAACAGTGAGAGGCCCGCGTACCGCAAAAAAAGAATTCATGGCTGACCGGATACCGGGTGCCAAGCATACTTTTCTATCTTGGTAAAAGAGGCCCAGGATACTAAAGGGAGGTTCTTTGACCTCAGAATTCAGGCCCATTAGCTCAGCAAAAGAGAAGTTTCAGGGTAGAACTACTGATGGTGGGGTTTTCCTCCATTTAAATTAAAAAAAAAACAAAAAACAGATACAGAAGTTAAAAATTGTCTAATAATCTTTTTTTCTACATCTTTATTAGAGTATAATTGCTTTACAATGGTGTGTTAGTTTCTGCTTTATAACAAAGTGAATCAGTTATACATATACATATGTTCCCATAGCCTAATAATCTTAAAACTCTTCTCACACTCCAATCCAGGGAATCGATTTTTGCCTGGATGACTAGAACCAAGAGGGCGGCCCCTCCTCCAAGTCCTCTTAACTGGGCATTGTCTTTTAATAGCAGCATGGAAACAAAACTGAGTGAGGCTGGGCTGGTTTCCAGTAAAAGAACCAGAAAAAGAAAAAAGAAAAAAACAAAAAAAAACACCAGCCACTTAAAATAGAAGCATGGAGGGAAAAAATGGGAAGTGGTGATGGGAAAAGAAACGTTTTCCACCATTCAGAGAGGCGTCACTAAGCAAACCTGCTCCCACCTACAGCCGCCTCAATTCTTCCTTCTCATTCAAATGTGGAGGGGGGGCGGGGGGAGGGGGATAAAAAGGAGAGGTGAAAAGGGAAAGGCGCAATTAGAGTTAAAAATGGGGCCATCCGAGTCATTCCATGGGTAATTTATGGCTCCACTCCACACCCTACCTCTAGCTGCCAGCCTCAGAAACGACAGGAAAGGTAAAAATAAAACTGCTGCAAGTCCATTCTACGTGACAGAAAGACAAGTGATTTACTTTTGCCCAACCTGGAATATAGAGCAAGCTTCTCAATGGTGGCAGCTTCCTGAGACTAAAAAAAATCATTTTAAGAGAGAAAATACAATAAATTTTGACTCACCTCATCTCATCCCAGGTTGCATGTTGGGCTTCACTAAAAAGAACGCCCAAACGCCCTCCCAAACTTGACCGAGAGATGAAGTCCAGGGGAAGCGGTCACTGTCTCGTTCCACCCCACCCCCGCTCGGGGCAGGAGGGGATGATCTGAGGTTCCTTGAACACAGAGGGCAGCCCCTGACTTATTTGTCCCATGTCCTGAGATGGTACAAGGGCATGGGATGCTCTAGCAGCTCAGGAGATGAGCGTGGTGGACCATCTGCCTCCACTGACACGCAGGAGGAAGCTGCACAGGGCTGACCCTGAATACGGAGCTCCAGCTTCTGCTACAGGTGGGCCAGAAAAGTATCTCCACCTTCTTCCTCCCGGCATCACATCTTGTTTGAACCTGGCCCAGCCCAGAGTGTCCCTGTGCTACAGCCCCAGACCTGAAAGAGCCACAGGGGACCCTGCGGTACCAGGGATGACAGTATACGCGGCGTTATTTCTAAGTGTTCTGACAACGAATCGCAAAGGCAGGGATTCAGCAGGAGGGAGGTAAGCTCCTAAAAGAATATGTTCAACGGACATTCCTCCAAACCTCCCTCTAAACTCCTCCCAAGGAAAATTCAGAGCCTTTGCAGATCTACTCGCCTGGCATCCTCTTCTCTGGACTCTTCACCCAGTTGGCTTCTCATCCAAATCTTAGTCTAAATGTCCCTCACCTCCCAGCCTGCACTAAACTCCCTTTAATTCTTTTCACACAGCATTCTAAACTTTTCCCTTATGGCACTTCCATTTGTGATTATATGTTTATCTGTTTAATGTCTGACTTCAAGGAGGCCCATGAGGGTAGGACCTTGTCTGTTTTGTATAACCTTTGTATAACCAGCACCTAGAATGCGCTTGGCCCCAGAGTAGGCATATAAAAACATTTGCTGAATGAATAAAAGAAGCAAGCTCTCAAGCACAAAAGCACTCTTGGGCCTGTAACCTCTAATACTTCCCATGGTTGTGGCAACCAGTCCTCACCTCCCCATCTCCCTCCACCCTTTTAAAGAATGGAATCCGTGCTAAGAGATGGAATCCACAATCTACCAGGTATTGAGAAGTGTCAGAGCTAGTGTCTTCCAGAAAGGTTAGCCCTGAACATCATGTAAAAACATTCTCTAGGGCTTCCCTGCTGGCGCAGTGGTGGAGAGTCCGCCTGCCGATGCAGGGGACACGGGTTCGTGCCCCGGTTCGGGAAGATCCCGCATGCGGTGGAGAGGCTGGGCCCGTGAGCCATGGCCGCTGGGCCTGCGCGTCCGGAGTCTGTGCTATGGGAGAGGCCACAACAGTGAGAGGCCCGTGTACCGCAAAAAAAAAAAAAAACAATCTCTAGCATCAGGGTCTACAGATAAAAATCATTTCATTAGACTCATTACTAAAATTGCAAGACAATCTTCAAATCCAACCAAATTTTATTTTTCATGGTTTTTTTTGTTCTAGCTATAATTTTCAAGTGCTCTCCAACAGGTGAAGACTAGGCAAGTGATTAAATATGGGATTTAAGAAAGATACCTTCTGTGGTCGGCAGAATTTCTAAAATGCCCCTCCTCCCAAAGACACCCCACCCTAATGCCTAAAACTAGGGAATATGATGATATATCACACCCTTGATTATGTTATTATATGGCACATGATATTACCATAATAATATATGATAATATTATGATATTATATGGCACAGCTGACCTTAAGAAAGGGACATGAGGGAATTCCCTGGTAGTCCAGTGGTTAGGACTCGGCACTTTCACTGCTGGGGCCCAGGTTCAATCTCCGGTCGGGACTGCCATGCCGTGTGGCCAAATAAAAAATAATAAATGTATTTAAAAATAAGAAAGAAAGGGATATCATGCAGATGGGTCCAATCTAATGACATAATCTAAAAGCAGAACACTTTCTCCAGCAGTTGTCAAAAGTGGAGGGCAGAAGAGAAAATCAGACGGATTCAAAGCACGAGGGAAATCTGACACACCCTTGCCAGCTTGATGATGAGTGGGATGGGGGGGGTACATATGAGAAGAAGTGTGGATGGCCTTAATAAGGAGCTGAGTAAGACCTAACTGAGAGCCAGCGAGGAAATGGGAACTCAGTCCTACAATGACTCAGTCAATGGCTCGAATCAGCTTTGAAGCAAATTCTTCCTTAGTTTCCAGATAAGCATGCAGCCCTGCTGACACCTTGATTTTGGCCTTGTGAGACCCTAAGGAGACCAGTCAGCCAGCTATGGTGTCCTCGTCTTCTGACCTACAGAACTGTGAGCTCACAAATGATGCTGTTCTAAGCCCTAAATTCGTGGTCATTTGTTACACAGCAGTTGAAAACTAATAGATCCTCTCAGCACAAATAAATGTCAGTTTCCACAGAAGAAGATACTAATTTTCAAATATACGGCTAGGTAATTCTTGCTGAGCACCCCACCTCACTCTGTTAGAAGGCCTTATACAGAGATGGAGATGCCCTATGGAATCAGTGCTCATCTCATAGGGACGCATTTCCACGATCCAAATGTCCTTTATGAGACACGCATTCCTCACATTCAACCATCACTTGGGGATTTGAACAGCTATATATATGTGGGACATTACTGTTCTCAGAGGGTAAGTAAGTAACTCTCTTTCCTGGTAGAGTTCAGGCACATGGACTTCACACATTCTTTTTCCAAGCAAGACGTATTTATGTGTCAACTTATCTCTGATTCCAACGTTAACCTTAAAAGTTGCAAGGATTTGAGTAGAACAGTCCATGTAAAGGGTTCAAAGTGGAAATATCAATCATGAAGAAAAAAACAGGAGGAACAGGAGGGACAGAGCAGGCAGTGGGAACCCACCACATTCTTGGTGGTCCGGCTAAGCCTTGGAAAGCACAAGGCCGTCCTGATAAAAAGTCTCCCCTGTAACCTGTGCCCCTGAAGCCGCCACTTCTCAGGGAGTCAGGGTGCCAAGGAATGTAAACCAGTAGGAAGACCCACCCCAAAGTCCTGGCAAGTGAGAAGCAGGAACACAAGACTCTTTCAACTCAACAAGGATTTATTGAGCTGCTGCTACGTGCGGCAAAGCACTATTCTAGGCCCTGGTAGGGACACAAAGATGCATAAGGTCCAGATGAGTTTGGCTGAGAACTCAGCACCACTCCCCCTGTACCGCTCCCCACCTCCAAAAGAAGGAGTGCTGTAGATGGAAGAGGAAAAACTAACTCCTCAGGAGTCCCCAGTTCACCATTCTTTTCTAAGTGTAAAGCAAAATTGTATGATGTGATTTAAAATAAAGCTTTTTGCTTACCTTTTTTAAGGTAAATTTTTTAAGGTAAAATTTTAAAGAAAAAGAACCATGTCCTCATCTCCCCTTCTCCTTCACAAAATAACAATTATTCATACCATCTCCTATTCTAGACTTTCGCTAATCTCATGTTAAAAAGTGTTGTTGTTTTCTCATTTTAAAGTTGTACCTTCAAAGGCCATTTATAAGCACACAAAATAGACCCAACACGTAGATGTGCCATAAAAGTCCAAGTAAAGTCCAAGTCCAAACAGAAAATCTTCAGACAGGGAGCCTGGGTAGAAATTCTTGTTCTCTTTACACTGTTAGGTGCAGAATTTCACACTACATTATCAAATAATCAGTGAGCCAAAGATACCTTCAACTCATCAAGACAAAGAAAAGGCAGGCCAAACACAAAGTTAGCTTAGCAAAGGGAAACAAGGAAGGCAGGACAGATAGCAATTAAAAGGCAAGAAGATAAAAAGATAGCATCTTTGGAGAAAACTCCAAAGATCTCGAGAATCACAAGAAACATAAATGGACTAACCGTGAGAGCTTAAAGATAAAAGGTATCATATTGGTTTGGGGTTTTTTTCAACCTTTTTTTTTTTTTTTTTGCGGTACGCGGGCCTCTCACTGTTGTGGTCTCTCCCGTGTGGAGCACAGGCTCCGGACGCGCAGGCTCAGCGGCCATGGCTCACGGGCCCAACCGCTCCGCGGCATGTGGGATCTTCCCGGACCGGGGCACGAACCCGTGTCCCCTGCATCGGCAGGCGGACTCTCAACCACTGCGCCACCAGGGAAGCCCTCAACCTTTTTTTTTTAATTTAAATATAGTTGTCATATAAATTACATTAGTTTCAGGTATACGACATACTGGTTCAACATTTATATACATTCCGAATTGATCACCACAATGTCTAGTTACCATCTGTTACCATACAAAGTGATTACAATATTATTGACTACATTCCCGACATCGTACATACGTCACCATGATTTATTTATTTTATAACTGAAAGCCTGCATCTCTTAATCCTCTTCACCTATTTCTCCCAACCTCCCACGCATCTCATACTATTTGTTAAAAATCCCATTAAATGCTGTTGCAAGCAACACCATCTAATATATAAGCATCCAAAAGGCTGAAACTAAATGTGTGGGGGAAAATATGCTGAGAAAACACAAAACAAAGGTCAGCTGGGGAAGCTATGTTAATGTCAAACCAAACAGATTTTTTTTTTTTTTTTTTTTTTGCGGTATGCGGGCCTCTCACTGTTGTAGCCTCTCCCATTGCGGAGCACAGGCTCCGGACGCGCAGGCTCAGCGGCCGTGGCTCACGGGCCCAGCCGCTCCGTGGCATGTGGGATCTTCCTGGACCGGAGCACGAACCCGCGTCCCCTGCATCGGCAGGCGGACTCTCAACCACTGCGCCACCAGGGAAGTCCCCCAAACAGATTTTTTAAATGATTTTTAAAATTCAGGCATATTTATTAATACATATAGTCAAATTCACCCTTTTTAAGGGTGCAGTTCAGTGAGTTTAAACAAATGCATACAATCGTGTTACCACCACCACAGTGAAGACATAAAACATTTCCATAGCCCCCCAAAACTTCTTGGTGCCCTTGGCAGTCAATCCCCCCCTCAATTCCCAACAACTGCTGACTGATTTCTGTCCCAATAACTGTGCCTTTTGCAGTATGTTATGTAAATGGAGTCACATAGAATGTAGCTTTTTGTGTCTGGCTTCTTGCACTTAGCATAACGCTTCTGAGAATCACCCATGTTGTTGTAGGCTGTTCCTTTTTATTGCTCAGAGCAAATAAATTTTAAGAGAGAAAACTCTAGAAAAAGAGAAGATCGTGAGATAAGGATAAAAGGTTCAATTCGCCCACAAGACGTACTTCAAATTTGTATTGTGGACAAAATAACCTTGAAATACATAACGCAGAAATTCATGGGAATTCCCTGGTGGCACAGTGGTTAAGAATCAGCCTGCCAATGCAGAGGACACAGGTTCGAGCCCTGGTCTGGGAAGACCCCACATGCCGCGAAGCAACTAAACCCGTGCGCCACAACTACTGAAGCCCGTGTGCCCAGAGCCCAACAAAAGAGAAGCCACCGCAATGAGAAGCCTGCGCACCGCAACAAAGAGTAGCCCCTGCTCACTGCAACTAGAGAAAGCCCGTGCCCAGCAATGAAGACCCAACGCAGCCGTAAATAAATACATTTATTTTTTAAAAAAGGAAAGAAATTCATGGATATAATCTGGCCCTACCTGTTACTGCTGTCACCTCCTATTTTCCCTTCACTCCCTCCACTCCAGCCAGACTGGCCTCCTTCAACTCCAAAGGCACGCTCCCAGCTCGGTTCCTTTGCAAGAGCCATTGCTCTGCCCAACATTCTTCCCTGAGATAGCCTCATGGATAACTCTCTCACCTTCTTCAAATCTTTGCTTATAGGTCACCTTCTTAATGATACCTCTCTTTTTGTTTGTTTTTTGCGGTATGTGGACCTCTCACTGCTGTGGCCTCTCCCATTGCAGAGCACAGGCTCTGGACACACAAGCTCAGCGGCCATGGCTCACAGACCTAGCCGCTCCACGGCATGTGGGATCTTCCCGGACCGGGGCACGAACCCCTGTCCCCTGTATCGGCAGGCGGACTCTCAACCACTGCGCCACCAGGGAAGCCCTAATGATACCTCTCTTGACTGCATTATATAATTGTGCATCCTGCTATTGTGTAATACATTTATATATATATATTTTCACGTGGATCAAATTTGTTTTTTAAATAATGAAGATCAATAAAACCAGAAAAAAGAGGAACACTCTGGGATTCCACACTACTATAGATGCCAAGGCAGGCAACTTTTCCAGAAGGGACGAGTCCACAAGGTGAAACCTGAAGACAAGTCAGCTGGCCTTTTGTGGCTGTAATTTTGGCAGAATGATAGAGGCGGATGCTAGAATCAAGCGAACTAATACACAAATAGAGATAAGGATGGGAGACCCATAGAATATTAAGACTAATATCTTCACTATATTTTCAGTAAGTTATGGGTACATAACAACTTCAGGAACCCCTGTGGCATGTAGAGCGTAAAGCAATATAAATTCCGTGCTTCAGTTCTGTGACTATTTTTACCTAACGCAAAATGAAAAAGCTAAATATAGAATTGTTCCAGTGTTTGAAAGGAGTCGTTCTATTTAGGTTATGGAGCATGCCATCATAAAGACAGTCACTAAACCAAACCCCAAATCTCCACTTCCACAGACCTTGGCACTTTCAAAAGGAGCCATCCAGTGCCAACAGAATCCTAAAGGAAAAGTCTAACCTCACCTCACCAAACCACAACCACAAACACCATGGCTTCAGCAACCCTTTCCCCCACCATCCACATCTGTCCAAAGCATTTGCAGTCAGTTCTATTCCAATCTTTGATCATCCCATACCCAAACTGCTCAAGCTCCCATGACCAAAAAATTCTTTCTCTGAGATGCATACTCTTTTTATTGGTTTCTCTCTAAACTCTTTCCCTTTCAATCACAATTTTCTGGGACTGAGAAGTGCTAAAATCCAGACACAGATCTAGTTAAAATACAATAGAAATTTCACCCCATCCCCTAAATCGTGGAGACACTTATCTTGGCCCCGTTGTTCACTGTCAGGAATACACTTTGATGTGCTCTAGATCTCCTAAGTTTGTTTTGCTCTGCATTCCTCCTCCTATGGATACGCTTTTAGAGGAATGACTCCATCCCAGGTCCACAGAGCCTGCTAAGCACCAATCACAACCGTCATGGGGGATGCCACCTTAAAGTGACAGCTTCATAAGCTGCTCCCCTCCTGCATTTCTTATTTCCATGAATGGGGTCTCAATCCAAGAGCCTGGGAGTCCCCTATATGCCTCCTCATCCTCCACCCTGTCTCACTAGTGAGTCACCCAGTCTTGCTCAATGATTACACCTCCTATAGGTCTTTCTCCTATTTCCTCCCTAATCTGCCACCACCCACAGCTAGTCATCCACTCCTATCTCACCAGTTCCCACAGCAGTCCTCTTATTGGTCCCTGAGTCTAGCCTCAACCTCCACTGTGTCAGACATTCCTACCTTCTTCTATTCCACATGTGTCCCTTGTCGTGTCCCCTCACTGCACGGGCTAGAAAACTCTCAGACTACCATGCCCCTAGGTTCTGGAAGTGATTTAGGTTGCACCAATGAGAAGCTCTTGCAGGAGATTTGGAAAGCAGAAGAAAGGGAGAGACCACTCTTCTGGTGGTGGTGATGGCTGTCAGTAGTTCCAGCAGTCTCCCTGCTTCACTGCCTGGACACCACTTCATGCACATGCAGTGGTTGGAGGGGCAGAAGTTTCCTGACATCTGTCTGGATTGCCACCACAGGACTATGACCTTGAAACCAAGGATGGGGAGGGCCTCATTTCTCCTCCAGCCCACCCAGTGACTTTTATAAATACCTAATTCCCCATATTAAATCCCTTTCTGCTCAAAATACCTAGAGTGGTTTCTGTTTCCGGCAATGAACCCTAACTGATACAACTTCAAATTCATCCAGCAGATACTTACCTGAATAATTTACCACAGAAATAACACAACATGCCCTTGCTCAGAACTCAGTGGTTTCCTATCTCCAAAGAATAAAATCTGAAGTCCTCAGCAAAGCATAACCCTTTGTGAACTGGTCTCACCTTCTTACCATCTCCCACAGCGGGATCAGCATTCTGTAAAGGGCCAGACAGTGAATATCTTAGGCTTTGCAGACCATATGGTCTCTGTCACACCTATTTAACTCTGCCATTGTAGCGTGAAAGTAGCCATAGATAATATGTAAATGAATGAGTATAGCTGTATTCAAATAAAATTTTATTTACAAAAAGAGGTGGTCAAGAGAATAAGAAGACAAGACATAGACTGGAAGAAAATATTTGCAAAAGACATATCTGATAAAGGACTGTTATCAGAACTCTTAAAACGCAACAATAAAGAAAGGAAAAACCTGATTTAAAAAATGGGCAAAGGACCTGAACAGACACCTCACCAAAGAAGATATACAGATGGCAAATAAGTATTTGAAAACCTGCTCTACCGCGTACATCATCAGGTAAACGCAAATGAGATACCACTACATGCCTATTAGAATGGCCAAAATCTGGAACACTGACAGCACCAAATGCTGGTGAGGATGCAGAGCAACAGGAATTCTCATTCATTGCTGGTAGGGGTGTAAAATGGTACAGCCATTTTGGAAGACAGCTTGGCAATTTCTTACACTCTTACACTCTTACCATACAACCTAGCAATTGCTCTCCTTGGTATTATCCAAAGGAGTTGAAAACACATCCACAGACAAACCTGCACAGGGATGTTTACAGCAGCTTTATTCATAACTGTTAAAACTCAGAAGCAACCAAGATTTCCTGTAGGTGAATGAACAAACCATGGTACATCCAGATAATGGAATTTTATTCAGTGCTAAAAAACAAATGAACTATCAAGCCATGAAAAGACATGGAGGAACCTCAAATGCACATTACTAAGTGAAAGGAGACAATCTGAGCTACAAACTTTATGATTCCAATTATATGACATTCTAGAAAAAGGCAAAACTATGTAGACAGTAAAAGGATCAGTAGTTGCCAGGAATTAATAGGGAGGAAGGTATGAATAGGCAAAACACAGGAGATTTTTAGAGCCCCGAAAGTATTCTGCATAATACTACAATGGTGCATGCAAGTCACTATACATTTGTCAAAACTCACAAAGTGTACAACAGCAAGAATGAACCCTAATATAAACTATGGACGCTGGGGGGTAAAGTCCCTCATTATCATTTGGGATAATGATGTGTCAATGTAGGTTCAGCGATTGTAACAAAATGTACCACTCTAGTGTGGGATGCTGATAGCAGGGGAGGCTGTGTGTAAGTGGGGCAGGGGGTATATGGGAAATCTCTGTACCTCATACTCAGTTTTGCTATGAACCTAACACTGCTCTAAACAAACAAACAAACAGGTGGCAGCCTGGATGTGACCTGCAAACAATGGTTTGCTTCAGCTATCATCCTGAATATCTATGTGTCCACGTTACCAAATGACTAATATGTCCTCGAATATGCCAAGTTCTCTTTTTCTCCATTGCATTTTCCCACGCTGCTCCCTCAGCCTGAGTGACTTCCCTTACCCCCACTTCAATGGTCTGCAAACTCCTTAAAAGTACAGCTCAAATGTGTGAGGTTTTCCCCTAAACCCCCCCAGGTGGATTTAGGTAAACTTTCCACTGCCTTCACTCACCATCACTATGGGGTCCATTGCACTAAACTAGAATTCTCACCTGTGACTCTGTCTCCTACTGGGTGCCAGTCCTCGATGTCAGGGGCTGTGGCTTTTCTTTTTTTTTTTTTTGGCTTTTCATCTTTTTATCACCACAACCTAGCTCACAGCCTGGCACTCATGTCTGTGGAACAAATATTGCCTCCAATTGCAGATACTTCGGATACTTGCCTTACTTTCTGGCACATACCACACCTCTGTGGGCTCAGAAGAGATGCCCAGTAAAGACCAATGAAATAAATGGATCTGAATAAATAAACGTATAATAGGGAATTCCCTGGCGGTCCAGTGGTTAGGACTCTGTGCTTCCACTGCCGGGGGCCTGGTCGGGGAACTAAGATCCCACAAGCCTCGCAGCATGGCCAAAAGCAAACAAAAAAAATGTACAATAATGTATAATGCATAATTTTAATTAGTGCAGATTTAATAAATAATAATTGATTAATAAATTAATAATTAATTAATGTGTAATTAATCTCCAGGATGACTTTTCGATGTCTGCCTTTGAGAACGCAGTGGGGCTCCTGTCCACAGTCTCAATCCTATTCCTTATACACCACCTGCTCAGAAGAGAGCCCTGAAAGCTCCTTGTGTGCAGGGACCGGATCTTAGCTATCAATGAACGAGTAAATGAAGTACACGTATTCCTTTTCTTACTCCTTTCTCATCCCCAGTAATCGTAGTGAGGCTAGAGCTAGATTTTAAGTAAAAGCTATTGGATGGGAGGCCTGAACTGTAAAGATGCTGGGTTCAGTGTCATGCTGACAGGGTGACATCGCCACATGACTACAGTTCCAAATCAATTAGCCTTTAGTCATCTCAGTGGAAGGACAGGTGAAAGTGGCCAACAATGACAGAGTGCCTGAAGGCTCAGTTCCTATCCACCCCTCATTACCCTATTAGTTTTGCTTCCCAGGACTCCCAGCAGTGTTCCCAGCAGTCTCAGGCCCCGTTAAGTTTATTTTTCTTTCCTTTCTGGGCTAGGCTGTCTGCAGACACAGCTGATGAGCTATTTAGAGCTCGCCAGAGACCTTGCGCCTTTCTATGCCGCCGAGATTACAGCTCTTTTACATCTCCAGAGGTCACTGATGCCAAGGCAAGGGAGTCAATAAATCGGATATGTTTTCATCAAAGCAGGATAAAAAGGGAGAGAGGAAAGGAGGCTGGATGAAAACTTATTACAGGAGGGTCTGAACTTTCACATGTAAAAGAATCGTGGGGGGGGTTGTTAAAATCTAGATTCCAACTAACACTGCCCAGTAGTGACAGTTGATGGAGGACAGAGGCCTGCAGCCCTTCACACCAAACACATGCACACACTCACGCACATTCACATATACTCTTACAATAAATATGTACATAATACATAATAAAGAAAAATTAATTATTTAAGCCCCTATGTCTAGATTCTTAACCAAGATCCCTTTCACAGTTTTCAGACCTATTAATGAAAAACTTTAGGAACCTAAAAGCAAGTTCAATGCATTCTTCCATTTGTTGGTACCGTTGCCCTGTGTGACGATGGAAAATCTACGGGGATTCTGGATGGAGGAGCTAGTTACTCAAGTCAGAAGAAATCTTAAGGCTATGCTTGGAGCAGCAGCAGTGCTCACGGGCAGTCCTATGGTTTCACCCATTAGGTGACATCACCTTAACTCCCTGGTTTCATGTAATAGCTGAGGAGTGGGGAAAAAAATCACAGGTGATGAAGAATCAGCAAACCACAGAGGGACTCCAACGCCCTGGCTTTTCTAACCTAGCGGTAGCTCTGAAGAAAGCTGCCGGTACCAGAGTGGATCCCCTTGCTGGGTTCTTTCCCCCTCCACGTCCACCACAGCACTAGCTCTTCTAGTTCACTAGTTAGCACCCTCACGTGTTAGCCCCTAAGACACTGTACTGAACCTTTGGACAGTGGACAAGTCTCTCTGCAAACCCACGCCCCCCCTCGCCTCGGTCTCTCCCTCTCCACGTGCTCATCTCTCCTCTTTCTGAGCTTCCCGTGACACTCGCCATTTCATATACATCGTGTACACCATGAAGACTGTGCGCTCACTGTGGAGAGCAGACACCATGTTTCTGGCAGGCCTCGTGCAAGGCGAGGTGTGCACGACACCGCGCACACATGAGAACTGCAAAGCCTGAATTGACTTAGGCACGGTTCCCAAGCTGGCCCTCATTCCAGCGAAATAAAATAAACACTGAGGGATTATTAAAGGGTGTGGTAGGCCCTCCCTGTGCCAACTAGCACACACTCTCCCAGGGGACTCCATAACACACTGGAATAAGGAACGCTGGCTGAGGACGCAGGGCAGGACGGCACACTCACAGAGCCCTGGGTACACCACGTAATGGCCCCTGCTCCAAACACCAAAGGGCCTCCTGGGCCCCCAACATTACTGCTGTTCTGACACATGATCTGGCAGTGACCAGCTTTCATCTGGAACCCTTTCCCAAGGCCCAAACTAAATTCTCCCACCTGAGATTTCTAAGTAACAGGAGCACAGCCAACAAGGCCAACGTGAAGCATCGCCTTAGAATCCCTGGCTCCACTGCTATAAAGATAAACTGGGCAGAAGAGAAATGAGTGGTCATTATCGAGCCTGGAGAATCCCTAAGTTCTGAAATCTGTCTACCTCGATGGCACACAACAATTTCTCCAACCTAACACCATCACTATACAGTTTACCTAGGTTGGTGGATGACAGTTTTTGTATTATGAAGAATACAGTGTAAACCAAAGAATATATTAAGTATATAGTCAATTGAAAAAAGAATAATAAAATGAACCCCCAGGGCCAAGAAATAGCATCCCCCATACCCAGAAGCTTTCACTGTGCTTTTTCCTCATTAAGCCCACCAGTGACAACCATCTTCCTGAATTCAGGGTTAATTCGCATTCCCTTCCAATTTTTATAGTTTTACCACCTATGAAGGTATCCATAAAAAATACATGGTTTCAGTTTACATTTTTGAACTTCACATAAATGACATCATACTATATATTTTTTCTGTGATCTGCTGCTCTTGTTCAACATTATGTTTCTGATATTCTACCACAGTGATGCAACTATCTTTCCTCCATTTTTGTTATGGGACGCCATTTCATTGTAGGACTAAACAACGATGTACAATATTAACTCTTTCTTTACTCAGCCAGACCCACCGACTGGATACTAACATGGTCTGTCTGCTAATAAATTTATGCCATCGGTGGCGATCCTGTGCTGGCTTCCATGTGGCAGCTCAGATGGCAAAACAACTAGAGATGTTTCACCTGATGATCCCTAAATAGTGAGAAAGATCCCAGTAAGAGACGGAGCTTTGAGGCCTTGTTTAGCAAGCACGTGGTAGCTTTGCTGGATGAGCTTGGGTAGATGAACCTTTAAGATAAAACTCTTACACGGTTCCGGTTCTATGGCTGTATAAAGCAGGGGAAGGAGAGGAAAAGGCTGCTTTCACATTGTAATCTTCACCTTCACGGGCACATCAGAGCACCTTTGATCATGGAGAACAGCACCCAAGTCCAAGAAAAACCAACCATTCAGACGGCGAAAGCTAAATATTTAGTCTGGGAGGCGGCAAGCAGAAGCCCGTCATTCTCTCTGCCACAGGAAACCAAGGACAGCGGAGGACTCTCCCTGAATCCTGAACGTTAGATTCACCACCCTCCTAACTACAGTCTCCTGGACAGGAATGCTTCAGTAATGCCGTGCTTCCCAGGTTTGGGTGTGGGGATGTGGGGCGCAAAAGACCGTCTCCAGATGCAATTCCTGGCCACCTTCACTGAGCGCTCCCAGTGTGCAAGGCTCTCAGACTGACAGAACTCATCTCAGTTAATTCCTACAGTGACCCTGTGAGGCAGGCGATGTCCCCATTTCATGCCTGAAAAAACTGAGAGGCTGAGCATTTCAGTGACTTGTCCAATATTGTATAGCAAGTAAATGACAGGCCAGGATTCAATCTACATCTGATTCCAGAGCCTCACACTCATCCAGCAGACTACTCTGCTACCCCGTGTGCACGGTGACCTTCGTAACTGCGACAGCAGTGGGGAAAGGGGGGTCTTAAGGATGCAGAAGAGACTGCCTTTGGGCCATACATCCAAAAGTGTTTGCTGCTGAATGGCAGCAGGTTCCATGCGAACACACAATAAATACTTAGATGGAAGAGGCCTGTGAAAATTCAGAGGCCAGGCATGGAAAATGCTGCAGTAGCTGGGCAGGCGGAGGAGGACTCCCACACGGCTTCAGCTACCTAGAAGGCAATTTGCCCACTAACAATTAACTAGCATTGAACGTCCGCCATGTGTTATGGGCAAAAATGCGTCCGATTTTCTGCTGAAGTCTGCCTGCTGTTGTAACACTCAAGAATCCTCAACACATCAGCAAAGAAGCGCTATCCAGACACGTAAATTTCAAGACCTATCAACTAGAGAACTTCAGAGAGCAACAAATAGGTCAAGAACTTAAGTCCAAACGTTAAGAGCTGAACACTGCCCTCCAGCCCCAAATTAAGTGACATCAGTTGTGTTTGACACCAATTTTCCAAGTCAGCTAAAAGACTAAGATGGTAGTTACTAGCACCAGAGCTAAGGAGGCATCATTCTCAGAGTGAATGTCTGAGGTGTTCCTCTCCACCAGCTACTCACCATTGAAGAGATTTTCTTTTCTCTAACTCTGGGTGCCAATCATGCCTTTGTTGATATAAGATTTGCCAGTTATATCGTTGGTCCTTACCCTGTGAGAGTCGACTACTTATCTCAACCTTCAAATCACTCTTCTCTGTGACTCGCTAGATGACTAGTCTTCATGGTATGAGGTAGTTAAGACCTTTGCAGAGGCTTGGAGAAAAGATGACAGGCAAATAGCACCTCTGCTTCTAATGATGCTATAGACAAAAGATCCAAACATCCAACCCCCTCTTGTTCCTGACGCCTGCCAAGCATCAAGACCTCACAAACCCTCAAAACAACCAAATCCAGAGAGGCTGAAGGCTGTCCTCAGAGGGATCTTTCCAGATGTTGTGGGTATTGGCTAAAATATGCTTTGTTTCTTAAAGCATTATTCCCCCACCGCCCGGGATTTGTTTGGGAGGATTTTTACCAGTTATTCGCCTACTCTCTGCAGATACAAACTACATTCCATATGATTCTTTTCCTTAAAATTTCCTTAAAATGTCTGGGGATTTTGTACATTGTAATAAACAATAAAACAGGTTCCCGGGACTTCCCTGGTGGTGCATTGATTAAGAATCTGCCTGCCAATGCAGGGGACATGGGTTCGAGCCCTGGTCCGGGAAGATCCCACGTGCCGCGGAGCAACTAAGCCCGTGTGCCACAACTACTGAGCCTGCGCTCTAGAGCCCGCGAGCCACAACTACTGAGTCCGTGTGCCACAACTACTGAAGCCCGTGCACCTAGAGCCCATGCTCGGCAACAAGAGAAGCCACCGCAATGAGAAGCCTGCGCACCTCAACGAAGAGTAGCCCCCGCTCGCCACAACTGGAGAAAGCCCATGCACACAGCAACGAAGACCCAACGCAGCCAAAAATAAATAAATAAATAAATTTATTTATTTATTTAAAAAAGCAGGTTCCCAACCTCCTCCCCATCTCTCAAATACACTTAAAATTATTCCTCTGCCTGGGAATTCAGTGACCGTGGAGAGGAGTTTGCACCATTAACACAGGTATAAGATGGGAATGTCGGTAAATAAAATTAAGTCATTTGGGATGTATATAACAAGTATAATACAGGTCAGACTCTGTGTGCAGGAGGTCTTAACCAACACTCCAAAGGGAATCATGGATCACCCCCCGCAAATAGAAATGTACAGACAGAAAATTTCACATACAAGGAACCACTGCTCTGAGTGTTCCTATGTGCATCCTGGAAGGATAACTGTGGCTACTGTACCTGATGCATAAAAAGCAGTCAAGCTCTGTTCAACAGTTCCTCTCGGCCAAATAACCCACTGAGTCAGTCCCAAGCTTTGTCAAGGCACCCCTGACCCTTCCGAGAATCCTGAGTTTTGTATTCCTCTCTGGGCCATCTTAACATACTTATAAGTCAGTTATAAGCTCTCTGGAAATTTCCAACAGTTTCTAACAAAAATTGTTCCTCGCCGCTTCCCAACATGTTTTCAAGAGCTCTAAGCAACTTCCAGGCTCCTCCTCATTCACAAGGAGGGAGGTGTCTTACCGGGATCTCCCACCAAAGCAGTTTGTGCTGGGGGGCTGGTGCCGGTTCTCTGGAGTGACAGCCGTCCCGCTGGATTCTCTCGAAGGCGGCTGTGAACCTGGAAAAGGGAACAATCACACAAAAAAAAGACAGAAACGTTGAGAAGCTCACACCTCTGTTTGAGATGTGGGTACAGGAACAGCGGTAAGTGCATGTTTTAAAGTTACCCACCCCAGGGGGACACCAACGGTCCAGCAAGCTGCAGCCTCCAGCATGACAAGGACAGGGACGGCTGGGTGAGGTCTGATCAGGGCTGCGGAACAGAGGGGCTCAAACCTGGGAAACAGCTCTTCCCAAGACCTTCAAGAATGTCTAAGGCACTTACAAGCGTGTTGCCTTATACGTTAAATGAACCACACCCCGTGAGACAGAGGATAGATGCTGGCCATGCAAAGTGGAAGCAAGAAATTGGGCATCTCTCCACATCGCAGCAACCAGAGAGCTTTTAAAAAGCCAAATCAGATTCTATCTAAATCAAATCATGATACTCTCCTGATTAAAAACCCCTCAACAGCTTTCTACTTCTTAGGTTGAGGTTCACAATCCTTACCAAGGTCTTCGAGGCTGTGTGACCTGACTGACCTCACCTCCCAGCACCTCCTTCTCGCTCCCCACGATCCAGCTGCCCTGGCTGACTCTGTACCCGCTGCAGGTCACGTTCGCTCCCACCTCAGAGCCTCTGCATGTGAGACCCCTCCACCTCTTACTCAGCCGCCCCTACACCCCACACCCCCTGCCTTGGCCTGTCCAAACTCCTTATACTCCAGCAGGACTCAGTTTCCTCAGGGAAACCTTCCCTGGCCCCCCAATTTAGATGAGATTCCCCCTCAAGTAAAGGAATCTCATACCACCCAGTACTCTTCCTTCATAGATTTGTTCACAGTTACAGTTATATAATTATTTCTGTGTTTACTCATTTGATATCTAACATCCCCTGCCCCTGCCAAGTAGATCACAAGCTCTAGGGAGTAGAGACCGTGTGAATTTTGCCCCTGACGTCTGGCTAGCACCCGGTCCAAGAGCTAGTACACACCAGGTGCTCAACTGTGGATGTATGTGCTGAATGAGTGAATGATGCAGGTTTTTCTAGATGCACCAAAAGTACCCCAAGCACCATGGAGGTCAGTTGAGGGAGGATTCTCAGACGTCAAGGCCCATCCAATCACTGAGATTCCACTCAAATGCCCTTCAGATAGAATTCAAACCCCACCCCTTGAAGCTACAGAAAGCCTGCTTGGGGCCTGGAAGGTGCCGTAGTTACATCACGCTTAACAAGAAAAATTATGGAGAAAGCCAACCGGTTTTGGACCTCAGACTTCATGAAGTAATTTCCTGCTAGATCCAAAAGTGACTAATTTCAAACTAGATGAAAAGAAACAAACCGCCAACATTCAGGACAGAGCAAGAGACACTCCAATTTCCCTGCTTCTTGCCTGTATTCAGCTAGTGTGAATCTCTGAGACACACAGTTCCCCTTTTCCAACCAAGGCCATCTCATAAAAGACACTCTCAAGCTCTCCAGGAAGTTTAACTGGATTGGGAAGAAGAAAAATGGGCCCAAGTAACATTTAATAAGGATGTTTTATTTTACAAAGTCCATGTGGGATGAAAACATGTTTTTCTCTGCTCTAGAACCAAAACAACAACACGCTTACAAAGGCTTGGTATTTATTTTGGTCCTTTAACAGAAAACAGTCCTTGAAAAATCATGTCCTGATTGTGATCCATGATGCTAAGAAGTGTCAGGGGGCTTCCCTGGTGGCGCAGTGGTTGAGAGTCTGCCTGCCAGTGCAGGGGACGTGGGTTCGAGCCCTGGTCTGGGAGGATCCCACATGCCACAGAGCGGCTGGGCCCGTGAGCCACAACTACTGAGCCTGCGCGTCTGGAGCCTGTGCTCCGCAACAAGAGAGGCCGCAATAGTGAGAGGCTCGCGCACCGCGATGAAGAGTGGCCCCCACTTGCCGCAACTAGAGAAAGCCCTTGCACATAAAGGAAGACCCAATACAGCCATAAATAAATAAATAAAATTAAAAAAAACAAAAACAAAAACTGAGGCTCAAAGCAGTTAAGGGACTTGCCCAGGACCCCTAAGCCTCAGTTAAAAAAAAAAAAAAGAAGCGTCAGGGCTGGCTGTGCAGTACCCAAACCCAGGTACCTGGTAGAGAACCAAGATCTGGGCACCTCCTCTGCCCCGCCCTGCCCCGCCCTGCCCCATCCCGGCACAGCCCTGGGGAGCAGGGCGGCACTCACCATCCGTCACGGCGCTGCCATTAGGCACGCTTCCCAGATCAACAGCCGGCCCGTCCAGGAAAATTGTCAGCTCACCACCCGAGACAACACCGCCTTTGTTCTCTGTCTGCAGGTTCAGGGTCAGCTGTGTGTTCTCCACTGTTGGACACAAAAAGCAACATGGATGGACAAAAGCAAATGCACACTGAGTTCAGATTCTGTAAGTTATAAGCTCCCACTTCACTGACTCTGGCTTTCCTGCCAACTTTCTTCTACATCTTCAAACTTGTCTCGTGGCACAGAAAAAGGAACGGGAAGGAATATGCCTAACTGTCACCACGGTATCAGGCTGGTGGGGAAGGCTGTGCTCATTTTTTTCTGAACATTTTATATAGTTAGGTTCACTAGGTAATTTCTACTTTATTTATTTGTTTGCTTATACCTGCAGGACCGTAAGAAAAGAGTAAGAGATACTGACAGCATACAGAGGAAGAAAGCAGTTACAAATAGCGTCCCCCCACCCACAGGAAGAGGGGTGGCAAAAAGAATCAAAACAGGTCAGGAGACCCTAAAGAAACGTTATCAGGAGTCATCTCTAGATAAAGGATTTCAGGGACTTATTATTTGGGCTAAAAAGTGTTTTTTAATTTTCAATCCGGAAAATGTTTCACTTTGAAATAAGGCGGAAAAAAGTTTAAAACAACAAAAGTTCAGTACAAGCAAGTCAGCCCCGTCGTTACATGGTCCTGGGTAAGTCCCACAGGGAGAGACTAGTCAACACCTGGCTCCATCAGTGAGGTAAGAAGGCAGCTCAGAGTCACCCAGCCCCTGGAACACTAGGAAAATTCAGCCCTGTGGGCGAACAAGAAACAGAACTAACTGGCACGAGGCAGAAGCACCAAACCCTAGGCAGGCTGGAAACTGCTGCACACACACCCCTGACCCCACCCACCAAGCCTGGCCGCACCGAATGGCCTCCATCCAGTTACTGCTGAGGACCCAGAGCCTCCAGTTCAGAGCCGTTCAATAATTACCAAGAAAGAGCAGCGTTTATGAGGATTTCCAAAGAGTATGCAGCCCTTCCATGCCACCCCACATCTTACAAAGCCAGACCAGGAAAGTGCCACATATTCCAACCTCCTTCCCCACCCACAGTATCCATCAAACCGCCGCTTCATTTTCTCTCTTTGTTGCTACTGTATTATTATAAGCTGGTTTTCTAGAACAAGGCAGGGCATGTATAAATAACTACCTCCATGAGCATTTCCTAGAGACAACCTCCCCTCACCAAAAAAGTCTACCCTGCATCTCTCCAAGAAACAGACACAGCCCTTTAAGAACCTAGCAAAAAAAAAAAAAACAGTCTCGATCAATTCAAGGATCTACTATAATAAGGTAGAAACCAGTTTTCCCTCATGTTTTCAAGCTCTTGAAGCACCTCTCCCTCCCCTTAACCTTTCTTCCCTGTGATGGAGCTCTCCAAATCCTTTTGAGTCTGTTTTCAGTCAGTTTTACTAAGGGGCTTGGTGAGTTCCAAATATTTCTATAAAAGAACACTTGCAACCTGAAAACTAGCTCCTTCAAAAGTCCAAGAGAGGGAAAGAACTGAGGCCTTTCAACCAGCACCACATGCCCGCCGTGCAGATGAGCCACCTTGGAGATGGATCCTCCAGCCCTGGTCTAGCTCTCAGATGACTGCGGCCCAGCCAATGTATCGAGTGCAACCTCGTGGAAGATCCCAGGCCAGACTGCCCAGCTAAGCCGCTCCCAAAACCTGACTCACCGAAACTATGAGGTAATAAATGTTTGTTTATTTATTTTTCTAAAGTCAAGGAGCACCTCCCCACTCTATCATACTGAGATCCAGGGTATAAGTCCCTAGCAGGCAGCAAAGCACAGAGGTCGAGGGCGGGTACCAGTCAGACAGACTGCATTCAAATCTCAGTTCTATCTAGTACTATGCGGTACTACACAAATTACTTAACTTGAGCACTGGTCTCTCTACCTTGCAAAACAGGAGCAGTAAGAACACATTGTTCATGTAACACATGTAATGAATTAAACAGCACCTGGTAAATTCCCAATAAACTGTCATTTTTATTATCTCCCTGTTGACTCTCCTGTTTTTAGGCTGAAAAGTCCTGATTTCTCTCAATCTAATTTTTTCATTGTATACTTGCTCTTCTCCTGACCTTTCCAAGCCTTTTTCAGCTTTCGACAACAAACTCCAAGGTCAGCAAAAATCTTCCAAGATCACCCACATACCTATCACAAGGACGTATGGTCCTCTCATCTTGTATCTAGGACACTTCCTAAAGATGTCCGGTACACCACTCTCAGGAACATGCCAGGATGAGAATTCTAGAAGGGCTCCTTAATTCCCTTCTTGATATCTCAAAGGCCATCACTTTACAAATGGAGTGTGGGTACCTTTCCCCTCCTTTCTGGAAGAATGATAATGTTCAACAGGAAGCTGGAAGAGCCCAAGGCCTCTTGCTGCTAATTTCAACCTCCTAACAGCCACCCTGCCATGGTCCTCTGACAAAGCCAGGGGCAGAGCCCACATTTTCCTCTCCACAGTCTCAACTCAAAGCTCCAACTCAGCTCTTCTGTCTGGTTTACCTGCTCATCATGTCCAGCAGAGTCATTATATACATATAGGCTTGGAAGTTACCTTGCAACTCTTAGAGACACATCTGACCTTCAAAAAGAGCCAGTGACAGGGGAGATTTTTTTTTTCTTTAAACTAAGCTTTTGAGAACAAAACGCTCTACTGTTCTATTTACTTAAAAGAGAAACAGTTCAGAGAGACCTCTAAGCATCACTTCGATCATAACCAAGTGATCGAAGTGAGCATCACTCAGAGCAAGACAACTCAACACCCACATGCTTCCTGACATGATACAGGATGAAGTACACAACATCACTTTTTTTTTTTTTTTTTGCGGTACGCGGGCCTCTCACTGCTATGGCCTCTCCCATTGCGGAGCACAGGCTCCAGATGCGCAGGCTCAGCGGCCATGGCTCACGGGCCCAGCCGCTCCGCGGCATGTGGGATCCTCCTGGACCGGGGCACGAACCCGTGTCCCCTGCATCGGCAGGCGGGCTCTAAACCACTGTGCCACCAGGGAAACCCACAACATCACTTTTAAAGTCTTCTTTCAAAAGCATTTAACCTGAATCCAATCAAGCCTCGAAACCTCTTTCCCAGCTTACATGAAATGAGGGGATAGAGGAATAAATTCAGTGATACCACGAGGAAGCAATCAGACCAGCCCAGAATATGGGACATCCATACGGTAACCATCCCAGACTCCTCGAAAAGTCAATGTCATTAAATAAATTTAAAAGGGGAGCGGGGGCAGGCAGGAAGAAGACTCTTTTAGATTTAAAGGAACGTAAGTACCAAATGCCTTGCATAAATTTTGACAAAACCTTGGTTTGAAAAATACATTCTTGGGACGATTGGAGAAATTTGCATCCAGACTGGATATTGAATGGTGTCTGAAATTACTGTTGATTTTCTTAGGTTCACTAATGGTACTGTGGCTGTATTTAGGAATGGTCTCATTCTCGGGAGATCCAAGAGTATATTATGATGATGTCTGCACTTATTCTCAAACTGTTTTGTAGGAAAATAGGCTGAAGTTTTCAGGAGTGACGTGTCACGATGTCTGCAGTTTACCTTCAAATGGTTCAGGGAAAAAAACACACACACACCCACAGGCTCACACATACAGGTAAAACAAATGCAGCAAAATCTTAAGAAGTGTTGGTTCCCGGTGAAGGGCATTTGGGCATTCATTGTATTATTCTTTCAACTCTTTTGTATGTTGGAAAATTGCATGATAAAACATTGGGAAAGGGTTGTGTTTTTTTTTTAATTGGCACAGCTATTAAAGAATTAAACCTCTGACAATAGAACATTGTTATTCTCTTAAAAAACAAAAAGAACACACCTGAGCCAGGGGAGCACTACAATGCATAATGGGACTAAAGAAACCATTAGCTAATTGAGTGACAGACTTGAGCATACAGGGGAGGCTGAAAGGAGTAAGTGTGGCTGGAAAACATATACTGGAATCTGAGCTATAAATAGCAGCATTAGCCACCTCTCCTCTGGGGCCCTCGGGTTTCACTGCGGCAACGCCATCAACTCTACAAAGGGCCTTTCTCTTGCACCAGGTCTTCCCCCACCTTTTCAGGCACTGCTCAAAAATCAAGAAACTGATGAAAACATGGGTGTAGTAAGTCAAGTTCCAGAACTAGAACCAGATTGAGCGTAGGAGGCTCACCAGCCACCGTCCACCTCATCCGGCCCTGCTCCATCTGTAATCATGCAGTCCACACGTGTACAGCGAGCACAAACTCTTCTGGTCAGTGAGATTCAACAGGCACAGAACAGACAAAAAGCTGTGCCCCGGGGGGTTTATATTCTGGTTGGGGCAAACAGACACTAGGCAATGTTTTTTGTTTTTAAAGTAAATTGCACAATCTGTTAGTGGCAAATGCAGTAGAAAAAAAAATGAAAGGAGGGGAAGGGATGAAGAGTGCTAGAGGTGGAGGAGGGTCTGGGGTGGTGAGAAAGTCTCGCCAGGAAAGTGACAATGGAGCAAAAACTTCAAGAAGGATGAGGCAGGGGAGCCACGTAAGTATCTGGAGGAAGGATATTCTAGGCAGAGAGAGAATAAGACACAGAAGCCCCAGATGGGGGCACGCCTGGCAGATCTGAGGAATGGCAGGGAGGTCAGTATGGCTGGAGTGGATGGGGAAAGAGAGGAGCAGGAGAGGAGGGTGGTAGGAAACCGGAAGCTCACAAGGAAGGCCTCGGAGCGCTGGCATGGTCGCTGGCATTTACTCAGCGGGAGATTGGGAGCCACTGGAGGCTCGTGAGCAAGGAAGGGACGTGACTTCTGTTGCAGCGCAGTCACTCCAGCTGCAGGAGGAGCAAGAGATGAAGCAGACAAGACCGGGGAGGAAGTCACTGCAATACTCCAGGCGGGAGTAGCTGGTAGCTTGGGCCAGGTGATGGCAGTGTCTTCTGGGAGCAGGGTAGCAGAAGGGAGACTCGCCCTTTCCCCCCTTTCCAGCACGTGTTAGGAAAGCCCCATGGCTCCCCACTGAGCACACTGGTCAGTCCCCACAGGCCCATCAGGCCCTTGGAATCAAAGCTTTGGGCAAATCATAGGCAGGGGCTGCAAAAAGCACAAACGTAGAGCATGGCTGGGGGAAGTCAGATTCAGTTACGACCAAGTGGAACATATACAATGAAAATATTCCGATGGTAAGAGACTTTAGTTCCTCCGAAAAAGCCAAAGCCATGAGCTCACGCTAACTTCAGCAAATGTCCTTCTTCTCTTCTAAGTACCCACTGGTTACCAATACCTTGTAACGCTACTTTATGGAGGTCAACATACAGCGGTAGGGCTGGAGATTAGAAGCTAGGGGAAAAGAATTAGGAAAATCCTCAAGGACTGTGCCAGGAGATCCCTTTAAAAGCCGGCACACCAGAAGAGACAAGAAGACATAGCGTGCTTCCTGGTAGAAACACACACCAACTCATTAAAAAGAAAAAAATAAGAACCTGGATCAGATCAAGTCTCTAGATCTATATCTCAACAGGTATGAGACTAAAAGAAACACAGAGGGACAGAGGAACATGTTAAAACACATTTCAGGGACACAAACAGCAAAACCCAATATGTGGGAAACTACAGGACAAACTGTCCAGTTTCTTCAACAATGAACTGTAAGGGATAAAAAGAGGAAGGAGAACATATTGGTTAAAAGAGAAAGAAGAAATTCCCTGGCAGTCCAGTGGTTAGGACTCCGAGCTTTCACCACCCGGGTTCCATCCCTGGTTGCGGGGCGAGGGAGAGGGACTTAAGAGACTTATCAATCCTGTTTGGATCCTGATTCAAACAAACCAATGGTGGGGGGGAAATAATGTTGAAGACAGCTGGGGAAACGTTAAAAACTCTCTGAATATTTGATGAGATTAAATAATTACCATTAAGCTTCTCAGGTATGAAGCTGGTATCATGGTTATGGTTTTTAAGAGCCCTTATCTTTAAGAGATCCATACTGAAATATTTGTAAATGAAACATGTCTGAGATTTATGTGAAAATAACCCTGTGGAGGGTGGGGTGGGAATGGCCACCTGTAGCCCGCTGTGGATCTGAGTGATGGGCACATAGGGGTTCATGGACTATTCTTTCTACTTTTGTGTATTTTGACATTTTCCATAATAGCTTTTCTTTTTCAAGCCAGCATACCTAAAGAACAAACAGTGACTGTAAACTAAAAAACTTACACAAATTCAATGTTACATACACATTTTGAAATATGAAAAGGTAGAAAATATACAATCAAGCTGCTTAGGGAGTAGCTCTGATGGTTATTTTCCCTTACTTCAAAGCCTCAGATTTGCAAATAGCTTCAGGTTAATAATTTCCTATTGGGAAGAGTTGTTACGTGCAACAAGGATGAGTAATATTTTTCTAAGACTTACTTTTTCCCTTTCCTGACATGGACTTTTTAATATGCTGTTTGCATATGGTACCAATAAGTATAGATAAATAGGGCATGGAAGTTGCCTTCCTCATTCCGACAGAAGAAAAAAACTACATAAACCAGAACTGCCAAACTGTGCCCCTATAGTGCAATTCAGTTAAGTCCAGAAGCCCTGCCTGGGCAGTTTCACTGCGGTGTATGAAGGAACTTTCTGCTTTAGAATCTTCTATCATCGCTGTCCTTCCCTGCTCTCACACCACCAAAATGTATGTGCATGTATATGCTTATATCGTTTAAGAGAAAAAATATTTTCTTCCTAACTCAGAATACAAATGTAAGGATTTACCCGGAAATTTGAGAAAAACAAAACAGGACACAAAGTAGGATATTTTTAAGGGAGACCAAGTACTCTCCGGCCAAGAGTCTCAGAAGCCCGAGGAAGATGTGATTGATTTGGCCTTAACAGAGCTGTTCAGTGGAACAAACAAACCTCCTTCTTCCGGCCTCCTTCTGCCCTCAATCCCATAGGCCCATCAAAAGAAAGTGAAAATAAACAGGGCATTCATTAACAGGTCAGTGTTCATTCTACACGTAGCTGTGAAACACTGGTGCACAGAGGAACGGAACTGGAGGAAATTCCAGAAGGGCAGAGAGTAAACAGTCTCCTTTCCCTTCCCTGGCTCCCCGTTAACTCAGACACACACAGACTGGAGGCTACCCCAGGTTTAAAGAGAACACTGTTTCACATTCCCTTCGCAGTAAAGAAAGCCAGAGGCTTCCAGGATTTACTGCTACGATGTCTCTTTGGCTTCCAACCTTAGCCAGAGCCTAACAAGAGAAAGCCTCTTCTACCAAGCTAGTGGCACGCTGTAGACACTGGAATTCTTGTTAGGGTACCAAGGTTGACTCTGCTTCACCCACCTTCCCTCGGCCCCCATCACTCAAGCCTTGGCAGAGACTTCCCAGAACACATGGTGTAAGGAAGCGTCTACCTTGGCCTTGAAGCTTCTTCTGTTCGCTGCTGCTGGGAACGTATCCTTAATTATCTCCAAATTAAAGTCTTGGCTGGGGCTTCCCTGGTGGTGCAGTGGTTAAGAATCTGCCTGCCAATGCAGGGGACACAGGTTCAAGCTCTGGTCCGGGAAGACCCCACATGCCGCAGAGCAACTAAGCCCATGCGCCACAACTACCGAGTCTGCGCTCTAGAGCCTGCGTGCCACAACTACTGAGCCCAGGCGCCACAACTACTGAAGCCCGCGCACCTAGAGCCCGTGCTCCACAACAAGAGAAGCCACCGCAATGAGAAGCCGCACACCACAACGAAGAGTAGCCCCCGCTCACCACAACTAGAGAAAGCCCACACGCACCAACAAAGACCCAACGCAGCCAAAAATAAATAAAAGTTTAAAGTCTTGGTTGACTGACGGTTGCATAAACTCCTCTAAAAATGAAAAGAGCTTCATTTTACAAAGCCGGTTTTTAAACTTTTATTTTTCTCCTTTTTTTCTTGTGCATTCATTCAAGAAGCATTTTCTGGGCATCCTGACACTGTGCTAGAAGCTGGGTTATAATGAAGAAGGTAAATGGACATAGTCTCTGCTTTTAGGAACCTCACAAGTCAGTGGGAGAAACAGAAGTAACTAAATAATGTCACAAAGAAATGTAAAGTTGCAATTGTGAAACAGATTTCATGCAAGAGACCTTATGGTCCCATCAGTGCTGGATATTTGGCCTGGTCAGGGCATCAGGAAAAGTTTCCTGAGGAACTGACAGCTCAACTGTGATCTGAAGTTTCAGGCAAAGAGCTAGCACGTTGCGGGGTGAAGCAGGTTGGGGAAGAAGACCAGTCAGAGAGGCAGGAGCAAAGTCAGAAAGGAGCCCTGAGAAGGCAGGAAAGGGTGGGCTCCAAAGCATGGATGGAGAATCTGTCCTTCACATGGGAGGAAGAGGGACGGCTCGCCTCCAACCACAAGAATGATGGAGGAGAGATTAGGCACATGCATCCTCGTTTCGGTACATGACAGATTCGTCAGTCATGATCGTCCTTATTTCTCTTGATTCAGGGTCACAGTGTTCTACAGTCCAAACCCCTGAAGCTACACATGCTTTTCTTTACTTGCAAAAAAATAAAAAACAAAAAAAATGGGGCTTCCCTGGTGGCGCAGTGGTTGAGAGTCCGCCTGCCGATGCAGGGGACGCGGGTTCGTGCCCTGGTCTGGGAAGATCCCACATGCCGCGGAGCGGCTGGGCCCGTGAGCCATGGCCGCTGAGCCTGCGCGTCCGGAGCCTGTGCTCCGTAACGGGAGAGGCCACAACAGTGAAAGGCCCGCGTACCGCAAAAAAAAAAAAAAATGCACTGACACAGACACTTCAGAACTGGCTATTCATCTGAGTCATCTATCTAATAAGGTACATTATAGACAAAGAGTCCCTCTTGAATCAACTGAGGGTCCCCTTCACGTAGGAAACAAAAAAAAGCCTCATCTGTCTTGGTGAATCTCACTGTTTGTAAAGCTATAGCCTATTTTTAAAGTGATTTAGAGGAAATAAATACAGATCTGGGAAAGTTGCATTTTTAGGATAAACTGTCAGTTCACATTAATTACTGTGGCCTTGTCATTGGAGCTCCTCTATCCCAAGGCGGGGGTGGTCCTCATCACCCATTAATTCGGAGGATTCCTAGACTAGTCCCATCTGAGCAGCTCATCCATTATCTGAGCAGCTCATCCATTCTCTGAGCCCTCAGGGAACCTCGGTGACTATACCACCTCTCCCCGTTGCACAGAATTGAGGACGTGTCTGTAAACACAGCAGAGAAAGGGTTTCAATGAACAAACCTCCTTTTCAACAGTCTCGGAATAGTGAAATGCAGGAGCCCAGCTAGAAGAGCGCTTTCATGGTTAAGGTTCTGCTTTTAAACAAATCAGCAAAGTGGAGGAATTGGATGAAGGTAGCCAAAAAGTACAAACTTCCAGTTGTAAAATAAATAAGGACCAAGGATGTGATGGACAGCGTGGTGACTACAGTTAACACTGCTGTATGATCTATTGGAAAGATGCAAAGACAGGAAATCCTAAAAGTTCTCATCACAAGGAAAAAAACCACTTTTTTCCTTTATTCTTTTTGTATCTACCTGAGATGATGGTTAACTAAACTTACTGTGGTAATCACTTCACAATAAAAAAAAATTCCCCCTTTTAGAAAATGGCTTTTGAAAAATTACAAATCTCAAATGAGTGAAATATTATGCCACAATTAAGATTTGGATGGGGCTTCCCTGGTGGCGCAGTGGTTGAGAATCTGCCTGCTAATGCAGGGGACACGGGTTCGAGCCCTGGTCTGGGAGGATCCCACATGCCGCGGAGCAACTAGGCCCGTGAGCCACAACTACTGAGCCTGCGTGTGTGGAGCCTGTGCTCCGCAACAAAAGAAGCCGCCATAGTGGGAGGCCCGCGCACCGCGATGAAGAGTGGCCCCCGCTTGCCACAACTAGAGAAAGCCCTCGCACAGAAATGAAGACCCAACACAGCAAAAATAAATAAATTAATAAACTCCTACCCCCAACATCTTAAAAAAAAAAAAAAGATTTGGATTAATGATTATGAAGAGTGAACAACATGGAAAATCATTTACACTACAAGGTTAATTTTAAAAAAAACAAGAACATGAAGTTATAAAAAGCACCCTATTATTAAAACCCTGTAAAAATAAGTATGTAAAGGGGCAAAGAAATAAATGAAGCAGAGAAAAACAATAAGTTGTGTTTGAAGAGTCAGATTATGAAGTAACGGTTTCACTTTTTAAATTTCCATTATCTGCACAGTGCATATGTATTTTTTCTCAATTTCCAATATCAGTTACACACGTATACAGAAGTGTTTACAAATGAAATGACATGATGCCTAAGATTTGCTTTCAAATACATCCCCAAAAAGTGGGGGCTAGAGATGAAAGACAACTGGACACGTGCTCCTCATTGTTCAAAGTGGGTAATGGATACAGGATGACTCAGTCATTATATGATTCTCTCTACTTTTATTTATCTTTGAAACTTTCCATAATAAAAAGTTTAAAAATTTCCCCATTTATGCTATATAATATTTGCTCCACAATAAATAACATTAACTTACAATTTTTTAAACAACATGCTTATTATTAAAAATTCAAGCAGAAATTCAAACTATGAAAAAAAGAAAAAGAAATTCAAAATATGATGTAAGCACACACATTCCAAACCCTTTCCCCATGACATAGGTCACTGTCATCAACTTTGTATGAAGTCACCAGACTTGCAAACACCAGCACAAAAACACACGTATAAACTATACATACAAAAGTGAATTCACCCTAGGCCCACAAGTTGTGCCCCTTGACTTGTAAAGTATCCTAAGAATCTTTAAAAATATATACAGAAGCAATCTATCTGTTGAGGAGGGTTTTAGGATTGAGGGAACAGCACGTTCAAAGGGAATTCAGCCTTTACCACAAAGTCCCCGGCCCCAAAAGAATGAATTCATGTAATACACGTGTAAATAAACATTAATCAGTTAATTAGGAGTGGGAGGGAGGGAAGACACAGACGTCATATTCTGAGAACTGTGTGCCTTGCTATCCTGTACATAATAAACAGCATCCCCCAGGCCGGGCCTGACGCTAAGGTGAAAATCTCCGCTCTGTACCTGACCGTAGCACTGACCGCACCACGCGTGTAACTGTGGCACTCTCACTCTGATCCAGGATCGCTTTCCCTCCCAACTCACCACTCTCCTACAAGAGTAAGTCTCCTGCTCTAAGAAAAATGCGCCTAGAATCCCAGAAGACTGAAGGAAAAGAGGAAATCATGTACTCCGATGAGCTAAACAAGGTCTGATCTTCGTATGACCCCAGCAGCCACGGTGTCTCCCCTGAAGAACCTGGGAGACTGGATGGGCAGGCAGGCGGGAGCCACTCTCAGGGAACTGGCACAAGGAAGAGGCCCCGTCATCAGATGCAATGTTTCAGGGTTGGTTTTTTTTCTGGCAAGCGGAAGGAAACTGCTCATATCCAGGCAACAGTCTCATTTTCCTATCTCCAGACTGAGATATGCTGGGCGTGTAAATGACACACCAGATCTCATGTGTTAAAATGATAACATTTGGTATATATTGGACTAAAGAAAATAGATCATTAAAACGAATTTCCCCCCTGTTTATTTCTGTTTTTACTTTCTCTAATGTGGCTACTAGAAAACTTTAAATTGTGTCTGTGGTTCACATCACATTTCTACTGGACAGCGCTGCTTGGGCGCCTCCTTCCTGCTGTTTTTGGTCATAATCTTGAGCAGCTGTCTGCCAAGGCCCGGCCAGCCCCGGGGGCCTTCTCTGTGTAACTTGACTGAACTAAGCTTTTTCCTGCCTCCAAGCTTCCTTCAGCCTGGAATGCTTTTCTCCTTGTTGGCCTGGACAATCGCTTGTCATCCTTCTGCAGTTCTGGTGTCACTTCCTCGGGCAAGCCTTCCTTGACACTCCCTGACCCCAGGTTGACTCAGGACTCAGGACTCTAGGTTGAGTCCTGAATGATATACTCCCAGAGCACCCTGCGCTTTCCTCCATCGTATCTGTCACAACTGGAACAGTCTGCACCAGTTATTTGTCCAACATCTGTCCGCTTTCCTCTCTAGATCCTAAATTCCGAGACTGTCTGCCTTAGTTCACTGCTGCATCTCCGGCATCTAGCCCAGTGCTCAAAGGGATTTACTGTGCAAATGCTGGTAAATAAACTTCACACCCACCCTGCCCCCACCCCCGACTCCGCCGCAGGCCCCTCTCACAACCCTAAGAAAATGCCCGACAGAAAAGAAGGAAATTTCCAGTTATACAAAATCCTGATCCAACACTGACAAATTCACAAGTCTAAAAAGAAAAAAAAAAAGAAAAGAAAAGAGAGAGAAAGAAAGAAAAGAGGGGAAAACTGTCTGACCAAATACTATAGATTAAAATGCAAAAGTTTTCAATATACCATTAGAAAAAGAAAAGGGGGGACGACCTCAGCCAGCATTCGTGTTTTGAGGGGTGGCATCACTCTTTGTTCAAACAGGCATTCCCACGAGGCTGACGGCCCTCCAAAGCCAATAAGTTTACAGAACACTCTGGAGGCGGCCTTAAAGCCCAGGCCACACTGAGGCAGCCACGTACAGGGGATGGCTTTCCTGACAGAAAGCTTTTCTTCTTTTTTCAAGTGAGGTTTCACAAGGCAGCCTCCCAGCCGGTGACACAGAGAGCAGGTCTGTTTTACCCTGCGTTGCAGGGGCCTGTGTGTTTACTTTCGAGACTCCTGGCTAAAAGGACCTTTTCTTTCGACCAGCTCTCCACTGACACTAAAGCCGCGAGCTGGGCCCAGCTGTAACTTTGAGAAGCTGGGGGTCTGGGGTCGGGGGAGGGGGTGGCTTTTGGCTTCTTCAGAAATTCCTTGAGGTTCTGGCTTGGCCGTATCTGCCTGAGGTGCACAATGATGGAAAGCAACACACAGGGAGCTTTTCAGAGACTATTAAAGATGGTTTTAAATCCCAATGCCTGGCATCTGGTGCCCATCAAGGAAAGAGGAGTCACTGATACAACTGCAACTGGATGGAGGTAAAATGAAACAAAGCCTTGCATTTGGAGGCTGGGGACGGATTCTGCCTGATACCTCCCCAGAGAGGGCACCCAGCACTTCCCTGGTCCTACCTCTGCCTCAGCGGTCAGCCACGACACTGGCCACAAAAACCACAGTCACATAAAAAGATGTTCATCCTCACTAATCTAATTAAATATGTATATTATATATATACTAATATCATATTATTACATTACATTGTATAATATCATATTATGTTATGGTATATATTATATTATATTATATTATATTATATTATATTATATTATATTATATTATTAGTATCTTCTTTGTGTTCTGGGCACAGGAATGAGGGGATGTACAAGAGTTAACAAAAACCAAACAGTGCCTGCCCCCATGGAGCTCACATTCTAGTTGTAGAGGCCAGTAAGTCAGATAAATAAACAAAATATATATATACTATATGGGGATACTGCTAAAAAGAAAATAAAGCAAGGAAAGGGATAGGGAATGTTGTGTAGGGAGGAACTGAAATTAAGGTGGTTTGGTCAGGGCCACATGTATGATTCCATTTGTATAAAGTGTCCAGAAAAGGCAAATCTACAGAGACAGGAAGCAGCGTAGTGGTTGCCAGGGGCTGGGCTGGGAACAGAAACTAATGGGAACCAGAGCTAAGTGAGCAGGAGGGATCTTACTGAGGTGGTGGGAAAGTTCATGGTGATGTTGCACACCTTGGTAAAATTTAAAAAAAAAAATCACTGAATGGATCAGGGAAGCCCTCACTGAGGTGACATCTGAGTGGGCTGGAAGTGGGTGAGGGAGAAAGGCAGGAGGACACACAAGGAAGAAATATTTTGGGAAGAAGGTCAGGGAGGTGCAAAGGCCCTGAGGCAAGAGCTGCAGTGGGCTGGAGGAAGAGCACAAAGGCCTGTGGGCAGGAGGTGGTTTGGTGAGGGTGGAATGATTGAGATGGGGTAACAGAGAGGTGACAGAAAGATCAGGGAAGGCTTTTTAGGCCGTTTGGGAAGGACTTCAGTTTTTACTTTTAGTGAGAAAGGCAACCACTGGAGGAGGGATGTGATTCGACTTATGAGTTGGATCATTCTGGCTGCTGGGCTCAAAAATGAAGTGTAGGGAGACAAACGCAGATGATGCCGGGAGACCAGTTAGGAGGCCTTTGCCTCCTGAGTTGAGAAGTGGTGGTGAGGTGGACATGGGTGACGGCAACTGTCAGGGTGAGAAACAGTCAGTTCCTCCAAGGTATCTCGAAGGTAATGAGGGCAGGACATGTTGATGGACCGGGTGGGGGTTGTAATAGAAAGAATGGCGTCAAGGAGGACATCCAGGTTTTCAGCCTGAGTAACACCAAATCTCCATCTCCGTTGCCTTAAATGGAAAGCTGACAGCTCAGCTTTTAACATGTTAATTCGAGGATGCTGATTAGACATCTAGAAACACGGTCTCAGGTTGCCCGGAGAAAGGTCCAGGGTGCAAGTCATAGGTGAACGGACCAAATTTAAAGCCGTGAGGCTGGATGAGATCATGAAAGGAAGAGGTATAAATTAACAAGTGGATGCAGGACTAAGCCAACTTGGGGTATCCCAAGGCTTCTGGACCAGCGAGGAGAAAACCAGCAAAGGAGACTGGAAAAGAGTGACTGGAAAGATAGACAGAACACCAGCCGGGCGTGGTGTCCTGAAAACCAAGTGAAGAGTAGGTCAAGTTGGAGGGATGGATTCCTTGTATCCAGTCTGCAAGACAAGTGAGTTGGAAGTGAGAACTGACCCTGGATGGAGTCACATGGAGGTGACCGGAGACCTGGTACAGCATTTGCAGCAAGGCAGCAAGGACAAAAGTTTACCCAGGAGTTCCTCAAGAAGGAAAGGGAGAGGAGAAAAGAAAAGAGATGCAAATTAAAATAACAAAGAGAAATCACTGTCACAGCTGAACAGACTGGCAGAGGTTAAAAGACTGGTAATGCCCAGCGCCACTGGGGGAAGGGAAACAAGTACACGTGCACACACACGGTGGGTTGTGTAAACGGGTCCAGTCTTTGCAGCAGACCCAGGCCACAGATATCACAGAACTTGCAGCGTGCCTGCCTTTTGACCCAGCAATGCATGCCTAGGAATTTACTACCCTAAGGGAAAAAAAGGACAGGAGAACAAAGATATCATTACAAGAATTTACTGAAAAGTCTTGCTTGTAGTAGTAAAGACTCAGAAACGGCCAACAATAAAAGATCTGTTAAACTATGGTGCATTCATACCAAAAAAATGCTGTTGTAGCCATTAAAAGGATCTAGTTTCATTGAGGTAGAAAAACTGGGGGAAAAAAAGCAAGTTATAAAGCAATATGTAGAGTGAGTTCCCAATTTGGGGAAAAGGTTAGACACTCACACACCTATACATATATATACTTTATATATATATATATATATATATATATATATATATATATATGGTTGACATACCCCCAAAAAGCTGAGTGGATATATAACAAAGTATTAACCGGGTTAGCTCTGAATAAAAAAATTTCCATGTACCTTCTCAATTTTGCTGTGAACTCTAAAATTGCTCTAAAAAATTGTCTTTAAAAAATGCAAACAGGGGCTTCCCTGGTGGCGCAGTGGTTGAGAGTCCGCCTGCCGATTCAGGGGACACGGGTTCGTGCCCCGGTCTGGGAAGATCCCACATGCCGCGGAGCAGCTGGGCCCGTGAGCCATGGCCGCTGAGCCTGCGTGTCCGGAGCCTGTGCTCCACAACTGGAGAGGCCACAACAGTGAGAGGCCAGTGTACCGCAAAGAAAAAAAAAAAAAAATGCAAACATTCAATGGAGTTCATAATAACGGAACAAGATTTGCTAGCTTTGTGGGGGGAAAAAAAGAATTTCCAGTGATTTTTAACCTTCTCCTTCTTTGGAAGGCAGTATATGCAGAGGTTGCAGGCAAAGTCTTTGAGACCAAAAAGGCCTGGGTTAAATCCCAACTCTGCCACCACCTACTATGTGATCTTGGGCAAGTTACATAAAATCTGCCTATTTCCTCATTAAAGGGGATGGCAGTACAACCTACATTATAGGTATGCAGGAGGATTAAATGGAAAGAATAGACATAGACATAGATAGATAGATAGAGATCAAGAATTCAGAACAATGCCTGATACATACTTAGCACTCACAATGTTCTTTGTCTTTTTTTCAATAAGCATAAAACAACAATAATAATCAGAAAAATAACAGTAACATTTTCAGTTTTAGGAGCATACGTTGCTTTTATTATCAGAAAAAATATTAATAGTCAGCCTCCCCTGCCACATATCCACATGCTCCATATTCTCAGATACAACCAAGTGTGGATCAAAAATATTCAGGAAAAAAAATTCCAGAAAATTCCCAAAAGCAAACTTTGAACTTGCTGTGCTCCAGCAACTATTTACAAAGCACTTACATTGTATTGGGTATTATAGATAATCTAGAGATAATTTAAAGTATACGGGGGTATGTACATAGGTAATATGCAAATACTACGCTATTTTATATAAGGGACTTGAGCATCTGCGGATTGTGGTATGGGGGGTGGGGGGGCACATCCCAGAGATACAATTATACTATTTTCAATTTGGGGAGCAAGAGAGAATTTCTCAGAAATCTTCTGTGAGTATTCCATGAGACTGAAATAACTAGGTCTTAGTGGTTTACCAGGCTCATAAAAGTAACTACTTGGCTATGCAGAACTGGTTTGGCCATTCTCCCATCAGGCCTAATCAAGGCACTGGAGTTTGTAGCTGTGCCCTAAATAATAGCTCCCTACCAGCTTACAGGACTGTCACATCCTTCCTTTCACTTTTGTCTCTTGCCCGCCTCCTCCTCATCTGAAGAAACAGTGAATAATTTCTCAAACTTAAATTTAAAATTGTTTTTAACTTAGGAGCAATTTTTTAAAAGTTTCTCTCTTCTCCCTCTGACTCAGGTTCCAAGGATCAGTGGTTTATTTCTCTTTTTGTTGAAAAACTGGAAAAACAGTGTGGTGTTTACTTTAAAATAAATGCATGCACTGTCTGTCAGGCCTGCCTCCTTGAGATGCATGGCCCACCCACCAGAACACTTCATCCTCATGGAAGAGGGAGGGAGGTGGTACAGCACTCGTGACTGGCCTATCTGTTCTTGGAACATAAAGTGCAGTAACAACCCTCTGCTTATAAGATTTTTAAATAAATAGGGAGCTGTTTGCTTTTTCTCCCTCTCTCATTTTTTTTTTTTTTTTAAATCTGGGAGACACACATGGGGAAAGAAAACAGACATGCATAGAAAACGAAGAGCATAAGCAAAAAGCTTTTCGAAGGTACTTCATTTTTCACAGTGGTCTGGGGACAGCAATTCTCTAGCCGCCTCCTGTGCATATAGAAATGAGTAAAGATGTGGATGATGGTGAGAGCCAGGGCTCTAGTGGGGAAAGGAGGAAAGTTAGGAAGAACTCTGTGAGGTTGAATTAGAATTGGAGATTTTAGCATAAACTCATCACCTTGAATATATAGACACAGAATAGATATTTATGTGTGTGTGTGTGTATACATAAAGTCTTTCAGGAAAAATGAAGGCTCAAGAGCCAAGAAAGTTTTGAAGAAAAAGAGCAGTGAGGGGATTTCCCTGGTGGTCCAGTGGTAAAGAATCTACCTTCCAATGCAGGGGACACAGGTTCAATCCCTGGTCGGGGAACTAAGATCCCACATTCCGCGGGGCAACTAAGCCTGCACGCCAGAGCTCGCGCGCCTCAACAAGAGAGCCCGCGTGCCACAAACTACAGAGCCCACACGTTCTGGACCCCCGCGCGCCACAACTAGAGAGAAGCCCGAGTGTGGCAACGAAGAGACAGTGCGCCACAACGAAAGATCTCGCATGCCTCAATGAAGATCCCGCATGCTGCAACTAAGACCCAACGCAGCCAAAAAAATAAAAATTTAAAAAGAAAAGCAGTGAGAATAGGTATGTCCAAACTGATACTGGCACTCCCTCCAGTGAAAACAGTGACACCGTAAAACCCATAAGGAGAAAATACAACTAGATCCTTGGCCTACACCATACACCAAAAAAACCTCCACATTGATTAAAGGGTTAAACGTTTAAAAACTAAATAAAGAAAACCAGCACAAGTGTCAGTGTAAGGAAGGTATCTAACTGTATTTTTTTCCCAAGTGGTAACTCAGTGGTTCTAAGACTTGAACCGGCATCAGAATGCCCTGGAGCATTTGTTAAAACACACATTACTGGGCCCTATCTCCAGGTTTTCTGATTCTGTAGGACTGGGAGAGGGCCTGAGAATTTATGTTTCTAATATGTTTCCAGGTGACGCCTATGCTGCTGATCTGGACACCACACTTTGAAAACCACTGGGTTAACCAATGGTCCCAATTTGTTCACCTTTCTTTACTGATTTTAAATGCCACCTTTATCACATAGTAAATTCTATCTATGTTGGATGATGTTTGGAAAAAACTATATGATGGGGACATGTCCAAAGGATACAGGAGGGGTTCCCTGGTGACGCAGTGGTTGGGAGTCCACCTGCCGATGCAGGGGATGCGGGTTCGTGCCCCGGTCCGGGAGGATCCCACATGCCGCGGAGCAGCTGGGCCCGTGAGCCATGGCCACTGGGCCTGCGTGTCCGGAGCCTGTGCTCCATGGTGGAAGAGGCCGCAGCGGTGAGAGGCCCATGTATCGCAAAAAAAAAAAAAAAAAAAAAAAAGGATACAGGAGCAAGCTTGAAGAGGCACCCACTGGCCAAACCAGGGATATTTTGAGCATAAAATAATGGCAGTAATAAATTATAACCCATGCATAAAATAAGAATCCATGAGTTGAGACTGATAATACATACCTACATAAAGGAAAAAGAAAAGCTCTTCCTTGCAGCAGTATGTCAACTAATAAATGTAGAAGGAATGACTAAATTGGAAAAAAAATTTTGCGACCATCAGAATATTAACTGATTCAGACAAAAATCATTAATGAATGCAAATACTAGTAGGTGAAGGTGTGATGAGGAACAGATATTTACATAGTCTCAAAGTATGGTATCTCCCCATAAAAAACGTCTTAGTTATAAAGAGAAAATAGTCATTTTACAGTGGAGAGCCTGGCAGACACAACCCTAACCCAATGGTCAAAGTTCACATCATCAATAATGAAACAAGCTGAGTTGTGTGCCCCCTGATCTGACACACTGAGAAGGACGCAACATCACTTCTGGAATGCTCCTGCCAAAAATGTGTAGTACTCTGAATCTAAACTGAGGAGATTCTACAAAAAGACAGCCTGAACTCTTTAACAATGGCAGTGTCATCAAAGACAAAAATAGGCTGAGGGACTGACTCCAGATTTAAGGACAACCAAATGTAATGCACAATCTTGCATGGGATCCTGGAAATCACCTGAAGTGCATTTTTGCAACAATTAGAAAATACAAATTACATAACAATACTGTAAAAATGTTAGATTTCTTGATTAGGTTCATTTATAGTGGTTAGGCAAGAAAATATCCTTCTTAGGAAATACACATTTAAATATTCAGGGACAAAGATGTATAAGATTTATAATTTAAAATGATTCAGCAAATCACCATACATACATATACAGACATACAGACGATGTTAAGGCAAATGCATCAAAATATCACCACATGGATGAAGAGTATAGGGGAGTTCTTTGTCCTCGCCTTGTAACTTGTCTCTGAATTTGAAATTATTTTAAAATAAAGAAGTTTGGATATATTTTTTTAATCTACTTCAAGCCATATTTCCCTCCTTGAAAGCAGGACGATCTGGTAGTGCCAAGGTCTGCAGTGTTGATGAGCCCAACTACCAGAGAGGAGAGCTACAAGAGAAAAGTGGGTCTCAACTCCTATCTGCTACCAAGCCAGAAAGAAATGAAGATCATCCAGTGGGCGGGTACGGATGAAACATGCTGGTGACTACTGGGGGTTGGGGATTATGTTTGAAAATTCTCCTAATAAAAAGGTTTTTAAAAATCGGTGTTCAGGGCTTCCCTGGTGGCGCAGTGGTTGGGAGTCCACCTGCCGATGCAGGGGACACACGTTCGTGCCCCAGTCCGGGAAGATCCCATATGCCGCGGAGCCGCTAGGCCCGTGAGCCATGGCCGCTGAACCTGCGCGTCCGGAGCCTGTGCTCCGCAGCGGCAGAGGCCACAACGGTGAGAGGCCCGCGTACCGCAAAAAAAATAAAATAAAATCGGTATTCAGGGTACTTCCCCGGTGGCCCAGTGGCTAAGACTCCGTGCTCCCAAGAACTCCAGACGGGGCCAGGGTTCGATCCCTGGTCAGGGAACTAGATCCCACCTGCCGCAACTAAGAGTTCGCACGCTGCAACTAAAGATTTTGCAGGCAGCAACGAAGATCCCACGTGCTGCAACTAAGACCCGGCGCAGACAGACAGATAAGTAAGTAAAAAATAAATAAATTTAAAATTCGTATTCATTCAATTTTTTAAAAAATACATTTTATTATTATTTTTATTTTTTTAAAGCATTGGTTCTTGCTTCAGGGACTTAACTTTTTTTAAGATTTTTTAATTTTTATTTTATTGTATTTATTTATTCTTTATTTTTTGGCTGCATTGGGTCTTAGGTGCGGTACACAGGATCTTCATTGCAGCATGCAGGATTTTTTGTTGCAGCTCGCGGGCTTGTCTCTAGTTGTGGCATGTGGGTTTTCTCTCTCTAGTTGTGGTGCATGGCCTCTGTAGTTTGCAGCATGCAGGCCCTCTAGTTGTGGCGTGCAGGCTCAGTAGTTGTGGCACGTGGGCTTATTTGCCCCACAGCATGTGGAATCTTAGTTCCCCGGTCAGAGATCAAACCCCTGTTCCCTGCATTGGAAGGCAGATTCTTTACCACTGGACCACCAGGGAAGTCCCCAAAAAATAAATTAAAAAAAAGCAATAGTCAAACTCAAAAGCTGGCTTCCACACAGAGATGACTAGAACCATCCTTAAGAACCAAACCAGGACTTTTGGTCAAGTCCTCCATGCAGCCACTGCCAGGTCAATGTCCCTGCAGAGTCAGCCAAGGCTGACCATTACGTAACTGCTGGACTCGAGTAAAACCCTCCACTGCAGCATCCCTCGACCAGGGGGAGGCAGGAAACATCAGCTGGGTCTCCCAGTCAACCTCCAAGTCCACCCAGGGGAAAACAAGGGAGCAAATGAAAGAATGAATTATGTCCCATGGAGCAGAAAAACACCAGGTGGGGTAACCGCTACCCGTCACTCCCTTTCCCAGGAAAAGTGGTTTCAGGAAGACCCGGCCACAATGAGAGGAGTCACCTCACCTACTGTAACCCACTACCCTACGAAACCGTATTCATACTTAGACACCACTCTGCAAACATTTCCCGTCCAGCAGCTCCCCAAGGAGCGCAGGCTCCAAGACTGTGGTGCTGGAAAATGTCACATGTTAATAATGGCCTCCCCACTCCACACCCGCAAAGCTTTTGCATTTGTCCAGTCTTAGAATTCTCTCTTGGAACAACCTCAGGGCTGCCTCCCAGTTAGGCAAGGAGGTCCCATATCAGGAAACTGGGTCTCTGCTGTCCATCTCTGGGATTTGTACCTCCCAATCTTTGGGAAGGAAAGTATCAGAGGAGACAAAATAATAACTACCATTACTACTACTACTACTACGATAGTATGAACATGTGTCACATACTGTTGTTAGCTCACTTAATCTCAAAACAATATTTCACAGACAAGGAAACAGAAGCACTGAGAAGTTAAGTGTCTGATGTACAAAGCTGGTGGAATCAGGATTCAAACCCCGGGAGTCTGACTCCAGAGTCCACATGTTCTTAACCACTTCTCTACATGACAGATTTGCAATCATCAGAAACAGCCTTGCTCTATACAGAGGGCTTTAGGAAACACAGCCAGAATATTACCTATATTGTCATCCTAGATATGTTTTTCTAAGAAAAAGCAGCCCACTGCCCAAATTTTCCATCAGATTCGGATCTGATGTGCCTCACTACTAAACCCAGCCACACACTCAAAGTGCTAAGGCTGGCGTCAGCAAGAGCAGTAGAAGCTGCAGCCACTGCCACAAGCAACACAGCCCCTGGGAGCCATAGGAAACATCCTCCTGAATCACGCTGGGCTCAAAGAGAAAATCACAAGAGCAATTACAAAAAAGGAGCAGAACACAGCAAAATGTAGGGGATGGCAAATTGGTTCTCCACCAGACAGTCTCTACTAAAGCTAAACATACATCCACCCTATGAAACAAGTCCCCAAGATAGATATAGATAGATAGACACATAGATAGATTTAACAGAAGTGTATGTCTGTGTCTTCCAAAATTCTTGTAGAAGAATGTTCACAGCAGCTTTGCTCATGATGGCTAAAAACTGGAACTAACCCAAATGTCTACCAACAGGAGATGAGACAAATAAATTGTGGTATACTCATACAATAGGATACCATACCCCAGTAAAAAAAAACAAATTCTCATTACATGCAAAAGCACAGATGAATTGATTTCACTGATACAAAATTCAAGAATAGGCAAAACTAATCAATAGTGATCAACAGTGATAAAATTCAGAATAGTTGTTATCTCAGGGCAGGGCAAGCAAGGGACATGGGGAAATTTCTGGGGTTCTGGGAATGTTCTATCTCTTGATTTGAGTGGTGATTACACAGATGTAAACACATGTAAGTATTCATTGAGCTGTCTCACTTAAGATTTGTGCACTTTTCTTTAACAGAAAAAATTTTGAATACAAAGTGGGGTAAAAATCAAAGACAAATTTAAAGCAAGAATGTTTTTATTATTAAATAAGATGGGACAAAAATAAATGCACTAAGCTTTCAACTCAAAAAGCTATAAATGACTGACTATTGAATAAATAAAGCAAAAAGATGAAAAAGATTAACCAAGTTAAAAATAGAAATTAACATTAGAAAACATGGTATAATTGATAAATAAGTCCAAGTAGTTGTCCTCTGAAAAATAAATTAAAAGCCAAAAGTTAAAACAAGAATGTTTATGCCAGTCAAGAAAAAAAAATGGGGAAAAAACACACAAATACCAACATTTTTAAGTGAGAAAAATTAGAAACATTTTAAAAAATGAGAATGCTATCTCAAATCTTTATATTAATAATTTGAATATCTCATGAAACAGTTTTCTTAGAATATATGAATTAACAAAATTGACACAAGATGAATCAGAAAAGCTGAACAAACCAATCATTATGGGGAAAGAACTGAAAAAGTCATCAAAGAATTATTTCAGAGAAAGCTGCCAGACCTAGTTGGTTTTATGGGTGAGCTCTTTCCTGCACTCATGGAACAGATAATTCCCATGTTATAGAGTCTATTCCCGAAGTTGGAAAGCACTTCAATTTACTTTATAAAATTAGCCTAGACTTGATTCCAAAGATGACAAAAATAGTACAAAACTACAAACAAATGTCACTTATGAATTAGATGGAAAACCCCCAAATAAAATATGAACATGTAATTCTAAAAAAATTTTCAAGGAATAATCTACCATGAGCAATTAGGTATATTCTAGAAATTCTAAGGTTGTTACTACAAGGAAATTAATATAATACATTGAAAGGAGAAACATATAATTATCCCAATGGTTGCTTAAAAGCTATTTGCTGCATGCTGCAACTAAAAGATCTCGCGTGCCACAACTAAGACCCGACGCAGCCAAATAAATAAATATTTTTTAAAAGATAAAATAAAAACATTTGCTCAAAATTCAACCCTTATCCTGATTTTTTTAAAAAGACAACAATGATTAGTAAACCAAGAAGACAGGTTACCAACTAATACCCAAACTGACACCTGAAGAAGTCACTATAAGCTTAGTTATTAGGGGAGAATGCCCACTCCATCACCACTAAAACAGGAAGTTGTATACAAAGCAACTAACAAAGAAAAAGAAGTAAAATTATCTCCTAAGACGATCAAAATTTTTGATCTTAGAAACCACATAAACGTCTACCAAGAAAATCCAAAAGAAACTGTTGAAAACCTATACTAAGAATTCAGCAAGTGACTGATTATATAAAAGAAAATACAGAAACAATAGTCATATACCAACAACACTAAGTTAGAAGACATAATAGAAAAAGATCCCACTGAAAATAATATCAAACCTCCTTTAAAAACTAAAAGAATCTATCTGAAGATAACTTCAAAATGATTTGAGTGAATTTAGAGACATTCCATGTTCCTGGTATGAAAATTCTCCATAAAGAAACTTTACATATGATAGATTCCAACAAAAATCTCAAGAGATTGGGGGTAGGAGAATAGGAAGAGGGGAGAACCTGACAAAATAATGTAAAATTCATGTGATGATGTCATCCATGCAAAGAAAAGAGGCAGGAAGATTTTGAAAAGAAGAGAAACTTGAACTGTCAGATATTAAAAACATAACATAATGTTATACTAGCTAAGGCAGAGTGATTTGAAAAGGCTGATAAAAAACAGCAATGAATGGAAAGTCCCAAACAGGCCCAAATATACATATGTTTTTAATATATGCTTAAGGTAGCAACTCAGATCACTGGGGATATAGATAGGTTATTTAATAAGTAGTGCTAAAGTAATCAGTTAACTATTCAGGAAAAATTAAATTAGATCCCTACTCACACTGTACACAAAGATAAATTCATTTGGATGAAGAATTAAATTAAAAAAATAAAATCACAATGAACTAGGGGAAAATAGAGATGATCATTTACCTGATCTCAGAATAAAGGAAAGCCTTCCAAAACATAAAAGAAAAGGCTGAAAATATAAAAGGTAACATACTTGACTACAGAAAGTTTAAAACATCTGTATGGAAAAAAGAAAAAGCCTGAAAAATTAAAATGCAAATGAAAAACTGGGAAAACACAAATTACAAGACAAAGAATAACAGCCTTAACATATAAAGAGCTCTCTCAAAACCAAAAGAGAAAAATGCACATTTCAGTAAAAAAATGAGCAAAGGACATTAATAAGGCAATAAACACACTTTAAAAACATTCAGGGCTTCCCTGGTGGCGCAGTGGTTGAGAGTCCGCCTGCCGATGCAGGGGACACGGGTTCGTGCCCTGGTCCGGGAAGATCCCACATGCCGCGGAGCGGTTGGGCCCGTGAGCCATGGCCGCTGAGCCTGCGCGTCTGGAGCCTGTGCTCCACAACGGGAGAGGCCACAACAGTGAGAGGCCCGCGTAAAAGAAAAAAAAAAAAAAAAATCAGTCTCCTTGAGTAAATTACAGCTTTAAAAAAGGTGGAGTGGAGGTGGGGGGACTTCAAAGACATAACCACCAAATGCAATGAGGGGACGTTGCCCAAATCCAGGTTGGGGCAAACCAACTGTAAAACAACACTTTGAGATAGATGGTGAAATCGAATATGAACTGGGTATTAGGTGATAATGAGGAATTCATGTAAATATTGCCAGGTGTGATAATGGTACAGTAATTATGTTAACAAAAGTCCTTTTTTAATGAGATGCATGCTGAAGAATCTAGGATAAAAGGTTGAAACACCTGTAATTTACTTTAAATACTGCAACCAAAAAGAAATAGATGAAGCAAATCTGGCAAAATGTTAATTATAAAATAGGCTAAAAATATATATATATATATTTTTACAAATAAATCCAATAAATGTTAAAGTGCAATAGAAACCAGCCATCTCAGCTACTGCTGATGGAAGGATAAATGGGTAGAACTTTTCTGGAGGGTAATCTGGCAATGTGTCCAAAACCTTGAAAAATGTTTAAATCCAGCAAGACTATGTTCAATAATTTAATACACATTTTTAACAATTGGTATAAAGATTTGTAAACTTATAAGTTTATCAAAATAGCATTATTTGTGACTGAAATACTGAAAACTACCCAAATGTTCAACCTTAAATTTTCACACAGCCATCTGATAAGACTACTACCAGACAGTCATCAAAAACTGACTTTTGAGGAACAATTAAATATTTTATGGTACAACAGCTATGGAAAACAGTATGGCGGTTCCTCAAAAAATTAAAATAGAATTACCATGTGATGCAGCTATTCTACTTCTGAATATATATCCAAAAGAACTGAAAGCAGGGACTTGAAGAGATATTTGGACACCCATGTTCACAACAGCACTGTTCACTACAGGCAAAAAGTAGAAGCAACCCAAATGTCCTTGGATGGATGAATGGATCAACAAAATGCGGCATACAATGCAATATTATTCGGCATTAAAAAGGTGATTCTGGGGACTTCCCTGGTGGCGCAATGGTTAAGAATCCGCCTGCCAATGCAGGGGACACGGGTTCGAGCCCTGGTCCGGGAAGATCCCACATGCCGCAGAGCAACTAAGCCCATGCACCACAACTACTGAGCCTGCACTCTAGAACCCACGAGCCACAACTACTGAGCCGTCCAGCGGTTAGGACTCCGTGCTTTCCCTGCCGGGGGCCCAGGTTCAATCCCTGGTCAGGTAACTAAGATCCCACAAGCCGTGCAGTGTGGCCAAAATAAAATAAAATAAAATTTAAAAAGAAAGAAAAAAAAGGTGATTCTGATACATACCACGTGAAAGAGGCTTAAGGACATTATGCTGAGTGAAAGAAGTCAGACACAAAAGGGTAAATACTGTATGATGCCACTCATATGCAGTACCTAGAGTAAGCAGATTCATAGGGACAGAGAGTTGAATGGTGTGGGTTGAGAGAAGGGAGGGAGTTACTGTTTAACGGGTACAGAGTTTGCGTTTAGCAAGATGAAAAAGTCCTGGAGACGGATGGAGGTGATGGCTGCAGAATCCTGTCAATGTACTTAATGCCACTGAATTGTACATTTAAAAATGGTTAAGACGGTAAGTTTTACGTTATGTGTTTTTTTTAATCACAATTAAAAATAAAGATATAGTAATACATTTTAAAGAGAAGAATGCATGTTGCAAAATAATAAGTTCATGTATGATCTCAATTTTGTTTCACTGATGTCTTAAATATTAATACACTGCACACAGGGAAAAAAGGCTCAGAAAGGCATGTATCAAAATGTTAACAATAATTATCACTAGGTACTTTGCTTCCAGGAGAATTTTATCTTCTTTGTGTGTCTGTGTGCTTTTGTGTGATTCCCAAGTTTTCAACAATTACTTTTGTAATTGAAAGCAAAAGTATGCCAACTGGACAAATGAAAAAGGAGAGAAAAGGACACTCATGTCGCTTGCTGATCCTAATGTGAGAATGCCCACAAGTCTATTTCCAAATGACATAGTAAATATAATCCTCCTTGAGAATCAAATTATAAAAGGCAGGCTAGCATTTGGGAAAATAAAGACCGACTCAGAAGACAGAGGAGCGGGGTGTTCCCTGCAGAATTAGAATAGAGGCAGATCCTCATTTCAGACGATTCCCGAGTCCAGAGTGGGTTCACCACATCAGTGTGTGCCCAGCAGAAAGAAAAAGACCGGGGGAGCCTCACACCCCATTCAAGAGGCCCATCAGAAAGGACAGGCTCAGAAAGGAAAGACTCTTGAATCAAGCAGCACTCTCCCTGGGACTCGGGGCTCCCCACCCACATATCTCTCTTAAACTAAATCCACGTTCAGAAAATATTTGCTAGACAGCACACATCAAGAAAAGAAGGAGCCTTTCTTTCTGTGGCATTCCCTCGCCACATCTGGTACTGCTCTGAATAGAGGCTTTATGAGGGAGGATCCAGATACCTCCGCCATGGGTTACTCCACTGACCACAAACAGCAATAAACAGACGTGAGGATTTAGATTTCCGTGCAGCCGAGGCATGCTGAATAATCATGATAGAGCTTCCACTGCATTCCAACAACCAGGAAATGTTTATCGAGCGCCTTCTAAGCACAGGGCACCATTTGTAACACCATTCCACGCAGACAGGCAGGCACACATGTACACACCCACCCACAGACGAAGCTCCTTTGTTGTGTTTGAGGGATCAGACTAGGAAAGTAATGATTTAGGCTGGAGGCATTTGACAGTTTGATTTTACACGTCACACATCAGGATCAGGAAAAGAGGGGCAGAGGGAAAGTATGCAGCCCTGAGGAAGGATCAAGGGGGGGACATCAGTGCATCCCACCACTAGGGGCCCTGGACCAAGGGGCTGAGTTCCGCAATAGAGGCAGAGAGTAGCTCTCAGCCTTCCTAGAACTCCACGGACCACATCCACGGGGAGTACAGTAACTGCAGCCTCTGGTCCTGGAGGAAACTGCATCACCAGGTTTATCTACCATGTGAGAGACATCCATGCCTTCACGTTCTTTTCCCCACCCCCACAAATGAATGACGTCAGGTACCCCTTCCTTGTACATACTTTTGCCCCCATTGTTCTTCAGGATATTGGAGAGGTTGACAGAGGCGGTGCCTAGCAGTTCATTTCTCAAGGTGTGGCAGCTCCAGACCTTCAAATCTAAATGACTCTGGGCCGTGACATTCCTGGAAAACAAATACTTGATTCATCATATCCAAGCAGATCAGTCACTCCTGTAACTTAGAAGAAAACAGAGAAACTACCCTGCTGACATCTTGAAGGTGGGGGGAACCCCAAAGAGGAAGACACTCACATATACCCTTTCCCCCCGAGAGCTGACCCTGTAACCATCTAGCTAACAATGAACACTCTGTGAGCTCAATGATGTAGAAACACCTGAAGAGAAGGTGCCTCAGGTACCAAAGGCGGAAGGCCTAGAGGCTGCTACAGGAAACCTGGATCTCCCACAACCCCTTCCTCTATTCTCCCGGGGGGCCGCATTCGGAGAGAAGGGGTTTTCTCTTACAAAATGATGATCTCGTTCCAGAGAAGCTCGGAGCTCCCAATTCGCTTCCCAGTCTTCTTGGTCTCACTGGGGAGTCCATCCACTGCCACTTCCACAAACGAGTTAATTCGAGGTTGACGACTATGCACCTTGGGCTTTGCTGACACCACTGGACAGGAAAGACAGAAGAAGTCAAGGATGAGTCAGAGGGCTCCCAGCTGCCCCCCTGTGGCAGATGTTCTCCCTCTTTTTTTGTTGTTTCTTTCAAAAAAAGAAATTTTGTCTTTTCCTCATTCTAAAAAGACTTCTTTTTTAATGTGAGGATATAAAAAGAGCATAAGAAAAGAAGCATAAGAGAAAAAATCACTCCTAAACGGAAAACACTGGGATAATTATCATTAAGATGTTGGTAAATACAGACTTTCTAGACTTTCATCTTTTATGTCTCCAATTCTTTAAAAAGTCCTCTCCCCCCAAAATCCATTTTAAAAAGCTGCAATATAAGCCCATTACAAGCATACACCATAATTTAGGCAACTATTCTTTCACTGTTGAATAGATTGCTTCCAACTTTTGGCTCGGGGAAAATGACCACAAATGTATATAGTATCTGCATGCATTTCTGAGTATTCTTCCAAAGGATATGAACATTTTTTAAAGTTCTTAAAACTGCTCAGTTCCTTTCTAAACCCATGTAGACACTTATCAGCACTATAGGAATATATCCATTTCACCAAACACTGCATAGCACTGAGTACTATGTTTTTTTCACCCTTTGCAAATCATGTAGGTAAAAAAAAAAATAGTATAAAGATAATAGCTAAGAGTTAATGAGCACTTATTACAGATCCTGTGGTATGCACACATTATCTAACCCAATCCTTACAATGAGGCAGGAAATACATCATCATTCCATTTCACCCAGGAGGAAACAAGCTTGGGGAAGCTAGGTCATTGCCCCAGGCTACACATCCAGGGAGCTTCGAACCACAATGTGCACCTGGCAGCCTGACTCCACACCATGCTATATGCCATTTCCAGACTTTGCTTATTTGTTCTAATGCTTTTCTTCAATTACTAGCCAGATTGAATAGTTTTTCCATGTACTTGTTAACCATCTGCATTTCCTCTTCTGTTCATTTCCTTCATGTGGCAGCATTTCTGATGCTTACACGGCACCAGCAAGCGAGGGGCCCAGCACCAACTAAGCAAGCATACGCCCAGGGCTGGGTGCTAGACAAGCTCCTTTTGTAGCACTTATCAGCCATGGTGGAAACTCCAGATCACTAGGACGAAACCCATCTGGATGTTTTCTATCCTATGCCCCAAATCAGAGCATGTAACTGACGTTCCTTACCCATGATGACAAGACTGCCTGAACCTGAGTTCCCATCAAGAGTTAGCAAACCTCTCCTCCTAGACCCTTCTGAGGGATGACAGTCCTATAAGGGTCCACAACTTGGCAAAGGGCAAAGCCACCTCTGATTGTTTTTTAGCAATACGTGTCTTCTCCAGGACCAAAAGAACACTAGAGAGAAAGTCAAGGAACAGCAGCAACAAAAGCTGTCGTGAAGATTAAGAAGCAACAAGAGTTGGTACTAGGAAAAAAGGTCGTAGAGCTGGGAAATGTGGCCCAGAGTGGGAAAATGAAAATACTACACACATAGACCAAGGTTAACTGAGGCCACCTGGTGGTGTGAGCGCAGATCTGCAGGCAGACCCTTAAATGTAAAAATATAGATAAAAAATAGGGACTAGTTATATAGAGTCCTACCATTTTGAGCTAGACAGTTTCTTTGAAATCAACAAGTTCAAACCCTTTATTTAATAGTTGGGCAAACTAAGATCCAGGGAAGTGAGACATATCCAAAATCACAGAGCTAGTCAAAGGCAGTGCTAAGCCTGGAACCAAGCCTCCCAGCTCCCGGGCTGATTCTTTGAACCCTTCCATCAAATTTCCCTTTTGGTCCTTGTTTTTTTAGTATCTACTTTTAAAAAAAATTTTTTTTGATATAATTTCAGACATTTAGAAAAGCTGCAAGACTAATACAAAGATTTCTTATAAACCCTTCACCGGGGACTTCCCTGGTGGTACAGTGGTAGAGAATCCCCTTTCCAACTCAGGGGACGCGGGTTCAATCCCTGGTCGGGGAAGTAAGATCCCACAAGCTATGGGGCAACTAAGCCCGTGCGCCACAACTACTGAGCCCACGCGTCTCAATTAGAGACAGAAAACCTGCACGACACGACTAGAGAGAAGCCCACGTGCCACAACAAAAGATCTCACATGCCACAAAGAAGACCCAACGCAGCCAAATAAATAAATAAAATAATTTGATTAAAAAAACCCTTCACCCAAAGTCACCAAATATTAACTTTCTACGCTACTTGCTTTATTACTCTCTCTTTTCCTCTCCCTAAATACTTCAGTGTGTCTTTTCTAAGAACTAAGACATTTTCTAACGTTACCATAGTATAAATATCAACACTGGGAAATTCAACATTCTTTAATACTATTATCTAAGGTACAGACCTTATTCAAATTTTGCCAATTACCCTATCAATGTCCATTATAGCAAAAGAGAAAAGATTTTTTTCTAGTCCTGGACTCAATCTAAGATCACATGGTGCAGTTAGTAGTTTTTTGTGAAGTTTCCAATTTACATAAAAATTGAAAGAATAGAATAAATAATTGCACATTATTTACTAACTGCTATCATTTTGCCACATATGCTTTTCTGCCTCTCTCTCAGCGTCTATCATCGATATTACCCAGAGAACTTCTGCAATAATAAAAATGTTCTACACCAGCGCTCTCCAATACATTGCCATGAGATACATGTGGCTATAAAGCACTTGAAATATGGCTAGTGAGACTGAGGACTGGAGCTTTAAATTTTATTTAATTTTAATGTAAATAGTTCTATGTGGCTATACTTGCTACCCTATTGGATAGCACAGGACCCAGATATATATATGACATCTGTATTTAAAAAAAAAGTTAGTTGGAGATATCATGACAGATCGGCCCTGATTACTTTCAGAATGCAATTCCAAACAATAAGGGCATTCTTCCACCTACCACACCACCACTATTATACCTAAAAAAAAAAATGTATAGTCACTCCTTCCATCATTTGATACCCATTCCATATTCAAATTTTCCCAGTTGTTCCCAACTTTTTTTTTTAATATTTATTTATTTGATTGTGCCAGGATTTAGTTGCGGCTCTCCAGCTCTGTAGTTGTGGCACGCGGGCTTCTTAGTTGTGGCATGCCAACTCTTAACTGTGGCATGCATGTGGGATCTAGTTCCCTGACCAGGGATCGAATCCATGCCCTCTGCATTGGGAGCACAGAGTCATAACCACTGCGCCACCAGGGAAGTCCCCCAAACATATTTTTATAGCTGTTTTTCTCCCAACCCAGGATCCAATCAAGATGAACAAACTGTACATGTGGGATCTTCCCGGACCGGGCACGAACCCGCGTCCCCTGCATCGGCAGGCGGACTCTCAACCACTGTGCCACCAGGGAAGCCCCATGACAATGATTTTTAAAGACTTCCTTCCACCAGCTGTCTTATAGAATGCTAAATCCTGCATTTTTCTGATTGTTTCCTCATGGTTAGATTTACAGTGAACATTTTTGTCAAGAATACTAACTACACAGGTTAGGTTGTATACTTCTTACTGTACACACCAGGCCATCCTCCTACTGGGGATACTAATTTTGATCCCATGGTTAATGTGGGGTTTGCCAGGTCACTCCACTGTAAAGATACATTTTCCCCGCAGTAATTTATAATTAATAAGTGGGGTGATATTTTCAATGTTTCTTGTTCTTAAAAGACAAGCCAGGGCTTCCCTGGTGGCGCAGTGGTTGAGAGTCCGCCTGCCGATGCAGGGGACACGGGTTCGTGCCCCAGTCCGGGAAGATCCCATATGCCGCAGAGCGGCTAGGCCCGTGAGCCATGGCCGCTGAGCCTGTGCGTCCGGAGCCTGTGCTCCGCAACGGGAGAGGCCACAACAGTGAGAGGCCCGCGTACCGCAAAAAAAAAAAAAAAAGACAAGCCAAAATACAGGTCTCAAGTTTATCTAGAAAGTTTATTTACTATTTGATAAAATATAAATGTCAGTTTCTTATACATGGAGTCACATCTTCACATAGGATTTAGCTTTTAAAGTCAACAAATAAGGCAAAAAATCACATATTTCCAAAATTATACCCCTGAAAAGCTCTTAGGAAGGCAACAGAATAGAGTGTGGCATATTATCCTTCTATAGGTTCCAAACAGCCAGTTTTTTGCTTTGCTGTGCTGTGTTTTCAGTGTTCCTTCAGTTAAATATCAGATAAAATAGTTGGCTTACGTTTGAGGACCTTAGTGTGTTTAAAAAGTGTATTGTAAAACTCTAGGACTGGGGGAGAAGGATAAATTGGGAGATTGGGATTGACATATACACACTATTACTATATATAAAATAGATAACCAGGGCTCCCCTGGTGGCGCAGTGGTTAAGAATCCGCCTGCCAATGCAGGGGACACGGGTTCGAATCCTGGTCCAGGAAGATCCCATATGCCACAGAGCAACTAAGCCCGTGTGCCACAACTACTGAGCCTGCGCTCTAGAGCCAGAGAACCACAAGTACTGAGCCCACGTGCCACAACTACTGAAGCCCTCGTGCCTAGAGCCCATGCTCCGCAACAAGAGAAGCCACTGCAATGAGAAGCCCGTGCACCACAACGAAGAGTAGCCGCCGTTCGCCGCAACTAGAGAAAAGCCCGCGCGCAGCAACAAAGACCCGACGCAGCCAAAAAGATAAATAAATAAAATTAATTAATTTAAAAAATAAATACAATAGATAACTAATAAGGACCTACTGTATATAACACAGGGAACTCTACTCAATATTCCTTAATGACCTATATGGGAAAAGAATCTTAAAAAGAGTGGATATATGCATATGCATAACTGATTCACTTTACCATACACCTGAAACTAACACAACATTGTAAATCAACTATACTCCAATAAAAATTTTTAAAGATAAAAAATAAAAAAATAAATCTCTAGGACTGCACTAGAAGAGGCACAGGGAACTGAGGCAGAGAGGGGACAGCATAGCAACAGCTCCCAAATTACACCAGAGGCTCTATCCACAAAATGCACAGGAGGAAGAACCACCCACACTGTTTAAATGGTTGCTTCTCTCCTCTTTCTCCCCCACCATTTTCCTGGATGGTATTATCAACTCCCTATAGCTTAAGTGCATATATAACGAGGTGCACCTGTATTATCAAGTTAGCTCTCTCCACACTAGTGAGAAAATACACATCAGGGAAAGGCAAGAGAGAAACCTTTAGAAGTCAGAGTGTGTTCCTGAATAACATGGTCCCAAAACAGGGACCTCAGGATATCACCAGTTTCCATGGGCAGGCTTCTGTTCTGACCTAGCCCTGCTAATTATTAGATAGGCAGTAAAGGCTGTAGTCTCGAGTTCAAAACCCTACCAGTTCACTCTATTCCTTCTCCCTTCTCAAAAGGGCTGGAGCAGCCATGAGACACCAAGAAAAGTAATTAAAATATATGAAGACTATAAAAAAAATCAATAACTCAATAAGAAACAGGCAAAAAATAGACACAGGCAACCCACAGAAAAGGAAATACAGATTTACTTAAACATATGATAAGACACTAAACATCACTTATCATTTAATGAGAAGTAAAACTATGCTGAGAGCACAATTTTTTTTAACCAACCAGACTGGCAAAGATAAAAAAAAAAAAATCTGACAACATATCATGTTGGTAAAGGTGTGGGGACTACAGCCGTACCACCCTGAATGCCCCCAAACTCGGAAGCTAAGCAGGGTTGGACCTGGGTAGTACTTGGATGGGAGACCGCTTGGCAATACCAGGTGCTGTAGGCTTAAAAAAAAAAAAAAAGATGACGTGGGGAAAGGAGCACTCACTGATAACAACAGGTTCCCTCCAGGCGAGGGAACTGGGGAGCTGCAGGAATGGAAACAACTGTAAACTATGTGAGTTCATGAAATAAATGAATAACATTTCCATTTTTCAAACAATAATTTAAAAATTTGGACCAAAGATACAATTTTGTCTCCCAATGATCATGCTGAGAGGCCTGAGCCCAGATACTGAATGCCACTCCTCTCTCCCCGAGCATCTTGTGGTCCCGTGACTCCTCCTCCTAAAGCTACTGGAGCAGCAGGCTTTCATCCGTGTGATATTTACTGAGGCCTCACTATGTGTCAGGCACTGTTCTAGGCTTTGGGGCATCAACAGTAAGCAAAACAGACAAAAACCCCTGTTCTCGTGGAGCTTACATTCTACGGAAAGAGACAGTGAATAAATGAAATAGATTCCAATAGGTCAAACATTAAATAGTGATAGGGGCTGATAAGAAAAAGATAAGGTGATGAAGGGGAGAGACATGAGGGAATCAGGGTAGGGAGCCTTTAGATGGGGGAATCAGGGAAGGCCTCGTTGAAGAGAGTGACTTTGGGGTAAAAACCTGCAGAAAGTAAGGAAGCAGACCAGGTAGATAACTCAGCCAAAAGAGCATTTCATTCAGTGGGAACAGCAAGTGCAAAGGCCCAGGGGTGGGAGTGTACCTGGTAGAGGCAATGAATAGCACGGGAGGTCCATGTGGACCTGTGCATCTAGCCAAAGAGGAGTAAATGTGGAACAGGAAATGAGAAATGGAAGGGGTCATATCACGTGGGATCTTCAGCTTGTATGCGGAGTGAGATAGACAGTCCTTGATGTGTTTGAGCAGAGAAGTGACAAGAGCTGGCTTACACTGTAACAAGATCACTGGCTGCTGTGCGATAAACAGAATGAAGCGGGGCAAAGGGCAGAAGTAGGAAGCCAGGTTAGGAGGCTACCGCCTTAATCTAGGGCAGAGATGATGCCAGCTGGTGGGTCAGCAGAGGTGGTGAGAAGTGGCTGAACGCTGCCCACATTTTGAATGTAGACAAAACCAGATTTGCTGAATACAGGATATTGAGGAAAAAAAAAAAAATCAGGTCAGTTCCAGGCATGTCACATTTTAGACGTTTACTAAGCCTTCAAGTGGAGATGCCAAGTGGGCTATTGGATATACAAACCTGGAGTTCAGAGACAAGGCCAGGCTGGAGATACAAATGTGGCAGTGATCCTACTATTTGGTGGCATTTAAAGTGATAAGGTTTGGATGAGCTCACCAAGGGAATGAGCGTAGATAGAAAAGAGCCCTGGAGAAGGAAGGATTTGCCATTTTATATAATTCTTTCCAAAAGTTCTTTTTTTCCCCCTCCTCTTCAAAAACTCCAGCTATAATATGACAACCCTATAAGAATGAATAGTTGTGCTCGTAAGCCAAAGTGTGGTATAATTCCACCTCTTTCCCAAAGATGGGGCTGGACCTGAAATGACAAACTTCACACAGTGCCACTCACCTTTCAGAATAAGCTGAGACTTCTCAAAAGGCAGGGCGACCCCTGCCCGGCTGGAGCTGGCAGATGCCATGTCATCACCAGGAAACTGAAAGACAAACAAAGCAGCAGGTTTAGAGGATATCTGATAAGAGACTGAGGAACTGAACCCAATTTTAATATCTAAGTCTAAAGAGATAGAAGCAAGAAAATATAAACATCCAGGACTTCTCTAGTGGTGCAGTGGTTAGGAATCCACCTGCCAATGCAGGGGACACGGGTTAAAGCCCTGGTCCGGGAAGATCCCACATGCCACGGAGCAACTAATAAGCCCGTGTGCCACAAATACTGAGCCCGTGTGCCACAACTACTGAAGCCCACACGCCTAGAGCCCGTGCTCCTCAACAAGAGGAGCCACCGCGATGAGAAGTACATGCACAGCAACAAAGAGTAGCCCCCTTCACCGCAACTAGAGAAAGCCCACGCGCAGCAACAAAGACCCAACACAGCCAAAAATAAATAAATAAAATTTATTTAAAAAAAAAGAAAATATAAACATCTAAGCAACTGCAGCCACGCTGCTTCAGGCAGAGTGATGTCTGTCTCATAATGACTACTGAATCTGGGTAGGACTTGGATGGGCTAAGAAGGACACAGCACTGCTATATCAACCTCTTAAGGATGGAGAGCCTAAAATAATATCTCCAAAAAGAAAGTCACAGTTCAACAATTTTTTAAAAAGTAGGGACCTTCCCGGCAGTCCAGTGGTTAAGACCCTGAACTTCCACTGGAGGGGGCACGGGTTCAATCCCTGGTCGGGGAACTAAGATCCCAAATGCCTCATGGTGTGGCCAAAAAATAAATAAATAAAATTTTTAAACATTAAAAAAATTCTAAAGTAATATTAAACCAATTTTTTAAATGGACAGATTTTAATAAAAGTTTCTCCAAGAAGATACACCAGTAAATGTGTTTAATGGCCAAGGAAATGACAGACCAGGATTCAATCTACATCTTCTGATTCCAAAGCCCAACATTCATCCAGTCGACTACTCTGCTATCACCTGGATGTGCACATGGGCCTGGCCAACAAAGCACATGAAATAATTTTTGATGGACCTCATTAGCCATAAGGCATCCCTGTCACTCCATCTTGGCTAGAAGCAGAAGTCTATCTTGCATTTTGAGTGGATCTTTTACTCATACATAATTGTGTAACATCGTCATTTGTCATTTGGAAAATATTTGATTCACTGAGTTCTATAGATATTCCAAATGTTGACCCATTTCATTATACCCTATCCAAAATATCACATTTGTGAATGTCACCACTGATCTCATCAGACAAGTTTTTGAGTATTGGGAAGCTGTCAAGCTCTTTGTGGTAGATGGAAGTCTTCCAAATTTCTAATTTTCACTTAAAAACTCATATTCTATCATTGGCAACAAGCACTGTCAGTTGTTTTCCTTGAAGTGACAGGCTTACTTCATTCATCTTCAGGAAAATGTCTGCCAAACACCCAAATCTATTAACGCTAGTTTATCTGTTGATTTTTTTTTAAGTAAAAAATGGTATTTCATGAAAAAAGCAACTATGTAATACAGCTTTTAATTGAGTCATACAAGTGCTTTTTCTCAGCACAACAATTATACTTCAGTATGCAGGAGAACCTCAGGCCCTCTTTGCGCATTGACAATACGGAGCTTCTGATACTCGCCCTCAATCCTGCTCCACATCTCAGTTAATGACAACTCCCTCCATCCAGTGGCTCAGGCCAAAATTCTGGGGCTCATTCATGCTTCCCCTTTCCCTCTCACACCCCACATTCAACCCATCAATAAATCCTATTGATTCTACCTTTAAAATATTTCCAAGCTCAAACATTTCTCTCCATCTGCACTGTCACTGCCTTGCTCCAAACACCATCATCTCTTAGCTGGGTTATTGTTTTTCCTGCTTCTGCTCTCTGTCCCCTTCAATCCAATTTCTACGTTCAGCAAGAGTCCTGTCTTTTAATATGTAATCAGATCATATCACTGTGCTATTCAAAAACTGGAAGCTATCCAGGGGCTTCCCATCTACCTCAAAGTCCTTGTAATGACCTTAGAGGGACGGCGTGATACACTACCACACACCTCTCTGACCTGGCCTCCCATTTCTTTCCCCTCTCCCTACCTTCCCCATGGGCCTCCTCGCTGTTGCTTGAACATGCCAGCCACGTTCCCCCATCAGACTTCTACCTCTCTGTCTAGAATTCTCTTTTCCCAACTGTCCACATATACAGCTTATTCCTTCACTGCCTTCAGGCATTAACTCAAATGTTGCTTTCTTAAGGGGCCTTCCCTGGCCACCCTGTCAACCTCACCTCTCCACACACACTGTACCCATCCTTCCCTAGTTTACATTTCTGCCTTAGCATTTATCACTGACACGGTTCATAGTGTACTGATTTCTTGTGTGTACTGTCTCCCTCCTCTAGAAGGTAAGCTCCATGAGGGCTGAGATGTGTGTCCCCCTCTTAGCCCTGTAGCCTACTATCTGGAATAGTGCCTGGCTCCTAGTAAGAACTCTATATTTATTGAATGAATGAAGAGGTGCATCAACTTTCTGAAATTCAAAAGGATAATGTTTTGACTCCCTTGAAGTTTTTTTGGTAAAGCAATAAACATATCAACTCTTTTACCCATCAGATTAGCAAGAGATCAGAAGTCTGACAATAGTGTTGCTGAGAAGTCTCACAGGCTTCTGGAAGCAGTGCAAGTTAGACGGTACCCGGCAACCTCCGATAGAGTTAAAGATGCATATATTGTAGTTCCCAGGATTCCACTCCTAGGTATTTGCCAATAAAGATGCATATATTGTACTTCCCAGGATTCCACTCCTAGATATTTGCCAGGGGAAAATCTTCCAACAAATGCAGAAGCAACCGTGTTCAAAATGTTCATCATGGCAATGTTTATAACAGCAAAAATTTATAAATAACCTAAATGTCCATCAATGAGGGAATGCATAAATTGTGAAATAGTTATAAAATGGGATGCCATATAGTTCTTGAAATGTATGAATTCAACTGATATGTACAAACCCCAAACTATAATACTAGAACTAAAAAAAAAAAAAAAAAAGCAAGTGATAGCTTAAGTGTAGGGCAGTGCCATTGGTATACACTTGAACTTTCACAAAACAATTGTATCTACTGTTGTGGACACACATAAATGGTATGAAAGTATAGAAGCATGGATGGGAAGGAACCACACCAAGTTCAGGACAGAAGTTACCTCTGGGGTAGCGGAAGAGGGAGCAGGGGAACTGGAGTGAACAGAGAGACCAAGGGAACTTCGACTGTATCTGCAACATTTCATGTTTTAAAGGAAGAAGTTCTGAAGCAAATATGGCAAAATGCTACTATTCATTAAATCCAGATGGTGGTTTTTATGACTGCTTGTTATCTTATTCTCTGAACCACTTCATATGTTTGATCTTTTTCATAATTTAACAATAGTTTTAAAGGGGATAAAAACATGATATCTTGAGTAATGAAGGAAAGATTAATGATTGTAAATTAAGCCTCGGGGCTTTTAGTAACAGGTTAAAGCACTAAAAGCTGGAAATCCATTATTTATAGACTTTAAAAAGAAAACAATTTTAAAATGTTTACATCTACTGGGACTCATTCTAAGGGTAGAAGCAACTTGACTAAGGGTAGTTTTTAAACTAGCTTGTTCTCCCTGAGCTTTAACTGTTTTTAGCCTTTGCTATGAACTAGAGAGAATTCTGGAGAATGAAACGCAAAGCCCTCGCATGGCCTGTTACATGGGAGAAAGACCAAACCTTTCGATCTATACTTCGTGGCTCCAAAACAAAACCAATCAGATAAATTCCAGAGGCGGCTCAGAACAAAACCAACAGGGAAAGTAGTAGAAATAGAGTAGATAAGACTACCATGTTTTCTTCCTCCCATGTCTTTCATAATTACAGGCCACTGTTTACTAACAATAGCCCATGTTATTTATGCACGGCTTTGTCTCCAGATCCATTAGCAAGATACCACCCTGACACTACAAGGTAGGTATCTTTTCTTTTCTTTTTTCTAAATAAATTTATTTATTTTATTTATTTATTTTTTTGGCTGTGTTGGGTCTTCCTTGTTGCGCACCAGCTTTCTCTAGTTGCGGCGAGCGGGGGCTACTCTTTCGTTGCGGTGCGCGGGCTTCTCATTGTAGTGTCTTCTCTTGTTGCAGAGCACGGGCTCTAGGCGCATGGGCTTCAGTAGTTGTGGCCTGCAGGCTCAGTAGTTGTGGCGCACGGGCTTAGCTGTTCCACAGCATGTGGAATCTTCCGGGACCAGGGCTCGAACCCGTGTCCCCTGCATTGGCAGGCAGATTCTTAACCACTGCACCACCAGGGAAGTCCGGCAGGCGGATTCTTAACCACTATGCCACCAGGGAAGCCCCAAGGTAGGTATCTTGAATTGAACCTTTGCAATCCATGTATAAAGACAAATAACCATTACTGTTGAAGGGAAAGTACCCCAAAGTACCTATAATTTCTGTCTCAGGGCCCCATATTGGACAGGATTTCCAATGGGCATGAGGTCCAAACTCCTACTAGCCACTTTAGGAAGCTTATGAAACCTGAGACCCAGATTTTACTCTACACCTGTCTCAGCAACACAAATAGATGACTCTGTACATGCACTCAAGTAATTTTTTCCCCTGCTAATAGTGATGAGAAGTGTTTGCATTCAAATCACTTCCACAAAAACTGAGTTAGCATAAGCCTGGGGCAGGCAGGGGGAGGAGGGAGAACATGTTTAAAACATCACCAAAGGTTATAGATGCTCAATGAATTTCATTATTCAAGGAAGTCATGGATTTATCAGGAGAAAAAGGGGGAAGCCAGAACTAAGTGTGGTAGATCTACCCAAATTTCTTGAAAAAAAAAACAAAAACATTATCCTCTGAACTTAACCTCTATGTAAATCTCGACAAGCACTTTTTAAAATAAAATATAAAATAACAGAGTAGAAAATATTAAAGTACACCATACATAAAGGAAAGTATTATTTCATAAAAAGTTTGTTCAGATAAATGTACATTTACATCTTCATGTATATTGGGTCATGATATAAAATATGTATATGTCTTACTAAAGATTGTAGTCAAAACCTCTTGAGAACAACTGCTCTATAACAATCCTATCTTACTTAGGGTTTTGGATTAGAGAGACACAAACACTAAGCAAATAGACAAACACTAGATTGGGGACTAACTAGTCACTCAGAGAAATGCCATCGGTTTATTATTATCATTTTAGGTCTGAGAAATTTTCCCACATCTATGTAAAACAGTATTTATTCAATCATTCAATACATACTGAGCATTTATTCTGTACCTTATACTGTTTTTGGTGCTAATGATACATCAATGAATAAAACATTTAAAAAAAATTCCTACCCTATAAGAGTCTCCTGGTAAAGAGCCAAGAATGCTCCTGGCTCTGGCAGGGGGATGGGAAAAGTAACCATTGTGCTGTATGCCCAGAGTGTTCTCAAACAGCAGCCTTCACTCCAGGAAAAGGACTCTACCAGGACTTATCCCAAGTGCGGGGGAGGAAATTTCCCTGAGGCCCCCTCTAGACTTCTTATCGCACTGAGAAAGGAAAACAGTTCATAAACACTTGTAAAGGTCACAGCCCAGGGACAGAGACCCACTAAAAGACTGAGATTTAATCATAAAATTATAAAATGCTTTCCCTCTCCCATACTCTGCCACCATATCGAGGGTCCAATAAAATAACAGTGGATTACAGCTGAAAGAGCTAAAAGGTGTATACTCTATTTAAGAAAGAGTTCTTAGGGAAGACCAGAGATTACAGGGGAGACAAAAACAAGGATACTAGCATAATTTGAGGCCTCTGGTACCTACAATTACATCAATCATTAAACACAAGCCAACTCCTAGCCAGATTACACAAAACTCCCAACTAGATAAAGGCCTATTCACCTCAGTTCCTATTACCTAATACATCCTGCCTGGCTTTCAGTTAGAAATTATAAGTTATGCTAAAACGTAAGAAAAAATAGTGTGAAGAGACAAAGCAAGCATCAGAATTAGACTCAGATATGACAGACTTTGGAATTATGAGACAGGGAATTTTAAATAACTATGATTAATATGTTAAGTGCTCTAATGGAAAAAGTAGACAACATATAAAAACAGATGGGTAATGTAAGCAGAGACATGGAAACTCTGAGAAAGAATCAAAAGAAAATGCAGAACATGGTAACAAAAATGAAGAACGCCTTGATGGGCCCATGAGTAGACTGGATGTGGCTGAGGAAAGAATCAGTAAGCTTGAAAATATATTAACAGAAACGTCCCAAACTAAAATGCAAAGAGAAAAAAAGAATTAAAAAAAAAAAGAAAATACAGAACTGCCAAGAACTGTGGGACAATTTCAAAAGGTACAAAATACACATGACTGGAATATCAGAAGAGAGAACAGAGCAAAAGAAATATCTGAAGTAATATGGTCAACAATTTCCCAAAATTAACGACATAACACCAAATAATAGATCCAGGAAGCTCACAGAACATCAAGCAGGATGAATACAAAAATCAAAAAATAAACTTAAAAAAGAAGCAAGGAGAGAGTGCAGTGAAATATTTAAAGTGTTAAAAGAAAAAACCCGGGACTTCCCTGGTGGTCCAGTGGTAAAGACTCCGCGCTCCCAATGCAGGAGGCCTGGGTTCGATCCCTGGTCAGGAAACTAGATCCCGCATGCACACTGCAGCTAAAGATCCTACATGCCACAACCAAAGATCCCGCACGCCGCAACGAAGATCCCGAGTGCCGCAACTAAGACCTGGTGCAGTCAAATAAATAAATAAATATTTTTAAAAAGAAAAAAGAAAAAACCCACCAACCCAGAATTTTGTATCCAATGAAGTTACCCTTTAAAAGTGAAGGAGAAAAAAAGACTTTCTCAAACAAAAACCTGCCCTGCACGAAATGTTGAAAAGAAGTTCCTCAGAAAGAAGGAAAATGATATAGGTCAGAAACTTCTACCTACACAAAGAAAAGAGCATGGCAGAAGGAATAAATGAAGCTCCAACCACTGGCTTCTTTATACAGTAAAAGACTAATGCTTAGGGGAACGGCATATGTGGGAAGCGGATGCCAAATAGGGAACAGACAAGAGAACTAGAGAGGTGACGAGAGGTATGGGGAAACACCATGCAGTGAAAGAACACAGGAATTTGGGAGGGGGTTGGAAGTAGAAATGTTGAACATTGTGGACAAGGCAAGTCTCACTGAGAAGGTGACTTCTGAGCAAAGATCTGACGCAGGAGAAGGAGGGAACTGAGGATATCTGTGTTAGAACATTCCAGGCAGATAAAAGGGCAAGAGCTAAAGCTCTTGAGATGGTTGCATGTCTTGAAAGTGTAAGGAACGAAAGGGGGCCAGCGTGTGCGGCTGGAGGGCAGTGAAAGAGGAGGAGGAAGATAGTGATAAGAGATGCACCTGGAGAATTCCCTGGCAGTCCAGAGGTTAGGACCGTGTGCTTTCACTGCAGGGGCCATGGCTTGGATCCCACAAGCCACATGGTGCAGCCAAAAATTTTAAAAATTAAGAAAAAAAAAAGATGCAACTGAACTTATCCTGTTAGGTAAAGTCATCCTTAATGAACTATGAAATGCCTTGGAGCAGTGGTCCTCAATTCTTTCTACACATTTGAATACCTGGAGAGCAATAAAAACAAAATGAAACAAAAAAAAGCCCCACTGACAACCAAACCCTAACCTCAGAGATTCTCATTGGATTGGTCTGGAGTGGGCCGGGGACAGCTGTGTTATTTAAAAGCTACCCAAATGATTCCAAAGTGAAGTTGTGGTGAGAACCACTGGATCAGTGTTACTGAATCAGCTGAGGCTTCAACTAATTTGACTGCACTGAAAGTAGGACTTTACCTCTGTCAGAAGGCTCAAGGTTAAACTAAAATTATGTCCCAAAATTGCAAATGAAAAAGTGGGGGGAACTTCCTGGTGGTCCAGTGGTTAAGAATCCACCTTCCAATGCACTGGATGCGGCTTCAATCCCTGGTCGGGGAACTGAGATCCCACATGCCGCAGGGCAAATGAGCCCACGTGCCACAACTACTGAGTCCTTGCGCCGCAACTACAGAGCCCACATGCTCTGGAGCCCGCACACCACAACTACAGAGCCCGCATGCCACAACTACTGAGCCCACACGCCACAACTAGAGAGCCTGCATGCCACTCTGAGCCCGCACACTCTGGAGCCCGCATACCACAACTAGAGAGAGGCCCGCGAGCCGCAAATGAAGAGCTGGCACGCTGCAACAAAAGATCCCACTTGCCACAACTAAGACCCGACGTAGCCAAAAAAAAAGAAAAAGAAAAAGTGGGGTGATATGTAACTCTAGGAACAGAATACAGTGGAGGAGCTGTTCCAGGAGTGGTTCCAAGGAGACTAAGTATTGCACCACCTTCCTTGATGCCAACTTTTCCCACAGAGAGTCTTCCAGGGGCTCTCAATGAACATGACAGATTAAACACCTATATTTATCTCTGCTCCCTTCTCAAACCCCAACAAAATGTCAGGAAAGAAACACAAAGAATGTAAACCCACTAAAAAAGAATGGAAAAGGAAACAACAGAGATGGCAGCAACATTTTGGAAAGTGGCAAGTGAGTCAAAACTGAAATCTAACTGCCTGCGATGGGGGAAGTGGGGTTAAAAACAGGAGGGCTGGTAAAAACCTGCATGGAAAAGAGTGCCAGACTCCAGTCCCCACCCACTTCAGCTAGGCACTCATCCCTCCCTAATCCCAAACAGAGAGTTAAATTTTAATCTCTGGATAGGTTAAATCAGACCTGAGAACTTAAGGCATGGTTGAGAGTAGGGATAAGGCACCATATTGATCCAGGGAGATAAGAGAAAGTCTATATCATGAACTATGAGAGGTTTCCCCACCCCCACTTACCTTCCCTCATTTGGGTCCTAGCACGCTTAAGCATACACAACTGTGGAGAGACTCAGACATAAAAGCCAAATATCAAAACAAAGAGGATAAAAAAGAACTCATTGGATAAGCTGATCCTCAAATTCATAAGGAAATGCAAAAGACCCAGAATAGCCAAAATATCTTGAAGAAGAAAGTCGGAGGCTTCACACTTGCTAATCTCAAAATTTACTACAAAGCCACAGTAATCAAGACCGTGTGGTACTGGTATAAGGAAAGACATACAGAGCAATGGTATAGAACTAAGAGTCCAGATACAAACCTGTTGCAGGAAGGGGGACCCCTTCCAGGGCCCGAGAGAGGACTCTTGTCTCACACTCGGAAATGAATTGTCCAAGGAGAAACAAGTGCTGACAAAGCAAGAGACTTTATTGGGAAGGGGCGACCGGGTGCACAGCAGCAGGGTAAGGGAACCCAGTAGAACTGCTCTGCCACATGGTTCATAGTCTCAGGTTTTATGGTGATGGGGTTAGTGTCCAGGTTATCTCTGGCCAATCACTCTGACTCAGGGTCCTTCCTAGTGGCACACACATCGCTCAGCCAAGATGGATTTCAGTGAAAAGGAAGAATCCTTCTCACTAGAATCCAGAAGGGAGGTTGATAGGACATATGGACTGGAGTCTCCTCTCTCCTTTTGACCGGTTGCTGGTAGCTTGTTAGTTCCATGTTTCTTACCAGGACCTCCTATTGTAAGATAACTCAGGCAAGTGGTTACTACTGTGCCTGGCCAGGGTGGGCAGTTTCAGTCAGCGGTTCCCTTAACAATCCCACACTGATGTTCAAGTGATTTTAGACACAAGTGCAAGATACAGTAAGTCCCCTACATACAAATGAATTCTGTTCCGAGAGCACGTTCGTAAGTCCAATTTGTTCATAAGTCCAATTTGTTCATAAGTCCAACAAAGTTAGCCTAGGTACCCAACTAACACAATCAGCTACATAGTACTGTACTGTAATAGGTTTATAATACTTTTCACACAAATAATACATAAAAAACAAACAGACACAAAAAATAAAGAAAACATTTTTAATCTTACAGTACAGTAATCTTACAGACAGACACGTGAACTAACTTACATGACTGGACATGCAAACGCACGTTTGCATCTTTGAAAGTTCGCAACTTGAAGGTTCGTATGTAGGGGACTTACTGTAATTCAATGGGAAAAGAACAATAGTCTTTTCAACATATGGTGCTGGGGCAACTGGATATGCATGTGTAAAGGAAGGAAGTTGGACCCCTCCCTCAGACCTTAGACAAAAATGAACTCAAAATGGATCAAAGACCAAAATATAGGAGCAACTATAGAAGAAGCAATTGGTGTAAATCTTCATGACTTTATCTTTTTTTAATTTTATCGAAATATAATTAATTCCATGACTTTATATTAAGAGATAGTTTCTTAGATATGATAGGAGAAACACAAACAATGGAAGAAAAACTAGATAAATTCAACTTCATCAAAAATTTAAAATGGGGCTTCCCTGGTGGCGCAGTGGTTGAGAGTCCGCCTGCTGATGCAGGGGACACGGGTTCATGCCCCGGTCCGGGAAGTTCCCACATGCCGCGGAGCGGCTAGGCCCGTGAGCCATGGCCACTGAGCCTGCGCGTTCGGAGCCTGTGCTCCACAACAGGAGAGGCCACAACAGTGAGAGGCCCGTGTACCACAAAAAAAAAAAAAAAAAAAAAGGCAAAAGATTTAAACAGACATTTCTCCAAAGAAGATATACAAATAAACAATAAGCATATGAAAAGATGCTCAAACACCATTAATCACTAGAGAAATGGAAATTAAAACCACAGTGAGATACCACTTCACACAAACCAAAATGGCCAAAACCAAAAAGCATACAATAATAAGCACAAGCGAGAACTTGGACAAATTGAAATCCTCATACGCTGCAGGCAAGAAATGAAAAATGGTGAGCAGCTTTGGAAGAGTTTGTTCAAAAAGTTAAACACAGAATTACCATTAAGACCCAGCCATTCCATTTTTAGGTATACACCCAAACGAACTGAAATGTGTCCACACAAAAATTTGTACACAAATGTTCATAGCAGGATTATTTGTAGTAGTTACAAAGTGGAAACAACCCAAATGTTTATCAACTGATAAATGGATAAACAAAATGTAGTATATCCATAAAGTGGTATATTATTTGGCCATAAAAAGGAACGAAGTACTGTTTCATGCTGCAATATGGATGAACCTTGAAAACATTATGCTAAGTGAAAGAAGCCAGAACAAAAGACCCAATTATCATATTTCATTTATATGAACTATCTAGAATAAATAAACCCACATAAACAGTAAGTAGATTAATGGTTGTCCAGGGCAGAGGGTTGGGGGTCGGAGTGACCGTTAAGGAGTACACGTTTTCTTTTGGGTGATGAAAATATTCTGGGATTAGATAGTGATGATGGTTGCACAACTTTGTAAAAAATACTAAAATCCACTGAGCTGAACATTTCAAACTGGTGAATTTTAAGGTATGTGAATTATATTTCAATTTTTTTAACTCATAGTTAAATGTAACCGTGGTCAGAGAAAACCTCAAAACAATTCAGAGAGATAAGAGAAAATGTTTCATCCATGAAACAAAAACAGAATGTAATTTTAAAGGAAGAAAGGAAGGGAGAGAGGGAAGTTGGTTGGTTGATTCAGAGAATAAGCAAATGCTCTTGGAAAGGACAGATCTCATAGCAGAAATGAAGTTGATAAAGTGAGGACATATTCTAAGAAATAGAACCAAAAGAAAAAGAAGATGGTAGATAGGAGAGAAAAGACTTTTTTTTTAATTCTTCCTTTTTGTTTTCTTTTTTTTTTTTTTTTGGCCATGCAGCTTACAGGATCTTAGTTCCCCGACCAGGGATCAAACCTGGGCCCACAGCATTGGAAGCTCGGAGTCCTAACCATTGGACCACCAGGGAATTCCCAAGACTTTTTTAAAATAGTAGATTCATTTAAAATGTCCAATGTCTGACTTAGTCCAGAAATAGAAAAGAGGACAAAAAGAAAGACAGCAAAGAAACGTTACAGATTTTTCTTAAGCTGAAGGATATACATTTCTAGACAGAAAGAACCTGAGTGCCCAGAACAATGAATGAAAAACAAAAACAAAAAAACACACTAAGATAAAACGTCATGAAAGTTCAAAACACGAGAACAAAGAGTATACACGCTTCCAGCCACATTTACAAAGAACAGGAATCAGAATGGCATCAGACTTCACAGTACTACTGGATGCTAGAAGACAATGCAATGCTTCACATTTCAGATAAAATTATTTCCAATTATTAAATAAAATGATTAATCCCAATTTATAATTAAAATGATTTCCAATCCAGAATTCCATAACCATCAGTCAAGCATGACAGGAAAACAATGATATTTTCAGCTTCGTAACGTGTCAAAAAAATTGCTTCCAAAGCTCATTTTCTTATGAAGCTACTGAAAGATACGCTCTAGGGGAGTAAATGAGAAAGTTGGAGGACAGTGTGTATTCACATGGGAGAGGCAAAAGGAATTCCCAGATTAACGATGAAGAGAAATCCCAAGGCATTACTGTCCATTAGCCTAGAGAGCAACCAGTCCAGATGAGAGAGTTCATAAGACGTGTCATCTTTAGATGAAAGAAAAAAACTGACAAAATAGATTAGATGAGGCATCTGATTGCACTGAAAGAAGTATTATTTTAGCTCTATCAGAATGTTTGGGGCTGAGGTAGTGATAGGTACACAGAAAATTATGCGAATGAAAAAATCAGGAAATAAACAACTCTAGTAAAAACAAAAGCTATTATGAGAAAGGAAATGTAATCCTAATACACAGTGTGGCTCAGCTGTGAATAATATTTATAATCAAAATAGCATGAACAATTTAATCAAAACTTGTGATATGGCTGTAATCAGAAGGTGGGGGTAGAAGAGTACATTTGTGGAGACTGGCCAGAAAGAGAGCTCAGCATCCATCCTCAGTGGTTAAAAGGCAACAGATAAAACTGACAAGCTAAGAAATGATGGTGTACGGATGCCATTTAGAGAAGCAGAAGTCTATACCAGAAAAGAGCTCAAAGAGTTAAAAAGCAATAGATAAGGGCTTCCCTGGTGGCCCAGTGGTTGAGAGTCCGCCTGCTGATGCAGGGGACATGGGTTCGTGCCCCGGACCGGGAAGATCCCACATGCCGCAGAGCGGCTGGGCCCGTGAGCCATGGCTGCTGAGCCTGCACATCCGGAGGCTGTGCTCCTCAACGGGAGAGGCCACAACAGTGAGAGGCCCGCGTACCACAAAAAAAAAAAAAAAAAAACCAATAGATAAAACTGACAAGCTACACTATTTACAATAGCCAAGACATGGAAGCAGCCTAAATGTCCATTGACAGATGAATGGATAAAGAAGATGTGGTACATATACACAATGGAACGTTACTCAGCCATAATAAAAACGAAATAATGCCATTTGCAGCAACATGGATGGATCTAGAGATTATCATACTAAATGAAGTAAGTCAAACAGAGAAAGACAAATATCATATGATATCACTTACATATGGAATCTTTTAAAATGATATAAATGAACGTATTTACAAAACAGAAACAGACTCACAGAGATGGAAAACAAACATGGTTACCAAAGGGGAAAGGGCTACGGAGGGAAGGGATTAAATTAGGAGTTTGGGATTAGCAGATATAAACTACTATATACAAAATAGATAAACAACAAGGTCCTACTGTATAGCACAGAGAACTACATTCAATATCTTGTAATAAACTATAATGGAATATATATATGTGTGTGTATATATATAACTGAATCACTTTGCTGTACACCAGAAACTAATAGAACATTGTAAATCAACTATACTTCAATTAAAAAAAAAACTGACAAGCTAAGAAATGATGGTATAAGGATGCCATTTAGAGATGCAGAAGCCTATACCAGAAAAGAGCTCAATGAGTTAAAAGTCATTGACTCTACAGAACAAGAACCAAGAACAAAAGGGAGTGAAACAAGGAAGTGCTGTTGCGTTATGAGCCGTGTAATGCTATTGGACTTTCTAAACTAAGTGCGTGTGTTATTTGGGGCATAAATAAAATTTAAATTCAAGAAAGGAAAAAGGGTCTCTTCAAATCAGGTCATACGATGATGTCCTTATTTAATTTTTACAAGAGCACCCAGTCTACATTTAATTAGTGTAGTGGGTTGAACTGTAGTCCCCAAAAGATATGCCTAGGTGCTTACCCTCTTGGAACCTGTAAATGTGACCTTATTTGGAAATAGATGTAATTACGTTAAAGCTCTCAAGATGAGACCATCCTTTAGGGTGGGCCCAGTGTCCTTATAGGAGACAGAAGAGAGAAGACACAGACACAGGGAAGAAGGCCATGAAGACTTGGACTGAAGAAATTCCCTGGGTGTCCAGAGGTTAGGACTCGGCACTTTCACAGCCATGGCCCGGGTTCAATCACTGGTCAGGGAACTAAGATCCCGCAAGCTGTGCGGCCAAAAAAAAAAAAAGACTGGGGCTGAGATTTGAGTCTCACAACCTCAAACCCACAAATGCCTAGAGCCACTACAAGAGGCAAAGCAGGATTTCTCCCCCAGTGCGCAGAAGGATCTCAGTTCTGCTGACACAGTTGACACTTTGATTTCAGACCTCTGGCCTCCAGAACTATACAGGAACAAATTTCGGTTGTTTTAAACCACCAAGTTTGTGATAATTTGTTACACACAGGAGGAATTGGAAATTAACATGATTAAGGACAAAGGCTTTTGAAAGATGTGGATTTCATGACAGCAAGCTGAAACTGAAAAGCCTCTTCCAACAACACATCCTTGGGGCACTAGATTTCCATATCCACCTGGACCCAGGTCCGGCTGTAACCTCCCTTAAGAAATAGCCCCTGCAGGGATTTCCCTGGTGGTCTGGGGGGTAAGACTCCACGCTCCCAATGCAGGTGGCCTGGGTTCGATCCCTGGTCAGGGAACTAGATCCCACATGCATGCTGCAACTAAAAGATCCTGTGTGCCGCAACTATAGACCCAGTGCAGTCTAAATAAATATTTTTTTAAAAAAACAATAATAATATTCCATTTGTAAGGACAGACCACATTTTGTTCATCGATTCATCAGTCAATGGACAACTCAACATTTGTCTTATTAGGACGGGTTTTCCTTTTTTTTTTTTTTTGCGGTACGCGGGCCTCTCACTGTTGTGGCCTCTCCCATTGTGGAGCACAGGCTCTGGACGCACAGGCTCAGCGGCCATGGCTCACAGGCCCAGCCGCTCCGCGGCATGTGGGATCTTCCCGGACCGGGGCACGAACCCATGTCCTCTGCATTGGCAGGCGGACTCTCAACCACTGCGCCACCAGGGAAGCCCCCCCCTTTTTTGGGGGGGGGGTTGATTCTTTTTTGTTGTCGTTGGCTGAGCCACGCGGCTTGCAGGATCTTAGTTCCCCGACCAGGGACTGAACCCAGGCCACCACGGTGAAAGTGCCGAGTCCTAACCACTGGACCTCTAGGGAGTTTCCAGGATGGGTTGATTCTTGAAGCCAGGGGACTATAACGGTCAAGGGCACCTTCAGCAAGAGGGCAGCCAGCCTTCTGACTGTACCTTTTCCAGACCCCTTTGATTCACCTCATCCAGTCCTGAGCCACGGTCAGTCTTTCAACAGATGCTCATAGACCCCACTCTGTGCCAGGCCCTGGAAATACAAAGCAGAATGCCACGGGGCCCCTGCCCTCTGGGAGTTCAGATATCTTACTCTAAGAGTCCCCCATTAAATAAATCCTCGAAGAGCTTCTGGCAAGAGAAAGCAAACACATGTCAGATTTAGCAAGTGACAGTTCTTGCAAAATCTGAAGTACCTGATTATTCTTATCACCCAACTTCGGCAAGAACCTTTCAGACCCGTAAATCTTTTGGAAACAAATAGGCTTCACCAGTCACTAACCATTGAGTGGCACTGGACAAGTTACTTCTCATCCTCTCTAAATTTCAGTTTCCTCATCTGTGACATGAACCTAATGATAGCACTACCTTATAAGATTATCGTAGGGAATAAATGAGTTCAGGTAAAGCAGCCAGCAAATACTAAGTGCTCTTCAAGTAGTACTACAAGCTAAACTTGTTCTTCTTGATGCTGAAATTCTAGGCTCTGAGATTCCTGAAATTCTTGACCCAGCTTTGAGTCAAGAAATCACTGAACACTGATCTTGAGACGAAAGAACCTGTGTAGCAGATGAGGCAGGGAAGAGCAAAAACGACTCACCAGCACCAAGAGTTTATTTTTAATTAGGCCACTGTGGAAACAGGCAGTGCTTCTTATTTATAAGTACAGATCCACCCTGTATCCACTTCTTGAAAGATGCGGATGAGAAGGGTCTGTTCAAAAGATTCTTCCTTCCCTCCACCCTCTCATGCTTTTCCAACGCTAATGCTTCTTTCTCCGCCTCTTTCCTCTGTTCAGCATTGAGTTACCTTCCATTCCCCGAAGGCCCATATTGAAAAACAATCAAACAGAACTGAAGTTGGCCAAATGCCATCTGTACAAAGACCAAGCACATAAGAAGAGAGGGAGGGAGGGACATGGGAAGTCACAGCATTGGAAGCGCAGTGGAATTATAAGCTAGTAATAAAAGAGACTGGGGAGTTCTCTGGTGGCCTAGAGGTTAGGATTCTAGGCTTTCACTGGCATGGCCCGGGTTCAATCCCTGGCTGGGGAAGTGAGGTCCCGCAAACCGCACGGCACAGCCAGAAAAAAAAGAAAAGAGAGAGAGAGACTGGAAAGCAGTTCTAAGGACAAAACAGGAAGCAAAAGGCATGGGTGACACAGAGAGAAAGAGGACCTGCCCTAGGTCAGGGCTGCCAAGTCTTGATATTCGGTATATTCCTAGAAATGGTGATTAACACTTGACTGAAAGCACTGAATGTTTGTTTTCAAGCTGCTGGGGCTGAGGCAGGAACAGGGGACTACAACCTTCTCAAAAAGATTCAGTTGGGGGCTTCCCTGGTGGCGCAGTGGTTGAGAGTCCGCCTGCCGATGCAGGGGACACAGGTTCGTGCCCCGGTCCGGGAAGATCCCACATGCCGCGAAGCGGCTGGGCCCGTGAGCCATGGCCGCTGAGCCTGCACATCCGGAGCCTGTGCTCCGCAGCGGGAGAGGCCACAATGGTGAGAGGCTCATGTACCACCAAAAAAAAAAAAAAAAAAAAGATTCAGTTGGCTCTTTTTAAGAGAAACAAGATCTTCCCTTTTGTCCCTACCTCTCAGAAATTCCAGAGTCTATAATAGTCTGAAGCAACCCAAAGTCACTCACTGACTTGATTCCAGTGGAAGGTGATGTTCATGCAACCACTACTGCATATCTTACTGACAGAAGCATCAGATCTGGGCTCAGAAGACTAAGGTTCAAATGCCAGCTCCTCCATCTCTTAGCTACGTGACCTCATGCGCAGGTCACTTCACCACAGTGAGGTTGTTTGTTTTAAGTCTATAAAACAGCAGGATGCCTGGCAACAACATACATTCAATAATGTTAGGTAGAACCAATATTTTAAACATTAAAAAGCCATTACCCATCCTTCCAAGCTGTCTCTTTCCCATCCTTCTTGGAGGTCTCTAAATTGGTTGCCAACCCAGAAAGCCTGACGAATTCCAGAAACTGGGACTTATATTGATTTCAGTGGCACTACAAAGATGCACGCTTGGAAGAGTAGCCTCCTTAGGAAGAAAAGAGACCCATTAGCTTGTGGTTTTCAAAACGGTCTTTAAATGAAAAGTGAAAAGGAGAGAAAACAAAGTTCCCCAAGATATAATGCAATGCTATACTTAAAATACCTACTAGTATAACAGTATAAACTGAGATTTTTGTCTCAAAATTGAACTTCTAGCACTCCTCTTGGCTATGTATCCACAGTATGCCCTAAGTGACCTCGCTCAGTCTCTTAGCTCTAAATATCAGCTTCCACATGTACATCCCCAGCCCAGCCCGGCTCCAGACTTCCCTATCTAACTGCCCATGACACCTTCACTTGTTTTTCTACTGGGCACTTTACAATCAGTGCGAAAGAAATTCAGCCCCAGCCCTGTTCCTCCTACAGTCTTCCCGTTTCAGTTAACGGCAATTCCATTCTTCCAGGTGTTCATGCCAAAGATTGCAGCGTTGCCGTGACTCCTTTCTTCCTCTCACATCCCACCTCCATACACCCTGTTGGCTGTACTTCAAAATATACCCAGGGCCCAACCGCTGCTGGCCACCTCCATCACTACCACCCAGGCCATCCTTCACCTGGATCACGGCAGGAGCCTCTCAACTTGTCTCCCTGCTTCTACTCCTCACTCCTCTTTGCTTTCTCCACAAGGCAATCAGAGTAAGCCTGTTAGAAGGCAGGATGAAACATGTCCACTCCACTGCTCAAAACCCTCCAATGGCCCAACTCACTCTGAGGGAAAATCAACATCCCCACGAGAGCCTGCAAGGCCCCCACAACTGTCCATCTCTCCCTTACCCCCAACGCCTCTCTGACCTCATCCTCTCCATCCCCCCTTCACCACCCCCTCCAGCCACACCGGCCTCCAGGCAGGTCCACTAACCTGCCAGGGGTGGCCCTTCCTTCGGGCTTTTGAACTTGCTCTTTCCTCTGCCTGGACCACTGTGTCCCCATTTAGCCACATGGCTCATTTTCTCACCTCCTTCAGATTTTTGCTCAACCGTCACCTTCTCAGGAAGACTTTCTAAGGACCCTCTTCAAAACCACAATGCCAGCCAATAACCCACATCCTGCCTCCCTCCTTTATTACAATGTAATGTGCATTTTTCTTGGTTATTTTGTTTATTGTGCCTTTCCCCACTAAAATTTAAGATCCACAAGGGCAGGGGTTTTTGCCTTCCTTGTATACTATAGTCCTGGTGTTCATAATAGCACTGTCCAATATAATTTTTAATTTTTCTAGGAAACATTTTAAAAACTAAATAGGGGACTTCCCTGGTGGTGCAGTGGTTAAGAATCCGCCTGCCAATGCAGGGGACACTGGTTCAAGCCCTGGTCTGGGAAGATCCCACATGCCGCGGAGCAACTAAGCCCATGCGCCACAACTACTGAGCCTGCACTCTACAGCCTGTGAGCCACAACTACTGAGCCCACGTGCCCCAGCTACTGAAGCTCGCGTGCCTAGAGCCCGTACTCCGCAACAAGAGAAGCCACCGCAATGAGAAGCCAGCGCACCGCAATGAAAAGTAGCCCCCACTCGCTGCAACTAGAGAAAGTCCACACGCAGCAACAAAGACCCAAGGTGGCCTAAAATAAATAAATAAATAAATTTAAAATAGGTACAGCTAAAAAAAAAAAAAAAAATAGGTACAGCTTTAAAAAAATTTTTTTTTAAAAAAATAAAAACTACAGAGGAAATTTCAATTCTATTGTATTTAACCCAATAAACTTTAAATGTTATGATTTATAGCATATATTTGTCATTTATTATGATATTTTAAACAATCAAGGAGATAGTTTACCTCTTTTTTTTTTTCATATTAAGTCTTCAAAAATCTGGTGTGTATTTTATACTCATAGCCTACCCCCAGTGTTCAACACTGGAAAGTGACCACCATACTGGACAATGCAACTCTAGAACAATGCCTGGTAGAGAGTAGGTACTTATAAATATTCATTGAATGAAAAAATGTTTTCCCAGGAAGAGGCAGCTATGATATAGCATAGGATTTTCTAAATTTCAGTTACACTCCATATTCACAATTTTTGCTGTAACCTGTACTATTTTTCCCTTAAAATGTCATACTTTGTCCACTTGAAAAAATATTTTAAAATAAAACTTTATGTTGCCTCTATAAATGGAAAAGAATGGGTCTAAGGATAAAATGCCGGGGCGTGAGTCCCTACTCAATCACTCACTACTTCCAGACTCTAAAGCGAGGACTTCACTAAGCCTCAGTTTCTTCATCTGCAGAATAGGGACAATTCCAACCTTCACAGGATCATGGTGAAGATTAAATGAGATGCTGTCATAAGCTCTTTACAATTAGGAAAGTAGTCATTAAATAAAGGAGACTGAGAAGCCAACCCAAGCCTTTTCCTCATGACTGTCATGTTCACATGGACCAATAACAGAAAATGGCAAGCTTGTCTGACAAGAGAAGAGCTAAGACTCAGGTTCAAATCTCTTGTCCTCCACTTACAGGTCTGTGACCTTTAGAAATTCATTTATTCACCAAACACCAAGTGCCCACAACATGACAGGCACTAGGCTAGGAGCCAAATAAGTCAAATAAGATATGAACCCTGCCCTTGAGGAATTTGCAGTCTAGCAGGGAGAAAGAGACCAGCAGACAAGAAAAAGCAAACAACTGTCAAAAAATCAAGTCATCTCTCTTAGGTCTGTTTGTTCACTGTGAAATGGGAATAACACCTTCCCAATCTAACTCACAGAGCTGCCACAAAAATCAATTTTTAAATGTTTGTCAAGTACTCCAAAAACCTGAACTCATTATACATTAGCAAAGTACTTTTCTTTTTCCTACTTGTAACCCAAAACAACTCCGGCTCCTGCAAATGTCCAGTTTGAACATTCACTCCAATTGTACCACATCTGTGAAATTCATTCCACTTTTGCAAATGTTAGTAAACATACAGAAAAAGAGGATAAACAGTTTTAGCACAGGTATTTAATCTCAAAATTATGATCCAGGTCACAGTTCTAAGGAACAAAACACAGACCTCTCAGTCAGCTACCTAGGTACAGTTTGTCAAGATAAGCAGTCACATGGTAAAGGAAACTGAATAATTTAAACTGAAGAAAGAGGAAAACTCATGAAGCAGGGTAGGTAGACAGTGTCCAAGGTTACAGCAGTCTCTGCATTGGTGAGGTAATGCTGGGATTAGGTCGTGCTCAACATGGTAGGCTAAAAGTCATTTTACAGCCAGAGCAAAGTGCCCACACTCTTTTTCTTAAGCCTAGAAGTTGATCTGATCTGAGAAAATCTCAAAGAAAGATGATCCCAAGGGCTAGGTTCCCAAGAAGTGGAAACCCTATCCAAGCAGGAGTAACTGGGTGTGACGAAAGCAAGATGATCAAGATTCTGTGATCCTCCCTGAAGTTTAAAAACTGAATGGGACCAAAATCAAAGTCTCGGGTACCAATCATTTACAAAGAGGAAGGAAAGAAAAGACTCTCAGGTGCAGTTCAGCCTGCATCTTCATACTGATTTCTCCTTCTTTCCCCCCATGTCACTCGCCCAATTTCAGGCGACCCATTCCAACTCAGTCCCAAGTCGCCCCTTCCCCTTGTTCCGATCCCTGCACAAAGGTCACTCCTCTTCATCCCTGGCACCTAAGATGCTTTCCCCTTCTGGGAGGACTTGCTGGCCGCCGCACCCATGACTGCCTTCGCGCCCACCTCTGAGCAGCCCCCGCGCACGACCCGCGGCAAGCCCACCCCTCTCGGGCGGGAACCGGGACACCCCTCCTCGGAGGCCGGAACCGCCGCGCCAGGCCCCTCCCACAGGAAGCCGCCGCCCCCCAGCGCCCTGGCCGCGCCTCCCCCGGCCCACCCCGCGCCGCCCGCCACTCTCGGACTTCCCCGCGCCCCCGCCCGCCCGCCGCGCCCCAGAGCCGGTGCTCGCTACCTGCTGCGGCCACAGAAGCGGCGCCCAACTCCTCTCCCACTTCCGCCTTCCACCGCCCGCACTCGGGCCAGGTCACGTGACCACGCGCGGTCACCTGACCCGGAAAAGGCTGGCCGGACCGCAGGTGTGTGCAACCTAGGCCAGGCCTGAGAACCTCTCGCCAGAAGGCCTTCTTATCCTCTGTAGGTTTAAAAGTGGGAGGGGTTTCCACTCGCTAGATGGTCTCCGAGCAATCAAATAAATTGAGGGCTCGCTGAGTTCCAGGCGCTTCATATACTCCTCCCATCAACCCCGAGGGCGGGCCTGTCTTAGCCCCATTTTACAAGTGAGAGGTGTTCAATCAAGTCAGCAGGTATTTACTGAACTCAGGGTTACCATATAAAATACAGGACGCCCGGTTAAATTTGAATTTTAGATAAACAACCATTAATACGTAGGTGTGCCCCAAATATTGCCTGGTACAGTACATGTTTATACTAAAAAACTACTTGTTGTTGATACTCATATTTAATTAGGCATCTTGTGTTTTAATTTGCTATATCTGACGACCCAAAGCCTACTATGTGCCAGGCACGGTTCTAGGCTCTAGAAACACAAAAGTAGCTTTTGTGGAGCGTCCGTTCTTGTGACATGAAACAAAGGCAGAAAGGCTCCAAAACTCTTGCTGGGGGTCCATAAAGTGCCCCACCACACCAGACAATCCCCATTTCCTTAGTATACAGACTAGACAGACCTTTATGAACTAGAAAAAACATTTTAAATCAGTATTCTTTACTGATAGTTGAGAACTTCAGCTTTGACAAGTTGAATGAAGGCTGAATTTTTCACTTTTAATCACCATTAACTAAAATTAATACTAATCACCTAATTAGCTCTAAGCACTGTGCACTAATTATTCTGTTATTTTTGGTTCTTCCAGTTTGGATGGATCTTGTTATGCGTACAAATGAAACTGGTTGAGCATTTAGTAATTCCAAATCCATCCAGGAGATGGCCTTTCAAGGAGCTACAGCTCTCAACACCTTAATTCCTATCTAAAAAACTATTAAAATTTCTCTAGTAACATTGATGGGAGTTGTACTAATTCTCTTTTAGGGGAATTAGGGAAGGCCTCTTTGATTTGGTGGCATTTGAGTAGGTGTTGACCAAAAGGAAAAAAAGGACTAGGCAAGGCAGGCTCTCACTGTGCATTAAAGAAGTAAAAGCTAAATATATACCTGGACCTATAAAGGCCCTAGGTGATACCTCCCACCCCTCCCCTTTGTTTCATCTCATCTCCAACTACTCTTTCACTCAGTACCCTGCTTCAGCCACTCTGGCCTGAGGGCCCTTGGACTGGTTTTTCCCTCTTCCTAGAAAGCTCTTTCCCCAGGTAGTCAGTTGGCTCACCCCCCATCTCTTTCAGATGTTTTCTTAACTGTCCCTTTCAGTGAAGCCTTTCCTGATCACCCTATTTAAAATTGCAACTCATCTCTTCCTTCCCCTCCTACCAGCCCTTTCCTGCTTTATTTTTTCTCTCCATATTTCCTCAGCTTAGCACTATCTGACTTTCATATGAATGTGTGTACGTATGTGTGTGTGTGTATATATATATATATGTATATGTGTGTGTGTATATATATATATATATATATATGTCTGTTTCCCACTACAAAAATTATGAAGACAGGAGCTATAACTCAGCTCTCAAAGCAGTGCCTGGCCCATAGGAGGCCTCTTTAAACAATCTGTTGAATGAATAGACTTCATCAACATTTATTGAGCACTGAACTCATTGCCGAAGGTCCTACAATATAGGAGATTTTTTTTAAGACACAAAAAATCTGAAATATGTCATCATAAAAGTGCCCTGCAAAAGTTAAAAAGTAAATTGAAATGTTCATTTAAGGAGAAAGACCCCTAAAGAAAGACCCCTGATTTCCAACCTACTTAAAGAAGACACACAATTAACTACAATGCAAAGCAGAAGTAATAACTGCTTATTGAGTGATAGAATCAAAATGTCTTAAGTATGGTGAGAAAGAAGGGTTCATATCCGTCCTTGGAGAAAAATCTGATTTGAGTAATGAGGACCAGTTTACAAAGGAAACAATCGAGCTGCTTCTTGGAGACTAAGTACGCAGGGATTGGCCAGCAGAATTTTCAGGCAGAAGAGAAAACAAGGGCAAAGGCAGAGACAAGAAAGTCCAGGACACTCCCAGGAAAGTCCAGAGGAATTCTAGGGATACTTACTGATTTCATGTAGTTTTTCTCTCCCCTACCCCACTGTTAAGCATATAGTTTCATAGCTTGTACATTTTCCAGTCCTGGAAGTGAAGTCAGCTCTTCACTGGCACACAAGACGTTTCTTTCATAAAGGGCCTCACATGTAAAAGTTGTCATTACCTCCAGATAAGTTATACATGGAGTTCTAAATATGTTTGAAAGTGTTAATTTGTTAAGGTAAACTGTTTCAAGTGACCATAATTTCATAATAATGTTTGAGATTTCTTCACTTTTTAAAAAACAAGGAGCTTCAAAAAATTGAAGTGTTTTAGAGTTCACTTCACTTCTGAGAGAACCTGTCCCCAGACACCCTGTGCTACCACAGGCACTACCCTCAACTCCCTGAACACTCCCTTTGGACTTGCATACCTCAATGCTTTTGCCCTACTCATCCTTCAAGATTTGGCTCCAAGGTCATAAGCTCGAAGGTGCCCCTAGACACTACACAAAATATCACTTTGTTCATAACTGTTATATCACCCAAATTGTGGTGGTATAAATTAGCTCTCAGTACTTATTTGTTCACTAAATAAGAGTCCTTCTAAGGCTTCAGTGGACTTGAAGACTAGCGAGCATTACAGGGAAACAGAAAAGGGATTAAACTATTACAAAAAATGACAAAAACTACAAAATGTCAAGAAACCTTTTATATTAACAAGTATTTTTAATATTTACTAGAAAGTGAATGGCTCAGAGCCTGATCTTTCTTTCCCTGGCTATTCCCCTAAATCAGTGGTTCTCAAGTGTGGCCCCAGGTCAGCAGCACCAGCATCATCTGGAACTTATTAAAAATGCAGATTCTCCCACCCTGCCCAGACCTACTGAATCAGAAACTGAGGATGAACCCCAGCTATCTAGTTTGCCAAGCTCTCCAGGTGATCCTAATTCACAGTCAAGTTTGACAGCACTGATCTAGATCATTCTTCTTCACCCTAGTGTCTACAGAATTATTGCCAACTTCAATAAACCTCTTTTATTGTGGAGTCTAGTTTCTATATACTCCCTCCCTTTTTAGGCAACAGGAGCAATTGAGGAAGAACTTAGAGATACAAATATTAGCGTTGAGTGGATTATATTTTCTAGGCATGAAATAAAAACTTGATTAGAGTAAGGTGAATGAATGGAGAGGAGACCCAGGCACCTCAAAACAATTCAGAAGTGACATCAATAAAGTTTAGGAAGAGTGGTATGGGTTGAGAGTGGGAATAAACATGACTCAGAGATTCTTACCTCGAGTGCCTTTTTTGGTAATGCCATTCGGAAAAATAGGAACTCAACCAGTGAAGAAAGTTTAAGCGGGGTCAGGAGAGAAAACTACCTTAGTTTTAACCTTCCTCCGGAGTGAAGATGCCAAAAATTTCACAAAGATGTGGCCAATGGCTAGGCTAGGGAATAAACAGGGATTGGACCTGTAGATTCCAAAGGCATTCCTATAATGCGATAATTGTGATAAGCCTTGGGGATAGATAGTATTGGTGAAGGAGAAAACTTAAGATACAGAGGCCAAGACAGTTCTGTGGTGGGTGCCCCGTGAGCAACGCAGAAGAGATGACAGTGAAGGAGGGTGAGAGATCATCAGAGACACAGCGGGACCAGGATAGTGATGTAACACCAAAGTGAGGCAAGGAGACAGTCCAGAAAGAGGAAATGGTCAGCATTGTAAAATTCTGCAGAGAAACTGAAAGTATAGAGAAATAAGAACAAAAAAAATTGATATGATAGGGAATTCCCTGGCGGTCTAGGCACTTAGGATTCGGCCCTTTCACTGCTGGGGCCGGGGTTCGATCCCTGGTTGGGGAACTAAGATCCCACAAAAAAGAAAAAAAAAAAAAAAAAATGGAGACATCTGGGGAAGGAAAAGGGATTTGGGCACCTATTAAAAGACCCCCGAGGGCAGTGAACAATTTTTGGAAGTACGATGGATAAAGTATAACCAAAGGGTGGGCTTCCCTGGTGGCGCAGTGGTTGAGAGTCCGCCTGCCAATGTAGGGACGGGTTCGTGCCCCGGTCCGGGAAGATCCCACATGCCGCGGAGCGGCTAGGCCCGTGAGCCATGGCCGCTGAGCCTGCGCGTCCGGAGCCTGTGCTCCACAACGGGAGAGGCCACAACAGTGAGAGGCCCGCGTACAGAAAAGAAAAAAAAAAAATTATAACCAAGGGGTAAAAACTAGAGTGAAGACTTGACAAAGAAAGTTTAGAATAACTCAACACCTCTGAAGATGGATGACTGAAAACTCAAGTCATCATTCAGCCAAAATTCGCCAGCATGAATTTCTAATAGACCAGATCTCATAATTATGAAATCTCAGCAAGTAATTATGAGCCTTATGTAAGTGGCGTAAGAGATCCTGGACCCAAGTTGCTCAAAATGAAGCGGGGGTAAGTAAGCAAGCAGCGGTCGGTATGACACAGTAGTAAGAAAGCGGCTCTGAGTCGGTTTGTTTCAGTGTTAATCTCGATACCTCACTAACTACCCATGTTAGCTGGGACTAGTTTTCTTGAGTAGCTACCCCTTACCCGTAAAATAGTACCTATTTCATAGGGTTGTTGTGATCTTTAAATTAGGGCATCTGTATTGATTGACTCTTAACAATGAAACTAATACAGACTATTTGCATTTAAGCGTAAAGAAGGCGCTAAGGAGCAGACGCCAAAGCGAATTTCCTCGGGTGGCCCCCCGCCCCTCCCAAGGTTTGACCCCGCCCACACCTCCCAGGCAGAGCTGGCGGCCTCACCGCGCATGCGCTCGGAGAGCCCTGAGCCGGAAGATGCTGCGGCGGCCGCCAGGAGACGGGGCCTAGCCGCGGCTGCTCTTCCCGGCTCCCAGATGCCCAGATCGGGACAGAGGGGCGAGCGCAATCTGCATGCGCATGCACGCTCCGGCCTCGATGGACCAAGATGGCGCCGGTGGAGCACGTTGTAGCCGATGCAGGGGCTTTCCTGCGGGACGCGGCTCTACAGGTACAGGGAGCTCCGGCGGAGAGGAGCGGGGTCTGGGCTGGTGGCCCCTAAAGGAGCTTGGGAAATCGTGCAGCGCGCTGCGTGGTGCGGGCGGGTATGAGTTGGGCCGATCTCTCCTCAGGACATCGGGAAGAACATCTACACCATTCGGGATGTGGTCAGCGAGATTCGGGATAAGGCCACGCGCAGGCGGCTCGCAGTCCTGCCCTACGAGCTGCGTTTCAGGGAGCCCTTCCCGGAATACGTGCGGCTGGGTGAGTGTCTCTGCCCGGTGTTAATGGCGAAGCTGGTTCCCGGGTTGCTGACTGAACCTGCTCTGGTTCTAATCGGAGTCTGGATACTTTATCAGAGTTGATTTAGAAACTGCACGGTCGGGCAGAAATAGAGACACAGATGGAGAGAACAAACGTATGGACACCAAGGGGGGAAAGTGGCAGGGGGTGGTGGTGATAGTGGTGGTGGGATGAATTGGGAGATTGGGATTGACATGTATACACTAATATGTATAAAATGGATAACTAATAAGAACCTGCTGTATAAAAAAATAAATAAAATTCAAAAAATAAGTAAATAAAAGAAACTCCACGGTCTAGGAGACCGTGGTGGGAGAGAGGAGTTCTGGGTCATGAGTCAGCCAGGCCTTGCCAGTTACTAGTTATGTGCCCCTGGGAATATCACTCAGACGCTCTAGGCCTCGGTTGCCTCCATCTGTAAAATGGGATTAACAGTACCTACCCGAGGGGTTGCTGGGAGCATTAAATGAGGAATAATGTCACTCAGCACAGTGTCCAGCGCTTTGCAAGTATTCAGTAAATTTGTTTGGATTAAAAATAGAAGATGGGAGGGAGCTGCAAGAGGGAGGAGATATGGGGATATATGTATATGTATAGCTGATTCACTTTGTTATACAGCAGAAACTAGCCATTGTAAAGCAATTATACTCCAATAAAGATGTTAAAAAGATTTTTAAAAAAATGGAAGAACCCAGATCTCTTACTCTCGCCCATTTCTTTTCAGTAGATAAGAGTGATGACTGTTTTGGATATGGAGGCCAGCCTCAAGTCAGAAAAAGGGATGGCTTTTAGGCCTTACATTAGTCCTGAAAGAAAACTAAACAACTCTCACTTGGCTTAGGAGTCAGCGTTGTTCTCTTGTTAGGGATCAAGGCGATGATCCTGCCCAGGAAAGGACCTAGGTGGTTGGAAGTGTTTTAGGGTTTAAAGGCCTGATAATGGAGATGTTGTTACCTACACTATTTGTGACTTCTTTAGCTTTCTCCAGCATCCTAGCTGTGTGATCTTTGACAGGTTACTTAATCTTTCTGAGGAAACACTAACAGTACGTACTTCATAAAATTGGGCTGAAACATTCCCACTCCTGGGCATATATCCAGACAAAACTATAGTAATTCAAAAAGATACATGCACTCCTATATTCATAGCAGCACTATTCACAATAGCCAAGACATGGAAACAACCTAAATGTCCATTGATGATGAACAGATAAAGAAGATATGGTACATGTATACAATGGAATACTACTCAGCCATAAAAAAGAACGAAATAATGCCATTTGCAGCAACATGGATGTAACTAGAGATTATCATACTAAGTGAAGTCAGAAAGAGAAAGACAAATAACCATATGATGTGACTTATATGTGGAATCTAAAATATGACGCAAATGAACCTTTTTGAAATAGAAACAGAATCACAGACATAGAGAACAGACTTCTGGTTGCCAAGGGGAAGGGGGTTGGGGGAGGTTGGGGTGAGCAGATGTAAGCTTTTATATATAAAATGGATAAACAACAAGGTGCTACTGTATAGCACAGACAGCTATATTCAATATCCAATGATAACCATAATGGAAAAGAATATTTTAAAAAGGAATGTATGTATATGTATAACTGAATTACTTTGCTGTGCAGCAGTAATTAACAACATTGTAAATCAACTATACTTCAGTTTAAAAAAAAAAAAGATTTGGGGCTTCCGTTTTTCTTGGGATACTGATCCTAAGTTCTTTTCATACTTTCATTATGGTTATCCAAGGTCATATAGCTCTTTGCTTTTAACTGAAGTTGGGAATCTCTTGTTTACAGTGACTGAGTTTTCAAAGAAAACTGGAGACTATCCCAGCCTCTCTGCCACAGATATCCAAGTACTGGCACTTACCTACCAGCTGGAAGCAGAGTTTGTTGGGGTGTCTCACCTAAAACAAGAACCAGAAAAGGTAAATAAGAAAGATAGTTGGTTTTATCTGTTTTAACTTTTTTTTTTTTTTTTTTTTTTGCGGTACGCGGGCCTCTCACTGTTGTGGCCTCTCCCGTTGCGGAGCACAGGCTCCGGACGCGCAGGCTCAGCGGCCATGGCTCATGGGCCCAGCCACTCCGCGGCATGTGGGCTCTTCCTGGACTGGGGCACAAACCCGTGTCCCCTGCATCGGCAGACGGACTCTCAACCACTGCGCCACCAGGGAAGCCCTGTTTTAACTTTTTTATTATGAGAACTATCAGATGTACAGAAGTAGAGGGAATAGTATAATGGACCCAGTGTCCCCATCATCCTGCCTCCACAGTTGTCAACTCATGATCTGTTTTCATCTTTACCCGACCCCAGCCCTGAATATTTTGAACTCAGACAGCCTAACATTTCACTGATAGATATTTCTTGGTGTGTCTCTAAAGATAAGGTATGTCTCTAAAAAAAATAGCCACAAAACCAATATTACACCTACACAAAATTAATAGTAATTCCCTGATATCATCAAATATCCAATCTGTGTTCACATTTCTCAATTATTTTATAAATTTTTTTTAATAGTTTACTTGTTTGGATCAGGATCCAGATAAGGTTCATACGTTGCAATTAGCAAACATGTCTCAGTCTTGACCTGTAGGTTCTTGGTAACGTTGGTTAAATTTAAAAATGCAGGGACTTCCCTGCTGGCACAGTAGTTAAGACTCCACACTCCCAGTGCAGGGGGTCCAGGTTCAGTCCCTACTCAGGGAACTAGATCCCCATGCTGCAACTAAGAATTTGCATGCCACAACTAAGGAGCCCGCTTGTCGCAACTAAGACCTGGTGCAACCAAATAGATAAACTAAATTAAAATAATAAAATGCAGAAAGAGTAAAAATATTCTCATTTTTTTTGGCTGTGTTGGGTCTTTGTTGCTGCGGGCAGGGTTTCTCTAGTTGTGGCGAGCGGGGGCTGCTCTTCATTGCGGTGTACGGGCTCTAGGTACGCAGGCCTCAGTAGTTGTGGCTCACGGGCTCTAGAGCACAGGCTCAGTAGTTGTGGTGCACGGGCTTAGTTGCTCCATGGCATGTGGGATCTTTCTGGACCAGGGCTTGAACCTGTGTCTCCTGCATTGGCAGGCAGATTCTTAACCACTGCGCCATCAGGGAAGCCCCTCTCGCTAGTTTTTTAAAAATAGAATTCTTTTCCAGAAGGAAGCAAGAAAGAACACTTTAAATGATTACCATTTTTTTCAACTCTTGCTACCTTCAAAATTCTGGGTTCCTGTTGTGCTTTTAGGGACTTGTCCATCTTGGCTAAGTTGAAGAGACTAATGGTTTTGTGCCTGGACCCCATTGCCTGTTTCTAGGCCAGAGGATTTTGAAAGATAGATTATTAACCTTATACTGTAATAAGTAATTTCAAGTAGTGTTTGCAAAGAATTACTTGATCTCCGCTGTCTAAGGTCATCAAAACTGTAGTGGGCTCATGATTCTATTCTAGTCAGAACTGCCTTCACTTGTTTTCAACCAAGTGTAGAGTCCTCCAATCCAAGAAGTCTAAAAGTGATGCCTAAAATATAGACATCTGTGTGTCACCAGAATGTTTTGGGGCGATGGGAGTGAAGGGAATAGTTTCATATAAACTCTGACTTTGTGGCTCAGCTGGGTTTCTGCTTTGGCTTCTGTCAATTTGAGATTCCTAAAAATTGCCCTTTCCTGCAGTCTTTTGGGCAGGAATTAGCTGTTTTGTATCAGAAGCTTTAAAACAGCCTGTCTTTTGACCCAGCAATTCCACTCTTAGGCATTTATCCTAAGGATATAACCAAAGATACTTCCAAGTTTTACACATAATGATGTTCATTAAACCTTTATGTCTAGGGACAAAAAAGAAATGTCCTAAAGTGGTTATTTGGTAGTAGTGGAATCCCTGAATAATTCTTTACGGGCTTCCCTGGTGGCTCAGTGGTTAAAAATCCGCCTGCCAATGCAGGGGACACGGGTTCAGCTCTGGTCTGGGAAGATCCCACATGCCGCAGAGCTACTGAGCCCGTGCACCACAACTACTGAGCCTGCACTCCAGAGCCCATGCTCCGCAACAAGAGAAACCACTGCAGTGAGAAGCCCGCGCACCGCAATGAAGAGTAGCCCCTGCTTACCGCAACTAGAGAAAAGGCCGCACGCAGCAACAAAGACCCAACGCAGCCAAAAATAAAAATAAATTTATTTTTTTTTAAATTTTTACATATATTTTTATGTTTCCCACTTTTTAAAAAACATTGAATATCTTTGATTTCAATAACCAGGGGGAAGTATTTTGTTTTCTGTTTTTTAAATTACTCTTCCATGTTGAATTTTCAACCTGCATTTCTTTGCTTAGAGCTGTCACTTTTTTCTTTTCTTTTTAAAGGTTAAAGTGAGTTCATCAATTCAGCACCCAGAAACTCCTCTACACATTTCTGGTTTCCATCTGCCCTCAAAGGTAATTTCTTAGACAGGCCAGGCTCTTCATGCTCTTTTCTGTTACATGTCAGATCTCCACAAATTGTCTGTTTAGAGGGAACCAAATTTACCTAGACAGATAGCATAGTTTGTCCATCCTTGTCTGATCTGGCTTGTATATCGTATATCATTTCATTTATAACCCTCTCAATTTTCAGGTTTTAAAATTATTTTTCTTTTAACTTCAGCCTAAACCCGCACGAGGAACAGTAGAACATGGACACCCAGTCGGTGAGCCTGAGGACCTAGAATTCAGTTCCTTTGTGTTCTGGAGAAATCCTTTGCCTAATATTGATCATGAACTGCAGGAGCTGCTGGTAAGGCCCTGCTTTATGATCTCCTGATGACAAGAGACTAGCGTCTCCCAGCTGCTCCTTTGGGCGAGAAGTTTGAATTCTGTTAACGTTTCAGATTGACAAAGGTGAGGCTATTCCAAGTGAGGAAGAGAACGAAGAGAATGGATTTGAAGAAAGGAAGGACCAAGACAGTGATGATGACGGGGGTGGGTGGATAACCCCCAGCAACATCAAGCAGGTCCAGCAGGAGATGCAGCAGTGTGCCATCCCGAAGGATGTGCGGGTCGGCTGTGTGACTACAGACTTCGCCATGCAGGTGGGTGGAATGGGCATTGGCTGGCCCTGGGCTTGGTGTCGTACCCGTTACAGGCAGTGGTCCTTTGGAGGTTTGGGGGTGTGTACAGGACTGTTGTGTAATGCTTCTTTTCCTGGCTCTAGAAACTTTGCCTGTGCTCTTTGGTAATTTTTAGTTTTGCTTGGAGGTTAGGGAATCCTAGTATACCTACAGAATGTATGTGATGTATTAAATTTCTGATGTTCAGTATTCATGATCTGTTGCTGCTTTTCTTTCAGTGTGTGTAACGTCCTGTGCTCAGTTAAGTATTTGGAGACTGTAGAGGTTTTGAGTCCAGAAATGAGTATATTTGCTCTCACACAGTAAATGTCTCTGTTAAGAGAGATTGCTAAAGGAGGCCTTGGCGAAATGATGTTCTCGGTCCATGGCACCTGAGAGAAGAAAAATCTGGGTCCTTGTCCTAGTTTACATGTCTTGAGAGGTATCCTAAGCTTGCTTTTCTTTAGCAGAAGCCCTTTATGAGCCAAACCAGGGTTTGGGAAGTTCTTTTAACTGTGATTATGCAGATATTAAACAATTCTTCGTTTTGCTATGAGCTCAGTTTCTCTTTAACTTGTTGGTTGCAGAATGTCCTGCTCCAGATGGGGCTGCATGTGCTGGCCGTGAACGGCATGCTGATCCGCGAGGCCCGGAGCTACATCTTGCGCTGCCACGGCTGTTTCAAGTATGTAGCCAATAACCTGGGCTCAGTGCCCCTCTGTTGAACACTCCTCTGTTCCTAAACCTTCTAGAGACTTCTTGAAGGAGAACCTTGCCTTGTGTACAGGCATTCCCTCCACCTTGTCTTTCCTACTCGGGCCAGGTTCTGCCCCCACCAGGGCACTGAAAGCCCTGGGACAGAGGTGGCCAGTGACCTCCCACCTGACAAAGCCAGGGCGGGTGTTTTTTGTCCCTACCTTTGTGTATAGGATTAAGGGTGTGGGTTCTGGAGCAAAGAGCCCTAGTCGTTTAGCAGTAAGTGCCAAAATGTTTATGGATGGGATAATGTCTGGGACTTGCTTTGAAATAAAACAGAAGTGGGAGGAATGGGTGAGGGTAGAGATGAAGCTGGGTGATGGGTCCATGAGGGTTCATTGTGCTCTTTGGTTTACTTCATGTTTGAAATTTTCTGTTTAAAAAAAAAGTGGACTCTGGATCCAGACTATGTGGGTTCCAATCCAGATTCTGTCTCCTAGTAGCTGTGTGACTTTGCAGAAGTTGGTCAGCTTCTCTGTACCTCAGATTCTTCTTATGTAAAATTAGAAAGGTGGTTGTGAGGAATTAGGGAGATCGTCACATAAAAGAGTGCTTGTCTGGCGCATAGGAAGTGCTCCATTGAGGTGAACTGTTTAGTTCACTGACCATGCACTCCTCCCCATTTCTTTTCTGCCTCATGAATTGGTTTTTCTCGTGGTGAGGGCTGGTGTTGTGTGGAAAGGCCCCCAGATCCGAGATCTGGTTGGAATGGAAGAGACTATACTGCAGCCCTGCTGTTGAGTGAAGCATGGCCCTGGGAACTTGGTGGCTTCCAGCCTTTCCACAGATTCAGTCTAGACATGGTAGCCATCATGTCAGGTATCTGGTGGAGCCCCTTAGTGTGGAGGCCTGTGTGCACTGCTTTCCGAAGCAGTAAGGTGTCTCTCCCTGTGTCCCCAGTGCTGTTCCACTGACGGTGGAGTAGCCTGGATGAAGCCCTCCCCCACGTGGCTCGGGGCCCATCTCTGTTACCGTCCTCTGCAGGTCTGCTGGGGAGCCACTCCTCAAAACTGCCTCTGCATTCTTTGAATCTTTAGTGTGTAAACGTGCCAGGCTCATGTCGGTAAAGCTTTTTGCTTCATGAAATCTCATTTCCCCCATTGTCCTTTGTTACAAAAGCTCTAAGTTCCTCAAATTAACATTCGTTCTTAGAAACACTTGGAAATGTTCTCCATTCTTGTTAGATTAACCCCAGTGACTGAGTGGTTTCTTGCACAAAATAATTATTTCCTAGCCCCTGTTGCTTAGTTCACTCGCAGAGACTTCAGGAAAGGGCTTGGCTTCTCTGGCAGTTTCACGCAGCTCTTGTGTCCTTACCACTGGGAACTGAGGGAGAATTCCTCAAGGACAGACACCAGGGCTCCTGCTTGGTCCCTGACAACAGCAGCTTTGCCTGTTCAGGTCCATCGTTGGGCCTTGAGCGGGTGCGAGAGAGGCAAGGCCTGTGGGTCTGCCTCAGCACCCACACCCATTCAGTCATAGCAGCTTTGATAGTGTATCCTGTTGGTTAGTAAATTCTCAGCACCTCCAGAGCCACCTCCTGGCTCAATGCCTAGGCTGATACTTGGGCACAAGGTGTTCAGAAATAGTTGAGTAATGTAATAATATGACCCTTGAGAAAGTATGGTGGTGGTAAGAGCACTGACTCTGGAGCCAGATTCCCTGGGCTTATACCTGCCACTTACTAGCTCTGTGACCTTGAGCAAGGTACCTTACCTTGCCTTCGTTTCCCCATCCGTAAAATGGAGATATATCAACTTCATAGGGTTATTTTGACATTAAACTTGTGGAATAATGCCTAACAAAATTCAGTAAGAGTTCATTATTACTGTAACAACATTCTGCTCAGTTTTCTTACTTACTAACTTGCTCCTTATGTCATTTACCTTTGCCGTGGGAGCCGTGCAGCAGCAGTGTGCTTATATCAGCAGCGTGAGGGCAGGTGGCCTTGGTCTGGGATGTGTGCGGTGCAGTCCAGCCTGTCCCCATTTCTTGTGTCTCCTCCTCTGAGGCCTGAGACTCACCTTGCGCTCTGGGGATGGGGTTTGCTGCCTCTGGCTCCAGTGTGATGCATCTCCTTTGTTCCTGCAGGACAACATCTGACATGAGCAGAGTGTTCTGTGCACAGTGTGGAAACAAGACACTGAAGAAGGTGTCTGTGACCGTCAGCGACGATGGAACCCTACGCATGCACTTTTCCCGCAACCCTAAGGTGCTGAATCCTCGGGGCCTCCGGGTGAGTGGCGCATCTCCCGCTCCCCTAACAGCAGGGCCCAGGTCGGGGAAGCGAGACCTTTTAGCACCAGGATCGAAATGATCAGAGAGGACAAACAGACCCTCCTGGTTTCTAAAGATAGTTATTGAAAGCCTGTGATCCAGGGACCAAGGCAGGTGGGGAGAGCTCACAACTCAACCTCCCTGGGAGGTTTTTGAGGAGTTTGCAGTCTAAGGAGAAATAACCAGTAATTCCACACGGTAAAAAGCAAGGGCCAAATATATGTGGGGTCAAAGAGGGATGGTTTGCAGGACGGTGGAGGATGGATTTGTGTGGGAATTTGAGGATGGGTAGAATGTCTAGAAGCTTCAAGAACCACAAGGGAAGGTTGTGTAAATACTCAGCACAAGAGAGTCCTGGGCTGGATACACAGTGGGGTGGATTTGTTTTGAGGAATCAGGAGAGAAGGGTTGACAGGCAGGCAAGTATGAGTGTGGCTGACCTGGCTCTGAGTTCTCCAGGTATGGTGCATGCCACTAACGTTAGAAAGGTTGTTTTTTTTTTTAACTTTCTATTTTGAAATAATTTTTTTAATGGTATCTCGTAGTTTTTTTTTTTAATAAAAAGTTGCCAAAAATAGTACAAATAATTCCCATTTAGCTTTCACTTAGATTTCCCAATTTAATCATTCACTATATTTGCTTTATCATTTATATTTTTTCTTTTCCCCTAAACCATCTGAGAGTAAATTGTGCATGACGCCCTTTTGCACCTAGATACTTCAGTGTGTGTTTCCTGAAACAAGGACTTCATCTTAGATACCCACAATACAATTACCAAAACCAAGAAGTTAACATTACTTCCATACTATCTAATCTATGAACCATATTCAGACTTTTTTTTTTTTGAGTTTATTAATTAATTTATTTATTTTGCTGTGTTGGGTCTTCGTTTCTGTGTGAGGGCTTTCTCTAGTTGTGGCAAGCGGGGGCCACTCTTCATCACGCTGCGCGGGCCTCTCACTATCGTGGCCTCTCTTGTTGCGGAGCACAGGCTCCAGACGCACAGGCTCAGTAGTTGTGGCTCATGGGCCTAGTTGCTCCACGGCATGTGGGATCTTCCCAGACCAGGGCTCGAACCTGTGTCCCCTGCATTAGCAGGCAGACTCTCAACCACTGCGCCACCAGGGAAGCTCCAGACTTTTTTTTTTTTTCTGGCTGTGCCACGTGGCACGTGGGATCTTAGTTCCCCAACTAAGGATCGAACCCATGCCCCCTGCATTGGAAGTGCAGAGTCTTAACCACTGGACTGCCAGGGGAGTCCTTAGACCATACTCAAACTTTGCCACAGATTTCTTTTACAGCAAGAGAAGGGGGTTTGTTTGGGGTCCAGGATCCAGTCTAGGATCACATGTTGCATTTCACTGTTGCATTTCATTGTCCTATCTCCTTAGTCTCTTTTAAACTGAAGTAGTTTCTCAGGTCTGCTGTCTTTCGTGACCTTGACAGTTTTGAACAGTTTTGAAGAGAACAAAGCAGTTACTTTGTAGACTCTCCTTTACCTTGGGTTTGTCTGGTGTTTCCTCCTGGTTAGATTCAGGCTGTGTCCAATTTACTGCTGATAATAACTTTGATCACTTAGTTGGAGGTTTCTTGTGTAACCACAATATAATTAACAAAACCAAGATTACCAAATTTCCTGTAAGGTTATTATCCGTGATTAATAAGTAACTTAGAGAAAGATAGTCTGATACTGTGTGAATACTGTTTCTCATCAAACTTTTACTTGTTAAAGTCATCTGAATCAGTTTTTACAATGAAGGTTGCCAAATGGTGATTTTCTAATTGCATCATTTCTTCTCCATATTTATTACTTGCCATTCTGCTGTAAAGAGGAACTTTCCCATATATCATTTATATGAGTGTGGTCGCATGTATTTTTATTGTAGTCTGTAGGCTGTGATCCATTGCTATCCTTATTTATTTTGATACTCAAACTGTTCATGGAGACCCTTCAGGATGGCTTCTGTGTCTTTCTGATGTGCCCCAGTTATTCTTTGAACAATTTTACTTTCTGGCACAGCAAGCTGTTCCGACTCTTATACCTCCCTGCCTGTGCCCTGGAATCAGCCATTTCTCTAAGGAGCTCTTAAGTTTTTAGAAGCAAAGATCTGGGCACTGGACAGTGGGTATGCTTATTGTCCTAGGGTGGCATTAATTCTAGGTCCACAGTGGACAAAGATGGGAAATATTATATATAAATACACATATTAATACTTTTTCTCTTATCTGTATTAAAAATTGAATTTATAACTTCAGATTCAGTTCAACACCAGAGTTCATTCTAGCCCTCCCTCTAATATCCATAACACCCTTCATAACACCATTTTCCATAATTATAATTTTGTTCAACTGGAGTGTGTGTGTGTGTGTGTGTGTGTGTGTGTGTGGTTATTTCAGAAGTGCTAACCTATACCATTATGAAAATGGTACCTGCCTACTAGGGTTCTGTGTTTTAGTGTAATTTTTTCCGTCTTTTGTTGAGGGAATGTAGTCACAATACCGTGTTGCTTTTCATCTGTGAGGTGAGAGTAGGCTCAAGTGGGAAGATGCATGTCATGTACTCAGTGCACAGTAGGCAGTGACGATAGACTCCGTTGGTGTCGTCTGCCTGCGTGCAGAGTTGTCAGGTAAGCTTTACGTAACAGGATCTGATGTGTATAAATACGAATCCCCGTCCTCCTAATGGCCTTTCCTCGTCTTATTTGCAGTATTCACTCCCCACTCCCAAAGGGGGCAAGTACGCCATCAACCCCCACCTGACCGAGGACCAGCGCTTCCCTCAGCTGCGACTTTCCCGAAAGGCCAGGCAGAAAACTGACGTGTTTGCCCCTGACTACATAGCTGGGGTGTCTCCCTTTGCAGAGAATGACATCTCCAGCCGGTCAGCTACCTTGCAGGTCCGAGACAGCACCTTGGGAGCCGGCAGGAGACGGTTAAATCCCAATGCTTCCAGAAAGAAGTTTGTGAAGAAAAGGTGAAGCATGAGCTCCACAGGCAAGCTGGACTGATGCTGTGACTGCCCAGGAGACCCATGTCTCAGGTCCCCAGCTGTGCCAACTCCACAACCACTTGGACACAGAAGAGGCCTGGCTTCCATAGTGCTGCCCCAGGACTCACTGTGGTGCCTCGGGTTGGGTTTGTGGTGGAACCCGCCATCCCTTGGCCTGTGTGTATCCAGGAGGTTTATGTGAACATTGTGACCTGACCTACTTGGACATGGACAGCTGCAAGAGCAAAGGATTCCAGCACCAAGAAGTTTGCAACAACCAGCCACACCCCTTCCCTCTTTAGTATAAAAGAAGCCTGAATTCTGACTCAGGTAAGATGGTTCTTTGGGACAGGAGTCCACCATCTTCTTGGTCTGCTGGCTTTCCGAATAAAGTTGCTGTTCCTTGCCCCACAACTTGTCTCTTGATTTATTGGCCTGTCATGCGGTGAGCAGTATGAGCTTGGACTCAGTAACTCCTTCTACCTATAAAAGTCCTTTATTTTGTACAGCTCCTTGGAGCTCCTTTCTTTGTGCTAGATGGAATGCTGCCTGATTCATGAATCATTAAATAAAGCCAATAAGAGCTTTAAAATTTACCCAGTTGAATTTTGTATTTTAAGTTTTGGTAGTAGTGGTGGGATCTGAAGACTCCTGATGACTTCATAGACAACAAGAAATACACGTGTTGATATCCACAAATGCTTTGAGTTCTTTTTTTTTTTTTTTTTTGGCCAGGCTGTGCAGTATGTGGGATCTTAGTTCCCTGACCAGGGATTGAACTTGTGCCCCCTGCAGTGGAAGTGCAGAGTCTTAATCACTGGACCGCCAGGGAAGTCCCTGAGTTCTCCTTCTTTGTCACTGTTTCTGAGGGCCGTGGGTAAGTTCCTCTTGATACGAACTCCACTCTCTACATTGAGCTCCTGGTCTAATTGGCTTTCCAGTCCAGGATTTATGGGTTGGTCTAGACTGACAGGAGTCTCTAACAGAGCACCAGTCCTTAGCCCTTGGTTAGTCTGTGGTCCCAGGACACAGCGTAATGGGTCAGTTTGAGCTGACACCTGGAACCCAAGTCCCCAGCTCTCAGTTAGTCTGAGGGCTCAGTTAGTCCCCACCCCTTTTTTATTTAAATTTATTTATTTTTAGCTGTGTTGGATCTTCGTTGCTGCATGCGGGCTTTCTCTAGTTGTGGCAAGCAGGGGCTACTCTTCATTGCAGTGCGCGGGCTTCTCATTGCAGCAGCTTCTCTTGTCGCAGAGCACAGGCTCCAGGTGCGCGGACTTCAGTAGTTGTGGCACGCAGGCTCAGTAGTTGTGGCTCATGGGCTTTAGAGCACAGGCTCAGTAGTTGTGGCGCATGGGCTTAGTTGCTCCGCGGCGTGTGGGATCTTCCTGGACCAGGGCTCGAACCCCGTGTCCCCTGCATTGACAGGTGGATTCTTAACCATTGCGCCACCAGGGAAGCCCATTAGTCCCCTTTTGTTGGGTTCTGCTGGTTCGGTCTGTAGTTCCACTTTGGGAACCATTTGTGATGAGCACCTAAGGCCTTCTCTTGGCCAGTCCACAGTGCCATCTCCTTGGTTACTGCAGTGTCCACAGTTCCGTTTCCTTGGTTACTGTTGGTTTCTGTTAATGTGCATATGGGGTAAAGGAATAATAGATCTATTGTTAATGGGCATCTTGAAGCCAAAACCACAAAATTGGTGGGCACAGGTTGAGCACTTAAAAGCTGATAGAATGCTCGCCATCTAACTGTAAGAATCCTGTGTTAAGATAAATTGCTCATGGAATGGGATAGGTCAACACTAGGTCACCTGCCACCTCAAGAAAATTTCCATACAATGAAGTATATTGTAAAACACCACAAAATCCCCAGACCCGTGGCACATCCCTCTTAGGTATTAATTTGGCTCCAAGAGACCCAAGGCTTAACTAAAGAAATGAGATCTTCACGTTTCAAAGAACTGAGCATGCACCACCTGGCACAACTGCTTGTTTTATGTTTAAGAACTGTGGTCCCAGAAGCTGTAGATATCTACTAAAATGGCAAAATCTTACTAAGGCAATTTAGAGTTGCAATGGCCATTATGGGCAATGTTCTAATTACACAAGTTTGTTCACTTTACGAAGTGCACTTGAAAGAATGGAACACTTATTTTAAGTGGTATGCAGAAGGCTTGGAAAGGCTTTAAGATTCCAAAATAACTTCACTGAAAGAGTCATTGCAAAAGGCTAATGAAAAATTAAAGGTGCAGTAGGTACTTAAAACAAAAGACTTTAAGACGGAGGTAGCTTCTACTACTCCTCTCTATCCTTCTTTCCCTGAGTACTCAGTCTATTAGTCCTCTATCTGAATTGCCTTTCCACTCTGAATAAGCTATAAAACTGTAACAAAAGTCGACCAAGTTAGTGACCTCACAGCTGCAACCAGTTCCAAGACCAGAAACCTGAAACACCTGGGACTCCCTCACTGCGCCCTCCTAGGGGTCCATCAACAAAACACTGGCCCAGAATTGGTGTCTCATTTGCAATCAACCAGGACACTGGAAAAAAGATTGTCCTCAAAGGTTTTTGTCAAATCGTTCTACACCAAATTGAATGGCCCCCGTATCCACCCTTGAAGGAGGCCCCCAAGAGGGTGCCTCCCATGTGGATGGGACTCCAAGGGATTCTCTGGTAAACTCTACCAGTTATTCCCTTAAATATCCAAGGGGAAACTAAAATTAAAATTGGCAAAAAACCTTGCCAAATTCTGGTAGATACCTGGGCTACATTCTCTAATTTAAGCCCCATCTGCCCTGGAGCCTGCAGATGGGATCCTGGGAAAACTGACAGAAGTTGGCAAAAGATGAGAATTCTTACAAGAGCCAACTCTCCTGGATCTCTGTAGTGCCCAGTCAAGAGAGGAAGGTAAAAGTCCACATTGTCCCTTCCTTTCCAAATTTAGACTCTCATGAATTTGGTTTTGAGGTACCCAATGGTTACTGATCTTTCTCTCTCAGGGACAGCTATTGCCTTCTCATTTGTCTTGTTTTGTCCTGTGAACTTGGCTTGGCTTTCTGTCTGGTTGTCAGTCCTTGCATAAGCAGGAAACTCAACCATCAGGTTGGCCGCCCCAAAATATGACTGGGCAGAAATGTGGGTTTCACCCTGTTTTCAGCTAGACATGGCCAGACAGATGTGGGTTGCACTCCATTTGCAGTGAGGATCCTACCGACTATTGGCAACTCTCAAGAGAATTGTCTTTATTTGGGCTGTCTTTGGGAAGGTTCTGGATCTTGGGGAATGGAGGGAGGAGTACCCTTTGCGCTCTCTTTGGAGACTCCTCTTGTATCCAAGTGGTTGTTTAATACTGACAGGAATATTTACTCTCTGTGCTGGCTGAAACCTGACAAAATATTTGAAAGGATTGTTTCTTTTTTTTTTTTTAAGCAGTGCTATGGTCAGAATTGGCCAAAACAGAAGCTGATATTCAGATCCTGATAGGAATTTTGTGAGTGTTTTTTTTTAAGGCCTTTTCCGCTAAGCTAAATGAAACTATGTACCCAGGGGGAAAGAAAAACATCCCAAAGACAAACAGCTCTAAATCTAGAACATAGGAATCTAGGAACCTTTTGATTTCCATCTTAGTTGAAGAGCTTCTTCTTGCTATGAAGAAGCAAATTAAAGATAATGTAGTTGGACGGGTGGATCCAAACAAGTTGCAACCCAGTTTTTCCAGGAATTAAAAACAACTGTCCTTGTATTGAAGATTGGGTCTTTACAAGAACTGAAATGCAGCTCTAGAAGCAATTCAAAGCCCACCTTTCCTTTCTACCAATTCCCAAACCTCCCCTATCCATCTTAAAAGACTTGTAGATATTGTAAAGCATCTGAACTTAGGGAACAAAAGTCCTTCTTGGTGAAACTTACATTCTTTCTCTGTGCCTTTTGAGATGGAAATGTTCTACCTAGTTCCCTCTAGGAACCAAGGTAATTCTTATCAGAAGCGGGGGAAAAAGGTTATTTGAAAACTAGGCCCATGAAAAATCTTAAAAATCTTCACCACAAGTATGACTGAAAAGCTTTAGGTATCTAAGCAGGACACCTTAACTTATTCCATCTGCCAGAAATACAATTTGGATCCAACTGTTCTATTTTAAACTAGTAAATTTTGCATTATTGTACCTGTCCCATAGCTAAAATTATAAAATGAAACCTATAAGATCCTATTTGCATCTGTATGTTTATGTATGTCTATATGTTATAAATGTGTAATTTTTTTCTACCTCCAGATGGTATTTGTAAAGAGTTCTATTCAAGTTCATGTGGTCTAGGATAATCTTTGGTAAATAAAAGCTAGTTTGTTTGTGGTTTAATTAAAACAGGCATGCCTTTAGAGTTGTCAGCATTAAATATAATACTTTTATTCTACCTAGGTTTATTAAAAGTCAGATAAGTTCATGTTATCTCTGTTACAGAATTTGTCAGCAAGAAAAAGAATTTAACATGATGGTTAGCTGTTTAATGTCTCATGAAATTTTCTTGAGTAATCTAAACATAATTTTTAAGAAAAAGTAAATTAAATAGAGGTAAGATAAAATTTTAAAAATCCTCAAAAAACTAAAAATAGAGTTGCCATATGATCCAGCAATCCCACTCCTGGGCATATATCCAGACAAAACTATAATTTGAAAAGATACATGCACCCCTATGTTCATAGAAGCATTATTTACAATAGCCAAAACATGGAAGCAACCTAAATGTCCATCGATAGATGAATGGATAAACAATAAACAAGATGTGGTGTGTATGTGTGTATATATATATATATATATATATATATATATATATACACACATACACACACACATATATACATACACACACACACACACACACACACACAGTGGAATATTACTCCGCCATAAAAAAGAATGAAATAATGCCATTTGCAAGCAACATGGATGGACCTAGAGGTTATCATACTAAGTGAAGTAAGTCAGAAAGAGAAAGACAAATACCATATGATGTCACTTATATGTGGAATCTAAGATACAACACAAATGAAGATATCTACGAAACAGAAACAGACCCACAGATACAGAGACAGACTTGTGGTTGCCAAGGGGAAAGGGGCATGGGGGAGGGAAGGATTGGAAGTTTGAGATTAGTAGCTGCAAACTATTATATATAGGATGGATAAACGACAAGGTCCTACTGTATAGCACAAGGAACTATATTCAATATCCTGTGATAAACCATAACAGAAAAATATGAAAAAGAATACATATATGTAAAACTGAATCACTTTGTTATACAGCAGAAATTGACACATTATAAATCAATATACTTCAATACAATTTTTAAAAATTTATAACTGACCTTTTCAACAATAATTATGCTTCACAGTATGTCAACTTAAAAATAGTTTCCAGGGGGCTTCCCTGGTGGCGCAGTGGTTGAGAGTCCGCCTGCCGATGCAGGGGACACGGGTTCGTGCCCCGGTCTGGGAAGATCCCACATGCCGCAGAGCGGCTGGGCCCGTGAGCCATGGCCGCTGAGCCTGCGCGTCCCGAGCCTGTGTTCCGCAACGGGAGACGCCGCAGCAGTGAGAGGCTCGCGTACCGCAAAAAAAAAAAAAAAAAGTTTCCAGGAATTCCCTGGCAATCCAGTGGTTAGGACTCTGCGCTTTCACTGCCGAGGGCCCAGGTTGATTCCCTGGTTGGGGAACTAAGATCCCACAAGATGCGCGGCGCAGACAAAAAAAAAAAAAAAAACAGTTTCCAAAATCTTTTTGGTACTTGAAACCTTAAAGTTATGCTGAGATAAGTGATGGATATTCATTAAATATCTAGGTCATTTCCAAACAAGATAAAATACTGAAACATTAATTACTGGTGTATCCACTTTTGGTTTCCTTTTACAGAGAAACTAAAAATATTTGGGTCTATCAGTAAATATCTTGTGTGCCACATAGAAACATTTACTATGAGAAAGAATATACTTCTAGAAATTATAAAATGTATTCATAAATTTGCCAATCCATGGAATGCTAGTGTAACAGACAGTCCACAGTTGCTTACTTCTTAGTTTCAGGAGGAATAAAAGATTCTACGGGTTAAAAATTCTAATATATGTAATTAAAATGACTTACTACAGCCATTATGAAAAACACTATGGTGGTTCTTCAAAAAGTTAAAAATTGAACAACCATATGAAACAGCAATCCCACTTCTAGGTACACATACAAAGGAATTCAAATTAGTATCTCAAGAGGATAGCTGCACAACGATGTTCATTGAAGAATTAATCACAATAACCAAGATATGGAAACAACCTAAGTGTCTGTCAACAGATGAAAGGATAAAGAAGATATAGTAAATATATACAATGGAGTATTATTCAGCCGTGAGAAAGAAAGAAATACTGCCATTTGCGACAAGATGGATGGACCTTAAAGGTATTATGCTAAGTGAGATAAGCCAGACATAGAAGAACAAATACTGTATTATATCACTTACATGTGGAATATCGAAAAACTGAACTTGTAAAAACAAGGGCTAGGGGGTGAGGGAATTGGAGAGATGTTGTTGAAGAGTACAAACTTACAACCAGGAGATAAGTTCTGGAGATGTAATGCATAGCATAATGATTATAGTCAACTCTACTGTATTATAAATTTCAGTTATTAAGAGACTAAATCTTCACTGTTCTCAATACAAAAAGGAAATGATAAATATGTGACATTATAAAGGTGTTAGCTAATGCTACTGAATAATATTGCAATACATAAATGTACCAAAGCAACACACTGTATACCTTAAACTTACACAATGTCTATTACATCTCAATTTTTAAAAATTTTATTTCTATTTTTATTTTTTCATTTTTTGGCTGTGCCACATGGCATGCGGGATCTTAGTTCCCCAACCAGGGCTCGAACCTGCTCCCCCTGCAGTGGAAGTGCCAGAGTCTTAACCACTGGACCACCAGGGAAGTCCCTCAAATTTTAAAAACTTAGAAAAATTAACAGTTAAAGGCAACAACTGTATGAAAAGTAGATAAGGAAAGTAAAATGATTTATTGTTCCAGAATGAGAAAAAGGAAAAAAAAATAAACAGGACAAGATCTGAATGGACATAAAAAAGTTATGAGGTTTATAAAAAAGGAATCCTGGGAAAGGAACTTTATGTGTAGTCAAGCTGGCTAAGATTGGAATGAATTTAAGTTTTTTTTTTTAAATAAATTTTAATATCAACAGTACACTGGTGCAAAATTAGAATTTAATTTTCTCTCTGTTAAAAGAAAAAAGTTTTATTGGACTTTTGGTCTGCTTTTGAAAGACTATGGAAGTTTCCTTAAGTTTTAAGTAATCTGCCCAGATAGCAAAGATTTTGTGTCTTATCAAAATAATTTACTGTGCATGTTTTCTTAAGTAATCAAAAACCTGATAAAGACAACACTGTCTTCTCAAAAGAGCTAAGTTTTGTTTACACTTAGGTGAATTTCTGTATTTGCCTTTAACATCATCTATTGTCATTTTGGTTAAATAGATAATTCAGTATTATTTCATAATGATCTGTGATCCTATTTAATCAAATGTTCAAACCTTTTGACATTTTCCCCAAATCAGATTCTAAAGAGAACCACAGAAGACCCAGAATTGCCAAAGCAATCCTGAGGAAAAAGAACAAAGCTGGAGGCATAACCCTCCCAGACTTCAGACAATACTACAAAGCTACAGTAATCAAAAGAGCATGGTACTGGCACAAAAAACAGACATATGGATCAATGGAACAGAACAGAGAAACCCACACACCTAAGGTCAATTAATCTCTGACAAGGGAAGCAAGAATATTCAATAGAGAAAAGATAGTCTCTTCAGCGAGTGGTGTTGGGAAAGCTGAACAGCTGCATTTAAATCACTGAAGTTAAAACACTCCCTCACACCATACACAAAAATAAACCCAAAATGGCTTAAAGACAAATATAAGACATGACACCATAAAACTCCTAGAAGAGAACATAGGCAAAACATTCTCTGACATAAATCGTAGCACTGTTTTCTTAGGTCATCTCCCAAGGCAATAGAAATAAAAGCAAAAATAAACAAATGGGACCTAATCAAACTTATGAGCTTTTGCACAGCAAAGGAAATCATAAACAAAATGAAAAGGCAACCTATGGACTGGGAGAAAATATTTGCAAAAGACGTGACTGACAAGGGATTAATTTCCAAAATATACAAACAGCTCATACAACTCAATACAAAATACCCCCAAACAACCCAATCAAAAAACGGACAGAAGACCTAAGTAGACATTTCTCCAAAGAAGACATACGATGACCAACAGGCACATGAAAAGATGCTCAACACAGCTATCAGAGAAATGCAAGTCAAAACTACAATGAGGTATTACCTCACACCAGTCAGAATGTCCATTATCAAAATATCTACAGAGGACCTCCTTGGTGGTCCAGTGTGTAAAACTCCACGTTTCCACTGCAGGGGGTGTGGGTTCGATCCCTGGTAGGGGAACTAAGATCCCACCTGCCATGCAGCGCTGCCAAAAAATATATATATATGTATATGTGTGTGTGTGTATATATATATATGCACGTGCACACACACACACACACACACACACACACAAATAATAAATGCTGGAGAGGGTATGGAGAAAAGGGAAACCTACATTGTTGATGGGGATGTAAATTGGTGTAGCCACTATGGAAAACAGTACTGAGGTTCCTTAAAAAACTAAAAATAGAGTTGCCATATGATCCAGCAATCCCACTCCTGGGCATATATCCAGAGAAAACTCTAATTTGAAAAGATACATGCACCCCAATGTTCATAGCAGCAATATTCACAACAGCCAAGACATGGAAGCAACATAAATGTCCACTGACAGATTAATGGATAAAGAAGATGTGGTGTATGTATATATATATATATATATATATACACACACATATATACATACACACAATGGAATATTACTCAGCCACAAAAAAGAATGAAATAATGCCATTTGCAGCAATATAGATGCAACTAGAGGTTATCATACTAAGTGAAGTCAGAAAGAGAAAGACAAATACCATATGATACCACTTATATGTGGAATCTAAAATATGACACAAATGAACCTCTCTACGAAGCAGAAACAGAGTTACCACAGGAGAACAGACTTGTGGTTGCCAAGGGGGACAGGCGTGGGAGAGGGATGGATTAGGAGTTCGGGATTAGTAGATGCAAACTATTACATATAGAATGGATGGATGAGCTCCTACTGTATAGCACAGGGAACTATATTCAATGTGCTGGGATAAACCATAATGGAAAAGAATATAAAAAAGAATGTATATATATGGGTAACTGAGCCACTTTGCTGTACAGCAGAAATTAGCACAACATTGTAAATCAACTATACTTCAGTAAAAAAAAAAAAAAACACAGAACATTTCTTTCCATTCTACCTTCCCTCTCTGTCCTTTTCTCAAATCTTTTTTTTTTTTTGGTTGCACTGTGCAGAATGTGGGATCTTAGTTCTCTGGCCAGGGATTGAACCCATGCCCCCCTCAGTGGAAGCACAGAGTCTTAACCACTGGACTGCCAGGGAAGTCCCTCCTTTTCCCAGTTCTTACACCATGAAGGTCTTTATGATTCTTTTGCCTTGCTCTGGCCTGGAAAGACAATGCCACTATTCACATATCTCAGGCCATTGCAAAGGGGGATAATCAAACCTCCAAATGACTGTTAGACTTGCCATGCTGCTGCGGATCCTGTAGTTCTACCCATCACAAACTTCCCCCAATTTCTTTTTTTTTTTTAATTAATGAATTTATTTATTTTTGGCTGCGTTGGGTCTTTATTGCTGTGTGTGGGCTTTCTCTAGATGAGGTAAGCGGGGGCTACTCTTCACTGAGGTGCATGGACTTCTCATTGCGGGGGCTTCTTTTTGTTGTTGTTGTTGTTGTTGCAGAGCATGGACCCTAGGCGCACGGGCTTCAGTAGTTGCAGCACGTGGGCTCGGTAGTTGTGGCTCACGGGCTCTAGAGCACAGGGTCAGTAGTTCTGGTGCACAGGCTTAGTTGCTCCACGGCACGTGGGATCTTCCCAGACCAGGGATCGAACCTGTGTCCCCGGAATTGGCAGGCGGATTCTTAACCACTGCGCCACCAGGGAAGTCCCCTCCCTGACTTCTAATGCCTCAGTTTCTCTGGAACAAACTTAGCTCCCTCTCTATTGTGTCAGACTCCCTAGCCCTGGGGTCCATTTCCCTGACTCTGGTTAACAACCCCAAACCTGGGGAAACTTGCATCCAGGCTTCATACAAAGACACAAGATAAGGGTAACCAGAAGAAAACTGCCTGTGCAGTCTACAGACCTTAAATTTTCCTGGTTGTCACCTTTCCAGTCTCAAGTCACAGAGTCATACAGAGATTACTAGGAGGCATCATGATTCAAACTTTGCTTCCGTTGGCAGATCCCTACTGCCCAGGCTAAGAGTAAGTACAAATGAGGCTATGATCAAGGATCTCTCCTTAACTCTTGAAGATATCACAGAATCTGCTGCTAAAGCAATATCTGCCCAACAAAAATCGCTAGACTCTCTGGTCAAAGTTGTTCTTGATAATAGGAGAGTCCCTGACTATCTTTTGCTGAGCAGGGAGGTAATTGCGCTGTAGCCCATACCACTTGCTACACTTGGACTGACACTTCTGGGAAAGTTGAGACTCAGTCACATAAGACCATTGGATAAGCCAGTTGACTTTAAAAAGTGACTCCTTCTGGACTTCCTTGGTGGTCCAGTGGTTAAGAATCCACCTTCCAATGCAGGGGATGTGGGTTCGAGCCCTGGTCAGGGAACTAAGATCCCACGTGCCGCAGGGCAGCTAAGCCTGCACGCCACAACTAGAAGAGCCTGCACGCCGCAATTAAGACCCAACGCAAAGGGTGAGCTGTGACAGGGCGAGAGAGAGTCATGGACATATACACACTAACAAACGTAAGGTAGATAGCTAGTGGGAAGCAGCCGCATGGCACAGGGATATCAGCTCGGTGCTTTGTGACCGCCTGGAGGGGTGGGATAGGGAGGGTGGGAGGGAGGGAGACGCAAGAGGGAAGAGATATGGGAACATATGTATATGTATAACTGATTCACTTTGTTATAAAGCAGAAACTAACACACCATTGTAAAGCAATTATACCCCAATAAAGATGTTAAAAAAAAAAAAAGACCCAACGCAGCCATAAATAAATAGGTAGATAAATTTTTTTTTAAAAGTAACTCCTTTGACTTACATCATTCTGATTGGTTTGGGTCTTGGGGACCGTGGCTCTCAAATGCACTCCAGACACTCCTGCTTATAAAAATCATAGTTGTCTCCAGGTGTACTATATTTTCTCAGAAGTTTTTTTTTTAATTTATTTTTTATTTTTGGCTGCTTTTGGGTCTTCGTTGCTGCACGTGGGCTTTTCTCTGGTTGCTACTCTTCATTGTGGTGTGCAGGCGCCTCATTGCGGTGGTTTCTCTTGTTGGGAGCACGGGCTCTAGGCGCACGGGCTTCAGTAGTTGTGGTGCATGGGCTTCAGTAGTTGAGCCTCACGGGCTCTAGAGCGCAGGCTCAGTAGTTGTGGCACACGGGCTTAGTTGCTCCGCAGCATGTGGGATCTTCCCGGACCAGGGATAGAACCCGTGTCTCCTGCATTGGCAGGTGGATTCTTAACCACGGCGCCACCAAGGAAGCCCTCAAAAGTTTCAAATGCATATTTGCAACTGCTAACCACCCAGCTAATGATTTCCCTAAGACTAGAATCTCAGAAGAGGATCAAAGAGAAAGACCAACTTAAAGAAAGTGAACACGATACAGCATTGTCAACTGTGAATAAATACCACACACAGACTCAGCAAAAACTTCGAGAATTCCAGAGTTTAGTTTGGAGTAGCACTAGAGCCTGAACAATTTTTTTATTTTTTAAATCACATCTCTCAGGCTGAGAGTCTGATCAAAACGAGGCATTGTTTAAAACAAGACAACAGGGACTTCCCATTTCTGGGGGCCTAGAGTGGAAGCATCTGGGAGCGGCTGTTTCCCTCTAGGTTATTCCTTCTTCAGCTGTCTGGAGGGCACCAATACCTCTCCTGAAATACTAGGGTGAAAACTATTTCCTGATTTTCTAATTCTACAGAATGTTCTGTATTTATGTGTAACTTAGACAAAAAAAAGGGGGGGAGCTAGTGAGGGAAAATGGGAAGATGTAGATCTTGTATAACTAGTATTAGCCTACCCAGCTAACCAAATCTCGAGGTGAACTGAATCATCCAGAGAACTTGTTTGCAAGTAACAGATGCATCCAACCGGCAGCACATTCCTTGAGGAATTCAGTGAGCCCAGAGAGTAGAAGCAGAATGCATGAAACTATTTGAGGGTCTGCCCTTATTATATTTCCAATAGGTTTGCCTTGATTGCTTATTCTTCCTGCCAAAACGATCATGCGGGTAAGGTGTCTATTACTGCTAAAGAGATCTAGACATGCTTTACATTGACATGATGAACCACAATCCCTTTCTTTCTGTGCCAGCTTTATCTTTTTTGTCATTAAGTTCTATGTTGGTCATCAATGAAACTGCGGGTTGACAGAGTACAGTTTGATCTGAGAGGTTAGTAAAAACTCTTGGTTTCAGATTGGCCTGAGTATGAAGCCAGAGAATTGTAGGAATGTCAGAGCAATAGATGGGGACAGAGGTCAGCCCCCGAGAGACAGGATGATCTGGCCACCAGAATGTACTCTCCACAAAGACAAAGATTTGTGTCTCTTTTGTACACTGATATATTCCAAATGCCTAGAGCAGTGCCTGGTGTGTAGTAGGTGCTCAATAAACCATGGTGGAGAGGCTGAGAGGATGGGTCAGTGAGAACATTAGCATTTCAAGGCAGGGAAAGAAGGTTGGCTAGTGTGGATGTGGGGTGGAAATAGAAAATGTAGAATGGTGAAGAAGGCACAAGGGCTTTCAGGACATAAAGAAGTGACACTGGATTGGGGGCATATTACTTAGGGCCTGAGATCTGAAAGGGAACCGGTGCAGGGAGAGAGAAGCACTAACAAGATGTGCTTAGCTGTGTTAGATGGTCACTTCTGTCGATGTGCAGGATAAGAAAAACTGAATGATAAACTAGAGGTACTGGTAATAATCCCGTTTGTCTTTCAAGACAGCTCAGATGGCAACTCCTTCTGAAGGCCTTTGCTGAGGGGTCAGCCCTGAAGTGAACAGTTTTCCTCTATTAGTTATTAGTGTATGTGTCTTACGCCTTTCTTAGGGTAAATTTCAAGAAAGTCAAGCCTGTCATGTAGCTAGTTAAATGGCAGGAAGGGAAACTGAACCCTCCAAGTCCAAAAAAACTCAGATATGGCCGTGAAAAATGACTTGGAAACAAGCAACTCGGGCTTATGCTTTGGTAGTAAATCTCTTTCTTTACCCTTATCTCTGGCAAATACACATGACCTTTCTGTTAATTGCAAATGAATGCTCTGTTAATTGCCTATTCATAGCCTTTGACCATTTTTCTACTGGGTTGTTTTTAAGAATATATTCCAGATACTTAACTTTGTTGGTTATATTTCTTGCAAATATATTCTTCCTGTTTGTATCTCGTCTTACTTTTTTCTTATTTTTGAAGGTAACTGTCATGCCTATACTGTAGTTAGTAGATGGTAAGCTCTTTGAAAGCAAGGGATAGATGTCCTGATTTTCTCATTTTCTAGGAAGCGCCTTTATCTTTTACTGTTTACAAAATGCTTGTTAGGGCTTCCCTGGCGGCGCAGTGGTTAAGAATCCGCCTGCCAATGCAGGGGACACGGGTTCAAGCCCTGGTCTGGGAAGATCCCACATGCCGTGGAGCAACTGAGCCTGTGGAGCAACTAAGCCCGTGCACTGCAGCTACTGAGCCTGTGTGCCTAGAGCCCGTGCTCCGCAACAAGAGAAGCCACCGCAATGCACCATAACGAAGAGTAGCCCCCCACTCTCTGCAACTAGAGAAAGCTTGCACACAGCAACGAAGACTCAATGCAGCCAAAAATAAATAATTTTTAAAAACTGGTTGAGAGTCCGCCTGCCGATGCAGGGGACACGGGTTCGTGCCCCGGTCTGGGAAGATCCCACATGCTGCGGAGCGGCTGGGCCCGTGAGCCATGGCCGCTGAGCCTGCGCGTCCGGAGCCTGTGCTCCGCAACGGGAGAGGCCACAGCAGGGAGAGGCCCGCGTACCACAAAAAAAACCAAAAACAAACAAAGAAAAAAACTGCTTGTTAATGTTGATAAGTGAAAAAAATATATATATTGGGCTTCCCTGGTGGCGCAGTGGTTGGGAGTCCGCCTGCCGATGCAGGGGACGCGGGTTCGTGCCCTGGTCTGGGGGGATCCCGCGTGCCGTGGAGTGGCTGGGCCCGTGAGCCATGGCCGCTGGGCCTGTGCGTCCGGAGCCTGTGCTCCGCAGCGGGAGAGGCCACAGCAGTGAGAGGCCCGCGTACCGCAAAAAAAAAAAAAAATATATATATATATATACACATATATATATTTTAAAAAATATGTAGGTAAGGAGTAAGCCAAGAGAATAAAAACTGACAAAGCAGTATTTAGTAAACACTGATGTGACTAATGCAAAGATAAATCACAAAGAAAATGCATATCAGAGATTAATATACTCACATCGCTCTCAGTAGCGTTCAGTCCATGAGTTGATAATAAAGGGGGGGTGGGAATTTGTTGAGGCAGGCTCAGGAATTCCTTTCCATTTTCCCAGGCAGCGTCAGAAGCAGATATATCACTTCTGTAGCATTTAAATCCTCATCAAATTTATATTCCACCAAATCTGAGTTTATGGAGACTGAAACGCCAGGACCAAGCTTGGAAATCCTCTATTTTGGCAAGCGCCAAAAGCTTGCCTGAAGCTTACACGTGGCTGAAGCTTACACGTGGCTGAATTTAAGCCAGTAGGAGCTGCCTACACCAGGTGTGGTTAATACTGAAAGCAGCGCAAGAACTGAAGCCTCACACATCCCTTTCTAGTTAATTTTCTTCAAACAACAGCGAAAAAAGTTGCAGGTGCATTCTCTCCCAGCTCCACCCAGTCGCTGCTGTTCAGAGTTCTTAAGGTATGAAATTGTGGCACCAATTTTCGGGAGAACGGTGGTGGTAAACTTCCTTTCTCTGGTACTCCTCCCCACGCCCTACACGTTGTTGCATAGATTTATCTATGTCTATATATTTTTAAATTATTCCAGCTTCACCACTTAGTATGTACATTTGGGTAACTGCTTAAGGTTTCTGTGCTTGTTTTCCCATCCATAATATGAGGATACTAATTCTGTTTACCTCATAGGGTTGCTGTGACAACTGAAAAAGAATACAAAGCACTTAGAACAGTGCCTAGCACATAGTTAGCACCCTTTACATGCTGCTATTGCAAAAGTAAAGCAGGTTCGTTCTAACAAGTTTATTAACACAAAGGAGGTCCAAGAAAAAGTTCACCTTTCCCCTCTGCCTCTACCCTCTTGCCATCTCTTACTTACCTAAGGAAACTAGTAACGGTTTCATGTGATCATTCCACATCTTTTTTTCCCCTCATACCAATATACTGCAAATCTACCTATATATATGGAGTTAATAAAAGTGGATTCACATTCACTCATTTTATCATTTAACGATATATCCTGGATATCTTTCAGGGTGACTATGTGTAGCTAACTCATTCTTGTTAAGAGCAAATATTCTGTAGTATGTGTGTATCGTAATATATTCAAATGTGCTCCAGAAATAGATAATCGGGGTTATGTCTAATTTTTGCCAATGACTAGAATGGTTCAGTACACATCCTTGCTCTTCCATCCTGATGCTTTCAGTCTGTAGGACAGATTCCCCGAAGTTGGACAACTAGATCAAAGATTTATGTGCCTTTAAAATGTTTAAAGATTCAGCCTGATTACCTTCCCCAAAGGCTGAGGCAACTCATATTCCCACCAGCAACGTGCCAGTTTTCCTGAAATCTTTTTTTTTTTTAATTTACCTCACCCTTCCCCGCCTCCTCCATCTTCTTCTTCTTCTTCTTTTTTTTAATTAATTTATTTATTTTTGGTTGTGTTGGGTCTTCGTTTCTGTGCGAGGGCTTTCTCTAGTTGCAGCGAGCGGAGGCCACTCTTCATCGCGGTGCACGGGCCTCTCACTGTCGTGGCCTCTCTTGTTGCGGAGCACAGGCTCCAGATGCGCAGGCTCAGTAGTTGTGGCTCACGGGCCTAGTTGCTCTGCGGCATGTGGGATCTTCCCAGACCAGGGCTCGAACCCGTGTCCCCTGCAGTGGGAGACAGATCCTCAACCACTGTGCCACCAGGGAAGCCCTTCCTGAAATCTTAAATTGCCCTTGATGTTATTTGTCTTAAATTGTTTTGCCAAGTGATCGGTAAATAATGTCTCATTTTATTTTTATTTTATTTATTTTTTTGCTACACCACGTGGCGTGTGGGATCTTAGTTCCCTGAGCAGAGCTCAAACCCGTGCCCACTGCAGTGGAAGTGTGGAGTCTTAACCACTGGACCAGCAGGGAAGTCCCATGATGCCTTATTTTAATTTGCTTTTCCTTGCAGGCCTGACAGGGCACGTTCTCATTTGTTTATTGTTGTTTGCAATTTCCTTCCCTGAATCATGTGTTCATATCCTTGACTTTTTCTTCTATTGCATTGTCTTTTCCTAATTATTTGTAGGCATTCTTTAGGATTTTAACTCTTTGTGATGAGTTCTGGATATCTTCTCCTGATTGTCTTTTGCTTCTGTTTATGGGACCTTTTGTTAAAAACAAATTTTTGATGTTTATGTGGCTTTATCTCTCAGGCTTTTCCTTCATGGTTTCTGAATCTCTAGTCTTTCTTAAAAAGTAGCCTCTGTCCAGAGGTTATACAAATTCTCCCTTTCATCCCATACTATTCTTTTTTTTTTAAAGGTTTTTAAAATAACATTTATGGGGCTTCCCTGGTGGCGCAGTGGTTGAGAGTCCGCCTGCCGATGCAGGGGACACGGGTTTGTGCCCCGGTCCGGGAGGATCCCACATGCCGCGGAGCGGCTGGGCCTGTGAGCCATGGCCGCTGAGCCTGCGCATCCGGAGCCTGTGCTCTGCAACGGGAGAGGCCACAACAGTAAGAGGCCCGCGTACCACACACAAAAAAAACCCAAAACAAAACAAACAAACAAAAAATAACATTTATGTCTTAAAAGTTAACATGTGCATAACAGGAAACCAAAAATCATTAGAAGCAAAAAACAAAGTTATCCATAATCACAAATAGTTTACTGTTTGATGTGTCCTTCTAGGTCTTGTTTATGTAGGTAGCTACACAACTAAGCATCCATTTTTATGTAAATAAGACCATACAGTTATGTATCATGCTTTTTCACATATCACGAATATCTACCATTTCAAAGTCCCAAAGCTATGAGTATTTTCACAACCAAGAATACACTATACCAACTCAGTCTGGAAGGGAAAAATGTAATCTTGCCTTTCTTGGCGACAAAAATTTCATAAAAGACAAAATGGCAACAGGCCTCTAGATAAAGATATTGGCAAGAGTTATGATTAAAATACTGCAATCCCTTAATGTTCAATTAAAAATGAGACATAAAGCAACAGAGTACACAAAGCATCCTATACTATTCTTTTTTTTTTGGTGGGTTTTTTTTTTTGAATTTTATTTATTTTTTTATACAGCAGGTTCTTATTAGTCATCAACTTTATACACATCAGTGTATACATTTCAATCCCAATCGCCCAATTCATCACACCACCACCACCACCACCCGCCGCTTTCCCCCCTTGATGTCCATACGTTTGTTCTCTACCTCTGTGTTTCAATTTCTGCCCTGCAAATCGGTTCATCTGTACCATTTTTCTAGGTTCCACATATATGCGTTAATATACGATATTTTTCTCTTTCTGACTTACTTGACTCTGTATGACAGTCTCTAGATCCATCCACATCTCAACAAATGACCCAATTTTGTTCCTCTTTATGGCTGAGTAATATTCCATTGTATATATGTACCACATCTTCTTTATCCATTCATCTGTCGATGGGCATTTAGGTTGCTTCCATGACTTGGCTATTGTAAATAGTGCTGCAATGAACACTGGGGAACATGTGTCTTTTTGAATTATGGTTTTCTCTGGGTATATGCCCAGTAGTGGGATTGCTGGATCATATGATAATTCTATTTTTAGTTTTTTAAGGAACCTCCATACTGTTCTCCATAGTGGCTGTATCAATTTACATTCCCACCAACAGTGCAAGAGGGTTCCCTATCCCATACTATTCTAATAGTTTCATTTTTTAAAATGTAGATCTTTAATCTGCCAGCAAATTGTTGCTGTATGTGGTGTGTTAGTGGGATAGTTAAAACCCAAAACTTTAATACAATAGACACACTGAAAAGCGCACAAGTTCTAAGTGAATTTTCACAAACGGAAGACACACTTGTGTAATCTGCACCCAGATCGAGAAATAGAATACGGCCAGCACCCCAAAAGCCCATTTGTCCCCTTCTAGTCACTATCCCCTGATGGAGGGTAATTGCTATACTGACTTCTAACACCTTACATTAGTCTTCTAAGGGGATAATTTTGTTTTCATGCAGATGGCTGTTTAAGTATGCCAACACCATTTACTAAATTAGCCACTGTTTTCCCAGTGAGTTAAAATGCCTCCTTTCATTGTTGGTACTTGTAAGGAGAAAATATATTTTTTGATGCAGTGGATGGATTGCATAACCCAAGGTCTAACAAAGTCACGTCTTCCATTATGGATCCCAGCTAGGCTCACCTGTAGCCAGAGCTTTGCTGGTTGGTGACTGATTTTCTCCATGTTCCTTGTGTGTGTCTAAATAGTTAGAAAAGCACTGATCCTACTGGCCCACTCAGAGAGGACATCCTTCAACTATGCCATGAAGGAGGCCGCCGTAGAGGCTTTGAAGAGGAAAGGATGGGAGGTCACTGTGTCGGACCTGTATGCCATGAACTTCAATCCCGTCATCTCCAGAAACAACATCACAGGTGGGAGCAGCTCTCCCCTTTAATTAGGTCTTTGTGGAACTTCTCGCCTGTGGGTTCTCTGGCCCCACCTTGGCCCCTCTGGCGTCAGCCTCTCTTTTTCCTCTCTGCAGGTAAACTGGAGGACCCCGGGAACTCTCAGTATCCTGCCGAGTCTGTTCTAGCTTATAAAGAAGGCTGTCTGAGCCCAGATATTGTGGCCGAACAAAAGAAGCTGCAAGCCACAGACCTTGTGATTTTTCAGGTGTGGCTAAGACATCAAAAGGGGTGTTGGGACACTTGCGTTCTTTTTGTCCTAGACCTGGCACCTAATTAGCTATGTAATCTTAGGAAAGTAACAGCCACTTGACCGCATTCTCTGTAGAGAAGGGTGATTACTTCAAAGGCGCAGTGTTACACAGATTTACAGATGTCGTGAATCTGGCTGTACTACTCTTTGAAAATATGACTGTGATGGCAGAGATGACATTTGAGCCTTGAGCTTTTTTTCCCTAGTATGTTTAATCTTTTTCTTCAGTTAGTTATTTCTTGTGGAATCACTCAAGTTTGCAATTCTCCCCCGCCCCCATCTCCATAGGCATCCTGAAATTAGTTTGTGGAGCTGCTATCTGGAGGATTTGGACTCCACAGAAAGTTCATTAATCCCCCTGAAGGGTCACTGAAAACGAGATACCTGAATTGGGCAGAGAATGATATTCATGTCCCCGTGGATACCCTGCAGAGAGTACATGGAGCCACTGCCACCAGTGGAGATGGAAAGCACTGCCTTCTTATTCTGTAAAAGAAAAGTCATTACCTTCCACATCTCCTTGGTGACAGGAAGTTAATGAAACAGCCCCAGGGGAAAGAACACAAAGGTCCCCCCTCCCATCTGTTGTTTATGTTACTTCATACATTGGCTCCTCTGAGCCTCACAGTATTGACTCTGCAGAAATACCAGCCTGGAAGATGGTACACAGAGGGGCAGGCCCAGGATTCCATACTCCTGGATGTGGCAAATCAGGTGAAGGTTGTCATGGTAACACAAAATCAGTGCTGACTGCTGGTGCCTAGGTGGAGTTATTTGTTGTTTTTTATCTATCTCCGCACACTGCTAGGCATGTATCTAGGCTTGTAATCCAGGAGCTCTAAAAATGTTTCTTGTATAGTTTTGGGTGTCTGCAAAATGAAGACAGACTGACTTTTTTATTACGGACAATTTCAAACATACATAAAGAAGAGAAAATAGTATAATGATGCATCCACCACCCAGCTTTAACTCTCAGTATCCCCTCACTCCTGTTTCTTCCTGGAGTATTTTAAAGAAAATCCTGAACATCCTGTCAAAATATCTATGAAAATATCTATTAAAAATTTTGGGAGAGACATGCATCTCTCCCTAAGGGACCTGGAGCCTGATTTTGGTATCTAATTGTGCTCAAAACTCTGCCTCAGGACAGAATCTACCTAGAATCCAGGTGTTAGAAAAAGCAGAACCATCAACCTACCCAGAAAGGTCCCTTGTCATACACGGCAGCATACGAGTAAGCAAACTCCCCTATGAGCACTCACTCAAACCAGCCTTTCAGGATGGCAGGGACTCCAAACCACTGCAGGGGGAACTGTGGGGCAGAGGACAAAGAGGTCAGATGGGGAACACCCCCAAAATAGAAGACTTAGGGTGCTTAGCTGCTGCCCATGATGTCACTGAGGGGCGAACTTTCTTCAGGACCTGTCATCCCTTCTGGAGGAGTTAGCACATTCAAGAAAAGAAAATTTTAAAGAAAAGAAAATTATTGTCCTTGGTCAGTCAACTTGACACTCCTGTTTCTGCCTAAAAATACAAATATTGGGTGGGTGTGAAGAAACACATGCAATAAGATTTGCTTCTATGAAATCACATTTGGCAGCCAAGTCTGAACAGCAAGGATTGCAGCCAAAGTTGGCTTCAGTGTGTGTTGCCTAAATCAATATTTTCCCAAGAGCTTGCTTTTGTGGGTGTGGTTTCAAAAATATGAAACCTGTACCTTGTGCTCACGGATTTAAAATCCTATCATTTAGAATAAACAGAACCACTCACATATGCAAACAAATGATCTGTGTGACTTAAGTTCATCAGGGAATTGCCATGAGAAAGACCTATTGGGCCTCTTGTCCTGGTAAAAGCTAAGCAAGGACATACCAGTATTTCTTCTTCTCCTTGACTCACTTAAAGGCAGTAACAACAGGAACATGCCCAGAGGTTAAAAAACAAAACTAGGACAGAGAAAGAATTTTTAAGACTTGATAGGTCTCTCTTTGAAGGGTGGTTGACCTACAGGAAAGGGGATAAGGAAGTAGAGTTTTAGGACACGACTGAGAATGAGACCTGTATTCTCACCCTGAATCTGCCAGTAATTTGCCTCATCAGTAAAAAGAGGGGCTTGAGGTATCTCTAGTAGCTTCTCACATTCTCACATTTATGATGCTCCAATTGTGAGGGACCAGATCTGCAGCTTTTAGGATAAATGTGCAGGTTGTTTAGGCAAGTAGATTTGGTCCCTTGTGAATGTTCTACAGTCAGGGCTGAAAAAGAATTGGTTGGTTTGCCAGGTATTAAAAGTTTACTCTCTCAAGTTGTTCTTGGAGGGACTTCCCTGGTGGTGCAGTGGTTAAGACTCCGCGCTCCCAATGCAGGGGGCCTGGGTTCGATCTCTGGTCAGGGAACTAGATCCCACACGCATGCCGCAACTAAGGGTGTGCATGCCGCAACTAAGGAGCCCGCCTGCTGCAACTAAGACCCAGCGAAACCAAATAAATAAATAAATAAAAGGGGCCGCCTATAGGATTAGGGAATTAATATTAACATTGGAGAATAAATGGTAAAAATAATTTATCAAGACTTGTCTAGTAATGTGGGGAGGCAGAGAAATGCACATGTGCATGCCTTGGCAAGGGTCAGTTGCCAAGAAGCTGAAACTCACCCTTAGGTAATAGAACTTTGGGCACTTTTGGCAGAGAATGCCAGGCTGGCACAGTTTCAAGGTTTTCTTCATTCAAAGAAGAGCACAGCTGAATAGGCTAAAATAGGTAACAACTAGGTACAGAAAGCACAAGGTGAGAGGGTGGAGCTATGAACTAATTTTCCAGGGTGCCTCAGGCCTCCACATCAGAGTGTCCTGTTGGGAAACCCAGATTAACTTTTGTTGTTTGTATATGGTACAAGGTCTGTGGGGTTTGATCTGTAACTCACCTTTGTGCTTTGTGTATCCCCAGAGTGGCACTCTGCATTTCTGTGGCTTCCAACTCTTGGAACCTCAACTGACATATAGCATTGGGCACACTCCCGAGGATGTCCAAATTCAGATCCTGGAAGGATGGAAGAAACGCCTGGAGAATATTTGGGATGAGATGCCACTGTATTTTGCTCCAAGTAGCCTCTTTGACCTAAACTTCTAGGCAGGATTCTTAATGAACAAGGAGGTACAGGATGAACAGAAAAATAAGGAATTTGGCCTTTCAGTGGGCCATCACTCGGGCAAGTCCATCCCAACGGACAACCAGATCAAAGCCAGAAAATAAGATTCACAAGACTTGATTTCCTTCTAAAATATAGTCAAATCTAGACTTCTTTCTTGGGGTTCCTTGACTTGCTTTAGTTTTTAAGATTTGTGTTTTTCTTTTGCCACAAGGAATGGATAGAACAGACTATATTCATACATTTTTGTATAGTTTTGTTAAACATAACCGATTCTGTTTTTTTTTTAATTATTAATTAATTTATTTATGGCTGCGTTGGGTCTTCATTGCTGCATGTGGGCTTTCTCTAGTTGCAGCGAGTGGGGGCTATTCTTCGTTGCGGTGCACGGGCTTCTCATGTAGTGGCTTCTCTTGTGCAGCACAGGCCCTAGGCGCATGGGCTTCAGTAGTTGTGGCACATGGGCTCAGTAGTTGTGGCACGTGGGCTCTAGAGCACAGGCTTAGTAGTGGCACACGGGCTTAGTTGCTCCGCAGCACGTGGGATCTTCCTGGACCAAGGCTTGAACCCGCGTCCCCTGCATTGGCAGGCGGATTCTTAGCCACTACGCCACCAGGGAAGTCCCAAATGTAACCAACTGCTATCATGGCAAAATCTGATTAGGCTCAAAAGGCCTCTCAGGCTTAGGACGTAAAGCTGGAGAGAAGGGTGTAGAAAGATCCCAGACAGTATTCTTTAAGGTCCTCTACACAATTTAATTCCTCTCTTTAGAGATACATTTTTAGGAATAAATCTGGCTAGAGAGCATCCAACTCCTCAATGATCTATTTTTCTTTTAATTACCTCTCTGTGGTTTATGGCAGAAGGGAATTGCTCAGAGAAAGAAATGACGAAATCTGTCTGACCTAAGGGACTTGTTTAGTAATTACTACTCTCTGCTTGTTTGTGAGATATATTGGCTTTAATTACTACACAATGAATATTATGCCTAATACGAGTGTCATTCTCCTTCAGCTTTTGTTGTTTCTATACAGTGCACACAGACACCTTGAAATGAAAAGCTAAAAAAAATCTCTTTAATTCAATCTTCTAATTTAATGTCTGCAAATAAACCAACACCTCTAAACACTACATCTGCTACAATGAATGAATTCACGAAAGGAAACAGTACTCCCAGTATCTAAAAACAGCTTGCCACAAACAGTACTTTATTTCAGATCCATGTAACTAACCTTCTGGAAGTTTTTCCTGTATCATTGATAAACTGATGACTTGCCTTTTAAAGATGTGTTTTGGTTTCATGAATTTAGGGACAAAATTGTGAGCCTAGAGTTTCATTAACTTTGGTGAACAATTTTGGCGTAACATTCTAACTTCCTATTTAAATGATTGAGGTGCACCTCTACTCACTGTTGGTATAACCTAAGTAGAAAATGATGAAAGAACGCCCTCTTGTGGTGCACAGAAAGAAAACATGAGAAAATGATGCAAAGCAAGGTTGCATGAAACTGGGAACAGCCTCTTACCTGCCAAGGAAATGATGGCGTCAGGCTGGAGAACCTCATGTGCTAGATGCCAGCAGGCACTGGGTATTCTTTCCACAATATCCACAATGGCAGATGGCTGGGTGCTTCAGTTTGAAAACATATGAAAATATTTACTGTTGCCTTCATCTTCACTGTAGTTTTATGTAAATTTCTAAAAGTTCCAAATGAAATAAATAAAATCCATTTCTACAAAACAGACCCACACTCACTGGTTTCAGAGAAGCTAGTGACAGAGGCATTCAGGCAAAAGTGGAATCTACTGGGCAAGAAGCAATCAGAGGATTCAGTGACAAATTGTGGCCAGAAGCCTATATGGTGACTTGGCTTGAGAGCTTGCCCAATAAGGCTGCTTCATTCTGAATGGCAAGGGAACCTACTAAGATTCTCTCAGGGAATTTAAAGGACATTTAAGGAGATCCAGGAAAGACAGTGGTATAGAAATCAAGAAAAACACAGAATGCAATAAACAAATGCCAAGGAGCAATATTTATTCTGATTTCCCTGATTTATTCTGATTTATCTAATCAATGGGCCAGGCATTCTTCTAGAGGCACTGGGAATACAGCAGACAAAAAAACCTAGCCTCATGAAGTTTGCATTCTAGTAAAGAATGAGAGAGGAACAAATGTCAGTCAGGTGGTGATAAATGCTACGAAGGAAGAGCAGGGTAAGAGGGTTAGAGATGGGATACGAGTTTTATACAGGGTGATCAAGAAAGATCTCTCCTATAAGGTTATATTTGGGCAAAGCCCTGATAAAGTGAGAGAATGACACATGTAGGTCCCTGAAGGAAGAGCATGCCAGGAGTGATGTGAGTGCAAACCCATGAGGCAGCAGCATGATCAGTATGCTTTAGGGAGAGCAAGGAGGTTAGTGTGACTAAAGCACAGAAAGCAAGAGAGGGATAGGTCAGACACAAAGCTGGAATCAGACCACAAAGGGCATTACAAGCATTGTGAAATGTAGAGATAGGAAGTCACTAGAGGGTTTTGAGCAGAGGTGTAACATATGACTTACATTTAAATCTGGCTGGTATGTGAAGAATCAAGTATAAGGGGCAATGATAGAAGCAGGGAGAACTGCTGGGAAGCTGTTATGACAATCTAGGCAACAAATGCTTTGGATCAAAGTGACAGCAATAGATGTATTGAGAAGTGGTTGGGTTCTGGAAGTATTTCAAAGGACAGAGTAACAGGATTTGATGATGGATTGGATCAAGGTCAAAAAACAAACCAACCAACCCTCAAAGGTATTTTGGCTTAAACAATTAGAAGAATGGAAATTCCATTTGCTTAGATGGGGAAGAATCTGGAAAGAGTATTGGCGGCAGAAGTTGGGAGTGGGAAGGGGAGAATCAAAATTTCACTTCAGACATGTTATTTCTGAGATGCCTGTTAAGACTGTCAAGTAGATAGTTCGATAATAGGAACCTGGAGTTAAAGAAGTTATGGCTGGAGATATACATTTGGAAATTTTCAACACATAGTCTATAAAGCAATCTGACTGGATGAGTACACCTAAAAATTGAGTTATGATAGAGAAGAGATCTGATGATTGACTTCTAGGGTTCTCCAATGTTAGGAGGTCAAGAAGACGAGAATGGAAAAGGCCAGTGTAGCAGGAGAGATGAGTGCGGTGTCCTGAAAGCCAAGTGAAAAAAGTGTTTCAAAGCGTGTCATATACTGTTGATAAACTGAGTGAAACAGCCCTCAGAATTAACTTTTGGGTGGCCATTGGTGATGCTGATGAGCTATTTCAGTAGAGCAGGGTGATAAAACCTGATTGGAATGGGTTCAAGAGGATGAATAAGAGAAAGTGGAAATAGTATGTATGGAGGATGTGGGGATGTGTGGTCAAAGAAAATTGTTTGATATTTTTAAGAGATGAGGGACATTACAGAAAATTTATATACCAGTGGATATGACTCAGAGAGAAAGGTTTTCATGCTGGAGAAAGAGGACAATTATATATGTATATGTATAATTGAATCACTTTGCTGTACACCTGAAACTAACATAACATGAAACTAACATGCATAAAATCAACTATAATCCAATATAAAATAAAAATTAAATTAAAAATTAAAAAAAGAAAGAGGACAATTAAAGGAACAGGAGGATGTATTTGAAAAAGCAAAAGGATATGGATCCAGTGCACCAGAAGCAGAAGAGCAAAGTAGCAACAGGACTGGTACACTTATTAGGCACTTAGCTCCTGTGTGCCAGGAACTAAGTAGTTTTACACTGATTAATTTACTTAATTCTTTTTTTTTTTTTCTTTTGCTGTACGCGGGCCTCTCACTGTTGTGGCCTCTCCAGTTGCAGAGCACAGGCTCTGGATGCGCAGACTCAGCAGCCATGGCTCACGGGCCTAGCCGCTCCGTGGCATGTGGGATCTTCCTGGACCAGGGCACGAACCCGTGTCCCCTGCATCGGCAGGCGGACCCCCAACCACCGCGCCACCAGGGAAGCCCTAATTTACTTAATTCTTATAACAACCCTAAGAGGATCATTCATTTTTCTTTCCACTTTATAAATAAAGAAATTGAGGAATGGAGAGGTTAAACAGTAGGTATAGGAGCCAGAACTTCACCCAAGCAGGCAAACTCAAGAGCCTATGCTTTTGGACTTCCCCGGCGGCACAGTGGTTAAGAATCTGCCTGCCAATGCAGGGGACACGGGTTTGAGCCCTGGTCCAGGAAGATCCCACGTGCCTAGGAACAACTAAGGCCGTGTGCCACAACTACTGGGCCTGCGCTCTAGAGCCCGCAAGCCGCAACTATTGAGCCCATATGCCCTAGAGCCCGCATGCCTAGAGCCCATGCTCCGCAACAAGAGAAGCCACCACAATGAGAAGCCTGAGCACCACAACGAAGAGTAGCCCCCGCTCACCGCAACTAGAGAAAGCCCGCGCGCAGCAACGAAGACCTAACACAGCCAAAAGTAAATAAATAAGTAAATAAATTTATTTTTTTAAAAAAAGAGCCTATGCTTTAAATACTATGCAGGCAGGGACAATGACAACATGAAATAGAGCACAAGAGTAGTAATCAATTGTCTTCCTGAGAGAAAGACCATTAAGTGTTGCTGTCGAGAAACTATAGCTGCTTTTATACTTCTAGAGTCCCTCTGTGTCCTGAGCAGGGATAAATGGTGTTCGGTTCTTTTACAGGCCTAATTATATGGCCGCTGAGAATTGTCTGCTCCTCACAAGATAATAGAGCAGGACTCTTACCAGCTTGGAGTAAAGCAGGACAGCTATCTCCCTTGTTCTGCACACTGTAACTTAAATTATGTAACCCAGGATTGCATCAGCCTTTCCGGCAGCCACTCATATGCAGTCCCATTTTCGGATCAGTCTTTTGCCCACATATGCTGTTTTTTGGACCCCAGTACTTTTGATATTTATACTTATTTAAATTCATTTGGTTATTACTCCCTTCCAGTGCTGCTGCAGTCAATAATGCCAAAAGACAACTTTTAAACATATTTAGAACAATAGCAGCATTGTTGTCACTTTAGACTCCTAAAGTGACAACTCATTTATATATAAACATTTGGATGTGTTAAAAAAATTCAGTCACTTTCACAGAATCAACAGACACTGTCTATATTTGATAAGAAGGTATAAGCATACTGTTTAAAGCAGTGCTTCTGAAGCTTCAGTTATTTATATATCACATACATGATATTCATGTATCACCTGTATTAGTATTTATTTAGTATTTGTCTTTGACTCACATTTCCCCATAGTCTAGTAAGTAGACACATTATATATTTTCTAATGTACATCCAAACCTTATATATATATATATATATATATATATATATGTTTAAAGATAATGTTTACCCATGTATCACCTGAAATCATTTTGGGTACCACTAGTGATATATGTACCACATTCTGATATATATATATATGGAAATAACTTACAGAAAAATAAAAAGAGATTGCCTCTGGATGTGGGACTGAGGCCTGGAGAGATGTGGTTTTCATCAAAAGTACCTCCATAATACAAGATTTGTCACCACATGTATATAGTGTTTTACTAAACATGAAACATTTAAACTAAGTAAAACAAACAAAAATTCTATTACACTAAGTCACTTGGTACACTTCCTGGTACAATGTAACTATTCAAAAATATTTCTATATTTCATACCTTTTCCTACTGATTTTTTAAGTTCAATCACATACTCATGTCGCTCAAAACTGACATTCACGGATATGACTTCATTCATAAAATCTGAGGAAAAAAGACAGTTAACTACTACAAAATGAAAACTTTCAATGTTTTATTTTTGACTGCAGCTGTTTACAGAAATATAGTTGCAAGTATACAAATGTTCCAATAGAAGCAAAATATCTTTTTAATATTTAACAAGTTATCACAGATAGCTAAAATCATAGATGCAAATGAAATTCCCTCAGAGAATAAACTGAAAATATCTGGTGTCAGTGCTCTGAAATCCCAACTATGAAAGCCATATACACAAAAATGTAACCCTTACTTACATCATTGCAGGACAATGGAAGAAGGCAGTTCAGTGGTTGATCAGTGTGCTCAAGCAAATAAAATTAAATAAAAAAATTAAATGGCAGAATGGTAGCTAAACCACTTGAGAACAGGTTAATAACATAACTGTAGTATATTCATTAAAAGACTAAGTAAAAGAAATGAATGAAACAGTAAAAACTGTCAAAAAAAGTAATAAATACTTGGAGCTTATCAATTCAATGTAAGGGAACAAGGTGAGCAGATACGTTCATTAGATCAAAGGAAATTAGCTCAATATCATTGGAATCAGTTTGTCGCTATGAAAGTCATAAACACTTCCATGCAGGACAGTTCTTTATTGGACACAGTCTGATTCCAAAGCCACTCTCAAACATCTGAGATGTGCGTGTGTGTGTGTGTGTGTGTGTGTGTGTGCGCGCGCGCGCGCTGTCCTGAGGTTCGTTAGCTAAAATAATAATAATAATACAAACTATTTCAAATCAGGCAAGTTACTTCTGGAAAAAAAACAAAACAAAACAGGGTGATACGGTTAAACACAGAGCCTTTAAAGGAAATATTACAAGTTGGAGTTGAACAGAATTGTGGTATGGTATAATGCTTTGGATATACAAATACAGTATGCAATAAAGCGGGGAAGAGGGGAAGGGGAACAAGAAAGGAGGAATGTAGCTAGAGCATCTCCCAACAGCTTGCCTATGTATTTCCAGCACCAAAGTTTGCAGAGTAAGCCACTTGTATTTCCACTGCTAGTTTTAAGCAAAGATAGCAGTGGTGATTTTCATAAAGTGAGTGTACAATTATTTTCATTTTGAAATGTTTACTTTTCTTACATGAGTTTATTAATTGGTGATTTGTAAACACCAACAATTATGGAGGTACTGAATTATACAGGGAGATTAAAATGAATGAATAAATCTACTTATCTTATGGTTAGTTTACATTTAACAGGATGCATATAACTGGGAAGGGAGAAATGCTCAAATTAAATAATACAGTGTCTTGTTTAACATCTTGTCTGAAGCATAAGTTCCAAGGATAGTTATATTTCTAGTGCATCAATTCTCATACAAAGCAAGCTATTTTAAAAGAAGATTTATCTATTAAAAAAAGAAATTAAATAAGATGTTTTGTTGACCTGGCTAGCTATGTTGTTTAATAGCTCAGATACAAATGTAAATATAAGGAATGACAAATAATTTTGTTCTGAGAGTTGGTCTAGATGGGCCAAAATTGTGGTCTGCTGGTAAAGTAAGAGGCAATGAAAAGAAAGCTTTTATTATCACTGCCCACAATGTATCCATTTTATGGATAAACAGGAGACTTTAGCACCCGTCAATTGTATTAGCTACTTAACTGTCATAATAGTTAAAATAAACACAGAACATTGCACCTATATATTTAAATCAGTCATTTAATGTAAACTTTTTAGTAAGTGGTATGAAAATGCCAAACTAACTGAATTATCAATAACTAGACTAATTTTATATGTACATAAAATATACTGTATTTCTATAGGCAGTACTGAGAATAAATTATCATTGCCAATAAATGATTATAGATAACCAGGTTAAATTGAATTTACATTAAAAACAATGTATAACTGTGTCTGTGTGAGTGGGAAAAAAAAGCCCTTTCTAGATCTTACTGTATACAGTTTACACCAGTGGTTCTCAAACTTTAGCATGTATCAGAATCACCTGAAAGGCTTGTTAAAAAACAGATTGCTGAGTCCCACTCCAGAGTTTCTGATTCACTATGTCTGGGATAAGGCCCAAGATTTTGCATTTTTAACTAGTTCCCAGGTGATACGGATGTTGGCTGGTGGGCTGAGGACCACACTTTGAGAACCATTGGTTTATACATACTATATATATAGAAAACTATATACTATAATGCTATTAATATGAAACAAAAAATATAGGAAGAGGGCTGGTTTTAATTAACTCTCAAACATATCATTAGAGAGCCGAACATTTTAATGTTTCTAAAATGATTTTCTGAAGTGTAATAATTTCCCCTTATAGTCAGTTACATTTCAAAGTCTTAAGTCCTACTATACTTTTTAGAAAATATTTCCATACCAAGTTGGCTATCCAAAATAAAAAGGGACATAAATATTCTAAACAGTTAAGATATACTCATCAAGAAGGAATCATAACTATACAGCATTCTTGACTTCTTTGGAATGATTAAAGTGCATAATATCATTAGGGTATTGAGAATATTGCATAAAGGTTTGCAGTCTTTAGTGCCACTAACAGTCACAGAAATACTCACATGGGGAAAGCAGCTCTATCCCTAAGCTACTACTCTCCTGACCTGTTTGTTGCTGATGGCTCTTTCTTCAGGCACCACCACTATGGTAAGGAGCTGGAACATAGGCAAAATTAACAAAAAACAGAGGGATACTCAATCCAACTGTATTTGGCTGCAAGGAATTATTTTAGTTCTGGAGGGACTCAGATACAACTTCATTTCCTTTGACACTATTTTTCATAGGCAGATTTCTAAAGTTCTGATGGACGAGAAGTACACTATAATGAATTATTTGACTCCGTATGGTTAGAAAAATTGACATTACTAAGCTTTACCTAAACTATGTGTTAGTGGTTTATTTTCACCCATCTTATAATAAAGATCAGAGAAGGTGCTTCAAACACTTCCTTTCTGAAATTTAACTATCCATATTTGTGTACATAGTCTCACATATAGTAAAATTTTCAATAGCATTCAGATAAGACCTATTATTAGTTGGTCAAGATGAAGACAAATTTAGCTAATTTCTATAAATGCTAAATAGTATAATTTTGTGATCTTTTACTTAGCCTCCTTCAAAGAAACAATTCTAGCTATGTATCTTTTCTGTTCCTCTTATGCCAAAGGGTGTTAGAAAGTTATGAAGTTGTTTCTATGGTGATCAAGAAATGGAGAAAAAAATGACTAAATAGAAAAAATGGAAGTTGAGACTATTAAAGTCATTTGCTATGTGTTTTTGGCAACAGTGAAAAATGAAATTATAAGAAAGGGGCACTAACATGGTAAAAAGGCACTTTTCCATAAGCATTTAATCTAGATCTAAAATATTAATTAAAAAAATTTCCTGAAAGAGAAAATGGAGTAAAAATAGAATTTTATTAATAAATGAGCCTAGAATGACACGAAAACAAATGGGGATTAAAGAAGCAATTAGAGTACTGGGACAATTCACAAATGATATTCTAGGTATTATTCTGATATTTACTACAGTATGAACATTATCTTCATGATTTAGCTCTAGTGACACAAATAAGCAGAGAAGAAAACCATTTTTAATACATGTTATGAGATTCTAAAGCTGATGAACTATATACAGTCTCTCTCTCTCTCTCTCATTAAGGCTCTCCATATAACCAAAGGCATGCAGATATAATGTGGCTGTCTTGGTTAGGGATGAAGCCTGTGGTCATGAAGCAGAGTAAAGCTAATAGGTCTCATATAATTTTCAATTAATTAGAAAAAAAACAACTGGAAAACAGATACTAGAACAGAAATTCTCACCAGAAAGATGAAACATTCTCAAATTACTCCTAGTGAATGTTTATAAACCATGCTGAATTTGAGATTTTGGTTATTAAAGCATTTAATTTCTGGTCTATAATTGCTGATGCATCTAAACAGACTTCACTTTTCCAAAATAAGCATCTATAATGGCTTAAATGGTCAAAAGGAATTATTATCTTAGTTCTGGAGGGACTCAATATAACTTCTTTTCTCATTCCCTTTGACACAATTTTTCCTAGGCAGATTAACTGAGGTTCTGATGGGCAAGAAATGCACTATAATGAAATTCCCAACTACAGCGTATACAGTATTACAAAAAAAGAAAGGAAGGAAGGTCCCTCATTAATACTGCTTCTATAATAAACAAAGCCCTTTAAAAACCTGTTCTAGGGAGACTGGCGAAACAGATTTGCATTGGTTAGATAACAACATGATACTCTATTTGTAATTAGAATAAGGTAACATGATAAAGCTCAGAAGCAAAATATGACTTCTAATTATTTTCTCCCATGTTGGTGTGGATATATAATGGAATGACAATAAGGAATAAAACACACACACACACACACACACACACGTGCGCGTGCGCACACACTCACGCAGACACACAGGTAAGCTCCAAGCATTAATGTGAGTTGCTAAAAGCAAGAACGATTGAATGTAACAATAAAAAGGAATAAAATGTGGTTTATAGTTTATTTAGGTCCTTCTGCCATAAGTAAATTTAATAAGTTGTTGTTTCCAAGGCCTCTGTTGGCTCATGGAGTCTCTCCTATATGTAGATATAACTTGTAACAGTAATCTTGAAACTGCATTATTAGCACAAGTATCAACCACTGACTACTAAGCTAACTCTTCAATAAGAAGACGAGTACTTTTTGTAACCAAATAGTATGTTCTGAATGCTATACTTAACATTGACCTTTTAGGGGTAAGGAACATTTAACAATGTAAAAAAAAAAAATCATCATTATTGAATAAGAATATGGTATCTTAGCACAGCCCTTGTACAAATAACCACAAAACTTATGAAAATAAAAATTGGGTTTTCTGCCTCCATCCAATCAAACCACTACAGTTCAGGTGTATGTTCTGTTCTAAACTTAGATATTATAAAACAGAAAATTGGTCCCTGGTGACTTGGCATTGGCAATCAGCATTTTACAATGATAAACTTCTTGCTAAATAACAGAAGTCAGCACCCAAGCCAGTCTTCTTGCCACCACTTTATCCATACAGCAGTGTTAACATTCTAACTGGAACGTGATGAACAAATAGACTTCCTGAGTCTCCTGTGTAATCTCTTGGGAAAAAATTCAGAAAACTCAGAAATAAACTTACAGCATTTTATTTCTACTTCTTATTTTTATACCACTGGATAAGCTTACTGACATGAGTCAACCCTCTGCAGTTAAGAGTTTTACATTTTAAAACTGGAGCACTGGATTGTGTGGTCCTTCTCATACCCTGAACTATACTGGGTAAATTTTCCTGATGGGGTGGGGAGAGAGAGATATATTGAGGAAAATGCTTTTGGTTTAGAGAATTTATAAAGTAGCTCTGGATATTACAAGATGGGGAAAATGTTATTAAAATTACAAACATGGGGTTTTTTTTAGTGTCTTTATAAATAAAAGGCATAGAATACAGAAAGCCAATTAATAATAACAATAACAACAATAATAAAATATTAAATATATAGTGAGCAAAGACTGAATGGCTCATTCTTGTGAAACTCAACTTATACAACTGCCTGGATGGGTTTCCTTACTCTAACGTTTTGCTGAGTGAAAGATCCAGCGAACACACAGTGAGCTGCCTTTAGCCCACTAATCACATCAAGGAACCGCCTGATGGAATGGCCACAGATGAAAAGGTCATTTGTTTCAAAAGATACTTAAATACTCAATAAAGACATAACAAACCCCCCCTCACTTTTATCAGACGCCACGTTGTGGTAGAACATCAGACAAACTCACAAATTTACCACAAAAATGTGTGGCAAAAAAAGAATAGTTTATATATATGTATATATATAAATTTCTATATTTATGCCAATGTACTCACTCAGTACAAATAGCAAAATAGTATACCATTTCCTAAATACAAAATATAGCTTTCCAAAAAAATGAAACACACATTAGATATAAACCATCCAAAACTTGAACGATTGAAAACTGTATTCAAAATTAAATGACCCAGAGTAGGTCTCTTTCTGAAAAGTTCCCTTCATATCGGCAAGAAGCCTGTACTACTGAAAACATAATTCAATGACTCTCAATCAGAGAGAGAAAGAAAGGGTTGGGGGTGGAGGGAAGAATAAATGAGAACAAAGAGAAAAAACAAATTAAAGAAGAGCACAAAGAACCAAGGAAGACCATCACAAAAAGGGGGAAAAATCTGACTGTATAAACAAAACCAACACCACAATTCCACAAAGTTCAGCTAAATGTATCGGATAGAAAAAATAAAAAACAGAATTGTAGCCTTCAACAAACAATTAACAGGCTATTTTTTGTACACTTAAAAAATAAATGAAACTGACAAGAATGCCAAAACATCTTATCTACATATAGAAGCCACACACAATTTGGCCTTAAACTGTATTAACAGCTTTCTACATGCCAAAAGGAGAGTAAGACATAAGCATGTGTCCAGACAACAGGTTGTAGAGAGAAGCAGGCATCCCATGGGTGGTGCGAACACCCAAATCTGTATAACTAATGCTACAACTGCAAGTTCTGGAGTGTGTTATTTTGCTCTGTATAGATGTAACACAAATTAATTCTTCATATTAAGTCAATGATATGACCCTGTAAAGCCTAAGGCTTGTGGGAACTATCAGATAAGTGACCACTTCAAACTGTAAAGCACTGAGGTGACAAGTGAATTACACTCACTGCAGCTCAGGGAGAAGTGATGTTTCAAGAAATTTTAGTTTGTCTTTTTTTTTTTCAGATTAACATTTACACTGTTTCCTATTAGAGGGAAAAATTTGAAGACGTCAGAACAGCACCGTTCATGGAAAAAAAATGCATTGTTTCTTGTTTCTCAGGAGTCAGCTCCCCTCATTCCTGAAAGGATACCCCCCGGCCTGTGCTGCAGGAGTTGCTGGGTTACCCCAGATCAAAGTGGTCTTTTCATTTAAGTTACTACAGGATCACAAAGCTAGTAATATATTACTAATTGTCTAAAATAAAGTGAAGAAGAGGGGAAGAACAGTATCGCTGAACATAAAAATGGAATACCAGTTCAAGACTGGGATAAGAAGAAAACAGACTTGAATTGCTCTGTCAGTTTTAACTATTGTAGGAGGATATCAGAACATAATTTACCATATATTATCCCCTTCATTTTTAAATAGAGCAAGATGTTTATATTTTTCTATGCACAGTTATGGCTAAAACCCTTAACAGAAACACAGAGAATTAACAACTCTCTGAAAAATAAAATCAATAGCATTCCAGCTGTTCCCAGTTTGTGTGTTGTCTGTGATAAATAGAGTCCTCTTATCTGTGTAGAGCTCTTAATACAGCTTACCTGTCAGAATGTTACCCCTTCAGTTTCTCTATAAAAACTGAATGAAGACTGCTTCACTTTGGCCAATAGCTGTGCTTTTTATATTGAAAAATCACAGCCTAAGTTATGATATGAACTTTCCTTTTTCAAAAGCCACTACTTGACTAAATGCAGGAAAGAAAATCTGAATGAAGAACAAAAGTAAACATGAAACATGAATTATTTTCTAATAGCAATAATAACTGAGTGATCCAGCTTATCAATTTAATCTGTACTTTTAAAGAAATAATGCCTAGGAAAATAGCAACAATTAATTCTGTCAGCTGGAAACTCAAATAGATTCTCAGTCATCACTGTTATTAGGAATATAAAATAAAAAGGTGTTAACAATGGTGGTTAATCACTGCAATAGGCAGCACAGGTGTGCTCTTTTGCAGTCAGAGTAAAATCCATCCATTTATTCAATCACAGTTTTTCATATTTTGTTTTCTTTTTAAAGTAACAGTTCAATAATCCTCATGGAATCACAAGATCTCAGGGTATCTTGAAATCAGGATTTTCTTCATGGAATTTCTAAAAAAAGAAGAAGTTTAATATAACTCAATAGGGAGGGAAAGCCTTTACAAAGTTCCCGTAGCCCTGAATGATCCCAAAGTATATTACAGTACTACAAATGATACTTTATCATATTTATACTGTCAGACTTTTCAGATTCAATATTTATTTCTTGAGGAACGGAGATATGAGTCATAATTATATCTGATATATAGTACATTCATCGGATGTTCTGTCATTCCAAGGAAAAGAAGCTTAGAGCCAGAAGGAATGCCCAGTATTAACAATATGACCTAAGCTATCATTCAGAGTAATTTATTTAGGGTAAAAAAGTACCATCTTGTGAGAAAGCCATATTTTAAAAGATCAGAGTCCTAACAGTGTTATTACTTAACTCAAATCTGCTAAGAATAATAAAATTTATTGATGCTTTTCAATAAGAAAAAAGCCAAAATGCAATACTCACATATCCAGTTAAAAGGAGCCAGTTAAGTTGTTCCCTTGGTTTTGCAATGAAACAAGCAAATCAATCTTTTCAATGTTCTGATTGGTGTTTATAGAGGATGCCAATGGAGAATTCTCTGGCATTTGCTGAGAAAGAAGTGTTGTCACAGGTGGTTGGCCCTCGTTTTGCGGTTGGCCTGGCTGACTTATGGCCATCAACTGATCTGGCAATGTAGCTGGTCCAGAAGTTAAAAGCTGACTACAGTCTGCAGAGATATTTAAAATAGAGAAGCTACCTGATTAGTTATTTTCTGTTAAGATTCATAAGAAGGTTATTTATTAGTGGCTGGGATAAATTCATTACTGTGTTTGCTCATTATAGAGTTAAAAGTGAGGCACTTGACAGCCTCCAAAAAGGTTTTCATTGAACAGTAGTAGAATTCATCCTAGGTTTCCTCTAAGCAGTATAAAAATACAACAATGCTTAGTTATCACCATAAGTCCTATATAATTTCCTTGCTATATAAACATTTAAAGAAACATGGTTTTCTACCTCCTTGGAAACTACTTACTTTAATTGGCTGAAAAATTTTCTGTCATTCTTACTTCATTTTCCTTTCAAGTTTATATCTTAAAATGGCAAACACATACATTTATATATGTTACCACATTTAATCCTCCCAATATCCTTTTCAAGTATGTAATATTACCACCACTTTAGATATGGAAACTGAGGTTCATGCAGGTCAAATATCCTAAGGTCTCAGTCTGTAAGTGGTATAGCTGGGATTTGAACTCAATTGTGTCTAACTACAATCTGTGCTCTTAAAACCGCTATGTTGTGCTTTCTTCTAGTAATAATAATGTGACCATTTCGACCAATAACATTTAAGAAATGAGAAATTAGAAAGAGTTTCTTACTATTTTGAATGCCAAATAAGAACATTCCTGAAGTCTGCTGAGAAGAGCCAGGAGAATTTTGTAGTTGGTTCATTGTGCCTCCTGTAGTGTTGTGAAATAAAGTAGCCTGTGGTTGAGGTGAAGATGTGGCTCCCTGGATTCCAGGCATGTTGTTCTGAGGGGAATAAAGGGGAGACTGTTGCATGTCTTGTTGGTTTATACTGTTCTGCAATGCAGACATGGATGCTGGAGAAAGGAAGAGTGTTACTTGCTGCTCTTGAGAACTGGGTGACCCTTGGACCAACTGAATCTGAGGAGAGCTATGGAACAAGGAGGTCTGTGATGATTCGGACTGGGCAGGACCTGGGTTCTGAAGTGAGGAAACTGTGGGCTGGTTCTGAAATTGCATGGGCTGCTGTTCTTGATTCATTGGGGCCATATTATTTTGTTGATGAAAAATTGACTGGTTCTGCTGCTCTTGATTAGCCATTGGATTGTGACTTGGGTTGAATATCATGTTTGGTGGTGGCTGCTTTTGAGATGCCATTGGAGCCATGGTATTCTGATTGCTGAATAAGATGCTCTGCTGTTGCTGCTGCTGCTGCTGCTGCTGCTGCTGCTGCTGTTGCTGCTGCTGCTGCTCCTGGGATGCAGAGTTACTCTGGATGGCAACCATTGAGTGCTGTGACTGGAAGATTGTTCCTTGTTGGTTTTGAGGCATTGGATTAGGAGGAAGGGAGCCCAGGGAAACCTGAGGCTGAAACAGACCTTGCTGGGAGGGTTGTGCCTGTTCTTGGGAAAGCATAGGGGTCTGGATGTGTGATATTGGAGCCTGCTGTTGGAATGCAGCTTGCTGCTCAGTGTTTGATGTTGACTGAAGTGGAGAAATTGAATTCTGAGCTGCAAAAAATGAAATCTGTTCTTCTTGGGCTACTGTGTTAGTTTGAAGATTATTCATTGGACTCTGGGAAAGAAATATGTTGGCTGACTGCTGGTCTTGAGGAACAGAAGAGCCCTGTAGCACAGCCATGGTATTTTGAGAGTGAAACATTGGAGGCTGCATTGGTTCAGAGGAGGTTGTAGAAGTCTGACTGTGGACAATAGGACTTGGACTATGAAAAATAGAACCTTGAGTTTCCTGGGAAAGGTTCTGAGCATCAGCAATAGGATTCTGAGGATGAAAGAGTTGAGCCTGTGATTGAGAAGACTGCTGCAAAAAATTCCCTGATTGGAGTGACATCATCTCATTACCTTGCTGGAATAAACCATTACCTTGCTGCTGAGTACCATTATTTTGAACACTTATCATACTTTTCGTAGATGAAAAAAGGCTAACTTGAGGTTGACTCTCTCCACTATGTTGCATTTGGACCATGGTCTGAAAGACACTGTTCTGAATCTGTTTTGCTTGTGTTCCAGTTTCTTCTCCATCTGCTGAACTTGATGTCTGAAACATGGTAGTGCCAGGAGTTGCAACCTGCTGTGTGGTGGTTGTAGCAGTTTCATTTCCAGAAACTGCAGGAGGAGAAGAAAACAATTCACATTGCATTTGCATGTCCTCATTGGCTGATAACGCACTCATCATATGAGAAGTCTGCTGGTAAACTGGAGACTGCTGAAGGTTTCCATTTGCTGAAGCAGTTGAAGGAAATAGCTCTGACTGAATCTGGGCAGCTGCCTGGCAGATACTCTGTTGCATCTCTATCACCATTGCAGCTGATGATTCCATCACTTGCTGTTGCTGTTGTTGCTGTTGTTGATTAGATAATGTGTTTTCATTCTGTGGGTGAACACTTTCAGCTCTTCCAGCTATTAAATTATCTGGTCTGGTATGGACTGCTGGCTCTGTTGAGGAAAACATTCCAGGGCTTACGCTATTTTGAATTTGACTGACTTGTTGAAAAATGTCTGCACTAAGCTGTTCTTGAACATTCTCATTACCATCTGGAGCAGAAAATAAAACTGAAGATAACTGTTGTTGTGCCTCTAAAACTTGTTGGACCAAGTCAACATTTCCATTGCTGCCACTAGTAGTACTGCCTGTAAAACTTCCTGCCTGCAGCTGTTGAATTGTATTCTGTAGCTGCTGACTCACACTATTTGGTGATGGGAAAATATTTGATGAAATCTGCTGCTGTAAAGTCTGTGCTTGTTCTTGTAGTGGTGACTGCTGCTGTTGCTGTGATGCCTCAGTCAGGTGTGACAAATTAACCACTGTACCATCTGACTGTAATACCTCTCTAGACTGAGTTTCTCTTGTCTGAAACTGTGTAGCCTGCTGCAGTAGTGCATCACTGTTGGGCAGCTGACTAGAAGCAGAAACTGCTGGAAAGGTACCAGGCTGTGAAATGTCCTGTGTTTGGATAGTTGTCAGGGTCTCTGGGTTGTATGCCTTGGGCTGAATCTGTTGTTGCTTTTCGTTTTCAGAAGGTAAGTGGGAAGATGATGATGATGATGAAAAAGACCCATTTCCTGCTATGTTAGAGATATTTTCTAATGTTTGTTGAGTGGATCCAACTGTCTTTGTAGTCTAAAAAATAAAAATTGCCAAATAACATGTACATATAAATATTAAATGAACTCATATGATACTTCAAAAATTATTATTATTATAAAAACATATGCAGGGCCAATTTTACCCTCTATATTATTATTTGGAAAACAGGTGTAAGACTGTGATTCTCAGTGATAACATTATGTCTTACTGTCATCGGGATTTTTAAATAAGTATTATAAGCAAAGATAGTCAAATAAGTAGAAGAATAATCAGCTGCTGGAGAGTAAGAACACAATAATTCTGTGGTTGATGAATTAATAGCCAATTTAAAAATATGTCCATTTGTGGATCACTGGTAACATTATTGAGAGGGGGGAACAAAGGTAAAATGGAAAAGGAGCTTTAGGAAAAGACTGGTGGAGAAAAGGAAATAAAATGTCTCTAGTTTTGAAAATGCTAAAACCAGTACTTTCATTAATACCACACATCACAAAGGTCTAGGTAATGTATTAATCCCTCCCTTGTCAAAAATGTATATTGGCGTATAGCTGATTCACTCTGTGATACAGCAGAAACTAACACACCATTGTAAAGCAATTATACTCCAATAAAGATGTTAAAAAAAATGTATATTGGAAGTTGCTTCGCAGGCTATTTTATTTGAATATAAAATCATTTACTCTGCAAAGCAAAATTCATTAAGTGAATCCGAAGAGAAACAGATATAAAAGAAATAGGAGAAGTAAAAAGCATAAATATGGGGAAAAGAAGTCAAACTACTCAAAATATAGCAATTTTTATATTTGAGGTTAACATGTGGGGCACTAGTCAATGCAGCTCACCTTAAAAATAGGGGAAGATCTTTTCTCTGCTGTTACTTCCATTGGAGTAACATCTTCACTCTTAATCACACTGCTTGATATGAGTGGAGTGATCAGAGCATTAGGAAGAATATTTACCTTATCTAAGTTACATCCAGCAGTTTTCATTGCTGCACACATATCAAAAAAAGAAAGAAAAGTTTAAAATCACTGAAATCATCAACTATTTCATTCTACTGTGTGTTGACATTAGTCATGATTTAAACGTCTATTTTTTGATGCTATGATGGCAGCATGAGATACAAAACTGGTGTATCAAAATGTGCCCTCTTTTTTTTTTTTCTTGGTCGTGCTGCGCGGCATGTGGGATCTTATTTCCCTGACCAGGGATTGAACCCAGGTCCCTTGGCAGTGAGAGTGCAGAGTCCTAACCACTGGACCACCAGGGAATTCTTTGCCTTCCCTCTTTTTAAGTATCAGTGCCCTGAGGACTCCTGGTAAGAGCCTGAGACTATGAGTTAAATATCAACAATTGAGCATTTCAGTTATCAAGTGATACTCCCCAGCACCCTTCCAAGGTGCCTGAATGAATACACTGCTTAACATGACCATAATATATTATAGGATACAGCTTGGAAATCTCTAGGAGGTTCAAGCTACTAAATTACAACTGTTATGTTCTCCTCTTAGTATCTGGCTGCCTGGCAGTATAAAGCCAAACTTTTTAAAGGCCATAGGACTGTCTGAACATTTCTTTCCTCAACAAAACTCAAGCTTCTCATTAAAAGATGCCACCAATTAACCAAACAGATTTCACTTTTCTAAATTAATGTCTTAGAAGACTTGAATTTGCCAAGTTGACACATGAACACATTTCTCTTTTAGATAGTACTTAAACTTCTGAAAAGAAAAAATTTTAAGTCCTATTTTAGGTTTACCAATTAAATTTCCAAAGCAAAACCAACAAGTATTTTTCTACTTCCATCTACTTCTATTTTCAGAAGTAGTTATAGATTAACAACCAAGGAAAGGCAATACATAGCAGATAGGTAAGTTCTACCACTTCATTATAACTATTTTTCCCTCTTGATTCTCTTTCTTCTTTTTCGTCTATTTAAGCCTGCCATTGGCACTTAGTGGAGCGTACTGATAATCACTAATGGCAGTCTTCTAAATTGAACACATAGCCAAATTCTGATCTAAAGGTTTACCACTACTTTGAGACCCTGTGTAAAGAAATATAGATTCCCCAGAAGGCTCAGCTGTTAAACTTTTTTATGAATTATAATTAACATACAATATTATATTAGCCTTAGGTATACAACATAGTGATTTGATATCTTTATACATAGATTTCTTAATTTGATATTGAGAAGAAATCCTGGCTACAAAGAGGGTTTTAAAATGGAATATGGTATATGAGCAGGATAGTTATCTTTGTAAATATTTTGATTTAAAAATATCTGAAACCTTCTAGTCTTTATTCAGCTTGTCTCACAGCCAGCTGGCTAGAAACAATTCCTATGGAAATTGTTATATTGGGGGAGGGCAAAGTGCCCATTTAACTTTCAATATTCTATGCTTTATTACTCTAAGAAATTAATTATTTACTCATGAGTTCTCTGGACCTATTTTCACCTAGATACTATCAATACCAATATGATTCAACTCACAATCCAATTCTGTCTGAGACAAAGCTTCAGATCACGCACAGGGCAGGCATTTAGAAGTAATTCAGGCCCACCCCACAAGACAATCTGAAAGACCATTAGTGTTGTCTTACGTTGATCCTGTAATATCAACTGCTATTCTTGCTTTTGTTGACTGATGCATAGTAGGTAATTAATAAATATTTGTTGAATGAAGAAATGAATGAATTAATTTTACTTTTCCTTTATCGTAGTCAATTTAGTTTGTTGTGGGCTATTTGGTTAATCTTATAGTGTTACATATTTTCATTAACAGTATTTCTGGCCTAAAAAACAAGTTTATATTACATTTCAATTAGACACTGCATATAAATATCCATTGACAAACAAATGCATCACCTACACAGTTACTGCTTAACAGATCTATATGCATATTTGCCCCAAATTTATTTAGGGAATCATTCTCTCTCTCTCTCTCTCTCTCTCTCTCTCTCGACCTCACTGCACGGCTTGTGGGATCTTAGTTCCCTGACCAGAGATCAAACCCTGGCCCACGGCAATGGAAGCCCAAGTCCTAACCACTGGACAGCCAGGGAATTCCCAGAGAATAATTCTTATTAGTGTGATTTTTCTTCTTCTGGAAAGTGAGAATAGGTGGAATAAGTTGAGCAAGAGTCTTTTACTTCTCCTAAGGAGACTATTCACAAATAGGTATGTCTACTAGCGTAGACAAACAAGGAAAGGACTTTTTGTCTAATGCTCACTCAAAGATACAAGTCTTTCTATGGCCATATGCATAAAGTCTTTGTACGGCCAATGATAATTTAGTTTTCTGAGCCCTATTCTGGTCTGCTTGTTGTGTTAGCTTTGCGTGAGCTCCAGCTGGAATCCTGCTGGTGCTGCCTGAAGGAGTGGAAGGTGCTTCCCTGGGCTGCCTGGTGTCATTAGGTGGGGGTGAGGGGTGCTGGACCTGGAGGAGGGAAAACCTTTCTCCTGGTATGTTCTCTGGTCTCCTGGTACTAATGGGGTTCCCATTATATCACTGTTGGTGCTGCTGGGGAAGGGAAGCAACTACATGTGCTGTCTTTTGCCACTGGGTACAAGGTCAAGAACTGTGGGGTCTGGGCTGCATAGCTCTCTGCCACTGGGCGGAGGTTTGGGAGACCCTGGTCTAGTTTACCTTCTGCCCCTGGATTGCCTTCTGCCATTGGATAGAGGGTTGAGAGACACTTGGTCTGGATCTTACTATGGCCCTGGTGGAGGGCCAGGTGTTGCCAGGTCTAGTTCTCTCTCCACTGTTGGGGGAAGGATAAAGACACACAGGGCCTACTGGTACCACCAGTGCAGGTGGAGGGAGCCTGTGTGCTGCTGCCTGCTGTGGGGTGGAGGATGGGTTGGCCCCCTGGGTTCTGCCCTTGCCACTCCTGCAGACATACTGACCTGCTGCTGCTGGCACATACGAGCCCTGTGTTTTGGGCCTCCTGGTTCCACTGTTGGCAGATCAGGTCCATTACTAGTTGGCAGATGTGGGGAATGGGGTGGGCTAACCCTTCCAAATTCTGCTGTTGCTATTGCAGGTTTGGGTAGGGGATGGGTTGGCCCCCAAACACTGCTAATGGGTCAGCTGCTGTCACTTGGTACGAGTCATCTCACTAAGTCTCTACTGGGCTTTCCCTTTCCTGATCTTTTGGCCAAAGAGAACAGGCTTTTCATGCTTATTTACAGATTTATTATTTTGTCTCTGCCTGTTGCCAGTTCTGAGTCACAACTGCTGCCCGACTCAGATAAATTGGAGATAAAAAGAAAACCAGTTAACTCACTTGGTGTTGCTCTGTAAGTTCTAAGGTCTTTAGCCAGTCTTATTCCTTTTTTCTATATTTCAAAGTCATTTTATACTGCTGAATATTTCCAAGGTATTAAGTAGATTTAGAAAGGAGGAACAGGGAAAAGTGAGTCTATACTATCTCCCCCACCACCCCCTCAGGAAAAACAGCTTTATTTGGACTGAGAATTGGAGATGAGAGGAGGACCTGAGGGAGCATACTGAGCTAAGGAGTAGAGATTAGTTTCCAAAATGGCAGTCAGAGCTCATCAGCCAAAAATGGGCTCCACTTCCCAGCAAGCTTGCAGTAAGTGCAATCAATAAAAGGCCTGCTGGGAAATGTTTATTTGCCACTAAATCACCCAAGCATGCCACAATTACAAGAAAGGTACAGGTTGTTTTTTTGTTTTCCATAATTAAATTTCCACAGCATCTTCCCAATCAAAAGTATTACAAAAAGAAGTAAAAAATCACATTTTACAGATCTTAGACTTGTCTTCAGCATTTTGCTCAAATTTCACCATCTTCAAAAAGTAAAACTCTTGTAAAACTCATAAGCTAAAAGTTCTATCCGGGCTTCCCTGGTGGCGCAGTGGTTGAGAGTCCGCCTGCCGATGCAGTGGATACGGGTTTGTGCCCCGGTCCGGGAAGATCCCACATGCCGCGGAGCCGCTGGGCCCATGAGCCGTGGCCGCTGAGCCTGCGCGTCCGGAGCCTGTTGCTCCGCAACAGGAGAGGCCATGGCAGTGAGAGGCCCACGTACCGCAAAAAAAAAAAAAAAAAAATTCTATCCAAGCAGTGCGAATACGGCCTTCGCTAGCCCATGGCAATTCTTTTCCCATTTTCCCTAGCCAGTTAGGGTTGAAAAGCAGAGTGAGGCTCAGATTGCAGGGGTGGGGAGGGGAGAGACTCAAGGGCTAATTTCCCCCAGTACAAGATGGCATCTGAAGCTTGACGGGAGAGCACAACTGGAGGGATTTGAGGGAAGGGTCCAGGCCCTGTATTCAGTCAGAGTCACTGCTGGAAGAGGAGGAAGAGGAGGAGGAGGAGGAGGAGGAGGAGAAATGCTTGCCATGCTTGTGGTGTTTGTGCTTCTTTTTGTGAGCTTTTTTCATTTCCTTCTGCATCTTCTTGTGGATCACCATTCCTGGTCCTACCATGCCAGGAGCCAAAGGATTCACAGGATGCATGCCAAGGGCAGGTGGTGGGTATGCAGGGGGGTAAGGACCTGTGGGTTGGCATCCTGGTTACGTGGTTGTGGCACAGGATGACAGGTCCACTAAGGGGCAAAAGCTGGATTCCCCTGGGGTGATCCTGGGGGAGTGGGAAAGGGGCCTGGAGGAAAGGTAGGGTTGGCAGGTGGTGGATGGGCAGGATTGCAACCTCCAGGGTACCCGATGTTAGGGGGTATGGATTTGGCCCTGGATGCCCAGCATTGGGATTCCACATGTTCAGGTGTTTCCTCCAATCCAGGAATGGAGAAAGAAGGAAACTGAGGAACCAGATGTCCCATCACCTTTACACCACCGCCTGGGCTAAGTCTACACTATCTTTTCTCAGAACCCACAACTGTATCTTAACGGACTTGCAAATAATACTAAATGGCTTTTAATATCTTTTCTTCCTACATTTTCACTATGTATTTAATGAGCCCTTACAAAGTTCCAGGCACTGTTCTAGGTTATGAGGATCCAGTGATGAATAAGATGGATAAAGCCCTACTACCTGGAGGTTACATTTTAGTGAAGGAGGAAAAACATACAAACAAGTAAAGTCTGTACTACCTAGAAGTTGGGGGAGAAGTTTTAAGCCAATTCAGAAAATCCACAAAGTAAATTATTAATTTTTATTTTGGCCATGCCGCATGGCCTCCGAGATCTTAGTTCCCTGACCAGCGAATCAAACCGAGCCCCACGGCAGTGAAAGCGTGGAGTCCAAACCACTGGACCACCAGGGAATTCCTCAGAAAGTAAATTAGACAGACATATTTAACCATCCCCATATCAATTTGAATTTATGAAGAATACTGTTATTGATAGTTTATGCCAAATAATTTTTAAAGAGTGTTCTCCTTCCATCCATGCCAAATAATAACAATTTTGGAAACTTAGAAAAATCTTTGCTAAGTTTGTTGTCATCAAGCAGCACTTAGGTCATATATAAATACATTTGGTTAAAATACAAATTAAGATTTATAAGGGATGGAAATAATAGAGTAAAAAGAATACAGAGTTTTGGGGGAAATCTAAGTTGCAACCTCTGTCAGTTATTAGCTGTGTGACCTTGAGCAAATCACTTAACTTCTCTAAATTTTGGTTTATTTACCTGTAAAATGAGATTGAACTACATTATCTCTATGATTCCTACAAGCTCCTAAAACTTTTCACATAATTGCAACCAGTTAGAGAAAAACATATGCTGGCAACTATTTTTTCACATTCATCCAATTAACCACTCTTTACAAAGCTAAAACTGAGAGACTGCACATCAATACTCTATCCCTGGGTCCTAAACCTGCATCACAGAGTTTCTGAATGATCTGTCTAGAATGTTCACTTACATCTTCCTGTACGTATATAGATATAGAAAACTTTCTGGAAGCTGTTAACAATAGTTTACACTGTACACTTTATCTTATGTAATTTGTATTACTTTTGTGTTAATATATACACAGTTGGGTAAAACTGAAAAATGAACCATGATGCTTTACCACTAGCCTTAATATCTCACTGAGCAGTTGTGCAGTTATCCCCCTTACTCTCCACCTCCCCCTGCAAACCCTCTCCGAGGAATGAGAAACTTGTTGCAGAGTGAAAGCTTTCAATGTCTGGCCATAATGTCCTATTTATGTATCAAGTTCTAAATCTTACTGTAATTGATGGCTATTTTAAAGAATGTTATATGAAGGGTTATGCCATAACACAAATTTAAAAGTCATTTATGTTGCTCAGTCTTCATCATTAAAGCATACCTAATTAAATCTCTCAGAGGGCACCTGGGCATTATACCAAAGCTCTGATTTCAAGGAATCACAAAAATAAGCTATTTGTCAAGGGAAATTCCTAGTTGAAAGCTATTGTTGGTTTAACTGATCAGGAATCTCCAATTAATGATACTGTATTTAAAAATGACAAATGAAAAATTTTAACTGATAAGATAGTTTAGTATTTAATTTTATATCTTCATAAAATTATTTTACATGATTTCAGTTGATAAAATTGTCAAAATAAGAAGGTCTGAATTGTGAAAAATAATAATATGTGTATGTGTGTTTCTTACCCATTTTTTAGGCTTTTAAGATTTTGATCAAATGACTAAATCATTTTATTACCAAAAATTAAACATAGCATTTAAAACCTTTTAACCTTCACTATGAGAAATTTCACACTGGATTACATTAGTGTCCCACCAGCCTGATACTCTATGAAAGAAGCATGAAGGAGTTTTTGCAGAAAAGCAGGAACACATCGAAGTTGGCAAAGGACAGACCATAAATGTCCCTGACTTCCTTTAATGATTGATTAATTATGGTATTATTCAACTAATAAACATCGTTTGAATTATTATTGCTTAGATGTTACCTTATACACTAAAGCTCGACCTGTCTTTTTATTATTTTATTTATTTATTTTTGTGCGGTAAGCGGGCCTCTCACTGTTGCAGCCTCCCCCGTTGCGGAGCACAGGCTCCGGACGCAGGCTCAGCGGCCACGGCCCACGGGCCCAGCCGCTCCGTGGCATGCGGGATCCTCCCGGACCAGGGCACGAACCCGCGTCCCCTGCATCGGCAGGCGGACTCTCAACCACTGTGCCACCAGGGAAGCCCCCTCGACCTGTCTTTTTAAATTCCTCTATGGAACCTTGATTTCCTCACCTGTGAAATGACAATCATAAATTTCCTATCTCATAGACTTGGCAGATTAAATGAGATAATGGTGGTAAAGAGTGTGGAATGCTGCCTAGCATTTAATATATGTTCGAGAAACATTAGCCATGGTTATCCCTAGCAGAGACTTGTAAATTTTCCTGTAGTTAAATCAGATCATTATGCACTTACTTGTGCATAATTCCTAATTAATCTATTTTGGAACTGCTGATAGAAATTATAATGGCAAGCTATACTAAACTGAATATATATATGAATGCTGAATTTTACTATGACAATAGGAAAAAAAATCCACTGTATTTGATAAAATGTATTAAGCATATTATGCCCCTTAAAAATATAAGTATACAAAATTTTAAAATTTAATTTAACTCATGAATTTCATGGCAGAAAAATATAAGTAAAAGCTAGAATTACAGGAATAAATCAATGGCCACTATGCAATTGACATCTTCATATGTAATGGCACAAAAGCATCATAATTGAGAAACACATTATAACATCCTGAAGATATCTTCATTTTCTATTTGGAAATAATGGTGTCAGAAGAAAGAATGGTACCTAAAGAACCTAAAGCAACTTTTTCAAATGCCAGCAGTTTCTATTTTGGTCTCTTTAGTCTCAATGTCAACTACTCTTATTGGCAGCAAGAAGCTTTATAAAGCTGTTTTATATACATTATTGTATTCTATATATACTTTTAAGATTTTTAACATTAGGGAATACAAAACAAAAACTTCTCTATTCCAACACATGTTAAAAAAAAAGTTGTTTATATGGTAAATGAAGGGAAATATCAAGTTGGGAAGCAAGTCTCTGCATTCAGTAAAGTCAAACAAGTATTTATTTTACAATATGGAAGATAACCTGCAAAGTGTTCCGAGTACACAAGAGAAAATAAAATAGTAAGGTTTGCTAGAGAAAATATATAGCATCACTAATTTACAATTTTTGAGCAGAATTAACTTGGTACCTTTCATGGCCTCTTCGAAAGAGCAAGGTCTTGCCGGACTAGATATTTCCTTCTTCACGTTTACATTCAAAGCAGCAGCTGCTGCTATTAAGACAAACAAAAAGGATTAATGTATTTATTTAAACTTATCCTAACAAAACGTGTACCTTAAAATTTTAACTGGAAACTTTAACTGGAATATCTTCTCACAAAGCACTATTAAATTATTTGTTTAGCAGAAATTCTAGGTTCAGATGAGTTTTTATAATCACCAGTCTACGCTCTAAAATGCACCTGTCTCCCAGTGGGCAGAAGCATATGCTTACTTATTAAAACAAAATAAAAACAACCGCAACTTCAAAAAATCTTTCTTGTAACAGTACACATATTTATATGAGATGAGTAGAAGACTGATATGAGATTTTTAAACTTACCAAATATACTGTAACACTAGCATGAAAAAAAAATTCACCATTTACCTACATAAATGATTTATTTAAAATAATACTGATTCAGAGTCAATTGAGCTAAATTTTTTTAAAAAGTGTGATGAATATACAAAATCTATAACATTATGATTATTCTTTTTAGCAAGCCTTAGAAAACATAATCTTTGCTATTATTAAAGGAGAATTACTACACTACTATATCTATACATATCAAGTACATCTACTATGAAAACTTTAAATTTAATGAGCATGAGAGTAGAGAACAGTTCTGAATGGTAAAGTTAAATAAATTCCAAATAAACAGGTTTTTACTTAAAATGACTGTATAATAATTTTATTTAAATAGATGTTAATTTCTATTTTTCATTGTATTTATTTATTTTATTTATTCCCTTATTTATTCAAAATGGGAATTGAGTCAACTTATTTTCAATTTATTTTTCACATGACAATACAAAATGATGGTTATAGAGAATATAAAGAGATAGTTAACTGTGAATAAAGAGACAAAATGTACACATCTCCTAAGAATGAAGTAAAAAAATTTATCTAAGCATGCTGCATTGCACACGAGGTCCAACAAATGATAATTTGAATGAACTATCAATTGAATGAAATTATCAATTGAATAGAATTGATGAGAAAAAAAATCCATAGACAATTTTAAAGCATAACATTAATTCTAATAATTACAGATTTAAAAATGGAAACTAATCTTTGAAAAATTTTTAAATTTCTACTTTTAAAACAAGTTTTAGTCATTTGTCTTTAGAGCAACAAAAAATTATGAATAAATACTTCATCCTCCATTTCTTATAGCAATTACTACTGCAGAGTCACTGCAAAAAATAACTAAGGAGATTTCTGTGTCTTAATAGATGGAAGTAAAACAAATTAATGGCTAAGCAATGCTTCAGTGACTAACTGGCAATGAAACAAAGGTTTTACGACTCTGCAAAGTTAAGTGCCTAAGAGCATGTACATGCAATGTATTTTTGGCAGTATAGACTCAGAAGGCTTTAGAGGGGCTTGTGTCTGGCAGAGCATGCAGAGCCAGCCAGTTTATGTACACTTGAGCCCCTGCCCCAATCCTACTTTTAGACCGTGTACCAAGTATACAAGATCCCCAAATTTTCTGCACAACTATTCTATAGACCATGTGTGAAATCTCAGGCCTATAGGGTGAACAGAGCTTATGAGCACTGGCCAGTGCATCAGGGCCCTCCAGGTAGAGGATGGAGCCAGGAGAGGGAAAAGAAGGGTGCCAGCCTGGGGATTCCTCTTTCTTCATGTTGTCATATCCCAGTTTGGACCTCCAAGCAGTTTGAAAATCCTCAATTCGAATCTGGCCTTCCAGGTTATTATGAAGGTATTTTGGTCAAATTAGGAGGATAGAATATACTTCATTTAATTATTTGTTATTTTTATCTATAACTTTTAAATATTTAGGCAAAATGGTGTAGCAGTTGCCATTTCTACTCTTGACTCACAAAAATTATGCTGGGCCTTGTTCTAGCTGTTACAATTACTATACACCACTGACTATTCAAATGTTTAACCACAGTCCCTGGAGGAATCACAAAAGCAATTAGTTTATCATAATGAGACAGTACAAATTTTCTATAACCAAGTTTTCCTGAAATCATATTCTCTATTCTCTCACATGAACACCTAAAAGATGCTCACATTTTATAAAATATAAAAAAGTGAAATTGTGGGAAGATTCTTTAATTAGCTATATCATAAAGGCAGAAACTGAAGCATTGGATCTCACTATAAAATTTGCATATTATATATTTATTCAATTAAGAGTTTCTGAGGGCGACTGCTATCTATGATATATATAAGGGGGAAATACTTAGAAGAATAAACGTATGTTAGTGATTGCCTAAATGTGGCCAAATATAGCCGATTAGTGTAGGCTTTAAAACAGAACACTTAAAAGTTGTTTTATTTGGCAATTTATTAAAGGGAAATTTTTAATAATCAGTATTCAACACTAAGAAATGAAGATTCATAGTGCTGATGCTAAGCACTTCAAAGTCCTGAAGTTCTTTATTATTGATCATAAAACCAAACAAAAACAACAAAACCTCAGTATTTTCAGGATGGCAAAAACTTTAAGGCTATTTCCACACACACACACACACACACACACTCTTCCTTCTTCCCTTCCCACACAATTAATTACTGTATGCCATTTTTCTCCCCCTATGAGCAAACTCCTCCTCACACAAATACTAAATGTTAATATTTAGTAACTAGCAGTTACTAAAATGCTTTAACTACCATTAGTTTTAAATCAAATTTTCTTGGATTTTTGAGGCCTTCTTAGAAAGAAAACAATCAACTATTTCATCTTTAAGTATAAACCAATATCCTCTTCCCTAGTTTTGTTGAAGCCAGTATATTATTGCCAAACTTTGTCTTTTTCTGTCTGAAATTTCTACTTGTGATCTTTTATTCTGAGATAAATACTAAAAGGATTTCATTAGTGCTATACTATGGCACAGTTTTGTAGCAAACTGGTGGGAAATAACCAATATTGTGAAACTCAGACATGATTAAAAAGAACAAAAAGGGAACAGATCACATTAAGTGATAGAATGTAATTAATCAAGACTAGTTATAACTCTGTCCTAGAGACTGTTTCCATCACTTTTGTTGCCAGGGCTTTCTTTCCTTGCTACCATTTTTCACTTTGTACCTCACTGAATCCTGAACTATTTGGGAATAACATATCGGTAAACGTAAAGATATGGAAGAACTTCTAGCTCTAAAGATTCCTGAGATAGGAATGGAGTAAACCATGGTAAGCATGGCAGAAACCAAACCTAGGTCAACAAAACATGTGAAGAGTTTCCATTTCCAAAATGTTCTCTCTGCTTCTCCAGGAAAAGCCTTCTCTTCTTCAGGCAACTAAACTAATGTAGGCAAAAAACTCTTAGGACACTTCTTACCCAGAGATCTAAATTTATAAGCAACTGCTCTGGTTTCTAAAGCACCTGTTTTACCTAAATGCTTAAAATTACATATAAAATATTTATTCACCAGAAGTCTTTGATATTTTTGATAACACAAATTTGAAAATGTTACAGGCATATGATTCTATTTGTGATATTATCACTTATCATTCCAAGCTATCTCTCACCTCTCCCAAAATGCATCCTATAAGCCAGCCAGACTAAAAACTATTAGCAGTTTCTCAAAGTCGTCACTTTCACCTTTCTGCACATAAGAGGTACTCAATGAATGGTAATTCTTAACAAGGAGTAACCTGTATGACAACTCTGGAGAGCCTGACTTCAGAGCATCTCTAGCTTTTCTTTTATTATTAGAGCATAAGGCAGAAACAGTTCCCTTAATATAAGAGTAAAAGCAGTGTTTGGTGGCCATCTTCTTAGGAAATAATGCCATCTTCAAAAAATACTGATATCAATTCATCTTAGCACACAACTTTCTCTTTTAAATTGGCTGGTCTTCTTCATATTCTTCCAAAGAACTAGAAGTTAATTATTCCTTTTGATTCAGAACTTTTTATTTTGACATACCTGGGTCTGGAGTGTAAGTGAATGGCTGAACATCATGAGATCTTCCAGCATTGGTCACTACGTATATTCCCACTGATACTGGCAAAGTTATATGTTGGTCATGATATGGGGGAACCTTCACAATAAGATGATTCTAATTGAAAGAAAATTATAAGAGTCAGAAAAGCAGTAATGTTTAAATTAAAATTTTCAAATAAAATATGATAATTAAGTACATTTCCTGTTAGTTGTAAAGTTTAAAAAGTCTGACCAGGGGAAAAAACGTAGTATTTAAAAGCATCAGGACATTAATCTTAAAACTGCTTTTAAGGTAAAATACCAATGTTTTACAATGGCTTACAAGGTCCCTGCCCTGTCAAATTTATCTCATTCCCCTTCTCCTCCAGCTTGTTACACTCCAGTTACATTGGCCTTCTTACACTAACACAGTAAATTCATTCTTTTAACACACTAAATTCATTTTTACCTCAGAGCCTTTACAACTTTCTGTTCTCTCTCACTGGAAAACTCTTCCTTTACCTCTTCAAATGGCTAGTTCCTTATCCATTTTCAGGTCTCATTCAAATGTCATCTCCTCAGAGAAGCCCTCTCTGACAATCCTATTTAAAGTAGCACCCCTCTCCAATCTGACCACATAATCTTGTTTATTTCTAAAATAGCACTTATCACCAACTGAAATTACTGTGATTATCTGCTTCTTTTTGTCTCTCTCCAACCAAAAGAATGTAACCTCCATGAGAACCTAGGATGTTCTGTTCTTCATTCTATCTCCATGGTTAAGCACCTCACACAAAATATACTCAAATATATTTGTTGAAAAAAAGAATGAATATATATTCAGGAAAAAAATATGTCCACCAAGCATAATGTCAGTTACCATATGTTTTGTAAACCTTAACAGTGAGATGTATCAATACTTCGCAATGCAGTTCACTACTTCCTAACCACTTTAATTCTCCTTTAAAGTCAATAGGGTTCAGTTTACCCAAACCTCAGTAGATCAAAGTCATTTTTTTTGTATGTGAAAATAGTGGTAGAAGCATCCTTTTAAGAGAAAGGAAGAGTTCCATAAATGCTTCAGCAGCACTTATTCTTCTTAGAAGACACAATGAACCACATTTGACTTGTTCTCTTCTTCCCTAGTATGTTATAGTATTGGGAAGGAATATCAAGGGGTAGTGATTATTCTTTTTATACTGAGTATGTGATATGCAGGAGGCCAACGGTGATAGCTGAGGATGAAGTGAATGTGATGACATTTTTTACTTAGTTAGATTATAGTAGTTGGTTGACTCAGTTGAATAGAACATGTGACAAATGAGGTCAAGATTTTGATTTTTGAGCACTTAATTTGTTTCTAAGCCATCATAAAACACTCTCTGAAATAGTCACATTATACATTGAAAAATAGCTTCTTGGGGCTTCCCTGGTGGCGCAGTGGTTGAGAATCTGCCTGCTAATGCAGGGGACACGGGTTTGAGCCCTGGTCTGGGAGGATCCCACATGCCGCGGAGCAACTAGGCCCGTGAGCCACAACTACTGAGCCTGTGTGTCTGGAGCCTGTGGTCCGCAACAAGAGACCACGATAGTGAGAGGCCCGTGCACTGCGATGAAGAGGGGCCCCCTCTCACCGCAACTAGAAAAAGCCCTTGCACAGAAACGAAGACCCAACACAGCCAAAAATAAATTAAAAAAATATATATATATATAGCTTATTTATGGCACTAATAGAATGCCTCCTGAGTCCAGTTAGCCATCTCAAAAAAAATCACACTTCTAATTCAGGTGCAAAAACATATATAAATGTGTGTACATCCACAGGTATTAGGGGGCAAAAATCTGAATGCACATATTCAATTGCCCATGAGGCCATCAAAAAATGTACCTGCAGTGATCCAACTTCTAAGAAACAGAATCTTAAAATCTTGCCCACCTTCCTTTGTTTAAACACTGCAACTACATCACAAAGCAGTCCTACCTACAGTTAAGGAGATGGTTGAATGGATGATTTGTGAAGTATCTTCCCGGTCTTAAAATTACCTATTTGGCAAACTCAATAACTGAAATTATTCTTCTGAATAAAAACTTGTTTTTTGGTAATTAGTAACAGAATTAGTATCTAAAAGTCAGATGCATATTTTATTTAAACAAACCTTTTACTCCACTTGCTTTGGAGAGCGTATTTAAGCAAATCTAATTTGAAACCTTTTATTTATTTATAAAATTTATTTTATTTTATTTTATTTATTCTATTTTTTGGCTGCATTGGGTTTTCGTTGCTGTGCATGGGCTTTTCTCTGGTTCCTCAGAGCGGGGGCCACTCTTTGTTGCAGTGTGCGGGCTTCTCACTGTGGTGGCTTCTCTTGTTGTGGAGCACGGGCTCTTAGGTGCGTGGGCTTCAGTAGTTGTGGCACACGGGCTCAGTAGTTGTGGCTCGCGGGCTCTAGAGCGCAGGCTCAGTAGTTGTGGTGCACGGGCTTAGTTGCTCTGTGGCATGTGGGGTCTTCCTGGACCAGGGCTCAAACCCGTGTCCCCTGCATTGGCAGGCAGATTCTTAACCACTGCACCACCAGGGAAGCCCCCGAAACCTTATAAAAGCCAAATGAACCTATTTTCATACTAATTCTTCTTACTTCCTCAATCTGAATCCAGAAATTCTACAAGTGGTTTGAATTAAAAACTAAGTAAATTGTAGGTAGTGATAGTAAGCTTTTTAAAAATACTACTCTCAAAAATTAAGAGCAATTAACTACCACTGAGCTAGGAGTACAATACAGACAAAACACACAAAGGACTGGGAGACCTGTGGAGCAGGCAGAATGTTCTCTGAGGTAAAAAGAGAAGAATATCTGAAATTTAATTTTTTTATCTTTTAAAAATATTTATTTTTGCTGCGCCGTGTCTTAGTTGCAGCATGTGGGATCTTTTAGTTGCAGCATTCGAACTCTTAGTTGCAGCATGCGTGTAGGATCTATAATACTTCCCTGACCAGGGACTGAACTGGGTCCCCTGCATTGGGAGTGCGGAGTCTTAGCCACTGGACCACCAGGAAGTCCCTGAATTTTAATTTCTTAGAAAAATCTGCTTGGATTCAAAGTAACGACTTTCTTTTTTCAGCGGATAATCTTTTTCAGAGCTTACAAGCTCTGAAGTGGGAATGGTCTGATCAACAAGTTATACAAGAAATCATAAAATGCCAGAGTTAGAAGGAACCTCAAATAATCTAGTAAAAGAGTTTATCTTATAGATTAGAAAAGTGGGGCAAAAGAGAGACTTGTCTTACACAGGTAACACAGATTGTTAGTGACAAAGAAGGTACTAGAATTTCAGTTAAGACTAGTCTAGCAGAGATTATCTGATGGTAAATGTGACAAAGGAATGGCTGCTGAGTCCTATTATCTCTTCTTGACAGCATGTAGGAAAACTTTCTGCGTAGCATTTGTCTAGGTATACAGGAAGCTCCACCTTAAATGATACTATGTAGTGAAGAATTCATTTAACTCAAAGTGAGGTCTAGTCTTTTCCCTTGTCTACTGGGAGGTGATCTCTAGGCCCCTAGAATGTCCTGTCTGACAGAAGTATCTTCGTTTGTTTAGGGGCTTTGGCCACTGAAAAGTCTAACAATGTAATTTATGAAGAGAGCTTTGAAACATGTCATATCATTTCCAACCTCTGGGGGAACTGGAGACTAAAGGTTAGCTGCACGGGCAGTATGTGATCCAACCCAAATAAAAACTCTGAATACCAATAGCTTGGATGAGCTTCCTAACAGGCAGTACTCTGTATGTACTGCCTATGTTGTCACACATCAATGTGCTGAGAAGGTAAGGCATCCCTGAGGACAGGAAGCTTCACCTTCAGGACCCTCCCAGACCTTACTTTATGTGTCTCTCCCTTTGGCTGGCTCTGATTTGTGTTCTTTTGCTTCTCTGTTCTTTATGAACTGTATTTATACATACCAGTCTTCTGCGTTTGCCTTATATCTGATTTACTCATAAGTTTGTCTTTCTCTTTTGTTAGTTTCAACTTCTATGAGGTTGGTCTTATCTGCTCTACATACTAATTCTTAAGTCAGTTCTTTATCCTTGTTTTCAAACTTTTTTCCTTGTTATTTGGAAAACAATATATAGCAAGGTCCTACAAATATAGACTCTTTAAGTGTAACAGGTAGTGCTTCTGAATGCAAAAAGGTAACTAACAAGTATAAAACACCTGGCACATAGCAGGTACTCAATAAATGTTTCCCTTTGATTTAACTAAATAGTACGTTAAGATAGTCCAGATCCTCAGAGCAAATAAGTATTAGGAAATCTTTCATTCATTAACAATGGTAATTTGCTAATGCTCTTAACTTTTTCAAATAGAGAACTGTCATTTCTAGCATCAGTGGAATAAATCTATTTCAGTTAAAGAAACCCAAGAAAGAAACTTTAAATGATTTATGTCAACCTCATATAAAGAAGAAATTTGTTAATGCAGGAAAATTTTGGAGCAAAACTCAATTTCTCAGAGAGTAAGCAATCAAACTATAAAAAGTTTAAATTATACCTGATGAAATAATTCCATGTCGATTTCAGCTTCTGACTTCCAAGAGTTTTCATCTGATTGAAATAAAAACAGTGACTTACTAAAATTGTGAAAAATTTTTTTACTTTGTAGCTACAACTATATCTTTATAACAAAGTGAAACACGCAACAATTTCTAAGGCAGTATTGTGCCTACTTACCAGAAACATTTTCTTGGAAAATAACTTTAGTTCCTTTCAGAAAGTTCTTGCCGATTAAAAATACTTCTTCCTCTCCTTTCACTGAACAGCTATGTAAGCTCTTCTTTAAGATTTCTGGCACTCCTGCTGGCTGAGCTGTAGATATATATAAGCATTCCATAAAAAGAACCACCAACACTTACTTCTTATCTAAAATCAACTCTCAATTATCCAGTTCTATAAGTTGTCGTTGTTGACCCCTGAATTTGACTTCTTTTATTCTGCATATTAAATTTTACCATAACAGAAAGCAAAGAAAAAACAGAAAAGTCTGTATTAATGTTTAATAACTATTGTAAGATTTTATAGGGATGGATTAATGTCTGCGATGACATTTTAATTTATTAGATGTCATCTTTGTTTTCTCATTACATGAACAAAAAAAAGGTGTAAAATATGAATTTGGTCATGTTTTTGTCTTAATATTTTTTAAAAATTCAATTTAAAAACAACTTTATCTCACAATCTTAACCTTAAAAATGTCAGCTATGCTATGCCATTACAAGACTTCTGAGGCAATGTGAGCCTATGGGTGGTATTGAGGGCCTCTTTAAGGATCTAGACCCAGGACTCAGGCCCTAAACCAAAAGAACACCTGAAAACAGACTGAATGCAATTCAGAGTAATTCTTTCTACCAGGGGATCTCCTTGAACTAGGATACCCTGAGGTTAAAGATAAAAGGCACTTGTTTTTCAATTACAAAGACTAACTAACCACTAGTACAATTAACAAAGAGGTTGACTAGTACTGAGCAGGAGCCAGATCTAAGAAATTGTAACTGGCCTACCAACTTCCTCATGTCATGATTTCCTTAAGAAAATTTAATATGTACTGCATAGTAAAACAGGTTCCAAAGTAAGTGTATCTGGGAATTACTGAGTTAAGCAAAGCTAAATGAACAATAGGATTTCTCCAAGCATTTCACATTCTGATGTACACTGTAAATATCCAAGAAGTGAGTATAGTACACAGTCCCCCCAACATATCTGACTCCAGAAACATTCTTCCATATTGATGCCTAAGGACTAGTTTTCCACCAGAATACTCCCTGGGATACTGGTTAATGCAAATACATACTTTTTAGGTACTCAAAAACCTGCTTCCTTAAGTACTTTGAAATAGAACACACTATTTGTTGTTTTAGTAAACCCTAACAACATATATACTGCAAAGGTAAACTTTAACATGGTTGTATAACTTATCAACTTCTAAATTAATGAGATAGTCTATTAAACTTTAGGAAAAGTTTAAGTTTTTTTCTCAAATACTTACATATTTAATAGTTAATTTTATCTTTACAAGAAAGTAATATGGGAAATTATCCTTGTCAAAATACTGCCCCTCTTTCCCTAGGCCTGCCGTTCCTTGTGGGAAGGCTCTTGCTCCACTCATGTAAGGACTGGCCATGTGACTTGTTTGTATAATGAAATGTGAACTGAAGTAATGTGCCACTTCCAGGCTTTAAGAGCCCCACGTGGTTCTACCATCTTCCTCCACTACAAAAATGGCAATATCCCAGAAAGGGGCAGTTTCTAAAGCCTGGTTCCCAGAGTGAAGAAAATGGAGTTGCTTCCAAACTACACCCAATATTATCATAAAATGAGGAAGAAGTAAAACTTTGTTGTGTAAGCCACTTAGATTTTTTTGGTTGTTTGTTACTGTAGCACCGTTTAGCCTCACTTATTTTAATACAAACAAGTATCTTATCCTAATTCAATATCTGAATGGCAAATAATATTTTCAGCAATGTCTGAGTTTAAAAGAAATTGTGATTGTATAAACATATACACTGTCTGGAACCCACAGGGTTAATGTATGAACAGAATGGAAACAGTTACTGGTCACACACTGGTAATTACATACCCTTTTAAAGAATTAAGTGAATTTATAACTTTTTGGAGTAACACTGGAACTAGACACTTATTTTTATATAACATTCAAGAAAAATATGATAAAAATTATTTTGATTAGAAAAGAATAAGAGGTGCAAAATTATATGCACATATTGTATTAACAAAATGAATGGAAAGTCTATAACCTTCCCCCCCCACTTTCAAAATACTATATGGAAATTCCACTTCATTCATGATTATCAAAACTTTTTTCCTGGGCTTCCCCGGTGGCGCAGTGGTTGGGAGTCTGCCTGCCGATGCAGGGGACACGGGTTCGTGCCCCGGTCCGGGAGGATCCCACATGCCGCGGAAAGGCTGTGCCCGTGAGCCATGGCCGCTGGGCCTGCGCGTCCGGAGCCTGTGCTCCGCGACGGGAGAGACCACAATAGTGAGAGGCCCGCGTACCGCAAAAAAAAAAAAAAAAAACTTTTTTCCTACCTCATTTTTTCCTTTTATGTATTAAAGGCTTAAGATGGCCAAATGAGGCCCCTCTGAAGGTACAATGTGTATTTATCTTTTATATATTTGTATTTACATTACACAAAGAACTAGTCTGTTCAAGATAATTTAACTTCTAACTTTTGACCTTAAAAGGTCTTTCCTATTAAAAAGTTTAATGGTTACCTAACAGGACATACTCCATACTAAACAGAACTGAAGTCAGGATTATTTACGCATTAACTGTTTTATTTTTATCTTTAAGTAATTAGTAAGCTGACTCTTGAAAGTGATCACATTGCTTTAAAAAACTGTAACAAAAAAAGCAGGCACCTTTCTGGTATTATAAAAAACAATGTGCTTTTAGATGCTTTTCTAATAGCGGCCACAAAAATAAAGCTGAGGGACTTCCCTGGTGGCACAGTAGTCAAGAATCCACCTGCCAACACAGGGGACATGGGTTTGAGCCCTGGTCCGGGAAGATCCCACATGCCATGGAGCAACTAAGCCCATTCGTCACAACTACAGAGCCTGCGCTCTAGAGCCTGCAAGCCACAACTACTGAGCCCTCATGCTACACCTACTGAAGCCCGCATGCCTAGAGCAGCCCCTGCTCGCCACAACTAGAGAAAGCCCTCGCACAGCAACAAAGACCCAACACAGCCAAAAATAAAAAGCTGAAAAAAATTAATGAACATCTGAATACTGAATATCTGAATACTGAAAAACAACAAAGCAAATATTTCAACCTGTCAAAAGAATTAGTAAGGCTTTTTAATGTCTGTGAAGAGAAGAGAAGTTTACTCAATGATATTATCCCTTTTCTAAAGTTGTGGAAGAGCTAGAAATAAGGAAAGTAGGAACTCGTTAAATTCAGTAAGATTTAATACAATAAGCATTAGTAAGACAAAATCTAAAATACATTACACTAAAGAAAGCGATGATTAATTTTGCCATATTAAAAAAATTATTATAGAAGGGTGGATACTAAAAAGGTATGAAAATTGATATTCTTAATTTGATCTAGTATATATGTATTGTCTGGAGACATCTAAAGGTGTGAAGAATGTAAAAGGGGATGATTTTTCTATCCTCTTAACAACAAACAAACAAAAAGACAATGGATCCAATGACCACTGTTAAACCAACAAGTAGAAGCAGGACTGTTTTTCTAAGGTCACAAGGCACAACATGAATTCTGGCATTAGGCCTTCTTTCCACTGAGTGTTTCTAGATGGAAGATCAAGTATCTGTTTCCTCTCCTCCCTTCCAGCTCTAGAACCTTTTGGCCCCTCTTCCTTTTCTACCTCCCTCTCATCTTCCTGTTTCCTTCTACCTCCCATTCCAATTCTAACCCTTCTTACTAACCTATTTCCTTTTCACCTCTCATTCTACTCCAACTGCTCTAACCTGCCAAAAAGGTTATATTCACGGAAATAAACACAAACCATAAACCCATAATGGAACATAGAGTGGCTATGGTCATGCTCAAAGTATTAGATCACGTAAAAGAAGAACTGCACATGCCCCACTAAAATTGAAACTCCATTCTAATAATATTCAAGTTGAGACATATTGTGATTTACAGTAAATTAGCACCTAAATTAGAAAAGCTTTATAACTCAATAAACCATCTACAGATTATTTACTCTGTCCCTATCTGAACACAACAGAATGGACATGGAACCTAGAAACTTTAAAAGCAGTATATTTATAACTGAACGTTATCCAGAAATAGCCCAAGGAAATACTAATATCAAAACAAATTTTTCATAATAATGAAAAATAGAGAAATCCAAATGAGCTCTCTTTATTTTTATTTTACTTTATAAAAATTTTTTGGCTGCATTGGGTCTTTGTTGCCGCGCACAGGCTTTCTCTAGTTGCGGTGAGCAGGAGCTACTCTTTGTTGCGTTGCGGTGTGTGGGCTTCTCATTGCAGTGGCTTCTCTTGTTGCGCAGCACGGGCTCTAGGCGCATGGGCTCAGCAGTTGTGGCGCACAGGCTTAGTTGCTCCGTGGCATGTGCAATCTTCCCAGACCAGGGATTGGATTCTTAACCACTGTGCTACCAGGGAAGCCCCAAATGAGCTCTCTTGAGATCAGGAAGATATTTACTACTTTCTTTTTAAAATGAGGGTGGGGCTTCCCTGGTGGCGCAGTGGTTGAGAGTCCGCCTGCCGATGCAGGGGACGGGTTCGTGCCCCGGTCCGGGAAGATCCCACATGCTGCAGAGCGGCTGGGCCTGTGAGCCATGGCCGCTGAGCCTGCGTGTCCAGAGCCTGTGCTCCACAATGGGAGAGGCCACAGCAGTGAGAGGCCCATGTTCCGCAAAAAAATAAATAAATAAAAAATAAATAAATAAATTTTAAAAATGAGGGTGGGGCTTCCCTGGTGGCGCAGTGGTTGAGAGTCCACCTGCCGATGCAGGGTACACGGGTTCGTGCCCCGGTCCGGGAGGATCCCACATACTGTGGAGCGGCTGGGCCCGTGAGCCATGGCCGCTGAGCCTGAGCGTCTGGACCCTGTGCTCTGCAACGGGAGAGGCCACAACAGTGAGAGGCCCGCGTACAGAAAAAAAAAAAAAAAATGAGGGTGTTTGCCAAGCTAACATAGGGGTACAGTCACTTCTGAGATGAATTAGAAAGGAAGGGAAAAATAAGATTTACCAAGGGTGAATAATTTGACAAAACTAAGCTACAATTAAATAACAAAGGCTTTGTAAGTATCCTGGGGGTACCAAGGTCATAATACCCATAACGACCCAATAGGAAATTCAAGTGAATGGAACTCAGTCTCTTCTGCTCTTTTGAATTCAGAAGCAAGGCCAAAGAAAATAATAGTTAATGAAAATCTTCTTAAGGGATGTACAAAGGAAAAAGTTTTCCTATTTATTACTTGTAATAATACTCATTACAGGGAAACCAGACTATATCTTGAAGCACATACAACATGACTGAATTTAAATACACACACACGGACTTCCCCGGTGGTGCAATGGTTGAGAATCCCCCTGCCAATGCAGGGGACACGGATTCGATCCCTGGTCCGGAAAGATCCCACATGCCACAGAGCAACTAAGCCTGTGCGCCACAACTACTGAGCCTGTGCTCTAGAGCCCGTGAGCCACAACTACTGAGCCCATGTGCCACAACTACTGAGCCTGCACTCTAGAGCCCGCGAGCCACAACTACTGAGGCCACGTGCCACAACTACTGAAGCCCGTGCACCTAGAGCCCGTGCTCCATAACAAGAGAAGCCACCACAATGAGAAGCCCGCACACCGCAACGAAGAGTGGCCCTCACTCTGCGCAACCAGAGAAGAGCCCATGCAAAGCAATGAAGACCCAACACAGCCAAAAAAAAAAATTACGCACACACGTCATTTACTTTCTATGCCAAGGTTAGCAAAGTAAGAATTTCATTTCCCACTATACTATAATACTTTAATTTGTAATCAGAATTCCAACTGCTATATATTTACAAAGTTCTGCTTACCTTATTTTTTCTTAAATTCTAATACAAACACTTAGAATCACAGCGATTTATCACACTATGAAGATGCTGTGAAAATCCTGTGCCTTTGCAATTTACTTCAGGCAAACTGTTCAAACTACTTTTTAAATCAGTATAGGATGATAAAAGGAAACTACAAAATGCTACATTCCTTTTGAATTTTATTAGAAATTACCCACCTTTAATTTAGCCTAGAAAATTTAACTATAGCTTTGAAAATGTTTCAAATTTTTCATGATCACAAGCTGGAATATGAAAAACAACTGATATTTAGAGATATCAAAAGATTGACAGAAAATGAAAAAAAAAACTCCATATATTTAATATCTCCATATTTTCTTACTTACTACATAAAATCGGAGAAGAGGGTGTTTGCAGTGTCAAAGTGGAGCCATCTTTCCTTGTGATATTAACTCGAAAAACCAATCTGGCACGAGTGCTTTTTTTCTTGGAACCAGCAATTCCTATTCTGGCTTCAACATCAGCATTCCTCAATTTCAATATCCCTACGCAGTCCACCCTAATACAGAAAAAATATATTAACTGATATTTTCTGTTGTATAAATAGTACAATATTCTTAATCAAACAAGTTTTCTTTTTAAAAATAATTTGCTTCCGTGTTAATTTTTGAGTATGTAATATAATTATACGGTTCCAAATTCAAAAAACAGAGAAGGGTAAGTTCTGAATATTCATAACTTCTCATCTTGTCAACTTTTCATTTTTAATAATAATGGAAAAAATAGTACAGAAGTAAAATCACTATTTCAAAATCTGAACATAAGTAATGGTTTACAAGAGTTACTTTTGCTTTAAAAAATTAAATTTATCCTCTTTCTTTTTGCACCTAATTCAGATATTAAAATAGAGAAACGGATTTTATTTGAAAAAAATTAGTAACTGTCTCCCCCCCAAAATGTAACACTGCACAGCCATTAAAACATATGCTATAAATAATATTTAATGTTATGGGAAAATGCTCATGATAAGTGAAGAGCAGGTTACAAAGCAGTGAGTAGAGTATCATCGCAATTTTATCAGAAAAAAGGATGGAAAAATAAATGTCAAAACAGTAATTAGTTCTATTAAGTTGGAAGCTGGCGTTTGAGGGGTATGTTTTTAGCTTTATATTACTACTAAATTTTATTGAGATTTTTATTAATCTGTATTTTCAACTTATAAGGAATAAGTACTATTTTTATAATCAGTAACTCCCTATCTTCCACCATATACATTTATTTTTACAATTTCAAAAGTTAAGAAATAAACCTTCACTAAATATGTTTCAAAATTTCCCTTTTCAAACTATCCTCTCACTAACTTATTCAAAATGGTTTTCAAAAAAAAAAGAACAAAACGTGAAAACCAAGTAGAGAAAAGTCTTTAGCTATCCAATACGGATAATTACAGAACAGGTCTATCCCAGATCAATATTTGCTGCTGTTATGGTTACTGTTAGGATTAAAGGTCCTTAATAAAAGGATTAAGGAAAAAAATTAATTTCAATCATTTCTAATATATTTCAGGAAATGAAAATGCATAAGATGAAAAATAGGTAGTCCAAGGACATAATTTTTTAACATAGGAAAATAGAAACAGAAGGTAAATTTAGACCAGCAATATGCTTTTTCATACCAAGATGGGTCAAGGCACCATGAATGATCTCTGTCAGTTTCTACTGCAAACACTAACAAAAGAGAATTTAGGAAAGCAAATCAAATTGTTTGTAATTTTATTTTTTAATGTTAATATTATTAATGCCAACATATAAGTCTGTATTATTTTCCAAAAAGCCAGCATTCCACCTGGCTTTTATATCCTTGTCTTTCACTATGGGAATTCTCTAGCAAAGGGCAAAAGAGTTCGTTTTCACCCATTACCATTCTGCAATAAACTATTCTTTTTATTTGTTATGCTTAAAACATTTCAGTACAATACTCAATATCTTTTATACATTAGAAACTAAAAAATTTGCCTGCCTACTGCAAAAGTGTAACGAATTAACAAAAAATTTTTTTACTAAGTACTCACGCCAGTGTCATATTGTTGCTCGGATCAAGGCCAACTTCTATAACAGTAGTGCCTTCAATGTCCACTTCTTTGCAGGGAGTTGTATTTCGCCCAGTTACCCTGCAGGCCTGATAAAATCCATGTGGTTTCACTCGACCAGAGTCATTGCCCACAAACACCTGCAACACTACTGGCTCATTATGGCCTTCCAGCTGGAGTGAGATAACAGGGAGCATAAACACTAATCAGCATTTCAAATAATCTAACTGTAAAATCAAACATTTAAGACCAAGTTCTATATTATTATATTTATAACTGGATTACAATAAAGAAATAACAAGTCTTCCAGAAAAACAGAGGTAAAATATTTTCATAAAGGAAAATTGGCTAAATTTTTGCAGAAAACTCTAAGTTTTAGTTCTGCAATAATCACATTTTAATTTTAGATGTTTAATGATAAATTATCATTTGTAATTAATTTGTACAACCAGATGAGAATGCATACACAATCCTTTAAGGTATTTATAAATTTACGGACTGCCAAAGCATGTGGGTTACTCAGGATTTACCACCACCACTAATGGAAAATTCACTAAACTGTGCTACTGGCATCATTATCATCATCATCAAATGAGAGTACATCTACTAAATTTTTACTCTGTTAAAGCTGTTTGAGTAGGAAAGTGTTTGAAGTGCAGCTATATAAATACTAGGGGTATGGAGCTCATTTTCATAGACTAGATACATATATACAACATCACAAAATCTTAGGCCAAAACATTATGGTCTGAAAAACTGCTGGTTCAAACCAGGACCTATGGGTCATTACAGATCTCTAGCAAGCCTTCATAAATTAAATTATAATTTGTATGCTGAAGAATAAATAAATATTTAAAAGAACACTTGGGAACAAATGTTTCCAATGCTGGTTCTTGATAAGGTTTGTAAACATTGAAGCTGCTAATACAGAATGCAGAAAATCACAAAATAACTTGTACAATCCACATCAAAGTGCTTATAAAAAAACTCATATATCTTCTCTATCCAAGAATAACTGTATCTCTGTGTCTATGGGTATCATCATAATGAGTCAAATAAGCAGCAAATAAGCAGTCTACCCAAATTGTTAGCACTACCTTAGATCAGTGTCTGGCACACAGAAGGGTACGGTATTTGCTGAATGAGTGAATAAGTAAACTTTTAAGATCAGCCAATTCACTCCTTATCACAGGCAATTAATCTAACTACTTCTGCAGACAAGTATTTAGACAAAGCATAACTTAAAGTCAGAGCAATTAGGTTAAAAATATTTACCAAACTATCAAAATGTCTGGTTAGACAAATATTTATACAAAGCATAACTTAAATTTCTCACTTGCCTGTTACTTGTCCTAAGATGGGGGGACTGAAAAAGGATTGGCGTGGTGAGTAGTAGAGGGGTAGGAATGATACTGTACATGTGATTATTAACAAACCGTATAATGGTCATGAGTAAGCTTCTTGATCCCAAGTTTCTACCATTATTTCTTTCAAGTATAAAACGAAAGGCAGTTCAATTAAATATTGTTCAACTAACACATTTACACAAACTGTATTTACAAGAATCTACCATGTGACTAGCCAAAATTCCTCCCTGTTTAGTATTTTGCAAGGGGTAGGAACACTTGTTAAATAAACATCCCCTACTCCACTTCTTTTGGTTTGTCTTCAAAGAGAAATAGTCTTTTCAATAAGGTATCCCAGGTGCTAAAATTTAAGTGCCCCCTCTTTCTTCTGTTAGTCTAAGTTCTGAAAAGATAAAGACTCAACTGATATCCTGTTTTAAATTTTTTTAATTAATTAATTAATTTTTTTTTGGTGGTACGCAGGCCTCTCACTGTTGTGGCCTCTCCCGTTGCGGAGCACAGGCTCCGGATGTGCAGGCTCAGCGCCCATAGCTCAGGGGCCCAGCCGCTCCGCAGCATGTGGGATCTTCCCGGACCACGGCACGAACCCGTGTCCCCTGCATCGGCAGGCGGACTCTCAACCACTGCGCCACCAGGGAAGCCCGATATCCTGTTTTTTAAACTGAAGACTTAAGTTACCTATCAATCAATTATTTTCTGAGTTGAGTAGTCCTGATTGCTTTAGCCATCTCAAAAACCTTATTTTCCAAGTCCAAGATAATTTCTACAATATTTCTTTGGACTCACTTTAAAATTTCTTCTTAAATATAAGGTGTGAGAAGAATCTAAAACAGTTGCTACCAATGTCAAATATAAAGGGAAGATAATTCATGATTGCCATATATTTTACTTGTTAGAACACACTTTCATCTCTCCTTTCATTTAAACTAAAATTCAAAGGACATCAGAGTAATAATATTTGGCCTATAATTCAGTCAGACTTTTAATTTCTAATATATACAACTATTAGTTTTATTTTAGGCAGCTTTTTGGTTAAAAACAAAATAATAAGTAAAAGTAGATAAAATTCTTCATATATTGCTAACTAAAATAAGTACCTTTACTGTAGGAAAGCCTTGCTGTGTTCTGTCCTTTACTGAGCCACGACTACCCTCAGTTAGGTACCGAGCTCTGTGCTGGGTCTCAGGTTGTACAACTATCTTCAGCTCCTTTCCCTCACTTTTAACAGGATACTGTCCGCACAACATAGGGCTCTTCTTTACTCCAGTTCCTTTTTGGTTTTCCAATGTTCTGAGAAGTCAAAGCACAAAGTGGAAAAAGTATCAAAAAGAGTTTTCTACAAAAGTCATCTAAGATAAAGGAAGAAAGAGAATAGGCAATAACATTAAAAACAACTGATTATCTTACTGACAAAATAAAAGACAGCCTGAGGGACACTACATTCCATAAGTAAAGTATCTTTAAAACTTTTGTAATTAAAGAGAATGTATATATGTATATAACTAAGTCACTCTGCTGTATAGCAGAGATTGGCACAACACTGTAAATCAACTATACTTCAATTAAAAAAAATTGAAAATAAAATTTAGTGGTAAAGTTGGACAGGGATGACAAAGAATGCGTATGTGTGGCAGGAGGAAGGAAGACTGAATGCAATAAACCAAGAATAACAGGAAAGACAATAGCTAATGTCACTATAACCTTTCACATTGCACTTCATTCAAAATAAAGTTTAAAAATTACATATATGTGTGAGTGTTACCTAAAGCTACAAGATTACTATTATTTTCTAATAGGACTTACAAAGCAAAAGAAAAGTGGGGGTAGCACAAAGACACAAACAAACAAAAAAACACAAAAGGCCTTAAAGAAACTGAAGGAACATGTACATATTCTTTTGGATATTTTCCTTAGTACATCAAACTGAGAAAATTATACTAAAAAAAAAAAAATCAGTGATTCAATTTTAATTTGGAAATTAGCTTTACTCTAAACAATCTTTCTCAGAAGTTAAATTTTTCAGAGTACTTTAATTTGTGATTAATTAAATAATTAAAGCCCTCAGCATATAAAAAATTTATAATCTGTGCTTTACAGATAGGCAATCTAACTTATTTTTTTTAATTGGGTTTCTAATGTTTATTTGTATATTATGCATTTGCTATGCAGAATGTATGTTCAAAGAAAAATATTTCAAATGGTGGTTAGGACTTCAGGTCAACACATTTAATCTGAAGTACTGTATATATGTGATAAAAATAAATAGAAAACAATACTATTAGTTTAAAAATTACCTATGTATATTTAAAAATAGAGTCAGGGCCTATAATGCTTTCTGTATCACTTTCCCAGTCCTAAGTTTACACTCAAATTGAAAATAAAGGAGCCAAGAGATGACTGTGGACAAAATCCTGTCCAAAAGCAAACAGGTCCTAGGAGAAATATTATGACTTCAAACATAGAGGAGCAATGGTGGCTAAGCAGCCTTAAATCTAGCTCTAATGTTTACCTCTTCATTTCTAACCAAGTTGTTAACTCAGTCATCAATAATAAAGAGGGAAAAGGCTATGTTCTCAATGGAATTTTGGATTGGGGTGAATCCATGGCTAGGATGCAGTAAGGTATGCAGTTAGACTGACTGGGTGAGAGGAAGGGTTCTGAAGGGAAGTACTTTGCTCAATCATCTTCATATTCCCTAAACCTTGCACAATTCCTGAAACAAAAGATGCTGAAAAAGTATTTGTTGATGAAGGCAAACTTGTTGATGAAGTTTGACATAATTAAGTCAAAGATTACCTGTGTAAGTAATTTAAAAGGCCCTGGAAGAATAAATTCTATGAACAAAAGTATCAAGTCAAAGTCAGAACAAAGGGCAATAAATCCTATTTTTTCATCATTCTGGGTAGAAATTCAAATATTTGCACTGAATACAATGTGCAGTACTTTGCATACTATAATGATACTGTTTTATACTCATTAAAAAAAATCAAAGCAAAAATATTCATCTACTTAAGCTATGTAAAAACATTCTCTAAATATGCACTGAAAGGGACTAAAAGAAAAAACAGCAAAATCTAATAGTTGTATTGATTTATTAGATTATAGGTTATTTATTTTCTTCTATTTTTCTGCATTTTTCGAATGTTTGTAATTAATATCTATTAATTTTATAATAGGAAAGGGAACACTTTAGTCTGAAATATAAGGAAAATTTAGCATATCATTAATTTGGCAAGATGTGGCTTTTGTATTCATTTATGCTGGCCAAGCTAATATTTATGAGGGTAAATAGATGATATTGAGTTTTACTATTTCAATAAAACAAAATATTTCACTTGGGATGAAAATTTTAAGTTGATAAAGTATACACATTATGGCTTAAAGAAGAATAGCACATGTAATCAAACAATTTCTGAAATGATACTTTTAAAAGCCCTTAAAACTAACTTTATTCTCTAGGCTTAAATGTAAAAATTGAATACATACATATTTAGATCCCTAGCTGTGTAAAACAATAAAAACATCAACTAATTCTTAGAAAAGCAGTCATTCAAATTACTAATTTTTAATGCATTATGGCTTAAGGAAAAAACAAGAAAATAGCAGCTAATTGTATGGGATTTTACTTCTAAGTGATTATCTAAAAAGAAAATCCACTGTCTTGGAATATTCTATTCAGAACTTAAAATGACACTAATTCCTTTGTGCTGTACATCCTTCTGGTTGCCTGTCACAAAAATAATTTTCACTATAAAATGCCTAAAACAGGTTTCACATGCAGGTGACATCATATCTTAATTTCTAGGAATATCTAAAGAGACATTGGCTACTGATTCTCAGGACATTTAGGTGAAGAATTTAAGAAAAATATGGCTAGGAATGTTTAAATACTGAGTAGTTTTTTAAAAATGATTTTGTTTTCTTAATAAACTCATATAATATTTTATTCATACAAAAATGCTATTTCCATCTTGAAGATCAATAAAAACTGCTGTACTCAACATGTTTGAGGGTACATTTTCTATAATTTAGCATTATATAAATAGAAATTTTATGGCAAAATTTCTTTCATGTTTCTAACATCTTCCTTATTGAAGAACATAGAACTTTAGTTTGAGATCCCCTTAAAAACTGTTTTCAAAGGCCTATTTTTCTATATTTATATATGGTTTTATCCTTTCCTTAATATAGTTCTTATAAATTCAAAGTTTAAACTTCTTCTATCATTTTCATATGCTAGTGTCAAATATTTTTCCATTACCTAAGAAGCTGGACATTTCTTCTGCTGCTTGATGAGTTTCTGTTCCATGAATTATTTCATGAGAGATTTTGTCTTGACAAATGTTATTATACTTTCCCTGGGTAACCTCAAATCATTTCTAAGATATATCTATCATACAAAAGCAGAAGCAGAAAAGATGTAGGTCAAGATATCTCTTTAACAGCAACTGCAAATCATGTGTGTTGACTAACTGTAAGTCAAAATTTTATTTGTTCTTCATTCTGAACTTTAACATTTATTTCAGTATAAAAATGAAAATCTCTCTTACGGAACTTAAAAAAAAAAAAAAAACACTTTCTCCACAGAAGCCCGAATAAACACATACCTGTATTTAATGATAGACACATATGAGCCTTTTAAATCTCTGCTACTGCGTTTCAGAGCATTTTCTATAGATAACAGTTCTACAGATATGTCCTAGAATTGTTGACTCTGCTAATGGCAACACTTTAGGAAAGGGTATATGTTGTTTTCTTTTAGATAATTTCCTAATCTGGACTTTCTAAAAATGAAAAATATGTAAATGTGCGTTTTTATTTACTATTATCACCCCAAAGGAGTTTTAAATGAGAGTAGAGAAGAAAGTAGTATAGAATAATCATTACTTAAATGGTAGGTATTACTTTAAAAATATACTGAGAAAATATTTAAGGACAAGTTTAATACACATTAAGAATATTCTCTATAACTCTCAACCAGATTTTTAACTTAAAATATACCAATGATGTAATCAAATAGTGAAAACAATCAAAAGCATCTCCATCACATTCTGTGACAGCCTGAAATTGTAGGAGATCCTGGGTCAACTAAAGGACCATACATACCCTGCCACCCAAAAAAGTAATCTCTCAAGATCCAGTGAGTTAAATTCTATCAAACTATGCTGAATATACTGTAGGAAAATCTAATCAAAAGTCTAGAAATTAAATGTTACAATAAAAGTATTAAAGGAATCAGAAAGTTAAAAATAAGTCATAGTATTCTCTACTTCAGAAGTGAATATTCTATAATATAGCTATTGAAACATATTTAGTGAGTGTTGTGAACTGGCAGAGATGAATGAAAACTCAAACAGGCACCATGATCCTGGTTCTATCACCCTTTAGATATATAACCCAGAATCACAGAAAAAAAAAAAAAAAAAGTGATACATTTATTTTTTTAAAAATCCTGAATTGGCATAATATATTAAAGAAAAAGCTTAAAATAAATACATGAATCTAAGTTGAGAATCAAACTATCAATTTAGTTTTTCTTGTTTTCATCAAATAAAAGAAAAAAGGGAAATAAAGACTAAAATCTTCACAAAAATGGAAAATGACTGAATCATTTGGGGAGACAACATGAAAGGGAATACAAACTAGCCCTCTGTAAATGTTTGTTTTAGCTGGAGTCATTGCATCACTAGTTATTTCTATGAATAAAAATATTTTAAAATTCTTTTAAAGTATAAGTCCATTTGAAATTAAAAAATTATTTCTAAACAGATTATTTTCATTTTCTACTAAATCTTACCCATACTAAGATAACTATTGGTAAAATCTACTGGTATTTTATTTTCTTCTCTAGTGAAACCTGATAATTTTAAGTTAAAATTTTCATGTTATTTCAATGATAAAACTAATATCTTTGCTTTAGATGCAAACTTGAGCTGAGCAATTAAGAAAAATGAGGAATGATTTATTTTTTTGTTTTGCATAATGGTGAGAGAACTTTAAAAAAATGTGAATACCAACCCATTTCCTGCTTTTGAGTTGCCTTTGTTGTCCGTGGTAAGCTGAGAAAGCACATAGTGAGGTGCTTTGGCACTGTCGGCATCAAATATATCCATATTAGACTCTTCACAATCTCGTCGTTTGACCCCCGGCCTCTGCTTTGGATTTCGTTTTCGTGATTTACGAGGTACCTCAGTGTTATCATTGTAGGAACTGGTGCTCATGTTACTGAAGTTGGAGGGGGAATCCTCCATCCACATACTGCAGCTCTGCTCAGATTCCAATCCACACCCCTCATCCTGGCAGGACATCCGACTGTTATCCAGCAAGTCCTCAGGTGGTGGTGAGATGTACAAGACTGTGTGCCTCTTCGGTGTTGATGGATGCTGCTGAACTGTGTTACTGGTTAACTGCTTTTCACTTACCCCTCGGTTACTTACCCCCAAGGCTGAGGAGCAGCTCTCCACTTGCATAGCCTTGCTGTCGGTGACTGAGGTAGAATAAATGGTAGGGCTGGAAGAGGTGGTAAAGGAGCTGCAAGCACCGCCCATGGAGGAAGAGGAGGGAGCTGAAGAAGCATCTGCAGTGTACAATTTAAGAGTAAATACACTATACATGTTTTCACCTATGCTGGCTAGCAGTCCCATTGAAAATGTGATTTGTGAACTGATTGTTTTTCCCCAAAATGAATAGTTGGAATTTGGTTAAGTTTTAGAATATAAATGCTTCAAGCAATACAAGGCCTAAAAAATGCAATTTTTAAAAATGCCCAAATAGCATTATTTTACTTGTGTTATAATTGATAGATTTTTTAAAATCTAATTTAATGTTTTAAGCTGTAAAGCAAAAACAAAGCTTTTATTGCCTCAGCTGGATAGTTCCACTGAATTTTAATCATTTAAAATAATAAAAAAAAAACCCCAATATGAAATATATGCTTGTGGTCCACATTCAATGCCAATTAAATAATTCATTATAGAATTTGAAAAGTGGGACTGTGCTTAGCCACAAAATATTAAAATAAGTTTCTAACCTATGAAGCAGAGAACTACAGGTCATTTTTAATGCAGACACTCCCTGCTTCAGAGGCAAATCCTGGAATAAAAATATGAGAAAATAAATGAGAAAAGAGCTGCTGATTATTCCAGATATCAATTATAAAATGAGAAATAAATAGAAAAAATATATAATCAACTGAATTGGAGGCAAAATGGAACTGGTACCGTCACTATGATTGTTTTAAAATCTACAAGAATAAAAGTGAAAAAGGTTTGATTTGGAACATGCTGGGCTGTAGAAGATAAGCAAGTTAACCACTGAGGGTCTCCAGAAGTTGGAAGTGGCAGTTCAAAACCATGATCTCTAAAATAAATAAATCCACCCTTTATCGCAGAATGAAAAACAGAAGAAGGACGTATTATTGGATGGATTTTTCTTATTGGCAATTGGTTACCACTGTCCATTTCCTCTCTCTTTAAAAGGCCTCCTTGATTTTAACTATTAAGGGAATTTCTTCAGATGAGTTAACAGTAAATTTTATTGGCTGAAGTCTAACAAAAAAGAGTTAAACAGAAAAAAATCTCTGGAGAGAACCAGAATTAGTTCTTATAAAAAGGTTTTTTATAAAACCATTTACCTATTATGCCTAACAAAAAAAGTCAAAAGTAGATCTTTTCAAAATGTGTGGCAACTGGCATAACAACTCATTGAAAAATGCTACTACTAAACCCTTAACAACATAATATCAAGAGGCACACTAATAATGTTAAAGTTGGAAGTTATCAGTCCTATACAATTTTATCTTGTATAAGATAAGGAAAGGTTTACAATCATAAACACATACAAAAATGAAAATAGGTAACGTGACAGACAACTAAAAATATGTTTAAATCTAAAATTAATTTTTATCTATAGCCATGTATGCTACTGTTTTAAAGTGGTGTAATATGATAAACTTAAAACTGTGATGTGCAGTTACTGGAATTGCAACATCCACATCAATTATATAAAGAGTGAAATGTCAGAATGCCAATGTTTCGATAATCAAAAGCCAAGTGCCAAAGATCTATTTTTAAATTGAAAACATGCACCAAAACACTTAAACCATTTGAAAGAACTAAATGCACCCACAATTTTTCATTGCTGTCAAGGCTGAAGAGCACAGTTATTAATATTAGCCATCAATAATGAAATCTACATAATGCCACATGGAAAGATTTTTCTCAACTACCATGAGTTAAAGCACTTAGAGCATTTAGATGATACCAGTTCCATTTTCCAGTTTGTATCCTTGTCAAATGCAGTAGCTGAAATTGGAAAATTCAGTCACTTTAAACTGCATTCCAATTTAAAGAAAAATTTTTATCAATTTCGTATCATGCATTAATGCAATGTTTTCTTAGTAAATAAATATTTTAAAAGATTTGTAAAAACTACAAAATCTAGATACTAATGTCAGTGACAGTTTAGGAGCTGATTTGTAGCCACTTTGGGTTTAAATAACAAGGTTTTTCCTTATTTTTTGAAAAATATTACAGAATTCATTTTAGAAAAAATAGAGAAGCTATTATGTCTAACATTCCTCCATCTGTTCCAACTATTGGCAAAAAAGAAACTAAACTTTTTGTGTGTATGAGTCTATGTTCATCATTTTCAGAGAAATACAAGTATGCAGCATGCAGTATTTGCAGTGGAACACACAAAGCATGCAGCATGAATTCTGTGAACTTGTATTTCTATAAAGCAGCTTTCCCCCACCCACTCTTTTTGAATCTAAGTACCATGCACATGAGAATGCAGAATATGAACATCTCAGGGATCCCTGTCCATGACAGACGGAAAGTTAGGTGAAATGTAATCATGAACTCAAAAGCAAGTTATATATTTATGAATTTAATATGCAAGCTATAACCTAGCATTGCTCTTTGAAGTATGTGTGATTTTATCTTGCAAATCTTATTTAAAAATCATGGTTATAAAACCCAATTGATTTAACTGTACATAAATATCTGTTCTGGGACAGGTATGCCAAACTGTGATCTCATACCCTACATAAGTTAAAATATTCTATACATTTTCCTTTGACACCTAACACACATTATGAATATTTTACCTGCAGTTTCCTGGATATACTTACTAAATAAAAAAGTTCATTAGCACAAAACTATAAAGCTGAAAACATAAACTCTGTCAAAAGACAGTAGTATCATTTAATTTTAAAAAATTACTTTTTAAAGGTTACCTCAGTTTGATCCTAAATTACAAAGGTTCTACTCATTTTAAGAATACAATGAATATAAGACAAATTTTTTTAAACTATAAAACTCTTTACAATAGTATCATTATCCCTCTGATGATGATGAAAATGGTGTATAAAACCCTTCACATAAGCATGTTACATTCTGGTTAGCAAGACATCACCTAAGTGCATTAATAATGCCAGGTGAGGTGGTGAAGTAATAAGGGATAAGAACTATGGGCCTCTAGAGAGTATGGACAACATCTTTCTCATCTTAGACCCTCCTGACACCTAACATACTATGACTTGCATGTAGTAAAAATTCAATTTTTTAATTAAATTGATTTATGAGAAGCCAATATTTGATATGCATGATGAGTTACATTAAAGTTAAACTGGTAAATAAATGTACCAATGTGTTCATAATGGACACATTATCAGGTCAAAAAAAAAAAAGATTTATACCTTGCTATAATAGCATTAACTTATACAGGGAAGGTTCAGAAGTAACTTAAGAGTTTAATGGTAACTACTCACTATTTCTACAAAGAATGTGCTAATAACTTTCTTTCTTGAAACATACATAAGCCAAATTACCTACTTGTGTATTAATCCATAAATTCACTAAAAATAACAAATTCTTAATATTATCTATTAAAAAGTAAATGCATAACATAATAGCAAGAACATTTTAGATTTCTAAACAGTAATTTGTCATTTCTAAGCATTCCCAGAAAAGCACAATGAATTCCTGGGAATATTAGAAATGTTCTTAAAATATTTACAAAAACGTTTTAATCTATATATTATTAAATTTCAAGAAATAGCTTAACTGACATTCCATAGAATTAAAATGCTAATGTAATCCTGCCTCTTCTATATATTCCTTTATAAACAAAATATGCTAACTACCCCTCCCATCCCTTTTTGGGTTTGAATGCCCATCTTTATCTGTTAGGAATGTAGAGACTATGTTTAATTGCTGCTTATTAAAATAAAAAACTCCAGCATAAAAATGTTTTAATAATTGCTTTTATTTTCTCACCAAGCAGAACAGTCATAATGTATTCTTTTTATAACCTTATAATTTATTTGTTTTTTAAATCCCTTACCAATCCTTCATAAAGTTGAAAGTTTCTTCCTCTTAAAATTATTTACTCACCTAAGTAATGTGTGAATAAATTTTTATTATTTCTTTTATGAAAAAACTTATCTTTGAACTTAAAAGAATTTTTTTTTTTTTTTTACTTTTTAAAGAGTTTTCTTTCTTTCTTTTTTTTTTTTTGATGTGGACCATATTTTAAGTCTTCATTGAATTTGTTACAATAGTGCTTCTGTTTTATGTTTGGGGGTTTTTTTGGTCACGAGGCATGTGGGATCTTAGCTCCCGGACCAGGGATCGAACCCGCACCTGCACTGGAAGGCGAAGTCTTAACCCCTGGACTGCCAGAAAAGTCCCCAAAAAGAATTTTATTTTTCCATAGCTTTTTCTGTGACCACAGAGAGCACAGCAACACCAAAGAGAAAACTGATAGACCATTTTTATAACTTACTGACAGAAATTTATAATCTCAAAAGAATAATTTTTAAATTTATAAGAAAAGCATCACATCTATAGTATTCTATATCTAAACATAAAAATTTCAGATTTGTTAGATTTATTAATTGGCAGTAGCCAATTACTAGGCCAAATGCCAGTAATGATGGTGAACTTAAACTGTATATTTGGCTTCTTTCAAGAACTGATGTAATCATTAAGGTTCACTATGAATATTCAAAGCACTTGGGATAAAAAGAATAGCAGATAATATCTTCCTGGATATTACAGAATTTGCAAGTACAGTTTACCCTTGAACAACACAGGTTTGAACTGTGTGGGTCCACTTATTCACAATTTTTTTTTTAAATAAATACATACTACAGCACTAGGCAACTTGTGGTTGCTTGAATCTGTGGATGCAGAGCCAAGGATAAGGAGGGCTGAGTGCAAAGTAAGTAATACATGGATTTCTGACTGTGCTAAGGGACAGTACCCCTACCACCCTCGACCCCGTGTTGTTCAAGGGTCAACTATATTATTAATTTGATTGGAAAGATGAAAATGGAGTTTTAAGTGGTACCACATAGAGAAACCCATGTAGTTTATATACTGCTTTCTTAAACTGTATTTTAAAATTAAGAACCATTAGTTCTAGATTTGTAAACGAGAAATTATTTAAATTATCATTATCATTTTAGTGCTTTAAATACCATAAAAAAGAGATGATACTTTATGTGGAACTAACTCAACTTTTAATAGAAACCTTTGAAATTAGAAACATTCTTTAAAGTCCTCAAAAGAAACAAATACCTTTCACTGATTTAAAAAAATATGACAGAAATGACATTTAACTAAGCTTCCAAGATAAAAATGTGGTCCCTAGCATTTAAATATGCACTTATATTTTATAACTTCTCAACATCAGTGCAAAATCAGTTGAGTTACCTTAAAAAAGCCGTAAAAATTTGCAAGTGTGCTAAGTGAACCAATAGTGGAACGGAGAGGGAGTAAACTACTGACTGTTCAGAAAATAATAATAAAAATCAACACAGGTCATTTGGAAACAATTTCTGGTCTAAAACCCTTACTGTTCAGTCTCAGTAATTCTTTTTAAGTATTTCCATTTTTCTTACTGGTAACAATGACTTCAAATCTAAACATTTGTCTGATAAAAGTCACCAGATACAAGAATATATTTTCAGATCAAAGAAGAAAGATATTGAGAGAAAAAAATTATAAGGCCAACATTCATGTTGCCAAGGGACTGAAAAATCTAGAACACACAAAGTGGCTGCAAACCTGCTTTGTCAACACCTTACATGCCAACCTTCGTTTTCTACTTTTCTTCTTCTTCTTCTTATAATATTAAGGTAAAGTTTAAAACTTTACAAAAAAGTTTTAGTTTCAATCAGTATCAATCCACTATTTAGAAACAAAAAAAGAAAGGAAGGAAGGAAGAAAGAAAGAAAGAAAAAAGACTTAAGAAGAAGTCTGAAAACGAGACCGACCTATACCCTGGGTGAGATTGGATGGGTTAAATGTCTCTGGCACTATTTGTCTTCACTATTGACAGACACTGTCACACAACCCACCACACGATGCCTGTCTCTGAATGGCGAAGCTAGAATGCAAGTTAAGTGTATTAATAGAAAAAACAACTAGCATCCCAGCATATAAAATAAGCAATCCAGATTACTTTACCAAAAAACAAAAATAAAAACAAAACAAAAAAAACAAAAAGACCAAAATTGTAGGGTCGATCATTTAATTTACATGTTTAAAACAGTTCTAATTTCCCATTTGTACTTTTCCCACCCAACACAGGTTTACATGCTACTATAAGCAATGTTTTAAAACAAACTTTAAAAAATTAAATTATTAACATCCAAATAAATGCATGTGGGTAAATTTCTTATTCAAAATTTTTGTTAACTCATATTCACCAATTTGTTCTCCTGTTTACTAATGCAATCTAATCCATAAGCCAGAATGTTCTCTCTAGGTGTTTTTAAACTATGCCCTTACCCAAATTCCCTTAAAGAGTATACGACGATATGTTCTGACCAATACACTCAAGCACTAAAAAATATATACATTTTACCAGCAAAAGAGTAGTTTCATTTCTCAGGCCAACTTCCAAACACTTCCTCATCACCCCCCCCTCCAAAAAAGTTACTAATTTACACTTTTTAAAAAGATTCTTGGCCATGCCGTGCAGCATGGGATCTTAGTTCCCTGACCAGGGATCAAACCCTTGCCCCTGCATTGGAAGTGAGGCATCTTAACAAATGGACCACCAGGGAAGTCCTAATTTACACTTTTAAATTAGATATGTTACTGTGCATAAAACGTTTGATCCTAGAGGCACTATTTAAAAAAAATAATTAGCACTATTGCTGAAGCTGAAGGGGTTGTTACTGATTTACTAGAGACCATCCTTCTCTCCTTCAGTCCATCAAACTGCCAGTCATAGTTCTAATACTACACAATAATTACTCTCCCGCTTTTAATCTAAATTCTCCTAAAATAATTATTTTTATCTTGTCTGAGTGCCATTAATAAACATTCACAGAGTATTTATTAAAGAATGTTTCCTAAAAAATAAAATGCTTACAGAATTTGTAAGTGTCCTGACACTGAGAGCAATGTTTTAAATATATATTTTATCCTATTCAACCCTAAGTATTTAATCACAGTTTAAAATAGGTACTAGGTACATATTACACAATCTGTTTTTTAAATCCTTTCCTCTTGGAAGACAAAGATGCTTTCTATCATCCAGTGATTTAAGTACTACAGGGTAGCATCAGTCATTGATACTGGGTGGAGACCAAAAATCCCAGAAAGAATCCTCACTCTCAAATAATTTAAACACAAAAGGGAATAACTATACTAGCTGATGACTACATTTATTGTTGTCAAAGACCCCAGGAAGAACAGGGTTTTTTAAACAAAAAGACAGCAATTATACTACTTGAAAGGTAATGTTTACTTTAAGACAAAAAGAGAGATTACCACCACATTAACTTAAGAACTGGAGAGAAAAAAACAGTTCTGAGGGATGCTATTTGAAGGTCACTTCAATGCTTTATCATATAATACCTTTTAAAATAGTTTAAATTAAATAATAAAGTCATTCCTATCAACTCTAGTCCAATGTCTTCATATTTCTTCTTTTTCAGAGGTGACCAAAAAAGGGAAAATAGTATTTGTATCATTAAAATCTTCTGATATAATAATTCAGAATGGTTTTACAACTGGATCTGGATTACAGTGTACATTAGATCCAATTGTAGATAAAATGTCTAGACAAAAAACAGAAGTCATAAATTGCTCTACTAGAAGTTTTGATAATTGATCACACAACTTTATCATTTCATTTTTTAAAAAGTGGGAAGAGAATTCTAGGAAGAATACTTCATCAGTCAACTTTGCAGAATCATCCCTTTGGGAAGTGTCTGTTCTCCCTATGATTCATCATCCTCTAGCAATGCTTCTTTTATTTACAAGGGCTCCTAGTGAGAGTGTCAACATTAAAGAGTAAGTCAGAAAGGAAATCCCATGGCCCATGTGTTGTGTGATATGCAAAACTTCAAAATGAGGTAAAAAACAGACTGAGGATGGAAAGAAAGAAGCAAAATAAAGCTAAAAAACTTGTTTTTATAAAAATAAGATCTATTTTTTAAAACCTTACTAACAAATGAAAGGAGAAATCCATGTGGGAGGGAGGTCAATGTTTACCAAACGATCACTGATTATCAGGCAGTATTAAGTATTTTACATATTTACCTTCATAATAATCTTAAGAAAAAGTTGTTGTTACTGTCTACTTACAGGGGTAATATGAGAAATTTACTGAACTTCCACAAGGTTCTGTCTATATGATAGAAATGATATGATAGCAATCAGATTCAAATTAGGTCTTTATGATTCCAAAGCTCATGCTAATTTTATTATATTTCACATATGGGAAAAGAGAAATAATGTCATAGAAACAGGTGAAGTCTTTTGTTGTATCCTACCCTAATCAATTCCCCTCACTCCAGTCCCAGCTGGAGTGTTTTTATACAACTTTATTACTATTATTTATACAACTAATTATTATAAAACAATTAGTTATGGCAATACTTTTTGCTTATTATCAATCTTATTGGTAGCATAAAAAAAGTAAGCCTACTTCTGTGCATTAATTTCTTAATGTGAAATTCTACAAAACACATAAACAAAAAAAGAAATTGTGTCTATTTGATGTATGTAATTTGTCTATGAATGGCTGAGAATCTGTGTGCAGTTTTAAAATGCTATTCTATAGACTCAGGTAATATAAAAATCTGCTTATTCTACCAGAAAATGAAAAAACCACAATATTTATAAAAGTTGCTAAAAATTAGCAAGAGGACCAAAAAAGGTAAACATTTAGGGAATAAACCATTAATAGGCCATGTGTACTTTCTGTCAGTGAAAATGTATAATATGGATAGTCTCCTGAATTGGTAACTGTTTCTGAATTAACCATTATGGCCCAAGTTTGCTGATGCTCTCCATTCTAATAACGCAGATGTTAGTAGTACACATCTATACATACGTACATACACACATATTTCTATATGTATAAATGTATGTATTTAGATTTACTATGTAATTTTAAAAGTCAGAATGAGGAGAAAAGTTTTTAAACATGTTGTTACTTCAACGTGTTTGTAGCTAGGACCTGACTTCCTTCTGGAAGTGGTCCAGTTTTCTAGGAAAAGTAGGAATGACCATATGGAATAACCAAGATCAATTCACACTTCAGCTCACAACATCAATATGTAGGTTACATAGGTGAATTACTTTTCCTGTTAATGGGCTTTGGGTTTAATCTTCGGAATATATACTACATAAATGGCCCAAATTCTGAAATATGTTAACCTAGTTAGCCCAGGAGAGCAGTCAAAGGCAAATTTGCTCCTTAAATTTAGTCAACTCAAGAAAATAAGAATTACATAACTGCAAGTATCTTCTAACACTAGTAAACAAGTTACAATAAATTCAATGGGCTAAGTACTCTGTTACTATAAATAACTTTTATAAATAATTTATATTCTTCTGGAAATAATATTCCTATTTTTTAGATCCTGAAACTTGCAGAGGAGAATGAGTATGGCTTTTTCAACTCAATGTCCTACACACTGCCTAGTCCAGGATCTTGTGTTTCCCTAATTGAAGTGACAGAACATTATGCTAAATTCCCTAAAGTACAATGGCAAGGAGAAAAGAACTTAGACCTTAGTGGGAAAGAAGAGAGGTGTCTTGTGCCTGGAAGGATTGAGTTATGATATGATATGATGGACGGATCATATATATATGATATCCATATCCATACCATATGATATGATATGGATCATATGGATCACTTCATGTAAATTGTAAAGTACAATTCCTATCACATAGTAGGAACTCAAAAATGATAGCTTATATTTTCTTCAACTCAATTTTTGTATAGTTTTGCTGTTATGGATGGTCTACAAATTTCTATGATTTTAATTTAGGTGATTAAGGTGTCTGAAGTATTGGGATAGCCAAAAAGTTCATTCGGGTTTTTCTGTAACATTTTATGGAAAAACCTGAATGAACTTTTTGGCCAAACCAATAAATTAAAGCATAGCTGTTCTTTGATTATAGGACATTATTTAGTTCTCTAGTGTCCCCTCCTATACTATAAATAGCACACAGTTAAGTTCTTTCAGTATAGAAAATACCTGTTAGGTACTTGCTGTAAGCATAAAATTCAAAGCACTATTTAATAAGTCTCTTCCAACAGAAAAGTTTATTATATGGATCACTTCATGTAAAATTATTAACTTTAATTACAGCCTTTAAAAACTTTTGTATGTGCTTTATTAGTGTATATACCTATACATGTTAAAAACTGCTACCAAGTATTCATGTACTGAGATATTATTTCTAAAGAGGACTAATATATAATTCCTGAAAGTAAAATAACAACTTTATGAAAACAATAAAAGAATTACTAACTAGTTATTCTTAAGATTCTCTGGCTGAATTATAAAACCTATGGTTTGATTAATTCATTGTTTATTTCAAGAATTAGAATTAAAACATTTTAAAGAAACCTGAAATAATTACCCTAGCAAAATATTTTGATATAAACTAATAAACATGATGCTACATCCCAAGATGAGGACAAATAGAATTTAGGATAGAACAAGAAAATAATTTGATTTCTTAAAATGAAGAGTAAAGTTTATTGTTCACTTCTGTGAAAGACTCCCTATTTTAAATAAATTAAGACAATCTAAGGATAAAACTGTAAACATGTAAGTAGATTTTTAAAAATACTTGATTGGTATGTGAATTATATCTCAATAAAGCTGTTATTTAAGAAAAATATCTGCCATATCTCTTTTCAAAAATCCAAAATTCTAGTGTAACTGTTTTAGTTCTCCTTAATAATACTTCTTATATTTTAGTTCCTTCCAACCTATACTGTAGGATTAAAGAAACAAACAAAAAGAATCCTTTCACAACTTTCATTTCTTCTTGATCAACTCCTTATTTTGCCAGAATTTATCAATTCATGTAGATAACTTTTTTTTAGTAAGTGATAATTTTTAAATTTATTTATTTATTTATTTATTTATTTGGGTCTTTGTTGTGGTGCACTGGCTGCTCTAGTTGCAGTGAGTGGACTCTAGGGTGTGCGGGCTCAGTAGTTGTAGCACGTGGCCTTAGTTGTAGTATGTGCGATCTTAGTTCTCCCACCAGGAATCGAACCCTGGGCCCCCTGCATTGGGAACGAAGAGTCTTAACCACTGGACCACCAGGGAAGTCCCTGGATAACTTTTTTGTGTTAGGAAAACAGTCTCTGTCTTAATTACTAAGAACCTACAATATTCTTCAGAAAGTCTGTACTTCTAAAACTTTTATTCATTTATATATTGAACCTCAAACTCCTAAGAAACCTTCTAGTGTGACAAAAACAGATGCCTTTTAAAAATGGGGAAGAGTACAGATTTCAGACTGTTGATTTCCAACTACACCTCCCAGATTGTGACACTTGGCCCTATGGAGAGGGGAGGAGTTGTAAGGAAGTAAACCTCTCCCCCATTCCCAACTCTGGGTCTTACCAGATAAAAGATGTTATTAATGAGAGTATGTAAAAGTGTGAATAGTGTAGAAGCAGAAAAAAGGTTTAAGAGACATTCTTTTTACCCAGTATTCTGGATTGTGGATTAGCAGCATCATGTTTACTCATTCCTTCAGTAATACATAAAGGGAAAAAAATCTAGATTGGCGAATCTGAGAAACACATTTTTAATAATTAAATAATTTAAAATGTACATGAACACCTATATGCCCAGCCTCTAAATTTTAAAATTTAAATTGATTTAGAATTTGTGAAACACAAACCTTTATGGCAGAACTAGAAGTCTGTTCCCACCAGGCCCTCATACCTGATAGCAGCCAATCCGGCTCCTTCAAAACTCTGAAGAATTAACTACATCAAGAGTCATCATTTTTATGCATTTCATATTTAAACAGCAAATGCTATAGATTAAAAAAAAATCAAAGAAGTCTAAATTAATGTATCTTTCCCTAAACATCTAGTCTTTTGGCCAGGAAACACTGAATAACTGGTAAGTTACTCCAAATCTCTTTGACATCTATGTCACTAAGGACATTAATATGTCAAATAAAAAAAGCAACTCTAATTATACATACTAACTGATATCCCTACTATAACTATTCTGCAATTTAAACTCTCTTACCTATAATGTTACATGACAAAGACTCTATTCTACCAATAAGACATTAGAATTCTAGAATAAGACTATGTTGGTTAAAAGTAAACATGTGTAAAAAAAATTACAAACGACTTGGTTTTAGATCGTAGAAACTTTGTGTGTGTGAATATATGAAAATTATCAAGGTCACCTCTTTACTCTCTTCACAATCTTTACAATGTCAATAACTTCTTGATCTAATAAGAATTCATTACTTCAGAATACTTCCTTTGGTTAATTCTTATTTTCATGATTTTTCAACTCAAAGCCTTCATTCAAATTTATCTGGAGAGGATTATGGAGGGAGGGAGGGAAGGAGGGACCTTCAACATTCCATTAGTGACTCAAATTCAAAAACTTTCAATATTTATATATAAAAACTTCTAAAACTGAGTTTGGTATTATTTCAAAGGAAGTGTCGTTCTTTTTCCAAACCTAGCTAACATTTTTTCAGCTTTTAAAAGGAACTGGATCTACTGTCAACAGATGTTAAAAAGCACAGAAGAAACAGACTTTTAGTTCTATACAGATTCAACATGTCTTTAAACAAATCTCAAAAGATACAAAAGAAATCAGTTAGTCAATTTCTACCTGTGGATTTAAAGTGAAATATTTCATTAAAATTAAAAACTATATATTTTATTATCTGATACTATTTTAAAACTAGATTAAATATTTAAATTCCAGAAAAAATATTCAGTGCATATAAAGTGAAACCAGGTCATCTTAACAATTCAATTACTAAAATGTTCACAATTAAATCCACAGAATCTGTTAGAAAATGTCTGGCAACACATGAACAGTGAGCAGGGCTGGTAAGTTTCTTGGCCATGTTTAAAGTTTTCCTGCCCTCAACCAGGAAGGCTGCATATTGCACTATACGGCTCAGGGGAAAGATTGGTACACAAGGTTAACTGGACTTAGGTTAATGCAAATAAGAAAAGTACCCAAAGTTCTATTATAGTACCAATATCCTCATTTAAATCACAACCTTCCGCTTCACTGTTCTTTTTGAAACAAAAAGAATTTACTGAAAACAATGTTTTGATGGATTTTAAGTACCATTTTAAAAGATGAGAGGTATCATATTAGGCAAGAAACCTCTAATTAGTAGGATAGATTAAACTTCAGAGTATATATATGTAATTTTCTAACTTTTTTAAAACACCAAACACACTTAGTAGTCTATAAACCCAACTAAAAAAAGAATTACAGTTGGGCAATATAATATTACTGAAAGCATTCTTTATTAATTTACCACTAATCAAGACATTTTTCAATTAGCTTGTCTGTCAATCTTGTAATTCAATCAAAATTTGAACCAATTTTATATAATTATAAAGTGTATGATTTGAGAGCTGATTAAAAATAAACTTGATAAATTTCAAACATTACTTTCCATACTTTTTCACTGATATAAGAAAATGTCTTTATATAAACATTACATTCAAATCTTCCATTTACTTTCAACTGAATTTAAAATAAGTATAAAGTCACATATGTTTTTAAATGTAGGGAAAAGGTTATAGTAACATGCTACAAACAGAAAAGACACTTGAGTGCTTGAGTCCTTTTTTCAGATTATACAAAATAAAACATTTTCCCCTTTGAGCAAATTTTTTAAAATAATTGTTTTATAGAGACTCAAATATAATTTTCTACCCATAGCTTGGTATTTATAATAACCTTTTTATGTGCAGTGAACAAAAAAACTTTAAACTTGTTCCCATAGTTGAAGATAAGGTCCATTCTGGGAGATGGCACTAATAGATGTGCCAACGTGAAATTTTAAGAAATAACAGTTGTATCAAGAATATTGTATACTGAAAGTTTTTAATGTTAAAAGTATGTAGTTTAAAACCTCCTAAAACAAACCCTCAAATCACACTCTTTGATATGAATTTTGCCAGCACTGTTCATGTTGACCAGATAATACTTTTTCTTTTAAAAGTAAAATGAAATGCATACCAGCAGCAACTACAGCTGGAGGAGGCGAGCCTGCCTCACCACCACTTGTCTGACTCATTGATGCTACAGATGGTTCTCTAGATGGAGGTAACTGTAACTCCTTTGGGAGAAGATCATAGACAGATTCTGTTGGGGGAAAGGGAAAAAACTTTTTTTAAAAGGAGTATAAATCAATAACCTAATTATGAGCACAAAATTAATGTCTTTTCACTCATAAGAAGAACTATATTATTCATACACATACACTAAACTTCATGTAACTACTGTTGTAAAAATTATTAGCAAATATTTTTCTATTATATACTTTTATTGAACTGAATAATGAATTTTCCATTCATTCTAACCCCTGTTTTCTTCTTGGTTTTATCCCTCATGCTTACGATGATCTACAGAAAAAGTTATTAAAATTTTAAAACTGTATAAAACTAGACAGAAGAGATGTCAAATAACCCAAGATGCTCCAATATCTTCCTTTAAAAAAAAAAAAAAAAGAGCATAACTTATCATCCTTTACATATGAGATGGCATGTACTAGTGTATATCAGCTTTAAATTGGCTTCTCCAATTAGACCAATCGTCTACTGCTCTTTTACTCAGCACCTTTATCAAATATTTTAATTTGCTATCATAATGCATTTTTCCCTCCTAAAGAAGAGAAAAAGAGAAATGTTATGGCTCAAGGAACTACTTCTTACTCTGAGGTATCTCCAACTCTAGAAAGGCACAAGTATAGGATACTCTTAAATCACTAAGCACAAGTGCCTATATTAGATTATGATTACTTTTCTATCCCAGATTAAAGAGTACTGTATCTTTTTAATATATTTTATAATATTCTAATTGTCCATAAAATCAAATTTACATCTACTATTTAAAAATTGTTTTATAGTTATTATTACATGGTTTTTGGACAGAAATAATTATCAAGATATCCACTAAAGGTAGTAGAATCAATGTTGGAAGAAACTTCAAAAGACCAGTTATAATCATATGTCTATTTTCTAAAGAATCGAGGCACAGAGTTTAAGGGACCTGCCTAGTATTCTAAGAAAAGCAACATCCCAACTATTAAAGAAGATTATTAACTATTTGTACTAAGTGATTAAAAAAATAAAGGTAGCACTGTAAGACATTTTATCCTTGGTAGCAAACAATACTCTCAGTTAACTGATTACTGAATTCATAAATACTTTGATCCTCCCAGTTAAAATACGTATCCTGAGTTTCATGTGGATAGGAATAAGAAAGAATATCATGAAGGAAAGCTAAAATTAGAAGTTGTAGTATTAAATGATCTCTGTTCACAGTAAAGAATCCACTTAAAAAATTTTCTTTCGAAAAACTATTACCTAACACTTGAAATTTTCATCTTCAAATCATTTAGCAGATGTTACATCTGTCTGAATATAATATGCCCTGACTAAAATTTTTCAGCTTGTTAAAATGTTGCTAAAAAACTTAAGTAGATTACTTCCATCTTTCAAATAATATAGGGGGGATAGTACGAGAAACTAATTAAAACAAATGTCACATCATCAAACATAGATTTTAATACAATTATTTTTCTCAATCCACGTTGAAAACGAGACCCTTATACATAGAAGAAAAGCATATTCAAGACCTTTTTTTGGGGGGGGTGTAGGAAAATAAACAAAAAGGAAATATGAAAATAAAAATTAGCTTAGATAAAAAGAGAAAGGACCTACCAAAATGCATTTATGTCAAGGGAAAAAAAACTTAACCTAGTAAAAGCCCCATCACTAACCACATTTCACTTTCCCAAAGAAGGACATAGAGTCTAAATTAGAGGTATAAAAGCAATGTCAATAAAAATACATTGGAAAGTAACTAAATATAGAACTTGTTATATTTCAATCTTCCCTATAGCCTACCCCCAAACCAAAGTAATAAGCAAGTCAAGTGGAAGGTGTAGGAAGCATGGATTCATTCCTTCACCAAAGGTATTTTCTGATTAACTGACTCAAGTGTTTGGAAATTAGAGAAGTCAGAAGTTTCTTCCTATCTATCCAAGGAAAACAGCAGGTAATACAGTCCTTACCATCACAGGCTCTGACTTCAGACAAAACTGTGTTGGCTCTGCTACTTTAAACAACTTCTCTAAGACTTAAATCCTCACTGAAACTCTTCTTTTACCCCATTATCTCAAAGATTCCCTCCAAGATATAACTGTACACCATGACCACATACCTTGGTCTTACTCTCAAGCCTGCTTCCCATAAAACATAAAAAGATTAAAGGGATATAAATTATGCTGTTAGTACTATTGTCCTTTAGTCCTAAATTCAATCCAAATTAAACACTTATACAGTCTCCACTAGCCAATGAGAGAACTCCTGAACAAGAGCACAGGTCCTTTAAATCCATGAAAACAACAAATAGTCCTCCCTCATGTTAAGCTGCCATATCTATTTTTCTTGCATTATCTTTTAAATCAGTTAAATAGATAAGGAGGAATGAAATTCTAGATTTATAAGCAAAGAATATGAAGAAAGAGAATGGGAAATCTTTAACGGAAAGGCAGTTTCCTGAGACGACTTCCTTAGATAACTATAACCTCTACTACATTTTTTTTTTAAAAAACCTACTAGATTTTAAAAGAATCTACTAGATTTTTTTTTTTTTTAAAGAGAAAGAATGGTTACAAGGTTTCTTTTCGGGGTGGTAAAAATTCCAAAATTAGATTATGGCAATGGCTACACAGCTCTATAATATAAATAACTAAACACCACTGAATCTGCACACTTTATTATTTTTTTTTATTTCCTTACCTAGAGGAACTTACAGTTTAGCAAAAAGCAATACTCTGTTCAACCCTCAGTGCTCAACCTTGTTTGTATAATTCCGCTTATATGAAATGTCTAGAACAGACAATTTTATAGAGACAGAAAGTAGGATAGTGGTAGCCTAGGGCTGGGTGAATGAAAGAAAGATGGGTGACAGCTAAAAAAATATGGGCTTTCTTTTGGGAGTAGTGAAAATACTACAAAATTGATTCTGGTGATGGTTTCACAATACTGTGAAGAGAATAAAAACCTTTCAACTGTATACCTTAAATGGGCAAGTTGTATTATATGTGAATAAGATTGTTAACAAAAAAACCTACATAACCGAACATTTGTTATCTCATATTTTCTGTGGACCAGGAGTCTGGGCATGGCTTAACTGGGTACTTTGCTTAGAATCTCAGAAAACTGCAATGAAGGTGTTGGGCAGGGCTGTAACCATATTGCTCAGTGCTCAAATTTATCTATTTTTGAAAATTTATTGTATTTTTTATTTTTTTTATACAGCTGGTCCTCATTAGTTATTCATTTTATTCATATTAGTCATACTGACATACATATATGTCAATCCAAATATCACAATTCATCACACCACCACCTCTCACCCCCGCCATTTTCCCGCCTTGGTGTCCATACGTTTGTTCTCTACATCTGCCTCTCAATTTCTTTTTTCTTTTTTTTTTTTTTTGGCGGTACGTGGGCCTCTCACTGCTGTGGCCTCTCCCGCTGCAGAGCACAGGCTCCGGACGCACAGGCTCAGCGGCCATGGCTCACGGGCCCAGCCGCTCCATGGCACGTGGGATCCTCCCGGACCAGGACACGAACCTGTGTCCCCTGCATTGGCAGGCAGACTCTCAACCACTGCACCACCAGGGAAGCCCCGCGTCTCAATTTCTGCCCAGCAAACTGGTTCATCTGTACCATTTTTCTAGGTTCCACATATACGTGTTAATATACAATATTTCTTTTTCTCTTTCTGACATACTTCACTCTGTATGACAGTCTCTAGATCCATCCACATCTCTACAACTGACGCAATTTCACTCCTTTTTAAGGCCGAGTAATATTCCATTGTATATATGTACCACATCATCTTTATCCATTCATCTGTCGATGGGCATTTAGGTTGCTTCCATGACCTGGCTATTGTAAATAGTGCTGCAATGAACATTGGGGTGCATGTGTCTTTTTGAATTATGGTTTTCTCTGAGTATATGCCCAGTAGTGGGATTGTTGGGTCATATGGTAGCTCTATTTTTAGTTTCTTAAGGAACTTCCATACTGTTCTCCATAGTGGCTGTATCAATTCACATTCCCACCAACAGGGCAAGAGGGTTACCTTTTCTCCACACCCTCTCCAGCACTTGTTCTCTGTAGATTTTCTGATGATGCCCATTTTACCCAGTGTGAGGTGATACTTCATTGTAGTTTTGATTTGCATTTCTCTAATAATTAGTGATGTTGAGCAGCATTTCGTGTGCTTCTTGGCCATGTGTATGTCTTCCCTGGAGAAATGTCTATTTAGGTCTTCTGCCCATTTTTGGATTGGGTTGTTTATTTTTTGTTTTTGTTTTTTTCTGGTACGCGGGCCTCTCACTGTTGTGGCCTCTCCCATTGCGGAACACAGGCTCCAGACGCACAGGCTCAGCGGCCACCGCCCACGGGCCGGGCCGCTCCGCGGCATGTGGGATCCTCCTGGACCGGGACACGAACCCGTCCCCCACATCGGCAGGCGGACTCTCAACCACTGCGCCATCAGGGAAGCCCTTGTTTTTTTAATATTGAGCTGCATGAGCTGTTTATATACTTTGGAGATTAATCATTTGTACATTGATTCGTTTGCAAATATTTTCTCCCATTCTGAGGGTTGTCTTTTCATCTTGTTTATAGTTTCCTTTACTGCACAAAAGCTTTTAGGTTTCATTAGGTCCCATTTGTTTATTTTTATTTCCATTACTCTAGGAGGTAGATCAAGAAAGATTGTGCTGTGATTTATGTCAGTGTTCTTCCTATGTTTTCCTCTAAGAGTTTTATAGTGTCCAGTCTTACATTTAGGTCTCTAATCCATTTTGAGTTTATTTTTGTGTATGCTGTTAGGGAGTGTTCTAATTTCATTCTTTTACATGTAGCTGTCCAGTTTTCCCAGCACCACTTATTGAAGACACTGTCTTTTCTCCATTGTATATCCTTGCCTCCTTTGTCATAGATCAGTTCACCATAGGTGCATGGGTTTATCTCTGGGCTTTCTATCTTGATCCATTGATCTATGTTTCTGTTTTTGTGCCAGTACCATATTGTCTTGATTACTGTAGCTTTGTAGTATAGTCTGAAGTCAGGGAGTCTGATTCTTCCAGCTCTGATTTTTTCCCTCAAGACTGCTTTGGCTATTTGGGGTCTTTTGTGTCTCCATACAAATTTTAAGATTTTTTGTTCTAGTTCTGTAAAAAATGCCATTGGTAATCTGATAGGGATTGCACTGAATCCGTAGATTGCTTTGGGTAGTGTAGTCATTTTCACAATATTGATTTTTCCAATCCAAGAACATGGTATATCTCTCCATCTGTTGGTATCATCTTTAATTTCTTTCATCAGTGTCTTATAGTTTTCTGCATACACGTCGTTTGTCTCCCTAGGTAGGTTTATTCCTAGGTATTTTATTCTTTTTGTTGCAGTGGTAAATGGGAGTGTTTCCTTAATTTCTCTTTCAGATTTTTCATCATTAGTGTATAGGAATGCAAGAGATTACTGTGCATTAATTTTGTATCCTGCAACTTTACTAAATTTATTAATTAGCTCTAGTAGTTTTCTGGTGGCATCTTTAGGATTTTCTATGTATAGTATCATGTCATCTGCAAACAGTAATAGTTTTACTTCTTCTTTTCCAATGTGTATTCCTTTTATTTCTTTTTCCTCTCTGATTTCTGTGGCTAGGACTTCCAAAACTATGTTGAATAACAGTGGCAAGAGTGGACATCCTTGCCTTGTTCCTGATCGTAGAGGAAATGCTTTCAGTTTTTCACCATTGAGGATAATGTTTACTGTGGGTTTGTTGTATATGGCCTTTATCATATTGAGGTAGGTTCCCTCTATGCCCACTTTCTGGAGAGTTGTTAACATAAATGGGTGTTGAATTTTGTCAAAAGCTTTTTCTGCATCTATTGAGATGATCATATGGTTTTTCTGCTTCAATTTGTTAATATGGTGTATCACATTGATTGATTTGCGTATATTGAAGAATCCTTGCATCCCTGGGATAAATCCCACTTGTTCATGGTGTATGATCCTTTTAATGTGTTGTTGGATTCTGTTTGCTAGTATTTTGTTGAGGATTTTTGCATCTATATTCATGAGTGATACTGGTCTATAATTTTCTTTTTTCTAGTATTTTTGTCTGGTTTTGGTATCAGGGTGATGGTGGCCTCATAGAATGAGTTTTGGAGTGTTCTTCCTCTGCAATTTTTTGGAAGAGTTTGAGAAGGATGGGTGTTAGCTCTTCTCTAAATGTTTGATAGAATTCACCTGTGAAGCCATCTGATCCTGGACTTTTGTTTGTTGGAAGATTTTTTTTTTTTTTTTTTTTTTTTTGGCGGTACGCGGGCCTCTCACTGTTGTGGCCTCTCCCGTTGCAGAGCACAGGCTCCGGACGCACAGGCTCAGCGGCCATGGCTCACGGGCCCAGCCGCTCCGCGGCATGTGGGATCCTCCCAGACCGGGACACGAACCCGTGTCCCCTGCATCAGCAGGCGGACTCTCAACCATTGCGCCACCAGGGAAGCCCTGTTGGAAGATTTTTAATCACAGTTTCAATTTCATTACTTGTGATTGGTCCGTTCATATTTTCGATTTCTTCCTGATTCAGTCTTGGAAGGTTATACCTTTCTAAGGATTTGTCCATTTCTTCCAGGTTGTCCATTTTATTGGCATAGAGTTGCTTGTAGTAGTCTCTTAGGATGCTTTGTATTTCTGCAGTGACCATTGCAACTTCTCCTTTTTCATTTCTAATTTTATTGATTTGAGTCCTCTCCCTCTTTTTCTTGATGAGTCTGGCTAATGGTTTATCAATTTTGTTTATCTTCTCAAAGAACCAGCTTTTAGTTTTATTGATCTTTGCTATTGTTTTGTTTCTATTTCATTTATTTCTCCTCTGATCTTTATGATTTCTTTCCATCTACTAACGTTGGGTTTTGTTTGTTTTTCTTTCTCTAGTTCCTTTAGGTGTAAGGTTAGATTGTTTATTTGAGAGTTTTCTTGTTTCTTGAGGTAGGCTTGTATAGCTATAAATTTCCCTCTTAGAACTGCTTTTGCTGCATCCCATAGGTTTTGGATCGTCGTGTTTTCATTGTCATCTGTCTCTAGGTATTTTTTGATTTCCTCTTTGAATTCTTCAGTGATCTCTTGGTTATTTAGTAAAGTATTGTTTAGCCTCCATGTGTTTGTGTTTTTTACGTTGTTTTCCCTGTAATTTATTTCTAATCTCATAGTGTTGTGGTTAGAAAAGATGCTAGATATGATTTCAATTTTCTTAAATTTGCTGAGGCTTGATTTGTGACCCAAGATGTGATCTATCCTGGAGAATGTTCTGTGCGCACTTGAGATGAAAGTGTAACCTGCTGTTTTTGGATGGAATGTCCTATAAATATCAATTAAACATATCTGGTCTATTGTGTCATTTAAAGCTTCTGTTTCCTTATTAATTTTCTGTCTAGATGATCTGTCCATTGGTGTTACTGAGGTGTTAAAGTCCCCCACTATTATTGTGTTACTGTCGATTTCCTCTTTTATAGCTGTTAGCAGTTGCCTTATGTATTGAGGTGCTCCTATGTTGGGTGCATATACATTTATAATTGTATCTTCTTCTTGGATTGGTCCCTTGATCATTATGTAGTGTCCTTCCTTGTCTCTTGTAACATTCTTTATTTTAAAGTCTATTTTATCTGATATGAGTATTGGTACTCCAGCTTTCTTTTGATTTCCATTTGCATGGATATCCTTTTCCATCCTCTCACTTTCAGTCTGTATGTGTCCCTAGGTCTGAAGTGGGTCTCTTGTAGACAGCATATAGATGGGTCTTGTTTTTGTATCCATTCAGCAAGCCTGTGTCTTTTGGTTGGAACATTTAATCCATTCACGTTTAAGGTAATTATCTATATGTATCTTCCTATGACCATTTTCTTAACTGTTTGGGTTTGTGTTTGTAGGTCCTTTTCTTCTCTTGTGTTTCCCACTTAGAAAAGTTCTTTTAGCATTTGTTGTAGAGCTGGTTTGGTGGTGCTGAATTCTCTTAGCCTTTGCTTGTCTGTAAAACTTTTGATTTCTCCATCGAATCTGAATGAGATCCTTGCTGGGTAGAGTAATCTTGGTTGTAGGTTCTTACCTTTCATCACTTTAAATATGTCATGCCACTCCCTTCTGGCTTGTAGTTTCTGCTGAGCAATCAGCTGTTAACCTTATGGGAGTTCCCTTGTATGTTACTTGTCATTTTTCCCTTGCTGCTTTCAATAATTTTTCTTTGTCTTTAATTTTGGCCAATTTGATTGCTATGTGTCTCGGCGTGTTTCTCCTTGGGTTTATCCTGTATGGGACTCTCTGCGCTTCCTGGACTTGGTTGGCTGTTTCCTTACCCATGTTAGGGAAATTTTGGACTATAATCTCTTCTAATATTTTCTCTGGTCCTTTCTCTCTCTCTTCTCCTTCTGGGACCCCTATGTGAATGTTGGTGTGTTTAATGTTGCCCCAGAGGTCTCTTAGGCTGTCTTCATTTCTTTTCATTCTTTTTTCTTTATTCTGTTCTGCAGCAGTGAATTCCACCATTCTGTCTTCTAGGTCAGTTACCCATTCTTCTGCCTCAGTTATTTGCTACTGATTCCTTCTAGTGTATTTTTCATTTCAGTTATTTTATTGTTCATCTCTGTTTGTTCTTTAATTCTTCTAGGTCTTTGTTAAACATTTCTTCCATCCTCTTGATCTTTGCCTCCATTCTTCGTCCGAGGTATTGGATCATCTTCATTATCATTATTCTGAATTCTTTTTCTGGAAGGTTGCCTATCTCCACTTCATTTAGTTGTTTTTCTGGGGTTTTATCTTGTTCCTTCATCTGGTACATAGTCCTCTGCCTTTTCGTCTCATCTGTCTTCCTGTGAACATGGTTTCAGTTCACCAGGCTGCAGGACTGTACTTCTTCTTGCTTCTGCTGTCTGCCCACTGGTGGATTAGGCTATCTAAGAGGCTTGTGCAAGGTTCCTGATGGGAGGAACTGGTGGTAGGCAGAGCTGGCTGTTGCTCTGGTGAGCAGAGCTCAGTAAAACTTTAATCTGCTTGTCTGCTGATAGGTGGGGCTGGGTTCCCTCCCTGTTGGTTGTTTGGCCTGAGGCGACCCAACCCTGGAGCCTACCCGGGGTCTTTAGTGGGGCTAATGGCAGACTCTGGGAGGGCTCACACCAAGGAGTACTTCCCAGAACTTCTGCTGGCAGTGTCCTTGTGCTCATGGTGAGACACAGCCACCCCCCACCTCTGCAAGAGGTCCTCCAATATTAGCAGGTAGGTCTGGTTCAGACTCCTATGGGGTCACTGCTCTTTCCCCTGGGTCCTGATGCACACACTACTTTGTCTGTGCCCTCCAAGAGCGGAGTCTCTGTTTCCCCCAGTCCTGTCGAAGTCCTGCAATCAAATCCTGCTAGCCTTCAAAGTCTGATTCTCTAGGAATTCCTCCTCCCATTGTCAGACCCCCAGGTTGGAAAGCCTGACGTGAGGCTTAGAACCTTCACTCCAGTGGGTGGACTTCTGTGGTATAAGTGTTCTCCAGTTTGTGAGTCACCCACCCAGCAGTTATGGGATTTGATTTTATTGTGATTGTGCCCCTCCTACCGTCTCATTGTGGCTTCTCCTTTGTCTTTGGATGTGGGGTCTCTTTTTTGGTGAGTTCCAGTGTCTTCCTGTCGATGATTGTTCAGCAGTTAGTTGTGATTCTGGTGCTCTCACAAGGAGTGAGCGCACGTCCTTCTACTCCGCCATCTTGAGCCAATCTCCTGTACACTTTAAATGTGTGAATTTTATGATATGTAAATTATAGATGGGTAAAGCTGTTTTTAAAAAAAGAGAAAGAGGAATAGAATAAGAACAACTGAGAACTGCACAAGAGCGAGCTAGGTCTCTCAATGTTCCTAATAAACTTCATGGACAGAAATATCTTTTCACATAGTTTCTATTTGTGAAAAGTGAAATTATGAAGGCTAAACTGCAAACTAATCTAATTTCCCTTTTAAGGCTCATCTACTGTATCAAGAAATTACTACAGGCATAGGTATCCTATAGTCAGTAAAATGATGAAAATCTTACAAAGTTCTTACGAGCAATACAAGAAATGTAGACTTCATAAAACAGATGACTCTAAACAACACCACCCAAAAATGTATGGGTTCCCCCTTCAGGAATGTGGTTACTACATCAACAACTTGAACAGAGATACAGAATTTGCAAATGACACAGGCTTAAGAGGAATATATCATATGTCATAATTCATCACAGATAATGAAAGGCTGGAATACCTGTGCAAAGGAATAATCAAATTTAATACAGATCAATGTAACATCTGGTAAAAACTGCTCTTGTGCAATGTACTTAAATGCACTCACTCTCTTTCTCACTCTTTTTTTCAAAATCTAGGAATGATTTCACTTTTGTTTTCTAAAGAATTCTTTCCTTGGTCTGCCAGAATTGGGGTGACTGTTGTCTCATATTTTTTTCTATTAACGTTGCTAATAATTTGAGCAATAATAATGCTTAATCAACTCACTTAATGGTTCATTATGAATTTCAGTTGACCAAAATCCCAATATAAGTGTCCTGCTTAAGTATCCATGTAATAGACTTAGATCAAATATGATAAAGTAAATAATAAGTTAACATAAATTATTTTTTTAAATAAATTTATTTTTATTTATTTATTTTTGGCTGTGTTGGGTCTTCACTGTTGTGCATGGGCTTTCTCTAGTTGCGGTGAGTGGGGGCTACTCTTTTTTTTTTTTTTTTTGGTGGTACGCAGGCCTCTCAGCGCTGCGACCTCTCCCGCCGCGGAGCACAGGCTCCGGACGCGCAGGCACAGCAGCCATGGCTCACGGGCCCAGCCACTCTGCGGCATGCGGGATCCTCCCGGACCAAGGCACGAACCCGTGTCCCCTGCATCGGCAGGCAGCCTCCCAACCACTGCACCACCAGGGAAGCCCACAGGGCTACTCTTAGTTGCGGTGTGCGGGCTTCTCATTGCAGTGGCTTCTCTTGTTGCAGAGCAGGGGCTCCAGGTGCGCAGGCTTCAGTAGTTGCAGCACGTGGGCTCAGTAGTTGTGGCGCATGGGCTTAGTTGCTCCATGGCATGTGGAATCTTCCTGGACCAGGGCTTGAACCCGTGTTCCCTGCATTGGCAGGCGGACTCTTAACCACTGCGCCACCAGGGAAGTCCCAACATAAATCATGAACATAAGTGTATGAAAAAAGCAATTAGGCAGAAGAGAAAACAAGTTCAGATCAAGAATTTGCCTTATGTTGGTGCAATAGTGCAGAGCCTTGGGCGATTAGAGGAATGAAATCATTTTCAGATATTGAAAGCGAACTAATGCTTCCCAATGTTTGCTGGGAAGGTGAACAATGTAAAAATGGGCTGACTGGTTGCCATATGTGTTCATTCATTCAGTAAACTCTAAATGATCCTTTTATGTCACTGATTATTTCTGGGAGAATTTGGTCTTTTACCCTTCAACACTGGCTATATGGGGAGGAGAGGGTGGGAGTCCCACCACACTGCATCAAATTCAAGGAGAGAGAAATCCTATCACAAGACAGTGAAAGAGAAGGAAAAACTTGTAACTTAATACTGCAGCATTTTTTTTTCTTCTCACTTAGAAACTCTGGTTCCCTAACTGCTGATCAACCAAATCCCACTTTACTGTTTTGTTTTACATGTTGCTCAGTTCCAGAAAAAAATGAAAAGACCTCAAACCCCCAAACTCCTTCACTTTACCCCAGAAGAGTCCAGGGAGATAAACAAATGAAACAGCTGAGAAAAGGCATGCTTTTCTAGTTCTTCCCTTTGCAAAATAACAACATTGATAATACAGTTACAGCTACCATTTATTGAGCATTTGGGAGTGGGGACAGGCACTGTGCAAAAGCTCATTGTATACATATTCTCACTTAATTTCAAAACAATTATGTGAGGTCGATTTTACCAAGAATGTGAAACTTGTGTAGTAGTAAAAAAAAAGAAAGAAAGAAAAACACATGTGATAAAACAAAAGAAGGGAATGATAAATATAAAGTTTAGGACATTAGTTTCCTTTGATGGTGAGACAAAGATACAGGACAAAGGAGTAGCAGAAATAAATTGGTCTGGACACTGGGCTCATGAATGTTCTTTTTACTAAACTATATAATCTAATCAAATCAATAAATACAATAAAAATTAAGGCTATGCATGGATAGTGCATAGCTTCACAGAGTTGCTATGTAAGGCTTAAATAAGAAGAACTGTTAAAAAGAACTCTGTAGGGACCTCCCTGGTGGTCCAGTGGGTAAAACTCTGTGCTCCCAATGCAGGGGGCCCAGGTGCGATCCCTGGTTGGGGAACTAGATCCCACATGCATGCTGCAACTAAGAGTTCACATGCCGCAACTAAGAAGCCCACATGCTGCAAGTAAGACATCCACATGCCGCAACTTAAAAAAAAAAATCCCGCAAGCCACAACTAAAGATCCCGAATGCTCCAACTAACACCCAGCGCAGCCAAAATAATAAATAAATAAATTAAATAAGTATTTAAAAAACCTCTGTAAATTATTATTCCTTTTTTAGGAATTTTTATCGCCACTTTACCTTTGTTGACCTGATAGCTAACAGCATTCAATATTCAGCTGCTTTAGGGTCAGAAAGTAAAGACCAGAATTGTCAGAGCCCATCTACTCTTTAACTTTTCTGAAGACTCTTATTAACTTTCAGATAACATAACAATTCAAAGTTGTACACAACTAATACCACAGACTTAACTTCATGCAGAGATGAACAATAAAAGGTGGGGGGAAGCTCTGTAAATAAATTGAACTCAATTGTCGAGCAAGCAGCTAAATGGAAGTATTTGTGGTAAAAAGGATGATACTTTGTGTTGGGAATGCTTAAAAAAACTAAAAAACGGTGAATTAATGCTCAGCACAGATATTAGTTATTCAAATAATAAATGCTCCCTGATATTAGATGCAAACACTCTAATACTGGAAAATGTATTTATAAATGTTTGTATTCTGTTTTTAAAATGGGATTTTACTTTTTTTTTTTTTTTTAAACTTTGTATTACAGGGACTTCCCTGGTGGCGCAGTGGTTAAGAATCTGCCTGTCAATGCAGGGGACATGGGTTCAAGCCCTGGTCTGGGAAGATCCCACATGCTGAGGAGCAACTAAGCCCATGCACCACAACTACTGAGCCTGTGTGACACAACTACTGAGACCGCATGCCTCAACTACTGAGCCCACGTGCCAAAACTACTGAAGCCCACGTGCACCTAGAGTCCATGCTCCGCAACAAGAGAAGCCACCTCAATGAGAAGCCTGCGCACCACAATGAAGAGCAGCCCCCACTCACCGCAACTAGAGAAAGCCCGCGCACAGCAACGAAGACTCAACGCAGCCAAAAGTAAATAAATAAATGAATAAATTTATATATATGTTAAGAAAAAGCAGCACATTAAAGAATATTATAAAATAAATAAATAAACTGTATATACAAAGCTACTTAAGCACCCAAAAGAGTTAAAAGACTTTCAAAAAGTTCTTGCAAATGGTTTGGGAACTAATTGCCTTACTCTTCCATGTCTCTATTAACTACCTCAATAAGCTGGTGAATCCCAAAGCTATGGTTTCACATCAGACATTCTAAAACAAAATGCCTGGCACCTCCACTGTGCCAACATAGTTCTGCGTTGAAGAGAGACAGCATTCATTCTGTTAAAAACACTTTTAGGCTTGACAGTCATCATAGTTGGCATCTCCACTGGAAAATGTACTGGCTGCAGGTCTACCGGATATTTGTTTTCTAAAAGATTATTAAGTCCGAAAATAACTTGTAAGTGATCTCTGTTTTAATAAATTTTTCTCAGCTAAGTTTAAGTCAATTTATTAGTTTGCTGTTACTTATTTACTTAATCATATCACCTCTTCCTGATTATATTTTATTATAGTTTTCCTCAAGCTGGTATTCTACAGTAATTTTAAACAATATACAGCAGCACAGATTACAATTATTTCAGGAATAAGAAAAATAAATTGAGTTCCACAATCATTTTAACATAGTACATCATATATTTTTTTCTAATAGTTATTACTTTTCACTTTAAAATTTCACAATTATTTGCTACATAACAACATTTATAAGATACAGAATGGAGTATACTATTTAACTAACCATTTTTGTTATATACTTTAATTTATTTATATTATTCTCAGAAGATGTTATTACTTAAGTCTGTTCTAGACAGAAGACTTTCAAAGTCCTATCTATGACCTAATTATCGATTAAAACCTTTATGGCTTATTTATAATTTTCAAAGATCTTACAAGAATACTTTTCAATAGAGCTTTAAGAGCTGTAGAGTTCAGAGTCCAAGAGGAGTAAGGAGGACCGGGGTTGAGTGTCAGAAGCCCAGTGGAGTGAGAAGGGAATCCACAGTGGGGGTGGGGGTAGCAGAGGCCTGGCAAAGTTTCAGAGCCCAAGCAGGGTGAGCGGGAAAAGATAATCAGATGCAGAATCTAAGCAATGTAAATAAAATATCCACAGCCTGGTGTGTGGTGTCAGAGCCCAAGCAGAATGAAGACTATATCTGGGGGGAGTGGGGAGGGGTGGAGAAGAGTGGAAGGGTGGGATGGAGTCCAAGAAAGCAGGATGAGAAGAGGGAAGCCTGACACACAGAGGGAAAACCTACTGTGGTGGGTTAGAGCCCAAGCAAAGTAAAAGTCTCCTGGGATGGGTAGACCAAGCAGAATGAGGATGGTTATCTATGGGAGGGAACGCAGAGAAGCTAGCATAGGGTGTCAGAGCCAGAGCATGGTGACAAATGCACCCTCAAGGGGATGGCACAGGGCATCACAGCTAAAGCAACTGAGGTGATGGAGGGTAGCCAGCACAGAGAAGCAGAGCCTGAGCAGGGGGAAAAGGGTATTTGTGCAGGGGCACTTGGCACTGGGTGTAAGAACCCAAGCAGTAAGGAGAATGTCCATATAGTAGGGCTGCCTGGGCTGGGTGTCAAAGATTAAGCAGGAAGCAGAGTGTGCCCATGAGGAGTGTGGAAGTCCAGAATGGGGATTAGAAACCCAAGCAGGGTGCGGAGGGCATTCGTGTGAGGCCTTCGAGCCTGAGCAGGATGAAGAGGACATTCCTATGGATGGACAGCCCAGCATAATATGCTGGAGTTCCAGTGGGTAAGCAAGACATCCATGGGGGTTGAAGGAGCAGGAGCAAAGGGTACCTTTAGGTAAGAGTATCAAAATCCTAGTAGGGTGAGAGCTATAGGATGCTATCTGCCTAGCAGGGCTGCCCAGTGTGGGGAGTCAGAACCCAAGCAGGGTGAGGACGGTGTCAACAGATAAGCAGGAGGGCAGCTCTGGGTGTCATAGCACACATGGGATGAAGAGAGCATTCCTGTAGGAGGAAAGCAGCCACAGCCTGGATGCAAGTCATGGGTGTCCAAGTTGGATAATTAGGTATCAACATGTACAAAAGACAGAAGCAATGGCCACAGAAGCTTGATTACACAGAGGAAGATTGCTCAAATAAGTAAATATATTAAAATTAAAGGGAATCAAGTTTTGCAATGTTGAACAAAAGAGTTACAAACATAGGAAGAAAAACAAGAAGGAACCCTATGGTACTGAGTTGCAACTGGAAGTATCAGTATGAACTCATGAGAGAAAGACAGAAAAATAAATAAAGACATTATGTATGTATATAAGCATACATATATTCCCTAGCTCTGTCTTCTGAAAGATTCTGTGAGCAGCAGTACTCCAAAAGCACACTCATGGAAAATAAGCACACCTGGTATCCAGATCTTGGTTTCTAAATACTCTTTTTTACCTAAAGTAGCTAGGGCTTCCTTGAGAAATAGTTGTTATCAGGACTGGGATACGGAAAGTACAAGATGAGCCTGAAATACATACTGTTTTGCTAAAAGTAAGGAAGTACTCAAAGAATTATGGGGGACATGTCAAAAGAATACAGAAACCATCTTCAAGAGGCTCTCACTAACCAATATGAGACAATATGAGCATGAAAATAAGTCATGGGAGTTCCCTGGCGGTCCAGTGGTTAGGACTCAGAGCTGTCACCGACGTGTCTCGGGTTCAATCCCTGGTTGGGGAACTAAGGTCCGGCAAGCTGTGCAGCACAGCCAAAAAAATAAAAGTAAAAAATAATAGTAACAGATTATAATCTAATGAAAACATAGGAGTCCATACTGACATAAAATAGTAATGAATAAACTGAACGTGTGATGAGGAATGAGATATTTAAATAGTTTCAAAGTACAACTCTTACAAAATATTGATACTGATTACAAAGGAGAACTAGGGTAACTTTAAAGTAGAGAAGTCTGACAGAAACCATCTTAATTAAGTGATCAAAGTGAGTAACATCAGTAATGACACAAATCAAAATTACATGCTACCCTAGAGGATTTGGTAAGAATACATCATTATTTCTGTGGTACTTGTGCCAAAGATGCATAATTTGAATGTAATCATGAGGAACATTCCACAAAATAATTGACTTGTAACTTTCAAAAGTATCAGAACCATGAAAGTCCAGGAAAGACCAAGGAACTATCTCAGATTGAAGGAAACTAACAAGACATGACAACTAAATGGATATGTAATTGTAAACTGAATGCTGATGTTATACAGCAGGGGTCCTCAACACCCAGGCCGCAGACTGGTAGCAGTCCATGGCCTGTTTGGAAGCCGGCCGCACAGCAGGAGGTGAGCAGCAGGCGAGGGAGCAAAGCTTCATCTGCCGCTTCTCATCACTCGCATTACTGCCTGAACTATCCACGCCCCCCCCAACTGCCATCCGTAGAAAAACTGTCTTCCATGAAATCAGTCCCTGGTGCCAAAAAGGTTGGGGGCTGCTGTTATATAGGACATTACTGGGGCAACTGGAGAAACCTAAATGGGGGTCTGAGGATTAGATGGAAAAAATGTATCAATGTGAATTTTTTACATTTTGGTGGTTATATTGTAATTATGTTGGAGAATATCCTTGTTTGCTGGCAATACATACTAAAGTATTCAAAGGTGATGGGGCAGGCATCATGCTGGCAACTTACTCTCAAATGTTCAGAAAAAAAGTTCTTTGCACTGTACTCACAACTGTTATAAATTGGCCTCTCTCTCACTTTTGCTACCATTTCTGCCTAAAATCAATCAAACAAAACCAAATATTCTGGTAGAGGAAGGTAGTCTGGGTTACAAAATATATCACAAGTTATCTTCTCCTGGTCATACTCACTTGTTTGACACCTTATATGCCACTCACAGGCTCAGTATTTTTAGCTATGCCATCCCCTCTTCACTAACACCCTCAACCTCACAGAAAACAATTAATTTAAACATTCATTCAACATTTATTTTGCTCCTGTACTGGACTAAAGTACACACTATAAGAGAAAATCACTCATGAAGTTCACAGTTGAGAGAAAATAAAATTAGTGAAGTTTAAAATAATGCAATATGCTACAGGGAGAAAATAAAATTAGTGAAGTTTAAAATAATGCAATATGCTATAGATGGGAGAAAATATTTGCAAATGATGCGACAAACAAGGGCTTAATCTCCAAAATATACAAACAGCTCATACAACTCAACAACAAAAAAACAAACAACCCAGTCCAAAAATGGGCAGAAGACCTTAATAGACATTTCTCCAAAGACGACATACAGATGGCCAAGAGGCACATGAAAAGATGCTCAACATCACTAATCATTACAGAAATGCAAATCAAAACTACAATGAGGTACCACCCTCACACCAGTCAGAATAGCCATCATTAAAAAGTCTAATAACAAATTGTGGAGAAGGTGTGGAGAAAAGGGAATCCTCCTACATTGTTGGTGGGAATGTAAGTTGGTACAGCCACTAAGGAAAACAGTATGGAGGTTTCTCAGAAAACTAAAAATAGAGTTACCATATGATCCAGCAATCCCACTCCTGAGAATATACCTGGACAAAACTATCATTCAAAAAGATACATGCACCCCTACGTTCAGAGCAGCACTATTCACAATAGCCAAAACATGGAAACAACCTAAATGTCCACCAACAGATGAATGGATAAAGATGTGGTACATATATATAATGGAATACTACTCAGCCATAAAAACGAAATAATGCCATTTGCGCAACATGGATGCAACTAGAGATTATCATACTAAGTGAAGTCAGAAAGAGAAAGACAAATACCATATGAGATCACTTATATGTGGAATCTAAAATATGGCACAAATGAACCTATCTCCAAAACAGAAACAGACTCATAGTAGACATAGAGAACAGACTTGTGGTTGCCAAGGGGGAGGGAGGAGGGAGAGGGATGGACTGGGAGCGATCGGTAGATGCAAACTATTACATTTAGAATGGATAAACAACAAGGTCCTACTGTATAGCACAGGGAACTATATTCAATATCCTGTGATAAACTACAATGGAAAAGAATGTCTTTACGTGTATAACTGAGTCACTTTGTTGTACAGCAGAGATTGGCACAACACTGTAAATCAACTACACTTCAATTTAAAAAAATGCAATATGTGCTTTAATAGAAATATGGGACGCTATGCAAGTCAAGAGGAATCCTTAACACTATCCGGAAAGGATCACAGAAGGCTGCACAGGGTATGTGACACCTGAGGTCAGTCTTGAACACTGAAATGGGTATTTGACAAACATATTTGTGAAGAAGGAGGAGAAACTTAAAAGCAAATCTGAACAAACAGAGTATTTGTATTTTGGTTACTTTAGTTTTTCAAGTAATTCAGTTAAATTAGAATACAGTAGTTACATGGAGGAGTAACATGAGATGAGGCTCCCAAAGACATGGAGGGGCTAGATCATGAAAGGCCTTGTATAATCATTCTAGGCAATAAAGATTTTATCCCTCAGCACATAGGGAGCTTTTGAGTGTTTCAAGCAAAGACATGATAAGCTCAGACTTACATTTGAGGATGATCATCCTCCCAGGTATATGCAAAATAGACTAGGTCCTAGAGGTGGCAAAGAGTAAGTTTTTTTACAATCCTCTAAGTCAGAAATAATGAGGTCCTGAACCAAGGCAGCTGCAGTGAGAATGGCAAATAGGATACGAATTTAAAGGTGCTCAGAAAACTGATGAACTGAATTGGATGACTAGCAGCAAAGGGAGGGAGGGAGGAACGATTGGAGGGAGAGGGAGAGAGGGAGAGAGGGGGATGGAGAGAGAGTGAGAGAGAGAGAGAGAGAGAGAGAGAGAAATAGTTCCAAACAGCGCACAGGAATTCTGGCACGAGAAAATTAATGGAAGGTGGTGCAGTTTTCCATGATAGAGAGTTTAGGAGTAAGAGTAAATCTGGAAAGACAATGAATTCCGTTTTAAATGATGAGGCTGAGGTACCTATGGGGCATCCTAGTGAATGTATAAACAGGAGAGGGATCTAGCAATTGATGATGCTGGGCACATAGACTGCTTTACTTTTCTTTTTTTTTTTGCGGTACGCGGGCCTCTCACTGTTGTGGCCTCTCCCGTTGCAGAGCACAGGCTCCGGACGCGCACGCTCAGCGGCCACGGCTGACGGGCCCAGCCGCTCCGCGCCATGTGGGATCTTCCCGGACCAGGACATGAACCCGTGTCCCCTGCATCGGCAGGCGGACTCAACCACTGTGCCACCAGGGAAGCCCTACTTTTCTTTTTAATACAAATCCTATCCTAGATCTGGGATAGAAAATTATTAATTTATTTAAAGTTATTGTTTGCTTTTAAAAATGCAGGTATGTATGAAATAAAAATAAATTTGCCCATGATCTCACCATCCAAAACACTAGTATATTTATGTTTCCCTTCCCTATTTTTCTATGCATTTTTAAAAAGCTGAATAATAATGCACATAAACTTAATATCAAACTTTTCATTGAACATAACTTTAATTTCTCATTTGTACTGTAATTTTGATACCCTCATATTGCTATGTATCATCTTTATGTCTATTTTCTATCTCTCCAATTAACTGAAAACTCTTCAAGGGCAGAAACTGTGGTATGTCTTATCTGAATGACTAAAGTTTAGCAGTACCATACTTACAATAGGCACTCAATGTTTGCTGATGAGGTTATTAAAATACTAAAAGGTTACTGGGTCATAATTTTAAGTTATGAAATAAGCTTCAGGAAAATTTCTAATTTTCATATTATTTCAGAAACACTGCTAATAAATAAAAGAGGTAATAAATAACATATCAGTGGTGACAACACTGTACCCCTTAGAGAATGAAGCACAGTCAATAAATATTCTCATTCTTTTATTCATTCACTCAACAAATATCTACTGACTGCCTGATGTAAGCCAAGCATTGTCTTAGTTCCTGGGGATACATCAGTCATAAAACAGACAATCTGTGCCATGGACCTTCTACTCTAATGTACTTAAATTATGGTAACTGCTTGCTTGCTAAAAAGAGAAGGGGGCTCCAGTGTCCTGTAATTTTCCACCCTTACTAAGCTCACATTTAATTGTAGCAATAGTAAAATAAGTTCATTTCTGGAATATAAGCAGTACAAGCATCTCAAAACACATTTATTTTAAAACTTTATAATATATACAATATAATATATACATACTTAAAATTTAGCTTAATGTTTCCAAAATCAATACTTAATAGAGATCTGTTCCATTGCTTAACAGTCAACCATCTTATATCATACATTTAATAAACTAATGATGTACTTATCAATGTATGTAATAATCAATGAAAAGAAATAAATAGGATTTTTTTTTTCTTTTGGCTGCACTGGGTTTTCTTTGTTGTTGCTGTGCATAGGCTTTCTCTTAGTTGCGGCGAGTGGGGGCTCCCCTTCGTTGCGGTGCGCAGGTTTTTCGTTGGGGTGGCTTCTCTTGTTGCAGAGCACGGGCTCTAGGCGCGCGGGCTTCATAGTTGTGGCTCGCGGGCTGTCGAGTGCAGGCTCAGTAGTTGTGGCGCACATGTGGGATCTTAGTTGCATCACGGCATGTGGGATCTTCCGGGACCAGGGCTCGAACCTGTGTCTCCTGAATTGGCAGGCAGATTCTTAACCTCTTAGCCACCAGGGAAGTCCCGATAAATAGGATTAATGTTATATTATTTTATGCATTTTGAACTTGGAAAGACAGTTTATAAATGATGATTTGCTCATCATTCATAAAGCACATTATTTCATTATGTGCCAGGCAAAATAATAAAGTAAATAAAATAGAGGTCTTAACTTTAATGCTATTTCTAATTGCACAGACCTTGGATTACAAGGTACCTCAGGAACTTAGTTTCTAAAAGAAGAAAAACATAATTTAATCACCACTAATTCATTTTTTTTTTTTACCACTGATTCATTTTGTGTCCGTAAGTGCAGACACTAAAGTGACCTGTATCTATCTCTGTTTTCAAACATTCACAGTCCAGTGAGGTAGACTACAAGTAAATACATAAATAACCAATGGAATCAGTACCAAGCCACAGATGTTATGTGCAAAAAAGGAAAGTAAAAGAAAACAGATATAAAGATGGCAAGGGAAGAATGGTATGAATAGAATTAATGTAGTTTTAGGAGATTAAAGTTCACATAAAAAAGCACAGAATTTTAGAGGTAGAAATGGTAAAAGTACTCAGTGTAACCCTCGGTTTTTACAAAGAAGAAATTATGTTCCAATCAGGTTATGATTTGCTTAGCATAGCCAAGACTGGTTAAAGCTGGGTCCTGAGCAGGAGACTAGCTGGCTGAAAGACAAATTCTTTTCTTTACAGTACGCAGACCTCTCACTGTTGTGGCCTCTCCCGTTGTGGAGCACAGCCTCCGGACGTGCAGGCTCAGCGGTCATGGCTCACAGGCCCAGCCACTCCGCGGCATGTGGGATCTTCCCGGACCAGGGCATGAGCCCGTGTCCCCTGCATTAGCAGGCGGACTCTCAACCACTGCGCCACCAGGGAAGCCCTGAAAGATAAATTCTTTATCCAGCATTCCTGTCTATGCAGTTAGAAAGAACACTGAAGTAGAAACTCCATCTCTTTTATTTATTATATTATTATTGTGTGTGGCACTTCAATAATGTGCTTAGTGAATGAACCGAATGAATGAGTGAACCATCTACCTTGATTGACTCTACTCAAACAATTCTAAAACATCATTCTTATTTTTATACTCATAATCTTAGTGAGGGAGGAGAAAATAATGAACAAAAATCTACCTTTTTTCATTGCTATCATTACCAAAATGTCCTACCACCTCAACTAAAAATGTCATTTTTCTACATTATTTCTGACCCCAAATACCCTATTCCCTCATGTCCCTTCTTCCAACTTCTACCCTATCATCATCTGAACAACCATTTTTCAAGTGAACAAATAAAAACTACTTTTCATGTTTTAGAGTATTCATTTTCAGTGATTAAACTTATTTCCTATCAAATTTCTTTTTTTCTATTCATATAACATGATTTTTTTTAAATACTCTTTTTTTTGGGGGGGCTGCACCGTGCAGCATTTGGGATATTAGTTCCCCTAACAGAGATCGAACCCACGCCCCCTACATCGGGAGCGCCAAGTCCCAACCACTGGAGCACCAGGGAATTCCCCATGTAACTTGATTTTTTTCCTCCTTCAAGCCAATACTGAAGAAATCAACAAGACTCACTTTGTCTTTTCTATTCTACACAAGGATTATCAACAACAAACAGAAAAAATGTGTAAACCTCATACTTTTAGACATAAGCTGATTGTTTACAAAGATCAAAAATATCTGCCTAAAAAAAAAAAAATATCTGCCTAGGGCTTCCCTGGTGGTGCAGTGGTTGAGAGTCCGCTGGCCGATGCAGGGGACACGGGTTCGTGCCCTGGTCCAGGAAGATCCCACATGCCGCAGAGCAGCTGGGCCCGTGAGCCATGGCCGCTGAGCCTGCGCGTCCGGAGCCTGTGCTCCGCAACGGGAGAGGCCACGACAGTGAGAGGCCCGCGTACTGCAAAAACAAAAAAAACTCTGCCTACTGTGAGCGGCAATAAACAAATGACCAAGTTATTACTTCTGCCTTTTAAGAGAGTGGTAATCAACAAGGAATATCAGAATTGCATATATAAATACATATTTTTTTCTCCTGAATGAAGATGCCTGGGATTCCAGCATAGACCTACTGAATAAAGGTTTTAGTACGTAGGATCACGTAATGCATATTTTTATGAAGCTCCACAGATGATTCTGGCTAAGAGCCATTACTTTATTTTATTTATTTTTTAACATCTTTATGGGAGTATAATTGCTTTACAATGGTGTGTTAGTTTCTGCTTTATTACAAAGTGAATCAGCTATACATATACATATATCCCCGTATCTCCTCTCTCGTGCGTCTCCCTCTTACCCTCCCTATCCCAACCCTCTAAGTGGTCACAAAGCACTGAGCAGATCTCCCTGTGCTATGCGGCTGCTTCCCACTAGCTGTCTATTTTACATTTGGTAGTATATATAAGTTCATGCTACTCTGTCACTTCCTCCCAGCTTACCCTTCCCCCTCCCCGTGTCCTCAAGTCCATTCTCTACATCTGCATCTTTATTCCTGTCCCCTAGGTTCTTCAGAACCATTTTTTTTTTTAGATTCCACATATATGTTAGCATATGGTATTTGTTTTTCTCTTTCTGACTTACTTCACTCTGTAGGACAGACTCTAGGTCCATCCACCTCACTACAAATAACTCAACTTTGTTTCTTTTTATGGCTGAGTAATATTCCATTGTATATATGTACCACATCATCTTTATCCATTCATCTGTCAATGGACACTTAGGTTGCTTCCATGTCCCGGCTATTGTAAATAGAGCTGCAATGAACACTGTGCTACATGACTCTTTTTGAATTATGGTTTTCTCAGGGTATATGCCCAATAGTGGGATTTCTGGGTCGTATGGTAGTTCTATTTTTAGTTTTTGAAGGAACCTCCATACTGTTCTCCATGGTGAAAGCCATTACTTTAAAGCATGAAATTCAGCCTCATACTGGTCTGAGTTTACTGTCTCTTTAAATATTGCTAGTGGTTTTTTTCCTAAACAGTATTTATATTTACATATCAAAAAGAGGAAAGGAATGTTGTTTATCTTTCCTGACTAAAATGACAATTGCTATTTCACATGGTGGTAGATAATTTTAGTTATTTAGATTTGATACAACCATGTAGACTTTAATAGTACCTAAAATAATGAAACAACTTAGCTCATCTGTCATTTTGAGCCTGAGAGAAATTATTCAGAAATACTTCTTAAGGGCAAAAACCAAAGAAATTCAATGGGTAAAACTTGCCCACTGACAGCATATGGTAGTCTTCCAGAACTCTCTTGGCTATTCTCTAATACAAATAATACTTGTTATATGAAAGTTTAATACTTTGTTTCTAGCAAAAAAAAAAAAAAATAGCTTGATTGTGAGAACTGACCAGATGTCACTTTACTGATCAATGAAGCCACTCTTTTCATTAATTTTGATAATGATTTTCAGTTGCCATTTTACAATAGCAAATGAAAGGGTAGCTTACATAAATCTTTGTGCCACAATGTGGTCCATAAACAGAAACAGAAACAGCTCTAGAAAATTGAAAACTGTTCTAAAAATAAATTATATCTGATAATATTACAGTTTAGAGCTTACAAAGTACTTTTATATTTATAATCATAGAATTGATATATGTGTAAAGTGCTTTGACTCTAAAGTGTATATAAATAAGATAGATATTACTAATTTTAAAATTACTAATAACTTCAGAATAGATTCTTTTTTAGTGTTTTAATTTTTTATTAAAGCATAATATATACATATAGTAAAGTATACATATCTTAAATCTTGAACTTGAAGAATTTAAGCTAAGATTAAGCATCCTTCATGCTTTCTCCCAGGAACTACCCAACAAGGTAACCAATCTTCTGACTTCTATCACTACAGATTATAGTTGTGCCTGTTTATAAACTTTATATAAAGAAATCATATAGGATATACCTTTCTTTTGTACCTAGATTCTTTCACTCAGAATTATGTTTGTTCAGTTTATCTGTGTTGTTATACTTACAGCAGTTCATTCGTTTGCACTGCTATATATTATTCTGTCAAGTGAATATTCAACAATTAAATCCATTCTGCTGTTAAACAACTGAGTTGTTTACAGTTTTTACCTTTTACAAAAATACTGCCGTAAACATTCTTATATGTGCATATACGTACTTCCCTTGGATACATACCTAGAGTGAAACTGCTGAGTCAGAAGGTATGTGTATACTCAACTTTAATTGATACTGCCAAAGAGTTTTCCCAAGTGGTTGTAGCAATATACACTCTCAACATCAGTGTATGAAAGTTCTTGCTACTCCACAAGCTCAGTCATAAGAAAATGCTTTTATAATTTTTTTATAAGTGATCTGGTAGAGATGGAATGGTATGACACTGTGGTTTTAATTCACATTTCCCTGAAAATTAATGATTTTGAGCACCTTTTCATATGCCTATTGGCCATGTGGTTATCTTCTTTCCTGAGGTGGCTCTTCAAGCCTTTTACCCATTTTTAAATTTGGTTGTCCTTTTTCTAAAAAATCAATTTGTAGGAGTCCATTATCTATTCTAGATGCAAATGCTATGTCAAATATACATATTGTAAATGACTTCTCCCATATGTGGTTTGCTTTCCACCCCCTTAATGATATCTTTAATCAACAGGAGTTCTTAATTTTAATGAATTCAATCTATCAATCTTTTCATTATGGTCAGTGATTTTTGTGTCCTGTTTAAGAAATCTTTGCAATATCCCATGGACATGAAGATATTCTTCTGTTTTCTTCTGGAAGTCTTTTTGCTTTACCTTTCATATTCATATCTCTGATCCATCTGGAATTGGTTTTATTGTATTACCGAAGCCAAAGTTCATTGTTTTTCATATTGATGCCCAATTGATTCATCAAGGAACATTTGTTTACACTCCAAAAATATAGTCTCAGAGGGATTCACTTTTGGAAAGATGGAGTAGACACACTTTTCCCTATTCCTTCTACTAAGTTCAGTGAAAAACCTGGGACATTACATAGATTTAAAAAAAAAAAAACACCTAATAAGACTGAAAGGTGGTGAAAAGAGGTAGACCAGCTAGGGATGGTAGGACCCAGGAATGATGCAGCAGTAAGTTCTCTGGGTTTTCTTTTTGCCTCATATATACCAGACTGGGTATCAGGGAGGCCAATAATCTGGAAATGCCAATGGGAACAGGCTAAAAAAGCCACAAGTCATTTTTAAATCAGTTTCGATTTATTGATTTTTCTCATTACATTTTGTAATTTTCTGCCTCTTTCCATGACTGGTGATTTTTGATAAGATAAAACAAACTTTTAGAAACACGGTGATGATTTTTCATTGGATGCCAGACATTGAGAATTTTACCTTGTGTGCTGGATATTTTCATATTCCTATAAATTTTCTTGAGCTTTATTTTAGGATATGGTTAAGTTACTTGGGAATAATTTGATCCTTTCAGTTCTTGCTTTTTTAAGCTTTGTTAGCCATGACGAGAGCATGTTTAGTCCAGGGTTAATTTTTCTTTACTACCGAGGCAAGACCCTTCTTAACACTACCCAAGTGTTAGTTTTTCTACTCTTGCTGGTGCAAACAGGCATCATATCCAGCCCTCTGTGAGGTCTAAGCACTGCTTCCTGGAATCCTTTCAGGTAGTTCTTTCCTCAGTCTTGGGTCGTTTTCCCACATGCATGTAATGATCACCACTCAGCTGAATACTCAAAGGAGACCCTCTGCAGATCTCCAAAATTCTCTGTGTCCATTTCCCTCCTTTCTAATACTCTGCCCTGAGAACTCTAGCTATCTTGGCTTTCCCAGACTCTGAACTCTACCTCCTCCACTCAGAGAGATTACTGGGCTCTATTTGTACTTCCCCCCTTTCACACAAAATCCTGGAACTTTCTCCAGGGAGTAAGCCAGGGCCCTTGTAGGGCTCATCTCATTTGTTTTTTTCCTTAAGGATCATTTTCCTTCATTGCCTGATGTTAAAGAGAACCATTGTTTCATATATTTATCTGGCTTTTTAGTTGCTTCAGGCAAGAGGGTAAATCTGGCCCCTATTACTCTATCTTGGCTAAAAACAGAAGTCATTATAGTTTTAACCCATACTAGTTGTTCTTTACTTTAAAGAACTTTTTTAGTTATTTAATTAAATATTTGATAAATATTATATGTGCCCTATGTAAGAAATACTGGGTTAAGCCCTCTGAGGTTAAAAAAAAGAGAGTCTTAATCTTGTAAAAGTACAAAAATACTCTGTACATGAAGACACATACAGCTGTACCCTTTGTATTCTTTGCACAAAGGAATATTTAAAAGAAATTAAAAACACGGTAGGCTATGCCCTCAAAAAACTGAAAATCTAGTTGGAATAAGGTAATAATATATATTAAACATTTAGAGAATAAGAATAGGTTATACATTATTGACAATGATTATAATTAAAGCTCAGACATCAGAGGCCAAGGTTTTGAATAATCAATAGGAGTCTTTGAAGCTTTTGCGTCAGATCTAGTTACATAAGCAGCACAAACCTATCGTAAGACCAGTCTACAGCAATAAGCAATTATCATAGACTCAGATATCTTCTAAAACCTAGTTTTGATTGTTCATAGCAGCAAGCGTGAAACTAGGCTACTATGGGCTTCCCTGGCGGCGCAGTGGTTGAGAGTCCGCCTGCCGACGCAGGGGACACAGGTTCGTGCCCCGGTCCGGGAAGATCCCACATGCCGCACAGCGGCTGGGTCCGTGAGGTGAGCCATGGCTGCTAAGCCTGCGCGTCCAGAGCCTGTGCTCCGCAACGGGAGACGCCACAACAGTAAGAGGCCCGCGTACCACAAAAAAAAAAAAGAAAAGAAACTAGGCTACTAAAGTCTATAATTATGTGGCAGTATAACTATAAAATAACACACTAATTAAATACTTGTTGAATGAATATTTATATGAGTGCTTACTTTATGGCCATGCAACCTTATCCCTCTCCATTCTGCTCTTTCCCTCCACACTCTCAAGATACAATGATTTTTCAATACTTCAGCAATGCACTCCCTTACCTTTATTTCTCTGCAGATGCTATCGTTTCTGCCTGAAACACTGACCTTCCCACAGCCCCTTTCAACTGTTACTTTTTCCAAAAAGCTTTTCCCAACCACTCCAGTCTTAGTTAGGCATCCCTCCTCTGTATTTCCTCTACCAGAACACTTATTATCCATCGTTCCACAATTACCAGTTTATCTACTTGTATTTCTTATTATGCTACACATGTCATGAGGACAGTGGCTATGTCCATCTCATTCACATTGTCTCCTCAGCAATAGCACAGTGCCTGGCACAAATAGGCACTCATTCGATGAATGCATGAATGAGCAAGAAAACAGAAACTGTGGAAATACATAAGAATGCTGACAGGTCATATAATGAATGAAGAGGCAGAAGGGTTAGAGTGAGAAAAAAAGCCAGGAAAAAAGCTAGAGAAGAAGAGTCAGAGGATGGCCTGGAGAATAGAGTGTCAAAAAGAAGAATCTTGGAAGTGGATGCCCCCAAATGAAAATGGCTCATTTAGTTCAAGTAAGAAAAAACTTGAAAGAATGTGTTTACTTAATGTGGCAAAAGGTATTTCTTGATACCTTTGCCAAGGAAGTTATCAAGGGAGTGATGGGGATAGAAGACAGAAGGCAAAGCGTTGAAGACCAAATGGAACTGAGGAAGTAAATGCAGTGTAAGCAGAAATATAGACTACTATTTCACAAAACCCTTCCAAGGAGAAGGAAAAGAACACTTAAGGAGACAGGGCCAAATGAAGGGTTTGCTATTTTATTGTGTGGAAGAAGAAATTATGTATGCTTGACAGTACGAGGAAAACAGCCAGTAATGAGGAAAAGTTTGAAGATGCAAGAGAGAACATATAGAAGAGATTTAATTAATTAAGATAACACCATCAGATTTGACAACTGTGAAAACATAACTGAATTTCTGTGAGAATGCCTGCATGCTAATAAAGGGTTAAGGGACAGTTAGATGGTGAAGAAGTTCAGATTAGCATAGCAATAATATAATAAAACAGTTTTCTAGGGCAATGTTATAGAATTATACTACCATAAGGAATTTGTTTTCTAACTTTCTTTTTAAGTATAATTTCTTTTGGAATTGTATCATGTGCAGTGGCAACTCCATAGAAAGTGGAGTTAAACAAAGTTTGGCAACTACTGCTATAAGGAAACAAAAACATGACAGAAAATAATGAAAAAGAAGAGTTGAAAAATATTAAAGCAAGGTAAAGTATGTCATGGAATCAAGTCCAGGAGATTGAGGGCGCCTTAGAAAAAGACTGGGCATTTCTTCTGCTAACATGAAAGAAAAAGAAAATAGAAAATGAAAAGACCTAAACAAATTTTTGAGATGAAGAGGTAAAAAACTGAGGGACTTCGGTGGGAGAACTTCAAAGTCCTCTAGAAGATAATTCAATTATTTCTTTTTGCCGATGGCTGTGCTCTAGAAGCAGATGCTTAAGAGGCAATGTACAAAATCCTTCTATACCTATTAATGTTTAAAGGACCAATTACACTATATAGAGGAATTACGGATTAAGACTCAGGGTAGCCGCAACTAAGACCTGACACAGGGACTTCCCTGGTGGCGCAGTGGTTAAGAATCCACCTGCCAATGCAGGGCACACGGGTTCCAGCCCTGGTCCGGGATGATCCCACATGCCGCAGAGCAACTAAGCCCGTATGCCACAACCACAGAGCCTGTGCTCTAGAGCCCAGGAGCCATAACTACTGACGCCCACGTGCCTAGAGCACGTGCTCCACAAGAGAAGCCACCGCAATGAGAAGCCCACGCACTGCAACAAACAGTAGCCCCTGCTCACCGCAACAAGAGAAAGTCCACGTGCAGCAATGAAGACCCAATGCAACCATAAATAAATAAATAAGTAAATAAATATTAAAAAAAAAGACTTGACACAGCCAAAAATAAAGACAAACAAACAAACAAAAAAGACTCAGGGTATAAAACTTCTAATACTAGGGGGTGTTAATATTATTATTAAACAAAAGTACATGAATTCTCATTTGGCTTAAATCAGAAAGTCAGTATCATGAGATACTATATATAGCAGATGGTTATTAGGTATTTCAAATATTATTGCAATCTTTTTTGCATGAGGGGGGTAGTGAGGAAGGAGAAAGCCACAAGGTTACATAGAAATGTATAAAAGCAGTATGATCCTTGTATCAGGATACCAATTTGTTCACAACAAATAAGAGGTAAGTAGCATGCCATAATGAAAGAGCAAAGGTAGTGAGAACTGGGCTTTCATTACAGCTCTATCACTTATTTTCTGACTTTGGGCAAGTTACTCATCACAGTAAGCCTTTGATTGTCTCATTTACAATGTAACAGTAATATCTATCTACCTTGTAGAGTTGTGAGCACTAGCAATAATGTGCATAACATACCTAGAACAAATTGTCCAGCATAATGTAGGCATACAATATGATTACTATGATGACAAGTAATTAACTCATTCAAAAGTAATTTACTGGGAGCCAAGGATACAAAATTGAATAACACAAAAAAGTTCCTGTACTTAAGGATTTTTTCTGTAATGAGAGAAACAGAAAAACAAGGAAATAATTTTTAACAATTCAAAGTGGGATGAATGCTATGACGAAAACAAATAAGAATCTGTGATAAAGAATAATACTTTAAGAGAAAAGAGTCAGGGAAGGCCTCTCTGAAAGGTTCCTGGAGATAAGAAGAATCAGCAACTCAAAGAGCAGAAAGAGAAGTAAAATAATCTGAGGTAACAACATGTACAAAAGTCCTTAGGCAGGAAAAGGCATGGCATGTTTGAGTAACTGAAAGGTGCACAATGTGGTTAAAACATAGTAATCAAGAGTCTGCTTCCTAGCATGAGATAAGGTTAATGCGGATGGTAGAGGGCAGATCTTACGAGGCCTTGGCCTCTTTGATAAGGTCAATATAATGTTTACTAAATGGATGGATAGATGAATGGATGCATGAAACAGAATTCAAACTTCATACAAAGGACTCAGAAGAGAGAAATACCTAATGATGTGGCCAGCACCTTTAAAAAACAAAAATAAAAACAATGAAGTTCTACTTACGCAAATCAGCATTTTTTAGGGAAGCGAAACAAAGTAAAAAATACAGAAACAGGGCTTCCCTGGTGGAGCAGTGGTTGAGAGTCTGCCTGCCGATGCAGGGGACACGGGTTTGTGCCCTGGTCGGGGAGGATCCCACATGCTGCGGAGCGGCTGGGCCCGTGAGCCATGGCCGCTGGGCCTGCGCATCCAGAGCCTGTGCTCCACAACGGGAGAGGCCACAACAGTGAGAGGCCCGCGTACCGCAAAAAAAACAAACAAACAAAAAAAACAAATAATTACTATCGTCCTAATAAGACTAAAAATATAAACGTGACGGTAAACAAGAGCTAAACACACACTAACAACACAGTACTGCAGCTGTTTCCCCAACCTAAAATCTCCCAACCTATAATGTGCCAAAAGTTTACACGTGAACTGGTTAAAATCTGTGGTTGTTTCTGCCATAAATCTATAAACTTTGTTATGAAGGGAGCCACAGCTGCTAAAATTACATGCATTCAGTGAGGGATTACCAGGAACCAATGAGTTATGGAGATATTAATTGGAGCTACTAACATAAATAAAAGTCATAATCCCTGTCCGCAATAAGGTGTGCAATGAGGAGGTGTTATTGAGATATTCTATGAGCATTATATCTTTTACTCCAAAGGCAATTGGGTGAATACTTCATGACCAGTTCAAGATGACTAATTTCACTTTGAAATGCACAGCTCTTCTTTCTGCAGGTCTTGCAGTTTCTACAGTACGTAACTGGACTTACAGAAGTGTTCTGTCTGGCCTGCACAGTGTTCTACATTCTGAATTAGTAGTCAACATTTAATAATGTGATTTTACATAATCCAGATTTCTGGCTTCTCTTGACAAATCACAAGATCTGGCAACATTAAGTATATATTCCAACAAGGAAAACTTTTTTTTTTTATTAGTCATCAATTTTACACACATCAGTGTATACATGTCAATCCCAATCGCCCAATTCATCACACCACAATCCCCACCCCACCCACGGCTTTCCTCCCTTGGTGTCCATACGTTTGTTCTCTATATCTGTGTCTCAATTTCTGCCTGCAAAACAGTTCATCTGTACCATTTTTCTAGAATCCACATATATACGTTAATATACGGTATTTGTTTTTCTCTTTCTGACTTACTTCACTCTGTATGACAGTCTCTAGATCCATCCACGTCACAACAAATGACCCAATTTCATTCTTTTTTATGGCTGAGTAATATTCCATTGTATATATGTACCACATCTTCTTTATCCATTTGCCTGTCAATGGGCATTTAGGTTGCTTCCATGACCTGGCTATTGTAAATAGTGCTGCAATGAACAATGGGGTGCATGTATCTTTTTGAATTATGGTTTTCTCTGGATATATGCCCAGTAGTGGGATTGCTGGATCATAGGGTAATTCTATTTTTACTTTTTTAAGGAACCTCCATACTGTTCTCCATAGTGGCTGTATCAATATACATTCCCACCAACAGCGTGAGAGGGTTCCCTTTTCTCCACACCCTCTCCAGCATTTGTTGTTTGTAGATTTTCTGATGATGCCCATTCTACCCGGTGTGAGGTGATACCTCACTGTAGTTTTGATTTGCATTTCTCTAATAATTAGTGATGTTGAGCAGCTTTTTACGTGCTTCTTGGCCATCTGTATGTCTTCTTTGAAGAAATGTCTATTTAGGTTTTCTGCCCATTTTTGGATTGGGTTGTTTGTTTCTTTAATATTGAGCTGCATGAGCTGTTTATATATTTTGGAGATCAATCCGTTGTCCATTGATTCGTTTGCAAATATGTTCTCCCATTCTGAGGGTTGTCTTTTTGTCTTGTTTATGGTTTCCTTTGCTGGGCAAAAGCTTTTAAGTTTCATTAGGTCCCATTTGTTTATTTTTGTTTTTATTTCCATTACTCTAGGAGGTGGATCAAAAAAGATCGTGCTGTGATTTATGTCAAAGAGTGTTCTTCCTATGTTTTCCTCTAAGAGTTTTATAGTGTCCAGTCTTACATTTAGGTCTCTAATCCATTTTGAGTTTATTTTTGTGTATGCTGTTAGGGAGTGTTCTAATTTCATTCTTTTACATGTAGCTGTCCAGTTTTCCCAGCACCGCTTATTGAAGACACTGTCTTTTCTCCATTGTATATCCTTGCCTCCTTTGTCATAGATCAGTTCACCATAGGTGCATGGGTTTATCTCTGGGCTTTCTATCTTGATCCATTGATCTATGTTTCTGTTTTTGTGCCAGTACCATATTGTCTTGATTACTGTAGCTTTGTAGTATAGTCTAAAGTCAGGGAGTCTGATTCCTCCAGATCCGTTTTTTTCCCTCAAGACTGCTTTGGCTATTTGGGGTCTTTTGATTTTTTGTTCTAGTTCCATAAAAAATGCCATTGGTAATTTGATAGGGATTGCATTGAATCCGTAGATTGCTTTGGGTAGTATAGTCATTTTCACAATATTGATTCTTCCAATCTAAGAACATGGTATACCTCTCCATCTGTTGGTATCATCTTTAATTTCTTTCATCAGTATCTTATAGTTTTCTGCATACAGGTCTTTTGTCTCCCTAGGTAGGTTTATTCCTAGGTATTTTATTCTTTTTGTTGCAATGGTAAATGTGAGTGTTTCCTTAATTTCTCTTTCAGATTTTTCATCATTAGTGTATAGGAATGCAAGAGATTTCTCTGCATTAATTTTGTATCCTGCAAATTTACCAAATTCATTGATTAGCTCTAGTAGTTTTCTGGTGGCATCTTTAGGATTCTCTACGTATAGTATCATGTCATCTGCAAACAGTGATAGTTTTACTTCTCCTTTTCCAATTTGTATTTTTTTAATTTCTTTTTCTTCTCTGATTGCTGTGGCTAGGACTTCCAAAACTATGTTGAATAATAGTGGTGAGAGTGGACATCCTTGTCTTATTCCTGATCTTAGAGGAAATGCTTTCAGTTTTTCACCATTGAGAATGATGTTTGCTGTGGGTTTGTCGTATATGGCCTTTATTATGTTGAGGTAGGTTCCCTCTATGCCCACTTTCTGGAGAGTTTTTAACATAATTGGGTGTTGAATTTTGTCAAAAGCTTTTTCTGCATCTATTGAGATGATCATATGGTTTTTCTGCTTCAATTTGTTAATATGGCGTATCACATTGATTGATTTGCGTATATTGAAGAATCCTTGCATCCCTGAGATAAATTCCACTTGATCATGGTGTATGATCCTTTTAATGTGTTGTTGGATTCTGTTTGCTAGTATTTTGTTGAGGATTTTTGCATCTATGTTCATGAGTGATACTGGTCTATAATTTTCTTTTTTTGTAGTATCTTTGTCTGGTTTTGGTATCAGGGTGATGATGGCCTCACAGAATGAGTTTGGGAGTGTTCCTTCCTCTGCAATTTTTTGGAAGAGTTTGAGAAGGATGGGTGTTAGCTCTTCTCTAAATGTTTGATAGAATTCACCTGTGAAGCCATGTGGTCCTGGACTTTTGTTTGTTGGAAGATTTTTAATCACAGTTTCAATTTCATTACTTGTGATTGGTCTGTTCATATTTTCTATTTCTTCCTGGTTCAGTCTTGGAAGGTTATACCTTTCTAAGGATTTGTCCATTTCTTCCAGGTTGTCCATTTTATTGGCATAGAGTTGCTTGTAGTAGTCTCTTAGGATGCTTTGTATTTCTGCAGTATCTGTTGTAACTTCTCCTTTTTCATTTCTAAGTTTATTGATGAGTCCTCTCCCTCTTTTTCTTGATGAGTCTGGCTAATGGTTTATCAATTTTATCTTCTCAAAGAACCAGCTTTTAGTTTTATGGATCTTTGGCTACTGTTTTCTTTGTTTCTATTTCATTTATTTCTGCTCTGATCTTTATGATTTCTTTCCTTCTACTAACTTTGGGTTTTGTTTGTTTTTCTTTCTCTAGTTCCTTTAGGTGTAAGGTTAGACTGTTTTGAGATTTTTCTTGTTTCTTGAGGTAGGCTTGTATAGCTATAAACTTCCCTCTTAGAACTGCTTTTGTTGCATTCCCATAGGTTTTGGATCGTCGTGTTTTCATTGTCATTTTTCTCCATGTATTTTTTGATTTCCTCTTTGATTTCTTCAGTGATCTCTTGGTTATTTAGTAAAGTATTGTTTAGCCTCCACGTGTTCATGTTTTTTATGTTTTTTTCCCTGTAATTCATTTCTAAACTCATAGATTTGTGGTCAGAAAAGATGCTAGATATGATTTCAATTTTCTTAAATTTACTGAGGCTTGATTTGTGACCCAAGATGTGATCTATCCTGGAGAATGTTCCGTGTGCACTTAAGAAGAAATTGTAATCTGCTGTTTTTGGATGGAATGTCCTATAAATATCAATGAAATCTACCTGGTCTATTGTGTCATTTAAAGCTACTGTGTCCATATTTATTTTCATTTTGGATGATCTGTCCATTGGTGTTAGTGAGGTGTTAAAGTCCCCCCACTATTATTGTGTTACTGTCGATTTCCTCTTTTATAGCTGTTAGCAGTTGCCTTATGTATTGAGATGCTCCTATGTTGGGTGCATATATATTTATAATTGTTATGTCTTCTTCTTGGATTGGTCCCTTGATCATTATGTCGTGTCCTTCCTTGTCTCTTGTAACATTCTTTATTTTAAAGTCTATTTTATCTGATATGAGTATTGGTATTCCAGCTTTCTTTTGATTTCCATTTGCATGGAATATCTTTTTCCATCCCCTCACTTTCAGTCTGTATGTGTCCCTAGGTCTGAAGTGGGTCTCTTGTAGACAGCATATAGATGGGTCTTGTTTTTGTATCCATTCAGCAAGCCTGTGTCTTTTGGTTGGAGCATTTAATCCATTCACTTTTAAGGTAGTTATCTATATGTATCTTCCTATGACCATTTTCTTAATTGTTTTGGGTTTGTTTTTGTAGGTCCTTTTCTTCTTTGTGTTTCCCACTTAGAGAAGTTCCTTTAGTATTTGTTGTGGAGCTGGTTTGGTGGTGCTGAATTCTTTTAGCTTTTGCTTGTCTGTAAAGCTTTTGATTTCTCCATCGAATCTGAATGAGATCCTTGCTGGGTAGAGTAATCTTGGTTGTAGGTTCTTCCCTTTCATCACTTTAAGTATATCATGCCAGTCTCTTCTGGCTTGTAGAGTTTCTGCTGAGCAATCAGCTGTTAACCTTATGGGAGTTCCCTTGTATGTTACTTGTCGTTTTTCCCTTGCTGCTTTCAATAATTTTTCTTTGTCTTTAATTTTGGCCAATTTGATTGCTATGTGTCTCGGCGTGTTTCTCCTTGGGTTTATCCTGTATGGGACTCTCTGCGCTTCTTGGACTTGGGTGGATACCTCCTTTCCCATGTTAGGGAAGTTTTTGACTATAATCTCTTCAAATATTTTCTCGGGTCCTTTCTCTCTCTCTTCTCCTTCTGGAACCCCTATAATGTGAACGTTGTTGCATTTAATGTTGCCCCAGAGGTCTCTTAGGTTGTCTTCATTTCTTTTCATTCTTTTTTCTTTGTTCTGCAGCAGTGAATTCCACCATTCTGTCTTCCAGGTCACTTATCTGTTCTTCTGTCTCAGTTATTCTGCTATTGATTCCTTCTAGTGTATTTTTCATTTCAGTTACTGTATTGTTCATCTCTGTTTGTTTGTTCTTTAATTCTTGTAGGTCTTTGTTAAACATTTCTTCCATCTTCTCGATCTTTGCCTCTATTCTTTTTCTGAGGTCCTGGATCATCTTCACTATCATTATTCTGAAATCTTTTTCTGGAAGGTTGCCTATCTCCACTTCATTTAGTTGTTTTTCTGGGGTTTTATCTTGTTCCTTCATCTCGTACATAGCCCTCTGCCTTTTCATCTTGTCTACCTTTCTGTGAATGTGGTTTTTGTTCCACAGGCTGCAGGACTGTACTTCTTGCTTCTGCTGTCTGCCCTCTGGTGGATGAGGCTATCTGCCCCAGGGTGTAGCATGGAAGCAGCTGGAGGGAGAAATGCCCAGGCTTTGTGTCGAAAAGGCTCATTTGCTCATCTTCAGGAAAACTCTTTTAGTGTGCTTTCCAGTTACTGAAAGTACCATTCAGCCAATTTCATTGATTTACATTACACTGAGTTCTGTAGGCATCTGATTTTTCAATATCTACACTAGGAGTTTTATGACTGAGATCTTCTTACGAAATAAGAGGAGGGAAAGATAAAAGATGAGTCTTTCCTGAAGAAACTTTTCAAGAGCTTAAAAGACTAAAACGGTGGTCTCAACTTTCTTGATCATATAGATCATAACTTTCTTGATCCCTTTCCAGAGACAAATTTAATATGAGAAAGAAACTGTATATGTTAGTCAAGGGCTGGGAAGTACCTGATCTTCCAGAGGGTGAAATAAAGATGCAGTACCAAAACAGTTCGTAGTTTTAAAAAAAGTATAGACTTCCACAGAACTTAAAAATCTGATTTTTAAAGAGTTTATTTACTGTACTTCCTTATATTATAGATATAGGAACTGTATCTATATAGTTCATAGATATATAAACCTTATCTATATAGGGCCAGAGATTAAGAATTTGCCCCAAATCAGATAATTGACAGCAAAATCAGAATTAGAAAGCAGTCTCAAAACCAATATTTCAATTTAACATTTACTAAACATCTAATATTTTAAAGTCTCCATGCAAGATGATAAAGATATAAATGTGTACGACAGTACTTTTTAATATATTGCTTTCCCACTTTTTTTGTTAATATTTTTATAGGATTTTTAAAGAATCCAATAAAGGCCACTTTTTTTAAAACAAACAAAAAACCTACCCCAAAGAACTGAAAGCTGGTACTCAAACAAACACATGTATGTGCATATTCACAGCATGTGACTAGCAGCACTATTCACAACAGTCAAAAGGTGGCAACAACCTACATGCCCATCAGAAAATGAATGGATAAACAAATTGTGGTATCCATACAATGGAATCGTATTCAAAGAATGAAGTACTAATAGATGCTACAAGATGGATACATCTTGAAAACATGCTAAGTGAAAGAGGCCAGACACAAAAGGTCACATATTGTATGATTCCACTTATATAAAGTAACCAGGTGGATAAATCCATAGGGACAGAACACAGATTGGCAGTTACCAGGGGCTAGGGGGAGGTGGAGGTGGGGAACAACTGTTTAATGCATACAGGGTTTCTTTTCGGGTGATAAAAATGTTTTTGAGATAGATATATAGAGATAGTGGTTGCATAACACTGTGAATTGATCACTTTAAAATGGTTAATTTATGTGAATTTCATATCAATAGACTTTTTAAAGAACAATTCCTTATTTGACCACCAGGTGGAATATGCCACCTAAGTCAAAGTAATTGCTCTTCCTATTAGGAAAAAATAAAGCCAAAAAACAACCAGGGACTTCCCTGGTGGTGCAGTGGTTAAGAATCCACCTGCCATTGCAGGGGGACACAGGTTCGAGCCCTGGTCTGGGAAGATCCCATATGCCGCAGAGCAACTAGGCCCATGTGCCACGACCACTGAGCCTGCGCTCTAGAACCCACAAGCCACAACTACTGAGCCCGCGTGCCACAACTACTGAAACCTGCATGCCTAGAGCTCGTGCTCCACAACAAAGACAAGCTAGCAAAACGAGAAGCCCATGTACCACAATGAAGAGTAGACCCTGCTTGCCGCAACTAGAGAAAGCTCGCACGCAGCAACAAAGACCCAACGCAGCCAATAAATAAATTTATTTATAAATATTAAAAAAAAAAACAACCACCAAAAAATCCCACAACCACAGACCACCTACTAGGTACAAATGCAGTGCTAGATTTTTTTTTTAAGAGTTAGCTTTTATTTATTTAATTTATTTAATTTTGGCTGCGTTGGGTCTTTGTTGCTGTACACAGGCCTTCTCTAGTTGCGGTGAGCTGGGGCTACTCTTCATTGTGGTGCACAGGCTTCTCATTGCAGTGGTTTCTCTTGTTGTGGAGCATGGGTTCTAGGCGCACGGGCTTCAGTTGTGGCGTGTGGGCTCAGTAGTTGTGGTGCAAGGGCTCTAGAGCACAGGCTCAGTGGTTGTGGCACACGGGCTTAGTTGCTCTGTGGCATGTGGGATTTCCTGGACCAGGGATTGAACCCCTGTCCCCTGCATTGGCAGGCGGATTCTTAACCACTGTGCCACCAGGAAAGCCCCAGTGCTAGATGTTTTAAATATAAATTATCTCAGCAAATCTCACCAACAACCAGGACAGATAAATTTATCATGGGGGGAGGGGGAAAGGAGAGGCGGTTCTGGTACCAAATTGAGTACCATCTGAATGCCAGTTCTACTGCTTGCTACCATGTACCCCTGGACAAGTTACTTTCAGTCTGTTTTCTGATCTGTAAAACAGATTAGTTACGATGCTACCTACACTTCACAGGGTTGTTCTGAGGATTAAATGAGATAATTCAAGAATTTAATGACCCAGGCTCTTTGAAAGAATTAAACAAATTTTAGCCATTGTTATTTATATAATTAGTCATTAATATAATATAATTAATCATTAATAGAGCGAATTGCATTAATTAATATTAATGCCATTGAAAATCTGTAACTGGTTGTTCTCTCAATCACCAAAAGCTGCTTGTATATAATGGTACTGACAAGTAAATTGTTCAGATCTCAAGTTCTTTTGTTTAGAATATATATGAAGGAAATGACAATCCTGAAATTATACACAAAACAGAAGCAGATCTTAAAAGCAAAAATACATTCTAAGTCCTTTAATGCATTATATAAATGAAAAACATGAAGAGGACTTAGAGGGCTGTAATAAATGCAAACACTGAAAATTAAAATCTGTGAGGAAAAATTAAAAAGATGGTATCATAAAAGTTTCAGGTAGGGGGACTTCCCTTGTAGTCCAGTGGTTAAGAATTGGTCTTGCAATGCAGGGGATGCTGGTTCGATCCCTAGTCAGGGAACTAAGATCCCACATACCATGGGGCAACTAAGCCCATGCACCGCAACTACTGAGCCCACGCCACAACTAGAGAGCCCATGTGCTGCAACTACAGAGCCCACGCACTCCAGAGCCTGCGTACCACAAATAGAGAGAAGCCTGTGCACTGCAACGAAAGATCCTGCATGCCAAAATTAAGACCCAATGCAGCCAATAAATATTAAAAAGAAAATGTTCAGTTAGTTACAATGTTCTCTTAGGTTGGCCAAAAAGTTCGTTCTGGTGTTTTCCGTAACATCTTATGGAAAAACTGGAATTAACTTTTTGGCCAACCCAATGATACACGAAGCTTCCTATTTTAACATTTTAATATTTCATTAAATTACAAAATTGACAGGCAAAAAAAGATATATAAAGGATATATCATTATGGAAAATGGGGATTTTTTTAAGTATAAAGGAGAAAATTAAGTCACTTCAAATCCCAATTCTCAGAGATAAACATTCTAACATTTTAATCTATTTCCTACTAGACTTTTTTTTTTAGTAAAATTGGGATCATAGTTTTATATTTTCCTTTTTAAAAATTTAACATTCATCAGGGACATTTTCTTTGATCATTAACTATTCTTTGAATACATGATTTATAGTAATAGATCTTATGAACGTTGTTTTTTTTTGTTTTTTTTTGGTTTTTTTTTGGCGGTACGCGGGCCTCTCACTCTTGTGGCCTCTCCCGTTGCAGAGCACAGGCTCCGGACGCGCAGGCTCAGCGACCATGGCTCATGGGCCTAGCCGCTCCGCGGCATGTGGGATCTTCCCAGACCGGGGCACGAACCCGTGTCCCCTACATCAGCAGGCGGACTCTCAACCACTACTCCACCAGGGAAGCCGTTATGAACATTTTATAGACAAAAGATAACAAAGAATTCTTTACCTTCCCTTAACTTAGAAAAGGAAATTCTAACATTAAATTGCATCCTGAAGGATTTTAATTAAATTTTTTAAAAACTAATTATTATTTCTTCTTAGTTATAAAATTTTCCCAAGGAAAAAAAGGTATTATGCTTTAAATGTCTTTCATTTAACAAACTGGAAAGCTAAAGTTTAGAGTCCTACAACTACAGTAAGTAGCACAGCAAGAATTTGAATCCAGATCTGTTCTGACTCCAAAGCCTAAGCACTTAACCAAAACATTATAGGATGGTCTGGATGTGGTCTTATCTAATTACATGTGGGTAGTCTTACTTAGTTACTCCATTCTCAAGATGAAGCTAAAAGATGCACATCTGAAGGATTCCCTCGAAATTTAACAGCAGAACAAATTTAAAAGTAAAAGTCAAATTTAAGTGCTTAGGGCTTCCCTGGTGGTGAAGTGGTTCAGAGTCCACCTGCCAATGCAGGGGACACGGGTTCGTGCCCCGGTCCAGGAGGATCCCACATGCCGCGGAGCGGCTAGGCCCATGAGCCATGGTCGCTGAGCCTGCGCGTCCGGAGCCTGTGCTCTGCAACGGGAGAGGCCACAACAGTGAGAGGCCCGCGTACCGAAAAAAAAAAAAAAAAAAATTTAAGTGCTTAGAATAGTGCTCGCCATAGACAAAACACTACATAAGTATTAGCTATTATTACTCACAGGAAATAACCATACTAGTACAGAAAAAAAAGTATCCATGGTGTTCTTTATAGTGATGTTTGTAACGGTTAAAAAGTAAAAAAAAAAAAAGCCCATCATCAAAGATTGGCTGATTTAAGTATAATTTGTTATTAAACTATGGAATACAGTCAGCTCTTGGGATCCCCAGGTTACACATCGTTGAATTCAACCAACCACAGTTTAAAAAAAAAAAAAAAAAAAATTCAAGAAAGTTCCAAAAAGCAAAACTTCAATTTGCTACAGACTGGCAACTATTCATGTATCATTTACATTATATTAGATATTATAAGTAACCTAGAGATGATTTAAAGTATATGGGAGGATATGTGTAGGTTATATGCAAATACTAGCTATTTTACATAAGGGACTTGAGCATTTAATTTTGGTATCCTTGGGGGTCCTGGAACCAATCCCTGGTGGATATTGAGCGACTACTGTACTTTGCAGCTATTATAATAATTATAATAGATCTATAAATAATAATATCAGGAAGTAGATAAGAAAACAGGATGTACTGTATCCCATTTATGCAGAAATGTACAAATAAGTAGATGTGTATACATACATAGAGTACAGAGAGATATGGCTGAAAGAATAACATGTTAATGGTGGTCATATCTAGATACAATGGGCTTTCATGGGATTCTTGTTTTGTACCCTTCTATATTAAAAAAATTCAAGATACATAAATATATAAATACATATTAATTATATAGATTAAACGTAAGGCAGCATTAACAGTGAAAAGAAACACAAATGAAAAAGACCAATGGAGGATAACTTCAAGGAATAGATGAGATTGTATCTTGAAGAATTCCTTTACCCAGCCCTTATTGTTTTTCTAACATATTCACCCTATTAATCATGCCCAATCCTCAATAACCTCATCTTCAATATTCCTGAATCAGTGTCTATTCTTTTTTTTAATTTATTTTATTTATTTTTGGCTGCATTGGGTCTTTGTTGCTGCGCGCGGGCTTTCTCTGGTTGCAGTGAGCGGGGGCTACACTTCGTTGTGGTGCCCGGGCTTCTCTTGTTGAGGAGCATGTGCTCTAGGCATGCGGGCTTCAGTAGCTGTGGCATGCGGGCTCAGTAGTTGTGGCACACAGGCTCTAGAGTGCAGGGTCAGTAGTTGTGGTGCATGGGCTTAGCTGCTCCGCGGAATGTGGAATCTTCCCAGGCCAGGGCTTGAACCCGTGTCCCCTGCATTGGCAGGCGGATTCTTAACCACTGTGCCACCAGTGAAGTCCTGGTCTATTCTTTTTTTTTTTTAGAAGATGTTGGGGATAGGAGTTTATTAATTAATTTATTTATTTTTGCTGTATTGCGTCTTCGTTTCTGTGCAAGGGCTTTCTCTAGTTGTGGCAAGTGGGGGCCACTCTTCATCACAGTGCGCAGGCCTCTCACTATCGCAGCCTCTCTTGTTGCGGAGCACAGGCTCCAGACGCACAGGCTCAGTAGTTGTGGCTCACGGGCCTAGTTGTTCCGCGGCATGTGGGATCCTCCCAGACCAGGGCTCAAACCCGTGTCCCCTGCATTGGCAGGCAGATTCTCAACCACTGCGCCACCAGGGAAGCCCCTGGTCTATTCTTTAATGGAGAAAATAAAAACACACAGACTAGTACTACTATGAATTCATGATTTTCCTCAGAGTAGCTCAGGAAATCTCTCTCTTTTTTTTTTTTTTGGCCATGCCACATAGCTTTCAGGATCTTAGTTCCACCACCAGGGATCGAACCGGCACCCTTGGCAGTGAAAGCAGGGAGTCCTAACCACTGGACTGCCAGAGAATTCCCTCAGCTCCCCCATCTTAAAGCCACCAACCTCTATCTATCATTCTTGGCAAATGAGTGTTTATTGCTCCAGAGAGAAAATAGGCAGGCTATAAGGCATGAATTCCCCATACTTCCTTTCCCAGACACAAATTATCCTTACCTGTGTCCCTTTAGGTCCAAGAGAAGAAGCAATCCTATGTACTAGATCCCTTTTTCTTCCTTGGTCCTTGAAAAGTTTCTTCTATTAATAAATTCCTATCCTTTATCTTCAACTCCCTCATTCCACAAGATTCCTATTCCTACTATATCTCTTTCTAGTTGCCACTTTCCTTCACAACCACACAGTACAACAGTTGTGTTCACTAGCTACCTCTATTTCGTCTACTTACAATTATTACTCAACCTACTACTACTACTTGGCTTCTGTTCCCACTAGTCCATTAAAATTTCTCTGTCACCAATAAACTCCTAACTGACTTATTTGCAACTTCTGACTCTACTACTGGAAACCCTTCTCTCCATTATCTTCTATTTCTTTTCCTCCCTCTTTGATTCCTCTTTAGTTTACTACTTTTTCCATTCCCCTTAAATATTTTGGGTGTTTTCCCCAGGGAAATGAATCCTCAACCACCTTCTTTCCTATTTTTCTCCTTTTATTGTTAATTTCAACTTGAACCATAACTGCATGATATTCATAAGTTGACGACTATCAATGTTTGCTTCCAGTTCCAGATTGTTAGATATAAATACTGACTCAATATCTTCATTTGGATACTTATATAGACATTTCATCCTTAATGTGTCTAAAACCAATCTCTTCATTTACTTCTCCCCCACCCCACCGGAGTCTTTACCATCTCGTTAAATGAGAACTCCATTCTTCCAGTTTGCTCAGTTCAAAAATGTTGGTTATCATCTTTCACTTTTCTTTTTCTCTCACACTACACACCTAATCCGTGAGCAATTCCTGTCTGCTTTTCCTACCAAATATATCCAGAACTCCACCACTTCTTGCTACCTCCACTACCACAATCCTGGTCTACTTGTCTCACCTGGACTAATGCGAGCGCCTCCTAACTGAATTACTATTTCACTCCTATAGTTTGTTAGCTACACTGTAGCCCGAATAATCCATTTAAAACCGAATTCGGGGGCTTCCCTGTTGGCGCAGTGGTTGAGCATCCGCCTGCCGATGCAGGGGACACGGGTTCGTGCCCCGGTCCAGGAAGATCTCACAAGCCGCGGAGCGGCTGGGCCCGTGAGCCATGGCCGCTGAGACTGTGCGTCCGGAGCCTGTGCTCTGCAATGGGAGAGGTCACAGCAGTGAGAGGCCCACGTACCGCAAAAATAAATAAATTTTTAAAAAATAAAATAAAACCTAATTCGGATCACTCCTCAGCTCCCATGTCAGAGTAAAACCTAAAGTCCTTACATGATCTCAGCACACCAACATCTCTCTCTACAACTCTCCTCCCTACCAACGCTGCTCCAGCCACACTGGCCTCCTTACTAGTAGTTTCTTGAACATGCCAAGCACCTTCCCAACCTCAAATCCTCTGAATTTACTATTCCTCCATCTGGGAAATTCTTTCCCTAGATATTACCATAGCTTACTCCCTCAATTCCTTCAGGTCTCTGTACAAATGAGGCACCACTTCTTTGAGGCACTCTGACCACCCTATATAAAATAGCACCCACTAGCACTTTATTATCCTTCCTAATCCTGCTTTGTTTTTTTCACTCCCTGCCATTTTTTAAAAATCGAGATATAATTTACATAACAAAAGGGTACCCTTTAAACTGTACAGTTCAGTGGTTTGAGTTTATTCACAAAGTTTTACAGTCATCACCACTACCTAAAGTTCCAGAACACTTTCATAACCCAAAAAGAAACTACATACCCATTAGCAAGTCATTCCCCACTCCCTCATGCCCCAAATCCCTGGCAACCACTAATTGACTTTCTCTCTCTATGGATTTGCCTGATCTTACCCTCTGACATTTGATTATTTGTCTGTTGTCTCTTTCCAACTACCAGAATATAAACTGGTGAAGGCAGGAACTTTGTTTTCTTTAATTCTGTGTCCCCAGCATCTAGATCAGTGCTTGGTACATAGTAGGTGCTCAATATCCCAAAACAGTCTTAATTTCAACATATCCAAAATGGAACTCATTATCTTCTGCTGCCTTATTTTTAGCATGAAACTATTTTGAAGTAGCACTTACCAAACTATGCTGAAATTGTGTCTGCCTGCCCTATTAACAATGGTAAGCCTCTTTAAAGCACTGAGCACAAAATATATTGAATAAATGGCCACCTCCCCAAATATCTTAATATTCAGTATATTAACAACCTAAATTTATGTTTAAAAATTAACTAAATACTATTATGGCAACAAATCATAATTTCCACCCCTCCATTCCTACTTTCTCCCTAACATCTTCTCTAGACAACAGAGATAACTATTAAGGTCTATCAAGGGTAACCCTCACTTACTTATATATCCTCTATTAACTTTGGGTCCAAGACCTGCTTCAGAACACGTTGGAGGAAGATTAACCCACACGTACCAGAGTAGGGAAGCCAGAGTAGAAATGGTTGCAAAAGAATCTTATAGCCAGAGGTGATCTCCAAGATTCACCATGGTGAAGAGTGCAGAGTTACCTGTTTTCAACTATTAGGATCATGTGACCTTCACTGTACAAAGAAAACACAAGACATATGTAATAACTGTATAAAATATCACTAGTTGACTATGATATCTCTATCACATTTATTCAGCTTTCTATGATACCTGACGGTCTCTTCTCTGCATTGTGTTGCTATTCAGGTTCTTATCATATCCAGCCTTGGTTTACCACATCTTACACAGCTATACCTTTTCCCTCCCTTATTCTACTCTTCCCCAATCTCTAGCTCTATGATCCAGCTATATTGAATTTCTTTCAATCCTCCAACATACTAAGCTCTTGCTCATCTCCAAATTTTCCAACATGGTAGTCTCCCCTTTGCCTAAAACATTCTTCCTCCAACACAGCCCCTCCACCTTCACCTTATGAATTTTTATAATTTCAGGACTGAGTTTGGATGTCATCTTCTATCAAAAGCCCCTCTCTGATTCCCTGGCACATTGGTACCTTCTCACGTCCCACTTCATCAATCTGTATTTCCCTTTCAGAGCACTTAGCATACTACTTTTAACGGATTATTTATTAGTCTGTCTCCCCAACTAGAAGGTAAGCTCAGTTAGGGCAAGAATCATGTTTTTGTCTTTTACTATTATATGTGCAGTCAGTAAATAAATGATCTTGGCCAAGGTTAGAGAAAAAAAAAAGGAACAGATCAGAAGTCAGAATACCTTTTTTAAACCTAGCTGTTCTACTGATTAACAGTGCCAACTTGGGCAAGTCTCTTAATCATTTGGGGTTTTGGTTTTATCATCTATAAGACGTAGATGATAACTATACCTCTTAGGTGCAAAAAGATTAAATAAAGTAATGTATATCAAAGTGCTCTACAAAGTTGTGGGCGAAGTGTAATACAAAACTAATGTAAGCTATCTACTTGCCCACTCTCCTATAATAGAAATAATCCTACTTGTTGTTTATTATAACATGGTAAGTCAGTCTATTAAAGTTAAAAGGAACTTTTCTCAAAATGAAATCAGATTTGGAAGATATACTAGAAGCAGAATAGTTCCAATTCCAGCTCTTAGCAGTTTCAACTAACAAGCAGTAGATTTTTTTGAACCTATTAGTCAAGTGCTAATAGGTTAATGAACAACTAGGTAGACCGGAATAAATTCAGCCCTCTAACAGCTACAGCTGAAAATAGCACCTGGGAAAAAAGTTCTAACATGAAAACAGGTTAAAATGCAAGTTTTTATATTTAAAAAATGCTGATAATCTTATATTCTTATACTGTATCAAAAAGTGTCATAGTTTCTTATAATAATAAACTCATTTCAATTTACCATTTTCCTCCTCTAATTTGTTTCCTTTTCCTCATCCTATTCTACACACCTGCCAGTTTTAGGATTACAACCTTTATATCTATATTCTCAAAATTACTTTTTTTTTTTGCGATATGCGGGCCTCTCACCGCTGCGGCCTCTCCCGTCGCGGAGCACAGGCTCCAGACGCGCAGGCTCAGCGGCCATGGCTCACGGGCCCAGCCGCCCAGCGGCATGCGGGATCCTCCCGGACCGGAGCGCGAACCCGCATCCCCTGCATCGACAGGCGGACTCTCAACCACTGCGCCACCAGTAACTGTAACTGTGCTATAATACTACAGGTGATTTAAAGTTATTGCAAATGCCATTCCAGTCTCCTTCTTAGATGTTATGTTTCACTATAACATCTTCTATAAAGACAGAGAGATATAGGAACTCAGTAAGAGTCACATTTTTAAAAACTTGACCAGTTAAAATAAAATTCTGACTAAGATTTGTTGTTTAGGGACTTCCCTGGTGGTACGGTGGTTAAGACTCCGCACTTCCACTGCAGGGGGCATGGGTTGGATCCCTGGTAGGGGAACTAAGATCCTGCATGCCACGTGGTGCAGAAAGACTGAATTCATTTATTCATATTTAGTAAAGGTATACACATATCTATAATCTTCAAAACACATTGGTAACCTAAAACTAGCTTATTCATTTTTGGCACTAATATAACTAGAAAAAATGTAGTTAAATCTGGCATTTTCTCAACTCTTCACAAAAAAATAAAATTACCATTAATTTTGAATTTTAAAACTATGTCTGTCAAATACCCATTTCAGTGTTCAAGACTGACCTCAAGTGTCACATACCCTGTGCAGCCTTCTCTGATCCTTTATGGACAGTGTTAAGGATTCCCTCTTCTCCACTTGCATAATATCCCATATTTCTATTAAAGCACATACTGCATTACTTTAAACTTGACTAATTTTATTTTCTCTCAACTGTGAACTTCACTAGAGTGATTTCCTCTTATATTGTGTTCTTAGTCCGGTAGAGGAGCTAAATAAATGTTGAATGAATGTTTAAATTAATTGTTGGTCTATCAGGTTGACAGTGTTAGTGAAGAGTGGATGGCATAGTTAAAAATACTGAGCTTGTGAGTGTGACATATGTATGGTATCAAACAAGTAAGTATGACCAGAAGAAGATAACTTGTCATATATTTTGTAACCCAGACTACCTTTCTCTACCAGAGTATTTGGTTTTGTTTGATTGATTTCAGGCAGAAATGGTAGAAAAAGTGAGAAGAGAGGGAGGCCAATGTAGATTACCTTTTTACGATCATGTATCCAAATATGAAGATGTGAAATAAGCTTGTTTTCTTTGATATATTCATTTCTTTGGAAATTGCAATTTTAAAGAGTAAAATTACAGTTATGGAATTGAATATTTGGATTACATAGTAATTAACTATTAAATTTTTAGTGAAAATGTGTGCACGTGTGCCTCTATGTACTTTTTGGAACAATCTTAAATTTATAAAACAGATGTGAGTACAGTGCAAAGAACTTTCTTCTTTTTTCCTGAACCATTTGAGAGTAAGTTGCCAACATGATGCCACATCACCTTCGAATACTTTAGTATGTATTTCCAGCAAACAAGGATATTCTTCAAAATATTTTCTCCCATCCATAGGTTGTCTTTTTGTTTTTTCTATGGTTTCCTTTGCTGTGCAAAAGCTTTTAAGTTTAATTAGGTCCTGTTTGTTTATTTTTTGTTTTTAATTCCACTACTCTAGGAGATGGATCCAAAAAAATACTCCTGCGATTTATGGCAAATAGTGTTCTGCCTATGCTCTCCTCTAGGAGTTTTATAGTACCTGGTCTTCTATTTGGGTCTTTAATCCATCTTGAGCTTATTTTTGTATATGGTGTTAGAGCATGAACTAATTTCATTCTTTTTTTTTTGGCTGCGTTGGGTCTTTGATGCTGCGTGCGGGCTTTTCTCTAGTTGCAGCAAGCAGGGGCTACTCTTCGTTGGGATGCGCGGTTTTCTCACTGCGGTGGCTTCTCTTGTTGAGGAGCATGGGCCCTAGAGCATGTGGGCTTCAGTAGTTGTGGCTTGCGGGCTGTAGAGCGCAGGCTCAATAGTTGTGGCACACAGGCTTAGTTGCTCCACGGCATGTGGGATCTTCCCGGACCAGGGATCGAACCCGTGTCCCTTGCATTGGCAGGAGGATTCTTAACCACCGCGCCACCAGGTAAGTCCCTAATTTCATTCTTTTACATGTAGCTGTCCAGTTCTCCCACCACCACTTACTGAAGACACTGTCTTTTCTCCACTGTATATCCTTGCCTAATTTGTTGTAGATTAATTGACCATAAGTGCGTCGGTTTATTTCTGGGCTTTCGATCTTGTTCTATTGATCTATATGTCTGTTTCTGTGCCACCACTATACTGTTTTAAAAATGAAAACACAACGATCTACTTGTATCTTAATCCTATAAAGCACATGTAAAATACTCAAGATCTGTGGATCTTTGGAGTTTGAGATGATAACAAGTTTATAGCCACTTTAACAATTTTTGACAGAAAAACATCAATGACAAATAATTACCACATTTCATGCAAAAGAAAATAATTATAATTTACCTTTTTAGGAAATTTTAAATCAATTAGGAGGAAAATGAAGACTCCTATAGCAAATTTAGCAAAGGATAAGAACAGACAATTCAAAAAGATACACAATGGCCAATATATACATGAAAAATATTCAATTTTAATGGCTAAAAGAATAAGACAGCATAGCATATGAAACTGTAATAGTCTTTAAAAAATAATACTTGGTGCTGGCAAAGGTTCCAGGAAATTGGTATTGCTAATGGATATAAACTGGTAAAACCTCTTTGGAGGCAATAAGGCAACAGGTCATTGTATTTCAAATGTGTACATGCTTTTTCCCAGTAATTATACTTTTATAAATTTAAATTAAGAAAAAAAATATAGTTAAGTTTGCAAAGATATGCATATACAAAAATGCTCTCTGCAGCATTGTTTATAAAAATGAAAACCAGAAACATCCTAAATGTCATCAATAGAGTAGTTAAATAAATGATGGCAATGATGGTACATCCATATTATGAAATATAATGTAGCTATTAAAAATAAAAACACAGATCTATTTGGACCACAGAAAACATCTATAACTTATTGTTGAGTAAAGGAAGCAGGCTATAAACAGTATAAAACCATATAAAAATCCCATTTACATAAAAAAAATATATATGTGCATAGAAATATAACAGTGGTTATCTATGAGAGGTGGGATCTTTTGTAACTTTTATTCTTTGTATTTGTTATATTGTTTGAAGTCTTTATAATTTAAAAAAAAGCTACATTATGTTCCATTTATTAACCTAGAGTGGTGTCCAAAACATTCTAAAAAAAAAAGCACAATATGATTCTATTTTAGAAAAAAATAAATAAATGTAAAATGCCCACATTGCACAGAAAAGAATACAGAATGACATACTGTATGTCAAAATGTGAACAGTTGTTATCTCTGTATGGTAGGATTATATATTATTTTCCTTTTCTACTTTATATGCTTTATATGTAATACAATGACCTACCCTTTTTGTAATAAGCATAAAAGTATAATTGTATTATAATCTGAAAAAATTAAGTTTTCAATTTTTAAAAAATTTCTATTAAAAATATCTTAAACACCCCAAAAGAATAACTTGTCCTAAAAAATTAACATTCTTTCCTTCAATATATCTTCGACTTTTCCTCAAAATATCCAGAGAAAATTGGAGGTTCACATTCAAATAATGTTTAAAGGCACTAGGGCTTCCCTGGTGGCGCTGTGGTTGAGAGTCCACCTGCCGATGCAGGGGACACGGATTTGTGCCCCGGTCCGGGAAGATCCCACATGCCACGGAGCGGCTGGGCCCGTGAGCCATGGCCGCTGAGCCTGTGCGTCCGGAGCCTGTGCTCCGCAACGGGAGAGGCCACAACGGTGAGAGGACTGCGTACAGGAAAAAAAAAAAAAAAGCACTAGCATAATGAAAACCATTATTTCATATAAACTTCATAATAACCCTGTTAGATAAAGAGGAAATGAGGATAAAAGGATAAAAAGAAATACGACTAGCAAAACGTGAAACAGGTATTTTAAAATAGTATGTTTCTTTTTTTTTTTAAGAGCTTTAACTTAAGCCATTTAAAAAATATTTATTTATTTATTTATTTTGGCTGCACCGGGTCTTAGTTGTGGCCTGTGGGATCTTTAGTTGCAGCATGTGTGCGGGATCTAGCTCCTCGACCAGGGATTGAACCCGGGCCCCCTGCATTGGGAGTGAGGAGTCTTAGCCACTGGACCACCAGGGAAGGCCCAATACTATGTTTCCTAACTATAAATTCTGTACTTTTTCCCCCACCACAAAGGTACCTCTAGATTAACTGAATTGCAAATAAAATACAAAAGTAAGTTAATTTTTCCACAGAAGCCAGTCTGGTATTAACTATCTAAACCTTTTTCCCTGTGTCTCATTCTCCCAAAATAAGAAAATGGAGCCTTAAAACACAGACACTCTGGACAATACAATCATTAGTAAAGAAGAGATGGCTGGCAGCACAGTTTCTCTTGCACTGGCACAAATTCTTGTTTTCAAACCCAAGAAACTTTGGTACTCTTATAATTCCTAAAGTCAGATATATCAAGAAACCACCCAAAGAAATATGGCCATAAACATAGAATGCCAAAAAGACCAATACCGATGTTTATTCTGCTTTATTTAAGATGTGATGTCTTCCACTTTTTCTTTGGCACTAATGATAGTAAATAAAGGTATATTTTTTATTCTTTTCAAAAAAATATGTAGAAACTAGATTCCAGTAATAATAACATCAACTTAAGTAGCCTATGCTAGGCACCCATTCTAAGTACTTTACTTCTATTAACTCATTTAATTCTCACAGCCCTATGCTGTAAGCTCTATTATCAACAGCACCTTACAGATGAGGAAACTGAGGCAAAGAGAGGTCAATGAACTTGTCCAAACTGCCACATAGCCAGTGTATAATATAACCTGAACCTGAACCCAGGCAGTCTTGCTCCAAGGCCCATATCTTTAGCCACTATACACACTGCCCTCTCCATATTATTAATATATTATTTTGGGAGAGAATATGGTAACAGAATGAGAAGAAAAGTTTTTTGAAATTGCCTTAATGTTTTTAAATTCTATATGGTTAGAGAATAAGAATATTGCTGTTGAACAAGAATACTGGCCCCATGGGACTTCCCTGGCAGTCCAGTGGTTAATTAAGACTCCATGCTTCCACTACAGGGGGCACGGGTTCTAACTCCGGTGGGGGAACTAAGATCCCGCATACTGCCCGGCGCAGACAAAAAAGAAAAAAGGAGGAAAAAAAAAAAGAATACTGGCCCCACAAAATGGGATATGAAATGTTCCTATGTAGTTGGGCATTAGACCTTGGAACTGGATCCGCTATAGAGAATAGACTCTCATGACATAACTTCTGTGTGATCCTTATTTCAATGGAGAAACTGAGTGAGGCAATAGAGCACAACTACCTGACTGAAATGTTAGAAAACAACTCACCTTTGAGACAATGTCTCAAAGACTCAGTGTCTTTTTTTATCCTTGGCCCAAAGGCAGCCATTTAAAAATATGTTTAGCAAAACTGAAAAATAATTACAACGGGACAATCTCTAACCTGTCAGGCTAAGGGGGGAAAAGTCTAGAAAAAGATATAGAATACAACTTGAAATTTACAGAACATTAAACTTAAAATATGACTGTCTAAACCACTTTAGAAGTTATTTTCTCCTTATAATCTTCTAACCTGAGACAAAATAACTGTGAACAACTTTCCAATATTTACAAGCTGAAATTCAACTGTTTTTTTTTAATGATACAAAGAAGAAATAATACTGTTCTGTAATGTGAAACACCTCTCCTGAAAAATCCTGAACTTTGACTAATATGGTTTTTTGGTTTTTAATAAATGCTCAAACCTAAAATTATCAGGAAACCATTCTGTTGTATATCATCACCTAATTGCCTAAAACAAGATTTGTCAATTTACTGGTTCATTCAGAATACTTGTATTAAGTCACCTGGTATTTAGCACTCATTAAAATCTGTACCAAGAAGACATACAAATGTCAAAGTAAGGAGCTCTTTAGATATCTGGGGTGTCAGAGTCACCTATGATGAAAGACAAAATACACAGAGAGAGAATAATGAAAAACAAAGTAACAAAGTATCAAAAACAAACCCTTCCTGCTGCAGATCCAAAAAAAAAAAAAGAAAGAAAAAAGACACTTCTCTTTTATTTCCTGGATTTGGAATTGAAGAGCCTTACTTACCCTGAATACTCAAAGGAGAGATTTGAACCATCCTGAAGTTTCTAGTCAATCTTAGTTGAATACCAAAATTAGGGATATTGCTTTTTACTGTCTATTTATAGCTATTTTAACTCATAAAACTTTTTTACTGTCTTATTTTTATCCTTTGAATTTCCAAGTTGAATTTCCTTTGAATTTCCAAGTTGAAGTTTTATCTACATTTAAGGATTTTTAGCAATCCAAATGTGGATTTGCTTATCCGTCCTATTACAGCACATCCACATTTGGTTGTTACAAAGGTACTGTTCTCACAGGACACACCATCCAGTCCCTTTATGAAGAGCTATGCTTACTACAATCCATGATCTCTGCAATACGCAATTTATGGACAAGTAGATGAACAATATCCTACTAAGAAGGAAGCAGGAAAAGAAGAGGTCTAACACACTGGGAAGGACCCTCCCTGTAATGCTCTGGTCTATCTTTGTTCCAGAACTAGACAGTGGTGAATATTCAAATAGTTCTTAATGGAAGAAGGCCTAGAACCTTTTTTTCCCACCAATTTCCCTCTAAATTGGCATATCCAATGGATATGCTCTCTTCTGGGCAATATTATAGGGTCCAAACTACAATGATTTTTCCAAAAGACCTTACTTCTCATAGTTCACTTTTTCTGTTTTATTTTGCTCACATAATAAACGACTGCTAAATTTCACTTTTAAATCTATTTGATTTGGGAGATTCCAAAATATAATTTGTTTCTATGTTGGTTGACAGTTGATGTTTCTGAAAAGCCCTAACAAGTTCAAGAGATACTAGTATAGATGTATAGGAGAACAAAGCGCATCTAAATTTAAGGGAAAATGCACTTTGGGTTCACACAAATAAGCAAACAAGTATGGTGAGAACACAATGACTCGGTAGCTATCTTTCAGCTCTAGGTTACCTTTCTATTTTTAGAATTAGCAGCCATCTCCCCTCTGAAGTTTGCCATCTCAAGCAGCCCATTGTAATTCCAACACATGAGTAAAGGCAACGGTGATTACAGACCTAATCTTAAGTATTCTTAGGAGTAAGTTGGTTTCTATTATTAGGGGAAATATTAAGCTTATAGGGTACTCGAGGAATCTATGATGCAATTAGTACTCGGTAAGAGCGCTAGTCAGTCTACAAAAATTATTGTATAAATTACCAAAGTGCCTAATTTATACCTAAAACATTATTTATTCATAAAGCCTATTCATACACAGATTAATATGCCTTTACCAGTAAACATACGAGTACTGGTCAAGATAAATTTAACTTCACTAAACTGAAGTAATGTTCAACATTGAATCATGTTCAAGTTCTCTCACTTATTCTCAAACTTAAAACTTGAGCTGTGGCAATAATTTAAGAAAACATCCTTTTAAACAGAAAATATTTTAGTAGTTGAGGACCATAACAAATCAAAGAAAAATAAATTAAGCACTTTCATGTTCACACAAAACAAATACTAAACTAGCCAGCAATGCCTCTTACTCAGGAACTCTGATGAATACAGTTATACCTATATTTAATCTAGCAGTATGTGAAATAGATGCATGTATATGTATACATGAATCACTTTGCTGTATACCTGAAACTAACACAACACTGTTAATCAACTATACTCTAAGACAAAAAGTTAAAATAAATAAATAAATAAAAGATACCATTAAGAAAATAAAAAAAAAAATCTAGCAGTTATCCAGCGTCCTCATTATCCTCTACTAATGTCTAATTAATAATACAAATACAAAGAGAACGTTTCAAGACAGTAGGGTTTATAGTTTCCACTGCTACAGAAGTGTATCTCACTTCACTTATGCAGTTTTTCTTCCTCCTAGCTCACTGTCACAATTCTGTGACATTTATTAGAAAACTGCAATCCTCTTGCTACTATTAAACATTTGCTTTCAGGAAATCAACAAAATGAATCAACCATGCATATTAATAGTCAAAAAAATTTCCAAACTAAACAAGGTTAATCTACTTCATGAATTTTTCAGTCATCTGTTGTCTAATCTTGCTCATCAAAATTTTTTGATTATTCAAGATGTAGCACACTCAATATTTGATCATCCTATCTACATTTAAAGCACATTTAGATGATTTAGACAACTAAAATATACTGTGTTAAATGGGAAACTGAAAAAAGTCTCCCTTCCATGTGCCACCACACAATTACCTCTGTCTCAATAACTTTATAAAAAAAGTTAGTATATCTCAGAGTCTTAAAATTATTTTTTGTTTTTTTAACATTTTGTGTGTGTGGTAAAATATACATAAAATTTACTACTGTAGCCATTTTTTTAAGTCTACAATTCAATGGCATTAAGTTCATTCACAACGTTGTACAACAATCACCACTAGTATTCACTTCCAGAACGTTTTCATTGCCTCAAACATAAACTCTGTACCTACTGAAGAATACCTCCTCATTGCCCTCTCCCCATAGTCCCTGGTGACCACTATTCCACTTTCTGTCTCTATTCTAGATACCTCATGGAAACTTATAATATTTGTCCTTCTGTATCTGGCTTATTTCAATTAGCATATGTTTTCAAGGTTAATCCATGTTGTAAGATGATATCAGAATTTCATTCCTTTTTAAGGATGAATAATATTCCACTGTATGTACATACCACATTTTATTTATCCACTCATCTGTTGGTGGACACTTAGCTTTTAGTACACTCAGAGTTGTGCAACCATCATCACAATACATTTTAGAATATTTGTATCACTCTCAAAAGAAACCCCAAGCCCTTTAACTATAATCCCCCTCACTCCCCTCCACCCCAGGAACTACTAATCTACTTTCCGCCTCTCTAGATTTGTCTATTCTGTAGATTTCATATAAATGGAATCATACAGTATGTGGTCTTTCATGATTGGCTTCTTTCACTAAGCATACTGTCAAGATTCATCCATGTTCCAGCATGTATCAGTAACTGATTCCTTTTTATGGCCAAATATTATTCCATTAAACGGATATACTACATTTTGTTTATCCATTCATTCATTAGTTGATGGACATTTGGGTTGTTTCCATACTTTGGCTATTATGAACAATGCTGCTCTGAACATACGTATACAAATACACATGTATATTTTATGTGTACAGATGTTTTCATTTCTCTTGGGTATGTATCTAGAAGTGAGATTGCTGGATATGGTAACTCTATGTTTAACTCTTTGAGGAACTATCAGATTATTTTCCAAAGTGGCTGCACTGTTTTACATTCCCACCAGCAGTGTGTGAGGTGATTTCTCCACATCCTTGCCAACACTTATTATTATCTGTCTTTTTGATTATAGCCATCCTAGTAGGTGTGAAGTGGTATCTCACTGTGGTTTTGCTTTGCATTTCCCCAATGACTAATGATGTTGAAAATCTTTTTATACCCTTATCAATATTTAACATATTTTTATTGCATCAGTGCTTTTATTTTAAAACATTTATGTTTAGCAATATATTAAAGTCAGTATGTTCTTAAATATAACAAATATGTTTAATAGCACAAGCAGTATTTTGCTGCTATTAAACTAAATATACAGAAATAGTTGTCCTAATCAATAAAATGAAGTATAGTCAGACTCTTCATATTGTATTTGTTTATAGCCAGTCACCTAAGTGCTTCTCTCATTTAACTGACAGGTTTTTGTTTAAATATAATCAATTCCTGTGCTCAAGAATGCCAATCAGGTGCAGCCACTACAGAAAATAGTATGAAGATTCATCAGAAAACTAAAAATAGAACTACATGATCCAGCAATTCCACTGCTAGGTATTTACCTTAAGAAAACAAAATCATGTCTTGAAAAGATATCTGCACCCTCATTTTCACTGCAGCATTATTTACAACAGTCAAAACAAGGAAACAACCGAAGTGTCCGTTAACAAATGAATGGATAAAGAAGATGTCATTCATACACACACACACACACACACACACACACACACACACACACACACACGCATGCGCGCACACACAAGAATATTACTCAGCCATAAATAAGAAGGAAATCTTGCCATTTAACACATGAATGGACCTTGAGGGCATTATGCTTAGTGAAATAAGTCAGAGGAAGACAAATACTATATGATATCACTTACGTGAGTAATCAAAAAATTATTTTCTTCAAAATTGAACTAAAAGATACAGAGAACAGATTGGGGGTTGTGGGGGCGGGGAAGGTGAGGGCTGTGAATTAAATGGGTGAAGGTGGTCAAGCTTCAAGAGAACCTTCTTATTTGAGTATTCCAGATTTAGTGAACAAATCCACCTCCATTTGCATCTGAATTACCTAAACCTTTGTCTTTACTAATTAAATAGCTCCAATTTTTTAAAGGTCTAGGTTTCCACCTATAATCATTTTAATCCAATTATTATTCCAATTAAAGCTTTCTACATGGTTGTATATAACTAGAGCACAATCATTTCACACTTCCAATACTATTCCTTCCTTCTTTTCTGGATGTGGTATTCATTCATTCAAGCACCTTTTGGATATAAGCGCTTGTGCCAGATGCTAAGAGAATGTGAGGTATAGTCCCTGTCCTTGAGAAAAATACCATCCAGTATAACTTTTTAAACAAAACTGGACTTTACTAAATGTTCTTTATGGTTTACTGTGGCTTTAATTCCATGGCTGATTCTAATATTGTACAATTACCTTATTGTGGTTTCGGTTTCATTTCCTGAACACACGCATGATCTAGTACTTTATTACCGAAGCTCGGGCTTGCCTGGTGGCACAGTGGTTAAGAATCCACCTGCCAATGCAGGGGACACGGGTTCGAGCCCTGGTCAGGGAAGATCCCACATGCCGCGGAGCAACTAAGCCCGTGGGCCACAACTACTGAGCCTGTGCTCTAGAGCCCGCGAGCCACAACTACTGAGGCCTGCGTGCCTAGAGCCTGTGCTCCGCAACAAAAGAAGCCACTGCAGTGAGAACCCCACGCACCATAACGAAGAGTAGCCCCCACTCAACACAACTAGAGAAAGCCTGCGCACAGCAACGAAGACCCAACACAGCCAAAAATAAATAAAATAAACTTATTAAAAATAAATACTAAAGCTCTCCTAAGTTTTGAGAGACCTTTCTCCAAATTATTTCCATAATTTTATTAACACTTAAAAACAATGATTAAAAAGAATAAAATACTTAAATGTTTAAAAAGTGTAAAACTTATACTCTGAAAACTACAAAACACTGTTGAAAGAAATTAAAGACCTAAATTAAAGGAAACACATCCCATGTTCATAGACGATAAGACTGAATACTATTAAGATGGCAATGCTCCTCAAACTGACCTACAGATTCAATGCAATCCCTATTAAAATCACAGCTCTCCTTTTTGCAGATATTGAGAAGCTGATCCTAAAATTCAAATGGAAATTCAATGGATCCTGAATAACCAAAACAATCTTATAAAAGAAGAACAAAATTGGAAGACTCACTCTTCCCAATTTCAAAGCTACAGTAATCAAGACAGTGCGTTAGTAGCATAAGAATAGACATACAGATGAATAGAAAAGAACTGAGAATCCAGAAATAAACCCATATGCCTATAGTCAACTGATTTTCAACAAGGTTGCCAAGACCATTCAAAGGGAAACAATAGTCTTTTCAACAAATAGTACTGGGGGCAATTGGATATACACATGCAAAAGAATGACACACCACAGGCTGCACACCATAGACAAAAATTAACTCAAAATGGATCAAAGACCTAAATGTAAGAGCCAAGAATATTAAACTCCCAGAAGAAAACACAGGTGTAAATATTTGTGACCTTGGATTAGGCAGCAGTTTCTTAAATATGACACAAAGCATAACCAACAACAACAAAAAAGATAAAGTAGACTTCGAGAAAATTAAAAACATTTGTGCATCAAAAGACACTACCAAGAAAGTGAAAAGACAGCTCACAGAACAGGAGAAAATTTTGGCAAATCATATATCTAATAAGGGACTTGTATAAAGAATATATAAAGAACTCTTACAATTCAACAATGAAAAGACAAAAATTCAATTTTAAAATGAGCCAAGCCTTGAACAGACATTTCTCCAAAGAAGATATATTAATGGCCAATAAACATATGAAAAGATGCTCAACATCATTAGTCATTAGGTAAATATAAATCAAAACCACAGGAGACTGCTTCATACCCAACTAGAGATAGCTATAATCAAAAAGCTAAGAGTAGGTGTTGACAAGAATGTGGAGAAATCAGAACCCTCAAACATTGCTGCTGAAAATGTGAAATGGTGCAGCCACTGCAGAAAGCAGTTTGGCAGTTCCTCCAAAAGTTAAATATACAGTTACCATATGATCCAGCAATTCCACTCCTAGGTATATACCCAGAGAAATGAAACGCGTGTACACCCAAAAACTTGTACACAAATGTGCATAATAGCCAAAATAACCCAAATGTCTGTCAACTAATAAATGAATGGATAAACATAGTAGTATGTAACCATCTAATGGAATATTACCCACCCATAAAAAGAAATGAAATACTGATACATGCTACAACATGAATGAACCTTGAAAACATTATGCTAAGTGAAACAAGAAGTCACAAAAGACCACATATTATATGATTTCTTTTATATGAAATGTCTAGAATAGGCAAATTCATAGAAACCAAAAGCAGATGAGTGGCTACCAGGAGCTGGGGATGTGGGAGGGAATGGGGAATGACTGCTAAATGAGTAAGGGGTTTCTTTTTGGGGTGATGAAAATGTTCTGGAATTATATACTGGTGCTGGTTACACAACACTGTAAATGGACTACAACTCACTGAATTATACACTTTAAAACTGTTAAAATGAGGACTTCCCTAGTGGCGCAGTGGTTAAGAATCCACGTGTCAATGCAGGGGACATGGGTTCAATCCCTGGTCCAGGTAGATCCCACATGTCGTGAAGTAACTAAGCCCATGTGCCACAACTGCTGAGCCTGTGCTCTAGAGCCCACATGCCACAACTGCTGAGCCCATGAGCTGCAACTACTGAAGCCGTGCACTCTAGGGCCTGCGTGCCACAACTACTGAGTCTGTGTGCTGCAACAAATGAAGCCCACACGCCTAGAGCCGGTGCTCCACAACAAGAGAAGCCACTGCAACGAGAAGCCCACGTACCTCACGAAGAGTAGCCCCCACTCACCGCAACTAGAGAAAGCCCGCACGCAGCAACGAAGACCCAATGCAACCAAAAATAAAAAATTAAAAAAAAATTTTAAATTGTTAAAATGATAAACTTTATGTTCTATGAATTTCACCTCAATTAAAATAAAAAGATAATCAGGAACCAAGTCTTTAAGAATGTGGATTTCACCCTAAAACCCATGGACACCATTACAGGATTTTTAAGTAAGCAATATGATTAGATCTGTATTTTAGGAAGATTAATCCTGCACAACATAGTGCTGTGAATGCCTAAACCTTAGTATATAAATTTAGCAACATCTGATTTGGGTGTTCAGAAGCTTATGCATAGTAATAAAATCCTGGTTTCTTGCTACATCTTGAGTAAGTATGTTTGCCAAATAACTTACCTGTAGATATAAATTCTATTTTACTTATTTAACAAATACTTATATAGTGCTTACTATGTGCCAAGCATTATTCCAAGTTCTTTAGAAATATTAACTCATCCAATCCTCATAACAAATATATGAATCTACTATCTCCACTTTATAGAAGAACAAACTGAGTGAAGAAAGGTTAAGTAACTTGCCTAAAATCACACAGCTATTAAGTAATGCGTGTTTTTGAAACTGGGTTTCTATTCACAAGTCAGATAAATAAGTGGGACTTTGATTTACTTCTTATTATCTCTACCACTTTTAATTTCTAAGAAAAACTTCATATTCTTCTATTTCAACTCTTCTGTTTATTTGTTCGCAATTCACTATGCACTAAATTATTTTTTCTGTGCAGAATTTACAGTGTTGATTCTATCCATTCTTGTGAAGTTTGATTGAAAAACATTCTCAAGAAAATTATTTTTTAGTTTTTATTTACTATATACTATAAACATGTTATTTATGTTTACTATAACAGAGTAGTAATTTGGTTAACTAATTACTTTCTGTTCTTCAACTACTTCATTACCCAGTTTTTTTTTTTAAGCAATGAGTTTTTTAAAGGAATTAAGTAGTAATTTTATCCAAAGCATGTTATTCAAGTATTATATATAAATTTCCATCCTGTACTCAATATTATAGGTCAAAATAAACTAAGAAAATGAAAAGTTCTTCAAAAATAATTTTAAAATTATAAAATTCAACTATATGTTTATATTTCCCATTCATTCACTCTACATTAGCCTAATAGTCTAGAGAGTATGACCTAACAATAAAAATGAAAAAGGAATATAGAAAAAAGTCTTGGAGGTCACAATACAATTTTATAAAAACTTACTCAAGTAAATTTTTGATTTACAGTGTTTCTAAAGTACTTATAACTGCCCATTATCTAGGCACTTATAAATTGAGCCTATAATGTTCACAAGTTATAAATTTATAACTTGTGAACATTAATTTATTATCATTAATTAGCATTTACAGTAGTATTTTTACAGTTAAGCACAAGAGAGTACTCACATGGGACAGAAAGCTCATATTGTTTTTACCTAATTTTTGCTTAACCTACAGAAATAATCAGAGTACAAATAAGTACATACCCCCTACCTACATACTCTTCAGCTCTATAACCCTCTGAAGACTAAAACTATTTTAAAAATAAAGTTTAAAGTTTTAAACTTCATTTTACAGTTATTAAGTACAGGGGCAAACTATATGCTCAGGTATACTTCGCACGTAAGTATTTTCCTATTAACAAATAGGAACTTCATATTAACTTCATTCTTCATTCCAGACTGAATTACAAAACCCTTTAAAACTCTGTGTTATCACTGTTTATTTACATACAATCTCTTTTACTAAACTATAAGCAATATGTGGCCAGGATATATGGGTGAATTCACTTTGAGTGAATGAATAATAATAATATTATTATTATAATATTACTATGTAATACTATAATAATATTATGACTAAGTAACCTTGCACATAAGCATAAAAAAATCATCTCTAAAAAACTACACTTGGCTACATTATAGAATATAGGAATATATAAGAGAATAAAAAATGCCTTATTAACTTTATGTCCTTTAAAAAACTAGTTTTCCTTTCTAGAAGGTTATGGTGGTTGAATAACAAAAGTTAAAGAGAAAAGAGTACACACTGTATACTGTAAATATAGTGTGTACTGCATAAATCCACTTAAACAAAATTCTGAAGAAAGGCAAAACTAATCTTTGGTAAGGAAAAACATCAGTTTTCCTGAGGGGCTGGAGTGGGCAGAATTTACTACAAAAGATCAAGAGGCAGCTTAACGGGATGACTGAAATGTTCTGTATCTTGTCTGTAGTGATTACACAAATGTATACACCTGTTAAAAACTCAAGGAACACTTGAAATGGGTGTACCTGGGTACCTCTATAAGGATGGTTTGTTTTTCTAAAAGAGAGGAAAGAAAGGATACAAGAACAGCAGAACCAACAAGCAAAATGTAGAGAGTACCATGAGAAAATGGAGACATGGGTAGAATGGGAAGATTGGGGGAAAAAAAGAGACAGACAATGGAAAGAAGAACCAAAGTAAATTAATAGGGCCCTATGCAAAATATCACTATTCGTATAGCATTTCATAGTTTTCAAAATCCTCTAACATTTATTTCAGTTATTCTTCCTCACAACTCTTAGGTAAGCAAGCCTGATGACAATGTCTCTGCTGAAGAAAAGGAATGCTTACACGATTTTCCACATGGTCTCAAGGCTTAACTAGAATTAAAACGCAAATTTTCTACTGCCTAACAGAATTTTCAGGAAGTTCAAAAACAAACACCAACCACGACAATAAATAGAACTAACTCCCAATGCTCTATGAGTACTGCTTTTTCTGTTACTCATCTCTTCTCAGGTTTAGTTACGCTCTGAAACATACCAGCAGAAATAGGGTGCAATGACTTCTATGCTTCCATAAAACTACTGCCAAAGAAATCAAGAGCCCCATGGCATCTTCCGTTTTTAAAGCAGTTCTCCTTAGGTGGTGGCTTGCCCTTCCTTTTCACTTTTGAGCACCATCAACAGTCAAAACAGAGGTGGTTCAACCAGCAGTGTGCTTCAGCAAAATCTTGATTTACATGCACCAAAGCCAGGAAATGATTTGCTAATTTTGAGTGCTAAAATATTCCTAAAAAGGGTTATCATCATAATCTTTACTGATTTTTTGTGTGGCTTATAGAATTTCCCTCCTTACTTTATGGGAACTGTTAAGCTAAAGAAATCTACACAAAGTACTCTTTATATACCATCTGAACAGTGGTGTAATCTTTTTAGGGCCTGAAGTGTAAATGCCAATTATCAAATGTTTGTATTGTAAGAAAGTTAAGTATAAACTCAAAACTCTGGGGTAAAATAGTCAAGTTTCAAATACCAGCCTCCTTCACTAGCTATGTAACCTTAAGAAAATCAGTGAATCCCTCTGTACCTCAGTTTCCTCGTTTATGAAACAGGGATACTGATACTATCTCACAGGACTTTTCTGAGGATTAAACGTGGAAAATATCTGTAAAATGCTGGTACACACAAATTGCTCAAAAAATGACTTCAATTATTACTAACACTGAATTTATTATTCTTTATTCTCTTTACCAACACTTTCTTTTGACATGTCCTACAAAGACTGCTTTACATAGATTTTTTAAAACTAAAACTAAATTTATAAAGATAAGAGTAATCAACTTGGCTCACTATTTATTAGTAACTTTTCTGTTCTTGTCTCACCTTCAAAACCAACTACCAAATTTACTAAAGGACTAATAATAACATTTCTGAATGGGAAAGAAATGATAAGGATTCATGGCTAGCCAGCAGTAATAATCAGTACCTACTTATCAAATAAATATTAAAAATAAAAGCAAGAGAAAAAATCTATTTTTAAGTTATTAAGAATAAATAAAAGTAACTGAAAAATCTCATGTATCACATCTTTAGTTGAAACCATCAAATATATAGATCCTTCATCACAACATCAGGTTTTATTTACATTTGGAAGCTGAAATCATTACCTGTAGTTAATCCATAGACTATTTCTACCTTTTCATTCAAATACATGTTTATAATTAGTGTATATACCTCATTAGTTTTTTAACCTTGATTTTTATTAAGGCAACAGGAAATAAAAGACGTGACTCTCTTTCATGTAACTTGGAATAAAATCTTAGCAACAAGAAAAGAGCGTAAGATAATAAGCAACATATCTATTGAAGAAAGTCTTTTACTTCTCATAAAGTTAGCAGAATTATCCTGTCACTACATAATCAGGCCCAATTGGTATCTCAGATTAATTTGATCTTTATTTTTTTCTAATTACCTGTTATTCTTAATAGAAAATAATCCGATGGGTCAACTTTTTCTAATAAAAAGTGGTTATTTTTATATATAACATTGACCACAATAAGAAATGTTTATCTGTACTACCATTTTCAAGTTTTAGGGGACTCCTGGAATAAATACAGTAGAGTCAAGAATGAATCAAGAGCAGACCAAGGACCATCTGATTAAATATGAATTTCTATCATCTTATTGTAACAAGCAATAGAATTCCAGTATTGAATAAAAATAAAAATTAAAAAAGCAGAGTTTAGGAAGAGACACAAAAACAAATGATAGGAAATCAGAGAGAGATGGATCCTAGAAACAAAAAGTTGGCAGGAACTAGGTATGATTCTGTCATATGTTTGAAATTCATTTCCATAATTATTTCCTCAATAATATTTTTAGTTTATTAAGTATGGAGCAATAGAGAATACTAGATACTAAACAAGAAAAGAATCCAATAGATTACTTTTAATGTTAAATACTTTCAAAAAGTCCTTTCCAGTAAGATATCTTCATACATTTCATCATGTTAAGAGTTAATGGCCTGGGGCTTCCCTGGTGGCGCAGTGGTTGAGAATCTGCCTGCCAATGCGGGGGACACGGGATCGAGCCCTGGTCTGGGAAGATCCCACATGCTGCGGAGCAACTGGGCCTGTGAGCCACAACTACTGTGCCTGAGTGTCTGGAGCCTGTGCTCCACAACAAGAGAGGCCGCGACAGTGAGAGGCCCGCGCACCGCGATGAAGAGGGGCCCCCACTCGCCGCAACTAGAGAAAGCCCGAGTACAGCAACGAAGACCCAACGCAGCCAAAAATAAATAAATAAATAAAATAAATTTATGGAAAAAAAAAAGAGTTAATGGCCTACCTTACGAACACAGGCCCTAGGAAACAAATAAATCAGGCTTAATGGTAATTCAGATATATTCCATAAAATCAGTAAAAACACTTACTATTTTTAGGATTTTCATTTTTGAACTATAAAGTAAAATTATGCATGGTACAATATCAAACAGATTGAGAGTAGTTAAAAAAAAAAGGTTATTTTCCCCTTACTCAATGTAATATTTCATATTTTCTTTTAATTTGATCCATATGTAATTTAACTCACTTTTAAAAGCATTTAAAAATTTTAATCCATTGTTTTTATTACTTTACTTCTTCCAATTTGCTTATATTATTTTTCCTGTTTTATCTGATTTTTCTACCATCTTATCTTACATCTCTATAGGTACTTCTAGAATGACCTCTTATTATTTGCTTATTTAGTTTAATTTTTAATCTCAGTTTTTATATAGCAAACTATATATGCCAAAATCAACATTTTTTAATACAGAAAGTGTAAGAAATGGCACCTTTTTTTTCCTGTAGTTGAACATTTTTTCCAGGTCCTCCAAAGAAGAACCCTAGCCTTAAAGTCTGAACACTGTAAGTGTAAACCATTTTATTTTTTTAAAAATATATACAAACTACCTTCTTTAAAGAGGTACGGAAAATGCAAAAATAGAATCAAAAAGTAAAAATCTGTAGTGTATACTTTTGTCCAGGATTTTTTTCTATGCAAGCTATTTTTAATATAATTGCAACAATATCTTTTATTTACTTATTAGGAGTTTCACATGTAATTATGGGGTCACCAGAAACATTATTTTAATGGCTACATATCATTACATTAAATAGCTAGACTCTTTTCCCATTGTCAGGCAATCACCAAATTACATAAAACGGTATTAGCAGAACTATGCAGGGTGACGGATGTTAACTAGACTTATTACGGTGATCACTTCCCAATATATATAAGTATCAAATCACTGTTGTGAATTTGAAACTAACATAATGTAATATGTCAACTATATCTCAAGTAAAAAATAAGAAACTAATTTCCTATTCTTTTTTTGTGTGTGTGTGCGGTACGCGGGCCTCTCACTGCTGCGGCCTCTCCCGTCGTGGAGCACAGGCTCCGGACGCGCAGGCCCAGCAGCCACGACTCATGGGCCCAGCCGCTCCGCGGCATGCGGGATCCCCCGGACTGGGGCACGAACCTGCGCCCCCTGCACCAGCAGACGGACTCCCAACCACTGCGCCACCAGGGAAGCCCTAATTTCCTATTCTTGAAAAGGGGGAGAGGGAGTAGAAGGACCAGCATTGATATGAAAGATAAATGCAAACTGAATAGTAAAGAGATTTTAAATCTATTTTTGAAGCTAAATACCCAACTGTAGGTTTTCCAACCTTGTCTTCCTTAAAAAAAAAAAAAAAAAACAACTTTTAATTTGTAAAACCTATGTTCTCTAAAAAATTTAACAAATTGTATGATAATAATTAAATTCCCTTCACACTGGGCTGAGTTTTTTAGTTATTAGATAGAAATCTAGACTACTGGACTTCCCTGGTGGCACAGTAGTTAAGAATCTGCCTGCCAATGCAGGGGACACGGGTTCGATCCCTGGTCGGGGAAGATCCCACATGCCACGGAACAACTAAGCCTGTGTGCCACAACTGCTGAGCCTGTGTGCCTAGAGTTCGTGCTCCACAACAAGAGAAGCCACCGCAATGAGAAGCCCGCACACCACAATGAAGTGTAGCCCCCACTTGCCACAACTAGAGAAAGCCTGCACGCAGCAACGAAGACCCAACGCGGTGGCGGCGGGGGGGGGGATTAAACCATTAAAAAATAGTTTGTTAAAAAAAAGGAAAAAAGAAACAGACTATTGATGTAAAGCATACATACATAAATATTACTAGACAATACTTCATATTATATATCGTAGGGAGTCAGTACAGTATGGTACTTAAGATAACAGATTCTGAAGTGAGACTACCTGAGCTGGAATCTTGGCTCTACAACTTACCAGCTGTGTGACTCTAGGTAAGTTACTGAAACTCCCTATGCCTCCTTAGCTTCCTCATCTGTGAAATGGGGTAATAGTAACAATCTCAAACAGCTGTTATGAGAATTCAGTGAGTTCATATTTGTAAAGTTCCTGGCACATAGTAGGAACTATATAGATGGCTGTTTAAATTTTTAAAATTTTAAATTTAATTTTTCAAATTTAGCTAACATTTATAGAGCTTACTATACACCAGGTTAAATGCTTTACACGAATTTGCCTCAAATAATCTTAACAACACCTCTGATGAAGATATTATTGCCCCCATTTAAAACAGAGAAAATTGAAGCACAGAAAGATTAAATGACTAAGCTGAGGTCACACACAAACATCAAACAAGGATTTGAACCCAAGTCTGACCACATAACCTACAAACTTAGCACAGATTGCTCTTATACACTAGGAGCAGTAGCCTCCTGCTGTACAATATCTTGCTGAAATAAGAATTTTTTGTATTTCCTGGAATACAGTATTTTAAAAAGTAATATAAAAAATATCAATATGATACAAAAGTATTTATACATGAAATGATTATGATGTCTGGTATTTGCTTTAAAATAATACAGCTTGGGAGGAGGAGAGAGGATTAAAAAAACAAGAGTAGACATACTTTGATAGCTATTAAAGTTTGGTGATGGGTACCACCAAACCCATAAATAAATAAATAAACCCATAAATAAACAAAATGATGTGTTCATCATTTTATTCTCTCCACTTCTGTGTATTCTTTAAAATGTCCATAATAAAAGGTTGAAAATAGAAATAGGGTACATAGATTAAATCCTTTCATCACACAAGCAAACAACTTTCTTATGATACCTTGTATCAAAGATATGAGAACATGACATACTTGATACTTATACATTTTACAACTTATATATAATCAATAAAGGGTGGTATTACTTTAAATAATTGAGTATCCTCTCAACCAAAATGAAAAATTAGTGAAAGTATTTTGGCATAAACATGTAAATATACATACTAGATTGTTGCCTACATTTCCATCAACTTGTTAAAAATATTTGCTTAAATAATTAACACTAGTTTTTTTTTTCTTATCCTTCTCCTGCCTGATAATCTCTATGATTATAACACTCTGGTTTGCTGCCCAGAAAATGGATGAGTTTTTGTACAGACAAATATAACTCCACAACATGGTCACAAATTGAACAATACAAATAGAAACAACAAATCTACTTCACTAAGAAACACTTCTAAAAATTCCTTGCCTCAAAGTGTAGTTGATTTTCATACTAATATATACCATACGTATATATATACCTATGGACTTTTTGTAAGTATAAATATAATCAATAATTAATCTGAGAACTTTTATATGCTTTAAATTATAGTTAAAACAATTTAGCTGATACTAAAGGAAAAAAAATTTATTAAGCCAGACACTATACTAGGCATTTTCATACACATTAGCTCACTAAATTTAAGAGATTATATACATCTTTATAAAAGAACATTAAAGTTTAGAGAGGTAAAATCAGTTGCCCAAGGTCACAGAGCTAAAGGTCACAAGTAGCTAAATTGGTATTCAAATTTAAGCTTAATTACAAAACCCACTTTTTCCCTTGACACCTACACTCAAGTCGAACTTAAATATTTAGGGCCTTTTTTAAGTGGACCATAAAATGCTTATGTTACTGGTTACATATATATTTTACAGTGGCAGCCTGGCTTTGGGTAAAGAGCACCAACTACAACACAAAAGCACTGTTTGTTTCTACTACCGTATGATTTTTTCCCCCCAAGTCTCTTAATTTCAGCCTCAGGTTACTCATCTTTATAATAGGAAAATTAATATCCTTGCTGTCCAGTTCCCAGGATTACATGATTCAAAAATGACATACGTGAAATCACTTCAAAAACTGCAAAAACAAGTAGTCCTTTTTTTTGTCTTAAAATGCTAAAAACAACACAGAATAATGTTTTCTAAAGTAATCGTCAGCTGTTTAAATTATGCTACACATTCTAACATTTCCAGAACTTTCTAAAACCCTTTTTTCTAAGCATAGCTCAATCATCATCTCTATTACTTGGCTTTCCTTATCCTTAAAAATGATGCAAGAGTAATGACATCAATGCTTCTGTAATAAATAATTAATATGCCATTCTGAAATGCTCAGCATATGAAAGTTCTAAATTCTGACTTTCCAAACTAAATATGTGTTTGGTGTCACTCTTTTAGTTATGTTCATGATCTTAATGTTTGAGCCTTTTCATATTCAGTTTGTTTTGTAAAAAACTAGAATCAAGATATGGAATTCTACAGTAGAATACCCAACACATAATTTTTAATAGTTTTGTGGGGTTTTTTCCCAAGGCTTCTCGAAACAGATAAAATAGCTAACAAGGACATCAAACACAGTAACAAAATCCACTAAAACATTCAGCTGCTCTAAAAGAAGGATCAGGCTCTTTAGGAGAAAACTAGATTGTATGAGTTTGCAAAGTTTAACACTTTCTCATTTAAACTCCATTTCAGAGAAAGCCTTTGCATACTCACACAATATGCTTTAAAATGGCACTTTGCTGACCTTCCAATAGTCCAGCTCTATGAAAATTCTGTGATGGGTGTAACTTCAGAGAATCTGAAAAACACAAAAAGCATTAAGTACTTTTTATGCTGAATGACTTAAAAAAAAAAAAGCCAAGGATAGCATACATCTCTTATATAATTGTCACGTAATTTTAAGAGCTGAAGTCCCTATTTGTGAATATATTCTCGCAAAAGAAGGCTGAATTGCCTCTACACTGGTCTCTATACTAAACTTAGATTTTCATAAAGCATTTGTTTCATGGAAAATTATCTGATGATTACTGCACAAACGGTGTTAATGTCTTGACTATTCTTAGCACCCAACTGTACCACATTAGCCCTTCTCTAAGAATCACCTCTAGATATCGTCTCTTCCTTTCTGACACTCAAAACTACAATATTTCCAAACTATTTCAGGATGGTGACTGCCAACTAAAGTCATCAGAGCAACAGACAATGGCTACAGTTACTAAGTAGGACTCTGTGTACAAACTCAATCGTCAGTCTATAAAGTCCAGCACCTTCCAGAGAAAACCACCTCACTCTGATTCACTTCAACGATTTTAAATACATGAATGTGAAGCTGAAGACCCCCTTTTTGCAGGGGGTGGAATCAGCGGATGGATACATCAAATCAAAAACCGAAGAAACCCTGAATTTCTCAGGAAGGAGGTTCACAATGGCACACAATGTTTTTTTTAACATGGTAAAATAGCCCAGTTATGTCTTTTGCCCCCTCCCAGTGATTTAAAAAGTGACTAAGTGCAGTGGGAGCATTTTGGTTTGATGGCCCTTGCACAAGGAACCTGTTCTAACACATTCTTGTGGTGTCCAGTATAGGAATTTAACCCCAGTAGCGATCAGCTCAAGTGTTAATATTTTATATCCCGGGAATCCCCTTCAGGCCTTAGCCAAAAGAGTTTTAAAACGGGAAACTGTGTCCGATGCCCCCTCCCTGCAAGGAGCCCTGGAACGGCAACGAAAGAGAAAATTCTCAAAGGGCAGCAACTGTGCCTGAGCCGGTACCCCTGGGACAGGAGAGGAATAAAACTAATTCAGGGAGAGCACCTCTCTCTTTGTAAAACAGAGGCAGAAGTAAGTAGTTAGAATGCCACAGAAGTGCAAAGAGAGGAAAAAACAAAGAAAGAAAAGGAAAGAAAATTCGGGCTCTTTCCAGACATAAGATGACGAGGAAAGAAGGACGCCTGGTCGAGGGGGGCCGTCCCAACAAGGGGAGGGAGTGGACTAGGCCGGAGAAAGAGGGGGGCAGAACGACGGCGCACAAACAACCTGGAGAGGGAGAAAAATGGTGACCCTGAACCCAGAACCCGCTCCAGGCTATGCCACCCGTTTGGGGGCAACTTTGCCGGGGACGATGGTCCTGGTAAGAGGAGCCGCAGCAGCCGGATCGCGGCGGCCCCAGCGCAGGGCCCAGTCCGGGGTGATCCCCGAGCCGGGGAGGCCAGGGCCGGCCGCTCGAGGAGGGTGGCGGGGCCCGACCGCCGAGGAGCGCTCAGAGCCACCGGGTCCGCAGAGACCCGGGGGCCGACGGCATTTGGGCCCCGTGCGGCCGGCGGCTCCGCGGGGGAGGGGCCGCCACTCCTCCCTGGCCCCTTCCACCAACCCCCGACCTCCTCGGCCTCTCCCCACCCCCCAAGACAAGCCATCCCGGCAGGGGCTCGGCAGCCGCCCCCGACCGGGACCCCTCCGGCTCCGCGGCGCTGGGCCTCCCCGCCCCCACGCCCCAGCCCCCAGCCTGACTCACCTCGCGAGTACAGGGACTTGGGCGACTCCAGGTCTAGGTCCGCGCTGAGCAATGAGATGAAGTCCGAGGGCATCGCAGCTCGACCCAGCCCGGCCCGAGGGCAGCGGGAGGGGGGGAGCGGCGGTGGCGGCGGCACCTCCTCTCCGGGACCGCGGGCACCGAACCGGGGGCGGCAGGCGAGGGCGGCTGCCGCTGCCTCCTCCTCGAGGGCAGTGACTTCCACTGAGCCGAGGACCGAGGAAACGGCGTCGGGGTGGAGGGGAAACTCCACGGAGACTAATTTTCGGCGAGCCAGGAGGGGGGTTCAGGGCGGGGAAAGGGAGGGGGAGAGCCAACGGGTCCGTTTCGTGCTTCTCCTCAGCGAAAACTGACGGTCGCTGCCGCCACCGCCGCCGCCGCCGCCGCTGACAGGAATCTGAGCCCCGCCTCCCGCGGGGCACTGCGCAGGCGCGGAGGGGGGGCGCCCCAGAGCGGGGAAGAGCCCGGGCGACGCCGGAGGGCGGAGCGGCGCACCACGGAACAGCATCAACAAGGGCTTCGCTTCCTGCGAACAGCGGCCTGGGGCTGCTGTTCCCGAGCTGAGAAAAGTCCCCGCCGGCAGGGAGGGAGGGAGGCTGGGAGGTGTCCGCGCCTGGGGCCCCGGGGAGGGAAAAGGTATTTGCACCGACCTGGTGGCGGCGAGCCGAAGGCGGCCAGCCCAGCGCCGAGCTGAGCGTAAGAGGAGATAGAGCTGGGGAGGGGGGGAGCCGAGGCGTCTGCGAGAAGAGGGGAAAGACCCCAGAGTCGGAACGTCCTGGGTGGGCAGGCTTGGGGTCTCGCAGGGGAATAGAGTGTCGACGCTTGCACAGTCACCACCCCTTTGGGGTTTGCAGAGCGATGTCTGAATTGAGTTGGTCAAAAGGCTGTCAAACTCATTTCTTAATTAGGAAATGACGGACCATATCCTGAAGACCTCGCGTTATTGGTTGTTTTTTCATTAAAGTACCCTTTCCCCTTCCCCTTTTTTCTCTCCCCCCTCCCCCAACCTTTAGGGGCTGAAAGAAAAAATGTTTTTTTAAGTCTTTCTGATTGTGCTGGGATGGCCGGGTTTATTCGGTGTGGGAGATAAAAGTCGATTTAAAAATTGAATCATATTAATCCACGTGACTGTTGTAGAGGAAAAAAGCAAACTTAAAAACCATTCTTCCAAACGGTTTTCATTTTTTTACCTTTGGACTAGGCAAGGATGGGGGAAGAACACATTTGAGTTTTTGCTATTCTGTTCATGGCGGCCAAAAGTTTCCGTTGCAAAAACTGAAAATCTTCACCTACACCGCAGACCGTTTCCTGACTCTAATAGACTTATGAGAAATTTTTAATCAAGTTATTAAAATATCAATTGGAGTGCAGGGTATGCTACTTGGGAATTTTAATCTTGTGTAGAATATTGATGCCAGCGGTCACTGGGGCAACATTTTTAAGCTATTTGAGTTGGTTTAGTTTCTCTTATCTACAAAGATAGTTACAAAGTTTAAAAATTAGTGTTATGCATACATATGTATACACATACACAGTTTATAGAGACTTTCCCCTAGGAATTTGAGCAGTTCATCTGGACTTGGAGTGGCGGGGATGGGGGAGAAGCTCTCAGCAAAGGAGGCCCTTGTGCAGATGTCTCTGGGGTGGGTCCCTCTGCAAAGCTTTACCCGCAGACCTAGAATTTAAACTTGTGTCATCAGAGTCTACCTATCTTTCCATCTGAACATCTGAGTCAGGTTGCCCAATTGTCTTTACTGCATTCTGTGTAGTAATCAACCCTGTGAACATTTTCTTCCTGTCAGAGGTAAGAAAGCTTTTCAGACCCACCCCAAGATGGCAAAGCAGAACAAGAAACTGTCCTCAAGTCTACATCACCACTGTACCCTGTTGTAACAAGTCCCAACGGAAGTCCCTTCAAAACTGGTCCGAGTCCCACTCATTTAAGAGAGGAAGATTCAAACCCCACATTGCCCAACGGGCTAAGGCCTAGGCCAAAGCTTTTGAATCTGAGTAGGTGTAAACACCTGTTGGAGACCTCCCCCCTCCATTAGTCAATATATAATGTGAGGAGAGGAAAGTGCAATGCACCAGGCAAAACCCCAACACAAAAAAAAAAAAAAAAAATGGGGTGAGTCACTCTGAGTGTATCCCTCTTCCCCAGACCTATGTAATCATTCAACAAACTTAGGGTATAGGAAATCCCCATTGCTGTTCTGACTCTAATTAACAAGTCAAGAATTGGCAAGGCCTCTTCCTTCCCCTTTCCCTCAACACTTCTCTGCCCTTTTGTGATTTTCTTTTTCCCCAGGACTGATGCTTTGTTGTTTATGTTAATCAGATTTCCCCTGATTAAGTAAGAGCAAAGTGAATAGGGGTCTCCCAAAGAGTGACTTGACCTAGACTGTGAATTCCAGGGATTCTTTAAGCTCAGGGCCCACTCCATCAAGCCCTGCATCAAGCAGTGATTATATCTAAATGAATATTTGAAAATTCAATGGTTAACTCCACCTCCCATCCTTTTACAGATATACATTTTTTGGAAAAAGTGCTTAAATGGATAGTTTTCATGGTCTTGCTTCGCAATAGCATAGAGACCCAGATTTTCAGTTTGTACTTAAATTTTCAGTGACTGAAAACACACATAAATTCATTAGTAAACAGTGTTTGCTCTGCTCTGATCACAAAATACAATATGATCTTCCTGATATTCAGGGTTACCAAAAATAACTATCTGATCATTGTGTCTTTAGTAAATTACACGCTACCTCAAGTTCCAATGATACTTCCTTCTCTGGTCATAAATATCTCATCTGCTCTCCCTTCTATATGATATTAGAAATAATTTTATTTTATATTTTAAAAACCACCCTATCACCAAATCGTATACCTTCATAAAACTTTATGCACAACGAAAAGTAAAACTTTAAGCATATAAACTTTGGAAATTTCCTCTCACTGAAAATTACAATAGAGTCATGGAACAAAGCATAAAGCAGATTTAGTAGTTTGTAGAATTTCTTTACGTTACTTCCCAATTGTTGTATCACATTCCGTAGTTATTTTATTAAAAAGTCACAAGAAGCCCAGATTCAACTACAAGGTTGTGTAAATTATGCAATAGAGTGGCAGTTCTTATATTGATGGTATGTTCTTTAACCCCTCCTGGACCTGTTTAGGCCCTTAGTGAATTGTGTAGCTGGATCTGCTCTCAATGAAAGAGGTTCAAATATCAACCACTGAAAAGGAATTAAACAAACTCATACAGAACAGAGGAATGTGTTGTCACAAGATCTACAGAATCTTCATCATTGTAATACAATTAAGGCTGTTAAAATAATTTTAGTCACATGTACATTGTAGAGAACCTGCTAAACAAACACAAAACCTGAAAGGAAAATTTCTAGAGAGATTCGAGTCACAGACCAAAAAAACGTTTAGACCACAAATTATCTTTGCCCCACCTTGGGAACACTCCTTAATAATGGAGAATTGGAACTTCCCTGGTGGTGCAGTGGTTAAGAATCCACCTGCCAATGCAGGGGATACGGGTTCGATCCCTGGTCTGGGAAGATCCCACATGCCGTGGAGCAACTAAGCCCATGTGCCACAACTACTGAGCCTGCGCTCTAGAGCCCGCAGGCCACAACTCCTGAGTCCACAAGCCACAACTACTGAAGCCTACGTGCCTAGAGCCTCTGCTCCGCAACAAGAGAAGCCCCCGCAATGAGAAGCCTGCACACCGCAACAAAGAGCAGCCCCTGCTCACTGCAACTAGAGAAAGGCTGTGCGCAGCAATGAAAACCCAACACAGCCAAAAATAAATAAATAAATTTTTAAAATGGAGAATTGATAGTGGTGGGAAATAGCAGTGACTAAATTTGTGCTGAAATTGTAAACAAATTCTTATTTGATTGTGTCTATGTGTCAATTTTCACCCTTAGAACGTGTTCTAGCAAATATTTCTGAAGACAAAATTTGTTTCCATAGTTTTGCCATTGAGTTAAGAATATTCTCACCTCTTACATCTTTCAAAGTGCCCAAATCTGATAATCAAGCATCTAATTCACTTTGATGAAGTACTTTGGCACTTTATGAGTTGGTTGGTCTGAGACGTAGTTTTCATTTGAAGTCTCATGGAAACAAAAGTCTCTCAAGATCTAGAATGATTGCAAGTCCTGAGATACAGTGCAATCAGTTTGAATCCAGCAGACTTAGCAGTGGGAAAGGAGGTAAATGCCAGAGGGATTCAAAGGGTGGATTAGGGAGGAGAAATTTTAATGGGAAAATAGAAACCCCTGAGTGAATTAAACCAAGAAAGGAAGACATCTCTAGGTCATCTCATCCCAACAGTAGGCGGGTTAGACTTATGCAAACTGCACAAGTTCTTATTCACACTGGTCTTGATACCACCACCTATGTTTGCTATGGTGCTCTTTCCACATCTAATTATAATATATATTGAGTCTAGTAGCCCTACCTCAGCTGTAATATTAGTTTGACCAAGAGTACAAATTAGAAGTGGTTTTACAATTTGCCATTACCCTCTCTCAATTCATGGAGTTTTAACCTGAGGTCCATGTCCTTCAAGACATCTGTGATCTCCCTAAACTTGTATACAAATTTTTGCAACTGTGTACCTACATACATCTCTTTCTTTGGGATGAAAGTCTTTAACATTCATAAGGTTTCTTAAAAAGAAATCCATAACCTGGAAAAGATGAAAAACCATTCCTCCATATTAATTAAATCCATTCTTCCCTCTTTCCACAAATGGGCTCCTGGAACTATGCTAGATACAGGAAACATGAAGATTTTTACAGAGACGAATATGAGAAGTTTACTCTCAGCCTGATGAGGGAGATGACCTGTAAGTAAACAAACTTGCGTTGTGACAGGTGCTAAGCCAGAGTTCTGTACAGGTATCTAGAAATAAATTGTCCTTTTGCTTTCTTAGCTGATAGAGGGGAAAAGGAAGGAATGTCACCTAACACATCACTCTTTCTCCTCTGCCTGCTATACCCCACAGCTGATATCTCTTTACTCCAACCCCAATTTCCTAAAGTGGTTAAAAGAGGCTAGATAATTGCAGGGCAAAGTTCTAACATACAAATGTTTACATTGTGATGCATCACAGCTATTATGTGTTGATACAAATATTCCAAGAAATACCTGGGCTTCATTGGACTTTGTCAGTAGATGGTCAAAGAAGCAGAGTGTCTTTTTTTTTCAGCTTTTCTGAGGATTATGGCTAAATACTTAGGTTAAGTATGCAATGATAAAATAGTTGAATTGGTAATCCACAACTAAGCTCCAGAATTGAAGGGCTAAGTTGAAGTTATTGGATAAACTAGACTGACTTTAGAAATAATATATTCCACCTAAGAAACATTTGTTTCAGCCGAATAGAGAAATGTGGACTGCTCCAGACATGGGAAGCGACACACAAGGGATCTACCCACAGGTGTTAGAATCTAATTATAAAATATGAGGCTTAGAGAGAATATTCATTTATTTATTCATGCAGTTTCTCTACCTGTAAAAATCCTACTTATCCTTCAAAGTCCAGCTCAGATATTAGTTCACCTGTGAATTCATCCTGAACCCTTCCAAGCAATATTAATTTTTCTCCCCTCTGGGTTCCCATAGCATTTTGTTCAAACTGTTAGTATAGCAATTATCACAGTGAATTACATTTCATGGATCCCTCTCTAATATATTGTGAACACTGGTTGTACAGTCTCTAAGAAGATCAAAATAAATAAAACACATCCTTGCCCTAAATAACTTATAACTGATTGTGAGCACATAATTTAGCACCAAGACAGAATGAAACAAACTCTCTAATAAGCCATTTGTAGATATTTTAATAGGAATTTGACACTGGGTACAGAGATGGATAGAATGAAAGGAGAAACTAAGAAAGTAAGAAAAGGGGGCTTCCCTGGTGGCACAGTGGTTGACAGTTCGCCTGCCGATGCAGGGGACACGGGTTCGTGCCCTGGTCTGGGAAGATCCCACATGCCGCGGAGCGGCTGGGCCCATGAGCCATGGCCGCTGAGCCTGCACGTCCGGAGCCTGTGCTCCACAACGGGAGAGGCCACAACAATGAGAGGCCCGCGTACCGTAAAAAAAAAAAAAAAAAAAAAAAAAGTAAAAAAAGGGCAGAGGTGAAAGGCCTTTGAACATTATGCCAAGGATTTTGTTCTTCATCCTATAGGCACTGGGGGGCCACTGAAGGTTTCTGAGGAGGGAAATGACCTGCCCGGAGCTCTATTTTAAGTAAATAACAGAGGCAGCAGTGTGGAGAGCAAATTGGCATCTGAGAGCCTGGAAAGAGAACCCAGGCAAGAGTGAATGAGGCCCCAAAGAGAAGAGTCTGAAAAAAATGGAAAGAAGGCGTTGTGTAGTATATATCGTGAAAGTAGAATTAGAGGAACTCAAAACTGCTTAAATGTTGAGTGAGGGAGAGAGAAATTCTGAGAATATTCAAGAAAAGGAGATAATGGGACAAAGGTCTGAAATATCCACCAATAGTTTCTTCATCGTCGGAGTCCAATAAATTAACCTATCAAAAAAATATTTAACAGAGAGGCAAACACCACTAAACATGAATTACCCCAAGAGACTTTATACTTAGTTATCTAGAGCAGCAAAAACTCTAACCAGAAAAGAAATTATCCTAGATTTACTTCTTACCAGTAGGAAATCCAAGTAAACACAACTTGCTGAAACTCAGTAAAAGAGTAAACTGATAAGAAACAAATCTACATGAGCTTGCATTCCCAATTTTCACTCTAAACATACTTCAGCATTAACATTTAAGCCTTTAAATGCTTGCTTTCAGAGTAACTGCATGTGGAAGAATTTCAAGAATCCTAAAGGCCAACAATTCTTCCGAAAAAAAGAAAAAAAAAGGCTTGTGGAAATAAAAAGCAGCCATGATGTCTTTAAAGAGGATCAGTTTGCAAACCTTCCATTCACGGAAGACTTGGGTAATAATGGACCTAAGGTTTACTCTGTAAGGTCTAGACCAAAAGCATTTAAAAGCCAGGTAAAAAACAGGCTAAGGGAACTCTGAACTTAGCCCTGATTGTCTGAACTGGAGCCATAAGGAACAAATAGATCATCTGCCCTTTATAGTTATTAAATAAGTATCTTTTTGGGGTGCAAGAGATATGAAAAGGGGGGAAATTCAGGAAGAGAAAAACAGAGAGAAAAACCCATGGAGGACTGATCTAGTAGATTTCCCTCCAGAGCGAAAGAGGAAGATGTAACCTGTATCACTGCTCTTGAGCAGGTTCACCCTAAGCCCCAAATCTGACTTTCTCTGCAGAGTTGGGGACCACCTTTAGAGTTCTCATTGCTTCTAGATAGACTTGGTATTTTCCCTGCAGTGTTCACATACCTCAGTGGTCAAAACCTACCCAAGGAGCATGTAATCGCATGATCCAAGGAAATATCTGACAGATCTGTATTGCTCATGGATGCACACACCTGTTTATGATAAGTCTATCAGAGGCTATTTGATGAAGTGGCCAGTGAACTGACTCGGAACCAGGAGTCCTCTAAGTTCTAGTTCTAAGCACACACTAAGCAGAGGATGTGCACTTCTGGAATGCCCAGCAGGCAGTCACACTTCTCCTGAGTAGTGTGACTTTCCTCCAGGGAGGAGTTTTGGCTTTCCCTCTGGACTTAATCCTGGGTGGGGTAAGGCTGGAGCGGCTGGCAACACCTCACCACAAAGAGGAAAGAGCCTGTCTGAAGTGGAGGGAGCAGAAGCAGCATTGCCAAGAGGTGGAGAGAGAGGAAAAACAGAACCTGAAAAAGTCATTTGAGTCTCTGGAGGAAGCCACGCCTGACTTCAATGATCTGAATTGATAAATTCCTTTTTTTTTTTTTTTTTCTTAAGAGGTTTGGGATTGGGTTTTCTGTCGCTTCAAAGTGAGAAAGTCTTAACTTGATACAATCTGCCCAAGTTTATGGAACTTTTCTTGGGTCTTTGTCTCCTCGCTGTGAAATAAGTGGGTTAGATTATTTATCAGGCAGGCATTGTGTTTGGATGCTAGTAACACACACCAGTGGCTCACAGGTTTTATTTTTCTCGTGCAAGGAGTCTGGATTAGGCAATCCAGGGCTAGTCTTGAAGTCCCACGATGCCATCAGGCACACAGGCCTTCTCCTCTGCTAGGGTTTGAGATTCGGGCCCTTGTTCTCATGTTTGCAAGATGGCTGTCACCTCCAGGCATCCTGTCTGCATTCTAGGCGAGAGGAAAATGGAAGGGTAAAGGGCAAAAGGAACAACTCTGGTCCCTGGACCACCCACACGGTGGGTTCTACTTACATGTCACTGGGCAGGATTGTGTCACGTGGTCATCCCAGCTAAAAGAAGGCTGGGAAATGTGTAGGTACATTAGATGGCTACGCTGATGCTCTCTGAACACAATTGGGGGTCAGGTGGCAAGGAAGAGGGGGAAAACAGACGTTGGGTAGACATTTACAGACAATTACAGCGCCTGAGGCAGACTGCATAATAGCAAAGGTAACCTCCCTCTCTGAAATTGTGTAATTCTAATCTTCTTTCTACTTCGTATTACCTAATCCTTTCTTTTTTCTTTTATCTTTTTTCACCGTGCCATGCGGCTTGTGGGATCTTAGTTCCCTGACAAGAGATTGAACCCGCACCTTGGGCAGTGAAAGCGCAGAGTCCTAACCACTGGACCGCCAGGGAATTCCCTCTAATCCTTTCTTAATGCAAAAGAGCTAAATATTTTGCATAAAGGGAGCACATTTTAAAAATCTCAAATTTTGGAGAAGTAGCAGTACATCTCATAAATGAAAAGACCGTAGGTTCACGTGAGATATCAGATTTTTAGTCAAAAACCCTTCACATTTATTTTCTCTTCTGTGAAACTTCCTTCAACTTTTAAATTTCAATCTTCAGGAAGCCTATTCCCACCCATCTCAACTATTCTGATGTCTTCTTTAATTGAACTAAGTTCTCTGATTTTTCCTTCATAGTTTCCAGTACTTCTCAAATGATTTAGAGCCTCATCTTTTACCTCTCCAACTAAATTGTTAACTCGTAAAGAACAGAGCCCAACACTTAGCACAATGCAGTGTTTGTAGAGAGCAATCAATAATGGCTGAATGGGGCTTCCCTGGTGGCACAGTGGTTGAGAGTCCACCTGCCAATGCAGGGGACACGGGTTCATGCCCCGGTCCGGGAAGATCCCACATGCCGCGGAGCGGCTGGGCCCGTGAGCCATGGCCGCTGAGCCTGCGTGTCCGGAACCTGTGCTCCGCAACAGGAGAGGCCACAACAGTGAGAGGCCCGTGTACTGCAAAAAAATAATAATAATAATAATGGCTGAATGAATGAATAATTGAAATCTGAATTTCTATGTCTTTTCTCTCCTCAGAACTCCTGTCCTCGATGCATGCTTGTTAACTGACTGCATCTCAGGGTCATTACCAAGGAAATTTGTATCCTAGGAAGCCAGCTTTAGAAAGCTTTTGATTTTCTACCTTTAAATCCTCTCCAGCATTGTACATTCAGGTCAGCCTCAGGAATCAGCACCCTAATCACCTCCCTTCACCTAAGTGTTTCACCTAGACCCTTACTTTTTTTTTTTTTTTTTTTTTTTGCCACATGGCTTGCAGGATCTTAGTTCCCTGACCAGGGATCAAATTGAACCCGGGCCCACGCAGTGAAAGCACCCAGTCCTAACCACTGGACCACCAGGGAATTCTCTAGACGCTTACCATTTTAACAGATTAAAGGTCTTACCTTCATGAAATTCTTCTTATATCTAAATTAAATTCTGTGCACAGCCATGTCCTCCCCCTTCACTCTCTAAGTTGACAGAACGTAGTAGGTAACATGTTCGCCAATGCTTTATACAGGGCTGAGTGGATTGTTTCTTTATTTTAATTAAAAAAAAAGTTATGTGGGGGTTTTATACTGCTAAAGCAATACGTGTTCATTGGAAAAACCAAAAATAATAGCAGAAAATATAAATAAAAAAGTAATAAATAACAATTAGTCAAAAACTCCTAAACCACCACATAGAGATGATCACTTACCATATATCTTCCTGGAAATTTTCTATGTATATTTACATTCTATATACAAAAATTGACTACACTATGTATACTATTATTCTGCCTTCTTGATGTAACTGTGGACATCAGTACACATCAATAAATATTTTTAATAATGTGTGATGGCAAAGGAGTACTTGACTGTAGAATCAATCTTAATTTATTAGCCAATCACTCACTTTTTTTATGATTCTTTTTTTAAGATTAATTAATTAATTAATTTATTTTTGGCTGCATTGGGTCTTCATTGCTGCACGCGGGCTTTCTCTAGTTGTGGCGAGCGGGGGCTACTCTTCATTGTGGTGCACGGGCTTCTCATTGCGGTGGCTTCTCCTGTTGTGGAGCACGGGCTCTAGGCGTGCGGGCTTCAGTAGTTGTGGCACATGGGCTCAGTAGTTGTGGCTTGCAGGCTCTAGAGCGCAGGCTCAGTAGTTGTGGCTCACGGGCTTAGTTGCTCTGCGGCACGTGGGATCTGCCCCGACCAGGGCTGGAACCCATGTTCCCTGCATTGGCAGGCAGGCCAATCACTTACTTTTGTCATTTAGTTTATTTCCTTTCTTGAAAACATTTGTAAATACCACTGAGATGAACATCCTTGTAGCTAATCTGTATTTATAGCCTTTTCTTAATTATTTCCCTTGGATATGCCCCTCGATAAGTTTTACTTTGATGAGCAGTAAGGAAAAACAATGTATGAAATAGGAGAGAATGAAGCAAGTCCATAGTAGCTTTTCACCATTATTTTGGGACCTAAAATGTGTTTGGCTTGCAGGTTCGAGGGCTTACTCAGCATAACATAATGCAACGAATTTAAAATATATTCCTGTGGCTCAACACCTGGAAATCCGAGCTCTCTGCAAAACACTGCAGAAATGCTGATAGGGAAACTTAAAATCACAAAACAAATAACTTCATGCTACATCAGAAACCATCCTATTCCAGCATCTAGTACAGACAAGCATGAGGTATCCAGTTAAGAAAAAAACATCAGGGAGTTCCCTGGTGGCGCAGTGGTTCAGAGTCCGCCTGCCAATGCAGAGGACACGGGTTCGAGCCCTGGTCCGGGAAGATCCCACATGCTGCAGAGCAACTAAGCCTGTGCGCCACAACTACTGAGCCTGCACTCTAGAGCCCGCAAGCCACAACTACTGAGCCCATGTGCCACAACTACTGAAGCCCGCCTGCCACAACTACTGAAGCTAGTGCACCTAAAGCCCATGCTCTGCAATAAGAGAAGCCACCGCGATGAGAAGCCCGCGAACTTCAACAAAGAGTAGCCCCCACTCTCCACAACTAGAGAAGGCCCGCAGGCAGCAACGAAGACCCAATGCAGCCGAAAATAAATAAATAAATAAATGTATTTTAAAAAAAAAAAGAAAGACACATTAGAGAATTTTTTTTTTTTTGTGGTACGCGGGCCTCTCACTGTTGTGGCCTCTCCCGTTGCGGAACACAGGCTCCGGACGCGCAGGCCCAGCGGCCATGGCTCACGGGCCCAGCCGCTCCGCGGCATGTGGAATCTTCTCAGACCGGGGCACGAACCCATGTCCCCTACATCGGCAGGCGGACTCTCAACCACTGCGCCACCAGGGAAGCCCAGAGAAAAATTTTTAACTGAGAAAGTTTGGCCCATTAATTAATTATTGTTCTACTCTAAACTGAAAAAAAGGCTGGCATTATCTGATTTGGTGGAGCTCAAAAACTATTAGTGCAGATGGAAAAGCAGAATATTTTGTTTTGAGTCTCTACTCTGCCACTTATTAAATGCATAAATCTCTTAAACACTCTGAAGCCTCAATATCCTCTTCTGCAAAATGGGTTTATAATAGTACCTTTGTCATTCACAGTGTTATTACAGGGAAAAAATGAACTAAATTGTGAAAAAGCACGTTGTGAAGTGTAATATTGTAACACAAATGTCACCGGTAATGGTTATTGTAATTGATGAAGTGCTGAAAAATTCAGGCTTTCCTAAACTGAGTTTGTCACAAAGATTGGACCGCATAAATATAATCCTAAATATAAGAATTTAAAGATTTGAGAGCACTCTATCAAACCTGCCATAAAATAAATATCTTATAGAAAAAAATACTTAAATCAACCTTCAAAAGATGAGGTTAAAAAATTCCTTTCAGTTCTATAAGTTCTTTTATTCTGTGACTCAGGTGAGAAGGGACACTTATTCTATGAACTTTTATTGTTGTTCAGTTCATGAACATGTTGTTCATGTTCATTCTTACATGGAAACTTAAAGGACCTAAACTTTATAAAAATAAGTAGCTTTTCAAAAAGCGAAAAATGTCTCTATACTAAAATCATAAGCACAAAAAACAACAGTATACGAACAAGGACTGAAAGACAGTAGACAACAATAAGAATACTTACACCGAGATCACAGCTTTACAGATTTTTCTTTTTAAAATTCCTGTTATTCATAATACATCATTTGAAATAAATTTTTAAATGTATAAAGAATTGTCTTTCCTCTTTGTCTTATCTTTTTCCTTTCTACTTCTTTAAAGTTTTGAATTACATGGGCAAATCAATTTAAAGAAATTCATCCCATGTTAACAGTACTTAGAGTTCTATGCCCCTTAATCAGTTTATTCTCACCCAACTTTCAAAATATTTATAATTAGGCAGGAAACATATCTTTCTAACCTATGTTCTAGAATAATAAAATCAATCTTCCTATCCTGGTTAGAAACAAGTTACAAGGTAAACAAATGTTATAGGTGAGGTGGAAAGAATATTGTAAAGGAGACAAAATTATGGTCATCTCAATCAATGCAGAAAAAACATTGTGTAGTATTCATTACTCAATCGTGATGTAAAACAAAAACTCTAAGCAAACTAGGAATAAAAGGGAATTTCTCTTATCGAATAAAGGTTTAATTAGGATAAGCTTACCTGCAAATGACAAAACAGAAAGAGTGGCTCAAACAAGATAAGAGTTTATTTCTTACTCATGTGAATCTGGGCGATCCTGGCTAGCATGACAGCTCCAAGATCATCAAAAGATCAGCTATCGAGAAGATATACCTATCGGGACTTCCCTGGTGGTGCAGTGGTTAAGAGACTGCGCTCCCAATGCAGGGGGCCCAGGTTCGATCCCTGGTCAGGGAACTAGATCCCACATGCATGCCACAACTAAGAATTTGCATGCCACAAATAAGGAGCCTGAGAGCCACAGAGCTAAGGAGCACGCCTGCTGCAACCAAATAAGACCCGGCGCAACCAAATAAATAAATAGAAGAAGAAGGTATACCTGTCAACAGAAAGGAGGAGGAAAAGGAAGGGGGAAAGCATTTCCCCTTTCCTTCAAGGATATGTACCACCTCTGTGTGATACATAATTATATCTTCTTAGAGATAACCACATCTACTAACTGCAAGGGAAGCTGAGAAATATAGTATGCATTTCAGGTAGCTATATGATCAGCTAAAAATCTGGGGTTCTATCACTGTAAGAATAAAACAGATAATGGGAGACAACTATCTACCAAAAACCAACAGCAAACTTACAGCAAACATCATGGTTAGTGCTGAAAAATTAGAAACATTTTATAAAAATATGAAACAAGACAAAGATGCTTTCCTTTCTGTGCTATTAAACATCGTCCTAGAAGTCCAACCCAATGCAATAAGAAAAAATAAAAAAGAGGAATAAGGATTCAAAAATAATACAGAAAAATCTTTGTTATTTGCAGTTGAAATGGTTGTCTGTGTAGAAAGTCCAAGAAAAACATCAGAATAGTTCAGCAACTTGCTGGTAAAAACAACATCCAAAAATCAAGAGTGTTGTTAATGATAAAAAATACAATAAGAGCAACAAAAACTATGAGATACCCATGAATAAAGAGACAAAAGATGGACAAGACTTTTAAGAAGAAATTTACAAAACACTGAAGGATATAAAAGACGACTTAGGTAAACACAGACTACACTTTGTTAGTGAATAGAAGGACTCAATATTAGTCTATAATTTAGCCTATAAATTCATTAGTCTATAATATTAGTTAGTCTAGAAATTCATTGTAAAAATCAAAATTCCAAAAGGCCGTTTTATGGCTCTTGATAAACTGATCTTAAATTTCACATGAAAGAACAAGTATGCCTAAAATAGCCAAGATTATTTTGAGGGAAAAAAACAAGGAGGAGGGAACTTGACTTACCAGACCAGATAAGAAAAATTTATCATAAAGCCACATTTAAAAAACAATTCGACTTTTCTTTAGGGATAGACAAACAGATTAAAGGGACAAATGGCCCAGAAACAACTGAAATACACATGGAAACTTGGCATAAAATAGAAATCGCATTATAAATCAGTGGGAAAAGATTAAAAACTCAATAAATGATGCTGGAACAATTAGCTACTAATACAAAAAATAAAATCAATTTGTTTCCTACCTTACACTAGATAAAAAGAAATTCCAGTGTGATGAATTGGGTGATTGGGATTGACATGTATACAGTGATGTATATAAAATTGATGACTAAAAAAAAAAAAAGAAATCCCAAGTGGATTAAAAATCTTTAAGGTAAAAACGTAACCTGTAAAAATTGTTAGAAGAGAACAAGGACTATCTTTGTGACATCAGAATAGGGAAAGATTTTCTACACAAGACTCAAAAGTACAAAGATAAAGAAAAGCACTTTGGGCTTCCCTGGTGGCGCAGTGGTTAAGAATCCGCCTGCCAAGGCAGGGGACACAGGTTCGAGCCCTGATCTGGGAAGATCCCACATGCCGCGGAGCAGGTAAGTGCGTGCGCCACAACGACTGAGCCTGAGCTCTAGAACCCATGAGCCGCAACTACTGAGGCCGCATACCAGGACTACTGAACTCCACGCGCCTAGAGCCTGTGCTCCGCAACTAGAGAAGCCACCGCAGTGAAGAGCCCGCTCACCGCAACTAGAGAAAGCCTGCACACAGCAACAAAGACCCAACGCAGGCAAAAATAAATAAATAAATAAAAACAATAAATTATAACATTAAAATTTTAAATATCTGCCAGACCATATTAATATAACATGATAATATACCATAGAAAATATCAAAGGATACTTACAAACTGAAGATATTTGCAACTCAACACAACAAAATTAATAGATGACCCAACAAAAGATTAATACACTGAATATATATAAATTCCAACAAACATTTTTAAAAAAATAACACATTTTTTTAAAAAAGGCAAAGGTTGTGAACAAGAAATTCATCAAAGAGAATCCTGGATAGTCAATAAATATATGAGAAGATGCTCAACCTCACCAGTAACTAGAGGAATGAAAATTACAATAACAATCAAATAACTTCAGGAGTAGAAAAAAATTAATAGAACTTATATTTTGAAATAGTTCTAGATTTACAGAAAATCTGAGAAAATAGTAGAGTTTCCATTTACCTCAAGCCCAGGTTCCCTGTATGTTAACATCTTATAAGTGTGGTACATTGTTACAATTAATGCACCAATATTGACACATCATTATTCACTGAAGTCCACAGTTTATCCAGATTTCCTTAGTTTACCTAATGTCCTTTATGTGTTCCAGGATCTCCCAACCAGGATACTACTTTACATGTGGTCCTTATGTCTCCTTAGTTTCTCTTGGCTTGACATTTTCTGACTTTCCTTGTTTTTGATGACCTTGACAGGTTTGAGGAATGCTGGACAGGTATACTGTATGTTACCCCTCTATTGGAATTGGCCTGATGTTATTCCTGTAATTAGAGTGGGGCAATGTACTTTTTAGAGGAAGACCACAGAGCTAAAGTGCCATTTTCACCACATCATATCAAGGGTACATATCAACATGATTTATGATATTGATGTTGACCTTGTTCACCTGGCTGAAGAGTTGAAACATTTAGGGACCTTAAAATTCTAAATTTAATTAGGACGAAAGGAAAGGAAATGAGAACTTTCATACACTGCTGATGCTGGTGGAAGTATAAATTGACAAAACAAAAAATAAGCAAATGAACAAACAAACCCCTCACTTTGGGTAGAAATTTGGCAATAGTGGTTGGAAAGTTGGAAATGTCTATACTCTTTTTTTATTTTATTTTATTTTATTTTTATTTTTTGCGGTACGCGGGCCTCTCACTGTTGTGGCCTCTCCCGTTGCGGAGCCCAGGCTCCGGACGCGCAGGCTCACCGGCCATGGCTCACGGGCCCAGCCGCTCCGCGACATGTGGGATCTTCCCGGATCGGGGCACGAACCCGTGTCCCCTGTATCAGCAGGTGGACTCTCAACCACTGCACTGCCAGGGAAGCCCGGAAATGTCTATACTCTTGACTTAGCAATTCCCCTTCTAGATTTGAGAAACTCTTACTCATGTATATAAGCATGCAATAACATGCTTATTGCAACATTATTTGTAATACTGAAAAACTAGAAAGTGGGAATAGATGTCATCATTTAAAACGCTGGATCCATTGGTGCTTGAAGCCTGACCAGCTCCCCTGCAACCCAGAGCTTTTCAATTACGTGGCCAAATAAAATTCTACCTTATGCCTGTTTGAAATGATTTTTCTGTTACTTGCAAGCTTATTGAGTCCTAAGTGGTACGTCTAGGTATTATTGTCAAGTTGACTTAAATCCATGCCCAGTTTTTTAAAAAAGGAAAAAGGCAACAACTATTAAGCAAAGCCTAAACGCCTAGACTCTAGACCCTAGAGGATAATTAAACCACAACAGCCAACATCCCTGGGGTTACAGTCTACAAACTATTCCAGACAAGTCTTGATCAAAGAGCAAAATCAATAAATGAAAGAAACGAAATAAAAATAATACTTGAAACTGAAGAAAATATTTTTATAAAGTGATGTCTTACAAAGTGGCATTCATATAATCAAGGTGAAGTTTTTCTTTTGCTTATTTTAAAATAGGAAATATTTCAAATATGCAGGAAATAGATGCCATGTATCCATCACTCAGATTTAACAAATTCAACTTTTCCCTATATTTCTCCATATTTTTTAGGAAGACAGAAGACATTATACATAACACTGAAGTCTCCTTTCCCATCCTTTTTTCCTTTTTCTCTCCCTATAGTAACCACTATTCTGAAGTTGGAGTGTGTCATCCCTTGCTTGGTTTTATACTTTTACTACATGTATGTATCTCATTGTTTGAATTTGCATTTTCTTACTACTAATGAGTTTGAACATTTTTTCAGATATTTATTGACCATTAAAGGTCTTCTCCTGTTTGTTTCCTTGGTCTTTTCTTTTTTTCTTCATTTGGGTTGTTTGTGTTTTGTTAGTCTTCCACATAGTCTGGATACAAATTCATTGTTGGTTATATGTATTGCAAATATCTCCTCCCTATCCATAGCTTGTCTTTGCCATGGTTTATGGTGTCTCAAGGACATCTGAAAAACCTCAGACTTGAAAGCCAAGCCTTGGGTAAGGAGGGTCTTATCCATTATACAGAGATTTGCTCCTAGGTCACAAAACTCTGTCTAACATATGAATGATGAACGGACAACTGCCTCTAAAATAACTAAAGAAAGCTCTTTGTTACAGGACCAGTAATCTGTAGGGTACTCAAAACTGTCCGAGAATCTGAGAATTAGTAAATGGTTATCAACACATATTCTAATTTATGCCAGTATTCTAACATCAGAGATTTTGGAGTAGCCAGCTAAGCTTTCTTGAGTGAATTAGGCTTTCTTGAGTAGACACAAAAAGAAGCCCCCCGGTTCAGATGCCTTTATGTAACCTGAGGGAGTCATACCTTAAACCAATACTCAAAATGTGCTCCACATAGGACATTACTTCTTTGGGATGTTTATAGATGTTAGCGGAACAAAAGAGTTTTGCGATCAAGTATGTTTGGGAAATGTTGGGTTAAAACTCTTTTTCCCTTGGACTGGTTTACTTTTGATATCTTACTATGCACTGTGAATCAAGGGCTGGCTAGAATAGACAGGGTTTCCCAAACTCATTTGACCATGGAACATTTTTTCCATGGATTTATTTTCAGCCATTAAGATTGGTTAAGCAGGATCAAGTTTTAGTTTTAAAGAATAAGGAGATAGTGATAATAATAATAATAAAAGAACGAAATAATGCCATTTGCAGCAACATGGATGGACCTAGAGATTGTGATACTGAGTGAGATAAGTCAGACAGAGAAAGACAAATACCATATGATATTGCTTATATGTGGAATCTAAAAAAAAAAGGGTACAAATGAACTTATCTACAAAACAGAAATAGAGTTACAGATGTAGAAAACAAACTTATGGTTACCAGGGGACAAGGTGGGAGGAGGGATAAATTGGAAGATTGGGATTGACATATACACACTACTATATATAAAATAGATAACTAGTAAGGACCTACTGTATAGCACAGGGAACTCTACTCAATACTCTGTAATGGCCTATATGGGAAAAGAATCTAAAAAAGAGTGGATATATGTATATGTATAACTGATTCACATTGCTGTACACCTGAAAGTAACACAACATTGTAAATCAACTATGCTTCAATTAAAAAAAAGTTTTCATTTTAAAGGATAAGGAGATAGTAATAATAATAATAATAGCTGTCAGTTCCTTAGTGTTTGCAATATTCCAGGTCCCATGCAAGGCACGTTATTATCTCGTGTCATTGTCACAACAACCTAGAGATATATATTATTATGATTTGCAATATAAATATGAGAAAAGCGAGGCTCAGGTATGTGGCTGAAGGTCACATAATTAGTAGTTGGACTGGAACCTCATCAAACCGCTGGAGAGCTCTCAATGCTGGAGGGAAATGGCAGGGAGCACATGTGCCAGGCACAGAGTGAGTTCTCGATATTCATATTATCATTAAATCTCATCAATCATCACATCCACTCTGAGGCAGATACTATTACTGCTCCCATTTTACAGATGAGAGAATGGAGGTTTTATTCTCCTATCCTGCTCAGGATTCCTATACCTCAAGATGGATATTAAGATAAAGAACAATGTTGTAGTATCAGTATCGATACCTTGAAGCAACACTATATGTCACCAGAAATTTTTTAAAAACCTGTAACTAGGAATAAATTTTTTAAAAAGCCACTCAAAAGAATACCATATATTGTTCATATAAAATATACGTATGTGTCTCTCTCTATATATGTATCTCTGTATATACATACTTACAAATACACACACACACACACACACACACACACACACACACACACATTCAAGAATGAACTGAGGGGGCTTCCCTGGGGGTGCAGTGGTTAAGAATCCACCTGCCGGGCTTCCCTGATGGCGCAGTGGTTGGGAGTCCGCCTGCCGATGCAGGGGACAGGGGTTCGTGCCCCGGTCTGGGAGAATCCCGCATGCCAAGGAGCGGCTGGGCCCGTGGGCCATGGCCGCTGGGCCTGCGCGTCTGGAGCCTGTGCTCCGCAACGGGAGAGGCCACGGCAGTGAGAGGCCCGCATACCGCAAAAAAAAAAAAAAAAAAAGAATCCACCTGCCAATGCAGGGGACACGGGTTCAAGCTGTGGTCTGGGAAGATCCCACATGCCGTGGAGCAACTAAGCCTGTGCACCACAACTACCGAGCCTGCGCTCTAGAGCCCACGAGCCACAACTACTGAGCCCACACACCACATCTACTGAAGCCCGTGCACTCTAGAGCCCGTGCTCTGCAACAAGAGAAGCCACCGCAATGAGAAGCCCGCACACTGCAACGAAGAGTAGCCCCCACTGGTCGCAACTAGAGAAAGTCCGCGTGCAGCAATGAAGACTCAACACAGCCAAAAAAAATAGTAAGTAAATAAAAATAAAATTAAAAAATAAAAATAAAAAAGAATGAACTGGGGACTTCCCTGGTGGTCTAGTGGTTAAGACTCCGAGCTCCTAATGTAAGGGGCCAGGGTTCGATCCCTGGTCAGGGAACTAGATCCCGCATGCTGCAACTGAGAGCCTGCATGCCGGAACTAAAGAGTCTGCATGCTGCAACTAAAAGACCCCACACGCTGCAACGAAGATCCCGCATGCCGCAACTAAGACCCGGCACAGCCAAATAAATAAATAAATAAATAAATATTAAAAAAAAAAAAGAAGGAACTGGAAGGGAAAATTCCAACCTCATGATAGGGGATGGTGGTTAAATCAGCCTTTAGCTTTATTTTCAATCTTTCTTTCAATAAAGAAACAAAACAAAGATTGGTAGCAAATATTACAAAATGTTAATGGTTATTTCTGAGTTAGCAGTCAGAATATAGGTCTGGTTTTTATTTTGTTACTCTTTGTACTTTTGTGTATTTTTGAAATTTCTCCAAATACAAAAGAATTTCTTAAAAAAATGGGAAGGAACTACACCAAAATAGTAATAGTGATCATCCTTTTATTCTTCCTTCTGCTTTTCTCTCATAATTTCCTAAGATTTTGTAATAAGCAAAACTATAATGGGAGGGAAACCACCAAATCATTTTTGTCTTGTTCTAAAGTTTTGTTTTTAGCAGACATAATCCTAATATCTGGCGGTAATGTCAGTCCAGAATCAACCCTGAGCTATCATCTTATGCATTTTTATAAACATTCTTCTTAATATAATCCCCAGTACTGAGTAGCTGCAATTAAATAGGTGATGGAAAAGCCCATACTGTCCTAATAATATCCCCCACCCGGATCAGTGGGTTAAAGCCCTCTCATGAGCTTGGAGTCATGAGGACATGAGTCATGGACAAGGTATCAATGTCTATTGTGTCTTTAATTTCTAAGGAATATAATGTATATTTGCCTGTACAAGTGGTATTCTGATATCCTGAACTGAGGTTACTGCCCAGAGAAAATGGACACGTTCAAAATAAATAGAAGTAAGGTATTTATTGGAATTAGATAGGGTTCCTCTTACAAACTATTTTGTCATTCATTGCATTGATATTAACAGTTGGGTAACAGCAGGTGTGAGTGGGTAAAATGACTCTAAATCACAGTCATGTGGGGCAAGTTAGAAAAATTGTGCATAGCATGGAAACCTTTTTACTTTTGTAACTCTCTGAGCAAGGAAAGCTTGAGTTTCCAAGTCCAGTGACAGATTTATTTTAATGTAATTGAATAATTGGAGTTTTCCACTGTCAGAAACTTTTATCCACTTCATTACTTAGAGGATTAAAAGAAAATCTGATCTGGTGTTTTATGGAGGTTTCTCTTCCCAGGGACCTAGAGAGGGAACAACAGGGAACACATGACCCTGGATATTATCTGTTTCCGCTGCATCTGACTGAGCACAGTATATATGAGATAACTGCCAAGAGTTTAAAGTCTGCCTCCCCCCTCTATTGTCTCAGAATGATTGCATTTTAGAGCTGGGGGGAAAGAAACCTTAGAAATCACTGAATCCCTCTCATTTTACAGGTGAAAGAATTACAGCATGATTTTGGAAGGAAACAATGAAATTAAACTTAGGCATTCTCTATGACCCAGCAATTCCACTATTGAGAGCAACCAAGGAGAAGCCTAAGGAGACACTCAAAGATGTTCATTGCAGTATTGTTTGTAACAGAAATAATAATAATAATTAGAAACAACTAAAATATTCATCAGTAGGAGAGTGGCTAATAAAACATAAAATGGTCATATCATGAAGCACTATGCAGTAGATAAAAGGAATGAGCTGGATTTAAGTAGACAGATGTCAAAACCAGAATGAATCCAAGAGCTAAGGTGCAGAAAACTGGAAAATTCATTTACATAAAAACTCATTAAAACAAAACAAAACAAAATTCATGGGACTTCCCTGGTGGTGCAGTGGTTAAGAATTTGCCTGCCAGTGCAGAGGACGTGGGTTTGAGCCCTGGTCTGGGAAGATCCCACATGCTGTGGAGCAGCTAAGCCCGTGAGCCACAACTACTGAGCCCGTGAGCCACAACTACTGAGCCCGTGAGCCACAATTACTGAGCCCGTGAGCCACAACTACTGAAGCCCTGCTCCACAACAACAGAAGCCACCGCGATGAGAAGCCCGCGCACAGCAATGAAGACCCAGTGCAGCCAAAAATAAATAAATAAATTTAGTTTAAAAAAAAAACCTCATACAAGAAATGCATTTACCAGGGGCCTGACCTAATCTTTAAGGGGTAGATGAGGAAAGCTTCACTGAGCATGTGACAATATTGCCTGCTCTTTCAGCCAAACATGGACGGAATATGCCTGCCATGGACACAATTCTGAATAAATAAGTTTACGCCAATGGTCTGCAGCAAAGGACATCAGATGTGACTTTTACTATCTAAAGCTTGCTCAACTGTCATAGCTTGGGCAGGCTACCATGAACTTAAGACTAAACCAGCTGGTAAAAAGATGGAGCTCAGTACAGGTCCTGTCCTCCTCACCAGAGATCTGGAGGTCATAAATAATAAAGCAAATTGAGAATACAGGATTTACCATGTTTCTTATTTCTCTAAGAATTTGGACAAAATCTCCCTCTCCAACAAAAATACATCTTAGTAGACAGAAATGGAAAAGACCTGTTAGATCACCAAATACCTCCATCCCCAGTGACCATGGGAGTCAGATGAGTCCCCAGTTGGCAGATGTGATCAGATCTTTGTTCCTTTCCTTAATGAGGCCAAAAGGGACTCCTTGGAGCTAAGGCATCTATTTTAACATTTTGAGAAGTGTGTTTTATTTATTTATTTTTTGGCTGCATAAGGTCTTTGTTGCTGCACATGGGCTTTCTCTAGTTGCAGTGAGCGGGTCGTTGTGGTGCGCGGGCTTCTCATTGTGGTGGCTTCTCTTGCTGTGGAGCACGGGCTCTAGGAGCACAGTCTTTAGTAGTTGCGGCACACAGGCTCAGTAGTTGTGGCACACAGACTTAGCTGCTCCGCAGCATGTGGGATCTTCCCAGACCAGGGATCGAACCCGTGTCCTCTGCATTGGCAGGCAGATTCTCAACTGCGCCACCAGGGAAGCCCGAGATGTGTGTTTTAAAAGAGCCTCTGCAAGCAATTATACTCCAATAGTTAAAAGATGTTAAAAAAGTAAATAAATAAAAGCGCCTCTGCATCCCACTTTAACGTCCTGATTTTTTTGTCCGCTGAAAAACGGTGTTAGCTGGACTTAAGAGAGGGAGCTTAGCAATCTCTTGCCCTACCCATTTACTTTATACGTGAGAAAACTAAGGCCCAGAGAGGGGAAGCATCTGACTCAAAGTTGCACAGCTATTTATGACAGAGCCATTCTCAATCCTCTTGATCTCCTCTTTCACCCACATTTGGTTGAAACATATATATTTTAACATATACTCTTTTGTTGTTCCCAAATTAAGAAGTGATACAATGTGGGTGTGAGAGATCCTGGAACAGCAAAAAGACATTAGAGAAAAACCAGTAAAGTCTGAACAAACTCTGAAGTTTAATAGTAGAAATTTACCAATATTGGTTTCTTAGTTTTGACAAATGTTCCATGATTATGTAAGATGTTACAGTAGGGGAAAGGGGGTAAGGAGTATAAAGAATCTCAGCACTATTTTTGAATGTCTTCTGTAAATCTTAAATAATTCCCCAATAATATTATTTTTTAAAAGTAATAAAGATGTATTAAAATAAGTTCAAACAAAACAGAAGTATTTAAACAAAAACCAAAAAGAGGCCTTGTAGAACCCCCCTACATTGTTGGTGGGAATGTAAATTGGTGCAGCCACTGTGGAAAACACTATGGAGGTTCCTCAGAAAACTAAAAATAGAATTACCATATTATCCAGCAATCCCACTCCTGGGCATATATCCAGACAAAACTATAATTCAAAAAGATACATGCATCACTATGTTCATAGCAGCACTATTCACAATAGCCAAGACACTGAAGCAACCTAAATGTCTGTAAACAGAGGAATGGATAAAGAAGATGTGGTACATATATACAATGGAATATTACTCAGCCATAAAAAAGAACAAAATAATACCATTTGCAGCAACATGGATACAACTAGAGATTATCATACTAAGTGAAGTAAGTCAGAAGGATAAATACCATATGATATTACTTATACGTGGAATCTAAAATATAACACGAATGAACCTACCTGTGAAACAGAAACAGAATCACGGACATAGAGAACAGACTGGTGGTTGCCAAGAGGGGAGGGGTTGGGGAAGGGATGGAGGGAGGTTGGGGTGGGCAGATGTAAGCTTTTATATATAGAATGGACAAACAACAAGGTCCTGCTGTATGGCACAGAGAACTATATTCAATATCCTATGATACACCATAATGGAAAAGAATATTTAAAAAAAGAATGAACATATATGTATAACTGAATAACTTTGCTGTACAGCAGTAATTAACACACACTGTAGATCAACCATATTTCAATTAAAAATAAGTAAATAAAAATACGGACTTCCCTGGTGGGTCAGTGGTTAAGAATCCCCCTGCCAATTCAGGGAACACAGGTTCCATCCTTGGTCTGGGAAGATCCCACATTCCGTGGAGCAACTAAGCCCGTGCGACACAACTACTGAGCCTGTGCTCTACACCCTGCGAGCCACAACTACTGAGTCAGCAAGCCACAATTACTGAAGCCTGAGCGTCTAGAGCCCATGCTCCTTAACAAGAGGAGCCACCACAGTGAGAAGCCCACGCAACGCAACGAAGAGCAGCCCCCACTCACCGCAACTAGAGAAAGCCCACGCGCAGCAACGAAGACCCAAGGCAGCCAAAAATAAATAAATAAATAAATAATTTTAAATAAATAACTAGAAATATAATAGGTGCACAAAAAGGAGCCTTGTAATTCTGTCCCTAAATTCTAACCACTTTTAATAGCTCAGTGTGTCTCTTTCCAGGCATTTTCTTTTATGTTTATTCAAACACACACATACAGTTTTAAAATATTCTATCTCATTTAACCCTTCAAACAATTGCATGAAATTACAATCAAATGAGGAAACTGAGGCTCAGAGAGTGTAAGTAACTGTGCTCAGGGTCACAGCCAGTAAATATCTGGGACTAGATTCAAAGCAGACTCTACCTAACACCAAAACCATGTTGTTCCCAGGGTCCACGAGGCTGTGCCCTGCACAAGGGCACTCAACTCAGGGGTTAAGGGGGGCCCCCACTCTATGCTCTGTAAGTCATGCACACTGGCAAGGGCTGCATCTGCCCAGAAGGCAGGGGCCTCTTTTACTTGGCATTAAGGCTCCATATGGAGTAGCACCAGCCCTCCTCGCTCCCTCTCTCCCACACAAAGAGGACAGCGACGCTGGCCATGGCCATGATTGTTGTAGAAAATAGTGAGTGTAATTTTCGATGTGTTTTGTGTTGCCAGCGGTGAAGGGTGGGAAGAGGGGTGGATTCTGTAAATATCAGGAAGCACAGGGGCGTGGCATTCCATAATATGTACTGGCAAGCCCATATTCTGCCGATGATGGGCACACGTTTTGGGTCCTCTGATGTTAACTAATAGCAAAGGATTCAAAACACAAAATATGTTCAGCTGTCTTTCCCAAAGCAATGTGCTCCACTTGCCAGGAATGGAATTTTCACACATTTAAGGTCAAAGTGAAATTTCTGGGAGGGATCTCAATGAATCATAAAGTCAGTCACCACGTGCAGGGGCTCTGAATAGGAGGAAATCGGAACAACAACAAGCTGAGTTTTTCAACGCTGGACTGTGGGCAGTTCCTGAGCCCTGTGTGACCTTCCCAACAGAAAAATCACCTTTGGTTACATTAGCACAGCGGCATTCTGAAAAATTTGCTGGCAAAACAACGTGTATAAGTGTTGCCCCTTAGAAAGAAAGAAACTACACCTCTGTGCCAAGTCCAGCATCAAGTGCTTTTATGTGCTCTCACTTAATCCTCACATCTCTCTGTGACGAATGTACTACTTTTTTTTTTTTAAGTAAATGGTGCCTCATCACCAGTGGTTAATTTTTTTTTTAATTTTATTTATTTTTGGCCGCGTTGGGTCTTCGTTGCTGCGCGCGCACGGGCTTTCTCTAGTTGCAGTGAGCAGGGGCTACTCTTTGTTGTGGTGCATGGGTTTCTCATTGCAGTGGCTTCTCTTGTTGAAGAGCACAGGCTCTAGGCACGTGGGCTTTGGTAGTTCTGGCGCGCGGGCTCAGTAGTTGTGGCTTGCAGGCTCTAGAGCACAGACTCAGAAGTTGTGGCGCACAGGCTTAGTTGCCCCATGGCATGTGGGATCTTCCCAGACCAGGGATTGAAGCCGTGTCCCCTGCATTGGCAGGCAGATTCTTAACCACTACGCCACCAGGAAGACCCTGAATGTACTATTATTGTCCCCATTTTACAGGCGAGGAAACTGAAACCCAAAGAGGTGACTCACTTAAATACCACACAACTACTAAGCAGCTGAAAAAGGATTGCAATTCAGATGCGTCTGACTTGGAAGCAGGTGCTTTTTTCTAAATGTTTCAAAGTAACTTTGCAAACAAACTATATATACATTTTTAAATCTCTGAAGCCTAAAAAAATAAACCACTTCTACAGCATATGCTATCCCCACACTGTGGTTTATATTCTGAGACCAGATGGTAAAATAACCAACAGTCCTTTCCAGCACTCACACAAGTTCTGGTCACACTTTTCTATACTCAAGGAAGATCTAAATACATTGGATGTGGTACCCAAGGAACAGATTCCACATTTCAAACTTGGTATTACGTGTTTACCTTGCACCTGACTTTTTCTAAGATTTGCTCCATTCTCTCCTTAGTAAACAACCATGAGATCAACTAACATTACATTTATCTATGAAGCTTTCCTTTCCCAACATTTTATTATGAAAACCTTCAAACACATAGAAAAGTTGAAATAATTATATAGGGAGCACATATACCCACCACCTAGATTCTACCATTGACATTTTACTATACTTAACACTTTTTACTGGTTTTAATAGGTGCCGAGAACTTTGCATGTCTCATCTCACTTATGCCATGAAGTTGGTACTATTATTACTCCCATTTAATGGATGAGGAAATTGAAGCTCAAAGAGTTAGTGACAGACAATGAGTTTGTCTACAAAACCACTACTCTGGTTATAGTCACAAAGAGGGAAGCCAACTTGAGCTGAATTTAATGGTATCTTATTAGTTCAGTTCATGTTGGAGGTTTTTTTTTCTGAATCAGAGAAGGAATTTCCGGGTGTAAAATTCAGCAAAGGAGGCTATGTGTTGAGCAGGAAGAGTTTGTTCTTTTGAATTCTTTATTTTAACAAGTGTACAGCAGAGATACATACACAAAGATGTTCACTGCAGTGTTATTTAAAATGAGAAAAAATTGAAAACGATCTAAATGCCCCAAATTAAAAAAACAGTTGATGAGGGTATGCTCAAAAGATGGCATATGATGCAAATGTTAAAAATTATCTTTCATTTGCCTCATAGAAATATTTGTCAGTCTAGCATAGGACATATGTGCACGATCCAAATGTAATGTGATAGTCAGGAATGTAAATGCTAAGATTTCATATTATTCTCTTTGGCATAGGAAAATAACAGATTGAATATCAGAATCTGAAAGGCACAGAACTCCAGGAAAAAAGTATCTGTGAAAGGCACTACCATCTAGGACACGTATTGGGTGCATTTAGTTCAGTCTTGAAAAGCCTAATATAAGGTACAACAGCAACAACAACAAAAATCACCAGCATCTTTCATTGTGCACACATTTATCGAGTAATTATTAGATGCAGATCCTGGAGACTCCCTGGTGGAGAGAAAAGGTTCTTATCTTAGTGAGGACAACAGTCTATATAGGAAGTAATTGTCCTACCTCATCTCTGGGTCACATCAAATGACTGGTTTAGGAAAGACTCCTCCATCTGATAATACTTAGAGCAGTGGTTCTCAAACAGGGGCAATGTTCCCCACCACCACCACCCAGGGCATCTGGAAATGTCTGCAGACACTTTTAATTTTTTTTTTCGGCTGCATTGGGTCTTTGTTGATGCGCGCGGGCTTTCTCTAGTTGCAGCGAGCAGGGGCTACTCTTCGTTGTGGTGCACAGGCTTCTCACTGCAGTGGCTTCTCTTGTTGCAGAGTCCGGGCTCTAGGCACGCCGGTTTCAGTAGTTGTGGCTCGCGGGCTCCTGAGTTCAGGGTCAATAGTTGTGGCGCATGGGCTTAGTTGCCCCGCAGCATGTGTGGATCTTCCCGGACCAGGGCTCGAACCCGTGTCCCCTGCATTGGCAGGCGGATTCTTAACCACTGTGCCACCAGGGAAGCCCAATGTCTGCAGACACTTTTGTCACAACTTGGCAGGAAGTGCTACTGGCATCTAGTGGGCAGAGGTCAGGGATGCCGATAAACAACCTATAATGCACAGAACAGCTGCACACTCCCCTCCCCGAGCAAGGAATTATCTGGATTTAGAGAGACTCTCAGGATTCTTTCTTGGAAGTTACAGAGAAGGAGAAACATGGAAGCGGAAGAATGTCCCACAAGAAGATGGCAGCCTTGGGGGCATGTGTGTGCAGTGGGGGGAACAGGATTTAACTGGGTAATTTCAGAGGTTGTTAGGCAAACCCATGGGTAGAGACAGCTCCAATTTTTTGAGAATTCTACTCCAAAAGTTAATTTGTAAATGCTTCTTTGGCATATCTTGGATCCCCTGCCTGCCTCCCTCCAGAAGGAGACCATATGGTGAAAATGAAAGGCTCTAGAGATAAAATCTGAGGATCTGGGTGGAATCCCAATTTTGCAACAATGAAAATCACTTTTGAGGAATGGGGATGGAAATGCTCCCACCTCCCAGTACTGAGATGAGAACAGGTGTTTGAACATGCCTGGCTCTCTGCAGAGGCTCAAAGGTGACATTGTCATCATTATTGTATGTCCACATGTATCATTAAGTGAAAAGAGTGGTTATAAAACAGAACATATTGTATGTGTCCAATTTTTGCTCAGTATGAATACTTACGGAGAATACAGTCTAGAAATAATTGTATCAAATGGCTAACACACACCGTCCCTGAGTTAGGAGAAACAAAACAAAAAACAAAACAGAAACCAATCTATTACCTTTGGAATTAGATAGTGAATACATGTTGCTTAAACTCTTAAAATACTTTTTTCAAAAGATATTTTATGGGCTTCCCTGGTGGTGCAGTGGTTGAGAGTCCGCCTGCCAATGCAGGGGACGCAGGTTCGTGCCCCAGTCCGGGAAGATCCCACATGCCGCAAAGCGGCTGGGCCTGTGAGCCATGGCCGCTGAGCCTGCGCGTCCGGAGCCTGTGCTCTGCAACGGGAGAGGCCACAACAGTGAGAGGCCCGCGTACTGCAAAAAAAAAGATATTTTATGATATGAAAAAATACTTAAGATGCAATTTAAGCAAAAAACTAAGGCAAGATAGAAATTTCATAGAGCTGTGCTGCCCAATAGGATTGCCACTGACCCCATGTGTCTGTTGAGGACTCGAAAGGGGCTAGTCCGGATTGAGAGGTGCTATAGTGTAGCACATTTCTTTTTGGCTGTGCAGCGGGGCATGCGGGAACTTCCCCAACCAGGGATCAAACCCATGCCCCCTGCAGTGGAAGCGTGGAGTCCTAATCCCTGAACCACCAAGGAATTCCCCAAAAAATATTTCAAAGACTTAAAAAGAATGTAAAATCTTTCATTAATAATTTTTATATTGATTGTATGGTGAAATGGCAGTATTTTTGATTTACTGGGTTAAATACATTTTTAATTTTACCTGTTTACTTGCATTTTTCTTTGATGAGGCTACCAAAACATTTAAAACTACGTACGTGGCTCGCATTTGTGATTCACATATCTTTTGAATAGTGCTGTTTCAAATATAAACAAATAAACTTGACCGAGGAATGAAAAAAATACAGAGAAAAAAATTGAATGGAAAAATACCAAACTCATCACCATGATTGAGTCTAAATGATAGGATTATGGGTGAATTTTTTTTTCAGCTTCTTTACACTTTTACACTTTACACTTTACACTTTTCTGTGGTTTCCAAGTGTTTTATGGTATGCAGATATCTCTGTGATATCTAGAAATGGGCACAAAGAGTCTAGAATCTCTCCTGTATTCCAGGACAAAAACTGTCCTTTCTTAGAATGATTGCATCATATGGGGACTGTTATTTTGTGGATCGGAAAATGACTTTGTAGCTAGCTGACCTCTCCTTTGGTCCTGGTTATGAAAGGGAAGGTCTGGCACGCTGCTCCCCACTCTCCGGGGGGGCAGGGCGATCCTCCTGAGGTCTTCCCCACAAAAAGGGAACAGAGTGTGAAGACGTGAGGATGGATGCTCGGTGGACGCTCAGATCATCCCTGAGTAAGGAAATGAGTCAGCCAGTGAGTCAGCCCCGCTGCCCGGCTTTCGTTCTTCGTATTGTTCCACTTCACTGTTCCTCTCTGTCTATCACCCTTTCCCCCTAAACCACACGTGAGCCTCGAGGTGGCCCAGGCAGAGCGGGCTGAGAAGGGTGCCTGGGTGCTGAGCACCTAAGGTGCATCCTTCACTGATGCTGCCTGTGGTCCCCACTTCATCTCCTCACCCATTCACAACACAGGTGTCATCAGCAGTCTCACCTCAGAAATGAGGAAACTGAAGTACAGAGATCCTAGGTCAAGGGCTCAAGAATAGGAAGAGGCCAAGGTGAGATTCAAAGTCAGGCCTGACTCCAAAGCCGGTACACAAACATGGCAGACCCCACCACTTGGCCTTTCCTAGAGCTCTCACCTAGGTCTACACCTGAGAAGACCAAGAAGTAATTAACTAGCGTCTTTCAATTGCCCTACATTTCAGGTGCCCTGAAGTGGCCCAGACATCTGGAATATGGGTAGTCTGCTTGCTCTCTTCCAAAATATGTCTCTGGGAAAGAGTCTAAGAATCTGATATCATTTATACCAAAGTATGAATTCAGACCTATAATTACTCCTTCAGGGAGCATCTGTAGGTGAAGTCCTACTCCAGTTGTGGGGTGAAAGACAAAAAAATGGATTTCTGCCATTGGGAGACACATGGGGAGAGCGATCTGAGGGAGAACGAGAGTATTCTCAGTTCTGCTCCCTCCTGAGAACAGGAGTCCACCGACCCAAAGAGCTAAGTCTTCCCTTCAGTCTATTAGCAGGGTGGGTGGGGTCAAGGCCGAGTAAGCAGATGCTCACGTGATGTGGCTGCCACAGAATGCCACCCCCTCACAGATTCCACTGGAGGAGAGTCATGCCTAGGGATTAAAGATTTCCCCTTCTAAAAAAAAAAAAAAAAAAAAAGATTTCCCCTTCTTTTAAGCCTTTTTATTATTTGTTTTTTAATTTAATGTTTTTATGGGTAATATGTTCACATAATTCAAAAACGTATACACCATTTATATAAATGTATATAAAATGATATACATTTTAAACCATGTGACTGTATTACACACAAGTACACACACACACACACAAGTTATACTGAAAAGTCTTTCTCTGATTGGGTCCCCCACCTGCCCAGTTCCTACAGCACTCCCACGGTCACCTCACCACTGTTATTAGTTTCTTGTATTATCTTTTCATACATACAAATAAATATAAATATACATTGGCACGGACTGCCACCCTTCTTTCTCTACAAAAGTTGCAGGCTCTTTTTACAAAAGTAAAACTGCTGGAGAGAAGAACACACCGTTACTAACGTTTTAGTGAAAAGGAGTCTATAGCACTTTTCTTCCTGGGGGCACTGAGCCAGGCCCTTTTCCTTTGTTTTGACACAGAGCCCGTGCTCCACAACAAGAGAAGCCACCGCAATGAGAAGCCTGCGCACCGCAACGAAGAGTAGCCCCCGCTCGCAGCAACTAGAGAAAGTCCTCGTGCAGTAACGAAGACCCAACGCAGCCAAAAACAAATAAATAAATAAATAAGGTTTTTTTTAAAAAAGGTCTATTGAGGCATAACTTACATACAGGAAAATTCACCCTTTTCAGTGGACAGTCCTGTGAGTTTTGACAAATGCATACAGTTATGTAGCCACCACTGCCATCAAGATACTGAAAGGTTCTATCACCACCCCCTCAAAAAATTCTTTCATGACCCTTTGTAGTCATCCACTACCCCCAACCCAGCCACTCAATTTACACTCCCCTCTCCAGCCCCTAGCAACCACTCATACATTTTTGTCCCTATGGTTGTTCCTTTCCAGAATGTCATGCAAATGGAATCATCCAATATGTAATCATTTATGTCTGCCTTCTTTCACTTAGCAGAATGCATTTGGGACTCATCCCTGATATTGCTGTGTATGTTGTGTGTATCAATACAGTTGACTCTTTTTTTAAAAAATTTATTATTTATTTATTTTTGGCTGCGTTGGATCTTCATTGCTGCATGCAGGCTTTCTCTAGTTGCGGTGCGTGGGCTTCGCACTGCAGTGGCTTCTCTTGTTGCAGAGCATGGGCTCTAGGCGAGCGGGCTCAGTAGTTGTGGCTCGCGGGCTCTAGAGCACAGGCTCAGTAGTTGTGGTGCATGGGCTTAGTCGCTCTGCAGCATGTGGGATCTGGGATCTTCCCGGACCAGGGCTCGAACCCATGTCCCCTGCATTGGCAGGAGGATTCTTAACCACTGCACCACCAGGGAAGCCCCCAATACAGTTGACTCTCGAACAACACAGGGGTTAGAGGCACCAACCCTCCGCCCAGCTGAAAATCCGGGTATAACTTACAGTTGGCCCTCCGTATTTGAGGTTCCTCCGTATCCATGGCTCTGCATCCTCAGATTCTACCAATGGTGGTTAGTGTAATACTGTATTTACTATTGAAAAAATCTGCATGTAAGTGAACCAGCATAGTTCAAACCCATGTTGATCAAGGGTCAACTGTAGTTTATTCCTTATTTTCGGTGAGTTGTATTCCATTGTATGGATGTACCACAGTTTGTTTATGCATTCATCAGCTGAAGAACATTTGGGTTGTATGCAGTTTGGGACAATTATGCATGAACTGCTGCAAACATTCAAATACAGTTTTTTTGTGTGTGTGAACATGCATTATCATTTCTCTTGGGTAAATATATAGGAGTGGGATTTCTGGGTTGTATGGAAAGTATGTATCATCTCGTTTTTAATCCTTACAATAGCCCCGTGTCCTGGTCTTGTTATTCTCAGAGGGGAAGTCTGAGGGCCAGAAAGGTTTAGCAGCCTGTATCCCACATCACCCATCAGGTAAGTGGTAGAGCTGGGATCTGAACTCAGATTCGATCAAAAAAAGCCTCCTCTGGTAACAGTGATATAATCCAGTTCTTTCTGCTCCTCTGTTAAAAGAGGTCAGAGACACATAAGGTGTAAGGGCTCAAGGTATTAATGAAACACAAACCTTACTTTCTAATTTTGGCTCCTTTACAAGAATTCAGACTTCTAGTTGAGAGGAAGTCCTAGCAGGGCCCCCTCTAGGGTGGTAGTACGCTCTACTGCCTCAAGAATACCGGCTTTCCCAAAGGGAATGATTCCTAATGTTTATGAGTGGGTCTGGAATGCTCTTAAAAGTTTATAGTTCACTTAACGTGCATCATCTCATCAGAGAACGATTTCATGAGGGGGTGGATCTGTCTCTCCCTGTAACCCACCCACAGAGCTTGGCAAGCATTGTGCAGAGGGATCCTATTTGTGACCCTTATCTCAGTCTATCCTGAGCCGCACACCCCTCCCTTTGTGCAATGACAACCTGGCAATTCCAAACACCCTCCTGGCATGCCTGGATTGGCAGGGTGGTGGCCTGGAAAGGGCATGGGTTTGGGACTCCAGTTCCTCCCACGGGAGTTTCTTGGGAGTTAGGAGGGCTATATGAGTGCCCAGCATGGGACCTGGCAACTAGGAGGCTGTCAGCAAATGTTGGTCCCCTTCCCTTTCCCTAATAGAGGAGACAGGTACCAAGTCAGCGAAGAAGACACTGGAGGTTAGCTTCTGTCACCAACATGCCGTGTGTTTTAAGTAAGTCACCTCCCAACTCTGCACCCTTGGTCTCCACATGCATACAAGTGGGCCAGGTCCAAGTTCACGACTTGTAATGTAATTATACATGGAGCCTTTCTTTCAGCCCAAAGAAGAGGGATTAAGGGGGAAACTCCTTAATCTCCTGGCTGCCCAGAGGGCCCTGTCTTCTCCAAGCAGAGATGAGATTTTACAGCCATGGAGAGGAAGCAGTAGGGAGAGGCCTCAATCTTATTGATCACATACTACCTTACTGGATCGTTCTGGGGTGAAATGAGGTGGTGTGTGTGAGCCAGAGGTCTCACATGAGTTCTGTTTGGGCTACACATAAGTAACCAACCTGTCCTGGTTTACAATGAACGTTCCACACTCCCAGGAAACCCCTCAGTCCTAGGCAAACTGGGACAGTTGGTCACCCTACCTACACACCCACTTTTTAAAGTCAAACTCATAGCCAAAGTTGAAAATTTAGAAGTTCACATTAAGCATCCCAAATGTCCAGAATCTCTTAAAAACTAGAGGATCTGGCAACTCCGCCCCCATATTTGTACATGGAAACAATGGGCTGGGGCTGAGTGGTAGCGGGCTTTTTAAGACGGATCAAGCACTCACCACTCTGCCACAGTCCCCATCACTCCCTTTTGTCTTACACCATCCATCTACTTCACTCATTGATACTACCCTGCCTGGCTCCTGTAGCACTGAGGTATGCAACCCTTGGTGTAAATTCACTCTAACCTCTGAAGAAAAAATTCAAGAGATGAAACTGGTAAACGTTGTCCCTAGATTGCTCCTTTTCAAATGGTCCAAGATAGGAACATTTTAGTGGCTACAAAGCACCATCAATCTTTTCACTAGTATTCTTTATTTTAAAACAAAGTAATGTAAACTGTAATAATCTATACTGTTTTGCCATAAAACAACGTATTGTCATTCTCTAACGTAAAAGAAAATGCAAACTCAGATGTTCCCCTCCTGAACTGACCCTCAAGCACAAATTCTAGTTGCAAGAAACAGAAATGTAATCTAAAGCAGTTTAAAGAGGGAGAATGGGAGAGGGGAAGAGCAAGAAAGCGAAAGCGAGAATGAGAAAGAGAAAGAGAGAGAGAAATTAATTTAATGGCTTCTGTAATCAACCTACAGTCAAGTGGGAGTGGGAGTTTGGATCCAGGGTCAACAGGATTCAGATACTCAGACTCTGCCCAGCTAGGACTCTGGTCCAGGTTCTCTCTGCAAATCAGCTTTAATCTCTCAGGCCAGCTTCTGTACACAGAGGTGGAAAGGAGGAAATGTAGCTCTGGGCTCCCATCTTTATTTTTTGAACCCCAAAAGAGGGGAAAGGGGGGGAGTGGTGAGTAATGATGATATTTGCTTTTCTACCAGTTAAAAGATCCAATTGGAAAAATCCTAGGGAAGAATTCTGATTGGTCTTGCTTGGTTTCTGTGGCGGTTCCTGGACCAATCATGGATCTAATCCAGAAGAAAAGAGGGATGAGTCTTAGGTCCAAATCACAGCCACCAACAGGTTGCTCTCTGTGGGTTTAAATGATCTCCAGGACCCTCCAGTCTGGGAAGCTCTTCTCTGCAGTCTAGTGTTTTGCTACCAATTAAGGTAATAATGATTGTTTACTATGTGCCAGGTACTGTTTTAATTGTTTTTGCATATATTCTCTCATTTAATCTCCTCATTGACCCTCTAAGGGGGGTTATTATTCCTGTTTTACAAATGAGGAAACTGAGACACAAAGTAGTTAAGTAGTTAAGCAAGTTGCCCAAGTGGCAGACCTGTGCTGTGAACCCAGGGGGTCAGGCCAGGAATCACATGGCCCAGTTGTATCACAGCTGCCTATCTGGAGACAGCTACCTACTAGACTATAAAATTTTTGTCACAAACGCCCGTGTGCTGGCGGTGTTCAAAGGTGTGACCACTAACGGTGAGGCTTTCCATCTGTGAGTGTGGATGGGGGACTGGGTGAGAGGTCCCCCAGATTCCTGCCATGCTTGCTGCCTGTGCTGGGGAAGCCAGCTTTGATCTGCCGCTGAGCCACTGGGCACAGGCTATCTGTTCATCTAGCCCTCTGCCAGGCACCTTGGCCCAGACTCTCCTTCTGCTGCATTTTTGCTTCTCATCAAGTCTTTATCCAGTGACCCAAGCCCTGAATCAGGAATCAGAAAAAATCATATTTTGATTTTTGTTTTGTTTTGTGTTCCTCGTCCTGGCTCCGACTTGAACAGAATACAAATAGCAATGTGTTCCTTGTTTGGGTTTTAGTGGAATTCTATTCAGTCCAACAAATGTGTAGTGAATTTCTACTCTGAGCTTAACCATGAGGCCAGGGTTAGAGCAATTAAATGAGAAGCAGACTCTGCCCTTAAAAAATTTCAGGCTACATTTTTTTTTAATCCCTGTTTCTAAATTGCTCCATTCTGGATTAGGCAAAAGCTTTCTTGATGGTCTGGGTCCCTTCATTCTCTCAACTTTTGGAAAAGTCCTGTGGACCACAGCCAGCCTAAACGCTCTAAAATGCTGCTTTCATCCACAGCTGGGGTGTCTTTTTTCCCCTAAGACTAAATCAGACCTTTATTTATTTATTTATTTATTTTGCGGTACGCAGGCCTCTCACTGTTGTGGTCTCTCTCGTTGTGGAGCACAGGCTCAGCGGCCATGGCTCACGGGCCCAGCCGCTCTGCGGCATGTGGGATCTTCCCGGACCGGGACACGAACCCGTGTCCCCTTCATCGGCAGGCAGACTCTCAACCACTGCGCCACCAGGGAAGCCCTAAATCAGACCTTTAAATCAGGCCTTGCTTAAGAGTCTGATAGCCTTCTCCGTTTACCACCCCTACGAAGTGAGTTGATTTTCTCCCTGTATCTTTAACCTATTATTGCCTCCTGGTTCACACGCCTTCTTTGGAATCCTCCTTTATCTGCAGGTCTTGGTAGGCTTAGTCAAGTTTTAATCACATACTTTGCCTCCTGACCACAGCTGATTGGTTCTGAGGGATCACCTGACCCAGGGTACCCATCCATAGGCTGAGCTGAGCCAATCAGCTTCTCTTTCCTTGATGTTCTGATCTAAAAGGCTCAGAGAGCTGATAAGGATGACTGGCCCTGGAGTGAAAGGGTACTGTGGTGTGAAGCTTGAGCCCGAGTAAAATCCTAGCAATCCTAGCAAGAGAGAGAAGCGAGGGAAGGGAGTTGCACATGGAGAAAGTGGTAGAGACAATCGAGGAGGCACTGCGGGCGGAAAGGAAGGGAGACGAACCAGCTCAATTTACCAGATCTAGCCTCCTGGTTTCCCTTTTCAACTTTACTTCCTAGCCTTGGATGTCTGGTACACCTTTCAATAGATATTCAATTAATTTGAGCGAGTTTGACACGATCTCAGTTTCTTGCATCCCAACCAACTGTGATTAGAGCATCAAAAGATTTCTTCCATACCATCATTTGCACAGTTATTACAATAACGTGCAGCCATTCTGCCCATCCCCGACAGATGGTGATGCCTTTTAATTCCTCTTTCTATTTTCACCACCTTCCCTTGCCTCGGAACCTAGCAAATGGTCCACGTTCAATAAAAGCTTGACGTGACCTCCTCTACATTTTTCTGCCTGGCTTTCCAGCCTTCCCCTGTCTGGCCCCATATCTAACCTCATTTCCCACTACTCCTCACTACACACCCTTCACTGTGGTTAAACCGGTCTCACCAAGACATCTGACTCATTTTCTGGGCCTTTCCTCATGCTGGAATGCCCTCCTCCCTCTTCCTCACCTATTTAATCCTGCTAATATCAGCCCCCTCCTTCTTCATTCCTTTCCTTTACTATTTCCTGAATGCCCACTCTGTATCAGGCATTATGCTAAGTGCCAGACTATAGCAGAGAACAGAACACATAGGCTTGCTGTCACCGTGGTGCTTCTGGTCTTGTGAACACTCTCTGAAGCCTTCTCCCACTCATCTCCCTCTTCTCTTACCTCTTGTAAGATTAATTCTTAGTACCTCACACTACTGTCAGTTCAGTTGCTTGGAGTTTGCTTTGCCCACCATGCCTCCTCCAGCTAACTGGATTTTATGTGCCCTGAGGGCTGGAGCCTCAATTTTGTACTTTTTCTATTTATATTTATGTGGCTCAGCATTGGGGACACCGTGGGCACCTCAAAAATAATTCTTCACTGCCTGGCTGCTTGACTGAAAGTGTCTCCTGCCCTCTTGGCCTGGAAGATGGAAGGACAGAGAGGTATTTGTCTGTTTTTGCAATCCCAGGAATAAACATCAGCCTGGGTTTCAGTTGATCCCAAGAACCCTGGCCATAAAGCACCATCTAAATCCAAGGTAGAGACCAACAAATAGAGGTTTCATTTGTTCTGTTTAGTCCCGGATACTCTGGGGGGAGGGCTTCACGGACCTCCTCACCACAAACCCACGCTAACAAACAAGAAGCCACTTCTCTCTGGCAGCCTCCTGTACAGCGTCCTTTTACCTACAAGTCAACTCTCTCGTCTCCAGGTTTTCTGAAAGACACCTTTCAGCTCTGTGTCTTTACTGGGTGGGAGGGAAAAAAAATAGGGGCACTAGATTTTATTCTCTCCCCAGACATAAGCAAAGGTGGTTCATCCCAAACCGAGCCCAGCGAGCCCTCACCACAGAATTTCTCTGTATAATGAAAGTACCTTTTTGAAACACAAAGTTACTCTTTCTACTCAGGAAGGGAAAAAATAATCCACCAACCAACCCCCAAACCTGCACTTGGCCAAAATCCTGAGGTCGATGGCAGGACCAAAATGAATCATTTCTCTTTGCTCTGATTGCATCAGCGACAGGCGTCTGGGAGCTGCTTGGTCCCCAGTAGAGGCCTCACACCACATTTGTGCCTAATTCTGATTCCCTTTTTGTTTGTAAGCAGGGCCAACTTAATCAACGCAGGACAGGAGTTCGGTTCAGCTCAGCTGGTTGAGTCCAGGGACAGAGAGTTCTGAGGAAGAAGCTGTTGTACACATTTGGGGTTGTTCCTCTTGAGTTTAAAAGTCAAGCCCAGCTATAGCTCCATCTCTCTGTCCCATTTGAGATGCTCCATAATGCCTTCAACATGACGTCTTAGTTTATAGGTATCTCTTCACAATAATAACAGCCAGCAATTTTTGAGCCAAGTCTTCCCAAGCATCCTACCCTCACTAAATATCATTTGTATGTTATTTCATTAGTTCTTAAAAACAAACAAGCAAAACAAACAAACCCCCCCCACACACAAAAAAGCCCTATGAGGGGGGCTGCCCTCGTAGCACAGTGGTTAAGAATCTGCCTGCCAATGCGGGGTACGGGTTTGAGCCCTGGTCCGGGAAGATCCCACATGCCAAGGAGCAACTAAGCCCGTGTGCCACAACTACTGAGCCTGCGCTCTAGAGCCCGCGAGCCACAACTACTGAGCCTGCGTGCCACAACTACTGAGCCTGCGTGCCACAACTACTGAAGCCCACGCACCTAGAGCCTGTGGCTTCTCTTGTTGCAGAGCAATGAGAAGCCTGCGCACCGCAATGAAGAGTAGCCCCCACACACCACAACTAGAGAAAGCCCATGCACAGCAACGGAGACCCAACACAGCCAAAAACAAATATATAAAATAAATAAATTAACAAAAACAAAACAAACAAACAAAAAACCCTATGATGTTGGTGCTATGGTTATCTCTACTTTATAGATGTAGAAACTGACACCCAGAGAAATTAGGAGGCTTGTCTACAGCTAGTAACTGACCAACGCAGGACTTGAACCCATAGCAGCTGACTCCAAAACCAAGTTCTTACTCACTATGATAAGGTTTCTCTCTTTCTTCTTACTTTTCCAAGGACTCCCCATTCTTCAAAGACTGAAGAAAATTCCACCCCCTCCCAGGTATCTTCAAGCCTCTCTGGTCTTCCCTCATCTGACTGACCTCCTCTTACCTGTTAGAACCTCTCAGGCCATTCTGAAGGAAACATTCACTCATGCAACAACAAATACTGAACACCTACATAGACCAGGCACTGTTCCAGGAGACTCAGCAGCGAACAAAACAGATAAAAATCCCTGACCTCGTGGACTTTACATTCCAGTGGGGAGAGACACATTCTAAAAATATAAATACATGAAAATATATGTATATTAGATGGCAAGAAGTGCTAGCGAGGCAAATAAGGCAGAGAAAGGAGAGAGAGAGAAGACGTGAGAACATGTACAATTTTAAGCAGGGTGGCCAGGGCAGGCCTTACTGAGAAAGGGATACCAGACTTAAGCTCTAATAGACAAGAGAATGAGTCGTGGAGGGGGAAGGGCATTTGAAACAGAGGGAAGGGCAAGTGCAAAGGCACAGAGGCAGGAGTGTGGCTGGGGTGTTTGGGGAATGGCAAGGAGGCCAGTGTGGCTGGACTAGAACCAGTGAAGGCAAAGAGCAGTGGGAAATGAGGAGAGAGAGGTAAAAAGAGGAGGCCAAGCTGTGCAGAGCGTTGCGGGTCATTATAGGGATGCTGGCATGCACTCCGAGTGAATCAGGAAGCCATTGGAGGGTTTCGAGCAGACGTGCATTTTAATAGTATCACCCTGGCTGCTGTGTTGAGATCAGGCTGAAGGGGGGATGAGGCTGGGAGGCTGTTGATAATCCAAGTGAGAAATGATGGTGGCTCGGATGGAGGGAACGAAGGCAGTGAGAGCAGTCAGAGTCTGGATGTATTCTGCAGTGAAGTCAGCAGGATTTCCTGACAGATGGGAGGTGGGAGGTGAGAGAAAGAGAGGAGTCAGGAATGACACCCAAGTTTTTGGCCCGAGCATCTGGAAGAATGCAGTTGCCATTTACTGAGCTCACTGTGGGAGGAACAGGTTTGGAGGAGGGAAATCAGGAGCTCAGTATTGGATATGATAAATGTGAGATGCCTATTAGAGATCTAGGTGAGCAGGTAGTTAAACAGTTCTGGAGTTCAGGGGAAGAGATCTGGCTAGAAACACAAATGTGGAAGTCATTAGGGTGTGGGTGGTATTTTTTAAGCCACAAAATTGAGTGAAATCAGGCTTCCCTGGTGGCGCAGTGGTTAAGAATCTGCCTGCCAATGCGGGGGACACGGGTTTGAGCCCTGGTCCGGGAAGATCCCACGTGCCGTGGAGCAACTAAGCCCATGCGCCACAACTACTGAGCCCACGTGCCACAACTGCTAAAGCCTGAGCGCCTAGAACCGGTGCTCCGCAACAAGAGAAGCCACCGCAATGAGAAGCCCGCGCACCGCAACGAAGAGGAGCCCCCGCTCGCCGCAACTAGAGAAAGCCCTCGTGCAGCAACGAAGACCCAAAGCAGCCCAAAAAAAAGATTATAAAATTGAGAGAAATCACGGAGAGTGAAAGTAACTAAAGAGGTGGGGTGTAAGGACCATGCCCCAGGGCGCTTAAACATTTAGAGGTCAAAGAGATGAAGAGGAACCAGCAGGAGACCAAGAAGGAACAGACAGGGAGATAAGAAGCCACCTGGAAGGGTCTTTCAAGGAAGAGGGAAAAATCAACTGTCAGACACTTCTGATGGGTCAAGTAGCAAGAGGACTGAAAATTCACCCATTGATCAAAAGAAGAAATGTTTAATTAAACAGTCTTCTTGTTTTGTTTAGATGTGTATTCATTTAGACATCTCAACCAATCACAAGGGTGGAAGAAGCAGAGATTGATTTGCCCCCCAATGCGCTTCTGTACCCTACTCCCCTCCCCTCATGCCTCTCCTCCCCTTCCCCCTGTTGTGCATCCCCACTCCTAACCCCACCTCTGACTTTGCTGGGGTCTAGGGGTTGACTCACCAGTCAAGGAAATCTTGGGCCTGAGCTGAAACACCAGAACAATCTCTGAGGCAAGTCACTGCTTCACAGATTTGGTGAAGGGAGTAAGCTGCTGTCTCGCTTTAAAAAGAAGGGGTATGACGGATAAAGTGAAGGTGGCAGAAAAGGAAGATGCAGACACCTGTGTAAAGGGAAGACAATTTTGCTTGTAAAGGACGCCTGCAGCAATTTTGTTGTTGTTGCTATCAGGAAGCAAAGGAATTTATCTTGGGGCTGCATGGCTCCTTGGTTTAGGTAAGTCATTAATGAGCCTTTTCTAGTTCGCTCCATTCTGGAGCCTAGAATAAGGTAGATGTAGAGAACTAAATTCCTCTGCACTGAGTTTTTCCCTGGCAGGTAAGGGAGACAGGCGTGTCAGAGCCTGGGAACTGAGAGAAGAGAGGTGGGAGAAAGATGGCTGGCAATGAATTCCCAGGGGTGGGGTGGGGTTGAGCAGCCTGTTTTAAGAGAAGTGAGGTCTAACATTCATTTTTTTCTGGAACTTTTTTACCGAAGTAGTAATAGATATAGAGAGAAATGTGTACCACTTGATAACTTTTCATGCACCCATATAACCAGCACTCAAGTCAAGCACTCCAGCCCTCGTGTTCTTTTCCAATCATGACTCCACCCCAGGGCAATCACTATCCTGACTTTGAACAGCATGGACTAATTTTACCTGTTTTTGTATATTATTAAAGTGGGTCGTGCCTTTTAGTATCTGCCTTCTTTCCTTTTTTTAATATTTATTTATTTACTTTTATTTATCACCTTATTTATTTTGGCTGCGCCGGGTCTTAGTTGTGGCATGCAGGATCTTCGTTGCAGCATGTGGGATCTTTAGTTGTGGCACGCAAACTCTCTTAGTTGCGGCATGCAGGCAGGATCTAGTTTCCTGATCAGGGATGGAACCCGGGCCTCCTGCACTGGGAACGCGGAGTTGTACCCACTGGACCACCAGGGAAGTCCCGGTATCTGCCTTCTTTCACTCAACATTACATTTGTGAGGCTCCACCATACTGTTGCATACAGTTATATATCTTCATTGCTGTAGACTCTTCCATTTTAATGATTATAATGCAATTGATTTATCCCCTCGACTACTGATGGACATAGAAGTTATTTCTATTTGGGGGCCATTGCAAACAGTGTCGTTACAAACATATTTGGACAAATCTAGTATTCACTTTCTTTTCCAACTTTTTATTTTGAAAATTTTCAAACACAGGAAATCGAAATAATTATATAGTGAACATCTATATATGAATTACTTTGGATGCATTTCAAAGTAAGTTGAACTTTCCCTAGCATTTCAGTAAACGTATCATTGACAAAAGTTTACTGCTTATTTATGGGTTTTCCTTTGAGGGAAGACTTACACAAAGTGAAATGTATTCATGTTAACAGTATCATTCAGTGAGTTTGTGAAATGCATACACCTGTGTAACCCAAACCTCTAACAAAATCTAAAACATTATTGTCATCTAGAAAGTTCCCTCATGACTCTTCCCAATTTTCCTGCACCATCACTGTGTTCTCATTTTTTTTCACCATAGATTAGTTTTGCCTCCTTTAGAACTTCATATAAATGCAATCACACAGTATGTACTCTTTTGCCTAAGGCTTCTTTCACTCAGCATAATATTTCTGAAATTCATTCATGGTGTTGCATGAATAAGTAGTTTGTTCCTTTTCATCTCATGAATATACCACAATTTGTTTATCCATCCTCCTGTTGACTGACATCTGGAATGTTTCCAGTTTTGAGCTTTATAAAGAACAATGCTGGGCTTCCCTGGTGGTGCAGTGGTTGAGAATCCGCCTGCCAATGCAGGGGACACGAGTTCGAGCCCTGGTCTGGGAAGATCCCACATGCTGCGGAGCGACTAGGCCCATGAGCCACAACTACTGAGCCTGCGCGTCTGGAGCCTGTGCTCCGCAACAAGAGAGGCCACGACAGTGAGAGGCCCACGCACCACGATGAAGAGTGGTCCCCGCTCGCCGCAACTAGAGAAAGGCCTCGCACAGAAATGAAGACCCAACACACCCAAAAATAAATAAATAAATAAATAAATTTAAAAATAAAGAAATAAAACATTATAAAAAAATAAAGAAAGAAAAATGTTATTACCGTTCTCATACTAGTCTTTTTGTGGACATAGGCTTTCATTTCTCTTGGGTAAATAACCTAAAACCAAAATTGCTGGGTCGTAGGGGTATGCTTAGTTTCTTATGAAACTGCCAGACCTTCATTTCAAAATGGTTGTATGATTTTACACTCCTACCAACAAGATAGGAAAGTTTATACTGTTCAACACCTTTGCTAACATTTGGTGGTGTTCGTCTTTTTCATTTAAGCTGTTCTGGTGGGTGTGTAGTGGTACCTTACTGTGGTTTTAATTTGCATTTCTCTGATAACTAATGACATTGAGCACATTTTCAAGTGCTCACTGGCCATTCATCTAGCTTCCTTCGTGAAATGTCTATTCAAATTTTTGCCATTTTTTATTGGGTTGTTTGTCTTTTTTGCTCTTGACTTATAGGAGTTCTTTCTAAGTCCCAAATACCAATCCTTTGTCAGACAAATGCTTTCTTTATAAATAATGTCTCCCAGTCTATGGCCTGCTTATTCGTTTTCCTGTCTAAAAAAAAAAATCTTTGCTTACCACCAAGTCACAAAGATATTCTCCTAGGTTTGCTTACAGAAGCTTTATAGTTTTAGTTTCTATATTTAGGTCCATGCTCCATCTCAAACTAATTTTTGTACAGAAGATAATGTTTGAGGTTCTTTTTTTAAAATATGGATATCCAGTTGTTCCAGTATTGTTAACTGAAAAGACTCTCCTTTCTCTATTAGATTGCTTTACCTCTGTCAAACATTAAACCATCCTATAAGTGTATTTCTGAACTCTCTATTCTGTTCCATTAATCTACTTGTTGATCCGTTTTTTTAAAAGATTTATTTATTATTTTATTTTATTTATTTTTGGCTGCATTGGGTCTTAGTTGTAGCACGTGGGATCTTCGTTGAGGCATGTGGGATCTTTGTGCCGCGCGGCCTTCTCTCTAGTTGTGGCGTGTGGGTTTTCTCTTCTCTAGTTTTGGTGCACAGGCTCCAGGGCGCGTGGGCTCTGTATCTGTGGCGTGTGGGTTCCAGAGCGCGTAGACTCTGTAGTTTGCAGCACACAGGCTCTCTAGTTGAGGCACAAGAGCTCAGTAGTTGTAGCGCGTGGGCTTAGTTGACCCGCTTGCATGTGGGATCTTAGTTCCCCGACCAGGGATCGAACTCCTGTCCCCTGCATTGTAAGGAGGATTCTTTACCACTGGACCACAAGGGAAGTACCCTATTTGTTGATCCTTATGATAGAATCACACTGTCTTGATTACTATAGCTTTACAGTAAGTCTTGAGATCAAGTAGCATGAGTCCTTCTAACTTTTTGCTTCATCTTCTTTTTCTTTCAGTATTGCTTTGGATATTCTAGGTCCTCCATATAAATTTTAGAATCAGCTTGTCATTTTAAAAAGAAGTCTTCTAGGATTATGAAAGAGACTTTGTTGAATCTCCATATCAACATGGGTAGAATTGACAGATTAGCAATATCAGGTCTTCCAAGCCATGACATGGTATATCTCTTCATTTATTAGGTCTTCTTGAATTTTTTTCAGCAATAATTTATAGTTTTCAGTGTGCAGGATTTGTCTTTTATTAAGCTTACTCTTAAGCGTTTTATGATTTTGATACTATTGTAAATGGAATTGTTGTTTTAAATTTCATTTTTCCAATTGTTTACTGAGGTATATTAAAATACAACTGATTTTTAAAATAATAACACTGTATCCTGTGATGTCGCTAATTCCATTTATTAGTTCTGTTGTAGATTCCTTAGTATTTCTATATAGGCAATCATACTATCTGCAAATAGAAGTTTCACTTCTTCCTTTCCACTTTTTATGTCTCTGGTCTTACAGCAGTAACTAGGATCTCCAATACGATGCTGAATACAAAAAGTGAGAGCAGACATACTTGTCTTATTCATCTTAGGGGAAAAGCATTCAATATTTCACCATTAAATATGATGTTAGCTCTAGATTTTTCATAGATACTCTTTTGCAGATTTATGAAATTATTTTCTATTCCTAACTTGCTGAGAGTTTTTCTCATAAATAAATGTTGAAATTTTTTTTTTTACTACTTGAGATGCTCATATTTTTTTCTCTTTTTTCTGTTAATATGGTGAATTACATTGATTTTCCAATATTAGACCAGTCTTGCATTTCTGAGATAAACCCCACAGGTTATGATCCCTTCCTCCCCCTCTCCCCTTCCCCCTTTCTTAAATTTCTTTTCCAATGTCTTTGCAAGTTTTGGTGTCAGAGTTATACTGGCCTCACAAAACAAATTGTAAAGTATTTCTTTCTTCTCTATTTTCTGAAAGAGTTTTTGTTACATTGGTAATATTTTTTCTTTAAGATCTGATAGAATTCACCAGTTAACAATCTGGGCATGGAGCTTCCTTTGCAGGAAGGTTTTTGATAATGAATTCAATTTATTTACTAGCTAAAGGGACATTCAGATTTTCAATTTTACCTTATGTCAGTTTTTGGTAAGATGTTATTTTCAAGGAATTTGTCCATTTCATCTACATGGTTTAATTTATTAACGTAAAATTGTTTATGACATCCTGTTACTAGCCTTTTAATGTCTTTAGTATGTGTAGTGATATCCTTTCTTTTATTTTTGATGTTGGTTATTTGTCTTCTCTTTTTGTGTGAGGTGGGAGGAAAGTTGTTGGTCCATCTAGGGGTTTATTTTGTTGACCTTTTCAAATAACCAACTTTTGGGTTTGTTAAATTTATTTACTGCTTATCTGCTCTCTCTTTTATAAATTCTGTCCCCTTTATTATTTCCTTCTTATCATTTACTTTAGATTTACTTTGCTCTTCTTTTTCTAGGTTCTGAAAGTGAAACCTAAGCCTTTTTCTACTGTCCGGTTTTAAAGCTATAAATATATCTCTAAGAATTGCTTTGTTTTGGCTCACAGTTTGGTATGTCTTAGTTTTATAATCATTCAGTTAAAATATTTTGTAATATCTTCTGAGGTTGTTTGGATTATTTAGATCTGTGCTGTTTAAGTTCCAAGTATTTGGAGTTGTCTACACCTATTGTTACTGATTTGTAACTTCATTGTGGTCAGATAACACTCTCTGTACAGTTTTAGCCATTTTAAATTTGCTGGCACTTGTTTTATGGCTCAGCATACAATCTACCTTGGTGAATGTATCAGGGAACTTGAAGATAATGTGCATTCTGTTGTATCCATTGTTCTGCAAATATCAATTAGATCAAGATAGCTGATAGTATTGTTCAAATCTTCTATATCTTTACTAATTTTTTGTCAAGTTGTTTTATAATTGCTGAGAAGCTGCTAAAATATCCAATTATGATAGTAGATTTGTGTATTTCTTCGAATTCTGTCATTCTGTTTTTCCTTCATGCATTTTGAAACTCGGTTATGTATGATTGCTACACCTTCCTGGTGCTATTTGTTATTATGAGATTCCCCTTTTTATCTCTGATAATAGTCTCCGTCATGAAGTTTACTTTATTTGATCTTAATTTAGCCACTTCAACTTTCTTATGCTTACTGTTTACAGGATACATCTTTTTCCATTCATTTCCTATCAATTTTTCTTGTGTGTCTTGTAGACAGAGTATAGTTGAAGCATACATTTTTATCCGTTCTGACAATTTCTGCTTTTAATTGGAATGTTATAGACTATTTTTTAAAATAAATTTATTTATTTATTTATTTTTGGTGGCGTTGGGTCTTCGTTGCTGCGTGCGGGCTTTCTCTAGTTGCGGTGAGCGGGGGCTACTCTTCCTTGCAGTATGCAGGCTTCTCATTGCGGTGGCTTCTCGGGCTCTAGGTGTGCAGACTTCAGTAGTTGTGGCACACGGGCTCAGTAGCTGTGGCTCACAGGCTCTAGAGCACAGGCTCAGTAGGTGTGGTGCACAGGCTTAGTTGCTCCGTGGCATGTGGGATCTTCCTGGACCAGGTATCGAACCAGTGTCCCCTATATTGTCAGGCGGATTCTTACCCACTGCGCCACCAGGGAAGTCCCTGAAGTGTTACAGACTATTAACTTTTAATGTAATCATTGATTTGGTTGGATATAGGTCTACCATTTTACTATTTGTTTTCTCTTTGTCCCCTGGTGTTTTTTTGTTTCTCTTGTCTTCCTATCTTGCCTTCTTTTGGGTTAATTAAATATTTCTTTAGAAATCTACTTTATCTTTTAGCTTTTTTTGTTATGCTTCTTTGCATTTTTAAAGTGGTCACTGTATCCTCCTACACTGTTGGTAGGAATGTAAGTTGGTGCAGCCACTATGGAGAACAGTATGGAGGTTCCTTAAAAATACTAAAAACAGAACTACCATATGATCCAGCAATCCCACTCCTGGGCATATATCCAGAGAAAACCATAATTTGAAAAGATACATGCACCCCAGTGTTCATTGCAGCACTATTCACTATAGTCAAGACATGGAAGCAACCTAAATGTCTATCAACATAGGTATGGATAAAGAAGATGTGGTACATATATAACAATGGAATATTACTCAGCCATAAAAAAGAATGCAATAATGCCATTTGTAGCAACGTGGATGGACCTAGAGGTTATCATACTAAGCGAAGTTAAGTCAGGCAGAGAAAGACAAATATCACATGATATCAGTTATATGTGGAATCTAAAAAAAAATGATAAAAATGAACTTATTTACAAAATAGAAACAGACTCACAGACTTCAAAAACAAACTTATGGTTACCAAAGGGGAAAGGTGGGCGGGAGGGATAAATTAGGAGTTTGAGATTTACATATACACACTACTATATATAAAATAGATAATCAACAAGGACCTACCGTATAACACAGGGAACTGTACTCAATACTCTGTAATGGCCTATATGGGAAAAGAATCGGAAAAAGAATGGATATATGTACATGTATAACTGAATCACTTTGTTGTACACCTGAAACTAACACAATACTGTAAATCAACTGTACTCCAATATAAGATAAAAATTAAATTAAATTAAAAAATTAAGTGGTCACTATAGAAATTAAAATACATATCCTTAACATTTAACAGTCTATTTAGAATATTGTGCCACTTTATATTAAAATATGTATTATGTTACATTTTCATAAGTTGTAAACGTCACAATACAATGTTAAAAGTTTTGCTTTAAATATTCATAAGTATTTTAAAGAAATGAAGTATTTTCAAATGGTTTCTAATATTTATTCTTATATTTATTTGCCCTTCATTCTTCCTGGAGATCCAAGTTTCTATCAGATATCATTTCCTTTCACCCTGAGAAATGTCCCTTTAGCATTTCTTATATAGCAGATTTGCTGGCAATGACTTATCTTAGGTCTTGTTTATCCAAACATATCTTTTTAAAATTTTAAATAGTTTCCTGTCCTGGGCTGTGCTGTCATGCCCTTCTCTACTCCCCACAAACGTTCAGGAAAAATCTGTTCCACAGATAGGCTTCTTACTGGTACCTTGGAGAGGTGGGGAGAGAAGCTGTCTGCATGGGGCAAAGAGCATTGCCCAGAGAGGACTACAGCTGCATGGGCAAGAAGTCCTGCAGGGTTAGAGAGTCAGTGTAGCAGCAACTGGGAGTAGGAAAGGACAGAGACAGTGCAAACCATCCTCCTTTCCCCTCGGGAGCATCCCAAGTTTTATACGACGATGCCCAAGTCTCTCATTTGGATGTTAGAAGAAAGGTAACCTCAGAAACGTGGAGCATTTGAGAACATTCAGAAGTTTAATTCAACTTGACAAGTATTATTAAGCTTATAGTGTGTACCTTTGGGCATCCATTAGGACTTTCAGAAACTTTACTTTGCATTCGGGGAATGTCAAGACTCAGCAGGAAGATTCCCTCCCGCATTGGTCTATGGGGTCAGCTGACTCCATGACAACACCTGGGAAAGCTGCCCACCAGCCAGAGACCGCCCCATGAACAGGTAAATGTGTCCAAACGGAAAGAGTGAAAACAAGTTTCCTCTCACCATCAGTGATACCAGGGAAAGAAATTTTCCTGAGACACGTGTGGCTCAGCTCACCAAAGCCAGGCACACGTGGGGTGGGTGGTGTGCGAGCTTCTTTCCAGCTTTCCCTGGGAAAGGTCTTCAGGGCTAGGGCAAGGCAAGAGAGGCATTCGCCTCAAGTGCAGAATTTAAGGGGGTGCCAAAAAATTCAGCAATCAAGATAAATAATATTTCACTGCAATGTTTTCTTTTTAAAAAAAGAAATCTCTGTGATGAACAAAATATCAAAATTTTAAATAAAACAGAATCTGACTCTGCACTTGCAGAACTCACATCATTTGTCATCTCCTGATCCCAACCCTGCTGGGTCTTGCCTTTACTTATAATTTTAGCATTTTGTTCATCATGGATTCTTTGCATTAATTTTGATTTTTTAAAACTATCCCATTAAAATGGCATTTATCTTGATTGCTTTGGGTTTTGTCACGCCCTTAAATTCTGCACCTGCCTCAGCCTCGCACCAGCCCTGAACATCAGTAAGTACCTCTTTAAAATCCCTCCTTCTAACACCCCCATCCCACCAAAAGAAATCCACCAGCATACCATGATGATAAGAAGGCATTTTTTTCATATATAAAAATAAAAGGTTTCCTGGTGACACCAATAACAGCCAAACGATGAATCTGGGTAAGTTCTTGGCACAGTTGTTTAGCTGTTTTGTAAGTGGGAGCTCTGAAAGACTTCTGGATCCCAGAGTAAAAATTCATATTAAAATGATCCTAAATTTTCTCATTTCAACATAAAAGACTAAGGGTTGAGGTTGAGAAATTAAAGAAATTTGAGTACAATTCATTACATTTCTTACAATGCACATTAATGTATTTGTTATGTATTCAAGGCTTCAGATGGATAGAATAATTCAATCTCAGGTCAATACTTAGCGGTTGAGTATGGTCAGCATGGGTGCCATTCATAACATATTGAGGGACTTCCCTGGTGGAGAAGTGGTTAAGAATCCGCCTGTCAATGCAGGGGACACTGGTTTGAGCCCTGGTCTGGGAAGATCCCACATGCCGAGGAGCAACTAAGCCCGTGAGCCACAACTACTGAGCCTGCACTCTAGAGCCTGCAAGCCACAACTACTGAGCCCACGTGCTGCAACTACTGAAGCCCACACACCCTAGAGCCTGCATGTCGCAACTACTGAAGCCTGAGTGCCTAGAGCCCGTGCTCCGCAACAAGAGAAGCCACCTCAACGAGAAGCCCGCGCACCACAACAAAGGGTAGCCCCCACTCGCCGCAACTAAGACCCAACGCAGGTATAAATAAATAAATAAATAAATAGGGAAAAAAAAGAGATATTGAATCCCTTTGATTCAATGCCATTACATGTGGGTATAGGCAACATGGAGTAACTGCAGAACTTGAGATTGAGAATCCCCACTATATTACCTGTATCAACTTGAGTAAGTCACTAAATGTCCTTAGGTCTCACTTCCCTTATCTGTAGAAGGCTGTTACAATTTACCTTAAATACCATGTCACTTAAAAAAAAACCAACAATAATACTTATCTATATGAGATGATGAATGTGAACTAAACTTACTGTAGTAATAATTTCACAATACGTGTAAGTCAAATCATTATACCATGCACTTTAAACTTATACAGTGTTGTATGTCAATTATATCTCAATAAAACAGGAAGAACTTTTAATCTGAATGTTAATGATATCTAAATAAAAAAACCTCTACAAGAGTGTAAAAAAACCCTATAATTTCTCTGTCCTTTATTTATGCTAAATAGTTACAGGCCATCTTGATTATGCTTGATCTCTAAAATTATAAATGCTAATTTTGAAAAATAAAGAATTGTTTCTAAAAGAACATTTTGAAAAAGGAAACAGGAATAAGCAGAGCCAGATATTGTTTTAAAAGTAATGGGAGTTCCCTGGTGATCCAGCGGTTAGGACTCTGTGCTTCTTTCACTGCCGTGGTCTCAGTTCAATCCCTGGTCAGGGAGCTAAGATCCTGCAAGCCGCGCAGCATGGACAAAATAATAATAATAATTTTAAAAATAAATAAAAGTAATGGTTACAAAACTTTTTGGAGCCCAACGTACAGGTCTGCATATGCCAAATGGGAATAAACTTAGTTTATTTTTTTATACAGCAGGTTCTTATTATTTATCTATTTTATACATATTAGTGTATATATGTCAATCCCAATCTCCCAATTCAACCCACCACCACCACCACCCATCCCCCCCACTGCTTTCTCCCCTTGGTGTCCATATGTTTGTTCTCTACATCTGTGTCTCTATTTCTGCCTTGCAAACCAGTTCATCTGTACCATTTTTCTAGATTCCACATATATGCATTAACATACGATATTTGTTTTCCTCTTTCTGACTTACTTCACTCTGTGTGACAGTCTCTAGGTCCATCCACGTCTCTACAAATGACCCAATTTCGTTCCTTTTTATGGCTGAGTAATATTCCATTGTATACATGTGCCATATCTTCTCTATCCATTTGTCTGTTGATGGGCATTTAGGTTGCTTCCATGACCTGGCTATTGTAAATAGTGCTTCAATGAATACTAGGGTGCTTGTGTCTTTTTGAATTATGGTTTTCTCAGGGTATATGCCCAGGAGTGGGATGGCTGGGTCATATGGTAATTCTATTTTTAGTTTTTTAAGGAACCTCCATACTGTTCTCCATAGTGGCTGTATCAATTTACATTCCCACCAACAGCGCAAGAGGGTTCCCTTTTCTCCACACCCTCTCCAGCATTTGTTGTTTGTAGACTTTCTGATGATGCCCATTCTACCTGGTGTGAGGTGATACCTCATTGTAGTTTTGATTTGCATTTCTCTAATAATTAGTGATGTTGAGCAGCTTTTCATGTGCCTCTTGGCCATCTGTATGTCTTCTTTGGAGAAACGTCTATTTAGGTCTTCTGCCCATTTTTGGATTGGGTTGTTTGTTTTTTTAATATTGAGCTGCATGAGCTGTTTAGATATTTTGGAGATTAATCCTTTGTCCGTTGATTTGTTTGCAAATATTTTTTCCCATTCTGAGGGTTGTCTTTTCATCTTGTTTATAGTCTCCTTTACTGCACAAAAGCTTTTACGTTTCATTAGGTCCCATTTGTTTATTTTTGTTTTTATTTCCATTACTCTAGGAGATGGGTCTAGGAGGTTGGCCGCGCCATGAAGCTTGCAGGATCTTAGTTCCCCTACCAGGGATCAAACCCACACCCCCTGCAGTGGAAGCACAGAGTCCTAACCACTGGACCACCAGGGAAGTCCCACGACTACTTCTAATCTGTAACTTCAGAGAGTTCAGAGTAGACGCTCTAGGCTGAAACAGCAGTGATCTGGATCGATTAAAAAAAAGGGGAGAGTCTTAAAGCTTCGGCAGGGCTAAAGCTTCAGCAGGCAAAGGAAGAAGACTGCTCTTGACAGTGGTTGCCATTCTTAGAGGGTGGGAATATCACATTCTTAACAGGACTTAATTAGGAATCCAGGTTCTATTATTAATTTTCTCCCCAAAGTCTAATCTTTGTCAGGGTTACGAGTCATGACTCTGATTGTACAGCATTTGGTAGGTTAGAATGATTCTTTAATTATTTTAGCAGAACATTCCTTTTGCTCCTCCCTTTTAATTCCAGCAGTTCTTTTCCACCATGTAGCCAGGTAAATCTCTTAGGACCTTCTCTAAGCACCTGGCAAAAGAGACACTAATATCTTAGTTGAAAAGAACAGGAACTAAACCCCTATGAGGTCCCTAGGATAGCTTGTCTCTTTATAATTTTTTTATAACAGCCTTATTGAGATATAGTTCACATATACAATTTACCTATTTAAAGTGAACAATTCAATGGCTCTTAGTATACTCACAGAGTTGTGCAACCATCACCACAACCAATTTTAGAACATTCTCATCACCACTCCAAAAAGAAACCCTGTACCTCCACAGCCCTAGGCAACCACTAATCCACTTTCTATTCTCTATAGATTTGCCTATTCTGGATGTGTCATACAAATGAATCTTACAGTATGTGGTCTTTGTGGCTGGCTTCTTTCACTTAGCCTAATGTTTTCAAGGTTCATCCACGTTGCAGCATGTATCAGTATTTCATTCCTTTTTATGGCCAAATAATATTCCACTGTATGAATGTACCACGTTTCATTTATCTCTTCATCAGCTGGTGACCATTTGGGTTGTTTCCACTTTTTTTGGCTATTGTGAGTAATGCTGCAATGAATATGTTGTACAACTTTTTGTTTGAACATGTTTCAAATTCTCTTGGGTATATATCTAGGAGTGGAATTGCTGGAACATGTGCCTCTTTATAATTTCCAATGGAATAATGTATCAATTATGTATTCCTGCACAGGAAATAACTCCCAAAGCTTCATGAGTTAAAATAATAGTAACTTATCTCTCTCAGTTTCTGTGAGTCAGAAATTTGGGAGCACCTTGAATAGGAGGGTCTGCCTCCAGGTCTCTCATGAGGCTGCAATTAGATGATGGTCTACGTGGCAGTCATCTGAAGGCTTGGCTGGAGCTACAAGATCCATTTCTAAGATGACACTCATATAGCTGGCAAGTTAGTTGGTTGGGAGCCTCAGTTCCCTTCTACATGGGCCTCCCCACTGGAATGCCTGAGTGTCCTCAAAGTAGCTGGCTTCCTCTAAAACAAACTAGCCAGGAGACCAAGATGGAGGCTGCACTATCTTTTACAACTTAGCCTCATATGTGTCACTTTCACCACATTCTACATAGGCCAGCCCTGATTCATGTGGGAGGGGACTAATTACATAAAAGGGGGGGATACCAGGGGAGGCGAGGTTGGAGCCATCTTGGAGCCTGGCTATTATGAAGAGGTTGACTTCAAAGCTCTATTCTCTGTTGTTCCTAAGGAGATGATCCAAATTTATAGACTCCAGGCAGGAGGTCAAAAAAATACACATCAGGGCTTCCCTGGTGGCGCAGTGGTTGAGAGTATGCCTGCCGATGCAGGGGACACGGGTTCGTGCCCCGGTCCGGGAGGATCTCACATGCCGCAGAGCGGCTGGGCCCGTGAGCCATGGCCGCTGAGCCTGCGCGTCCGGAGCCTGTGCCCCGCAACGGGAGAGGCCACAACAGTGAGAGGCCCGCGTATCGCAAAAAAATACATGTCAAAGTTTGTAGGATCCTAACATCACTGTGATTCACTCCCTCCATGTGACGAATTAAACCTGCAATGGAGCTTCCTGACTCTCCTGCAGGGGAATTTGAGGAGAGCCTTAGTGTACTTAGTGCCTAGCAGAAATAAGATAAAGAACTCCAAGCCTGCCGCTGTCCTTGGGTTGATGCCCCAGGTATTCACCTCTGGAAGTGCCAACACTTTGTCTCTCTAGCAAAACCCTTCCTGGAATGTCGTTTAGGTTATTTAATCCAGAAGTCAAATCCACTTTCTCTCCTGGCAAATCAGCAAATACTTATTAGCATCTACTGTGTACCCAAGAGCAAACCCCAGGATCATTTGAGACCAGTGTAGATGGATAAGCCAAAAATGCCCAGGCGTGACCAAAATAGATTGTTGTCAAACCCACCTGTCTTGAGGCTTCAAAGGTAAGGAACTGAAAAGGTCTTTTCTTTTTGAGTTAGCATTTAGAGAAGTGACAGCCACGAGAATGCTTTTAGATTTAAATTCGTTTAGAAAACTCCTGAGGACATGAAAGACAAAGAAAGATTGAGGAACAATTCTAGAGTAAAGACGTTAAAGGCGCCTATCTATAAAATGTAATGCTTATCCTGGATGAGTTCCTTGATAAAGGGAAAACAGCTATAAAATACATTATTGGAAACTGGTGAAACTGGAATACAAACTGTAGAGTAGATAATAGCATTGGATCAATGTTACCTTTTCTGAATTTGATACTTATATTGTGGTTACATAATAAAATAATTTGTTCTTAGGAAACACAAACTGAAGTATTAAGGGGTAAGTGTGTCTACAACTTATTTTCAAGTTGTTCAGAAAAATATTCTGTATATATACACACACATATATGTACACACATATACATGGAAAGAGATAGAATAAATGCAGCGAAATGTGAACAGGCTGAAGGATATATGGGAATTCTTTATATTATTGCAGCTTTTCTATAAGTTTGAAATTATTTCAAAATAAAAAGTTTTTAAAAAGAAGGAAACTCCTGAGGGTCTTCTGTGAAGAACAGGATATACTGTGGTGTCATTGCCCCTTTGCAGAATATGGAACGGTAAATCGTCGAGGTCAGGTGGGTGCCAATTCCCTACATGAACGAGCCAACACTGTGTCTAGGGTGCTGGAGGTGACAACTGTCTGAATTGACATCTCCTGGCAGTTATTAGGAACCCCAGCATTACCAAAACTTTGCATGGTCCTTGTGACCCCACAGTCAGCCCCTGGAAGTGGAGGTCTCAGCTCACTCCACCCTTGACCTCTGGTCTGACAGCATCTGTACAGCTCCTCCATAACATCCCAGGCTTGGAGAGCGGCACCACTTGGCCTCTTGCTCCCCAAGATTGAGTGCATCCTTCTGCTGAGTTGAGCCCTGGGTTGGAAGGCAGAAACGTCTCCTGTTCCCTCCAGATCAGAGGCAGCCTCGCCAGAAAGCCATAGTACAAAATCCCCCAAGTTTCCAAGAACATCTCAGAGCCAGAGAGTTAGCCAAGTGTCTTTGAGCTGGCCCAGAGTAAGAAATGCTCAGTTCAGATGTCAGGGTGCACACCCTGATTCCTTTCCTACTAGGTGGGTAGGAGGCAGCTGGGAGCTCCACTGACTTAGAAGAAACAGATGCAATCAAGGTCCAGAGGATGCCCAAGTTAAATGCATTGGCCCTTCGGCCTTGCAAACTCACGAAATCCGAATTCTACAAAATAGTTTCAATGCCAGCCAAGCCCAAGTATCACCATCTGCCTCCCAAAGCCAACCCACCGACTGCCAATTAGCAGTGAGAAGAAGTGGAAAGGCCATCAGCCCCAAGGGCTTCAAAGTGCAGGAGGTCAGGGAGCTTCCTGACAAGACTCAATCACAGAACCCACGATGGGGACAGGAGAAGAAGGTCTTTCTAGTTCTTATGAAAGTGGTTACTAGACTGTGATGGCCCCAGGCAAGCCCACAGCCCAGTGGCCACCTGCTGGGGACAAAGACCGTTTACCTCCAGCTTGAATTCTATGATGTGTGTGGGGAAAGATCAACCTTCCTCTGTTCACCATTCTAGAGGATGTTCTCAGCCTTCCTGACTACCTGAGACCAGGCAAGTGAATCACAGGTCCAGCACACAAGTTGTCAAGAACAGCATACCTTTTCATAGTACTTACCAAGGGCCAGGCACTGTTCTAGTCGCTTTACAGATAACAACTTGTATAACCTCCCAGTGGCCCTATGAGCATGGTACTCTTATTATCCATTTGGTAGTTGTGGACACTGAGGCACAGAGAGGTAAAGTAACATGTCCCAAGGCACTGACGTAGTAAATAACGAAGCCAAGATTTGAACCTTGACGTCTGGCTTGCGTCTGTGCTTTTAACCACTTCCTTATGTGAGGCCTCCTGGCTTGTTCTACATGCTGCTTCTAAAGAACCCATAAATGAGGAAATAATCATATTTCAAAAATCATATATAGATAGGAAGAGATGGATAAGGGGTCTGTCTGCAAAGCAGGTTGATAGATGATAGGAAGAAGGAGGGGACTCACTATTCCCTAGTACACTTATCAACTGTACCAGATCATCCATCTGCCAATTCATTATTCACTCACTCTCTCATACTGAGGATTCAGGGCCTACTAGGTGTTACAGTGGGAGGGAACAAGAGGAGCCCAATTTAGTTGATGAAATGAAACCTGGGCACACAAAGAGTGAAATGATCAGAGGAGGATGATTTTAGGCAGACTGAGAGGTGCTGACGGCAGGAGCAGCGTGGGATCGGGAAAGGAAATTTGGGCAAGTTGTACGGGCACAAGTCCAGGAAGTATACCCCAATCACCCCACCCCCCCAGGTTGGGGGACCTTCTTTAGTCTGCCCATATCCGCCCACACTCAGCAACCTTTTTTTTTTTTTGGCCGTGCCACACAGTATGCAGGATCTTTAGTTCCCAGACCAGGGATTGAACCCGTGCCCCCTGCAGTAGAAGAGTGGAGTCTTAACCACTGGACCTCCAGGGAAGTCCCCAAACTCAGCATCCTTATTTTAGCATTTCCCACACTGAGGTGAAGTTTCCTATGTGTTTCTCTGCCTGCTCTTAATTTCTGTATCCCCAGTGCTAGGCTTGGACTAGTCACTCAGTGTTTGTTGAATGACCTTCTGAACGAAAAAGGCACAAGGTCCCTGGACCTCACTTTGACTAGCAAGGTCCTCGATGATCCCTGGCCCTTTCCAGCTCCAAGAGCGCCTCATTCCTCCCGAGGACTCCCTTCCTCTGCCCCTGTGCTTCTCCTAATGCCCTTCACACAGCCTTAGACACTGATCCCATTTTTCCTCCTCCTTCCCAAACCCAGACTTTAAGATAATCTACCAAATCCCTGCAGTTCCCACAAAGTGTGCTCCACTGGTCCCATGGGAGGTGTGGTGGGGTGCCCCTGTGGTCAAGGACATCTCCCAGATTACAAGTCACATCTCCCAGAACTCAGGATCACAGCACACTTTAGCATCTCCAAGAGGTTTCAAGTCCTGGGAGGACAAAGGTTTGTACAGGAGCTGAAGGGATGTCTGAGATGGGGAAGAGACTTAATGCCCCCCATAATCCTCACAAGCACCACCCCCAGCTACTCAAATCTAAGTAAAGCCCCAGAGCTTGCTATGCGATAGCTATGGCTGTTTCCCATCCATTCAAGTGACCATCCTTAGAGCCTTCTCATATGGACATTCCAGAGCCACCACTGGAAACAGGCAACGTTTGTCTTTTTTTGGGTGGGGGGATCATTTCCCCTGTCAGTGACGCTCTTTCCTTTCTAACACTTCAGCATCCTGGTCCCTAGTCTCCTTTCCCTCAGCTTCCTGAAGGATCTGATGCCCTTATTTATATTGAATTGTACATGACTGATAAAACTAGAATATGTCACCACTGAAGGTTTATTCTCGGTTTGCTCCCTCATTCCCACCCCAGATCCATTTTCTATTTTTCTTAGTTCTGGGGAGGGTGACCGCTGGGGACCGCATTACCCAGGCCCCCTCACCCTGTGGCTTCTGGTTGGGTTGGCCAATGGGGCCCCTGCCAGGAGACCTGAGGGCAAGTAGAGAAGAACACGGAGATATTTCATCCTTGGTGCAGCCTCACACCACTGGGCAGTGGCTGCGTCTCTACAGCCTTGTCCCCCTCAAGGCGGCTCTTCCACAGCTCAGCTCTCACTGGGCTCCCTTTGGTTCTGCCACCCTAGATGCTAACAGCTGCCTGCTGTCGCAAGTCCCAGGGCGCCTCGCCATCCCTGCTGGTTCTTTCCATCCTGCCCACTTCACTGTAAGTTGTCCTGCCATTAATTGCCTTATTTTATTTTTCAGTTAAACCCTTTCGAGTGTACTGTCTGATCCCTGCTAGGACTCTAATACAGAGTGTTGCATTTTTATCAGGTACAAGGTCCTAATTTGCCTTAAGCCAAAGCAATGAAGTTCTAATCGTAGAATCTGGGGCCAGAGGCAGTCCAGAGAGAGCAGGTATTTTTTGATAGGGGAAGTGTGCCAGTGTATCTCAGTGCCTTGAAATCCAACTATATCAAGGCCTGGTAGCTGGCTTCAGAATAATTTTATTCTGTTCCACTGCCATGAACTGAGAAGCTGCTGCATTCCAGACATGGTGCTCAGGCTTATGGGAACCAAGGACGATGGAGACCAGGCCCTGTGTCCGAGAGCCTCACACTCAGAGACACTCGAGCCAGGGCAGAATGAAAGCCCTGGAATGGAATTGAATGTGACAGGCAGCCAAGCAGGGCAAAGCCGGCTGAGATAAGGACCTAATCAGAGTTCAGACAGAGAACAGTAGTGGAACAGCAGACGGAGGCTTTGTTCCAACGCTGGGGACCTGGGAGGACCTCACAGGGTGGAGGAGGAGGTCACACAGGACCTTGGAGAACCGTGAAGCCAGCCAATCAGCTGCCTCAGTGCACAAGCCAGAGTGGGGCCCCTTTCTACAGCCTCCTGGGGGAAGCCTTCTTGGACGCCCAGGCAGTTTTATTTGCTCTAGATTCTAACCGCACATCTGCTTTCCTCCTACGGCTCCCACTGATCGAGGGCTTACCCTGTGCATGCACTGTGCTGGGGGGCTTTGAATGCATGAGCCCATTCAATCCTCCAATCCCCCTTGCAGGGGGTGCTATTCGTCCCATTTTATAGCTAAGGAAACTGAGGCTCAGTCCGAGGGACCAGCCCACGATTTTATGAACAAGCCCTGGAGGAAACAGGATTTGAATCCAGACTGCCTGGCCCAGAAATGCACACTCTCAATCACTTTACTTTATCTGCATTGATTTCTAACTTGAGGCAGGGGTGGTACTGAGCACTTTGTATCATTATCTCATTTGCTCCTCACAGCGCCCCCATGAGGTAGGTACGAGTATCACCCCCCACTTTACAGAAGAAGAAACTGGCCACCAAGAGGGTCCTTTCAAGGTCATGGTGGAGTCAAGGTTTGAACCCAGGAGACCAACTAGGAATTCATGCCTCCAGCCACTACCTTCTTTGAGAGCAGGGCCTAGATTATTAATATTTTAATACACCTTATTTTGTAGAATGGTTTTAGATATACAGAAAAATTATGAAGATAATACAGAGAGTTTCCTAATTGTTCTTACTAGGACTTCCAATACTATGTTGAATAACAGTTGCAAGAGTGGGCATCCTTGTCTTGCTCCTGATCTTAGAGGAAAAACTTTCAGCTTTTCACCACTGAGTATGATGTTAGTGGTGGGCTTGTCATACATGGCTTTATCATGTTGAGGTATTTTCCCTCTATAACCACTTTGTTGAGAGTTTTCTTCATAAACGGATGTTGAATTTTGTCAAATGTTTCTTCTGCATCTGTTGAGATGATCATATGGCTTTTATCCTTCATTTTGCATCCCTGGAATAAATGCCACGTGATCGTGGTGCACAATCCTTTTAATGTATTGTTGAACTCGGCTTGCTAATATTTTTTTGAGGATTTTTGCATTTATGTTCATCAGGGATATTGGCTTATGCTACAATTACCAACATTCTGCCACTCTTGCTTCATCTATTCCTCTACCCACTTCCCACTCCTACTCTCTTCACTGCTTTTCTCTTACAGCCTCCACCCCCCGCCTTTTTTTCTGGGGAGAAGTCACACATATTACAATATGCAAATCTTAGGCTACACAGTTTTAACAAGTGGGCACAGCTGCATAACACACACCCCTTTCATGATAGGAAGCATGTCCATTCCCACTATTTTTTTTAAAGTTTATTTATTTTTGGCTGCGTTGGGTCTTCGTTGCTGCACGCAGGCTTTCTCTAGTTGCAGCGAGCAGGGGCTACTCTTCCTTGCAGTGTGCAGGCTTCTCATTGTGGTGGCTTCCCTTGTCGTGGAGCACGGGCTCTAGGCACGCGGGCTTCAGCAGTTGTGGCGCACGGGTTTAGTTCCTCTGAGGCATGTGGGATCTTCCCAGACCAGGGCTCGAACCCGTGCCCCCTGCATTGGCAGGCGGATTCTTAACCACTGCGCCACCAGGGGTGTCCCACCCCAACTATTTTCTGTCCTATTTTCTAGGACCATCCATCCCCCCCCCATCCAGAGATAACCACTGTCCTGATTTTTTCACCTTAGGTTAATATTGCTTGCTCTGAAACGTCATGCAAATGGATTCATATAGTTTGCACTCTTTATTTCTTCTTTTCTGGCTTCTTGCACTGTGTATAGCGTCTCTGAGGTTCACGCACGTTGTTGTGTGTGTCGGTATTGTATCCCTTTCTATTGCCAAGTGGCACTGCATTGAATGCATTTGCTGCATCTTGTTCATCTGTTTTCCTGTTGATGGGCATTTGGACTGTTACCAGTTTGAGCTGCTGTGAATAAAGCTGCTGTGAACATTTTTGTCCAAGTCATTTTGGGGTGTATGTTCTCATTTCTCTTGGATAAACACCTCTTTGTATGTTTCTGTATCCATCAATGCTGACGATCTAGTCAGTACTCAGAAAAAGTGTGGTAAAATGAACTGAGTCGTGGAACTAAGAGCTGCGAGGTGGCAATAATCAACCGTTTCATATAGTAAAGTGCATTTCATATAGTAAAGTTCCAAAGTTGAGGGTGAATGCCAATAGCAAAGGCTGGATAAAAAGAAAGGACATCTGAGGTAGGGACTGAGTGATTCAGTCAAGAATTTTGAAAAAGAACAGCCTTTGAAGAAGAGCCAAAACGTAGAGACAACCAGGAGACTTCCTCCTGCAAGGGACGGAGACTTCTCTCCAACATGCTGGCTGGACTGGAGTCCTGCAGGGTGTCTCTGCTGGGGTCAAAATGGTGCACTTGGAGCAAAATCACGACGCCCAGAGTTTGTTAGTGAGATTCTTCACGATGTTTTATATCTTGCTGAAGAGCGTTGATACCCTTTGTTTTGTCCTCCCTAAATCCACTGCTGAACTGCCACACTGAGAGACTTTGTCCTGCCAGGGCTAGTCCAGAACAGGAGACCATCCAGCAATCTTTTCTCCTTGGCGCTGGGAGATGTTTGTGTGTAGCTGGGAAATCTGGGCTCCTGCCATTAATTAGCCATGTGCGCCTTTGTCTCCAAAGTTCCTTCCAGCTCTGAAATATTACAACCTGGCAACTATACTTCTTTTTTCAATACATATTTTTTCTTATTACAAAGGTATATGAGTTTACCATAGATAGTTAGAAAATATAAATAACAGAACCGAAGAAAATATAAAATCACTCACCATTTCACCACTCAGTGCTGACTCTTATTAACCTTCGCTCATTCATTAACACATATTCATTGAGTGCCTACCATGTGCTGAGCAGTTTGAAGTGTGTCTTTCTAGACAATTTATATTTTAATGAAATCCTCCTGCTTTGTAACCTGCCTTTCACTTAATAGACAGTGGTGAACATAGTCTCATGTCAGTAAATATTTTTCTACAGCCTTCCAGTTTTTCATGTTAATAAACACTCTCAGAGCTAGATTTTGAGAACCGTTACTTTAAGGTAATTCCCACAAGCGGAACTCCCAGGTTAATTAGTAATCACACTTATAAGGCTTCTGGCAGGTGATGCCAAAATAGCCTGCCTCCCCAGCCTCTCTTTACATCTATCCACTCAGACGTATGCACTAAAAAGGGTCCAGAACCGCGCTGCCCATTACAGCGGGCACTAGACATACAAGGCTGCGTATATTTAAGTTAAAATTAATTAAAATAAACAATTCAGGTCCTCAGTTGCACTAGCCACATTTCAAGCACTCCACAGCACATGTAGCTAGGGGTTACTGTAATAACACAGAAAACATTTCCATTACTGCAGAAAGTTCTACTGGACATCACTGGTCCAGATGTGATGTTTTATTGATGTTAATTATTGTTATTTTGGGGTAGAGCAATTTGGGGTGATTTTCCTTTTTATTGCATTTCTTGACCCCTTTATTTATTTTTTTGGCCGTGCTGCATCGCTTGTGGGATCTTAGTTCCCTGACCAGGGATTGAACCCAGGCCCCAGCAGTGAAAGCACCAAGCCCTAACCACTGGACCACCAGGGGATTCCCTCGTGGTCCCTTTATAATGAGCATTTCTCAATTATTGTTTTACATATATCATGTTTAAAAGCTTTCTCCTCTTTGGAAAGGTGTACCTCGTGCCCACTGGCCCCCCGTAGATATGTCTGATTATGGCAAAACTTCAGAGCCCTTATGTCTGGTCATTGGGTTTGAATTCTAATTTCCAAATTAGAGCTCCAAAAAAGTTGAACTAAGAATCTCTATTCAAATTTACTTACATATGCATAAAGAAATTCTGGAAGGATACAAAAGAAAAAATTAGGAACATTACTTACCTAAGACATGTGGAGTGGGTGTCTTTGCAGATGAGGACAAGAATGGGAAGGAGATTTTCCATGTGAATGTATCACCTATTTAAAAATAGATTAAAAATAAATTTAAAATATATCTCATTAAATTACACAAATAGCATATGATTGTAAAAAGAAATTAATAGTAGACAGTAAAATTCCTTTCCCCGAAGATTATTAATGGCAGGTTTGTGAGAATCCTTTCAGACTTGGGTCCATTATGAACAATCACACATAATATCTTTTTTATATGAACAGGATCACGGGCACTTACGCTCTGCAGCGTGCTTCACACGTCTCTAAAATGTTATTCTGTCAGTGTGCTTTCATTCCTTAGGCATCACCAGAGTCCTACCTCCCTTCCTGTTGATGACAGCTGGAAAAAGTGGGCTTTTAAGGCTCCAGGACTTTTTTCTCTTATGTCTCCAGGTGGCCCTTGATAACACCTCCACGTCTCCTTTGAAAGCCCGTGTGTCAGACCCGTTTCCAGATGACGGCAGAGCTGGCATCAGTCGGTCCAGGTCAGTCCGATCCTCACGGACGTTGCAGCTTCAGTTCTCTTACTTCTCACCGTCTCCCTTCCTCAGGTGTCTCCTTGTCTGCACCGTTCCCAGGCAGCAGGGGGTGAAGGGAGTAAGAGCATTTCCAGGTGGAGCCTCGGGGCAGGGAAGAGGCAGGGACATGGGGCACGAGTCACCTCCAGGTCCCCTTCTTCTTCTCCAGGGAGCCAGTAACAGTCCCCTTGCTTCCTCCTCTTTTTTTTCCTTTGTTTGGCTGCGTCGGGTCTTAGTTGCAGCACACGGGGTCTTTTGTTGCAGCACGGGCTCTTTGTTGTGGTGCATGGGCTTCTCTCTAGTTGTGGCCTGCAGGTTTTCTCTCTCTCGTTGTAGTACGCAGGCTCCAGAGCACGTGGGCTCTGTAGTTTGCGGCACGCAGCTTCTCTAGTTGAGGTGCGCATACTCAGTAGTTGTGGCGTGCGGGCTTGGTTGCCCTGCAGCGTGTGGGATCTTAGTTCCCTGACCAGGGATAGAACCCATGTCCCCTGCATTGGAAGGCAGATTCTTTACCACTGGGTCACCAAGGAAGTCCCCTTGCTTCCTCCTCTTGTCCACCCCCAGTTCCAAATCCACTTGCAGCCCCTACTGTGCTGGACACATTCCTGAACCTTACTTGCATCTTTTTTTGCAATTCTGTGATGGGTTTCCCACATTGACCTTGGAGAGTCCGTTCCACACACCTTCTTGGGTGCATCCTTGCCCATATCTCCCACAGGAGGGGAATAAGTGAGTAAGGGGCATTTCCAGAGGACTGGGTGGGCCTGGAGTAAGTGTAGAAAAAAGTGGAGATGAAAGGTATGAGTCACCTACAGGAGTCACTGATGCTCTTGGAAGTCGCCCAATACTGTGTGTGTGTGTGTGTGTGTGTGTGTGTGTGTGTGCGTGCGCCCCTTCCCCCAGAGGCCCAGTAACTCGCCCAGCTTCAAAGACTCTGATCCTGGCTTCACAGGACTGGAACCAGGAAATCCACAGAGACATAAAGTAGACTAACTGTTGCCAGGGGCTAGGGTTGGGGGGATGGGAAGTGCCTGTCAATGGGTACAGGGTTACTTTTTGGAGTGATGAAATGTTCTGGCTAGTGATGATGGTTGCTCTGTGAATATATTAATAATCACTGAATTGTACACTTTAAAAGATTGAATTTTATGGAATGTGTCTCAATAAAAAAGTAATTTAGAGGGTTGCAAATCTATTGAGATATAATTTACATGCACTAAAATGTAAACTCCCATCTTAATGTAGAGTTCAATGATTTTTGACAAGAACCCCCATGCCGCCACCACCACTCTAATCAAAATATAGAACATGTCCATCACCCCAAAAGTTCCCCTGTGCCCCTTCAGGATTTTTTTTCAACAACACTGAATAGAGTAGAAACTATCAGAATTCATCACACATAGTAAGGGGTACTAGTTCATAAAATTTACATTGTAGTTATATTTAAAGATATACACACGGGCTTCCCTGGTAGCGCAGTGGTTGAGAGTCCGCCTGCCGATGCAGGGGACGCGGGTTCGTGCCCTGGTCCGGGAAGATCCCACATGCCGCGGAGCGGCTGGGCCCATGAGCCATGGCCGCTGAGCCTGCGCGTCCGGAGCCTGGGCTCCGCAACGGGAGAGGCCACAAGAGTGAGAGGCCCGCGTACCGCAAAAAAAAAAAAAAAAGATATATACACACACACATTATAGGGTTGTGATATGAATCACAGTCAAAAGGACTGAAAGTTCCTATTGAAACATGCACCATGGAAGGTGTAAGGGGGTCGTGGCAGAAATGTTATGCACTTGCTCTGAGGGTTGCTATGCGGCTGGGCTCTCTGCTCAGCACTTACATGCATCATCTCATTCAAGCCTTACAGCCACTTTCTATTATGTGCCTCATCACTCATTCTGCAGATGAGGAAACCAAGGCTTCACGATCTCTGCTGGAAGCCAGATCTAATTTCAAAACTTACTGCCCATAATGCCTCAGTTTTCTCTTTATGGGTTTATAATTCCAGCTGAAATGTCAAATCCTGGAGGATGAAGACAGTATCTGTCAACCTCAGATACTGTCATTCAAGAACAGCAAAACAATAAGAAGATGAAGAAGAGAAAAAAAAAGAGGACACAGTCCTCCCTGCATGGAGCTTGCAGTCGAGTCACAGGTGTGCACACCCACCAGAGAGCTTGAAGCACCAAAGACAGGAACATAGTGTCATGTTTCTCTTTGTAACCCTGCGTATAACCCTGGGTGTGATGGGCTGGTTTTTCCTGTGTCCAGTTGCTGGGAATGTTGCCCCAGCCTTTCTCTGAGACACTCCTGGGCAGTCAGACCAGGTGGACCCTGCAAGGACCATTCCCTTCTGGGTTGTTCTGGAAAGCTCAAGACCTGAAGGAGTCCTCGTGACACAAAGAGTCCTGAGGGTGCAAGGACCCCAGACCAGGGGTCTTGCTGGAAACACTGGAGCCCTCCAGAGCCCTCCTACCAAACACTGGCCGCAGAGCAGCAGGGGGAGGATTACAGCATAGAATTCAACATTAGGGTTTTTGTCCCTGAATTGCGCCTCCATGATACACTGGTAGCCACCATCAGTCTCTCATTTCAAGAGAGTCAAGCCAGATGGCATAAATCCTACCTTCCAGTTAGCCCTAATTGATTTCACCCTTATTGATTTGTTGCTAGTTAATGAGCCTGTTTATCTCAAGACCCAAATCCTTCTTTCCCCCTTAGATACTCTGGCATCATTAAATCTTTTAAACATTAGGAAATGTCTTTATTTTATTATTTTTAGGGAACGTCTTTAAATGCTAGTTTTGGACATCACTGTATTCAGCACACTGCATATTCTAGAAAAGTCAGGGGACCCCCAACAGAGACCAGTTTTACATCCAAGGAGTAGCTAAAACCCTGGAGTCTCGAGGTTACTAGGGCCTTAGTGTGTTCACCTGGGATGGTGTGGAAAGACTTGGAATCACACAGACCTGGATTTGGATCCCAGCTCTGTCACTTGTTAGCTGTGACCTTGGGCAATATACCTAACCTCTCTGAACATCAGTTTCCTCATCTCAAAAACAAAACAAAACAAAAAACCCCAGGAGCCTTGTAGGGTTACTGTGGGATTAGATGAGATCAAGGTATGCAGTAGGCACCTAATACATACCAGCTCTCCTCCCCACCTCCTGCCTGCCAAGGAGATTAACATTCTACAAAGACAAAAACAGCCAAGCAACTTTCTGTAAAGGAGGATTTATATCTTCGTTCTTGTTTTTCCTGAAAGGGCACGAACAGGAAACCTTGCACTGGTAAGAACACCCTAACTCTGGTCCTTCCGCGCAGTAAAGTAAGGTTCCCACGGGGTCTTAACCGCCGTGCATTGTCATATATTATGTGTGAACCACATAATATATCATATTATGATATGAACCATATCATATTATGATATGAACCAAGTGTGTTCACTGGAAAACGGTTGTCTTGCCATCTGTACGGCCACCAAGAGGTCCCAGCCACCATCTCCCACTTACCTGGATCATTCGTCAGCCTCGTACTTCCGCTCTTGCTCTCCCAGAAGACACTTCTTTCCACGGAGGCGGGTTCTCAAAATGCAAATCCAATCACATCAGACGCCTGCTCCACACTCTCCGTTGTCTTTTCCGCAAAGCCCGAAGCTGTCCATCCGCTGCCTACCTCTTCCGTCCCAGCCCCGACCTCCCCTCTCCCGGAAGCTGCACCAGCCACACATGTTTTCCTTGTCCTCAAGCAGCCCAACTGGTTCCAGCTTCTGGGCCTTTGCAGCTGCTCCCTCCACCTGGAGCTCTCCTCCTCCTCCCAATGGATGCTTCGTTTTCAATACGCAGGTTTCAGCTCCAAGGCACCTTCTCAGAGATATCTTCTCTGATCATGTCCCCACCGCCATCACGTCCATCACTTCACCCTATTTTATTTTCATCCTTGCACTTGCCGCTAACTAAAATTCTCTGGTACCTTGTCTGTCTGACTCACCGTGCACCCCGGTGCCTAGAACAGTGCCGGGCACAGGACAGGGATGTAATTCGTGCCTGTTAAATAAGTTAACCCAGGGAATTCCGTGGCGGTCCAGTGGTTACGACTCCAAACTCTCACTGCTGAGGGCCGGGGTTCAATCCCTGGTCAGGGAACTAAAATCTCACAAGCCACGCAGTGAGGCCAAAAAAAAAAAAAAAATTGTCTTGCCATTTACAGTATAAATCAATGATCTTTGGGATGGTCTCTCCACATATTAGAGCTTCTAGTGTGTAAGTGTCTAGACAGTCTTTTATTTTTGGCATTTTTGGCAAAGTGACTTGCTTCTGGAATTTAACAAAACCAGACAACGCCTGTCTCCCTAGTCTCATCCAAAGCTGTGCCATCTCTTCTATAATCTGCCGAGACTCTGGCTGCCTGGCTCCTCCATAACCAGGCACGGATGAGACAGAGATTTTACAAATCCCACTGGAATACTCTGCTGCCTGAAAAATTGAAGCACCAGTGGACTGGAGACTTGAAACTGGAGACAGCCCAAATCCAGCCAGAGTCCCTGCTCCTCGGTGGGCTGTATACATGAGATTAATTCAGGCAGGAGCCAGGCAAGAAATGCTGGCCCCTGAGGACGGCTAAGAGAGGGAATTTTAAGATCCAGATGGAAAAGAAAGCTGGGGCAGGGGGTGAGGGGTGGAGGGGTAGGGAGGACCCACCCCTATGCAACCCAGGGGTTCTGAACCTGCTAGGACTGATATTAAATATTAAATTCGGGGTATTTATGTGCATGTGTATGTATGTACATTTTGGGAAGAGGGTCCATAGTTCTTACCAGAGTTGCAATAGGGTCTATGCCCTGAAAGGTTAAGAACCATGGATCTGGAAGGCATGCAATTAGGTTAGCGAATCATCATCCTAAACATGACCTGAGCTGAGACAATCACGAGAAAGGAAAAGTGCTTTGTGCTCCAAAGAAAACAAAAGCTATTTCCAACAGGAATTGGCTGTCACATTCTCTGCACTTGGAAAAAAAATCAACAGAACATCCGCCCAGCCTGCCCAAGGCCCATCCCTAAGCCCAGGTCTCCAGGGAAGGCTTCGAGCCTTTGTTTTCCAGTCTGTGGGCAACTGACTGGGCAGAGAGCCAGAGGGGAGAGACCTTTATGGAAGAAAATACAGAAGCGTGCCATGTTGTGTGGGCTAGAAGCACCCGAAGGTGCTGAAAGTGATGACTGCTACCGCAGGACCCACTAGGTGAGAAAGAATGTGCTAGTTGAGATTAAGTTCTCTCCTGACCCTTTGACTTGGCTCCAGCCACGATGTTGGGCCTGCTTTTTCCTCTGGGTGCCCTGGGCACCACAGTATTCATCACGGGCCTCAGTGCCTTTCTAAGTAGATTTTGGACCCTTTAGGGGTGGCAAGCCCACTTTTCTCCCTATGGCCACCCCAGCTATCAGACTGGAGCTCCTGCCTATTTAAGGCTATGTGTCACATCTGGTGCTCAGAAGGGACACTCCCTTCCCCTGCCCTTCTTGCCTTTGTAAGGGGAGGACCTGGGACGTGGCAGGAGGCCCAAAAAACGCTGGAAGGAGCCCCACAAGCAGGCGGGCGGGCCGGGAGCCAGAGCGCTGTGCCAGCACTTGGTGTAACCTCCAGGGAGGGTGCAGTCCACACACGTCCTGGCTTCTGAGAGGCAGGCCCTGGGTGTCAGCCCGCAGCCATCACCTCTCCTGCTCAGCCTCTCCATGAGCCACGCGGAGTCTTGCTCAGCCTTGTTATCCTTCTGCGTTTGTATAGGTTCTATCTTTAATATATCCCAGCGAGGTCTCTTGATTTCCTCCCCCAAATCTGATTCTCCTCCAAGCTTCCCCATCTCAGCCTATGGCACCTTCATCACCTTGGGGCTCATCCTTCAGGTCCCAGCTAAACAGCACCTCCTCCTTGGAACAACCTTCCCAGGAACCAAATCTAAAGGTCCGTCCCCCTGCCCAGCGCCACCAGCCACCCCCCGCAAGATGCCCTCCTTCATGTCATTCTGTTTGTTGATCACGTTTATATTTACATTTCTATTAAGATATAATTCACATACCGTAAAACTCGCCCTGCTAAGGCACACAATTCAGTGATCTTTTTTTTTTTTTGCGGTACGCGGGCCTCTCACTGTTGTGGCCTCTCCCGTTGCGGAGCCCAGGCTCCGGACGCGCAGGCTCAGTGGCCATGGCTCACGGGCCCAGCCGCTCCACGGCATGTGGGATTTTCCCGGACCGGGGCACGAACCCGTGTCCCCGGCATCGGCAGGCGGACTCTAAACCGCTGCGCCACCAGGGAAGCCCCCAGTGATTTTTGGTATATTCACAAATTTGTGAGACCATCTTCATCATCTCAAAAAAGAACCCTGTACCCATTAGGCTCACTCTCCGTTTTCCCTCCTCCCAGCTCCTGTTGAGCACTAATCTACTTTCTGTTTCTATGAATTTGCCTATTCTGGACATTTCATATAAGCAGAGTGATATGTGACTTTCTGTGTCTGGCTTCTTTCACTTAGCATAACGTTGTAGCATATATCAGTGTTTCATTCCTTTTTATGCTGAATAATATTCCATTGTAGGTACAGACCACATTTTGTTTATCCATTCATCAGTCGATGGACATTTGGGTTGTTTCCACATTTTGGCTATTATGAATAACGCTGCTATAAACATTCATGCACAAGTTCTGTGTGAACATATGTTTTCAATTCTCTTGGGTACATACCTAGGTGTGGAATTGCTAGGTCACATGGTAATTCTATGTGTAACTTTTTGAGGAAGGATTCTGTGTTTTAAATGTGTGTCCCACAGCACTATACAGTACTTTCTTTATCTAGTAGCCCGAGGTATGGGCATCTGCATGGAGAAAAACCCACACTGACAAGGATGTGGAGCAAAGGAAGTCTCAGACATGGAAGGTCTTCTACTTACACATCCAAGAGACACCCCTGCACATATGCACTAGCATATACAAACAAGGATGCTCCCAGTCATACTGTTGGCCAAAAATAGGAAATAACCCAATGTCCATTCACAGTAGCTTGCATAAATACATTGTGGACTATTCATCAAAGAAAATAAATGAACTACAGCTACACATCACAGTATGGATGAGCCTCACAGTGTTGAAAGAAACAAGTCACAAAGAGAATATGTATAGTACAATTTCATTTATATAAAGTTCCAAAACAAGTAAAATGAAATCATGTGCTTTAGGGACGCAAATGTGAGCAGAAAAACTATTAAAAGTTATTTCAACCAAAAAACAGGATATTGGTTACCTCTGGCAGGGAGAGCAGGAGGGACACAGGAAGGTCTTCTGAAGGGCAGCCAATTTTCTAGTTCTTGTCCTGGGTGATGAATACACCAGGGTTCACTTTGAATTATTTTTAACTGTACATAGGTACTTACTTACTCACTGTTCTGAAAGTTTCATTTCACAATTCAAAGAAGAGACAGGGGACTTCCCTGGTGGCGCAGTGGATAAGAATCCACCTGCCAATGCAGGGGACACGGGTTCAAGCCATGGTCCGGGAAGATCCCACATGCCGCGGAGCAACTAGGCCTGTGTGCCACAACTACTGAGCCTGCACTCTAGATACCGTGAGCCACAACTACTAAGCCCACGTGCCACACTACTGAAGCCCACGCACCTAAAGTCCATGCTCCACAACAAGAGAAGCCACAGCAATGAGAAGCCTGTGCACCGCAATGAAGAGTAGCCCCCGCTCACCGCAACTAGAGAAAGCCCGTGCGCAGCAAAAAAGACCCAACGCAGCCAAAAAATAAATGAATAAATTAAAAAAAAAAAAAGAGAGAAGAGACAGAACCCAGATCTAGGGGTCAGGACACCTGGATTCTAGATCGGGTTACCACCAAAGAGCTGTGTGACAGAAGAAAAATTATTTGTCTCTCTGCCTCGACTTTCTTATCTCTAAAATGGAAATGATAATAACAACTGACACTTGTTCAGGATTTACTGTTCCCAGGTACCGTGCTAAGTGTTTTCACATGTGTCATCAGTTATTAGTAATACATCCCATAAGCACAAGAAACACATAACTGAAGCCAGCTTAGGCAAGAAGTATTACATGGTTGCAGAAATGGCCTCGAGAACCTAAAGGCAGGGTGCAGTGGGGAACAGACTCTGGGGACTCTGTCTTTTATTGCTGCTTTTCCCTCTGGAACTGTTGCATACTTCTCTTCTGCTATAAACTGGTTGTTTTTGCATCTCACTCACAAGTCCCAGGTTTATATCTTCTGCATTCAAAACACCAGCCAGACTAAGCCTGGCATCTCTCAGTACAAATTACAAAGTTCGTTGGGAAAAGAATTCTTACTGCTTTAGTTTGGATCCAGCCTCTGCTCTGATCCAATGAACTGTGGCCAAAGGTCAGAGTCATATCATGCACAAAACCTGCCAGGGACGAATATCATGAAACTGGGGACTATGGATGGCTGGCAGTTCAGCCCATGGAAATTTAACTCTGTAGAGATGTATATTCCTAAGATCACAGCTCCTAGAACGGCAGGGAGAGTGGAAGAACCGACAACCCAACATCAACTGTTACTTCATCTACGCTATATAACAACCCAGTGAGGTACTGTGAAAATCCCCCAATGTATGGATGAAGAGACTAAGAATCAGATTAGAGTCAGGGGTTTCCCAACAGCAGCGCTGTTGACATTTTGGCCTGCACAGTTCGTCGTGGTAGGGAGCTATCCTGTGCATTGTGCGATGTTTAGCAGCATCCCTGGCCTCTACCCACTGGATGCTAATAGCACTCCTCCAGTTGTGACGATCAAAAATGTCTCCATATGCTGCCAAATGTCCGCCAGAGGTGAGAAACACCGACACAGGCTGAGTAAATTTCACGACACCGTTCCACGGGTAAGACAGAGACAGGATTCAAATGCAGGTCTGTCTGACTCTAAAGGCTTCTTTCTCAGTCACTGTCTCTCTCATGATCATATCTAAATTACCTACCTCATAAGGTTTAGCGAGGATATATTGAATGTGCAAGCGCCTTGAAGAGTTAGGGGGAGCAGAAATAAATTATGTCTCCACATTCTGATAAGCTTCCAGTTCTGTGGATCAATGTGACCCCTCAATCAGGACAGGGCTCTGCAGCGGTAAGGAATTTGAATTCCATGGGTCTGACCACCAACCAGATTCCCCATTTTAGTATCGTGATGGGATTACTCTCCAAAGCCTCTCCCTCATGAGGATTGACATTCCCAACGACTTGCTATCCCATGTCCAATTCCACTCTCCAACCTACGATTTACGGTAACTTTTCTTTTTTCCTTTGCTTTTCTTTTTTTTTTTTTAACAGTAACTTTTCTTACCTGGTTTTCCTCTAGTGGTGCCAAGTCTTTTTCCAGATAATTTGGTCCCTAAAGCCTATATATTCTTCTTCCACAAACAACTAACTGAACATATTCCATCTCTTCCTCCATGAAGTAGAGGTCTTAACCTAGGCTGCCTGAGGTTCCGTGGTGCATTTACCAAACTCCAGTGGTTTCCCTGGAGTGGACCCTCCCATAACTAGAACGCCTGAGAATGTTGCTTGACTAAGCCCTACGTGGACAGACGCCAGCCTGTTAGTTTTCATTTTGGTTTGTTTCTTTATATATTTATTAAATTTAATTATTTTTGGCTGTGCCAGGTCTTAGTTGCGGAGAGCGGGCTTCTCTCTAGCTGTGGCGCATGGGCTTAGTTGCCCCGCGCCATGTGGGATCTTACTTCCCCCGCCAGGGATCAAACCCACGTCCCCTGCGTTGGAAGGCAGATTCTTTACCACTGGACCACCAGGGAAGTCCCTTCGTTTTGGTTTTTAATAGTCATTGTGACTGAATTCTAAAAATGATGAAGTCCTTCATCTGCAAGGCAGTGAGGCCCTCCCATCGGAACCCTAAGGGAAAACATTTTGGCTGACATTAGAGAAGGCTGGCCACACACTAGTGACGGGTTCTTTACAATGAGCTTCCGTAAGTCTATCAAAGAAAGCACATCCCTACAGCTGAGTTTGGCTGCCGAATAAAATGACCAGGATATGTCATTCATATCCTTCCAGTCAAGATACAAACAGTCTGTTTGGAGGTCTGGTTACAATATAGTATCTTTTGGTAAACTTTTTTTTGTAACTGAAGTATAACCTACATGCAGAAAAGTACACAAATCGTAAGTCTACAGCTCAATGAATTTACCCTGAAGTAAACACACCCATATAACCACCACCCAGATCAAGAAATTACCAACATTCCAGAAACCCCTCTCAGGCCCCCTCCCAGTCACTATCTTCACCCTCTCCTTAAATGTAACCACTCTAATTTTAATCTTATGACCTGCATATTTTTTGTGTATCTGATGGCCCAGATAATTATCTCTGGAGGCCAGAGTTAATCAGAAGCTGGAAGGACTGTTTCCCTATGTGTCATTCCTCTTAAGAATAGTTTATCAGGGCTTCCCTGGTGGTGTAGTGGTTGGGAGTCCGCCTGCCGATGCAGGCGACACGGGTTCGAGCCCTGGTCCGGGAAGATCCCACATGCTGTGGAGCAACTAAGCCCGTGCGCCACAACTACTGAGCCCGCATGCCACAACTACTGAAGTCCATGCGCCTAGAGCCCGTGCTCTGCAACAAGAGAAGCCACTGCAATGAGAAGCCTGCACACAGCAACGAAGAGTAGTCCCTGCTCACCGCAACTAGAGAAAGCCCGCGCGTAGCAACGAAGACCCAATGCAGCCAAAATGAAAGAAAAGAGGAAGGAAGGAAGGAAGGAAAGAAAGTAAGTGCATGGTAAGAATAGTTTATCAGCAAGGATGCTTCCAGCTGCAAGTAATAGAACACCCGATTCAAATGGCTTAAACAATAAGGAAATTTATGATCTCCATACAAATGGAAGCCTGCTGCAGGGTGTGCTTCAGAGTTCATTGCATCAGCAGCTGGAGGCAACAAAGTCTCATGTTCTCTCATTCTCCACTCAGCCACCTTCGCGTTTACTTCATTTCAGGCTGGAAGCAGGGCAGCCATAGCAGTTATTTCTGTGGCTCTGGAGAGGAAATTTCTTCCAGAGGTTTCATGCCACTGGTAAGAATTGGGTCACATATGTAACCATGTGAAATAGAACTGTCCCAACTGTCTCAGACTTATCATCTGGGATAGGATGGATGTTGAGAAGCCCACCTCAGTGCTCCCTACAGAAAGCCACAGAATAAAAACGGAAAACGTCTGGCTCCTCTAATGTATAAACATGCTTTATATTGATAAATGGTAACAAGGGTCATAAACAGGGGAGATTTGTGGCTGAACATACTGTTGGAGATTCAAGGTTAGAGGTAAGTAACTCTCTGGGAGGAGAGAATAAATTGACCGTGGCAAAATAAACACAGCCGCTCCTGTCCCCCGCTCCCCTGAACGTCAATGATCCTTCCTCTCTGAATTGCCCATTTGGGCACTGAGTCATAAACACATTTAACGTTATTGGGATAGTGTCTGTTACCAGTGATGTTAAGCACAGAACATTATGTTTCAGTATACTCTTAGTATAGAAATCCTACCCCTTTACAAATCACATGATGGCAGGCAGGGCACATGGAGCCTGTCATTTATTTTAGTTTAGTTTTTTAAATTTATTTTTGGCTGCACTGGGTCTTCGTTGCTGCACGCGGGCTTTTCTCTTGTGGAGAGGGGGGCTACTCTTCATTGTGGTGCGCAGGCTTCTCATTGCAGTGGTCTCTCTTGTTGCAGAGCACGGGCTCTAGGCATGCAGGCTTCAGTATCTGTGGCTTATGGGCTCTAGAATACAGGCTCAGTAGTTGTGGTGCACAGGCTTAGTTGCTCCGCAGCACGTGGGATCTTCCCGGACCAGGGCTCGAACCCCTGTCCCCTGCACTGGCAGGTAGATTCCCAACCACTGCGCCACCAGGGAAGCCCAACCCCGTCATTTAAATGCTACAAAGTGAGTCATGGCTCTTCAGAACACTCCAGTTCCTTCAGTTACCTCGATGATACCCCAGCCATTCAGTCCCCCTAGATGTTTGAATATTCTCTACAACACCAATTTTTGAATAAATATGATAAATACGAGACTCATATTAATATTCACTTGTTACAGTAGCTGGGAATGTAACAGATTTACATCCCTTTTTTCAATGTGCTAGTCACATATTATTCCAACACAGATGAATACCTGTTGGTGAAATCTATCATCAAAGAAGATCTGGGTAGGTAAGCTATACACATCAGTGAAAAACAATCACAATAATGGGAGATACAAGAGTGATATTTTTATGTTAAGTGGTAAAACATGTATGTCTGTGGATGATAGGACAGATACATTTCAAAGATAAGGTATTAATTACACTGTGTATGTATATACATTTTATATACATAAGTGTATATGTACTAATAATTTTATATTGTTTGAAAAAAAGGTCTCCAAATAATCATTTATAGTGGATAAATACAAAACTGATAACATTCTTAGCACCATCAAGAAACAATGAATACAAGGGTAATTCCAACTGAAGAGTAAAAAACCCAGCATATCCTTCAGAAAAATTTGCCACAAAACTAACTCTTGAGGAAATTTTTCTCAAAGATGTTTCTAATTTTAATTGCTACTATATTTTACAAGGCAACATATCAGCACAAATATTAAACTATCTAATATGCAAAGTTCTAATATGAGAAAGTACATCACTATAACGCACTAGATCTCAATGCGCCTAAACACCCTCATGTTTCAGAAAATGTACTTTTTTTTTCGGTATGTGGGCCTCTCACTGTTGTGGCCTCTCCCGTAGCACAGCACAGGCTCCGGACAAGCAGGCTCAGCGGCCATGGCTCACAGGCCCAGCCACTCCGCGGCATGTGGGATCTTCCCGGATCAGGGCACGAACCCGCGTCCCCTGTATCGGCAGGCAGACTCTCAACCACTGCGCCACCAGGGAAGCCCAGAAAATGTACTCTTTTTACTAGAGTAAAAATACAATATCCTGTGAGTATCAATCATTTTAGTTGCATTTTTGATTTCCAACAGCCATCCAATATCCCCTGGATGTCTGAACATTCATTCTTGTTAGAATTCGTTTTCTCAAGAATGACACGAGGCAAATCTGTTTTACTATTCCCTTTTATGTCAACTGGGAATGTATCTTATTTATAATCCAAGATTACCCCAGTTTGCTTTTTGGTACAGGTTAGGCCATTTTGAAAGAAGTTGAATATGTCATGATGCCAAGACCCAATACAGTCAAGGATCTTCTAATGGGGACATGAAATGTTAGGAAAAAGCCTCTGTTAATTTGCTCCATAAAAATCATATCAAGGTTGTAGAGATTTTAAGAGGAATGCTCTTTTCCTTCCATACCTGCAGAGGGCACATTTTCCACTTCACTATTACTCCACCAACCAGTCAAATGTATTCTGAGCATCTACTGTGTTAGAGCACTGTACTAGGTACAGTGGAGAAACACAAAATAATGCCCAGTAATTGCCCAATCTCTGTCCTCAAAGACACTCCACTCTAGCTGGGAAGATTAACAGAGGGACTCGTCTGGTGCCAAAGAATGAAAATGGCCATAAGTGTGTGCCAGGCACTCAGAGAAGGGAATAGTGAATAGTGAACTGGAGTGAGGTTTCATGGAGAAAGTGAGACTTGGGTTGGACTTTGCAGTCCAGGTATGATTCAGCTAGACCACCATGATAAATATGCTGCCTATCCACTGCCACTCTTCATGCTTGCCAGTGTGGCTCCACTTCCCACTGAGCTTGGATCAAACACGGTGCTACATAGGGAGATCAGCCCGGTGCTTTGTGACCACCTAGAGGGGTGGGATTGGCAGGGTTCAAGAGGGAGGGGATATGGGGATATATGTATACATTTACCTGATTCACTCTGTCATACAGCAGAAACTAACACAACATTGTAAAGCAATTATATTCCAATAAAGATGTTTAAAAAAAAACACACACACGCAGTTCTACAAGCAAACAGTCTAGTCAACTGCAATCAAAACTCAGGACCAAAAAGAAAAAAAAAAACTCAGGACAAAACCCATTTGGGATGGGTGGGGGTGTAAGTTGGATATTACGGCTCATGGAAAAGAACTCTGAAGGGTACAAGAGACAGGAAAGGGCAAGGTGGAAGCAGAAGACAGTAGGAGGAGTGGCCGGCTGAGAGCAGATTGTCTAGGGAGGTAGTATTGGGTCAAATCATAGAAGATATTGAAAACTAGGCAATTCTTGAATAAAGAATGTGCTTAAGAAAGAATAACTTGGAAGGAATATGCACAGCAGATACAGAAAATGACTGGGTACATTCTGCTTAAAAAAAAAAAAAAAATCTCATTTAGAAAAAGCCCAAGCCTCTGAACAGACTTATGGGTGATATTTTTAATTTTCATGAACAAGAGATTTCTTAAGTATCCAGAATTCTAGCTTAGAAGGCATTTTCTTTCGGAAAGCATTGTTCCGCTGGGTTCTTATTTACAATGCTGCTGTTGAGAAGTTGTGGTATCACTTCCTGATTCTTCCAAAGTGATCTACTTTTTCTCTTTGGAAGTTTTTAAGACCATGGTTCTCAACCATCACCATGCATCAGGTTCCCCTGAAACAGAGCTTTTGTTTTAATTGATCTGTGGCAGGGTCAGATATTAGTATTTCTTTAATGTTCCAAGGTGATTTCAAGATGATCCAAGATGTGGCCATGGTCAGTGGTTTTGGATTTTCTTATCCCTTCTGTTCTGAAATTCCACAATGATATGCCTCGGTAAGAGTCATTTTTCATTATTGTGTTGAGCACTCAGTCATTTCAACCTCAAAAATCATAATTTGTTCTGAGATGTTTTCTTTACTTTTATTTATTTTTTGGCCACACCTCTTGGCTTGTGGGATCTTAGTTCCCCGACCAGGGATCGAACCTGGACCACTGGCAGTGAAAGTGCCGAGTCCTAATCACTGGATCACCAGGGAATTCCTTGGCATGTTTTCTTGTATTATTTCTGCAATAGTTTCTTCATTTTTCACTTCTAGATGTCCTCTTAATTGAGATGGGTATCTCCTTGTATAACCTCTCATTTCTCATCTTTTCATTTTTGTTGTACCTTGTGGGAGATTTCCTCTTTTTTATTTTCCATCTCTTCTACTGCTTTCTTTTTTTTATTTCTGCTCTCATTAAAAGACTTTATTTTGGAATAATTTTAGGCTTACAAAGACTTGCACAGGTAGTCCCCTAATGTTAACATCTTACATAATCAAAGTACAATTATCAAAACTAAGAAATTAATGGTGCAACAATGCCATGAAGTACAGACTTCATTTGCATGTCACAAGTCATTCCACTAATGTCCTTTTTCTGGATCTAATCCAGGATCCCACACTGTATTTGGTGGTCATGTCTCCTTAGTCTCCTCCAGTATGTGACAGTTCTTCAGTCTTTCCTTGTCTTTCATGACCCTTGACACTTTTGGAGAATATTGGTTGAGGGTTTTGCAGAGTGTCCATCAATCTGGGTCTGTCTGATATTTTGTCATGATTAGATTGAGGTTACGAATTTTGGGGAATACAATAGACAGGATATGTTCTTCTCAGTGCATCATTTCAAGGGTACATGATGTTGATGTGTTATTTATTACTGATGATGTTAAACCTGACCAACTAGGTTAAGTCAGCCAGCTTTCTTCACTAAAATTACTGCTTTTCTCTTTGTAACTAGTAAATGCTTTGGGGGAGATACTCTATGTAAATATCGTTTCTTCTTAAGCTTTTGCCTACTAATTTTAGCATTCACTAGTAGCCTCAAATTTGTAATTTCTAGAATTCTTATCCTCTGTCCCTTTTTAAATAGCATCCTTGGTTTGTATTCATGGATACAATATCATCTCTCTGAAGTTGCAAGTTTTGTTTTCTTTTCTTCTGCATTATTTCTTCCCCTTTTTCCTATTTGTTTTGATCTCTATCTTTTGTACTAAAGCTTCCAAAAATGGTTGATAGCCCTTGGCTATCTGTTTATATTTAACTGTTAAGGAAGGCACTAAAAACCTTTTTGCATGCTTTGCATCCGAAGAGCTTATTGAAGGATTTCACTGCCAGGTGACCTTGTGGAAGCCACCAGGTGTCAGTAGCTGTTGACCTTTTCTCTAGAACTGGTGGGTTTCTCCAGAGAGAAACCTTCCTAACCGCTGCCTGGGGATATAATCTTGACTGTTAGTATTCTACAAGCCAAGGGGGTGCAGGTGGGGAGGTATCTCAGCAATGAGTATGAAATTCCACTTAATCCCCACTCACCATGGCCCTCAGCTTTGCCTTGTAATCTCACATCAAGATCATCTCAGTTTACTGGCCTTCCATCTTCCAAAAATTTCCTGAGATCTTTCATTGACAGAGGTGTACTCTCTTATTCACTTTGTATCTTTGTTTATTCCTTACTCTCATCATTTATGTGGCTTTTGGAAGGGAACAGAGATAAGTTTGTCAAACTACTATGTTCAATCTGAAGCCCCTTACTGTTATCTTTTTGGGGGTGGTCAAAAACCATCAATATTTATTAAGTATAAAATTCTATGAACCGAAAAATGGTACAGATGAACCGGTTTGTAACTCAGAAATAGACACACAGATATAGAGAACAAATATATGGACATCAAGGAGGGAAAGCAGTGGGTGGGTGGTGGAATGCATTGGGAGATTGGGACTGACATATACACACTAATATGTATAAAATAGATAGCTAATAATTGACATATAACATTGTATTAGTTTTAGGTGTACAACATCATGATTTGATATATGTATATGTTGCGAAATGATTACCACAATAAGTTTAGTTAACATCTATCACCACACAGTTATAAAAACTTCTTCTTGTGATGAGAACTTAAAAAAAAAAAATCTATGAACCAATCTCCCATACAGAAGAATTCCAAATGGTTTATGTAGATACCCCACCCTCAAGGAGGTGGAGCAAAACTCCCTACTCCTTAAGTGTGGGCTGCCCATAGTAACTTCCTCCTAATACGAAACAGTATGGAAAGTTCCTTTCAAAGAGTAACTTTATAGAAAAGAAACCTAATAAACACCTATAATGGAAAAGAATCGGAAAACAGAATATATATATATATATATATATATATATATATAAAAAATCATTTTGCTGTACACCTACAAACTAACACAATATTGTAAATCAACTATACGTCAACAGCAAAAAAAACCCTAATAAACACTACCTCATCCTTTTGATCAAGGTCAGTCTCATAAATCGTATTGATAGTATATACCCTTGATACGATGCAATAATAACAAATTATATCTAGAGGCTTCCCCCACCCCAACCGAACCTATAACCTCAGTCTAATTATAAGAAAAATATCAAGTTCCAATTGAGGGCATCCTACGGTGTACCTGACCAATACTCCTCAAAATAGTCAAGGTCATCACAAACAAGAGTCCGAGCAACTGTCACAGTCAAGAGGAGGCAAAGAAAACATGATGACTAAGTGTAAAAGAAGAACAGAAAAAAAGACATTAGGTAAAAACTGAGGAAGTATGAATAAATTGTGGACTTTGATAATAATGTACTGATACTGGTTCATTAACTGTAACCAATGTACCACACTAATGTTTAAGATGCTAGCAATAGGGGAAACTGGGTGCTAAGTTTATGGGAACTCTCTGTATTATTGTCATAATTTTTCTAAATTTAAAACTGCTCTAAAAATTAAAGTTCATTTAAAATATTTCTATGAAACCAATAAACACTGGCAGCTGAATTTATTTACAGAGAAAACAGAATGGGTTTGTGGGGATGCAGGAGTCAATGAGGTTTTTCGGTTGTTAGTGATGTGGGCAGCATTGGGATTCATCTCAGAATTCTACTTAGGAGTCCCAGATAATTCAACAAATTTGGCCAGGTTGTTCGTTCAGACACAGCATGATAAACCATACTGAATCTGCTTAGCCCTTCCTATGGCCCAGCATAAAGCAGGGCACCCTGAGGGATGCAAAGACGCTTCCTTCAGAGGTTGTATAGTACATTAATGAAGACACTTAAACAAAATACACAAAGTATGTGATAATAGCATCTGCCTTGGGTATCTGCTTCCCCTATGATCCACCCTGCCATTCAAAGCTGAGGAATGGGTCCCCCTGCCCTTGATGGGATCAGAAATGGATACTCTTGACACTGTCTAGCCAATTACATTCTCACTTCTAAGAATTAATTTCCATAAGAGGTTTGGACTGGAAACTAACGTAGCCACCTTGATTCCTATTGGTCTTCTGATTCCTGGTCCTAGTTCTCATGAGGTCCAGTTGTACTTCCTAACCCTGAGTTCCATCAGATGCTCATTCATAACTGATTCATAACAAGTTGAGTTCCCTTTTACCTGTTAGCTTAAATAGGTTCCTTACTTATGTATCTTATTCTATGACAAAAATAATGAGTGTGTATCTTTTTAAAGTAAAGAATATTTCTTCTTTGCAAAGAGACTTAGCACAGAATAAAAAAATGAGTCTCTGCCCTATGAGAGCTTAGGTATACTTGGAGAGGCAGAACCCTTTGTTACCAAGGCAGGCATTTTAAGGTCAGGTAAGCTGCAGAGGCCACTGTAGTTAGGATATGTTTTAGAAACTAAATCTGAACTAGCTTAAGACAAAAAGCAAATTTACTGACTCATACATGAAAGGTCCAGTGGTAGACTTTTAGCCCTAAATGAAGGTTAATAAAGATGTTCAAACAGAACTGCACTAGTTTACATGCATGGTCTGGCTTAAAAACAAATCAGCTTAATTTCTTCCAAATGTTTTCCACAACAGGCTAGTGGGTACATTTTTGGACCATAATACTTAAAAATGTGGCTAAGGTGTCACTTCTTAGTAAACCATGAGACAGAGTATACAGTTTAAAGGGGCAAGATGGAGCAGAATGAGTGTAGGAAAAATCCAAAAACTAAAAACAAACAAAAAACACCTAAAACAAAAGATTCAGAAAAGAAAAAGCAGGTCACATTGGAAGTCTTAGAAAGCTCATTTACCTGTGCTGCTCCTTATTAGATTTCTTGGGTAATAAATCAGAGTGGGCAGGTTTGTGAGAAGATTCGTTTTTATTGTGGACATCATCCTATTGTTTTGTAAGTAATGCCACCTCCTTTTCTGAAAAACTTCGATGAGGAAACTAGAAAAAAAAAGATCCCAAAAGTAAGCTTCTCTAAAGAAAAATGAAATTCAGGAACCTGGGTTTAAAAATTTTTCTCTTTCCAGGTCCATGGTGTTTCAGTCACAGAGATTAGAACCAGGAACAAACAATAGGAAACGGCTCTGAGACTGGCACTGATGGATCAAAAATGCCACTTGTCACACTTGTAACAAACAGCATTTGTATTTGCATTTGTTTCTTAATTTAAGGTAAGGTGTTTCTTACCTTAAATTTACATAGTTGAAATGACAATCTTCGACCTCAAGTTTTCAGGAATCAACCAGGATTTGTCAAGTACCTGCTAAATACTCAGCATCAGGAAGAGTGATGTGAATTATTATGATTGAAGGTTAAACATTAGATTCAAACACTAGTAATAAGAATGGGACTTTTCTTTCCTGTTAGTAATCCTCAATTCATGTGATAGTGAAATAACCAAGCCCTAAGGAACGATGTCTCATTGGTTATGTTAGAATGCTATCAGTATGTTTTAAAGGTAATTATACAAATGGCTTATTTACCTTGTTTTATTAACATAGTCACTAGAACTTCGATCTCAATGTTTAATTTTCCCCAACAGTTTAGCTGTTTCCAAGAAAAACAACCATTTGAAGACTGGCATTACAGATAACAACATATTATTACCTTGAACTCGCTTCTCTTTACCAGATGGTTTCAGTAAAAACAGAACTCCAAACCTGTCTACCTGGTTGCCACTTCACATCCATTAATACAGCAAAAGTCTTGATTTCTGCCTCTCAGGATTATCAAACGCGCAACTCACATCAAGGAAAGAGCAGCAGTAAGAATCCTGAAAACTGCAGAACCCCCCATCCAGTTACACTAAACCCAGTAGTAGCATAGATACAGGTGACTTTTATGCTTCTCAAATTCTTTTCTTCCAGAACACCTGAGAATTACAGGACCAACATTTCTACTTAAAAAAAAAAAAAAAATTTTTTTTTTTAAAAATAACTGTAGGGATTTCCCTGGTGGCAAAGTTGTTAAGAATCCGCCTGTCAATGTAGGGGACTCGGGTTCTAGCCCTGGTCCAGGACTATCCCACATGCTGTGGAGCAACTAAGCCCGTGTGCTACAACTATGGAGCCTGCACTATAGAGCCCACGAGCCACAACTACTGAGCCCACGTGTCACAACTACTGAAGCTCGCGCGCCTAGAGCCGGCGCTCTGCAACAAAAGAAGCCACCGCAATGAGAAGCCTGTGCACTGCAACGAACAGTAGCTCCCACTCGCCACAACTAGAGAAAGCCTGCACACAGCAACGAAAACCCAACGCAGCCAAAAAATAAAATATAAGAGCAAAGCTAAATAAATGTAAAAAAAAAAAATAACTGTAGTCAGGGAGAGAAAAGGAAAACAGTATCTTTATTGTGTGTAGTTCTAACAAACATTCACTGTGTGCACATTCCAGCAGAAAGAGACAAAGATCTTTGTTCAAAATATGCTGAAATAAAATAGGTAAACAAACTTCATTACTGAATACACAAAAGGAATGTTAATATTACTTGCTCAGAGGGTGAAGTCAAAAGGAAATTAAATAATCATAATAATGTTTTGCCTAAATAGCAAATGTAGAATATAGGTGTAGGCACAAAGCAGCTCCTAAAATTCATGAGTGGGATGCTAGATGTAGGGTAGGTGACTTGACAAATACCTCTCTGCTTCTTGAAACTTCCCTTTGAGATCACCCCCACAAATTCTAAACCCAAGCTCTTCCAGGGCACAACCATCAAATGTGACTAAACTTCCCATTACTTCTGTGGTATTTGGCAAAAGAACGAGATGGTTAAAAAAAGAAAAGAAAAAAAAAAAAGATCAATCTCCTGTTCAGACATGTCTGAATCCATTCCTCCTGGAGAAGGAAGTAATGAACATTAAAGTTCTGCATTTCTAAAATGGAATTTAATCAGATAGGCATCAGTTAAGATTTTAAGCATGAGATACTATGTAAGTAATGATATATCTGGCCTGTAAAGCATTTTTCACTGCTTCACTTGGGAACTGAGTATATACTCAACAATATTCTTATTTCACAACATGTGGATTTGTGACAACGGTTGAAAGAACTTTACGGCTCAAATTATAGGTTCCAATGCATTTTTGTTGCTGCTTAAGTGGTCAAATTAGAACTAAACACAGTATAAACTTTATCCATACCACGTTCCTGTCTTTACAAATGTAAGTCATTTGGAAACCAAAACCAATTCCTGAGAGACAGGGGCAGGAAATTTTGGGACCCAGCACTAACATCCCTATTTTGGGGGCACTAATTTCCCCTCATCTCCTCCTCTTGTGCTCTCCAGCCATTATGTGTACAGTATGGTGAGCAGCAGCAGTGAGCCTTCCTTGGGAATAAACAACCAAACCCCCCAGAGACATCCTAGGAGGCCCGGCTGCCCAACAGGGACTGGCTCCACTGTCTCTCCAGAGGGGTTTTCACGACCCACCAATGTCGAAACTGTTTCGAGAATTCCTGTCTACTTCTTAAAACAAAAGTGCTTTTTGATGGATTCGGTTAACATACTATATTACTTTACTGTTTAGAAAAAAACCTCTGCAAACTCACACAAGCTCTACCTGGTTGTTTATGTAGGCAGCAGAATAATAGTAAATGGACCCAAAAGTGGTTTTTATAATACAAAGTGACATGATATTAGCAGGAGATCAAAAGAAGCCCTGGGTATTGGATGGATTTCATGGATGGTTGAGACAAAGTCTGAAAATCTTTTCCTCTGGCTCTGAACAAAAACAAGTCCAGATATAAACAGGAAAAGACAACCAATATGAAATAGAAAAACATACCTTTTGCATTGGTCTTTACCCTAAAAATATCAAAAAAACACAAATTTTACTTAAGAATATCGTTCTTTAACATTTCTTCTAAGCCAGATGTTTTTCATTCAATTTTGGGGACTGCCAACGCACTTTTAATTGACCCAAGTTATCTTCTGGCTTAGTTTTAGCTTGAATGTTCCCTTTCCAGCTCCTCAATACTCCTTTGTTCTTCTTTTCTACCCCAGTGTGGGCCCATGTGATCATGCAACTTAATGATTACAGCAATTATATATCAATTCTTATTCAAGGCAACCCTTCCTTGCCTTCCTGGAGGAGCATCAAGTCACACCACCTCTGTTACACAATAACCAAAGATTTTTCTTTCAAAAAATTGTCTTACACTGGCATCTTATAATACATACAAAACATTTTCTAAAGATATAAGTTTTAGGGACTTCCCTGGCGGTCCAGTGGTTGAGGCTTCACCTTCCAATGCAGGGGGTGCAGGTTCGATCCCTGGTCGGGGAGCCAAGATCCCACATGCCTTGTGGCCAAAAAACCAAAACATAAAACAGAAGCAATATTGTAACAAATTCAATAAAGACTTTAAAAGATGGGCCACATCAAAAAAAAAAAAAAAAAAGATATGTTTAAAAAATTTACCCATATCCCTGACATATAAAAGTCAGCCAGAAAGCCCCTAAAATTTCTCCATAATGTCATAACCAAGTGTGCGATTAGCAGGTTAACATGATTTTTACAAATTGTGAATTCACTCAACTGCTAAATCACAGGATACAAGACCTGGGTTGAACTTTTTCTTAAATAGTTTGCATGGGCAGACACTGGTGTGCTGTGTAGCTTCCTGTCCTGTCAAGTGCCTGGCAAGCAGGAATAGGGGAGGATACAGAGCAGTGCCCATGGTCCCTCCTGGACCATGCTGCTTCCTGCTGCATGTGACGATGGCTCAGAGTAGACTGGTCATCCTCAAAGGATGGGAAGAAAAATCACCACAGTTGTCGGCAGAAAACTCCCAGTGGACGGCCTCCTCAGGTGCTTCCACGGGGGGAGAAAAAGCAGTCAGATACACCAGAGAAAGTCCGAACCAAGGAGAAACAGTAACATAACTCTAAATAATAACCTTCTCCTCAATGAAACAGTCATCTGAGAAAAAAAAAAAAAAACTACCAGTTTTTTATTCTCAATGGAAAAAACAACAAAACTACAAATTGAAGCCATGGAGGTAAAATACACATGAAATGGAAAACATTCTCTTGTCCCGATCTACCCCCTCTGAATGCCGCTTTACCACGGGAGTTATTTTACTGGGGCAAACAGAAGATTAAATACTGTACCTTTGATCAATTTGGAGTCTCTTCTGTAAAAAGGGGAATAAAAAATTGCCAGTTGATAAACAAAAAGAGAGCAAAATCCTTCAACAAAACTGTAAAACTCTAAACACATACTTATAAATTTATATTTTACCAATACAAGATGGTAAGGGGTTTAAAAAAAAAAAAGAAAAGAAAAAAGATGGCTAGGAACTGGTGCCAAAGTAAAGGATAAAGTTTTTGGTGCTTTTTCTAAACTCCTGTCCTAAAAGTAGTGTTTTTCAATATTTTTCAAAAGAAAGATTACTGTGAATTCACTCTATCACCCCAATTCATCTCTTCCTCTCCCTGTTTCTCTCCACTCCCCATAAACAAATGGGAAGCAGAGTTCTGCCCAGCACCATTTGGTGGCCTTAGGAGGTGGCAAGGGCTCCCTGCTACACTCAGTTTTAACAAATAAAAACAAGGAACAAGATCATTCTGCAGTTGTGTTTTAAGTCGCAGGTGTGCAACCTGACTTCATGAATTAAACCTCTTATGATAATTAAGTCATAATTTTTAAAATAATATTTACTTAGAAGAAAAAGGGAAAAAGAAAAGCTTCAAAACCAGAGTGTGATGCCCTGTTAAGTATGTCTAATGTGCATTCAAAGTATTGGGAAGCAGGCAATTTTACCAAGGGGCAATGTCACTAGAATCCGTAGACTATAAAAGAAAGTTCTGAAACATAAAGGTGCTCGTGGAAAAGAGTAAAGAGAGGAAACAAAGGCAGGGACACAATGAGCAGGTGCTTTGAGAGTAAGGCTCTGAGAAATGACTTGGACACTGGCCCCAGGGCTGAGGCGGATGTCTGGCCAACAGTCTGGGGTCCGAGGGAGAAGAATACAATTGGCAGGATTCGAGAAGAGGGCACCGCTGCAGCCTCCAAACAAGTGTCCAGTTCTCACTCCCAAGTAGATGTGCTTTCCAGACTTCAACAAGGTCTCCTCAGGAGGACTTGCTCTCCGCCATGTAGTAACGATACAGAAAACCTAAGAGAATAGCACCTACGATGGGGAAGATCCAATACGACCAGTAGCTAGACGTTTGGGGGGAGGGTAGGGGGGAGAAGCAATAAAATTGTGAACATTTCATATCAAATGTACCCTATCTTTCAACATTCACATTTTAATATTTTAAACATTTTTCACATTTTAATATTTTTATAGCTAAGAATTTTATTTGGGGAAATAAAAAAATCCAAAGATCTGGATTGAAGTTAAACAATAATTTTAAAAGGATTAAAAATGGAATGTATGGTGTAATACCAAAAATATATATACATACACACCTCAGTATATATATTTTCACAAAGACATAAAGTGGTTATTTCTGGGTTACAGGATTATGGAGAGTTTAAATTTTTCTTTATGCTTTTTCACATATTCTACAATTAACATCTTTGAGCATGAAAAAGTACCATTTTATGTATATAATTATAAATTTAGAACCAATGATACAACTGTTGAATATTATATCTGCCCCACATGTATTTTTAAAATTTAATCCTCACAACAATCCTATGAAATAGGTATTATTATTCTCATTTTATATATGAAATACAAGCTTTGCACCCAAAATCACAAAGGGAAGTTGGTCAAGCAGTCTGATTCCTATCCTGATTCCCATCCTCTTAATCCCTACTTAAGTTCAGACACTAATAAGGACACACACACATGCACACACACAACATACTGATAGTTCTAATAAAGTTAAATAAATGGTAGTTGGCTTTAAAAGTCCTGTAAAAAACTTTCCTCAGAGTTTCAGGACAGTCATTATTCTCCTTAAAATAATCCTTCCTGGGGATTCCCTTGACAGTCCAGCGGTTAAGACTCTGCGCTTTCACTGCGGTGGCCCAGGTTCAATCCCTGGTTGGAGAACTAAGATCCCGCAAGCCACACAGCTGAAAAGATCCTTCTTCTCTAACAGAGCTTATTAGCTCTGCTAGTTTTAAGGTATAATTCTTCCATGATCCAAATGACCTGGCTGCCCCTCCACTTATGACATATGCAGTCTAGGTATTAAAAGGCTTTGAAGCCCAAAAAGCCAGCTGAGGTTCAATAATAAAAATGATTCTCTTTGCCTAAACATGCCTAGCACTTTGTACATTTAAGTATGGCAGAAAGCTGTTCTGGACAAGTTTAGAACGTCAGCCAGGTAGCTTTGTTTAAAGACACAAGCAAGTTGGTCAGTATGTACAACAGCAATATGGCACAGGGAAACTTAAAAAGTAATCTCCCCAGGAGAGTAATGAATTCAGATATCTTCCAGAGCAGCCACAAGGGACAAAAGAGTTCAAAACACGGAAGATAAAGTCTTCAGTGCACAAGACTGAGAATGGTTGACCACCAATCCTCATATAATCCTTTGTAACTTTACGGCCACTGAGAACAGAACCAGAGGAAATGCACCTATACTGCACCAAAGGAGATACAGATTCAACAACTTCCTGGCCATAATACAGAACTCTCTTCATTCAGATTTATTCAGGTTATTGCACGTAGTTGTGACTCAGTTATTTTTATTGCTTTGAAGTATTCCACTATATGAATATCCCAGAATGAATTCATTCATTTTACTAATGAATAGTTATTTGGGTTGTTCCCAATATTTTAATATCTTGAATAATGTTGCTGTGAGCATTCTAGTACGTGTTCACTGGTATACTTGTACACACATTTCTCTTGAGTATGTATATATCCCTAGAAATGCAACTGCTGGGTCAGAAGTTATTATATTGTCAAATTTACTTGATAATGTCAAATTGTTTTCCACAGGGACTGTACCCATTTACGTCTCCCTAAGACCCTAAAGAGGGCCTAAGATTATTGGTAATACACTTCCTACACAACGCCTCTTATTTTTAGAATTTTTAAAAATTTTCACCAATCTGGCAGGTGTGAAATATACCCTATGATTTTAATCTGCATCTCTCTGATGACAAATGAAATTAAACCTTTTTTTCCCCATATGCTTATATTTGTGCTTCCTCTTCTGTAAGGTGTTTGTTTAAGTCTTTTTCTCATATTCTACTAAGTTATTTTTTAATTGATTTGTAAAAATTATTCATGTATTCTACATAGTAATTTTTAGTCAGTTTTAAGTGTAGTGTAAGTCTACTGCAAGTTTATGGCCTGTATTTTCAAAATTCTTTATGGAGCTTTTGGATGAGCATAAATCCTTAATATTAAGAAAGCTGAATTTACTAACAGTTTCCTTTAATTTCCACTTTTTAAAAATATTCTGTCCATCACCTCAAACAAAAAAGACATGGTACTTTTATGGGAAAAAAAGACACATTTTCTCTCTATGAAATGCTTTAAGTGGGATCTCAGAAAGATAAAACAGCTCTACATAATCTCTATAAATTTTTACAAGCCAAGGATTCTACACTTATCTCAAGCAGAGACACTTAAGGGATGACAAACGTATACCTTTCAGGGCTAATTCTACTGTGTTAGTAACATTACTGCAAGGGATAAGTAAACCTTTGAGGAAGCACACATTCCTGAACATGACTGCAATACACAATTTTTTTCTTCTGTAAAATGTAATAATACATTTTTACATTTATTATTACATTTATAATATGTAAGATAGGTGCAGAGTGGTTGTGAGGATTAAATGAGATTAAGTTTTTTGGGTTTTTTTTGAGATTAAGTTTTTAGTGGAAGTTGCATAGCTTGGCTGAGCTACAGAGACTGTGGGCCTGAATTAACAGTAGCACTTGTCCATGCATACTTACCTCTTACTACATGTGATTCTAATTTATGTCACAACAAGATTTAAAAATTACTCAAGGCAAGAACTTTTTTGAGATTACTCAGATGACTAAAACTGTAAAAATTAATTTTTCTAAAGCAAAGGAACTACTGAATTTGTAATAATTTTGACCAAAAAAGAATGAGCTGTCAAACTGTACTCTAAGTTATGTTACACATGTATATTTATGGAAGAACCTCTTTGCCACACAGTATGTTGAGCATAAGGAAATCTATTAAGGGAATACCAACCTTTTGCACGTATTATTTTTCGGAGGGTCCTGAAGAAGATGCATAGTCAAAAACAAACAAACAAACAAACAAGATTAACACAGAGTATATAAATCTTCTCGAATAGTCATGCAAACTCTGAAGCTAATAACAGAACTTCATCTTTCATGCAATTTGATGTTTACAAATCCATATGTGATGGGAGGACTAGGAATTCTTTTTCTGATAATATACAGGTATTCCCTAGTAAAGAACCACTAATGAAAGCATAGAGAAATATGACCTAAACTCTTTTTATTTGTAAAAAACAAACAAACAAACAAAAAAAGCCACTGGTACAAACTATATTGCAATGAACTAATTTGCAGTCACAATGGTAAGCCTGGTTCACTGTGGCTTGCCACTGGCTGTAGCTAAGATGACATTTTGTGAAAACACTGTTAAAAAATAAAAACTCCTGTCTTGTAACATAGAGATCAACTGGGAAATGCTCAAAAGCATGCAGATGACTGTTTTGTGGCTTAGAGAAGTGAACTGGTTTACTCTCTGAAATCGTAATAGTTACGATGAGAGACCTTAGGGCTTATTTCACAATGAAAACACCAAGAATGGAGTTAGGGGAAAGAAAATACCAAAATAAACTTAAAAACAAAAATCTGGCAGTAACAAGTAACAAGGTACTTATACATGCGACAACACTCATGAACCTTAAATGTTACGTGAACTGAAAGAAACTAAAGACCATGTATTATATAAAGTCCATTTACATGAAATGTTCAGAATAGGCAAACCGAGAGGCAGAAGAGTAGATTAGTGGTTTCCTAGGGCTGGGAGAAGAGGAGCTGGAGGGAAATGGAAAATGACTGCTAAAGGTTACGTGGTTTCTTTTTGGAGTGATGAAAATGTTCCAAAATTAATTTGTGATTATGGTTGCACAGCTCTGAATATACTAAAAACCCTTGACTTATACATCTTAAATAGGTGAACTGGATGGCATGTGAATTATACCTTAATAAAGCTGATACTAAATTTTAAAATTCACTTTATGTAAATATCAAATGAAGTTATGGATTTCATTAATTAGCTATATAGTACAAAAAAGCCTGCTAACTTACTGCCAGAGGTCAATAACCCATTAGCATAAGTTACTGCTGCCCAAAAGATCATCTTTGCCAATATGCAATAATATGCCAGGGTATGCACACATAACTACAGATTTCAGTAACCTCCAAGATTCCCAAAAACCCTACCTACATACTGGCCTAGATATTTTATTTTTTTTTTTTTTTGGCCTAGATATTTTAGAGCAGACCATGAGATAAATTTTAATTTCATATACCCAAAACATTGTCATGCAAATGAACACATGCCCCAAACCTGAAAGAAATCGCCTACAGGCAAGTAAAACTTCTAATAAAAAGTTTTAGATAAATCCTATTAATATACTACTACACTTCTTTGAGACCCCGTTGTTAACAATCTGGGACATTTCTCCTTGAATAGAATGAGTCAGGCTAGCTAAAACATGTTACGGTCAATCTTTGAGAAATACAGCAAGTGTTTTACAGATTTGGAAAACACTTTGGGATGGTAATGACGGTTGTGTGTGCATCTCACTTACAACGTTGCCTTTTTTTTTTTTTTTACAACATTGCCTTTTTAAAGCTTTTTTTAAAAAAACTAATTAATTAATTAATTTATTTTTGGCTGTGTTGGGTCTTTGTTGCTGCACGCGGGCTTTTCTCTAGTTGTGGCGAGCGGGGACTACTCTTCATTGCAGTGCAGAGGCTTCTCATTGCAGTGGCTTCTCTTGTTGTGGAGCATGGGCTATGCACACGGGCTCAGTAGTTGTGGTACGCAGGCTCTAGAGCACAGGCTCAGTAGTTGTGGCGCAGGGGCTTAGTTGCTCCATGGCATGTGGGGTCTTCCTGGACCAGGGCTCGAACCCGTGTCCCCTGCATTGGCAGGCGGGTTCTCAACCACTGTGCCACCAGGGAAGCCCAACGTTGCCTTTTTAAATATTCCACTACAGTAGCCAAGAAATAATTGAATTCTATCAAGAAAATTCCACGGTCTTTTATGCTTTCTTTATCCACACATATACCAATGATTTATGGAACAAAAAAATGTAGACTTAGTATTTAAAAAAAAAAAGCGGAGGTAATCTGAAAGGCTTACGTGAAAGCGAAACGGAGTAATATATGTATTGTGATGTTTAATCTATAACCACATTAAATCGGTTAGTTCATATAAATGGATTCTCTAGATTTCAAAGTTTTTAGCCTCTTTTACAACCAAAAGCACTGGTGTGTGCTAATTACAGTGAGCCTCAGACAACGCAGTAAGCAAGAGAGAGAAGAAAGAGAGGGGGAGAGAGAGGCCAGACGAATCAAGACCATAATATACTGAAACTGTAATAGTTCGTAATAAGCAATAAAAATTTTAAAATATACATGGTTTCCTTCCTTCCTTCCTCCCTGCCTCCCTCCCTCCCTCTCTTTCTTTTAACTAAGTACCTCAACCCCTGTTTTAAGAGCAATCTAGGAAAGAAAAGAGAAGGAAGCTTATCCTCTTTAGAATACGAAGAGCCAAATAAATGCCAAAGTGACTCCACTTTTAATCAGCTATAAATGAAAGAGTTTTTTAAGGCACTGCTCTTGTAGCCAAGTGTCTTGGCCAAGTTTGGAAAGAAGCCAAATAAGTTATTTTTAATTTAACAAAATTAAGAAGAAAAGGGTTCTATTAACACAAAACCTTCCTTCATCTTCACCCTTCCATTCTCTCCGTGTACAGCTCCCCCGTTCTCATTTCCACTCCAGAGCTCTGTGCTGCATCTAACAGATGCTTAGGTGAAATTCCTACAGTTTATGATTGACTTTAATTTACCCCTGTGGGTGTTCAGGCATATCTTGGCTGGTTATGTTCTTGCCCACATTTTAATTTACATGCAAGATTGGTCAGGAGAAGTGACTGCTCTCCATCTTTGGTATGTATAGTAGTAATTGCAATACTATATGATTTTAGTTATAAGAGAGCAGTTCAAATCCAGAATTCTACCAAAAGCCTTACCAAGTGATTAATATGCATGCTTCTTTATTCTCCAATGAGTCTGGAATCCAATTCCAAACAACCAGATTGCTTTAAGTCTACTCTGATTTTAGTCCAAAATTAACAGAAATTAACTGTTTAAATACAGTGGTTCCTAAAGTTCAAGATTCATTAAGCCTTTAATTCCGTCATAAAATAAATAAGTAAATAAATATATTTATATACATACGAATACTAAACATGGACTTTGTAGAACAAGAGGAAATATTTCATAATATTTGAGTAACCTTTTTATTAAAGCTGATTATAACTGAAATTATGTCTAATATCCTCAATCAGTTTCCTCACCTGTGAACTGAAAGGCTCAAATCAGATGAACCTGAATTCTAAAGTCATATTCAATTAACTCAACACAATTTTCCGACCCAAGGGCATTAGAGAGAAGTTAATACCATTCTCCCACATCCAAGAAGGAAGACTGAAGGAGCACAACCACACAGAGATGTTTCTATGTTTCAGCACGTACATAAAGGTGTGTTCTTCCAGATACTCTTCCGAGACAGTGTGCCGTGAGTACCAACCCTCTCTGATGTGGTTAAAAGAATGACAAAGAAATGTCATAATTGGCAAACATATGGGAAGGGATTTGGGGGTTAGTGGGGGGTGATTTCACTATGAACCCTGTTTATGAAAAAAACATGGGAGGAGAACACATGCTTAAGGAATGGTGTACTTTGTCACCAGAACATAAACGTAGGAAGCAATGTGCCAAAATTATAGTTCTGATGCATTCAAACATATAGACAGAGAGTTACGTGTATCTTCAGCCTAAACAGTTTATACTTAGACTTTCAGAGGTTTAAATAAAAGGGAAATATAAGGTATATAAGAAGCTTATGTTTTAATTCCTAAATTGAATGTTAGCCATTCCAAGAGGATTCCAAGTACTTAAAATTGGAAAAGTGGATTTTAAACCATAGGACACCTTCAGCAAATTCAATGAGTATTTGGGTGGTCTGGTAGTTTTTGCAGCTTTTTATTTAGAATAATTTGGTTTCTACGTGGCCAGAAACTTATGAAAAACAACTTGGGAACTTTGGGCTTCAAACACTACTGCAAAGGACTTTCCCCCCATAATACAATGGACTGTGTAACATTAGCTAACACTACATAAATTTTAGTTTTAGGTTCATCATACAACCTAAAAAGTCTGAGTTTTGAAAGTATATGATTTCAATATTTTCATGGCCATGTGGTGTGGATCTTGAGGACAGCCTTCGCATGACGCTCTAATGTACTAAAATTGCTTTCTAGATGAGAATACAGTTTAACAATTACTGTCTTGTAAAGCATAAATCCCTAGAGTCAGCCCAGTCATATAAGTAATATTTCCCTGTACATAAGGGCAAATTCAAAGATGAAAAACACCTGCTAAAACAAATTTCTATACGACTCTCTCAAGAACCCATTATAAGATACATAAGACATCACTGAAGAAAAAAAATTAAAACACTCAGACACTAATTTCTACTGGGACCTAAGAAGTGAAAAACTTGTTATAACATTGGAGGGCTGACTTGCAAAAGATGTTACCTTGTCCTTCTGACATCTTGCTTTGCCAAAACTACACATCATTTCTCAATAAAGCATTACAAGAAGACACTAAGCCTTCAGATTCCTCAGAAAGGGTATTTTGTCTTTCAAGAGTGATCCTGCCATTACATTCTATGCTTTATTTCAAAAGATTACGTTACAAAATACAAATGTTAGGGGAAAAAAAAACAGGCAACAATGAAACCATCATACAAAATTCTTTGGTAAATAGTAAGCACTACTCATCTAAAGGGCATCTGCATACCCATTTTAAACGTTAATAAATTAGGTTGTAGATATGATAGGAATATTTAACAATTCTTAAAAGGAAATTTTTAGTATGATGCAACCAACTAACTACATTACGTAACTATAAAGCATGCATTCTTTTTAGTTTCCCTCCCACAAAAGAGAAGGTAAACTGAATGTTATGTATGTATAATACTTTACGTACGTGTAATAGAAAACCGTATAACAAAAGTCTGTAGCATCTGGGAGAAAAAAATGTATCTGCCTTTAAATGCAAGTTATAAATTATAAAGTTGCAAGTTATAAATGCAAGTTATAAATCTAACATAGATGGAGTTTACTAAATTTCAAAAGTTAAATTTTTTAAGTTAAAAAATGAAGTTTACGAAACATGTTAAGGGACTTCCCTGGTGGCGCAGTGGTTAAGAATCCGCCTGCCAATGCAGGGGACGTGGGTTCGACCCCTGGTCCGGGAAGATCCCACATGCCACGTAGCAACTAAGCCCGTGTGCCACAACTACTGAGCCTGCGCTCTAGAGCCCATGAGCCACAACTACTGAGCCTGTGTGCCACAACTGCTGAAGCCTGCGTGCCTAGAGCCCGTGCTTCTCAACGAGAAGCCACCGCAATGAAGAGTAGCCCCTGTTTGCCACAACTACAGAAAGCCCATGTGCAGCAACGAAGACCCAACGCAACCAAAAAAACAAACAAACAAACAAACAAAACCATGTTAAGCCTTTATAGAGACAATCTTACTTCCTTAAAGAAAAGAAACAGATCAAATCCTGTTATAGCAAATGTCATCTCATCAAAGCTTTTGTCTATGGAATACTAAGTATTAAAGAGAATGAGAGAGATCTTTATAAATGGATAAGGAACAATCACTAAGATAAAATTTTTTAGAAAGAAGGGGCAGAATAGCACCTATGAGATTTTTAAAGCAAGGGATGGTTGGTCTGTCTACTGATCAATCAGTCTATCTATCCATCCATCCAACTATTTATATTTATGTATGCACAGAATCTCTTTGGAAGAGTAAACAAGAAAATGGTAGCTGGTTACCTCAGGAGAAGGGGAACTGGGAGACAGAGTTGGCGATGGCAGTCATTTTTGTTTTGTTTTTTTTGTTTGGTTTGGTTTTTTTTTTGTTTGTTTGTTTTTGTTTTTTTTTGCATTACCCGGGCCTCTCACTGTTGTGGCCTCTGCCGCTGCGGAGCACAGGCTCCGGACGCGCAGGCTCCGCGGCCATGGCTCACGGGCCCAGCCGCTCTGCAGCATGTGGGATCCTCCCGGACCGGGGCATGAACCCGTGTCCCCTGCATCGGCAGGCAGACTCTCAACCACTGCGCCACCAGGGAAGCCCGATGGCAGTCATTTTTATAGTACACTTTTTTGTACTATTTGAATTTTTAACCATGTACACCACAAACTACCCATTCAAAAAAGTTAAATGGAAAAATGGTCAGGTTATTGGGTCTATGCACTGTAATGAGATTTGACCAGTGAAGCAGTTGAACTGTCACCTAGATAATATCTGTTGAATAAATGAATGAAATGGTGCCACTTTTTTTAGTCAGGTTAGCATTTGTATGTTCCTTATCTCCTGAACTGAAGGTAGACTGAGTGATAAAAATGTTAACCAAGAAGTAAACCCATAATCCAAAGAGAGACCTCATGGACCACAAATGTGTCTAGGTTACTTTAGCACAGTAGGCAGGCAGGCAAACTGGCACAGAAAACACTGTTTCTAAGGTGAGTTTCCATAACTCAAAGCAGACCAGAAAAGTGTTAAGTATGAATGGAAGACTGATGGCTCTCAGCATGGGGACTAATCCAGCCAGGAAGAGATTTAGAGACAAAAAGGTTTTTTAATTCTAGTTAGTTATCTTTGACTGAAGCAGGTAAGAAAAACATCTGTTGCCAGATCTGTAGTTTTTAAGCTTTTAAGTTTTAGTATTGTAACAAACATTTCAGGGTCTTGAACCCCAGGCATTATCAATCTAACAAGGAAACAAGGTGACCATCAATTATTTATTTACTCATGTCATAGCAAAAGCAGTATGAAAGGTAGTTTCCAAAATACTGGGAAAGTTTCTGATTTACACTCTAGAATAGCATGTTTTGGGTGCTTTTTTTAAAAAAGTTTTTTTGAGGGGGTAGAGAGGTAGTTTCAGGCAGGGAAGAGACATGGAGCTTGGAGCTGTGGAGGGAGGAGAGAAGCAGAAAAATAAAGGAAGAATGAAAATGAAAACTCTGTCGCATAAGGCAGAAGACATTAGGCATTAAAAAAAAATCACTTCCTCACAGAGGTTCTGAAACCTTAACCAAAAGAAAGGAAAGTATTAATGAAATGAACTTCACATGTACTTCTTCATGGTGAATGTAAAAAAAAATTGAGGGCTTCCCTGGTGGTGCAGTGGTTGAGAGTCCCCCTGCCGATGCAGGGGACGCGGGTTCGTGCCCCGGTCAGGGAAGATCCCACATGCCGCAGAGCGGCTGGGCCCGTGAGCCATGGCCGCTGAGCCTGTGCGTCCGGAGCCTGTGCTCCGCAACGGGAGAGGCCACAACAGTGAGAGGTCCGCGTACCGCAAAAAAAAAAAAAAAAAAAATTGAGAAAAGAGACACCTGCAGCCTAGACACAGAAGTGCCTCTTTAAAACCCATGTAAGAAATAAATGTGGAGGATCAAGAATTTGTTCCTGGAACTAAAATCAGGCTGGACTATAGCTCTATGACAACCTATGTAGGTGGTCTTGGATCTGCCTGAAGTACAGCAGTGTGACTGGAAACACTCAATAATCAAACTCTCTATTTAATGGAGACTATCCTTTGGGTATAGCAGACATGATAAAAACAGCCTTGAAAACACTGCCTTTAAGCACTCTTTAAGCCAGGCTGGGGCCAAACTACATTTGGAGACTTCTGAATTTTTAGAGAATTTCACCAAATCTCACCAGCTAAAAGGATTTCTTTTTCTTTATTTCTTACAAAAAGTCCAAGGCTCAACAGTTTTAATTTATCTGAGACATCTCTAGTTAATTCTTTGGCCTATATATAGAAGGCAGACAGTGCTTTCCACAGAAGAGAACTAAAGTTCCCTAAGTTTTTAAATGAAAAGATGGGCATGTCATTCAGCACAGTCTGGTGCTTGGCTATCTGGGTTACGTTAAGTGCAAATTCCCACCTCCAGAGATCATGAATCAGTAGTAGTAATGGCAGCCCAGGAAATATGCGCATTTCAGAAAACATGCCAAGAGATTACAATACAGGTGGTACAAGGAATAGAATTTGAAAAACACTGCTCTCCATTCCTAAGAATGGTCTTAACTACATACTATACTACCAAGGAAGAAAAATAGCAACAAGAAGCAATTTGTAGACTTCTAGACATTATAACTCCCCCACAATTTTATTTGTCTTAAATATAATGGGTGTTCTCACAGTGCTGTGCAGAAGTGGGTTATGCCTCCTGGATACAAGGTGCATCTCTTGTACAAATGGGAACATCCCTTGAATCAAATGTTGACCTCTGAAAGCAATGGTTTCTGGACATGTTCAATATACCAAACAAGCCATGCTTAGTTCAAATTTTACCTTAATTACACAAGTGAAGATTCAAGAATGGATAGTACATGTGTTAGGAGGGGAGGACAAACAAACCAACAGTGCTCACAAAGCATTTAAGGAACTATTTCATGCCCCCTTCATAAACAATTCAACAGTTCAGAGTAGTAGAGTGCAGCAAGACGAAAGCGTTAATTTACACAAGCACTCTGGATGGCAGAGCAACAGGTGGCAGATACCATCAAGCAATCTCTTGAACTGAAAGAATTCTTGTGTATAGGCCAACTTTAACTGCTGTGTCATATGAGTTCAGTAATACCAGCTCAATGAGGAAAGGGAAGCAAGAAGCTAGGAGGAAAAAAGGAAGGAGCATTGCCTCCATGATGTTCTGGGTGACAACTAACTGCTGTCCCTTTAAATTAGAGGGTAGGGGAAGTCAAGGAAAATAGCGAGAAAAAAGTGGGGGAATAAGGGAGATGAACCATCCAGCTTGTGGGAAGCAAAAAGGCTTTCATATTTTCTTCCTGGTACATTATGCAGTACACATTAAGGTTTTCAAATATTTAATCTTTTGTTTTTGTGGTATCACTGTGTGAATGGGAAGGGTGTGTAGGCCTATTTGAGCCTACACCATAGGGGAATAGGGACAGAAAGGCCTGTTCCAGTCAATTACTCAATTGTTCCAGTCTACAACTCATTCTAAGACTTGCAAGAGTAAACCGACCTTCCAATTCTTTTTCCAACACAGAAGCAATTATTATCATCTATACTATTAAATGTAAGAATAAGAAATACTTTTCTACAACTGAACCTATAAACTAATTTCTTTCAAAGCAATATGGGGCATGGCTTTAGAGTTTCAGTTTTTTAGAAAAGCGAATAGAAGCATGAACAAAATGTTCCTACTGTTCAAGACTCAGCTATTCTTTTTTCCTGAGATGGTACTGAGTCCAAATTCCTGAAAAACAGGATTTTTGTTTGGGGGAAAAGTAAACACTTCTCTTGTTACAATACATTTTAAAAAGAAAAAGCAATTTTACTTGAGTAAATAGAAATATAAACACTTGAAAGACACAAGAGAAATAGAGGACTTCTTACCTTGCCATCACTTCTAGGTTTAAGGTCATTCTGTTTAAAGAGGAAAACAAATAATATTTTAAGACACATCTAAACGAACTCTCATTACCTGCTTATTTCTAACTTTGGAACATGAGACTACACTCTGGTAGTAATTCCCTGGGAGATGCCAGGGTCTACAGAAGGGTACTGCCCACTCCCCCACCCCTGCACCCCTGACTCTGAGCGCATCAGGGTCCCTTGTTAGAATGGTATGGTTTTAAAAGTCCATAGTTACCACTTTTAGCAATGAATTTGCAAGACCAAACTACTATTTTAGGTAGAGATATTAACTGCATTACAAAAAAATCAATCAAAAATAATCCCACCTCCAAAATCAGTTCCTTTTCATAGACACTATATGTGTTGATTTACAGACAAGAAGCTCTATCTTAGCACAGTAAGGCTAGATGATTTTGGAGAAAATTTAGCCTAATGGCTGGGTTGAACGAATTTCCATTTTAGTAACTCATTCCCTCATCATGATCTGTGGCTGTTGGATAGCTTCCTCTCTCTACAAGCACTCCTAGAGCTCAGCTAATTCTTACCGGATGCACATCACCAATATAGTACTGTTTGAGCATTTCTCTGGCATCAGAGGAGTGGCCTACATCTTCAAAACTTTCAGTTGCATCTCCACCAGCTTGTTCCAGCAGAACCTCTTCTCCGCCAGGATGCTACAAGGAAAAGATATTTACTGAAGAGAGGGCTGTCTGAAAAGCTAACTAATGTAAGCTACTTCCTCCTCGCCTTTCCTCTTTTCCCCTTTCTCCCTTTAATGGCAGCAATGGGACGAATCAGCACTGCATATCCCATGACAGGATGCAATGGGGAGAACACACAGAACTCCTGTGTCTTTTGGCCAAAAATGCATAATGTGGGTTTAACTGTGAGGAAACCCAGGACAATCGCAAATTGAGAGAGATTCTATGAAACGACAAGCTGTGACCTCCAAAAATATCAAGGTTAGGAAAGCCAAAGAAAGAATATTATTCTATTCCTGCAACTTTTCTGTAAGTTTGAAATGGTTTCAAACTTTAAAGCTAAATAAATAAATAATACCAACATAATTGCCTCTATACCTAGAAAGTAGATTCTATCTATAACTTACATGCTATATACCTTGGATAAGTTATTAAGAAATTGAGATGTCTTTGTTTCCTTATTTGTAAAATGGAGACAATATGAGTACCTATCTTTACTATTGTGAGTACTATATGAGATAAGGATAGGAAATACTCTGTACTCAACAAGAGAAAGGTATAGTTAGTATAATGTGCTACCATCTATCATTTTAAAAAGCAGATACACATATGCATGCATATGCATAAAATCTCTCTGGAAACATTTAAGGGAACCTGGTGGCTGGGAGACAGGTGCAAGGAAGACTTTTCACTGTACACCCTACCGAAATTGGTTTCGCAAGTACAGTATTACCTACTCAGAAAATAATTTTTTAAAAATTGCATTTAGCACAGTCCCTGACTTAAACACTCAATAAACATTTACTTACAACTAGCAAGTTTAGAATTTACACTATTAGACATATATAGATTTATATTTTTGGAATATCAAGTAATGCTTTTAAGTAGTTACTTTTTATAACAACCTTTTAAGCAGGAATAATATTATCATCCCTATTTTAAAGATGAATTCAACAGAAGCACAAAAACTCTAAGTGTAACCTCCCAGTCAGTCACTTGCCTCTGAGCTCTGTGAGGATAAGGAAACTTCTATTTTTGGCTCCTAAAAGGTCTCCACCCAGTGATGGGTCTCCCACCCCAGCATTAAGCATGCTGTTTTGAAGCAAGAGTTAGACAGCTGCCACTCATCTGTTGTTACATCTGAACCCTCTCAGCCCTGGTAAGCTATTATTTTTGGAACTGCGTCCCAACTTGCTCTATGTACCTAAACTATGGACGACATCTTTTCCTTATGACACATCCCAACTATTATGCTGCCTTTTCAGAGTAAAAGGATAACAAAATGTCTTAGTGGTTTGAGATATTCCAGAGAATGGCTGAGTTTATGACTCCCTACATAGCTCTTTCTACAACTACAAAGTATTTTCATTTTCACCAATCTCCCATCATAAAGAAATAAATAAGCAACTCTTTTATACTTTTTTTTCCTACTGTATGGGGAAAAAAAGAATAAGGAATCAACTACAGCTTTATAACAGAAATAAGTACAGTTAGTTAACATTTTGGTACATACAACTGTTTTTCCTGTCCATTCAATCATTTCAATTATTATGCTTCAATTTTTATTGAGTACTTACAATTTAATGTACTAGGCAGTGATGAAAGGTTTTGTGTCTTCATAAAAATGAGTTCATATGGTATATACTGTTTTATAGCCTGCTTTTTATTTTTCATAGAGGCCAAGGAGGGTCAGAGTGGTCAAAAAAAAGGGTTCAGTAAAATAACTCTCACTCCAAAATGTGGTCTTGATACAGATGGTTTAGAGCAAGCAAAAATATTTCAGGGAACCCTTCGTTACTGTTTTAGAACTCTATAAACTTCAGACATTATTTAAAATCAAATAGCACCAGAGGCAATGCACTAGGCCTGAGGCCACAGCAGAGCCCAGGCCAGCCCTGAGCCAAGATAATGCCCAGGCTGCAGGACAGGAGAAGTCCCTGAGGAGAATCCCGAGAGGAGCCCCAGTGCCCCAGGGAGGAGAAGCCCCGTGACCCTGGTTGGACTGGCTCTCAGTGGGCTGCTCAACTCCAACATGAGCCTGGGTGGTCCAACCCATCTTTATCATCACCTGGGGGTGTGATCCACCACTAGGTGTCTATCCTACTGCAGAGTGACAAGAACTCAACCAGGAGCAAATATCTGAAATTAATTAATTAATTCAAAGCACAGTCCTCAGGGAAAATGGAAATTATATTCCCAAACAGTCCTTGACATAAAAATATTACTTCAACAACCCAGAGGATGGAGTTTTCAAAAAAAAAAAAAAGGAAAATAATACCACCTTCTCCTACAACTGATCCCACGATGCTCACAGATGTGATGAAAGAGAATGTCACAAATGTCCTCACTGTGATTCTTATTGGTGGATGGATCAACATGACATTCTTAGGCTTTATCACAAAGTGCTATTTCCAATGACTCTATGTAAGCTTACGCTACAGAAAGGAATCGAACTACCCATTATTAATAGCTGCATCCTGGTACTTCTGCTGTGTATTTGGGCTTCAGAGCATTCACTCTCCAAATGTGGGATAATGCCAATGACCAATCAGGAATGATGGAGACACAGATGACTGCAGCAGCCATGGCCATGCCCACCACAGATACCAAGAAAGCTTTCAAGACAAAGTGAAAAGTTTTGGAGCTAACAGATCACCAGAGGGCACCAGGTGATGCAAAGAGGAGCACATGGCCAAACGCCTCCACTTGGAAGGCATATTCAAAAATGAATTACGGACCTCTTTTTTTGTGTGTGTGTGCAGTACGCGGGCCTCTCACTGTTGTGGCCTCTCCCGTTGCAGAGCACAGGCTCTGGACGCGCAGGCTCAGCGGCCATGGCTCACAGGCCCAGCCGCTCCGCGGCACGTGGGATCTTCCTGCACTGGGGCACGAACCCGCGTCCCCTGCATCGGCAGGCGGACTCTCAACCACTGTGCCACCAGGGAAGCCCTAAAGACCTCTTTTTGAAGGTCAACCAGGGATTAGCTGTTGGGAACTTGGAGTAGTCCTTAACCTTTTAACTTTTGTTTGCACTGGAGACTCACAGAATAAAAAGGAAAATGCATGAACTGGTGCGTATGCAACAAGGATCATTCTTGTCTGACCCAGGTTCTTTTTTATGTTTGAAACTAGAAGAAACGAGGCCTGTGTGCTGGGTGACTTATAAGGAAAGAGCTATCTTTTAAATGTTTTTAAATTTCCTTCTGGTGCCTGTAGAAATGAAAGGCAGAGAAGGGGGGAAACTCAAGCTAGTGATAATATATAAAAACTTAGCAAAAATTCAACCTTTGGAAGAAACATTGCCAATTATAACTAATTATCATGTGCAATCAGCCTGACTTCTAGACCACAGTAAACTCCCGTTTTCTTGGGATCCGAATACCCTGTATTTTTATGCTTAACTTATGTGCTAGTATTTTTATAACTTCCTTTAAAAAACTAATAATTTTCATTACTGAAAATTTAGAAACTATGTATGAGCAAAAGAAGTCTCTGTATTGTTCATTTTGAGCCTACAGAATGACATAAAGAGCAAATGTGTCAAAACTTTATTCAAATAAACTCTTTTTCAGAGTGAATACTCAGGACCAGGACAGACTTAGCAAACCTTCTATATCTCTTAATACTGTCCAAGGAAAGCTGATGACCCTGATATATTGCTGGATTCTCAAGTGCCTTCAGGATGACCAAAGATAGGTTAAATATGGGAGATTCTTGATCTGGATCTCAGAATATATCAAATCCACCAGGGGAAAAAAAAGAAATCAATGGTTCTGTACTGTATGTAACCACTCAGTTGAACTAAAGACCCAGTTATTCTGGATATGAGAGTTTACGTATTGTTATAAGAAGGAAGATAGAGCAATTGCTGGCAGATACAAAGATACAAAGATACAAATTGCCCAGGGATAATTCTGTCTGAATTAAACGTCCTAGGGAAGTGGCAGTGTGCCATTCTATACCAACAGTTAAATGTAATTTGCATGTTGAGTACTGTAATCAAAACTGGGGAAATCAGAATAATATCTGTGGATTGTATCAGTATCAATATCTTGAGTTGTTTTGTACAACTACAGTTGTGCAAAATTTTACCAGTACAAGGAAATGGGTAAAAAGTACAAAGGATCTCTCTATTATTTCTTTTATAACTGCATATGAATCTTGTTATCTCAATAAAAATTTCATTCTAAAAAAATAAAATCAATTCCCTAAGTATATACTAGAGAAATGTGTATACATATATGAATTTATACACACACACAAATGATCATAGCATCATTATTCATTATGACCCCAAACCTGAAACAACCCAATATCCATAAGGAGAATATGAATAAACTGAGGTATAATCATACAATAGAATCCTAATCAGCTATGAAAAAGAATGAGGCACTGCAATATGCACAAAAGAATATAATATATTGAACCAAAGATGCCAGACACAAAACAATATATACTGTGACACTCATTTGTAAAAAGTTCAAAACGAGGGATTTCCCTGGTGGTCCAGTGGTTAAGACTCCGAGCTCCCAATGCAGCGAGCACAGGTTCAATCCCTGGTTGGAACTAAGATCCTGCATGCCACACGGTGCTGCCAAAAAAAAAAGAAAGAAAAGAAAAGAAAGGAAAAGGGCAAAATGAATCTATAGTGTTAAAGTCAAGAGAGCTAGTACCTCTGGGAATGAGGAAGGAGGCAGTGATTGGGAGGGTCTACAAGGAGAAGTTCCAGGATGTTATAATGTCCTAGATGGTGGTTATCCAAATGTGGTCACTTACTAGAGTGACACCATATGGCTAAATCTTAGGAATATATAAATAGTGGGAAAATAAGTTCCAAAATACCACAGACACAACTGCCTTTGCGTATACTCTAGGTATAGTCAAATGATCTTTGACAAGGGTGCCAGGACCATTCAACAGGGAAAGGACAGTCGCTTCAACAAATAGTACTGGGAAAACTGACTATTCACATGCAAAAGAGTGAAGATGGACCCTTAACTTACATCGCATACAAAAATGAACTCTTAATGGATTAAAGACCTAAACATAAGACCCAAAACTATAAAATTAGGGGAAAATCTTTTATGACATTGGACTTAGTGATACTTTCTTGGATATGACATCAAAAGCGAAAGCAACAAAAGCAAAAGTTGACAAATGGGATTATATCAAACTTAAAAAGTTTTATACATCAAAGGACACAATCAACAGTGAAAAGACAACCAACAGAACAAAAGATATGTAAATCATAAGGGGTTAATATCCAGAGTATATGAAGAACTCCTAAAATTCAACAACAAATCAAATAACCTGATTATACAATGGGCAGAAGAGTTGAATAGACATTTCTCTGAAGATGACACACAAATGACCAACAAGCATATGAAGAGATGCTCAACATCAGTAGTCACTGGGGAAATGCAAATCAAAACCACAATGAAATACCACCTCCCACCCATTAGGATATCTATCATCAAAAAACCAGAAAATAACAAGTGTTGATTTGGACATAAGAAATTATAACCCTGGGAATGTAAAACAGTGCAACCACCAGCACCATCTATTTCAGAACTTTTTGTCTTGTAAAACTAAAACTCTATGGGGACTTCCTGGCAGTCCAGTGACTAAGACTCCTTGCTCCCAGGACTTCCCTGGTGGTGCAGTGATTAAGAATCTGCCTGCCGGTGCGGGGGATATGGGTTCAATCCCTGGTCTGGGAAGATCCCACGTGCCGCAGAGCAACTAGGCCCCTGCACCACAACTGCTGAGCCTGCATGCTGCAACTACTAAAGCCCACATGCCTAGAGCCCATGTTCTGCAACAAGAGAAGCCACCGCAATAAAAAGCCCACGTACCGCAACGAAGTGTAGCCCCTGCTTGCCACAACTAGAGAAAGCCCACGCACAGCAACAGAGACCCAACACAGCCCAAAAAATTAATTAATTAATTATTTTTTTAAAAGCCTCTGTGCTCCCAATGCAGGGGGCATGGGTTCGAGCCCTGGTCAGGGAACTAAGATCCCGCAAACCACAGGGTATGGCCAAAACAAAACAACTCTATGCCCATTAAAAGCTTTTTTTTGATTTAATATCTCTTTCATCTAATATTATTATAGCCACCTCTACTCTTATTTTGTTACTATTTGCATGGAATATGATTCCATTCTTTCACTTTCAACCTATTAGTGTCTCTGAATCTAAAGTGAGTCTCCTACAGATGGCATATAGTTAGACCACGTATTTTTATCCATTCTGCCAATCTCTGTCTTTTGACTGGAGAGTTTAATCCATTTACATTGAAAGTAACTGCTGATATGGAAGGACTTACTCCATCAAAATGTCAGAGGACATTATCAAGAAAGTGAAAAGACAACCTACTGAATGGGAGAAAATATTGCAAGTCACATATCTGATCAAGGATTAATATCCATAATATATAAAGAAATCTAACTTAACAAAAAGACAAACAATCCAATTTAAAAATGGGCAAAAAACTTGAATAGTCGTTTCTCCCAAGAAGATACAGAGAACGAATAAGCACATGAAAGGATGCTTAACATCATTAGTCATTAGGGAAATGCAAATTGAACCACAAAAAGATACCAGTTTACACCTGCTAGGATGGCTATGACTGAAAAACAGAAAAATTACAAGTGTTCCGTGAAGAAGTTAGAACCCTCATCCATTGCTGGTGGGAATGTAAAATGGTACAGCTGCTGTGGAAAACAGTTTGGAGTGTCTTCAAAAAGCTAATTATAATATAATTACCATACGACCCAGCAATTTCACTGCTAGGTATATATCCAAATGAACTGGAAACAAAGACTCAAACAGACACTTGTATGCCATTGTTCACTGTAGTATTGTTCACAAAAGCCAACAGGTGGAGACAACCCAGGTGTCCACTGAAGAATGGATGAACAAACAAAACGTGGTATACACATATCATGGAATACTATTCAGCCTTAAAAAGGAGTGAAATCCTGATACATGCTACAACACAGATGAACCCTGAAGACATTATTCTAAGTGAAATAAGTCAGACAAAAACGACAAATACTGTATGATTCCATCTATATGTGGTACCTAGAACAGTAAAATTCACAGAGACATAAGGTAGAAAAGTGATTACCAGTGGCTGGGAGGAGGTAGCAATGGGAAGTTATTGTTTAATGGGCACAGTTTCAATTTGGGATGATGAAAAATTTCTGGAAACAGCTGATGGTGATAGACACACAACAGTGTGAATGTACTTAATGCCATTGAACCGTACACTTAAAAATGGTTAAAATAGTAAATTTTATGTTATGTATATTTTACCATAATAAAAATAAAAATTTAAAGACCTAAACATGCTAAGTAAATGAGGCCAGATACAAAAGGACAAATATTGTATGATTCTACTTATATCAGGTAGCTAGAATAGGCAAATTCATAGAGACACAAAGTAAATTAGAGGTTGTATCAGGGGCTTGGGAAGAGTGATGAGAGGGTAGTTATTGCCTAATGGTTACAGAGTTTCTGTTTGGGGTAATGAAATAGTTTTAGAAATAGATAGTGATGTTGGTTGCACAAACTGTGAATGCGATTAATGCCACCTAATAGTACAGTTAAAAATGGTTAAAATGGCAAATTTTTATGTTATATATATTTTACCACATACACACACAAAGCTAGGTTTACATACCTATAATTAACATAAGCCCAAAAGTTTACTTTTGTCTGAATCACAGCAAAACAAAACAAATAAGACCAAGAGTCTGGAGGTTATCCTCAGTCACCTAGATTGGTTGGTTACCAGTGCTATTCAAATCTATTGGACAATCATAAGTTTCTCCCTATTTTTATTAAGTAAACCTAATATAAGGCAGTACACATTTCCCATTTTTTCTAGGATCTATTTTGCTTTTAAATCTCATATGAATTTGTAAAAACGATTCTTTTGAACTGGATAGCCTTTGTGTTTTAAGACTAATGGATCTTGTCTCAGCTTTTAATGCATGAGCAATTATATAACACTACAAATATTTCAAATAAACTATATGGCAACCAAGATCATAAACTTTCAATTGATGAAACAATGCCTGTGATCTATTCATTTCTATCTCAGACCAGCAATAATCAAGTGAAATACTTTAGATACAAAGGAAACTTTGTAATGTCCTCTTGGGAAGGCTTTTAGCGGGTCAATTGTCCACGGAATATGTGGTAGGGAGCAGGGGAAGCCTTTTGGCTTTTCCTTAAGTTCATTTACTAAGTATTACTGAAAGGAGGACAGAAACTTTATGTTTTAATATAGAAAAGAAAGAAGACAAATTGCTAACAGAAAATAATACTTCCAGATTACTAATTCTATGGAAAGGATAGGGGACAGATGGGCAGAAAAGAGGAGAATGTGAAGAATGACAAACAGTTACAGGATAAAAATCTTACTGGGAAAAAATTACACAAATTCTCTGTGAATGGAAATTCCATGCTGATGTAATAAAAATGTAACAATAGGGGGCTTCTCTGGTGGCACAGTGGTTGAGAGTCTGCCTGCCGATGCAGGGGACACGGGTTCGTGCCCCGGTCTGGGAAGATCCCACATGCCGCAGAGCGGCTGGGCCCGTGAGCCATGGCCGCTGAGCCTGCACATCCGGAGCCTGTGCTCTGCAACGGGAGAGGCCACAACAGTGAGAGGCCCGCGTACTGCAAAAGATCACCTGACTTGGAAAATGAAATCTAGAAACATTAAGATTACAGAAGCTGCAAAATTAGGCCAGCCTACCCAAACAGATTAGCAGAATACCTCATCAAAATAAGATACGGATGTTAAAGTTTTGGAGAGGACAAAAACTACTTCCTAAAAAACGGTCTGACAACTCAGAAAAAGATAATAGACCTGGGTGGTGAACAGCAGGAAATGGTGCAGGTCCATAGGTATTTGCATTTGGATTAGAAAGAACCTAGCAAGGCAGGGGTGTCACCTAGGAGAGGTTAACTTGATGGCTGCCAGAAATGGTGTAACCTTGGCAGTCACAATTGCTCACGGTCTGAATTTCAGGTCTGCAGATCTGAACATAACTTATTCCCACCAGATTACATACCCTTATCCCCACTGTACTAGGTACCACTGCTACAGATTCTCACAATTCCTTAGGCATCTTCATGGTACTATCACAATTGCAATTATTTATTTAATGTCTTTCTTCCTCCACTAGACTATAAGCTCCCTGAGAACAGGGACCATGGTTGTCTTATTCATGGCTGTATTCCTGAACATAGCATAGAACCTGGAACATAGTGAGATCTAGGGGGCGCTCACTCTGCCCTCCTTCCCTCCCATCTGCCCTCTCTCCCTCTCTGGCATGTATGCTGCACGAATAAATAAACCAAAGTCGATTTGTGATCAGGGCAGCTCACCCAGACAGTGCTGGAGTTTAAATTTTGCCTCATCTTCTTTCTAGCCTTCCCTAGGACCAACCACTTGAGATCGTTCAAGGAAAGAAAGCATACTTTCTACAGATTTGGTAATTCCACAAGCTAGAGAACGATCAAATTGCACTTTTTTTTGACCAGCCTTGGAGAAATCCAGTAAGAATTGTTATTAGTCAGACACTGAAGCTTTCAAGGGGTACCCTAGGGTGGCACCAAACAGAGCCTGCATTCTCCATCTTTCCAAAGGCAAGACCACTCTACCTTACACAACAATTGCTTGTACACAGACCTCATCTTCCCAGCAAGTCCAAAGCATCTAATTCACCTTTAAATCTTCAGAGCATGCGCTCGTTAGTAAGCACTCAAAAGATGCTACAGGAAACAATATAATTTTTTATTATTAATAAAAATAACCACTAACACTTACTGAACTCTTTATGCCAGGTACCATGATAAGTCTATATGAATTACCTAAATCAATTGTCTCAACAACAACCCTGTGAAGTAGGTACTATTATCTCCCTTGAAGAGATGGAAAAAGGCCTTTACAGAGCACAACTGCCCAAGGTTACGGTAAAGTAGGAAACTGAACAAGACTCTTGAACCCCAAAGCCCACACCCAGCCATTAAAATGTGTTATATATATATCGCCAAATGTGTGTGTATATATGTATGTATATGTGTGTGTGTGTATATATATATATATATATATGTGTGTGTGTGTGTGTGTGTGTGTGTGTGTGTATCACCAAAATTCTCTTCAAAAGACACTTAAGAAAATGTAAAGGCAAAATACAGACTGTGAGAAAATACTCGCAATGCATATTTCTGAAAGGACTTGCATCCAAAATATATAAAGACTGCTTTCAAGTCAATAATAAGAAAACAAACCAATTAAAAATGAGCAAGACTGAACAGACACTTTACAAGACATGCAAATGGCCAATTAGCCCATGAAGATACTCAACATCATTAGTCATCAGGCAAATGTAAGTTAAAACCATTATTATATATCAGCACACATCCATTAGAGTGGTTAAAAGTAAATCACTGACAAAACATGTGTCAATGAGGATGTGGAGAAACTGGAAAACTAATGTATTGCTGGTGCGACTGGGAAAAGGTCTGGCAGTTGCTTAAAAAGTAAAACAAAGACAAAAACAAAAAAATATGACCCAGCAATCTCACTCCTAGCTATTTACCCAAGAGGAATGAAAACATACGTCCACACAAAGATTTGTACGTGGGCTTCCCTGGTGGCGCAGTGGTTGAGAGTCCGTCTGCCGATGCAGGGGACACGGGTTCGTGCCCCGGTCCGGGAGGATCCCACATGCCGCGGAGCGGCTGGGCCCATGAGCCATGGCCGCTGAGCCTGTGCGTCCGGAGCCTGTGCTCCGCAACGGGAGAGGCCACAGCAGTGAGGCCCGCGTACCGCAAAAAAAAAAAAAAAGATTTGTACGTGAAAGTACAAAGCAGGTTTATTCATAATAGCCAAAAACTGGAAACAACCCAAGTGTCAATCAACAGGCAAATAGCTAAATTTTAGTATGGTTACAATGAAATTAGAAGCACTAAATAGGAATAAATTGCAGATACACAGAAAAAATATAGATGAATCTCACAGATATGTTAAGCGAAAGATGTTAGACAAATAAGAACACATACGGGTCTGCAGTGTTAGAAATCAAATCAGTGGTTGTACGGGAACATAGATGGTAGAAATGTTCTATACAGTGATTGTGATGGTGATTACACAGATGAGACATTTTTCAAAGCTCACTGAACTCCACATATAAAATCTATACATTTTATTATATGTACATTAGATCTCAATAGAGTTGACTTAGGCGGGGGAAAAACTTAGATGGCAAAATATTACTAACAACCCAAATGTTTATAAATATGAGACTGCTTAAACAAATTATAATCAGTCCAACAAATTCTATGAAGAATAAAGAAGTATTCCAGGTATGGATATGGAAAGACTCCTGAGATATACAGTTACATGAAAAAAGCAAGGCATATTTCAGCAGGTATTGTATGCTGTTACCTTATGGGTGAAAAAAAAAAAGTGGGAGGAACTACATTCACTTTTGCTTGTACATGCAAAACAAAACTCTGGAAGGATTCACAAACAGCAGTAGCTAACTTTAGGAGGAGGTCGAACTGGGCAGATGGGAGGAAGGCTTTTCACAACGTACCCGTATGACCTATTCAAAAAATGAAAAAATTACCTGGGTTCCAGAAAAAAGGTACTAATTCTAACTTCCCTCTATCACATTCCCAATCCTTCCAAATTATATCTAAGATGTGGAAGAAGCTGGTTGTAAAACAGACCTAATTCCATACTCTATAGCCATGAAAAAAAACTGAGGCAAATTCTAATGTAGTGGGCATAGGTTATCTGGTCAGACTGCCTGAGTTCAAACTCCACCTGTACCACTTAACATTATGACTTTGTGAAAGTTATTTCTCTGCTCCTCAGCTTTCTAATCTCTAAAATGGGTTGTTAGAAGGGTTAAAAAAGAAATTACATGTAAGCCACCAGAATAATAAGCACCCAAGAAATACTATTACTATTAAACCAAATCAATTAATAGACACTATAATTCAATTAAGGAATACTATGATTCCATTTCTACTTATACATATCTGTATACATTGGTGTATGCGTGGACGATGTAGAAGGATTCAAACAAATTCTTGGGGTTTAAAGAGTTTTACTTTCTTTCCTTCTGTATTGTTTTTCCCTCCAACCTAGTATTCCCACTTATGCCAACAGTCACTAAAAAATACATAGAAAGCTTTAAAACAGCACTACGTGTTGTTACTCTTTTCAGAAATGGTTAATTATACATAAAACAATGGCTTCCAAACTTTTCTCACTTGTGATACAGTAAGAAAACAAGAATATTAACTGAAACAAAGGTTCACAAAAACATGCTTTGTGAACAAAGGTTTACAAAATCATACTTACCCTTGCTAAGAGAGATGCACTTTGATATGTTCTAGTCAATGTCATAAGATATTGTAACCATTTTTATGTGATTTTCTTTCTAAACAGAGGTTCACAAAAGCTATACTTGACCTGTCCCCTCCTTGATCATACTGACCTCATCTAATACTCTCCAGCTACCATAACCTCCCTCACTGTTCGTCAAACACACTAGATATACTTACACCTCAAGGCCTTTGAACTTGCTCCCTCTGCCAGGAAAGCTCTTCCTGCAGATATCCACATGGCCAGCTCCCTTAACAGAAAGCCTTTACTCTAGTCCTCTTCTTAATCAAGCTATTTCTGGCCATCATACCTAAAATTTCAACCCCTCATCTTCACGCCCTCACCCCATACATGTCCACAGACCTCTTCCCTGCTTTATTTTTCTCCTTAGCACTTAACATAGCATATATTTTAGTTATTTACTCTGCTTATTTTCTGCTTCCCATAGATGGTAATCTCCATGAGGGCATAAATGCTTAACTCTCTGCTGCTGCATCCTCAGCACCTAGAACAGTATCTGGCACTTAGTAGACACTTGATAAATATTTGAATGAGTAAGTGAATGAATGACTAGACTTGGAGTGAAGAACACAGGGACAGAGATGCTGGAACAGGTAAGTTAGAATGGCTAACTACAGGTAAAGATTGGCAACTCAAGCTTGAAGGGCCGCCCCTGGCACACCTGTGATGTCTCTGGCTCCATCAGCATGTGGTAAACCAGGCTGGGAACCACTATTAAAGATTAAACTCATGTCCACTACACGCACTAAGTGTTCCTTCCAAGTTCATTATCTATTCTGAATCAATCAAGAAGAAACTGGGGGGGAAATGAAACCACAAATGAAAAACATTACTGGCCCATTATGGACTATGCTTTACCAGGCATGCTACAAGCCACACTTGAAACTTATTATGAGGCATACATCAAAGGACATAGCTAAGTCTAGAATTCCAAAGTAATACTGTGTAGACAAGAGAAACCAAGGTATTTATCTAAAGCACACCCTGCCACTAATCAACTGCCTGACCAAAATCTCTCTGAACCGGTTTCTTATATCCCTGTTAAAATAAGGTTCACTACTATCCAACTCACTCTCAACTAGCTAATTTGAGGCTGAAATAACGGGAAAGCACTTTTAAAAGCATAAATGCCATACGCCCTACAAATACAAGAAGTTACTAAATTCTAAGATGTTACCTTATTGTCCACTAGAAAGATTTATTTAAAACAATGTCCTTAAAAAAAAAAAAAAGGGGGGGACCAAAAATAAAAGGGACTTCCCTGGTAGCGCAGTGGTTAAGAACCCGCCGGCCAATGCAGGGAACAAAGGTTTGAGCCCTGGTCGGGGAAGATCCCACGTGCTGTGGAGCAACTAAGCCCGAGCGCCACAACTACTGAACCTGTTCTCTAGAGGCCGCGAGCCACAACTACTGAAGTCCACGCGCCTAGAGCCTGTACTCCGCAACAAGAGAAGCCACCACAATGAGAAGCCCATGCACCGCAAGGAAGAGTAGCCCCCGCTCTCCTCAACTAGAGAAAGCCCGCGAACAGCAACAAAGGCCCAACGCAGCCAAAAATAAATAAATTTTTTAAAAAATTTATTTAAAAAAGTAATAATAAAATGAAACAATATTCTTTTTGGGAAATTTTACGTTTTAAAAGTTTTTATAGATTTATGAATCAGGATGTAGAGCTTTATCCCGTAAGCCCCAAATTAGTAGAAAACAAATTTTGCTAGTACATTTGCTCCAGAAAGAGAATGAAGCGAAATGAAACTTTTTCTCAGTTACAGCAGGATTATATTATGCAAGAACTTACAAGGAATTAACCATAAGATTATTAATCTATTACTCAAAATAAAATAATACACACCATAAATAAATAAATAAGCATTTAAAATATCCTAAACCCTCAGGGATTGGGAGTGAGGGGAATGACTGCAAAAAAGCAAGAGGGAACTTTTTAGGGTGATGAAAACACTCTTTCTTAATTGAAGTTGTGATTACCTGGGTGAATACATTTGGCAAAACTCATCAAACTGTACATTTTAAATAAGCACAATTTATTGTATGTAAATTACACCTCAGCAGAGTTAAACAAATTGAAAGTCTGTTTCCTTGAAAACAAAACAATCACTCAGTTGTATCAGGGTCTTGAGAACTTGTGAAACCTAATACAAAAAAAAAAAAACCCTAATACAACAGGCTTGATTTACAAAAGAGGGTGACAGAGCCTGAGTCAATGGCCAAAAAAAAAAAAAAAAAATCAACTCATAACCTCTGGACTCAAGGTCAACTCAAAATAGAAAAAAGAAAGGCAGCATAATGGGGGGAAAGGAGGAGCCATCTCAGCTTCTCGAGAAAATGAAAAGCAAAAAATGATATTACTTCAGAAGGCATAGTGTAAAGGGCAGAGGTTTGGAGCTTTCAGACCTGGGTTCGAATGGCTCTAGGTTGTTAGGTGAGAGACCCTGAGTCTCAGTTTCCCTTTCCGTAAAGTGGGCATAATGGTGACTCAGAGTTTAGCCAAGCACGTCGTAAGTGCTCAATATGTGACTCAAGGCACGAGAGTTTAGTGACGGCTGGAAATGCATGCACACCTAAGGCCCCCCCATCTCCGTCTCGGAGTGTCGTGCTCCCTTCCGTACGCCTCTTCGCCCTCAGCCAGGCCTCACTTCCCTCCTATACACACCCTAGCAGCGTTTCCGGGCCCGACCACCCTCGCCAATGCAGCTCCCAGGGGCCGCCCACCACCCGGGCCCCACCTCGTTAAGGAAGCGGGTGACATCGTAGACTCGCCCGTGGATCACCAGCCAAATCTCCTTCGGGGAGTTGCGTTTCGCCACCTCCTCCAATCGGTAATACGTGACGGAGGTCTCGACCCCTCGCCCTTTCCCATCGCTGCCACTTGCTTCCACAGTCTCCATCGGGCCTGAGGTACCTCTCCTCTACCGCTATCCCGGTTTCCGTTGCCAACTTCCTGCAGGTAGACCTCACGCTCAGTCCTCCCCGGCTTCCGTAACCCGGGCCCATAAGGCCAGCGGAGGCTCCTGGCAACAGCCAATTACGCTTCCTAATAGTTCCTGGTTCGTTTTCTTTTCACCAATGAAACGGGGGATTCAATTTCAAATCCCACCCACTCCTCGCCCGATCCTAGGGGCGTAAGCCTGGTTCGAGGTCCAACTTACCAATCAGGACCATCCATCTCCTCCAATCTCACCAATCAGATACCGTGATTTTGGAAAGGCGCCTAAGCGAGACACGTCGTCTGAAAGAGAAGTTTCTTCACTTGTCGTAGGGGCCTGCAGAATTCTGGAAGATGGGGCCGAATCACCATTTTCACGTTTCCCTTCCCTCTGCCGTGGATCCCTCCTGAATCACGCGGAACTCGTTTCCCCGCCCACTTCCGGCGCAGCCTCTGTTCCAGCCCCAGCTTTACATTTTTGCAGCCTCCAGGCTGTGATATGGCAAATCCATTTTTAGGCTCAGTCTCCTCCTCACCAGTAAAATGGGCATGATACACTCTACCCTGTAGAGAAATCTGGCCGATTAAGTGAGAGAGAGTGTATACACATACATGCAGAGCGCTTGGCACACAGTAATCAATACATAAATAACAGGCGGTGGGCCGAGGCCTAGAGAAAGTGATTGGGGGTACGATATGTAGTATCCCAAGTTTGTGCCACTACTAAGAATCTGATTTTGTTGTATGTCAGTTTTATCTTAATAACGATCAGGGCGGAATGTGTGTGGGGGGGATCTGATTTTTAAGCGAATTCTTCAGTGATCAGGACAATGTACACTGTTTTCGTTTCTCTGTGTTCTAAAATAGTATTCGCCTCAACTGTCGCTGGCTAGAGGTTCCAGCATTTTCGAATTATGAGTTTGGTTTCTATGCAGTGTTGTTAGCTATTTATTTTTAACTGCCATTGCAACGTACAAACTGGTCATGGCGAGATGTCATTTTCATCGTGTCACTCTCCCATACCCATAATCCATCCCCAACCATTTCCACCATTCCCTTTAAGTCTTGTGCACCAGCCACTGACCCCTAAACCTACTGGTATAAGCCCACATCTGTGATCATGCCAGGTCCACCCACTTAAGATACCCCCCTTCCTTCCAGTGCCTACTCACCTTTCAAGGTCCTGAAATTCCTTCTTTTTCACAAACTGCTACCATTATGAGCTCCGGTGATTCTATCTCCATATAGTACCTAAGCACATTACTATTTCAGAAATTTCTGAAAGAAACAAAACATTTACATATATATAAATTTAAGTGCTAGCAATAGAGATTTGTAGCAAATACAAAGGGACACAGCTCTGTACACATATATGTGAAATGAACAATTCACACTTAACCCCGGTGTGCGTGAGTCAACTGAGAAGGCTATGTTAAAAATGTAGATTCCTGGGAATTCCCTGTCGGTCCAGTGGTTAGGACCTGGCGCTTTCACTCCGGGGCCCAGGTTCGATCCCTGAACGTGAAGATCCTGCAAGCCACGTGGCACAGCCAAAAAACAAAAAGAAAATGCAGATTCCCTCCTGCCCAGACGTGGAGTCTCTTCCTCACCTTGAATGTTGGCTTGCTTTGTTACTTACTTTCGCCAACAGATTGTGGCAGAAGTGATACTGTGCAAGTTACGTCTAGACTTCAAGAGGCCTTGAATTTCCATCTTAACCATCTTAGAACGCTTCATGATGCTGTGAAGAAGCCTAGGATTAAAGATGTCGCCTACAAATTGGCATTTGCCATCTACCTCTACAAGGATCAAATTATGAGGGTCAGCAGCTGCTGACCTTCAACACCCATTGAAAGGAGTTAGGCTGGAGATCAGGAATGAGGCACTCTGTGCTCTGGGAAAAACTGGCAAAACGGTCTTCAGATAGATATTTTCAGGAGACAATTTTATGAGCCCAATTCTTGCATCTCCTCAAATCTAGAAAAGCACTAAAATCCTTCATGGTGACGTCTGCTCCTCGTGACTAGCAGTAATCTTCACGAGACTAGCAGAAAACTTCTGCAAAAAATATGTGCTTGATTGCATGTACTCCCCCTTCACCAAAATCACATATATACTGACTTTCCCCACTACCTCTTTTTTTTTTTTTTTTGAGGTACGCGGGCCTCTCACTGTTGTGGAGCACAGACTCCGCGGCCATGGCTCATGGGCCTAGCTGCTCCACAGCATGTGGGAACTTCCCGGACCGGGGCACGAACCCGTGTCCCCGGCATCGGCAGGCAGACTCTCAACCACTGCGCCACTAGAGAAGCCCTGTATGCCTTTTTTTTTTTTCCTTATATCACTAACAAGGACTATTTTACACTAGAATTTCTAGTAGAACACTGAATAAAAATGGTGAAATGAGCAACTCTAGCTTGTTCCCAACCTTAGGAGGAAAGCATTCAGTCTTTCACAATTAAGTATGATGTCTAGATTTTTCAGTAGATACTCTTCATCTGATAGAGGGAAGAATTCTCCTATCTACCTTCTTTCCTGAAGTGTTTTTTTTTTTTTCTCTTTAAATCATAAAAGGAGATTGAAGCCTGTTGAACATTTTTTCTGCATCTATTAGGATGATAATCGTTTGATTTTTCTCATTTATTCTGTGACTATGGTGAATTACTTTGAATAGTTTTCCAAATTAACCATCTTTGCATTTCTGGGATAAACCTCACTTGGTTACAATGTTAGTCTTTTTTTATATATTGTTAAGTTCAATTTTCTACAATTTTTTTAAGGATCTTTGGGCTTATATTCATGAGGAATGTTGTTCTGCAGTTTTCTTTTTTTTTTAAATAAATTTTATTTTATTTTATTTGTTTATTATTTTTGGCTGCGTTGGGTCTTCGTTGCTGTACGCAGGCTTTCTCTAGTTGCGACGAGCAGGGGCTACTCTTCTTTGGGGTGCGTGGGCTTCTCACTGCGGTGTCTTCTCTTGTTGTGGAGCACGGGCTCTAGGCGCAGGGGCTTCAGTAGTTGTGGCTCACAGGCTCTAGACTGCAGGCTCAGCAGTTGTGGCACACGGGCTTAGTTGCTCCGGGGCATGTGGGATCTTCCCAGACCAGGGCTTGAACCCGTGTTCCCTGCATTGGCAGGCGGATTCTTAACCACTGCACCACTAGGGAAGTCCCCAGTTTTCTCTTCTTGACTGTCTTTGATAGTTTTTTTTCAAGCTCTTTGATAAATATTTACTGAGTAACTACAGCTAAGTACTGTGTCTATATATTAAACAAAACTCAGCACAGTGCCTGCCACAGTGTCCTCAGTAAATGCTGGCTAGTTTGGAGTTATAATTTCTAGGTGCTATAAATGAGACCCAGTTCTCAAGAAAATTTACTCTTAAGAGGAAGACGGCATTCACCATATAAAACATTTTAACATTAACATTTTACTCCCATATAAAACATTTCAACATTAACATTTTACTTTCACTGTTTTTACATATGTATTAGAAAATCCTCTCTCCATTGCTGTCCAGCTGTGTGCTCTGAAATTTATCTCAGATAACAGGCTGGTGTGTGAGATGCTGCTCCAGGGTACTCGTTATTTACCTTGCAAGCTCATTTTACTGCTTTTGTATAAATGGTGGAAATGGAACAGGAAACTGTCAAGAAAGACACTGTGCATGCTCCTTGAGAATAGAGCAAGGAACGAGGATTCTGTCCCATTTTTTTGCAGACATCAAACACACTTCCTGGGTTCTCACACTCTTTTTGAGGGGAAGTTCCCCTTTCCTGTTCCAAGAATAGAATACAATAAGGTAGCCCTCAAATCTGTTCTCGCCCTTCTCAAGGTATTATGTCCCCTGACAACCTATTTTCATCCCCTGCCAGTGGGAAAACAAACTCTTAAAGCCATCACAGTCCAACACTCTCCTCCCCTTCCCAGAGCCAGGCCTGGCCATCCAGTATCGGGGAAGCTTCAGGAAACTGCAAAGTTAAGAGCCCATATTGTCCAAGATGTGGCCTCGGGGAGAGTTACTTGATTCCAAGCATCCTAGTGTTGTTCCAACCCCCCTGGCCAGCCTGACCTCTCTGGCCTGTTGGGCAGCCTCTTCTGGAACTTCCCCCAGAACCATCATATTGAGTTTTATGACTGTGGGGCTCCATCCCCACAGCCCAGCCCAGTTTCTAGAATCAAAAGAAACTGTAGCTGTGCAAAGAGCCATCCATAAGGATGCTTTCTACCCTGGATTTTGGTTCCTGGCTTCAGTACACCCACTTTTCTTCCTTTTAATGTTTTTTGTTTTTAACATGTACTAAATATTCATATGTTTCAAAAACAAAATTTATGTATATCTATATATCTATATATGCACATGTATATGTGTATGTGTGTCCTTACAATGAAATATAATTCAGCAGTAAAAATAGCATGCTAAAACATGGATGTACCTTGAAAGCATCATGCTAAGTGAAAGAAGCCAATCACAATAGACCACATACTGTATGATTTCATTTATGTGAAATTTCAAGAAAAGGCACATCTACAGAGACAAAGTAGATTTAGTGGTTGTACATGGCCGAGGGGGTTGGGAGAAATGGGGAGTGACCACTAATGGGTATGAAGTTTCTTTTTGGGGGGCGGTGACAATGTTCTAAAATTAGACTGCAGTGATGGTTGCACAACCCTGTAACTATGCTAAAAGATACTGAATTGTATACTTTCAATAGGTGATTTGCATGGTATGTGAGTTATATCTCAATAAAGCTGTCGAGGAAAAAACAGACAAAGCTTAAGAGTGTTAGAAGTCTAATTCAGTGGTTAGGGGAAGGGCATAAGGAGGGGGACTGAAAAACGTAAAAAGGCTACAATACTTCCCAGACGTGGGGCCGACAAAAAACATGGATGTGAAAAGACGTTAACACTTATAAGTTCTTTATCCTGTGACAGGTTCTTTTTGATAAAGATGGTCTAGTTCAGAGACTGGATGATGCCATTGTTTTTACTACAGTCTACTGAGCCAAAGGCCACTTTGAAACATTGTAATGTTTCCATAAACACAAAGTTTCCTTTAGGCTGGTTTTGCCCTCAGGATGCTTCAGTTGTCTCTGGTCAGTGACCTTTAGTCTGTAGAGGATGAGTAGCAAGGCACAGAAAGCTCCTCCGTGACTGTATTAATCTCTTCGTTGCTGCACGCGGGCTTTCTCTAGTTGCAGCGAGTGGGGGCTACTCTACATTGCGGTGCGCAGGCTTCTCATTGCGGTGGCTTCTCTTGTTGTGGAGCACGGGCTCTAGGCGCGTGGGCTTCAGTAGTTGTGGCACGCGGGCTCAGTAGTTGTTGTGCATGGGCTTAGTTGCTCGGCGGCATGTGGGATCTTCCCTGACCAGGGCTCGAACCCGTGTCCCCTGCATCGGCAGCTGGATCCTTAACCACTGCACCACCAGGAAAGTCCCTAAATCAGATTTTTAAAGATATAATTTATATGCACTAATGTACTTTTTATAAACCATCATCCACGTTCATTTAAGTAGACACTTTCTCAGGGGAGTGTCTGAGGGCAGTGAACAATGGTTACAGATTAAGTGATAAATTAATAAATTAAGATAAGGGGTAGTAGAGGGAACAAGTTTTAAATTTAATTTTTTAAGTCCTTAATACTTCACAAGGCTCAAAACTAAAAAGAAAAAAAAATTAAACATCCAATAAAAAGTCTCTTGGCCACCTTTTCTATATACTTTCCATTCCCTTCCACTTACCCACCCCAGATAATCACTTAATAATTTTTTGGGTATCCTTCCTGAGTTTCTCTACGCAAATGCAAGTAAATATAAATATTTATACTTAGTTTTACTCACATATATAAAAGGTGCTAAACATCACAGTTCTGCATCTTGCTATTTTTACTTAATGACATCTTAGATATGTTTAGATAATAATACATAAAGTGCCTCCTCATTTATTTTTACAGTTGCATAGTTTCCCATAGTTCAGTATTCATAGTTTGGTATGAATGTATCATAATTTAACTAGTCTCCTACTGATGGAGACTTGGGTTTCCAGTGTTTTGGAATTACAAATAATGCTGTAATTAATAACTTTGATCTTATATCACTGTACACATGTACAAGAAAAAATGGGACTTCTAAGCCAAAAGCACATGCATCCGTACTGTTAGCAACTGCCCCAATTTATATTCTCACTGCCTTTCATAGCAATGGTACAAATTTATATTCTCACTGGCAATGCACATGAGTGCCAGTTTCCTCAGAGCCCCACAGAGTGTGTTATCAAAGTTTCTGGAATATAACAATCAGACATTTTTAAAACTGTATCACACTCTAGGTCTGACTTGCATTTCTCTTATGAGTGAGGTCAAAGAACTTTTTCTATACTTTAGAGTCAGAAATGAATTTATCAACCTTCCATCTAGATCAATCTGAAAAATAATCTTAATGGGCAAGAATCTGTTTTGAGTTGAGATGGTTTGATTTCTACATGCCGAGCACAAGCTTACTTTAGGGGTATTCTCTCTGCCCAACTTCACATTTAGATTTTATCCTTCTAATGTCTGGTTAAGTGTCAACCCCTGGGTGAGGCCTCGGTGAGCCACCACATCCTAAGTGGATACTTGGTCCAACGCATCATTCTGTTTTCTTTCTAGAGAGTTCATGGCTACATGATATTTTTCTTTTCTTTTTTACTCTCAAAATCAACTTTATTGGCATTCTGGAAACAAAGCAAAAGATTATAACAACCAGGTGAATGCTTAATCAAGGTAAAAACAGTTGATTCTCAGTCAGAGAGCTTTGTGGTGTTTTAAATTACCCTGTCCCATCCCCTACTCTTCAGTTTGGCAGAAGCTTTGACAAAAACAGCCCCCATTCCTAGTAGAAGTTCTTAGTCCTGGAGGTAGTAGAAGTGACCTCATTCTTAAAGAATTGTGGTTGTTCATTTCAACCAGTCTGGTGGCTCCCTGAAGGGCCAGATCAAAAGACTTGCCCTCATTTTGCCTAACTCAGAACTCTCCCAAGTCTGAGGCAGCTACCTGGGGGGCATTAATAGATTTAAAGGCAAATGTATTAGCCACTGCCTCCCAGGACAAGGAATAATGGTTGGGCAAACAACAGACCAACCAAAAACAATAATATTTAGGTGTAGGTCTCTTTGAGACCCTGATTCTAATTCTTTTGAGTACCTGGAAGTGAAATTGCTAGATCTTATGGTAATTCTATTTTTAATTTTTTGAGGAACTGTATACTGTTTTCCATAGCAGCTGTACCATTTTACATTCCCACCAACAGTGCACAAGGGCTCCAATTTCTCCACATTCTCACCAATACTTATTATTTTTTTTATTTTTTCATAGTAGTCATCCTAATTGGGGTGATGAGAAAAGAATTTGGCCTTGCCACTGGCCTGCTCAGGCAGCCCCAAACCCTGAACCTTTATTCTTAAAGCATTTTAACTTCGCATTAACTTTGAGCAGTGGACGTGAGACCCACCCCGGTTAAGTTCAGGTTAGGTTTGGGACACTGGGATATTTTCTTTCATCCATAATCATTGGATCTGGGCCTATAAATCAAATAGTTAAGACACAAAACACAAACAAGGTCGTAATTTGTTTCTTCCTGCCCTCTGTTTTTCTTGGCATGGAAAAACTCAAGCTTTTCCTGACTGGGGATGGGTAGTGACACTGGGGGGTGATTCATTAAAAGTGGCCTGAGTAACTGGCCTTTTATTTCTTCTCATTCTTTCCCCTTATTGTCCCAACTAATGTAAGGAAACACATTGAATAAAATAATTCTCCTGCTGATAAAGAACTTTCCCCTGACTCTTTGTTCATTTGCAGCTATATGCTCCCAGAATCAAAATCTTGGAGCTGGGGAGGCCACTGTGGTAGATGTGATGGGTATTTCTTTTTATTTATGTATTTAATTTTTGTCTGCCTGGGGTCTTCATTGATGCGCAAGGGCTTTCTCTAGTTGCGGCGAGTGGGGGCTACTCTTCGTCGCGGTGTGCGGGCTTCTCATTGACGTGGCTTCTCCTGTTGTGGAGCACGGGCTCTAGGTGCGTGGGCTCAGTAGTTATGGCACTCAGGCTCCATAGTTGTGGCTTGCGGGCTCTAGCGCGCAGGCTCAGCAGTTGTGGCGCACGGGCTTAGTTGCTCTGCGGCATGTGGGATCTTTGCAGGCCAGGGCTCGAACCCGTGTCCCCTGCGTTGGCAGGTGGATTCTTAACTACTGCACCACCAGGGAAGCCCCTTGATGGGTATTTCTGATAGAGAAGGAAGGTCAAGAACCCTGGCTTATGGAAGCCACCTTTTTCACTCCCTTTTCTCAACAGTTATCTATTATGTTAGGAAATTGTTTCTGTCTCCTGTGATCCTGGCCACACAAGCAGGAGTTGGGTGTGGCTATGGGTAGTCACAGTTCCCTGTCTCTAAAATGGGTCTCAAGACACCAGTACTTTCCTCTCAAATAAGTGCCATTAATGTCAACCATTCCTAAGGCCAGGAGAGACAAAAGGAAGTGGTAACAATAAAAAATATTCACTTTATAGTACACATAGATCATAAGAGTAAGAGAAATAGCATAATATACCATTTTCATCGTTTACACTACATGCCGCTATTTTATTTAAAATATTTCTATAAATTTTTAAAGAAATAAAGAGTACATTTAAAATTATGTAGAGAGAGAAGGCTGGACAATAATAGACTAAAAAGCTAATAGCTATCTCAGGGTTGAGGGTTTCGAATTGATTTTAGTTTTCATGTTTACAATTTTCTGTATCTTTTCAGTTCTTCTCACAGATTGTGTATCACTTTTGTAATCAAAAAGAAATTATACTATAGTGTTATTTTATTTAAGTTGATTTGTGTGCCTCCTACACCTCTGTGGAAGTGGAACAATTTATTTTCAAAGAGGTGGGCATAGAAGGAGACAAGTGGGACGGAAGAGGTAAGGGACAGATATGACTATGCTCAGGGTCAGGGTGAGGCTGTGGAAAAATACCAGTGATGCCACACCCTCAGCATGGTTCTGGTCAAGGCCACGCCTGAATCACCCCACCACTGGCTTTATTTTTTGCCCCCTCCAAGTGAAATAATCCCAGTTTCTCTCACCTACTGTGGTAAACCTAGCTTCCTTGCCTTTGATCATTTTTGTGGCCTCCCTCTGAGCCTGCTCCCAGCACTCCACTATCTCTGTGGATTCCCAAAGAGACAAGCTCCTCCTGTGGGGACCAGCCAGGAAGGGGAGAGTGAGAGGATGAATCTGTGGGTGCCTGATACCCTAAGTGGATGGTTCTTGTTGACTTTTGAGAAGGGGCTCAATAAATAGCATGCCTCCTCCCTACTCAGGCTCTGAATCAATTGGCGGTCTGAGTGGTCAGGAGATGAATTATCTTCTGATAAGGCTATACATCGCAGAATGTAGCTGAGCATGTGAGCCCAACAGGCTTCCCTGAATCCTAGTTCAACAGACTTTCCCACAGTCCCAGGCAACAGTGGACCAGGGTGCCCTCCCCATGTGGAGGAAGAGAACTTGTGTTCCTTCCCAGCATCTCAATCCTAAGTGACCAGGAAGAGGAAGACACTGGGAGACTCATGCCCAGTTTCTCCTAACGCTCTCCTTCCCCTAAGTGCAGGAGAGGGAAGGCATGAAGAGGAGCCTGGGGCATGATGACCCTCTACAGGAAGGAAATATTTGGAGTGAGGGAAAAGCATTTTCCTCTCTCGAAGTTCTTACTATTTCTTGGATTATAGAACATTTTGAGGATAGGAAGCAAGTTATAAACCACCGCCTCAGAAAAGTGCATATAAGTGCTGGGCTTTGGTATTAATGATTTATATCTGCCTGCCTTTCCCTTTCTTCTGGTCTCTGTGCCCCATCTTCCCTGCGAGGAATTGTTTCTATTCTAGTGTATGTGAAGCTAGTGGGGCTGCCAATCAGATGCTCTGCCTCCCCTCCTTACAGATGGGGCATGCGATCCAATCTGTCCAGTGAGAGAAGCTCATTTCCCTGGCCCTGTTGTTTTAGAAATGGGCACTTGATTGAAGGCAGCCAATCAGGGAACAGGACTAAGGGCAGGAAGACTGCTTCTTTATATGAATACTGAACTGGAGAAAAAGTAAAGCTTGGAGCTCTCCACAGCTGTTTTGTCCGCCAAGTGGCAAGACTCTAAAAAATGGAGCCCAGGGCTTCCCTGGTGGTGTAGTGGTTGGGAGACCGCCTGCCGATGCAGGGGACGCGGGTTCCTGCCCCGGTCTGGGAAGATCCCACATGCCGCGGAGTGGCTGGGCCCGTGAGCCATGGCCGCTGAGCCTGCGCGTCCGGAGCCTGTGCTCCGCAACGGGAGAGGCCACAACAGTGAGAGGCCCGCGTACCACAAAAAAAAAAAAAAAAAAAAAAAATGGAGCCCAACAAAGCAGAAAGATGCCCTGGGGATGTTTTTGACCCTTTGATGTAGTCAGAAACGAAATCTAGTCTTGTGGTTACATGAGCCACTAAATTTTCCCTTTTTTGGCTCAAGCTAGTGTCAGGCAGAGATGTCTGTTCTTTGCAATGTATGTGCACACATAGAACTTGGCCTCCACTTTCCAGGGGTGCTTAGGCTATGAAGCCCAAACATCCATTGGATGTTCAGAGCCCCTTCTGTTAGTGGTGCCCTTTATAAATTTGAAAATTGATCAAGTATTATTCTAGAAGATTCAGATAGCTCTGGCTACTGCATTTTGGGCACCAATACTTGTTTCTTCATGTTGACGCCACTTCTGCTTGCCAGCAACTTGGAAACCATACTAAAAGCACAGGCTGGAGGGCCTATAGCTTGAGAGAAGACAAACAATATGGGTGTGTTGGAATGCAGAAAATGCTAGGAGCAAGTGACTGATCCTCTTTTCCTTTATATGTAACGGATGAGAGTTGGAGGTAGAAAGAAGAGAAAGACAATCCCACCCAACCCAAAGAGGATGTGTGGGCAAGTTAACATGCAAAATGGCGATAGAAGATTGATGCAGGGTGGTGTAGAAAAAGCTATGGAAGAACAACAGCTCACTTTTTTTTTTTAATTGGTTAATGGTTTGGGGTTTTTTTTGGAAATTTATTTATTTTAATTTTTGGCTGCATTGGGTCTTTGTTGCTGCGTGTGGGCTTTCTCTAGTTGCAGCGAGCAGGGGGCTACTCTTCGTTGCGGTGCGTGGGCTTCTCATTGCGGTGGCTTCTCTTGTTGTGGAGCGCGGGCCCTAGGCGCACAGTCTCAGTAGTTGTGGCACGCAGGCTCAGTAGTTGTGGCTTGCGGGCACTTGAGCACAGGCTCAGTAGTTGTGGCACACGGGCTTAGCTGCTCCTCGGCATGCGAGATCTTCCCGGACCAGGGCTCGAACCCGTGTCCCCTGCATTGGCAGGCAGATTCTTAACCACTGCGCCACAGGGAAGCCCAACAGCTCACATTTTATTTTTTTATATATTTTTAAAATTTTATTTATTTATTTATTTTTGGCTGTGTTGGGCCTTCATTGCTGCATGAGGGCTTTCTCTGGTTGCTGCGAGCCAGGGCTACTCTTTGTGGTGGTGTGCGGGCTTCTCACTGCGGTGGCTTCTCTTGTTGCGGAGCACAGGCTCTAGGTGCGCAGGCTTCAGTAGTTGTGGCGCGTGGGCTTCAGTAGTTGTGGCATGCGGGCTCAGTAGTTGTGGCTCGTGGGCTCTAGAGCACAGGCTCAGTAGTGGCGCATGGGCTTAGTTGCTCCGTGGCATGTGGGATCTTCCCAGACCAGGGCTCGAACCCGTGTCCCCTGCATTGGCAGGCGGATTCTTAACCACTGCGCCACCAGGGAAGTCCTCACACTTTATTAAGCATTTACTCTAGGCTAGACATTAAACACTTCACATGCATTTTAACAATTCTAGGTGGTGGGTACTACTGTTATTCCTACTCTACACAAGGTAAAACTGAGATGAGAGGGTTAGGGGTTGTAAGAGCATTCCACAGCCCCTAGAGGCAGGATTCCACATCAGGGTCATGGGAATCCTGCACTTCCTAACCACCATGTTCCCTCTCTAGTTAAAGACCCAAGTTAGAACCTAGCTTCTGTCACTTGCTCGTTGAGTGACCTTGGACAAATCAGCCTCTCTCAGCTTGTTGCCTCACCTGGAAAATTCAGGTATTATACCAGGTAACTTTTTTCTTAAAACTCTTTCAACTCAAAAATTCAAAAAAAAAAATTCAAAAATTGCAAAAACTTTTAAAACACCCCAACTCCCCAATCTAGGATTTATATTCTTGGCCTGAGCTTTGCCCCTAAAGACTGTATAGATTGGTTTTTCCCATGGATTTAGGATCAAAGGGCTCCTTTGGGTTATGTGTTCCTTTGAAATGGATTCAAAGGCATGCGTTTTCAAAGTGAAGGGGAAACTGGAAAGCCTTCATCCTTGCTGAGTGAATCAGCATCCCAGAGCACAGGTGACAAGTCCTGACCTACCCCTTCACTGTCTGATAAACCCACAGGTCACGGCTCTGAACTCAACCCCACTTTTCCTTCTTCCTGCCCCCTTTATGGGTTTTCTGATAAGGTGCCCCAAGTCAGCTGTGACAGTGTTTTCTCTCTCTGCAAACAGTCCCCAGGGCGTGCACTCTGCCTGCAAGCTCCCCAGCTGCTTCCAGCTCTCTCAGCCCAGAGCCCTTTAATTGCTGCATTCCAACAAATTAGCCATGTGACAGAAGATTATTTTTAACTTCAATAGAGCAGCTCCCTCTCTTTTAATATATCATGCTTGGCCCACATTCCCTCGGTGAAAAGGGCACCACCGGCTACTTCTGAGAACTTTTAATTACTCCAATTGTTTGCAAAACCCTTAGAAGATTAAATTTTTTTTTTCTTTCTCCTTTCCCAGTTTCCCCATTTGCTATTTAATGAAAGCTGAGGCTGAGTCCAACTTGGGGATTTACCAGCTTTAATGGGTCTCCCCAAATCCTCTCTAGCTGCCCCCATTCTCTGTAAGATAGTTTTTTTAAAGTGCAAACCCGCTGGGGGATGAAGGGAGGGCAAGTTCCAGAGTAACAATCCCACATAGAGCCCCAGAACGTGGCAGGACGAAGGTGGCAGGACAGAGGTGGCTGGTGGCGTCAGGAAGACTGAGCACTAAACATCTCTTAGGTTTTGGGACCCTCCAAGAGGATCCTGATGATCGAGCCCGACACTGAATCTGAGCCTTTCACCTTCAAGTAAACCACACAGAACAATGAGCATCTCACGGACCACCATGTGGACCAAAGGCCCTTCTCCAGTTTTTCTGAATTTCCTAAACCCCAGATACTTCTTTAATCTCATGAGGCCAAGTGGGCAGTGTGGCCAAAAATGATTGAGGTTGTATCACCCCCCATCACCTGGAAAGGTACAGACAGGCTTGTATTTAAGTTTGACTCCCGCAAAATTGAGAAACGTGCATTTTCTTATACCTGAGTTTTGCAAAATAATTCATACAGGTTATAACAGTATGCGTATCATTCCAGCCATTTTCTCTGTTATCCCCATCCGTTATCCACGGTTTTGCTTTCCACCGTTTCAGTTACCCATAGTCAACCAAGGTCCGAAAATATTACATGGAAAATTCCAGAAATAAGGAATTTATACATTTTAAATTGTGCACAATTCTGAGTAGCTTAATGAAATCTCATGCCATCCTGCTCCACCCTGCCAGGGTCGTGAATTATCCCTTTGTCCAAGTATCCACTGTCTATATGCTACCTCGTTAGTCGCTTAGTAGCCGACCCTGGTTTTCAGATTGACTGTCATCGTATTGCAGTGTTCGAGTAACCCTTATTTTACATAAAATCGAATGTCAACATTTTAGTGCAGGTCAGTGAATCTCGAAAATAGCAAACACTCGTGTAAACTACCACCCAAATCAAGATATAAGTGTTTGCATCTCTTCGGAAATTTGCCTAGTACCCCTTTCCAGTCAGTGGCCCCGCAACCCTGGGCAGCCGCTGTTCTGATTTCTGTCACCTAGATTTGTCTTGTTTGATTTTGGAATCACACAGGGTGTACGTCTGTCTTTCTATGTTGTGTTTTTGAGATGCATCTGTTGTTCCAACAGTGCCAACCTGGGTGGTGGTTTTCTGTTGGATTTTCAGGAATAAGTGGAAGTGGTAAATTCAGGCCTAACCAGAGCAATTTCACTAATGATAGATTTCCTTAGAACAGGCTTACATCGACTGCCATGCACCACAGTACCACAGTAACGCTATTTAGACATGGCAAGGTGCTTTTGATTAAAAAGAAGTCGGCAAAATGTACCTCGCAGCTCGCCCTTTGACCCAGCTCTTCTGCATTTAAGAGTTTCTCTTACAGATAGATATACTCACACATGTGTGACATGATGTTTGTATAAGGACATGAATGTCAGGACTATTTTTCAGAGCCAAGGATTAGAAGCAAACTAGTGTCCATCAGTAGGAATCTGATTCAATAAATCATAATGAATCCAGACAATGGAACACTATCCAATCATGAAAATAAGTAAGGAGGTTCCCTATGCACTGAAATGAGATGATCTCCTGAGGGAAAAAAAGCAAGAAGTGGAACAGTGTGTGTTCATTCACTTATTCAACAAATATTTACGGAGAAACTATCAATACAATATTCCAGGCACCACTCTACACGCTGAGGATATAACATTATACCACATAAAATCCCTCCCCTCGTGCAGCATCCATTCTAGTGGCAAGAGTAGAAGGAATAAAAACAAATGAAAATTATATTTGTATGGTGTGTTATCGTTAATATAAAAGAATAAAAGGGGAAAGAAAACATAAATATGTTCTTTTATTTTTTTGGCTGTGCCTCAAGGCTTGGGGCATCTTAGTTCCTCGACCAGGGATTGAACCTGAGCCCTGGCAGTGAGAGCGCCGAGTCCTAACCACTGGACCGCCAGGGGATTCCCAGTGTGTTCTTTTAAACATGCATAAAGTCTCTACTTTGGAGAAGATACTCCAGAAACTGGTAGCACTGGGGAAGGGAACTGGGAAGCTGGGGGACATGGACAGAGGAACAAATGTCACTTTATGTTCTTTGTATCTTCTGAAGTTTAAAATTTTGAATATGTTACCTAGCCCAGAATTAATGGGTTAGGTATTAATAATAATAATTATTATTAATATAACCCATAATTATAACCCAGGATATAATTACATTTTTTTTTAAGTTGGAAGAAGTATTTGGCAGTATTTCCAAGCACCTGGGCCCTCAAGTTGTGGGAAACGCCCTACTGTTTTTTAATCAGGGCAGGAGGAAAGGGCTAGCTCCTATCTGTCACTCACTGCAGTCATGAACCAAAGTCATAGCATCACTCTGGGAAGATTAAAGAGGCACCAGGAGGACAGAAGGAAATAAAATCAATCTTGAGAATTTATAAAAGGCTTAAGCAGCTCTTTCCTAAATTTGAATTAATGTCAAGAGAGAATCATCTCAGGAAATGCGAGTTCCTCTCGTCAAACTTTTTGGGACCATCCCATTTGGGAATGAATTGCATAGAGCCAAGTTCTTTCACAGGGAACATCTATGTGTAGGGAAGTGGAGGGATGGGGAGAATAATAAAAAGACCACCTGACACTGAACTTGGACACCTCTTATCTTTTTTCTCAGCTTCCCTTGAGTTGTATGGGAAGGAAGGTCTATAAAACACTTATGGTTTATTCATATAACATGTGAAAGTCGCTATATGGAAGAGAAGCCTGATTGAAATCTGTACTCTTTGTGAATGTTTGTGTTCCAGAAGCTTCCCGGAGTTGTTGGATGATGGCTCTATGATTACTGTCTCCTTGTGGCCTCTAGTCAACCAAAATGGAAAAAAAAAGTTTGGCTTTGAATAACAGGTCTATAATTATTTATCTTATCTCACAATAAATTACCCCTTTTAAAATCCTACCATTATTTTTCTTATATTATTATTAACTTTTAATTACTAGTTGATATAGGAATACATTCTTTTTTTCTGAAAAAAATTAGAGTGTTGCAGATAAAGTTTTGGTTGTCTTTAATCATTTCTTACAACCCTAATTTAATTGGTCTGGAGTGTGGCTGGCAAGTAGTTTCTTTCTTATAGTGATTCTAATACACAGCAAAATATGAGAACCACTTGTCTAACTGACACAGGACCCCAATATTTTTGGAACTCAATACCTAGATGTTATGGGAAATATGTATATGAATTTTTTTTTTTTTTTGGTATGCGGGCCTCTCACCATTGTGGCCTCTCCCATTGCGCAGCACAGGCTCTGGATGCGCAGGCTCAGAGGCCATGGCTCACGGGCCCAGCCGCTCCGCGGCATGTGGGATCTTCCCGGACCGGGGCATGAACCCATGTCCCCTGCATCGGCAGGCGGACTCTCAACCACTGCGCCGCCAGGGAAGCCCTGTATATGTATTTTTAATACAATAAATGGTTTTCTTTCTCTAAGTGAAAGCTGAGATTTGCCTTTCAAGACAGATTGCATTTTAGCAAAAGCACTTCCATAAACATTTGGGTTTTGCAAATAAAAAGCCAATTTGCAATCCTGGAATGGAGTTTGGGGACAATGAGACCCTAAACTTGTGTCAAAGTTGTCATTGTTGCGGGCATGTTGAACCTCTGTAGATTATCAAGATGTGGCCTCAGAGTGGGGATTGAGGAAGAACTGATGAAGAAGTTTCTTGGCTAGAGACAAAGAAGGCTGTCAAGACCCTTCTGGAAGGTAAGGCTGAGACACTCGAGGACTATGCTGTCCAACACAGTAGCTAACAACTTCATGTGTTATTTATTTTTTAATATAAGTGAATTAAAATTAAATCAAATTAAAAATTCAGTTCCTCAGTCATAGTAGCCACACTTCAAGGGCTCAATAACCACATATAACCAGTGGCTACCATATTGGGTGCAAACATAGAACATTTCCATCATCAAAGAAAGCTCTTTGGGACAGTGCTACTGTAGAAATCATTTTACACGGTCTTATACAGTTGGTAGTTTAAAATTTCCTTCCTGGGGCTTCCCTGGCAGCGCAGTGGTTGAGAATCTGCCTGTCAATGCAGGGGACACAGGTTTGATCCCTGGTCCAGGAAGATCCCACATGCCGCGGAGCAACTAAGCCCGTGCGCCACAACTACTGAGCTTGTGCTCTAGAGCCCGTGAGCCACAACTACTGAGCCTGTGTGCTGCAACTACTGAAGCCTGCGTGCCTAGAGCCCGTGCTCCACAATGAGAAGCCACCACAATGAGAATCCCGCGCACCGCAACAAAGAGTAGCCGCCGCTCGCCACAACTAGAGAAAGCCGGCGCGCAGTAGCGAAGACCCAACACAGCCAAATATAAATAGATAAAATAAATAAATTTATTAAAAAATAAAATAAAAAAAATTTCCTCCCTGAAATGTAATTTACCAAGACTTCAACACAGTATTTAAATAATAGTAACAGCTAACATTTATTGAGCACCTACATAACGGTCAGTTTTCTTGGTCGCAGACAACAGGTTCCACTCTTGCTAATTTAAGCACAAAGGGATTTATTAAAGGGTATGGCTAGCTCACAGAATCAGTAAGAAAGTTAAGAAATAGACTCTAGGCTAAACATCCAGGAATGACTCCTAAAATTATACTGCAGAACTCATTGACAAACAAGCCACAGCCTCTGTCATCATCCAGAAGCTTCAGAACTGCTAAGCTGCCACCACAGCTGATGTTTCTAGGATCACATTGCCTTTGCCATGATCGGCCTCAGCAAAACGGATGCTTCACACCTGCCTGTCCCTCCACGTAGCTCATAGCTCTAAAGTCTCACACAAATGGAATCTAAGTCATAAACAGAACCAGAGCCGCAAGGGAGTTTGAGAAATGTTGTCATGTTTATCTCTCCAGCCTCTGCAGTTCAGGAAGTGAGCTAGGACGGGGCTGGAATGGATTTGGAGCAAACCAGTCAGTCTAAAGTATCTGCCATGACCTGTTGCATGCCAAGTCCCGTGAACATGCCCGATCGCATTTCTTTCTTACAAGAATTCAGGGAAGAAGGGCCTATAAATCAACCCTCCTTGACAGAGGACACTACAGGAAATGGTGGGGCATACGTATGGTCTTAATTGTGCTTGGGGAAGTTAGAAGAGGGCCCTCTGTCCACTCTGGGAGAGAAGGAAAGTGGAGCAGGGAGGGGACAGCTGCCTGGAGAAGCCAGGATGGAAGACGACTTCACAGGAGAATAAAGCAGCAGTCCCAAGGTGACAAAGGACAGCCAGAATGAATCTGAGAACTCACGAGTGGTGCTGCTGTACAAATTCATGCCAGATTCCGGAGGCCCTGCCCTCTCCACAAATCCATGCTGCCTCTGGTGGAAAGAACCAGAACTTACACACACAACAAAGACACAAGAACACTTGCCTGGCTACATCCCAACAACCCCAGTTGCACCTGTGGCACGGAACAGGACTGCAAAAGTAAAGAACTCAGCAGGAAAGGCTTCCAGAAGGAGGTGAGTTTTTTAGTGGGTTTGAGAGGAGAGGTGTTAGCATATGCATGGCTGTCAAGAGGCAGAGGGTTTCAGATGAAAGAACTCATCTGTCCTCATGCCAAGACTCATGCCAAGGCTGAAAGGGGCAGCCACTGTAGCATATCAAAGCAGTGTCCTTGACTCAGGATGAAGGAGGTGAGTCAGTGTTTGGGAGAAAACAGTAAATAAATGGGCTGGGAAGGGAACTGACTGCAGGATAAAATCATGTGAAACCCTTCCTATGATTACAATTATATTCAAATATTAGTAAAGTATGTATCAAAAATCAATTTGGAACAGAATGAAAATCTCGGGAGTGGGTCCTAGACGTCTTATAACAACCACTCGGGGATGATTCTCCCGATTTGCCTGTCCTGAGGGCTGTTCCCAGTCTCAGCTCTCCTCCCCTGTGATGTAGCTCAAGCTTTTGGTGTATGGGGGCTGGGGCCCCTTTGCCACATCATTCCTTCCTGGAGACATCCTAGTAGGATCAAAAGGTACCTAAGCCAGGGAAAACAATAAATCTCAAGGAAATGGGACTCCTGGAGCTGGGAAATTCAGAAGAATTTGAGAAAGGGGCATCAACACCCCAGAAACATGGTGGCATGCATGATTCTTATTTTGCTTAAGCTTTATCAAACAATATATTTTAACAAGTCTTTCCATCTGCCAGGTTCAATGTTAAGCAATTTAATAATACATTATAAATAAATAAATTCTTTTTCAGTTAAAAAAATAATAATACATTACATCATTTAACCTTCAGAGCAATTACCTAGACTAAAGGCTATCCCCATATTACAGATGAGAAAAATGAGGCTTAGAGGTCCCACAGCTAAGAAATGGACTCCACAGCCCACTGATTTAACCATCCTGCTTTGCTGCCTTGATTTCTTCTTCCTTATTTGTGTTTTCCTATTATTTTTCACATGTTATGTTTGTATACTTGTCAGCTCCAAAAACTAGAAGTTTCTTAAAGTGCAATGATCAAGTCTAATTCATCTTCTGACACCCTTACCCCCAGCACCTGATGGAGACTAGCAAGCACATAGTAAGTGCTTAATATACGTGAGCTAGACAGAGCTTTGTGACACAATAATCATTCACCTTGTATACTTAAACCCAACAATTCTTGCAGATATTCAGTTTCCAGCTAGCAAGTAGACGAAGTGGATCCTTTCATTGATATAGGACCATGGTCAAGTGTGAGGGTCTTGGAACCCAATAGTCACAGGTTTGAATCCTGCCTCAGCCACTTCTTAGGGGTGTCATCTTAGGCAAATGTTAAAAGAAAAATTAAATAAATGTTACAATTTATTAAGGGTTATCCATTAAAAAAAGCACTGCTGTTGGGGCATGAAAAATAGCTGAGAAAGTTTATGATTCAGATGCTTAAATATATATATTAAATATGTATTTTACAAAAGTGGTAGATGCGTTGTTTCCCAGAAGAGTTCAGTGTCTTGTTAGCAGGCCTGCTGACCCTCTCAGGCCCCTCCTATTGAGAAAGACTCAGCAGCAAGAACAGGGACTAGTGGTTAAATGTTAACTTGTGTTTATTTCTCTACAACTGCCTGCTGTTTAATTTGGCTAACCCAGTGAAGATTCTTTCGTAAGCCTGTGTGTAATTTCTAAACACCAGACCTTCGACCTTTACACACATGCTAAACATTTATAGAGTGGGAGAGTTCTCCTTTTTCTCCATCAGTGGAGTGAATAAATACCAACATCCTCCCCTCCCCCCCAAAAAAGTATTCTTTGATCTACACTACAGATAAACCGGTAATAATTCATCCTGATCAGCTAAGGGCTGTAAAGCAGATTCTTTGACAAGCCAGTTAATTTCAGAGGGTACTGGGGCTTGTTTCTTCCTGATGCTGATTTAGATTCTTAAAGTCATAGAACTTTAGAGCTGGAAAGAGATCTTTTAAATTAGCTCGTCAAACTGTCCGATTTTAACAGACAGTTAAAATCTGTTAAAACCAGATGAGAAAACTGTGAGCTGCAGAGGGAAAAGGCCGTGTAGACGCATGTACAGATGTTAAAGAAGAAAGAGCCATATAGGAATTGCTTTGTCACAACAATTTCTACAGCATTTTAAGTTTTCTGTGGTATCGCTTTTTGTTTTCCTTTATAATCTGGTGATGCAAGTATAGTGTTTGAGCCTGGAATTACAAATCCGTGGACACTGATGCTGTTTTGCGCTGGCATCAGAAATATTTGAGAATCACTGCTGCCCCCTGCTGGAAATTTAAAATCTCCAGGTTATGTGGACTTCCTTTGAGTCAAAAAAATTAGAAAAGTAATATTTCCTTAGGTTAAAAAGTTTAAAAAGCATGAAAGGGTATAAAGAGAAATATGAACTCTGCCTCCTTTCAATCGTATTTCCCAGTGATAACTGTCATTAACAATTTTTGGGGAATATTCTTCCATATTTTTTCTACTTATGTGTATTTGTATATACCTATGCATAAGTATATATATTTTATACACAAATAGGACAATACTATATGCACTGTTTTGTAACATGCTTTTCTCTTTTTTCCCTTAATTTATTTTACTGATTTTCAATAGGTAATACATTCAAACTAATCTAACGTTATTTCAATTATACCTCATTTTATTTATTTTTATTTATTTATTTATTGTTGCGTTGGGTCTTTGTTGCTGCGTGTGGGCTTTCTCTTTGTTGCGGTGTGCAGGCTTCTCATTACAATGTCTTCTCTTGTGGCTGGGCACAGGCTCTAGGCGTGCAGGCTTCAGTAGTTGTGGCATGTGGGCTCAGTAGTTGTGGCTCATGGGCTCTAGAGCACAGGCTCAGTAGTTGTGGCACACCGGCTTAGTTGCTCTACGACATGTGGGATCCTCCCGGACCTGGGCTCAAACCCATGTCCCCAGCATTGGCAGGCGGATTCTTAACCACTGAGCCACCAGGGAAGTCCGCTCATTTAAAAAAAAAAAGACATATATCTTGAACATCTTCTCAAAGCAGTATATATTGACCAACCTTGTTTCTTTCAATGGAAGAATTATATTTCATTGCTTGGGTGCATCATAAATTATTCATTCAGTCCTCCTTTGATGGAATAAAATGTCAGTCTCTATAAAAGTAAGGACTTTATTATTTTTCTTGTTGTCACTGTTGTCTGTTGTAATGAGAATAATGCTCAATAAAATTTGTTTAATGAATGAATGGACATTCTCCTAGTTTCAAGTATTTTTCTGTTTCAAAAATGCTGCCCCGAGGGCTTCCCTGGTGACGCAGTGGTTGAGAGTCTGCCTGCCGATGCAGGGGACACGGGTTCATGCCCCGGTCCGGGAAGATCCCACATGCCGCGGAGTGGATAGGCCCCTGAGCCATGGCCGCTGAGCCTGCGCGTCCGGAGCCTGTGCTCCACAACAGGAGAGGCCACAACAGTGAGAGGCCCGCATACAGCCAAAAAAAAAAAAAAAAAAATGCTGCCCCGAGCCAGCAAGCCACAAGTAAGGAGCCCGCTGGCTGCAACTAAGGAGCACAAGTGCTGCAAATAAGGAGCCCATCTGCCGCAACTAAGACCTGGCGCGACCAAAAAGAAAAAAAAATGCTGCCCCAAATAACTTTGTGTCTATATTTTGGGGCATAGGATAAAATCTAGGAAGAAATGTAGGTTCAAAGGCATGCAAATTTAAAATTTTGATAGATGGTCAAATTGGTACTTTTAATGAAGAATGGGTCCAGAGGTTTAATAATCCTATCATTCCCATCCCTGACTGGGCATCAAAACCAGAATCTCCCAGAGAATTTAATTTAAAATAACTCCTTTCTGCACATTCCCTCTCTGTTCTAATTCATTAGCTGGGGGGAGGGAATCTGTATATTTAACAGCCCTTCCCTCCCCACCGTGATTCCAATGCACACTCAGGATTACCTACCCACTTCTTGCTACACTGCAGCAGATGGAAATGTGCTCCTCTATCCTAATCTTAATATGGTTACTCATTTGTTATTCAACTGATGCTTATCGAGTGTCTACTGTGTGCAAGACCCTATGCTCTCTCTCCCAGAGGTAAGACTGTACAGGGGATGTGGTATGGATTTCACCACTCCGGTGGGTGGTAGCGCTGGGGGTGAGTGGGTGAGTTCCTTGGCAGTATGTGTGCTGACCGTTGGCTGGGGTTTGGGGAGGGAGCAGTGTGTGGGTGAAACTCAGGAATCCTGCAGCACTACAGTGGCAGGAATTTTTAAAAGGCCCAGCCCTGCCCTGGGTGACATGTCTGTCTCTAACAGACATGGAGCCAGCCCAATTCTAGGTCTTCTTAGGCAACTGCTACTGGGGGTCCCCACAAGCAACACATGGGGCAGGGCACAGTGCTTTCCCTCTGGGACCTTCTAAGCCAGATAAAATATAGTGCAGATGAAACACACATGGGAAATGCGCCATGGACAGCCAACAGATTGCGGTCATGAAAAAGGATGACAGATTCCACCGTAATTCGCGACCCACCCAAATGTCACATCCTCTGGCAGTTCCTGACACAAGCAGGTGTGGTTTCCATGTACTCCATAGCACTTAAAATATAACAACAGAAAGAAAAAAGGAAAAAAACCCCAAATCTTCTACTACTGCTACCTGAGGCTTATTATGTCAAAACTTCTAGCTGTTTCACTGGGCGACCCCATTATATTCTCCCAATAGTGCAGGGAACTCAGGGAAGTTAAATGACTAGACAAAGGCCACACAATTTGTTTAACAGAGTGGTCTTCATAATTTTTCTGCTTGCACATGCCATCAAATGATTTTGAAAAATGGTGTATCCCTAGAAACAGACACACTTCTATGGCCATGTAATTTATAACAAAGGAGGCACCATAGAGAGTAGGAAAAGATCTTTTTAAAAAATGGTTCTGGAATCCCACTACTGGGCATATACCCTGAGAAAACCATAATTCAAAAAGAGTCGTGTACCAAAATATTCATTGCAGCTCTATTTACAATAGCCAGGACATGGAATCAACCTAAGTGTCCATCATCGGATGAATGGATAAAGAAGATGTGGCACATATATACAATGGAATATTACTCAGCCATAAAAAGAAACGAAATTGAGCTATCTGTAATGAGGTGGATAGACCTAGAGTCTGTCATACAGAGTGAAGTCAGAAAGAGAAAGAAAAACACTGTATGCTAACACATATATATGGAATTTAAGAAAAAAATATGTCATGAAGAACCTAGGGGTAAGGCAGGAATGAAGACACAGACCTACTACAGAATGGACTTGAGGATATGGGGAGGGGGAAGGGTGAGCTGTGACAAAGCGCGAGAGAGGCATGGATATATATACACTACCAAACGTAAGGTAGATAGCTAGTGGGAAGCAGCCACACAGCACAGGGAGATCAGCTCGGTGCTTTGTGACCGCCTGGAGGGGTGGGATAGGGAGGGTGGGAGGGAGGGAGACGCAAGAGGGAAGAGATATGGGAACATATGTATATGTATAACTGATTCACTTTGTTATAAAGCAGAAACTAACACACCATTGTAAAGCAATTATACTCCAATAGAAATGTAAAAAAAAAAAAAAAATGGTGCTGGGATCCCTGTATACCTATTGGGGAAAAAAAATGAAATTGGACCTTACTTCACGCCATAGACAAATATCAAATCCAGGTGGATAAAGACTTAAAGGTGAAAGGCAAAAATCTACAGCTTTTTAGAAAATAGTATATTCATGACTTATGAAGGAAAGAATTTCTTCAACAAACCACTGACAGCGCTCATGATATAGGAAAAGAATGATAAATTCAATTACACTAAAATTACACAGTGGTTCTTAAGTATACTACATAAAGAGTATAACAGGGCTTCCCTGGTGGCACAGTGGTTAAGAATCCGCCTGCCAACGCGGGGGGACACGGGTTCAAGCCCTGGTCCAGGAAGATCCCACATGCCGCGGAGCAACTAAGCCCGTGCGGAACAACTACTTAGCCTGCGCTCTAGGGCTCGCGAGCCACAACTACTGAGACCACGTGCCACAACTACTGAAGCCCTCGCGCCTAGAGCCCGTGCTCCACAACAAGAGAAGCCACCGCAATGAGAAGCCTGCGCACCGCAACGAAGAGTAGCCCCCGCGCGCCGCAACTAGAGAAAAGCCCGCATACAGCAACTTAGACCCAACACAGCCAAAAAAAAAAAAAAAAAAAGAGTATAACAGATAAACCATAGAGTGAGAGAAAAGATTTGCAACAAATATAACAATATGCTCAACAGACGGCTGCAGTATTAGGCTTGGGCAGCAGTGTTAAATGGAACTGCTTTGGAAAGCAGCTTCGCATTCTTTGAATGTATATTATATTTTACAAGAAAAAAAAGAAAAAGAAAAGAAACTACTGCCTAAGAATATGTATCTCCTTGCACATTTTAAAGTTGACATCTAAAAGTTTTTCATCTTATTTACTTTTTTTTTTTTTTAATTGTTACAAGAATGCCCATAGGGCTTCCCTGGTGGCGCAGTGGTTGAGAGTCCGCCTGCCGATGCAGGGGACACGGGTTTGTGCCCTGGTCTGGGAAGATCCCACATGCCAAGGAGCAGCTGGGCCCGTGAGCCATGGCCGCTGAGCCTGCTTGTCCGGAGCCTATGCTCCGCAACGGGAGAGGCCACAACAGTGAGAGGCCCGCATACCGCAAAAAAAAAAGAATGCCCATAGCAGCCGTATATGTAAGTGCCCCAAGGTGGAACCAGCCCAAATATCTATGGAGAATGGATAAATTGTGTATTTTCATACAATGAAACACTACTTAGCAATAAAAAGGAACAACAGGGATGAATCTCAAAAACATGGTTATGCAAAAGAAGTCAGACACACAGAGTACCTTCTACATGATTCTGTTTATATTAAATTCAAGAACAGACAAAACTAAGATGTATGAAACCAAAAGAGCAGTTGGGGATGCGGACTGACTTGAAAGAGGCATAACGGAACTTTCTGGAGTGGTTCATCATGTATTAACTAGATACAAAAGATGTAATTTCTGCACATTACAGGTCTTAACATTTAAAAATAAAATTGTTATAGCACTGTCATAAATATATCCAATGAAATATAAATACCATAGTGACTTGATATCCACTATCATCCATTTAAAAATAAAAAGATATGGACAGGGGGGCTTCCCTGGTGGCGCAGTGGTTGAGAGTCCGCCTGCCGACGCAGAGGACACAGGTTCGTGCCCCGGTCCAGGAAGATCCCACATGCCGCGGAGCGGATAGGCCCCTGAGCCATGGCCGCTGAGCCTGCACGTCCGGAGCCTGTGCTCCACAATGGGAGAGGCCACAACAGTGAGAGGCCCGCGTACCGCAAAAAAAAAAAAAAAAAGATATGGACAGGGACTTCCCTGGTGGTGCAATGGTTAAGAATCTGCCTGCCAATGCAGGGGATGGGGGTTCAAGCCCTGGTCCCGGAAGATCCCACATGCCGTGGAGCAACTAAGTCTGCGCGCCACAACTACTGAGCCTGCGCTCTAGAGCCCATGAGCCACAACTACTGAGCCCGCGTGCCACAACTACTGAAGGCTGTGCGCCTAGAGCCCGTGCTCCATAGAAGCCACTGCAATGAGAAGCCCACACACTGCAACAAAGAGTAGCCCCCACTTATGCAACTAGAGAAAGCCTGCGTGCAGCAACTAAGACCCAATGCAGCCAAAAATAAACAAACAGATAAATAAATGAAAAGATATGGACAAGCCCTTATCGAACAGTCATTTGGTTTTCTGTTGTTGTTGTTTTGCTGTTTTTTGGGGGGGGTTTTGGCCTTGCCGCAAGGCATGCAGGATCCTAGTTCCTGGACCAGGGACCATATCGTGCCCCCTACACTGTAGCAGAGTCCTAACCGCTGGACTGCCAGGAAATTCCCCTTTTCTTTCCAGGTGTTTTTTTTCCCATACATTTTAAATCATTCTTTTTCTCCTTGAAATCTATGTCTCCCACCAAATACTACTCTGAGGTAATATATTTTTATGTTTGAGAGTTCCTTATTCATCACCTTATTATTCTGCAACAATGTACAACTTAACCTTAAAAAATATATTATACCCACAAGGCTCTAAATATCAACAATTTTCTTTGGGCTTAAGTTAGCATTATGATTATTAGTTATACATTAATAATATTGATCAAAGCAGCATAAAATTATTCCCACTGAAAATTCATCTCTTAATGAATAAGAGAGTAGTTAATGGGACCTTAGTTAGTCTTTTGAATTGTGCCTTTATTTACAACTAAACTCGGATTCTAAGCTAGTATCATACATCACAGTAAAATTTACATGGTAATGCCTTATCTTTTGCAAAGTGAGAGAAAGATGATTGGGACAGGGAAACACTCAGGATCTCTGACCTTGGTGTGTTCTCAGATAGATTAGTTTTAAGAATGAGAACACATGAAGGCTGATCCCTCTTGAAAAGGCTTCATGCCCAAGGATACATGTAATTCCAGTTTGAAAACCTCCAGTTTAGAGTGCGATGGAGATGGAATTCTAACCCAGGTATGTCTGACTCCCAGCCTAGATTCTTTCAACCTGCCCCATACAATCATAATTTATTCCTTATCACTTTGGCTTGAAAAACCATTTCAGAAGAATTTATTTGCAGGGCATGGGGTGGTGGTGGGACTATAGAAATAATACATAACCATTGCTCAGAATTAAAATATAGTGTCATTATTTTTACATGTTGGTTGCCCCCATCCAGACCTTGAACTCCTTGAAGGCAAGATTACTGTTTTATCTACAGAGTTGTATCCCTAGAACCTACAGAGCTTCTACTCACAAAATAGGACCTCAATAAACATAGAGCAAATGCCCATGGAGAACAAGACCATTTTCGAGTCTCTGACCTGCACGGATAAGGGACCCAGATTTGAAGAGGTGAAGCCAATGAGTAGCTCGGCTTTGCAGTTTAAGCTTCCCATTGTTTCCAACAGTACCTTCCTCCATTCTTAGTTACAGAGAGTGTTTTCCCAAGCTAACATCCAATGCTTGGTGCCCTTGGCTTCAAGACAATTCCCTCGTTTAGCCTCCCAACTAGACTGCCTCTAATTCCACCTCAATGCCCCCCTCTATTGAATTTCTGTCACTCTCACTGCTGACCACAGAGAACTTTGGCCTGGGGGGGTTGGGAGGGACTAGCTAGGTGTGTCCTTGACACAAACGTCCCTTGTGCTGAATCAAAAGGCCTGAAGAACTCCAGTCCACGTTGGGCTTCATTCCCTCTTGCTGTTCTCCAGCCCACAGAAGCCAGAACAGTATTTTGCAGACCTTTAGCACTCACATGTCACCTTCACAATATTTGGTACCTCCACAGGCCACCTGTACTCACATCACATTTTCTTTATATTACTCATTTTTTTTAACCTAAATACCTACTCAAGCTTTGTCCTGAGCAATAATATCCAACAGTAACAGGCTTGATTGATATATACATATTTCAAGTGCATGTTTTCAAAAATTCATCATTATTAATATTTTTAATGTTGGTGCACCATGCAAGACAATCTCATGTAACGTCTGACAGAAAATGCTGTCCTAGACAGGAAGTTAGACTCTGGAGCTCTCTTGAGCTTCTTCTATGAGTCAGGCACCATACTAAGGCTTCATAAAAGATAACATTATTGGAGATCTTTTCCCCTACTCATTGGAGAAAATTAGGAAAACATAGAAAAGTCTAAGGAAGAAAAACTTGAAATCTCTTGTCATTCTATCTTGGTTAATAGCAAACATATCTGGATCTAAAATCTGACTCAAACATACTCATTATGGTATCTTAGACAAGTCACTTAACCTCCTGGAGTCTCAGTTTATTCATCTTTAACACTGGTAAAATGAGACCTCTTTTATAGGATTTTGGTGAAAATTAAATGAAATGACAGATGTAAGGCACCCTAGCATAGTAAGTGATAAATAGTGAATGTGCAAAAAAATTTTTATATGATTATTATTTCCATAAATTTGTTGTCACATTATATGTTTCTATCTTTTTCTCTTCTTATTATATCTTGAGCATGAAATAATCTTTGGGTCCATAATTATTTATTTATTTTATGAGGGGCATAATTTTTAGTACCGAATAAAATTCCTTACTATGAATGACTTAGTTAATTTTATTATCAGATTGTTTCAGTTCTAATTTTTTGTACATAATAAGTAATCCTGTGATGAAAAATCCTTGTACTTAAATCTTGGTGCTCATTTATGATTTTTCCATAGGATAAGTTTCTAAAAAATGGAATTTTTATGGCTCTTGCTTTTTTTTTCTTTTTTCTGAGTTGGTCTCCAGAAAAGTTGTACTGATTTACCTTCTCACCAGCACTGGCTGAAAGTGCCTGTTTCACAGCACCCTCCCTGACACTGGGTATTAGTTATTTGTTAGAACCTTACTGATTTAACTGGAATATATCAGGCATTGTTTATAGGCCTTATTTCATCTTCACCACAACCCTCTGAAGGGTCCATTTGGTAGCCTCTCGTCCTTGATTGGGAAAACAAGGCTTCCAGAGGTTAAATTCTTACCCAAGCCAGTACAGGTATACATCGTTTTATTGTGGGTCACAGATATTGTGTTTTTGGCAAATTGAAGGTTTGTGGCAACCCTGTGTGGAGCAAGGCTACAGACACCATTTTCCCAAGAGCATTTGCTCACTTTGTTTCTCTGTGTCACATTTTGGTAATTCTTGCAATATTTCAAAATTTTTTATTAGCATTATATTTGTTATGGTGATCTTTGATGCTACTATTGCAAAGAGATTATGATTCACTGAAGGCTCAGAATGACAGCATTTTTTAGCAATGAAGTATAATTAAAGGGGACCTCCCTGGTGGTGCAGTGGTTAAGAATCCGCCTGCCAATGCAGGGTACACAGGTTCGAGCCCTGGTCCAGGAAGATCCCACATGCCACAGAGCAACTAAGCCCGTGTGCCACAGCTACTGAGCCTGTGCTCTAGAGCCCTTGAGCCACAACTACTAAGCCCACATGTCACAAGTACTGAAGCCTGCGTGCCTAGAGTCTGTGCTCCGCAACAAGAGAAGCCACCGCAATGAGAAGCCGGCGCATCGCAACGAAGAGTAGCCCCCGCTCTCCGCAACTAGAGAAAGCACACGCGCAGCAACGAACACCCAACGCAGCCATAAATTAACAAATTAATTTAATAAAAGAATGCATTAAAAAAAGTATTATTAAACTAAGGTGGGGTTTTTTTTGGCATAACGCTACGCACACTTAATAGATCACAGTATAGTGTAAACGTAACTTTTATATGCGCTGGGAAACCAAAAAATTCGTGTGACTCACTTCATTGCGGTGGTCTGGAACCAAACCTGCAACATCTCTGAGGTACTCCTGTTAAGTTGTTGGGCCAGGATAAGCCTATTTGGTCCTTAACATGCTGACTGTGGCTTTTCCCCTATACCACACTGCCTCCTGCTGGTGCCCATGGAGAGGGGATGAAGCCCTGAAATTCCTCAAATCAGATTCCTTAGATGAGAGTTAGGTATTTGTGATAAGAAAGAGAGTGATGTTGGGACAACCATATAATGGTGGGACTTTGAAAAATGGGGAGAAAACTCATCAAGCTTTTCACTTAATATTTATGCAATTTATGTGAGTTATACCTTAACTTAAAAAAAAAGAAAAATGAGAAGATTTTTGATAGAGAAGAGGAGGAAAGACTTTTCAGGCAGGCAATGGCTGAGTTAATAAAAATAGCTCACACTTACTGAGTCCTCACAACAAGCCAAGCCCTTCACTAAGGGCACTGGAAATAGTAATTCATTTAAGTTTCATACAATCACCATGAGGTACCTCTATTATTTGTACTTGACACATGAGGAAACAGGGGCACAGAGATGCATAAGTAAGTAACTTGCTCAAAGTTACACGTCTAGCAAATGGAACAGTCAGGATCTGAGGCAGGTAATTTGGCTCCTGGTTAAGGCAGGCAGACTGGGATCACAAAGTAGCCACACTCACCAAAGATCTGTCAGACTGAGAGGCCTCTTCCCCTATTCTGGAATGTTCACCATACAAAGATTTTGTCAGATCAGGATACTGTACAGATTAAGGTCTGTGTCTAATTCATTCAAGGATCCATCATGTCATTTCACATCCTCACTGATGCTGTCATTTGCCCTCCTGAGTTGTCCTTTAGTGGCCCCAAACTTGATCTTTGCTGATTCTAGTCCAGTGGGGTTGGCAGAACAGCTTTTGAAGCTAGACCAGTTACTAGGCCTCCCATGGAGGGGGCACACCCACCCACCAGAAATGGGATTTCTCTATTTAGTCCAGATACTGGGTGGTGAATTCCAAGAGCATCAGAGATACCGATAGTTGGCTTACATCCTATATCCCCACTTCCTTCCTACACCACTGCAGGCCTATCCAGTCCTTTGGAAATGCCCCTTACTCACCCACTCTTCTGCCTGTGGAAGATATGGTAGATGTGGAAGATAGTGATACACACAATGAAGAAGTGGGGAACAGGCTCTCCAAGGTCAGTGTGGCAAATCCATCACAGAACTGCAAAGAAGTAAGTAAAGGCTCAGGAACATGTCCAGTAAGGTGGAGGATGGAAGTGGATTTGGAACTGGGGTTGGACAAGAACAGACTTGAAAAGGAGAAAGGGACCTCTCCAGGCCTATCTACAAGGATAGAAAGGGACAAAAGAACTCAGGGAAATTATCCTGTGCAGTCATAAGATTATGTAGTCAGCTGTTCTGTATCTAGAAAATCATGACACAAACATGTAAGAAATGGGAGGCAGCTGTAAGAATGTTCCTATTTGAGTAAATGTAGTTTGTTGGTGGACATGAAATTAAATTTCAGTAAATGTAATTTGCTGGTGGTACAGTTTTTCAACATGTATCAAAATCCTTACGTGCCTACTCAATTCCATCCAACCTCAAGAAATGTGACAGGCCCTGGGCTAGGTTCTGGGATGCAGGGTAAAAAGGAAGACAGAGTACCAGCCCCCAAAGGAGCTAACTGTGAAGAACGTATTTCAGGAAGGGTGAAGTAGGAGGTGCTAAGGAGGGAGCAGCAAGGGGATTTAACCTAATCCAGAAAGTCAAGAAAGGGTGAAATGTCTTCTAAGTGAGGCTTGAAGAACAGGAAGGATTTAGTTAGGCTGGAATGGACAAGATGAAGCCTCTGGGCAAATTGAGTAGTAGGTGAAAAGGAAATGATAGAAGTTGTATACACACACACACAAAACGTGAGCCCAAAATGAGGTTGGCAAATAGGCGAATTCTTCAAGCTTTATAAGTCATTTTAAGGAGTCTGCACAATGTTCAAAATAAAAGGGAAGAGTGATGAGTGAAGGTTCTGATCCGTGTTCTACTGTGTATTCGACTCAGTAATTCTACTTTAAGGAAATTATCCTAAGGAAACAATTATGAATTTCTGCAATGATACAGTTAAAAGGATGTTTCTAATATTGAGACTGTCTAGAATTGCAAAACTTTGAAATAACCTAAACGTCTTACAGTAGTGGTTTAGATAAAGAAGACGTTGGTTCATCCCTATATTGGAATGCTATGTAGCTGCTAAAGATACTGTAGAAAAAAAATTAATGACATGGAAAAACGCAAAATGAAGGCTATATAAAACATACATAGTATAATCTCAGTTTTGCGTGCGCGCACGCACACACACACATACACACACACACACACACACACACACAAACAGGTATACAAGACATTGGAATGCTAGAAACCTAAATGCCAACTTACCTTTTCGTGTGGGATTATGGCTGATTTAAATGTTAACGTTTTGATTATTTTTTCTAAGTGTTCTAAATGTGCTATTTTTGTAATTTAAAAACTATGTCTTAGAAAAAAGAATTTAAAAAAGAAAAAACAAAAATTTAAAAAGGGAAAAATTTTAAGAAAAAGAAAAACAATTTTTTTCTAATTATACGTCTTATATGTCTTAGAGGTTCCCGCGGTGCCGGCCATATTCTATTTCTTGACCTCGGCTGGGTTAACACTGGCCTTTTGCTTTACTTGTTAAAATGTAAACTTGTTTAATAAAGTTTCCTCTCTGCATTTTACATTTCACGATTTTAAAAATGTTTAATAATTTATTTTATTTTTCAATATTTTATACACAGCCCAGCGTCTCTAGTATATCGTTCCACAATTTCGGAGCAAAGTTGACACCTCCTACCGCCGTTGATTTACCCATCTGAGCAGCATGGACTTCAAGTCCCAGCAGGCATTGCGGCCGGCACACCGGGAACTACGGGGTCCAAGAGGAAAGCTGGGAGCGACCGGTCCTTGCCCTCCCAGAAGCCCGCGGGCGGCTCGGAACGCCGTCCGTATCATGGCCGCGGGAGCCGGGACGGCTGGCTCCGCTTCCGGCCCGGGCGTTGTGCGTGACCCGGCGGCGTCACAGTCGAAGAAGCGTCCCGGCAGGGAGGGCGCGCAGCGATCGGACGCGATGGCGGGAGGAGGCGGGAGCAGCGACAGCAGCGGGAGGGCTGCAGGCAGGCGGGCGTCCCGCAGTGGCGGGCGGGCTCGGCGGGGGCGCCACGCACCGAGGCTGGGGGGCTCCGCGGAGCGGGGCGCGGGGGAGGCGCGGCTGGAGGAGGCAGTCAACCGCTGGGTGCTCAAGTTCTACTTCCACGAGGCGCTGCGGGCCTTTCGGGGTAGCCGGTACGGGGACTTCAGGCAGATCCGGGACATCATGCAGGGTGAGGGCCGGGCCTGGGGAAGGAGGCTGGGGCTCCTGGGAAGGCGATCTGTGGGGCCCGAGTGTAGCGGCTGGGGGGTCGCCGAGCCAACAATGTCTTCTCTCCCAGCTTTGCTTGTCAGGCCCTTGGGGAAGGAGCATACCGTGTCTCGGCTGCTGCGGGTTATGCAGTGTCTGTCGCGCATTGAAGAAGGAGAAAATTTAGGTATGGCTATTTTTTATGTTCTTCTCTGGGCTTCACTTATTTAGGGTTACGTTGTTTTCAAACTTACATCCTAGACTGAAGGGTTCAGGGTTAAGGTGGGATACTATGTTTCAATCACGGTGTTTATTCTCTGGCCTTAGTTTTCTCCACTTAGTATTCTCTTGGCTGCTTTTCTATGTTTTTTATTTCCTCCCACCTGTTTCTTGCTCGCCCCAACTTTGTTGCTTTGTAAAGTGAATTATGTGAAGATGGCCATTTTTCCTCCATAGTAGAGTCTTTTTAAACTATGAGCACTTTTTTTTTCTTTTCCTAAATTGAACTTGACAGCTGTTTAGCAAAATGATCTTTAGTTTCTGGCCGTTTGTATCTGATCCTGCCATTTGAGATACAGATGCATGTGTTAAAAAATAACTTTTTACCTGTCTTGAAAATTAGTCACTTGAAATTCATGGATTTGAATTTGGACCCTTAACATGTTTGTAAGCCTGTAGCCAGTATGTAAGCAAATTAAATGCAAATCTTACTATATTTGCATGTTTCTTTTCTATATATATATATATATATATATACACACACATATATATATATGAACATAATTCTTCTGCTCTTCAGAAAATAGGTTAAAGTGAAAATTGTGCTCTTTGTCCTAGACTGTTCCTTTGATATGGAGGCTGAGCTCACACCACTGGAATCAGCTATCAATGTGCTGGAGATGATTAAAACGGAATTTACACTGACAGAGGCAGTGGTCGAATCCAGTAGAAAACTGGTCAAGGAGGCTGTAAGGCTCTATTTAAAATTTTTTTTTCTTTTACCAAAGATCAGAGGTCTTTGAGGAATCTGCTTATCTTTTTTGTGTGGGGTGGAGGACAAACAGGGATGGAGAGAGAGCAAGTGAGCAGAGCACACTCAGAACACATAACTCACACACATAGATGTTATTTCGAAAATCAGGTGACCCTTTCCTAGCCCAGACTTGGAAAGAACTGTTAATGGCTCAGCTTTTGTGATTTTGGTGGTCTCCCTTGTGGCCCTGGCAGGAGGGGCCACAGTACACAGGAAGTGAGTTGGCATTGAAGAATGACATTTTGTAGGTGGTTATTACCATTCAGAGCAGCACTGTGAAAGGGCTAAAAGTAAATGGGCTAGGATCTTGTCACCCTTGTTTATTATAGACCAAGGAGAATAGCTGGTGCCTTGGGAAATGTGGCAATGCTTTGAGCTCTTTCATGCAATTGCAGAAAGAGGCTTAGGGAACATTCCCCTTGAACAGACAGAATCAGAGGTGCTGAGATACCAGCCATTTTGAAAAACAGTAGTGGTAGAAGGCTGGCGCAGGCAGTGTTCTCGATAAGAAAAAAGCTTGTAGAGTGTCTAGGAATTTGGGACTGGAACTATGTCATGGCTCAGGTAGCTTCAAGTACTGGAACTTATTTATATTTAAAACATTGAAGCAGCCATGGAAACCAGTCAGAAAAAGCTTTTTCTTCTCCAATAACCAAGGCTGGGGGTGTGGAAGCAGATGCAGAGGTGGGGACTGAAGGACAACAGCTCAGCATTGCCTTGGCGGTAAAAGTAAGGAAATTGGTAAGAAAAGATAACAGCACCTCATAAAAGGATGGGATCTTGGGGGTGGGGGTGGGGTAAGGGACAAAACCTTGTTTAGCAAAGACTTTCTGTCCCTTGGCTATGTGCTGGGTACTCAGACACCCTGTTTAAAAAAACAACAGGTAAAAAACTGTGTGGGGTGCAGATTATTCAGTTAAGGACCTTGGGCAGGAACTACTGTTGGACTTACAAAGAATTCTTAGGAAATTCCAATTCCAAGGAGGAACGATTGCAAGAATAGATTTTTAGTATAGGTAAGTCAGGTTTGTGTTGGAGGTAAAATGCCAGAAAAGACATATTAGCAAGGGAGGAGAAATCCAGGGCTACTTGCAGAATAGCTAAGGATCTTTTGGATGGGAAGAAGTGGTACCAGTTCAGGGTACTTTATGTAACTACTGTTAAGTAGCCAGCTAATTCAGAAATGCAACTCCTTCAGAACACAAGGGGTATAGATCTGTCTTCTGGCTGCTCTTCTGGTAGAGTCTATGGGCTTTTATCTTTAGTTGAATATTTATTATTTAAGTTCATAGATCTGTTTGGGGGCTTCATTAGGAAAAATCTATTAAGGAAAACCAGATTCCCTTAAAATAGTCAACCATTTTCTTATGTTGACTCCCTTCTGCTTTTTCATTTTCCACCAGGTACCAGATCTCTTGTTACTTACTATATTACTGTTGACTGCTGTGTAACAAATTAACCCCAAATTTAACAGCTTAAAACAATAAATATTATCATCAACCCCAAATTTAACAGCTTAAAACAATAAATATTATCATCAACCCCAAATTTAACAGCTTAAAACAATAAATATTATCTATCAGTTTCCAAGAGTCAAGAAGCTGGTAGTGATTTAGCTGTGTTTCCTACTCGAGGTCTCTCGTGAGATGATAGTCAAGCTGCCTGCCAGGGTTGCAGTCATCTCAAGACTCAACCAGGACTGATGGGTCTGCTTCCATGCTCCCTCACATGGATGTTAGCAGGACTCACTTCCTCGCTGGCTGTTGGCTGGAGACTTCAGCTCCTCGCCTCTCCTTAGGGCTACTTACAACGAGATAGCTTGCTTCCCCTAGAGGATCCCAGAGAACAAGAGCCCAAGACAGAAAGCTGTAGTCTTTATAAACTTATCTCAGAAGTGACATACCACTTCTGCCATATGCTCTTGGCCACACAGACCTGACCAGCTGGAATTTGTGGGTGGAATCGCACTATGCAGGAGGTGGGTATCACTGGGAGCCATCTTAGAGGCTGGCTACCATAGTTACCTTGATATCCAAGTTATTAAATGATACTGTATCACGTCTCTGATTTATTTTTTTAATTTCTCATTTAGTCATAGAATTTGTTACCTTGGAATACCTCGGCTCATTGAAGCTTTTTGATGCGTTTTTAAGATCTCTAAAGTATCACAGCAATTTATCTTAAAGTTTATTAAATTTTTTAAAAAGCTTATCAAATAAGTTGTTTGTTAAGTTAGAGCTTCTCAATGTATGATCCAGGGATCTTTGCAGGTCTTCGGGACCCTTTCAGGGGTCAAAACTATCTTTACAATAATGCCAAAATGTTAGTTGAGGTTTTCAGTGCACTGACATTTACACTGATGATGCAAAAACAGTGACGGGTAAAAATTTCTGGTGCTTTAGCGTGACCGTGACCAAGGCAGTGGTAAATTGTACTGGTAGTCATTGTATTCTTCATTGCCACATGCTTGCAGTTTAAAAAATAAAAAACAGCCAGTTTTAATTAAGAATGTCTTTGATGAAGCAGTAAAAATTACTAATTTTACTAAGTCTTGAGCAGACGTTTTTCCAGTATTTAGTCTGACAATATAGGAAGTTTTTCTGTAGCATTTCTGCTGCATACAAAAACATGATGGTTTTCTTCCCGATAAGTACTTGTGTGATTGAGTTGCATGCTGCTGATCTAGCTGCTTTTGTAATGGAGTACCATTTTTACTTGAAATAACTGACAAACTTTGGTTATTCAGATGTGGTAATCTGGCAGTCACTTCAAGGAGAACAAGTGACAGTATTTGTTGGCAGAGGTAAAATTCAAGCTTTCAGGTGAAAATCAGAATTTTGGAAAACTTATATTCATGTGCTTGGTAGCTTCCCAATATTCAGACTTTTCTGATATGATTGATGGTGATATTAACAACTGTGATTTTTAAAAAGATTTTTAATGAATGTATCAACATTTGGAAGATCATGACTCAGTAAACCACTAATTTCCAAATGATCGATGAATTGTATTGCAAAATCATTCATGGGTAACAGATCCATTAAAAGTGCAAGACAGACTAACAGATTTTAATGTAATAACGATGAAGAGTTCACTTGCCAAAGTTTGGTGTAGAGTCAAAGAAGAATGTCCACATTTTCTGAAAGAGCTATTAAAATACTACTCCCTTTTCCAACTTTATATCTGTGTGAGGCCAGATTTTTTAATATATTTCAACCAAAACAACATATCACAACAGAAGAAATGCAGAAGCAGATATGAGAATACCATCTTTCTTCTATTAAACCAGGTATTAAGGAGATTTGGAAAAATGTAAAACAATGCCACCCTTCTCATTAAACTTTTATTAAATAAGTAATTTTTCATAAAGATATGTTATTTATGTTAACCTGTAATGAGTTTGTTATTTTTTAATGAATTAATAAATATTTAAAATTTTTCTCAGTTTTATATTTCTAATACAGTGAATACAACCGATATAACCCACATAAACAAAAGCTCTTTGGGGTCCTCATTAACAGTTTACAGTATAAAGAAAGAATCCTGAGACCAAAAAGTTTGAGAATTGCTTCTGTAAGCTGATAATAATATTGAGACTACATTGGTTTTCTTTTCATAACTAAAAGAGAGATGCCTCAGATTTCTGTGAACAGGAGAGAGTAACATATATGGCATGTTCTTGGGAAGCATTTCAGTGGTGCTTTTGCTGTGTACCTTTGGTAATAGCACCTTGATTTTCTTTGAGGACCTTACCACATTTGAGGGGCTGGTGCATAGACACAATGTCTTGAAACTTTAATTCTTGAAACAAAAAGCTTTGTCAAGGCTTTTTGAGCATCTGTGCTTCCCATAACAGCCTGGTTTCTTTGGTGAGTTTGCTTTTTTAGCCTTTCTTCATTTCTGTGAGTTTGGTTTTCTCTTCTTATGTCCTTTCTGGCCTTGCCTCTAACATAAACCTATCTCACCTATATTGAAAATCTGTGCTTGGAATTTCCCTTTTGTTTAAGTTAGCCAGAGACCATTGCTATTGCTTAGATGGTAAGAACCTTAACAGAAACATAAGAGAAGAAATTACACTTATTTCAAAAACTTTCAAGTTTTCAAAAAGCAAAGTTTGATCTCTTAAAAAACAAAAACAAATGAAAAAACTTCTCAGGAAATTAATGCATAGTTTTAAAAAAGCTCATAGTACAAACTTCGGAGGCAGACTTTCAATTAAGATTTTGAAAGCATTCACATTTCCTTTCTTGTTTCACAAATTAAACATAGTAGGAGAGCTGTGTTCCAGTTCTGGGAAAGATAGATAAGCATATTCTTCTTTCTTTTTGGCCACACCACATGGCATGTGTAATCTTAGTTCCCTGACCAGGGATCAAAACTGTGCCCCCTGCAGTGGAAGCACAGAGTCTTAACCATTGGACCCAGGGAAGCCCTTCTTCTGTCTTTCTTAATGCAAGTATAAATCCTGGACAGAATGAATGGAGAACTCAGAAATGTAAAGGGTAGTAAGCTAATGGAGAAGACCAGAATATGAAGGTCCAAACTGGTGATGAGTAGATTACCATTTTTACCCTTTCCAGTATCACCAGGCCTGGACTTGAAGGATCCTGAAACCTGGAAGTGCACCCCAGGTGTGAATAGAAAGAACTCCAAGAGAGGCTCTCTCTGGTCTGAAGAGCAGGAAAGGGGATCTGCTAAGGATCAGAGAGGGTGGAAGAAATCTCGTTTTTTGGTTTTTTTTTTTCCTTTTTTCCCTTCTCTATCCTAGCACCCAGGCATTACTACACTGGTAGCAGCAGTGACCCAGTGATGACAGTGGCAGGAGAGCAGGCACTTAAACCTAAAGGAAGAGAAGCCCTTCTCTTTAGCAGTGGAGCTGTGACTCCCAGAACTTGAAGTGGATTCCATTCCTTTTTTTTTTTTACTGTCTATCCTGATGCTTAGTCCTGGATGCAGATGCAGTTAGTGTGTGGCAGAATAGGGAAACTAAAGCCCCAGGAATGCAAGGCTGATTCAGTATTTGAAAATCAGTGAATGTAATTTACCCTGTTGGTCCAAAGGAAAAACCATATGGTCATATCAATTGAAGCAAAAAGACGTTTGACAAGATTCAACATTAGTTCATGGTAAAAACACTCAGCGCACCAGGAATAGAAGGGAACTTCCTCAACCTGATAAAAGGCATCTACAAAAAAAACTACAGGTAACATAGTTAATGGTGAAGAATGGAATGCTTTAACCTTAAGATCCAAAATAAGGCAAAGGTGTCCGTTCTCACCACTTCCACTCTACATCATACCAGCAGACCTAGCCAGTGCAGTAAGTCAAGAAAAAGAAATAAAAGGCAACAGACTGGAAAACAAGGAATAAAATTGTCCCTTTTTCCAGATGACATGGCTATCCATACAGAAAATTCCGTGGAATATACCAAAAAAGCTATAATAAGTAAGTTTAGCCAGACTGCAGGATACAAGATCAACACATAAAATCAATCATATTTTCATATTGCTAGCAGTGAAATGAAATGAAAATGAAAATCTGCAATGAAATTACCAAAACAGTTATTTACAATAGCTCCAAAAAAGAAAAGGAAAATATGTATAAGTCTAACAAAACATGTGTAGGATCTGTATGTGGAAAACAACAAAATGCTGATGAAGAAATCACAACCTATTAAATGGAAAGACATACCCTGTTCATGGATTGGAAGACCTAATATAGTTAAGATGTCAGTTCTCTCCAATTAATCTATGGATTTAATGTAATTCTAATCACAATCTCAGCAGGATTTTCTGTCGATACTGATTCTAAAAGACATATGGTAAGGTTAAAAAAAAGACTAAAATAACGAAAACAATTTTGTAAAAGAAGAATGAAGCTGGAGGACTCACTACCCAATTTTAAGAATTACTATAAAGCTACAGTACTCATGACTGTAGATATATAGATTCGTGGAACAGAAGACAGAGTCCAGAAATAGACCCACACAAATATGACTGATCAATTTTTAACAAAAAACATGAGGGCATTTCAATGGAAAAAGATATTCAACGGAAAAAGGATAGTCTTCAACAACTGGAATTAAAACAATTGGATGTCCCTATGCAAAAAATAAATGAACTTTGACCTAAAACTCATACCAAAATTGATTCAAAGTGGATCATAATCTGAATGTAAAATGTAAAGCTATAAAACATTTAGAAGAAAACTTGAAAAAAAAATCTTCATGTCCTGGACTTAGGCAAAAAAGTTTTTAGATATGACACTAAAAGCAAGATCTGCAAGAGCATAAAGTGGACTTCATCAAAATTAAAACTTTTGTTCTGAGAAAAACACTGTTCAGAGAATGAACTCTCAAAATGAACAAGAAAACAAACACCACTATTTTAAAAAAACAACCAAAGAGAATACACAGATAGCAAATAAGCACATGAAAAGATGCTCATCATTTAGTCAATAGGGAAATACAAATTAAAACCACAGAGAATACTGGGACATACCTATGAGAGTGGCTAAACTTTAAAAACTACTAACACTAACAAGTGCTAGTGTGAATGTGGAGCAACTGGAACCCTCATACATTGCTGATGGGGTGCAGAATGGTATAGCCATTCAAGAAAACAGTTTGGCCATTTCTTATAAACATGCATTTTCCAAATGACCCAGCAGTCCCACCCCTGGGTATTTACCTTAGAGAAATGAAGTTATGGTCACACCAAAACCTGTACATAAATGTTTTAACACCTCTATTCATAATCACCAGAATTGCAGACCACCCAACTGTTTTTCCAGTGAGTGAATGGATAAACAAACTGGTACATCCATACAACAGAACACTGCTTCATCAATAAGATAGCAGGAACTACTGATAATGCAACAATACAGATAGATCTCCAGGACATTATACTGAGGGAAAGAAGCTAGACTCAAGGCTACATCCTTTAAAAATTAAGCTGTGTGATTTCATATATACTGTATGATTCCATTTATATGACATTCTGAAGAGATGAAACAGTGAAAAGATCAGGGGTTAGGGATGGGGAGGAGGTGACTACAGAGTGCAGCACAAGGGAGGTTTATTTGATCCAAGGTTTTTGGTATCATTGTGGTGGTTACAGAAGTTGATACATGTGTTAGAACAGTATGCCAAAAAAGTTAATTTTACTTTATGCAAGTTAAATAACATTTTAAAATGTAATAGGACCTGGGACTTCCCTGGCGGTCCAGTGGTTAAGACTGCCTTCCAATGCGGGAAGTGTGGGTTCGATCCCTGGTTGGGGACCTAAGATTCCAGTGCCTCGTGGCCAAAGAACCAAAACATAAAACAGAAGCAATATAGTAGCAAATTCAATAAAGACTTTAAAAATGGTCCACATCAAAAAAAATCTTAAAAAAAAAAACAATGTAATAGAACCTAAATGATTTATAAAAAGTAAAACCTTTGTATGCTTCAAGAAAATAAGTATAGTCTTAGTATAGTTTTTCTGCTGAAAATGATGTAAAAGTGAATATGATGATCTGATTAAAATGAAAAGACTTATTTACTTTGTTCCCTCCCTGGCAGTAGGAACTTAGTGTTGTGCCTGCTCTTCAGAAGCATTTGACACCAGTTTCCTTTGCCCTGTATGGCTGTGTTCAGCATGTGGAGGACAGAAGCACCAGAGAGTTGTACTTTCTGAATTCCCTTGCTAGTCCTCCTTCTCTTGGTCTGTATGTTTCTCCTTAAATTCTTCCCTGTGAAGACTGAAAATATCTATGGACCAGTTTTTCTTCCCTTTTTCCTGTGTGAGATAGGTTTCTTTGAGACTGGATTTAAGGTAGCTACTTTATCCTGTTAGATAACTCCAGGTGGTCCCAATTTTTCCTTGCTTTTCTAATTTTTAAAAAAAGTGCACATGTTTTTTAAATATCCTTTTTAATTTTCAATCACTGTTATTTGCCCTCTACATATGTTCTCTTGGGGGGTCTTGACGAAAGGATTCTCCTTTTTCTCTGTGGCTGATGAGACCTTCTCATCCTACCTGAAACTTTGTCCTTTCTTTGCTGCTTGTGGCTGAGCTGGGTTTGTCTCAGCAATTCCCTGCACACTTTAACTGGAGTTGGCCCGCTGGGGTTTACAGTATGAGAGGCTGTGCTGGTTCTCCTAGCGAACTGGCCTCAGGCCTTTCCTGAATGGAACTAGCAGAACTCTGTGGTCAGCAAATTATTCCCCTCCTCCTCCCCCCCCCCCCACAGTATCTCCTCCTCTCATTCCCCCCATTACATCAAAGCTTTTGCATCCAAAAAGAACAAAACCAGTTGTTCTGGGGACCTGGGATGACTCCTGTCCATTTTGCCTTTCCTTAGGAAGCCCTATTCAGATTGAGTAAATGTCTGTAATCCAGGAGATCAGATTTTGCTTTATCAGCTATTTTTTTTTTAATCCAATGTAATGTTGAAAATCTACTACCTTACACACTGAAAGAGCGTACGGTTGTTCATACGCTTGAATAATAATTGTTAGTTTTTAAATACAGGAATTTGATAGAATGTGAAAAAGTTCTTGGGTATGTAAGACTCAGTTTTACTTTTTAGTTGAGCTTATTTTGATATTTGATATTCTAATTATACCTTTCATTATTACAACAGTTTTTAAAAAAGTCTTTTTCCCCCTTTTGTAGGCAGTCATTATTTGTATCAAAAACAAAGAATTTGAAAAGGCTTCAAAAATTTTGAAAAAACATATGTCCAAGGACCCCACAACTCAGGTAAATTTGATATATTTTTGCTCCCGTGACCTAAATCCAGCTCATTGCCTTTTGTGGGGAAACAGGGAAAGGGTTCTCTGTCAGGAATGTTATCTAAATATTCGCCTTTAAATATTCAGCACCTTGAGCATGTTGCCTTTTATCCCGGATAACTTACTGTTAGAATGGCATTTCAAAAATTTGTTTGAAAATTTTACATAAATCATTTACTTGCCCATTACTGTCAGCTTTCTGACAGAACTTTAGTGATCAGCACTGGTATTAACACTTCTGACTTTACATAAACATTGATCCTGCAGACTTGAGAATCTGCCTTGGTGAGGACTTATCTTCTATTTTCTGGTGTCAAAAGCTCTGTTGGTACCCTGCTCTTATTTTTTTTCCTTTATAAATATAAATTTTCAGTTTTTGAAAAGGTAATACATATATGTAATACAACATTCGAAAGGTACAACAAAAGAGCTTAGTGAAAATTCTCTCATGTCTGACTCAGCCATCTCGTTCCTCTCCTTAGAGGCAACCAATGTTTTTTTCTTTTATTCTTAACAGAGATATTCTGTGCATATGCAAGCAAATAAGTATGCATGTGTGTATATATACAGACATACACATATATCCAATTTTTCCTGTTCTTCCCATATACATATGTGAGCGTATTCTACACACTAATTTGAGCATTTTGCAAATTGCTTGTTTCCCTTAATATATCTTGGAGATCTTTTTATATTAGTACATAGGGAACTTTTCATCCTTTTTGGTTTTCTTTTTTCGGAAGTTTAAAGATCTTTATGTAAAAGTATAAAGGTACTTTAGATGTTAAGTTCTTCATCCTTTTTTTTTTTATAGCTACATAGTAGCCTACTGTGGCTGATCAGTAATTTTTTGACTTGTTCTACATTGTGGTAGGCTTCCCTTCTTATATGTGTACCAGTGATAATCATTGACAGCATTGTGAACGTTCTGATAGCTTTGTTTTAACTCATCATCATTTAATTTTTACTGGAGTTTTTCTTTCTCACATTGCAAAAATTGGTCCTTTGTGTAGAAGCTGAGAAATGATCTCCTGAACATTATCCGTGAAAAGAACTTGGCCCACCCTGTTATCCAGAACTTTTCCTACGAAACCTTCCAGCAGAAGATGCTGCGCTTCCTGGAGAGTCACCTGGATGATGCAGAGCCCTACCTCCTCACGGTGGGGCTTGGCCTTCTCTTCCCGTAACTGTGATGTAGCCTGGAGGATGTGTAGGCAGTTAGAAAAGGACAGCTCTTTTTTAAAGTGAAAAGACTAAATGTGTGGAAAAAACTGAATTATATGTGCTATCTTTCTTAATTAAATGCCTTAAATATTCAGAAGCAGAGATCCTGGCAGAGGCAAATGCAACATTCCTAGTTTCCCTCACCTCCCATTTTTACTTCCTCTATGTGGCATTCATCTGTGTGGTTAAAGTAGGAGAACATTCAATTACAACTGATGGTGGTTCCCAAAGGACATGAAATCTGAGTTAAGTTTGGGAGAGGAAGAGTGGTTTGATAGATGTGGTATGATGGGGTTGTTGACAGGAAGGAGGCATAACTGGAGAAAAGTGTGACTAGAGTATGATTAGCAAGAGAGGCCAAATGAAGACATACTTTAACTGGATCAGAGGGATAAGCACAAAGAATGGATGCAGTGAGGCTCAAGACAGCACAGGGAAGAATTAGAACCTAGTCTGTCATAGAAGGTGGACCATGAACTGAGTGAGAGGTTTTTTTTTTTTTGTGGTACGCGGGCTTCTCACTGTTGTGGCCTCTCCCGTTGCGGAGCACAGGCTCTGGACACATAGGCTCAGCGGCCATGGCTCATGGACCTAGCCGCTCCATGGCATGTGGGATCTTCCCGGACCGGGGCACGAACCCGTGTCCCCTGCATCGGCAGGCGGACTCTCAACCACTGCGCCACCAGGGAAGCCCGAGAGGGTTTTTTTTAAAACAAGGATTTTGAGAGTGTTCAAATTATCCTAGTTCCTAACAGTAGATCTGCAAGGCCCATATCAGGATAGTGTCAGTGATCCTAGCAATCATTTGGCAATTCTCAAAATTATTTGTAAAGCAGATAGTTTGGAGTGTTCAAGGAGCAAGTGTCAGGATACTTGAGCCTGGCCTAGGAACCCTTCCTTCATATTCAGGTAACTGGAAAATAACCTGTTACTCTTTCTGTTGAGGACAGAATTCTCAGCTCTTAAGATACCACTCCTTACAGACATGCAATCTAAAATGGAATGATACTGGACTGACTGGAAATGTGTAGAGGTTCAGTCTGAGGGTAACAGAGGAGCAGCTGGAGTTAGAGCAAGATTGGCCTACTGAGGGCTTCATGTGGTACAAGTAAGGATTTTCAAAGAGTTGTTAATAGGCAAAACATTTGTGGAAACAATCATGAAAAATTCTATACACAAACTAAAAGACATTAATGTAGACATCAGTCATCCCTAAGTTAAAAAAAAAAAAAGATTTGACTTTTGCATATGACCCCAAAGGTCTACTAGGTATTCAGAAACTAAATTAGGGATGAGATTGGAAGGATAGAAGAGGAGATACAAAGTAAAATCATTTAAGTATTTGTTGTCCAAAATAACCTTTCAGAATTCTTGGAACATCAAGATGCTTTTAGCACCACTCAGGTTGAGTTCTCCTTTAGTATAGAAAACTGTGAGCCACTTTTTGAGGGAAGGGAGGAAGAAATTTGAGATAATTCTTGTAAGTTCGATCCCTTTTTATGTCCTCCTCTAGTCTATGCCTAAATTGGGTTTGTAAGTGAGCATGCTTGCATATTGAGTATGTTCATGGTGAAAGAAGCAGTTAATGAAATTCTGTGACTTCCTTTTCCTGACGACATCTTTCCTTTCCCAGATGGCCAAAAAGGCTTTGAAATCTGAGTCTTCCACCTCAACCACAGTGAAGGAAGATAAACAGCCAGCACCAGAGCCTGTTGAAAAGCCACTCAGAGAACCTGCCAGGTGAGAGAGATGCCCTTTTGTGATGTTGGCTGAAACACTGGGGTGATGTGTGGGAAGCATAGTCGTTATCTTCGAGCAGGATCAGTGGTTTGACCTCTTAACATGTTACTGGGTTACTCGTGGAAGGCACTGTGGGATTTACAGAGCACATCCTGGGAAGATGTGAATATTGAAAACGGGACGTCAGATCCTTGGCAGAAGTTCCTGACTGGCTATTCCTCAAAGGTTCTTTCCTTCTGTTTCTCTCTCCTTGCCTCACCTGTATCTACTCAGTATTTCCCTGTTGATACCTCATCTCTTAATGCAGTGCTCACACTTGTGAATCAGATTCCCAGGACCAGTTAACAAAGCAGAGGTCACACGTTTAGATGTCTTTGGGGGCCCAGTAGGAGATGTAAAGGAGCAAAGTGGGTCTAGGATAATACAGTTGAGAGCACGGGACTGGGACACAGAGAGGGCATGCTTTCCAGCTTCATGTGATTGTTGCTACGTGAGCTGTCCAAAGATGTCCAAACTTCAGTTCAAATTTTTATGTGAGACGTCCAAAAATTTTTTTTTGAGATTTCCCAATTTTTGAATGTTGGCGGTTAGTCCAATTAAAAAAAAAAAAAAAACTTGAATAGCTTAGACAAGACACATCTGCCAGCTGGGTTTGGCCTGCAGGCTGCCAGTTTGCCCTCTCCTAACAGTTTTTACTTAAAACATCCAAATGATAGATGAACTTTATTTTGAAAAGGCAGTTTCTCCAAGACTGTGTGGCACTCTTCTCACTCTGAGAATTCTCAAGATCCCATTTATAAGTGTAGTGTAGGAGAAAGAGGGCAGAATGGAGGCCAGTCTTTTACTTCTCTCACATGAGGGTTGGACTGGGACAGCTGGAAGAAGAGTTTAGACTTCAAGGTGGGATTGCTGGCTTATCAGCTGGTTGTCCAGATGGACTGTAGTTGTTAGGCACTACACAGAGTTCTTGCATTGTGGAAAGCACCACTTTAGTCCATGCAGACTAATGGGTTAGACAGCACACAGGCTGAAGAGGTCTCTGGAGGGAGTATCATTGGCCCTAGTTCCTTTAGGGTTCTCTTACTTGAAGTTTAAGCTCCATAGTTCAACTTACATATCATATTTGAAGCCTCTGTTTAACACTTACAAATGGAAGCTTTTATAAATAAAGCTTGTATCACGCACCCTCTCTGTTTTTGTTTTTTTTAATGAAGAGTTCTCAACGTGAGGAGTTTCTAATTTGAAGCTTCCCACTTTGAAAAAGTTGTGGCTGCTTGGACAAGCATCCACAATGGTGAAACTGATCTCTGTTATGTTTGCATTATTTGTAGGCAGCTACAGAACACTCCAACCACCATTGGAATTACGGCTCTGAAAGCAGCTTTCAAGACTCTGTCCAGTGCACAAGATTCTGAGGCAGTCTTCTCAAAACTGGACCAGAAAGATATGGTATTTCCTAATAAAGTGTGCCCACCATCACCAGCCCTCAAAAACAAGAGACCGAGAAAAGATGAAAACGAAAGTTCAGCCCCTGCTGAGGGTGAGGGTGGCTCTGAACTGCAGCCCAAGAACAAGCGCATGACAATAAGCCGATTGGTTTTGGAGGAGGACAGCCAGAGCACTGAGCCCAGCGCAGGCCTCGACTCCTCCCAGGAAGTCATTCCTGCTTCACCATCCAAGCCCACCATCCTCAACCAACCCCTCCCTGGGGAGAAGAATCCCAAGTATGAAGACCTTCTTTGTAGAAGTTTGGGGGCTGGTTGGTGGTCCTGGTTATGCCTGGTATTGCTTCCGGGAATGAAGTAACTTTCAGCTAAGTTATTCACCACCAAGGCTTGCTCAGACTGCTAGAATGTGACTCAGGGTGGGGAGTGACGTCATAGCCATCCTGCCAGTTCTGATGCCCCGCATGTGGGCTTCCAGGCATTGCACTAGGCAGGAGTGAGGGTGAAAGGGTGTCAGAGCCTCCTACTCACCGCTGCTTCCATTTTTAGCAAACTTCTGAGTGCCTTGACTACTAAATATTAGTCTTGTTTGTTAAAGGAAGTTTGTTTGAATTGGGCCACGTTATACTTTGATCCTTAAAAGAGATTGATGAATATTTATAGTTTTGCACGTTCTATGAGCATTTTGAGACTTGGCAAATTCAGTAATTACTAATCTCTCACATTCTGCTAGGTTCTGTGGGGCAGTGGTTAGAATGCTTTCATTTTGCTCCCCATCATGACCCCCAACCTGGCTTTCAGTTTTGCTACCATTTGTGCCCTCTTGTGGATCTTTCCTCTAGGCAAACTGGTCTGCTTGCTCTCCCTGGAACCCTGTTTCTACTACCGTACTCTTCTTGCTGCCTCTCATTCCCCACATTCGGACTATCATTCCTCCACCATTGCTTATCAAAATCCCATCTGTCTTTCAAAGAGAAGAGAAGCTGATGTTGACTAAATACTTTCTGCGGGCCAAGCACTTTCACATATTATCTTACTGAATATCTACACTCACTCTGTGAGTGATTTACTAGCCCCACTTTATAGGTGAGGAAGGTTCAGAAAAGTTACTAACTTAACCTGAAGTCACACAGATAAAAAATGGCAAAATTGGGCTTTGAGATTTTTAATCCCAGTCAGTCTTGACACAAAAGCCCGTGGCCTGTATACCACGTACACCAAGCTGCCTCTTAAAACTCTGCCTCCTCCATAAATTTCCCCTGGTCACCCTGCTGTCAGTGATCACCTCACTGATCTCCCACGGTTACTGCCATCTCTACTACTGCTCTCTGTTACAGCTGTTGGGGGACCTGTGTCCTGGCATGCTTGTGCTGGGTGCCCTGTAGGGCTGTGGCATCTGATAAATGATTTATACTCGGGCACAAATCTGCACTATATGCACCACTTCCTGCATCTGGAAGTGAGTGAGTCATTGGCTGGGCAGGCAGATGCAGTCAGCACACTATTGCTCTCATTTGATACCTGATCTCCTCTACCCCTCACAGCAATTCTATGAAGTATAAGTATTGCTCCCATGAACAGACAAGGAAACTGGAGAGAGTGCATGATTACAGTGGTTTTATAAATGGGAGACTCTGTGAAGGTTTCAGATATACCTCTCTCATGTGTCAAGGGTATGAAGTATGATGGGTACTCTCAAGCAGAGGTGGGCAAATTATGGCCCCTTGGCTAAATCCACCTGCTGCCTGTTTTTGTAAATAAAGTTTATTGGAACACAGCCACACCCATGAATTTTGTATTATCTGTGGCTGCTTTTGATGCTACCTTGAGTTGAGTAGTTGCAACAAAGACAGTAAGGCCTGCAAAGCTGAAGGTACTACTGGCCCTTTACAAAAAAAAGGGATCCTATGACCCCGGCTCTAAACGAAGCATATGTGAGGTGCCTTGGGAGCTGCAGGGAAGAAGAGCTGGGCCTGGGCAGCAGAGTTGTGTGTGGGTGGAGCAACCTTGCTGAGGAGCAAGTGTTGAGCTGGCCTTGAAGAATGAGTAGGAGGTCATCCAGTAATATTGGGAGGTCGGTTCTAGGAAACAGGAGCCTCTTGAATTACAGCATGAGAAAGCCTGGTATGAGCCGGAAAATGTCATGTAGTCTGTATGGCAGGAGAATATAGGGCACAGAGAGGATGAAGGGAGAAAAGTCTGGATGGGTAGATGGGCCAGATTTTGAGTTCCTATTATATTCTATCAGGCAGAGGTTCTCAAGAGGGGCTTCATATCACAATTACCTGTGCAGTGTTTAAAAAAATATATATTCCCAGGCTCCTGTCTACTGAATTAGAAGGGACAGGGTAGTGTTCTCTAATCTGCTTTGCTAACTGTGCCCCAGATAAGTCTAATACACCTAATCAGAAAGCCTCTGAGCAGACACCACTGAGGGCTTTTGAACAGACACTGAGGGAAAGGAGAAGAGGAGGGTGGCTGGAGACTGCTGCCCGGTGAGCAGTCAGGACCCAGGGGAAGCTGGGCCAGTGGAATCTGAGGAGGGGAAGGCAGGATTAGGGTCTATCACCTAGACGGCAGGGCCACGACTACTATATTTTTATATCCCCCACAGCACAGAACTAGTGCTTACTAGATAGTTTACTAACCAAACAAAGTAACAGTTCTTGGTTCTTGCAATTTAAGGGGCCACATGCAAAACTTCTATAAAAGGCTAGCAAAGGGTAAACATTTTAGGCTTTGTGTCTCTGTTGCATATTCTTCTGTTTTGGTTTTTTTTTTTTTTACACACCCTTTGGAAAATGTAAAAACCATTCTTAGTTCAAGGGCTATACAAAACCAGCAGCCACAGGCTGTAGTTTGCCAACCCCTCTAGACCATTAAGTTTTAACTTCGCCAGTCAGGAGCGCAATGAGCCAGGAAGTGACCCGGCTTGCCCTCACGGCCACCTAACAGTTAAGATGAGGACCAAGGTCTCAGCCCCTTCCACAACATGAGAAGTTAAGAAATACCAAAATGTTTATACATGTAATAGCAAATGCTGAGTTCAGAGGAGGAGCAGAAAGTTACCAAGTGATCTGCAAAGACTGTCTGCAGGAAGGGTGAATAGCCACTTAGGTGAAAATGATGGACCCTGAGGTTAAAATCAGTTTTTATCCCAGGACTTGGATAAATAGATGGAAAACTGAAACTGTAATGCTGTCTGACCTTTATTTATGAATAGTAATTGACACAGCTAATATCCTGAGAAGAAAAAAACTCGTGTAATTTTTTTTTGTCTCAAGCAAATCAGTTATTCTTAGAAATAACCCTTTGGGGGATATGATCCAATTTAAAAATAAAGAAAAGTAAAGAGTCCACCATTTGTCCCAGCCACTTAGGTAATTGCATAGAAAACTCATGGAACTCAAGGAATTTTTTTCATGTTTATGCACTTATTAAGCAAACTGCTTTCATTTGCAAAATACCCAGACAGCCTTAAAAATAAATTTTTTTTATAGCGGGGAAGGAAACAACAGTTTGTTTCTACTCTCTTGGTCAGGTTTTTCGGTGACTTTGATCTATATAAATTCTTCAAAACTTAGTTCAGATACTTTCCATGTTTGTTTTGTAAAGGATGTTATAATTCTGAGGTCAGATTTGTGCTATGTTCTGTAAGAGTGACTATAATTTTCATTTATTTAATAACTTGGGTTTTGGATTATTTTTCAGGTTTGGGACTGTTTTTGGTTGCACCCAAGTACTCAAAATTTCATGTTCACAGGAATGATTCTTGTTTGCTTACTATTCTAATCTTTGATGGTATAAGTCCTTTACAGTTCTTTGATAATCTCATTATTAGTTTAGCTAGTATCTCTCCAGCTTCTATGAGGGTGTGTGTTACTGTGCCCTGTGTTTGGAGTAGACAAATGAGGATATGGTCCCTGCCGTCAAGGTGCTTATGGTTAAGGGTATGTCGTGATACGGTTGTGTAATAAAGTGGAAGCACTATCATAAGGGCAGAGGAGCGGGGGCTTTTTGTATGTGTTGGGCAGTCTTCATTGAGAACGATGGCCTTGAAAGATGGGCAGGACTTCACTTGGCAGGGAAGGGAATCCCAAGGAGAGAGAACAGCAAATAGAGAGGCAGGAAAGCACAGAACTTACAGGAGGAAGGAGGAGCAGAGGGCTGTGTGGGTGTTGGTGGGGACAGGAGGAACTGCTGAGAAACTGACAGGCCAGACTGCATGATCTTGATTCCCCCATATGGGCATTTAGGCTTCATTGTTTAGGCAGTGAGGAGCCATCACTGAATAGGGGAGGGATGTGGTAATTTTAGTATGATTGTTCAGGTGGCTTTGGAAGGGGAAGGGGCTAGTGGGGAGAGACTCCAGTTAAGAGGCTAGTGTAATACTGGTGAAAGGTATTGGACCATGGGCTTGGACTAGGGGAATGGGGAGGGAAAGGAGAACAGTCCAGAGATAGGAATAGAGCATGTCTGTGATGGAGGGGAAGGAATTTGCAGCTCTAGGTTAGAAGAATGCTGAAATCTGTAATAGAGTCCAAACCAAACCAACCAACCAACCAACCAAACAACAGGAAAATGAACAGATCATTGAGGGGGATGGTGATGTATCCAGTGCTGAGTTTGAGAGATGGTCCTGAAACCTGGGGGATGTTGACATGGAGAGGCCTGGCCAGGTCAAGATTTGGGAGTTGTGTGTAGGTGAATCTCGAATGTGGTCACAGCAGAACAGGGAGGAATACAGGGCCACGAGTAGAGCTAAGGACAGAGTATGGGATGACCTGGGATGACTTTGTTTTACACCTTGTCCTCTCGCTGATGTTCCCTCAGAGTACCCAAAGGCAAGTGGAACAACTCTAATGGGGTTGAAGAAAAAGAGACTTGGGTAGAAGAGGACGAACTGTTTCAAGTTCAGGGTAAGCCAGAAGATTCTCATTGGTCTCTCCTTGACACTTGCTGAAGTGTAGGTGCATGTTACTGTCACATCAATGTTCCAGAAATTGCTTGTCTCCAAACTAGAAAAAGTTTAAAAGTTCCTCATTGTGATTCATGAGGAATCAGTTTTATGTCTTTTCCCATTAAACAATGGAGACTATCAAAGCAACGCTTTATATTTAAAGAAAACTCCTGGTTTGGTTTAATAAATCCTATATTTAATTGTAGTTGATGTTCTTCCTAAAGTTTTTTAATTAGAAAAGGTAGAAGTGGTCATTCCTTACATGTCTTATTTAAGTAAATAATCTCTTACCCGTTTCTATATATGTGTTTTTTTCTAAGATGAGAAACTTTACTTTTCCTTAATTAATATTGAACTTCATAGTATTTGCATTAGGATCTCTCCCACCACGTATTTTGCTTTCTGATGGAAATATATACATGCTAAACCTTAGTTTTGGAGATTCTGAAGACTTCTGTAACACAGCAGCAACAGTAATCCTTTGCCAACCTCAAAGGTTTTGCCCTTAAAAATGACCTTTCATTGGCAAAAGCATAGTTGGGAAAATCAAGATTACATAGAAAATGGGAGAAGTAACAATAAAAGTGGCATTAAATATTTTAAGAACAGGATATAAAAGTTCTAGAAAACATCCACTTCTGATGCAGTCCAGATTTGTCAGTTTCAGAAATCGGCTTCTACTATATCATGAAATACTTCATAATTTAAAAATAAATAATGTGCTCCTGTAAGTATCCCTTTTCCTGAGTCACCTTTCTTCACTCTTCAGGAAGCCTTACTGGGACAGTGGCGTCTGCTGAGGCAGACACTGTAGCAAGTTTCACATTTATGCAACTTTGCCTTTTCTTGCAGCTTTTTAACTGGCTCTTGTTGGCTTGAGATGGCATGTCCATTATACTTGTATACCCTCCTGTAGCCCCCTGGTCCTTTAAAATATTATCTTGGTCCCTGTTTTTGAGGCCTGATCTATTTCCATAGGATAAGAGGGTAGAGTTTGACCAGATCTCACATGGTCTGTTGGAGTGGGAAGCAATAATCATTACCCCATTCTTTATGTTTGAAGAATTGAGCCAAATGTTTTAAAAAATGTATTTATTTATTTAGTTTTGGCTATGTTGGGTCTTTGTTGCTGTGTGCGTGTTTTCTCTAGTTGTGGCGAGCGGGGGCTACTCTTCGTTGCAGCGCATGGGCTTCTCATTGTGGTGGCTTCTCGTTGCGGAGCACAGGGTCTAGGCACACGGGCTTCAGTAGTTGTGGCTCACGGGCTCAGTATTTGTGGCTCATGGTCTCTAGAGCGCAGGCTCAATAGTTGTGGCGCACAGGCTTAGCTGCTCTGCAGCATGTGGGATCTTCCCGGACCAGGGCTCGAACCCATGTCCCCTGCATTGGCAGGTGGATTCTCAACCACTGCGCCACCAGGGAAGCCCCCAAATTTTACTTATATCTAACAATCAAGGATTTGGAAATTCAAAAACAGTAAAACTGTGTTATTTCAAAGCAGTAATTAACAAGGGGTTATAAAGCAGAAATTATATATGTACATACACACACTCAAATATGTGTATATATATACACAAATATATATATTATACATGCATATATATATATATATGCATGTGTATATATATATATATTAGGATTTTAAATACCACAGTTCCTCAGTAAGTTGAGAAAATGATAGTGCTTTTACTAAAGAGCCTGAAATCCATCATTAACCAACATTTATTGAATGCCTGATTGTAAAGTATTTGCTTTGTACAGATTCTCATGGACTGAAATGATTGGTATCTTGCAAGCAGAGGACAAAACCAAATTATCCTTTAGTGATGTCCTTTCTTTTCTCAAAGTTTGTAAAATTTGAATCAAGTTTTCCCTTTGGAGACGTTCTATGTCTTTTTCTTATGGTTTGTGCCGAGGAGGTAAGCTCTGAAATGAGTCTACTTTTAATGTTTTCCAGCAGCACCAGATGAAGAGAGTACAACCAATATAACAAGAAAGCAGGTAATTTTAAATTCTCTTTTCTGATCTTTTCTGGTTGTGTAGGTAGAAGAGAGATAAAATAAGTACCCACATCTCACAGGCATAGACTACCCATGCACCTGGTAAAAAATTTTATTTGTCATTTTCAGATAATCCAAACTAAGTTAAAAACTCTCTGGAAGAAAAATCTAGGTGGTCAGAAAGCTGACGCATTTCCTAACCATGAACAACACACGTTTGAAATTTTGAATCCAGAAATGGTTATCAGTTGAGGATGAAATGGCAGGACACTGAAAATTAGGAAATGTCCAAATCCATGGTGTTAACTTATATTCTATATCATGTTTTAAAAGTATAAATCCTTCCTTTGGGTTCAGATTATTCTCCTAGGATTGAGTTTACCTCTTTACTATATGAAAATATAAATAAGTGGAAACACAGGTTGTGATAAATCCTTTGTTTTTTTTTGCAGAAGTGGACTGTAGAGGAAAGCGAGTGGGTCAAGGCTGGAGTGCAGAAGTACGGGGAAGGAAACTGGGCCGCCATTTCTAAAAACTACCCATTTGTTAACCGAACAGCTGTGATGATTAAGGATCGCTGGCGGACCATGAAAAGACTTGGCATGAACTGAAACAGGCCTTCATTTCCACAGAATTCACAGGAGCATGGTTCCTAATAATAGCCCCTGGTAGTCTGCTGTTTCTTTCAGAAGCTGGGCTGGGATGAGAATTTTGGGCATCTTCCTCCCATGTGGGGGAGGTTCCAGTTCCACTTCATCACAGTTGGAGATCATGGAGCTGAGAAACAAAGCCAAGTCCACCCCATGTCCTTGACAGAGATGACAGGCACATAGCTTGTACAGTGCCAGAATACCATTAGTATTTCCCTTCTTTAGTGGTTTGCTTGAATTTAAATCCCTGGTAATCAGTAGAACCTTCTCCTAGGAAATGGTGGAGTCTGTTAGGAGTCACTTTTGACTCCATGACCTGTTAAAACCAGCAACATGAGCATTACTTGGAGCGAACTTGTTCCAGGTAAAGCTTTGGCCTTCTGATGCACATGCAAAGGAACTTCATCTGTCATGAGCCCAGGTTGATGAGAAACCAGTCCTGGTGGAATCAGAGTCCCTTTAAAAATTGTTTAGCCAGTTGTGACATCAACTCCTAGACGTGACTGCCTTGGCATTTGCTCTATTTGCTGGGCTATGTAGGCAGGTTTAACCTCCACTTCTCACGTGGTTGAACCAGTGTGTTTTTTGGTAAAATGGTGATTGTAGATAAGCTTAGCCCCTCTCCCCATCCTCTCTTCCCAATTCCCTTCTTTATGCTGGACTTTTAAAGCTTAAAAAAATCCTGATTGAGTATAAATGCCTAATTCCATTCTTTGTGAAATGGTTGCTTCCGCCTGATTCCCTAATTGTGCTGTGTTAGTGTCTTGCACTGGAATTCAACATTCCCTTCTCCTTTTGTACTGTGTTGTGCTTGCTGTCTCTCAGACATCCTTAAAGACTGTCTTTTTAGGAAAAAAGAATTTCAGTAAAGTGTTTTCTGTAATTTTTTTAAAATGAGAATTATTGTCCATAACTTGTAGCATTCTTCATTAAAGTCTTGCTTCTCTCAAATTTAAGTAGCTGTTTATTGCAGCTGAAAAGATGGAGGTAGCAAAATGTTGAACAAGCTTTGCTAAACCATATTGTCCATGTTAAGAAGCTGATGTCAAACTGTATTGGATGTTCTAATCCTTGGAAGTTGTGCCATACAGAGATGTGAAAGTTTCCTCTTAATTTGTCCATTTCTTCATATAACGTACCTCCGGGGACAAAATAATTCCTTTTTTCTCACTTTTGAGTGAGGGAAAGGCAAGATGTAAAGAAATGCTAAAGTTTAAAAATTCATCCTATAGTTGAAATTTGGAAACTTTGTACAGCTTTATTACCTATTAACTACGTGTTTGGGGGTTGGGTACTGCTGTTTTTCTAGCAATTAACCCCAAATGAAACTACAGTGAGAAGGCAAGAACTTGATCTCCACTCGATCTGGTTGTAGATACTTGTGATCTCCCTCCAAACCAAGCTTTAGGATCCAGAAGCTTTTTACCTTCAACTCTCACATTGTTAGAGGGCGCTCTCTAGGTAGAAGAATGACACTGTGATACATTTAAGGAAGCAAAATATCCTAATCGTGTTTCTCAAAATTTGAGAAATGCATAGATCCATTAACATTTTTTTTTTTTTTGGTGGTACGCGGGCCTCTCACTGTTGCGGCCTCTCCCGTTGTGGAGCACAGGCTCCGGACGCCCAGGCTCAGCGGCCATGGGTCACGGGCCCAGCCGCTCTGCGGCATGTGGGATCTTCCCGGACCGGGGCACGAACCTGCGTCCCCTGCATCGGCAGGCGGACTCTCAACCACTGCACCACCAGGGAAGCCCCCATTAACATTTTTTAATATAACTTCAATGCTATCTTTATTATGTTATAAAATGTATACAGACATAAAACTCTGCCTACAGTTTCTATAGAACTACACAACTTACTATGAACTGGTGATTGTTTTGCTGAATCTAAGTCACTGCTCACCACATGAGTAGTGCTAGGACTGTGGCAGTGGTGGGACTCTGGTGGGGATGCCTGTGCCACTATGTACTGAGAAATGATCCCAGTCTCTCCCACCTTCACCTTAGTGAGACTGCTGCAGAGCCTCTGTGCCTCCAGACTGCTGTGATGTCATCTGGCCTTTGCTGGAACTGAACACAATTATGAAATGTGTTCTTCATAACATAACACATAGCTGTGACAGTTAAAGTATTACCACTTGGAGTCACTGTGATGCCTTCTGAAGCAATACTTGGTTAGAAGGTACTCATGCTGTTTTGTTTTTTAAGATTATGGCTGAGATAAAAACATTTAGACATTGTCAGAACTCAGAGACTAACAGACACACTGTCCTGATGGGTAAGAGTCTGAGGCCCACTCAGGGCCCCAGCTGTGCCAGCTGTTCTTGGAGATGGTGAGTTAGCCACTGGAATCTCTGGATGTCCATTTCCTCATCTCTAATGTAGTAGGTAACAGTACTTCCCTTGTAGGCTGTTGTGAGAATAAAATAAGATGCACGTAACTGTCTCCGCCATGAAGTCAGCCTTTTTCCCCCTGTGGGTGCTGGAGAAGCCACAGATAAAAGAAAGATCAAGGGTTTGAACAATAGTCTTTTTATTTATTTATTTGTTTGTTTATTTATTTTTTGGGGCTGCACTGGGTCTTTGTTGCTGCATGCGGGCTTTCTCTAGTTGCGGCGAGCGGGGCTACTCTTCGTTGTGGTGAGCGGGCTTCTCATTGCTGTGGCTTCTCGTTGCAGAGCACAGGCTCTAGGCATGTGGGCTTCAGTAGTTGTGGCACGAGGGCTCAGTAGTTGTGGCTCACAGGCTCTAAAGCGCAGGCTCAGTAGTTGTGGCGCACGGGCATAGGTAGCTCCGCGGCATGTGGGATCTTCCCGGACCAGGGATCGAACCTGTGTCCCCTGCATTGGCAGGCAGATTGTTAACCACGGCGCCACCAGGGAAGTCCCTGTAATAGTCTTTAAGTGGATTTTGGATAGCTTTAGATGACTGTATCAGTCAGGTGGAAGGTAGCAGAATGAGAATTATCAGTGGAGGGGTTTGACCACTGTCTCTTGCTCATTCTTCATCCATTTAAATTTTTACACACACTTCCATGCTGTGCTTTGCTCGCCTAAACTGTAGCACTGGGCAGAAAGAGGTCTGTTGAAACAGGTGTTGCCCCTCACGTCTTATAGGAGGGACACGTATCATCTAGAAATTTGATACGAATGAGAAAAATCTCCCCAGCCACTGTGTACCGAGAAATGAGTCCGTACATTCAGGTGGTTGTAAATAAATTTGCTTAATGTTTACCCCCAAGAGGCAAGAACTGAAAAATGACAGCCCAGAGGAGGGGTGGAAATCTCTCTTCTGAAGTAATAGATTCTACCTAGCACCCGTGATGTAGGTCTGGTAAGCCACTGAGTTTTTGAGGTGAAAGCAAAATTCTTTCCTGTGAGCCAAACGTGGGGTACCATGCCAGTTCTATTCTGGAATATCTATGTGTGGCCCTGAGACTGGCCTATGTGTGACTTGCAGAGTTAATGATTATCCCAGCAGTTGTCTAAACTGCTTGGTTCCACTGGGCTGCTGCAAGCAGTTAGAGCAGTCTCCAGAGAGCAGCATGTTCCCCTTGCTCTTTGGTGCTGGACTGGTGGTTCTGAACCTAGTGAGCTCTGCAAGGAGCCAGAAGACAGAACCTCTTAGTGGCTCTGGGGACCAGCCCCTCTTCCGTGGTGCGGATCGATACGACTTTGCCATCGTGATCCCTCCAGGAGGCACAGAATGCTTTTGGCAATTTGCCCACCAGACTGGATACTTCTATTTCAGTTATGAGGTGGGTCATACTGGGGACTTGTTTTTCTTGTTTGTTCATTTCCTTTTGTAAAGGGGGTCAGGTTTTAAATGAACACAAGGTTCTAGTTTTCTTTATTATGCTGTGACTCCCCACCTGTTAATGAAACAGACCTGCAGTTAAATGGAAACTCCTGATGGATGAATAATCACTAAAACATATGGTTTGGCTTCTCAAATTGGGGGCTGTGGAAGTGTGCTCAAAGTCATGGGACAAACGGGGTGCCTCTTCCTGGAGAGGTAATCATCACACTTACTCGAGTTTAGAGATGAGAGGCGAAAGAATCCATTTTTTAAATATTAAAATAATATGGATATGGTACCAAGTTGAATGAAAAGTCACATGAACTTTGGAGACAAACCCAGAGATTTCAAAGACGCTTCAGTTTATGAGGTTGGGGGAGCAACATTTACTCTCTTGCCTTTAGGGGTAATTCCAGCAAATTGGAGAATCAGTAACTCAAGGCTTCTCTATGCAGTCAGACCTGTTGCTTTTAGGAAGGTAAATGTTTTCAAGTTGCCTGTTCACAGGCCAAGTACTTTAATCCATGCTGTGCCCAAGGATGGTCTGCTCAACAGTAAACTTAGAAGCTGTTCATTTCCTTTGTTCTTTATCTTAGAAACCTATTAACTTTCTAAATTTTGTTTACAGAGTAAAAGACTATGTTGATCTTATTCTACTCCAATGTAACTTACAATTTATTTTAAATTAACCTATCAGAGATTTTTCTTATCTCTGAATTTATAATAGAATAGTAGCTACTAGTCAGGTCACTGTAGCCTGGGCTTATCAAGACGCAGCTTGGAGGCAAGTACCTATTGAATGCCTTATTTATTTGCTGTCAAGCATCAAATAAGCCCAAATCTGGTATACCACTGGGGAGGTCAAAACCAAGTGAGTTCTGCCAAGAACTCTACAGCCAGATTCATATACACCAACATGTCAGCTGCATGGTCTGAGACGTGTTTTCTTACCAGGGGTGCTATTGGCATTTGGGTCATTTCTTTGTCCTGCTTACTATTTCTAACACGGCAGGCTATTCAGCATTGCTGTCCCCGCCCCCCTTCCCCTACTCGCAACACCAGGGCAACGTCTCAGCCCAAATTCAAAGTGGGGGTTGGGCAGTACCATCCCTGATTGAGAACCACTGTGCTGATGGTCACTGGATGTCAATCTTACCATTCAGCTAGCTTCCTGATGATGCAGCAGGAGCTTTTCTCCCTCTTTCATGTGTCTCGGCAGGTTCAGCGGACACTGGGAATGTCACATGACCGGCATGTTGCTGCCACTGCACATACCCCACAGGGTTTCCTTATAGACACCACTAAGAATGTTCGGGGCCAGATTAACTTCTCCACCCAAGAGACAGGTCTGTTTTCGTCATCACGGCTATTATAATAATCATACGTTTCTTTGAAATTGGGAAAATAATGAGGAAATATTGAACTTAATTAAGTACCTGAGATGTAAAAGCTCTGGCTTTTTCACATATGGATGGTGAAATAGTAAGAAAAAGATTTAGCCTTCAACACCAAAAACCAGATTTCCTGGAGACTGCCAATGGCCAAGGACATTAATCAGCGGTCCACTGGCAGTTTGGAAGCAGTCTGCAGGTGACTAATTATTATAACTCCAGGGTCCAGAAGCTCGATTTTATCTTATCATCTCCAACGAACCAGATTATTGGAAAGTGATCAAAACAGGCAGACCCACTTATGATACAGAATTCCAATTAATAAATTTATTATGGGACAGTATTTCTTTTCAGTCATCAAAACACTTGAGCCGGTTACCAAAAAGCAGAACACAAGGAAATGCATGGCCATGAAAAATATCCGCATTCTACAACAAAGCACTTCTCCAGTCACCAGAAAATTCCTACAGCCAGATCGAGCCTGTCCTCACCCTGGACGGCACCAGTCAGTTTGAACTGTCCTCTCTACCAGCCAGGTGCACAAAAAAAGACTATTTCTCAACAGGGACGTAAGAGAATCACTGAGTGGCACAGGATATTCAGCATTATTATGCAGCATCTTTGGCCCCTACGTAGTGCCTTCCAGTCATTTCGACAATCAAATACACTGCCACACCTTTCCAACCCTGCTCCTCCTCACTCCTCCCCCATTACCACACGCGGGGAGGTGACCCCAGTTGAGAACAAGCACCAGTACATACCCCAATCATCAGCCCCCATACAGACCACCTTGCAGGAAGTTACTCCAGTAGGATAGCTTCTTTCATTCACAAAGCATACATTTTTTCCCTACTTTCAAATTCAAATGATATCCCAACTCTCATGGTATGCAAGAAGCAAACCCTATGCTCTTAATATGCTCTTGATCAGAAATTCCTTAAGAGATGTGGGAATTATACGTTGAAAAAGAGGAAGAAAACATTTTCTATCCAACATAGAGCTAAAGCTACTAATATTTGGCAAAACAATATTATAAATAATTAGTAAAATAAGTTTCAAGTAAGATCAGTATCTTCCACATCAAAAACTGGATTTTGTACTTCCTAAGTAAAAAGAAGGTGCTATAGTAGCACACTTAACACTGGAGAAGAGTTATCTCCAGGGAAATCTAGAGGGTGGGAGGGTGGGAGACCAAGATTTGGTAATGATCTAGGGATTCCTACAGGTTTTTATCAGCTTTGTCTAAAAAATCAGCAAAATCACTTTGGTTCTGTGCAAGTATACCTCAATTTTGGAGTCTTCTATGAGGGGCCTGAGATGGACCACAAAGAGAAGAATGAAAGAAAACAACTGAATGATACTTTGGATGCAATTGAGGTAACTGTTTTGTGGGAGAGAAACATCCATGGAAACTGACTTTAAATTTGGAGGAAAGATTAGAATTATGGGAGTAATATCATCAGAGTGAGGGCTCATTTGGGTAGAAAACAAACAGGCAAAGGGATTTGAAGCCTTTAATTAATTTTGTGACTTGGAGCTCTTGAAATTCCTCACTTGTTTTATACCACGAATTGGCAAACAACGGTTCACAGGCCAAATCTGGCCCACTGCCTGTTTGTTTTTTAACTTAGATACAATTCACCACTTTAAGTGTACAGTTTAGTGGTTTACAAGGTCCTGCAACCATTACCAGCATCTAATTCCAGAATAGTTTCATCACCCCAAAAAGAAACTGCAGACCTATTATTCACTCTGTGTTCCCCATGCCCCTCAGCCCTGGGTAATCCCTCACTAATCTACTTTGTTTATATAGATTTGCCTGCTCTGTACACTTCATATAAGTGGAATCATACAATGTGGCCTTTTGTCTTTGGCTTCTTTTATTTAGCATGTTTTTAAGGTTCATCCACATTGTACCATGTATTAATACTTCATTCCTTTTTCTGGATGAATAGTATTCTATTGTATATTTAAAACACATTTTGTTTATCTACTTATCAGCTGGTAGACATCTGGGTTATTTCCACTTTCTGGCTATCATGAACAATGCTGCTGTGAGCATTTGCCTAGAAATTTTTGTGTGAACATGCTTTCATCTCTGTACACATATAAGCGGTATACGCTGCTGGCACATATGGTAACTTTTTACCTTCACTGAGGAACTGCTATATTCCACAGTGGCTAAACCATTTTACACTCCCACCAGCAGTGTATGAGTGTTGCAATTTCTCCATATCCCTGCCAACATGTTATAGTCTTTTTTGCTATAGCAATCCTAGTGGGTATAAGTGGTATCTTGTGATTTTTGAGTTGTGTCTCCCTGACACTGAGCATCTTTGCATGCTTTTTTGGAGAAATGTCTATTCAAATCCTTTGCCCATTTTAAAATCTGGTTATTTGTCTTTTTATGATTGAGTTCTAAGAGTTCTTTATATATTCTGGATACTAGTCTCTTAACAGATATATGATTTGCAAATATTTTCTCTCATTCTCTGGGATCTCTCTTGACTTTCTTGATAGTCTGCTTGATGCACAAAAGCTCACTGCCTGTTTTTGTAAGTGAAGTTTGACTAGAACACAGCCATGCTCATTTGACAATTACAGTTGGCCCTCTGTATCTGCAGATGCAGAACCTGCAGATGCGGAGGGCTGACTATGGGATTTCAGCATCCTCTGCAGGTCCTGGAACCCATCTCCCCACTGATAATGAGGGACAGCTAACTGGACATATTGTCTATGGCTGCTTTTGTGCTACAGTGGCAGAGCTTAGTAGTTGCAAGAGACTGTATGGCCTGCAAAGCCTAGAATATTTACTGTCTGGCCCTTCCATAAAAATTTGCAGGCCCTTATCTTTTACCATATACAAAGAACAGAAGACATCACCCAGAACAGCAATGATGTGCTGAGTACATGTCTAAATCTAGAGATAATCTGGAGGAACTTTCTAGTTTTAGCACTGAAGTTTTTCATTATAAAAATTATTTTTTTGTAACTGAAGTCCAAGCCATTTTTTCATAGACAACAAAACTAGCATTTATCAACAACTCCAATAGCCAATTTATTACATACTATAAAATCGTAAGTTACTCAACTTCCAGATAAACTAGGTTAGTGCTGGTGGGTACCCTGGGGAGGCTAGATGAGGTTACGGAGGAACCCTTTCTGTGTTTCATTTTCTGTCCTGCAGAAGAGTACACGAAAGCTGCAGAACAATATCTTTCACATGTGGCGATACTACAACTTTGCTCGCATGAGAAAAATGGCTGACTTTTTCCTACTCCAGTCAAACTATAACTATGTGAATTGGTGGTCGACAGCCCAGAGCCTTGTTATTATTCTTTCTGGGATCCTGCAGCTGTATTTCTTGAAGCGTCTCTTCAACATCCCAACGACCACAGACACAAAGAAGCCAAGATGCTAAGCTCGAACAACTACAGTGCCCTGGCTCTTTTCTTCTGGGGCACAAGCTCTCTCAAATCTTTGTAAAGTTATTGGGAAAAAATCAATTTTTCTTGTTAGAAAGTTGTAGCCTATTGCTCTCATCTACACAGGCAAAATAGCAATAAATAAAAGTGTGTAAAGTTTTGACGTTGACTATTTCTAAAGTACACACTAAATGCTACCATCAAAATACTGTCCATCGTACTGCAGCCCCTTAACCTTCACTATGTTTATTTAGAAATTAACAGAGAACCTTGGAAGGGAGAAAAGTTGAAAAATATGGGACAAAAACATATAAAACTGGGTTTTATATGTTGCATACAAAAACAGGAGTTGGTAGAGTGCTTTTTTGTAATTGAAAAATGATTTATTTTTAGAGATGTCACCTTTGGAATTTAAATTAAGCAGTATATGCACTAAAGAAATTGCTTTACAATACAGGTACTTAAAAATTTTTTGTCTGTGACATGTTTTTCACTAAAAAATATTTTAGTAATTCTAAAAATAATTTTGGAAGGCATGGGAGAAGGATGGAGGAGCTAAATTATTATTTCAGGGTTTCTGAGTAGTGCTTTTTGTCCAGTCCAGTCATGTAATTAAAGATTTGTAAGAATATATGTATAAATGAATCACTTTGCTGTACACCTGAAACTAACTCAATATTGTACGTCAACTATACTACAATAAAAAAAATTTTTTAATTAAAAAAAAACCCAAAAGATTTATAAGAGAAATTGTTTTAGAAATCAAGGTGATAAAAATAACATTCAGCCTGGGATCATACCATTCAAGAAAAAGAGTGAGAAAACCGCTTGTAAAAGCCAAGATAATATAATCAAATTATGTTCATAAGATCCTACTCTTAGTAACAGAAATACTCAGTATAAACGTTACAGAAATAACTCTTACCATTTATTCAACACTCTCATTTGCCAGGCACTGTGCTAGATGCTTTACGATCACGATTTCCACTTCTAAAAACTATTCTTAGGAAGACGGCTAGGCTGCTTTTTGAAACAGAAGGAAATGAAGCTTATTAAAGTTTAATGACTCATCTAAGGCCATACAGCTGGTAGATGTGAGAACTGGTGTTTGAATCCAAGTTTTTTTCCACACTACACAGCACCTACCGTAAAGAAAATCGGCAGAATAAACTGCTCTTACTGTTTTATCCAAATTTCATTTGTAAAATTCCACACACGACCTACTATTCTGATGGCAATATCTATCTTTCATAGTATTAATAAATAAGAAAATTCATTACGTTCTTATCATGTGTTTGGAAAAGTGTTATCACAGATAACAATACGCTATTCTTGTCCTCAGTTCCAACAATTTAGAACCTGTTACTCAAAACAAGAAGCCCTCTGATTCAAATATAAAACACAGCATTCTAGTTAGTCATAATCACAAAGATCCAAAACCCCGTTTTTGAGCCATTTCTGCATAATAAGAATCCAGCCTGCATTTGTCCATAATAGAATATTAAACTAAGAAGTCCCTGAAGAGGTCACAGTGTTGACAAAATTCAACATGATGGTGGAGCCTACACAGACACAGGAAACAAAGCTAGGCCCTTCCACACAGCCACAAGTCCTCGCGATGATTTCGTTTTAAGTCAATGTCTCTTCATGCCGCACATATTCCCCAATGTCTGCTTGATGAAATACCACAATCGCCATGGGGTCTACTTTCCTGCAGTCTTGTGTAGACTTTGCTGCCACCCCAAAACCCTGGGATTCAAAAGAAGAGACACTGATTCACTCAAGTCATTCAATAAGTACGTATTGAGGTCTGGAAACAACAAAGACGAAAAGATACAGTTCTTTGAAGAATTCAAAAGGTGCTGAGAATTTAGTCTCTCAAGCGCAGACTGAAAATACATCCATCTTGAATAAAAAGATAACTTGATTTTTTAACAGCAACCATCTCTACTCACCAAAGGGATGTCTGCCATGGAGTACACCACAACTCCCTGGTACTGAGAAGTATTTTCAGTGATTCGACCAAGTCCAGATTTCAGCACATGGTTCCCATACAGGAAGGATTGCTCTGCTCCAGGTTTTATCCACACTTTATACTGTAAAAAAGAGAATTAAATCCAAGAGACATAAAAATGCTAAATAGTTAGACCCCTGCAGATAGGCTAACTGCTAGATCTATGGTTAATTTCTTTCTTTTTATCCCTTATGAACTAAGTTTTTTTGGTTCTTTTATTTATTTCCTTTTCAGTTGAAGTATAGTAATCTATAATACCATGTTAGTTAAAGGCGCAAAACAGTGATCTGATATTTCTATACATTACAAAAGGATCACAATAATACAAAGTTATAGTATCTGTGTCATCTGTCTCCATACAAGCTTATTAAGATATTACTGACCATATGCCCCGTGCTATATATGTCACCTGTGAGGTTCGTCTGTCTTGTAACATGAATTTTAAAGAAAAGAGAGAAAGAGTCATGCTTCCCTTAATATGTTCACCCCACGAAGAGACCAGCCAGGAGGTTCTTACCTCGACTCTACAATCAACTTCTCTCATGGGCAGTTTAACAGCTCTTTTTCTGTACCCCACTACGCTCCTCTTCACAGCCACCTATTTGCTTTTCGGTCTTGAGCTGGGTCTGCATAGGCTTTTCAGTTTCTACTGGAGATAACCACCACTACGCGGCCACACAGGGCTCCTACACCTGAGCCCCGACCACGCCCAGGCATTAAGATGTACACACATCTCCAGGTGCTGGCACTGACCCTAAGCACCGTCAGCGACTCCGTCGCAGAAAAGGTGCCCAATTCTGCCTTCTGATGTGGCCCTCAGCCTAGACTTCCTCCATCCCTAGTGGCGGACTGACACCACCCCACAAACCTTGGCATACGGTGCTAAGTAATCCAGAGCCGTGATGTGCAACCGAAACTTGTGGGTCTTCGTGAATTTTCCGAAGCACGTCCCCAGCGACACCAGCTTGTCACCGGAGATGTTGGCGGCCAACTTCAAAATCTTCTCACTGAAGGGATAAAGAAAAAGGCAGTGTCAGATGAGGGAGGCTGGAGGGACCCAGGACCCCACCCGGCTCCATGCTGCCTACCCGGCCCCGCGCCGCCTCACCTCACGTAGTACACCCGGTCGTTGTGCAGCCTGAAACAGTAGGTGCCGTCGGGCCTGTCGACCAGCAGCTGCAGATTCTCCCCGATGCTGAGAGCAAAAGGAGGACTAGAGGCCACGCCCGGACTCATCCCAGCACCGCGCCCCCCGCTCCACCCACGCCCCTCCGCGCCACCCACACACTCCCTCTTCTGCCCCGCGCACTCTTACTATTTTGCTATCTTCTCAAACATTACTCGCGTCTCCTCTTCAGTCAGAGGCCGCATTTTCCCGCTGGGTTGGAACGCCGGATCCTCGTGCCTCAGTTACCGGAAACGGAAGATCAGCCGCTCCTTGGCAACCTCAAAGCCTGCCTCTCTAGCTGCTTTCCAGTCGTTTCCCCACGCTAGCGCCCCGTAACCTGGACGACTATCTGGGAAAGAAAGCGGGCCTGATGAGAAACCATAGAGACCGGAAGTACGCCCCGGCTGCTTTCGATTCTACGGAGTCAGCGCCCTCGCTGAGCGGGAGGGGAAGTGACGCTGCTGCTGAGAAGATGGCGGCGACAGCGACTCGCCCGCTCTCGACTACGGCCTCGGCCACAGCGACGGCCACCGCGGCTGCTCTCGGGGAGGTGGAGGATGAAGGGCTCCTGGCGTCGCTGTTCCGGGACCGCTTCCCGGAGGCCCAGTGGCGGGAGCGGCCCGACGTGGGCCGCTACCTCAGGGAGTTGAGCGGCTCGGGGCTGGAACGGCTGCGGCGCGAGCCCGACCGCCTGGCCGAGGAGCGAGCGCAGCTGCTGCAGCAGACGCGCGACTTGGCCTTCGCCAACTACAAGACCTTCATCCGCGGCGCCGAGTGCACCGAGCGCATCCACCGCCTCTTTGGCGACGTGGAGGAGTCGCTTGGCCGCCTGCTCGACCGCTTGCCCAGCTTCCAACAGAGCTGCAGGTGCGGCGGGTCCGGTGCTAAAGGGGCTTTTAATACCTGTAATCGCTATCATTTACGACGATAGAAATAGCTAACACTTAGATAGCGCTTACCATATGCCAGGTTCTCCTCTGAGCATTTCATTAATCCATTTAAACTGCACAGCAGCCTTCGAGGTAGGTATTGTTATTTGCATTTTGCGTATGAGGAAGTTAAGACACAGAGGTTAGTGACCGTCCCAGGGCACAGCTAGTAAGTTTTGAAGTCAGAATTGGAACCCAGCAGCACGTCCCTCTCTCACAGGGCTGTTGTGAGCACTAAATAAAGAGAATCCATGCAAAGCACTTATCATTGGGTCCGACATAATTAACAGTCTACAATTGTCAGCTTAATATATGTGCATATTTATGTAAACCTATACACACAACACAAACACACAACACACATGTACACACAACAGCTTGGACCAGAGGTCATCTGCTCTAAACCGTTCATTGATAGGAGGCTGACAAGGAAATCCTCCCGTTTGGGGACAGTAAAAATCATCATCCAAAAAAAAAAAATCTTCCTTTTTGACCCATATTCTCCCTCCCTCGACCCTCAATCCATTATCCCTAATTCTGCCTTCCAGTCTTTCGTGATAAAAGTTTAAGTTTTCTTTTGAGTCTTTGCATATTTGAGAATAGCTTTCATACTCTTCCAATCCCTTAGAATAGATGGAGGGCTTCACAAAGCAGGTGTCTGCAGTTATCGAGAAGAAATGGAGACTGTAGCAGGAACTGAGGTTGGACCATAGCATAGGAGATTAAGAGGCTGAGGGAACTTGGGGGTAAGGCTGTAGTTCTAGGCTAGTTAGGGCATTATGAAAATAATAAGAATAGCTGTTATTAAAGGAACATTTACTCCATATCAGGTCCTATGTTAAATGCTTTATACACATCATCTCATTTAATTCTCACATCCTTATGAGGTGGGTCCTGTTACTATTTTACCAATGAAGAAACAGTTCAGAGAGCCTAAGTACCTTGCTACAGCTTGTTAAGTGGCAGATCTGGGTTCAAATCTTTTTATCACTTATTAGTTGTGTGATCTTGGACAAGTTGCTTAAAATCTCTGGGATTAAAATTTCAAGGGTAAAAGTACTTATGTAATGGGGTTGGTGTGAAGATTAAATCAGATAAATCAGCCCAGTGCTCAGTTCATAGTAAGTGCTTGGAATTTGTAGCTAAGACTTGGATGCAGAGCAGTGAACCACCAATGTTGGTTGTTACTAGGAATTTTGTGAAAGAGGCTGAGGAGATCAGCTCCAATCGCCGAATGAACACCCTGACTCTAAACCGGCACACGGAAATCCTGGAAATCCTGGAGATCCCTCAGCTCATGGACACCTGTGTCCGGAACAGCTATTATGAAGAGGCCCTGGAGCTTGCAGCCTATGTACGCCGACTGGAAAGGAAATACTCCTCCATCCCCGTCATCCAGGTAGCCAACTTGCCCAGAGAGGACTCAAGCTGATGTTCTTGTGATCAGTAATTCTGTGGTCATCACTGACCCTTTAGGCAGAAACCTTAGGGAAACTCCTTGCATTTTTCACATCAGTTTCTGCAAGGCAGGCAGGCTTGATCATAAAACATACATTCATTATTCAGTCAGCTGATAAATATTAATCATGTGCCAGTTATTGATCTAGATGCTGGGGGTACAATGTGAACAAAGACAAGGCCTTGGCTCTCATAAGCTGCTAGTTGGCAAATAAATAAATAATATCCTTTCAGATAGTGTTAAGTATCTTAACAAAATAAACCAGGGAATGGGGCAGGAGGCTAAGGTGGGTTACTCTAGGTAGAGTGGTCAGGAAAGGCTCTTCTGGTGAGATAACATTTAAGCTGAGACCCAGATGACGAGAAGGAGCCAGCCACATGAAGATGTGGGGGGAGAGCCAACCAGAAAGTGGTATGAACAAGTATAGCAGGCTAAGGAGGGAAGAAGTTGGAGTGTTTGAAGTATAAAGATAGCCATTCTGGCTGGATTGCAGTGAGCAAGGGGAGAGCATTAGGAAGCAGGTGAGGGCAGAAGAACCAGGCAGGGCCCGTAGGCCACAGTGAACCAAACCTTTGCTGGTGAACCTGTATGCATCAGTTTTAGGAAATCTACTTTGTATGTCAGGACAGCAGTGGGAATGTTGGTCTGCAGTATTCAGGGTTAGTGGAATGGGTTCCAGGGAGTGTCTTTCCCAGCGTGGTGACTCACCCCCTGTGTCGTCAGGGCATTGTGAACGAAGTGCGCCAGTCCATGCAGCTGATGCTGAGCCAGCTGATCCAACAACTGAGGACGAACATCCAGCTCCCTGCCTGCCTCCGTGTCATTGGCTTCTTACGGCAAATGGATGTCTTCACCGAGGCTGAGTTGAGGGTCAAGTTTCTTCAGGCCCGAGATGCTTGGCTCCGATCTATCCTGACTGCCATCCCCAGTGATGATCCCTATTTCCACATCACGAAAACCATCGAGGCCTGCCGTGTCCATCTGTTCGATATTATCACCCAGTACCGTGCCATCTTCTCAGACGAGGACCCGTTGCTGCCCCCTGCCATAGGCGAGCACACCGTGAATGAGAGTGCCATCTTCCATGGCTGGGTGCTGCAGAAAGTCTCACAATTCCTGCAGGTGCTGGAGACTGACCTTAACCGAGGGATAGGCAGCCGTCTGGACTCTCTGCTAGGCCAGTGCATGTACTTTGGACTGTCTTTTAGCCGGGTAGGGGCTGATTTCCGGGGTCAGTTAGCTCCTGTTTTCCAGCGAGTGGCTATCAGCACTTTCCAGAAAGCAATTCAGGAAACGGTCGAGAAGTTCCAGGATGAAATGAACTCCTACACCCTCATCTCAGCTCCAGCCATCCTGAGCAGCAGTAACCTGCCTGCTGCTGTTCCAGTCACTCAGCCGGGGACCCTGCAGCCGCCCATGGTGCTCTTAGACTTCCCACCCCTTGCCTGCTTCCTCAACAATATTCTGGTCGCCTTCAATGATCTGCGCCTCTGCTGCCCCATGGCCCTGGCGCAGGATGTGACTGTGGCCCTGGAAGACGCCCTTGCCAAGGTGAGCATGTACTGTTGGCTCTCTTCTGGGGCCTCCTTTAGTAACAAGTGGCCAGACTTTTGTAATAAACCAGTCTGTGTGACAGTGGTGCCTGCTGACTTCGGTTTAGTGTGGTTTTAGAGGTTTTTCTGGTTGAAAAGCTCTGGTTAGTCTCCTTTCATGAAGTGTCTCACCTGTAGTAATGGTTCAGTAATATATTGATTTTCTATTGCTGCATAACAAACTCACACAAACATAGCAGCTTAAACAACACACATTTATCATGTCTGTTTCTGTCGGTCAGGAGTCCAGGCACAGCCTAAATGGGTTGGTCCTCTGCTCACAAGGTTGCAATCAAGGTGTTGGCCAGGCTGTGGACTCATCTGGAGCTCAGGGTCCCCTCCTTTCAAGCTCACTCACAGTGGCAGATTTCTGTTCCTTACAGTTGTAGGACTGAGGCCCTCAACTCCTAGAGACCAGCCCACTCCACAGGCAGTTCAGTGTGGCTTTTTGATTCTTCAGAGCCAATGGGAGAGCATCTCTCCTTGCTAAGTCTCCTTTAGAGGAGTCCTCAACCCTCTTTTAAGAGGCTCATCTAATTAGGGTAGGCCCACCCAGGATAACCTCCCTTTTCATTAATTCAATCAGCCGGTTAGGGACGTTAATTAAAACGGCCAAATCCTTCACCTTCGCCATATTCTGTGGGTTAGAAACAAGTCACAGATTCTGCCTGCACTCAAGGGAAGGAGATTACACAAAGGAGTGGATACCAGGGGGCGGGGATTACAAGAGCCATATTAGAATTCTGCCTAATACAAGTAATACTACCAACATTGCTAATATCCGAGTATGGTGCATTTTTACACATTAAATCTTTAGATATTGGGTGTTTCTTATAATTGATGACATCTTACAGTTGCTGTCAGCCAGGTGGCAGTTGTGATGTGGTTGTATAAAATCTTTCTGTTGATGTCCTCCTGTAAGAAAGAGCAAGGAGGGCTTCCCTGGTGGTGCAGTGGTTGAGAGTCTGCCTGCCAACACAGGGGACACGGGTTCGTGCCCCGGTCCGGGAAGATCCCACATGCCACGGAGCAGCTGGGCCCGTGAGCCATGGCCGCTGAGCCTGCGCGTCCGGAGTCTGTGCTCTGCGATGGGAGAGGCCACAACAGTGAAAGGCCCGCGTACCGCAAAAAAAAAAAAAAAGAGCAAGGAAGCATGAGCAACAAAGCTTTTTAGGGTCAGTGCAATTCAGATAATAGTAATTAGCTAATATTCATCTAGAGCTTACTTCATGCCACGTAATTTATCATACTTTACACATATTAAAACTTAATTCTCACAACCCTGTGAGGTTAGGTCCTGTTGCTGGCCCTACTTTATAGATGAGGGAACTCAGGCACAGAGGGCGTGGGGTGCTTAAGTAATCACTTAGAGGCCATAGAACCAGTGAGTGGCACAGCTGGAGTTTGAGCCCAGAATGTCTGGCACCAGAGTCTATATTCGTTATTTATTTGTTTGTTTGTTTGGCCGTGCCTCTTGGCTTGTGACCAGAGATTGAACCTGGGCCCTCGGCAGTGAAAGCACAGAGCTCCAACCACTGGACTGCCAGGGAACTCCCCAGAGTTTATGTTCTTAACTCTGTCACTGTGACCCTGCCTGTAATGTCAGCTAGGCTGTTATTTGTATGTGGAACTTCTTTTCCAGCTCTATTTTTTCCTCCTTTACAATTTTCTAGTGGTTCTAGCATTGTGGAACTTCAGAGGCCTTACTCAGTAGAAGCCTTTTATAGTGTTGCTTCATCTTCCTGGATCCACCATAGTTCTGGTCCATCTCCCATGGGAGCCAAAAGCAATGTATTCTGTGTATAATTTCATGATGCTCCTCCACTGGAACTGGAAACTGCACTAGTAATAAAACTAGTTGGATAAGAAATACATCAGTGAAGTGACAGAATTGTGAAGATTGACCACAATTGTGAATTTAAACAAGATAATAATATCATGTACGGTTTGGAACAACTTTCTTCATGAAAACTTGAGGGCTGCACATTTGTACCTAGTTTTATACACTGCTGATGGTGATAGACTAACCCGGTGATTGATGGTGCCCTTGTCTCTTAGGTAACAAAAGTAATCTTGGCCTTCCATCGTGCCGAAGAGGCTGCCTTCAGCAGTGGGGAGCAAGAGCTCTTCGTCCAGTTCTGCACTGTCTTCCTGGAAGACCTCGTTCCTTATTTAAATCGCTGTCTCCAAGTCCTTTTTCCTCCAGCTCAGATGGCACAGACCTTAGGTAAAAGAAGGGAAAAGATTCTTAAAACTATTTTATTGACATAATTCACATACTAAATAATTCACCTATTTGTAAAATTCACGGTTTTTAGTAAGTGTACACAGGTGTGCAACCGTTACTACCATCTAGTTTTAGAAAGATCCCCGGTGTTCATTTGTCGTCATTCCCCAATCTTGCCCTTAGCCCCTGGCAGCCACTAACCTTTCTGTTGCAGTAGATTTGCCCTTTCTGGACATTTCTTATCAACAGAATCATACATTATGTTTATATCTAGCTAAGTGGAAGAAGCCAGTCACAAAAGAACCACATAATGTATGATTCCATTGACATTAAATGTTTACAGATGGTGTTTTTAAAATATTTTTTAGAATTTACCTTCCCTTCCCTATGCCCCCTCTCTCTCTGCCTGTGAAGGGGGTGTGGGAGGCACAATTTCCCAAAGGGTAGTGGGCCAGTGATCCCACCAGCAGAGTGGCTGCTCTCTGCTCCCCCAGCTTTTCCTTGGGCCTGTCCAGGGAATCCAGTGCCTGCTGAGGCTCTCCTGGTGCTTTTTTTCTCCATCCGTCCTGCACTGTGCTGTTTCCATTACTTTCAAAGTCTGGCTTTACCGCATAGGTGCCTGTCCCATATCACAAAGTGATTTTTACTGTATTGAAAGATGGTAACTGTGTTCGTTACTTCCAATAAGTGTTTTTTTGTTTTTGTTCTTTTACCTGTGACACATAATTAAATTCATTAAACGCTTTTTCCACTTCTATTCTTTACCATCTGGGCCAGGCATTCCACCCACTCAGCTCTCCAAGTACGGAAACCTGGGGCATGTGAACGTCAGCGTCGTCCAGGAGCCTCTGGCCTTTATCCTGCCGAAGAGAGAGATGGCCTTCTGTCTAGACGACAAGGAGCTAGTCCCCGAGGTCACAGCTCCAGCGCCAGAACCCCCAGACGAGGGGCCAGTCCTCGAACCTGTCACCCCGGCTTTCCCTGACGGGGGGCAACAGGAGGTGGGATCCGTGGGACCGCCGCAGGCAGCCGACGAGCCTAGTGCAGGCACTTGACAGGCGTCCCCTGCGCCTGGGCCGGTGCGGCGGGTACCGGGGCCCCGGAGCCCGAGGGGCTTACTTACTGCAGCGCGCGGTGGGAACGGGAGTTGCCGCGCGTGGGAGAGGCTGCGAAGGCATAATTAACGGGAGAACCTCCTGGATATTCTTGTAAATGCTTGATTAAACTATCAGAAATGGAATTAAGTAATAAAGCTGGTGGACGCCACCCAGAGGCAGGCTGCGAAGCGTGAGCGGCGCCGGCGTTCCCGGAAGGCCCGCGGGAACTGCACTTCCCGGAGTCCCTGGGGGCGGGAGCTTCGGCTACGGGGGCCGGCTAGGGACGCGTGCGGCCGGGTGGCTAGGCTCCACGCGCCATGGGTCAGCTGGGGGCTGGGCTGCTGCTGCGGTGGCTGCGGGCGCGTGGCTGCGTGAGGCCGGCCTTGCAGTGGGGAGAGCGGGTAGCGGGCGGCGGTGCCCGGGCCTGCAGCTCCAGGCACCCCCCGGATGGCCTCGAGGGCCCGGCGCGCCGGCGCTCCTACTGGCGCTACGTACGGCGTCTGGTGCAGGGAGCGCCGGAGCCGCCGTACCCGCGCGTGTGCCAGGTCGGGGACCCGGCGCTGCGGGCCGTGGCGGCCCCGGTAGAGCCGGCACAGCTGGCGGGACCCGAGCTGCAGCAGCTGGTGCAGCGGCTGGTGCAGGTGATGCGACGCCGCCGCTGCGTGGGCTTGAGTGCGCCGCAGCTCGGAGTGCCGCTGCAGGTGCTGGCGGTCGAGTTCCCCGAGGCGCTCTTCCACGCATGCGCGCCGCGCGTGCGCGAGGCCCGTCAGATGGAAACCTTCCCCCTGCGCGTGTTCGTGAACCCCAGCCTGCGTGTGCTGGACAGCCGCCTGGTCACCTTCCCCGAGGGCTGCGAGAGCATCAGCGGCTTCCTGGCCTGCGTGCCCCGCTTCCAGGCGGTGCAGATCTCAGGTGCGCGGCGGTGGGGTCCCTGGGGCGGATAGGTAAATGCGTGCTCCCCTTTAACCTTCGGAGGCGGCGGCCTCGGATCCCACGAAACGGTTTCCGCAAAGTTCCAGTTAAAGCGTAGACAGGTTGATGGCTGATCAGCGGAACCTACCTACCCACGAGCAGACCCTGGAGTGGACAAAATTCAGGACTGACGCGATGCGATGGGGCAGGAGGCGCCTGTGAGGGCAGAGCCAGCTCAAGTGGGGCACAGGGTTGGGGGTTGGAGTTTGGGAGGGTGGCCTGATTCCCCTGTTAGCTCACACCACATCCTCTGCCCTGTCACTCACCTTGTGCCTGTTTGTCTGTCTCTCTCTCTCTCTCTCTCTCTCACACACACACACACACACACACACACACTCTCTCTCTCTCTCTCTCTCTCTCTCTCTCTCTCTCTCTCTCTCTCTCTCTCTCTTCTGCGCCAATTAGATCTGTCACGTGGAATGGGAGAAGTAGAACCCAGCTTTGCCTAACCCAAAGTGATAAGCCATTACCTGTCATACCACAGGATGTTTTGCAGAGTGTGATTCTTTGCTGGGGTTGGGATGATTGTTCCTCTTGAGCAAGTCACTTGGGAAGATCATTTCTCATTTCAGCCCCATAGCGAACCCAGCAACCTACTCGTCAGAGTTGGGAACCAGGCTGAATACTTGGTAAGAGGCAGAGTTCAGACTTCTTTTCTAGGAAGCATAGGGGCTGCCGTCTGCATCCCCTTCTGATATTGCCTCTTGTAAATAGGAACAGCCAGGGGCAAGGAAAGGCTAAGTAGGTTGAGAATGATGCAGTTCAGCATGTCCTCACCCAGGCTGTACCTTCCTTTTCAGGGATGGACCCCGGAGGAGAACAGGTGGTGTGGCAGGCCAGTGGGTGGGCAGCCCGCATTATCCAGCATGAGATGGACCACTTGCAGGGCTGCCTGTTCATTGACAAAATGGACAGCAAGACATTTACAAACATCCATTGGATGGAGGTGAATGACTAAAGCTTTCCTGCTGCATCTGAGGACCCTGAAAACCAAGACACAAACATTTTGGCTTTAAGCTGGGCATGTCTTACCTGGCATCGACTTGGTATTGGCTCTGCTCCGACAGAAAACAATGGCCTGTCAAAGCATGCCTTCCCGAGTTGGAGGAAGATGTTAATGTTTGCCCTGAAATGAGCTATGGACAATGTATTGCCTTTAACTTGAGAAGAAAAATAACTCCCCTGAAGGAGTGGACATTTCCTGGCAATTTTGTATGGAGATAAAGATGGGGCGCGGGCAAGTAAATAGCCACTCTCAGTAGACATGATTTCAGAAGAGCTGTATCATCTGTTCCCAAAGCCAAGATTAGATAATATAGTCCCCAAACACCTGAAAGCTGTGTTTTAAAATGCGGATTAAGGCTGTGGTTGATCGCCTTCACCAAGTTCTTACGTTTACAAAGGGCTCAAGTGTGTTACCTGCATAGTCTCCATTTGTTTTGGATACCAGTTTGCCTGTGGAAGTAAAACACAGGACAGAATGTCCCCAGTTCAATGACAATATTAACGTAACTGAGTATTCATACATTTTAACAGGTTCAGATACAGTTTAGGTCTCCAGCTTTTGCTTTCCACCTTTAACAGACCTGGGGAAGACTTTTCTGCTGAGATCTCTTAGGCAGCTGGTACTTGGCTCATTCTTTGGATGGAGGCCATGGAGCAGGGCTGGGGGAGGGGTGATATAGGTTTCCTCACGATCTGAAAGAAGAGTGTTCTGATGAAACCTTTCCTAAGCTGAAATAGCATAAATTGAAGAAGCAGTTACCTTGGGACACATCTTGCTAACAGATGCACAAAATAAATGGAGATAAAGCACAGATTGTCACAGATACAGTTCAAAACTGTGGTGGCTTGATGCTGTGCACAGCTCCCAGGTAAGGAGCTTGGCGGTGCCACTCTGGCAGCTCTGAGTGCGTGCTGCTTCTATAATGGCTCACTGCAAAACAAAAGCTGAATGCTATTTCAGCTTTCACCTTTTTCGTAGAAGTGAAAATCCTCTTCAAATTTCTTTCCATTAGTGAAAACAGGTACTAATATAGGTCTTTCATAAAAGCAAAGCAGTGTAAAGTGAAGTTACAAAAAGTGGGGGATGCCTGTAGTTGAGAAGGAGCAAAGAGCCTCTTCCTGTCACAATTAGGGCAGAAACAGAAAGCAGAACTTGTGCTTCCTCGTCAGCACACTTATTCTGAAAAAAATAAATTAGCATCATGGTGACCAGTGTTTTAGCTTTAAGATTCTGTCACAGCTTTGTCAAGAGGTTAAGGAACTCATTTCTTTTGATACTTGTCTTACCTCAGTTTTATGTTGAGTTTTGCCATGCAGGTACTCTTACCAAAGTCCTCAAAATCCAAGTACCCACAGAGTAAGAAGTCCAGTAAGTTGTTTAGAGAAAATGTGTTTTGAACAGTAGTTAATTAAATGACCCCAGGAAAGACCCATTTTCCCCCACGGCTTTCTCTAAACAGCCAAGCCTGGGGGCCTGTGAGGCCAAGCAAAAGAGAACTGGCTCTCTGTGCATCACACTTCAGAGAGAAACAGGGCCCAGCACTGCCCTGAGGTGAGGACAGAGACTCAGCCACCTGGGAATCTGTAGTGAGCTCTCACGTATACTGAAAACACGTATCCTTAGGAAAGTTAGAATTCAGTGAGCCTCCTTTCTATTGGACACTGTTCAGAAGCTCCTGCAGGATGGCATCAAAACATTCTGAAGATTCCTTACAGGCTCTGCGGTTAACCGTCCTTAGTAATGCCTTTGTAATGCAGATTAGTAGTATTTGCCTGAAGCTTCCTGAATCAAGGCCTAAAAGTAAATGATTGCCCAGGGTGGACTGTGGAGAAAGCCTGAGACTACGCTGCTGACAATATATGAAATTTACTGTTATAACCAAATCCACATACAAGGAAGGATTTGATCAACTAGCCCAAGACACTACAACCCAAAGACAAAAAATTCTTGCATTTACAAGAAAGAAAATCTCTCCCACCTTGGCCAGATATTATCAGCTGCAGAACCACACAGATCAGCACCTTGAGCTAATAAAAGTTTTAGAAGTCAACTTCCACAGCGAAAATCAATGTAGGCAGAAGGTTTAGAACAGAATTCCCAGGTAGGGAGGAAGTGAATTTCAGAGCAAGCGCTTAGGGAAGGAAATTCCTCTGCACATATTAGCCACATTGAGCATAGCCACCGTGCCAGCCTCAGTAGTGAACAGAACATTCATTTGCCCTGTTACTGGTGGTAGAGAGATAAATGGAAAGACAGGGCAGCTGTGAAAGCTGTGACTAGAGCTGTGAGGATGAACCATGGCAGTCCTACAGTTTCTGCTAACCCCTGTGACTTGCCAAGGTGTTCAAGCAGTAGAAATAAGGAAGCAGGTTAAGAAAAAAAAAAAAAGGCAAGAGCCTTCTGATTTAAGTAAAGGTAACCAGACACAACTAACTAAAATGAAGCAGTACAAGGAGGGGGTGGTTTATAGACCAGCAATTGGCGGCTGAAGGCACATAACTAATCAAGAATATAATAGGGGAGCTCCTGAGTGAGTGACAAAGATCCCAGCCACAGTGACATCTGGAGGTCAGGCCTGCTGATCCACCAGCACTGGAGAGGAACACTGGGCCTAAGCCTTCAAGGAACCAAGCAAAAGTTAAACACCACAGTGCAAAGCTAACAAGATCAAGAGGGGCCACATAATCAGCTCTGGACCATTCTGGTTGAAGATACAGAGGAAGAATGCTAGGTTTTGGAGGGGGAGGAGAGCTACAGGAACCGGATGCCAGGCTGCTTCTGCTGCCCCTCAGACAGCACTTCCAGGGCTGCTAGCTCTGGAGCCTTGGCTGTCTCACTATCAGGAGTCACAGGTTCAAATGGCCACAGGGGCTGGACAGGAAATGCAAAGGAGGCAGTCCAGGTGGGGACGCGTGAGCTGGAGAACACAGTCCTCCTATGAACAAGAAAGGCCCTGCTCAGATGCAGCTGATAGGCTGCCTCATGGGGATTCAGGTCTAGCGTTTCCTAAACTACTGTTTCAGAAGCCAGAGGTCTAAATTTTTATGTCAACTTGACTTTAAATGTTGGCAGCAGACCAAACCAAAGCACAACTGCAGGCCACGTCTGGCCCACAGGCTTCCCAGTTTGCAGCCCCTGATCTGTAGGCTGAACAACAAGAATCACCCAAGTCCCTTAAACACCCCCACCGCACTTCTGAGGCCTTGGGGGAAGAAAGGCCTCATGAACCTGACTGGAGAACAGGCCCGGAAACTGCAGCAGCTGGTGACGTTCCTGTTTACTTGCTATTCCACTGAAAAGGGAGCAGACCCCAGAGGATCTTTCTAGTAGAAGCAAGTGTGGCCTTCAAAGAGCCTCAGACAAGAGTCAAAGATGAGATCACTCAGGTGGCTCAAGAAAGGAAAAGGATTTATTAGCCCCTTTCCAGGACAGGGACCCGGGGGCAGTGGCCGGGTTCAGTGTTCTCACATTCAGAGGGAAGAAAAGGCAGCAGGGAAACCCGACTGACTGCCTTCACTCGTTCTCATCTATACAGCTTTGTGCTCACAAAAACCATCCTCTTCTCCTGCAGGGAGGACACAGGGCCCGGAGGGAGAGAATGGCTTGGCTTTACTCTTGGCCTTTACAGACAGAGCCGGGGCTGGGGACCCAGGGCATCAGCCATTCTGTTCACATGGAGCAAAACTTGGGTCTGGAAGGGATGGGCAGCGGGGCTCTGGCCAGCCATTCCGAAGGTCTGCCGCACCAAGCCCGAAGCACGGGCTGCTTCCGCTCCTTGACGCTTCAGGCAGATCTTAACTTTATCTATAAACAAGACGAAAATCCAAGCAGCATTAATTTAGGGGAACAAAAAATGGTTTAAAAAAAAAACCATGGAGGAGCAGGACAAGGAGGTGGTGAGCATCCAGAAGAGGAGGAGGAAGCAGGAAGAGCCAGAATTCCACTGGGTGCCGAATGTGCTTCTGCGTCTCCGCGGCCGGGGAGGCCCTTCCTTCCTGCTCCCCCAGCTGATGGCCAGACAGCAGAGGGGATGCTGTAGTGACTTTAGGACAAGCCCTGGAGCCCTGTCTGGCCACTGCCATGGGGAGTACCATGGATTGACCCCAATCAACTCCCACCTTCACCATCACGCATGTGAAGAAGGTTTTAACTCTCCTGTCCAAAGTCCTCTGAGAATTTCTTCACTTTCAGGAGGTCATCTGCATTCACGGTGGGCCGAGTGGTGGCCAAAGACCGGAGCATGTCCGACTGCAAAGACAAGTGCTTGTGGGTGAGGGAGGCTGGGCTCCAGGGCCTCAGCCTGCCTTAGTCTCAACCCCATGCAGTCCAGGGTGGGAAGAGCCCTGCCGCCGAGGTCACGCCCCAGCCCCTAATGCAGAACTCCCGTTGCCTGGTTTCTGCCTGAAGGCCTCCTGGGGTAGGGACGCTCCCCTCCTGAGGCAGCTCATGTCATTTCCAGATGGCCTACTTCCGGTTGAGAGAATCTAAGTTCCCATTATTTCTTAACTCATGTGAGAAGCTCTTTTCCAACTGCACGCCCACCACACCAGGCCCAATGGCAAACACTTGCCTCACAGAACAGGCAAGACCAGGATAAGGAGAGGCCAAGAACAGTCAGATGAGAGGCTGCCTATGCAACTGCACCAAACCGTGCTGACAGACATTTACTGGTTCCTTCTGTGTACAAAACAAGCTCTGTGTAGTCCTCTCTCCCAGCTGGCCACTTACCATGCAAACCACAGGCTCTAAGAGTTTGTCACCGGGGACATCCATCCAAGTCATTTCCATGGCCCCTGGGTCCCCTGGTGAGCATGGGGTCAGAAGGTCGTCGATCATAATGCTAGGGTTGGTGCGGGAAGGGCCACAGACCTGAAACCAAACAGGAGTTTGACTGGCTGGAGGGGTTGCCCCATGGCATTTGGGGAAGGGGCGGGACGACTCAGGTTTCTGAGTCCTGAGCAGAAGGTAATAGCATGGTATGAACAAATGCCTGGGTTTCTAGATCATCAGTCTGATCTGACTGATGGGCTCCTTCAAACCCTTGGGCTGGGCAGTCAGTGTGGCTCCAAGTCTGATTTCAGAGGTTCGTGATCAGCATGCTATTCCAGCTACTATACTCTGGAATCTCAATCTGTGGCCCAAATGCCTAGAAAGCTTCCTCTTCCTCATCAACTCCATAAAATCTCACCACAAGTGCAGTGACATCAAAATGTTTTTCCAACCGAAGGCTGCGTGCTCCATTGGCAACATCTCCCCAAATATCCCCAAGGCTCAATCCCTCCCGTCATTCAACTCTTGACTCAGTGTCACCCAGTGTGGCATATCCTTTAAAAGTGAAACCTACCCACACCCCCTCCAAACCTCAGAAACACCAGACCTCCCTCCCTGGCTCCGTCTTCCCCTCATTACCCTCTAAGAAATGAGTCTTTATTTTGTTTGTTGTCTGTCTCCCCCACTAGAAACGAGGCTCTTGTAGGGCAGGGATTTTTTTTTTTTTTTTAAAGAAGATGTTGGAGGTAGGAGTTAATTAATTAATTAATTAATTTTTGTTGTGTTGGGTCTTTGTTTCTGTGCGAGGGCTTTCTCTAGTTGTGGCGAGCGGGGGCCGCTCTTCATCACGGTGCGCGGGCCTCTCACTGTCGCGGCCTCTCTTGTTGCGGAGCACAGGCTCCAGACGCGCAGGCTCAGTAGTTGTGGCTCACGGGCCTAGTTGCTCCGCGGCATGTGGGATCCTCCCAAACCAGGGCTCGAACCCGTGTCCCCTGCATTAGCAGGCAGATTCTCAACCACTGCGCCACCAGGGAAGCACTAGGGCAGGGATTTTTGTCTGCTGTGGTCACAAGTGTCTCCCCAACACCTAGAACAGTGCCAGGCACACAGTAGGACCCTCGGCGACACCTGACAAACATCTGCTGCATGAATGGAGTTCTTCTTCATGGTGTGTGATTTTGCACCCACTGCTTTCAGACATGCAGCAGGGTCTACCATGCGCATCAGCACAGTGCTGACTGCAGGGGTGGCAGAGGTGACAGTCACGGTGCCCTGTCCTCTAGCATCACACAATCTGAGATGGTTGCCCTCCAGCCAGAACTGCAGGGGAGGTGGAAGCAGGTGTAACCCCAGCCCCTGGAGTCAGAGAGCTCACCATGCACTTACCCTTGGCTCCCCAGGAGACCCAAAATGTGTCACCCAAGCAGCCAGAAAGCCAATATCCCCTTTCCTGTGACACTTTCTAAGCAATTCCTTGCTGGCCCACTCACCTTTTTGAAGTGTGTCGCTGACTGTACTTTCCTCACGGGCTGCATGAGGGAATCCCGCACGATGATGCTGATGTCTGCGCCCGAGTAGCCTTCCGTCTTCCGGGCCAGCTCGTGGATGTTGGCGTCTGTGAGGTTGTGAGGAGTGCTCCCCAGATGCAACCGGAACATCTGGGCACGGGCAGCCTCCTCCGGCAATGGGATATAAATTCGCTTTTCAAACCTAGAGAAACAAGCACATGGCACGACTTGAGAGTGGATGGCGGGATGGTCTCAATGGAGAGGCTCGGGGGGCCCTCCAGAAGCCGGCTTCACTAAGGGCTCTGCAGACACGGAGAAGCCGCCAGAGAAACGGGGTCAGGCTGCACCCCCTGCTGCCAGCAGCAGGTTGACCACGGCTGGAGACAGATCTTGGGCCCTGGCTCCTACTGGGGAACACTCACCTCCTTCTAATGGCTGAATCCAAAACCCACGGGATGTTTGTGGCACCAAGTACCAGAGTCCCATCATTGTTATTCCCCACCCCTGTGGAGAAAGGGAAACACAGACGCCAACTCAACACCTGCAAGGATCAGTCAGAACCTGTGGGAAGGACCTCAGGGACTTTGCGTCCTGAACTGGAGCTGTCCCTGTGACACCACCGTCAGGAACCTGGCTGGCTTTAGTTGGGTGAAGAGCCCTACAGCCCTGCCTGCCTTGGGAGGGGCGGAGAGGTGGCCAGCCAAGGCTGCAGTAACCTCTCCTCAATGAGAAGGAGCTAAGAATTGCTTCTCTGATATCCCCTCCACTGAAAGGACAGTCAGGTCCAGCCACAGCTAAATAATGACGCCCTAGGCTGGCTTTAGCGGGGGACGAGAACCAGGGAGGGGACCCAGGACTGGCACACACCCTGCATCTGGACCAGGAACTCCGTTTTGATCCTTCGGGCGGCCTCACTCTCATTTTCGTTGCGGGATCCGCAGAGCGAATCCACCTCGTCAATGAAGATGATGGAGGGCTTGTGCTGCCTGGCCAGCTCAAACAGGTTCTTGACTAGCCTGTGAGGGTGAGACACAGGGTTGGGATCCAGACACCTGCACACATGCCCAGCCGGGGTCCCAGGCACCACCTCTCCTCTTGCCCTTCCCTTGGAGAGGCTGAGACGACAGAAAAAATAGTGGTAACAGATCCTCTGGCAGCACTGCACTGAGAGGAAGAGCAAGCCTTGGCAACAACTCCAAATCCTGGCAGCCCCGTTCATTAGCTCTGGTCTGAGGACAAGTCACTTCCCTTCCTCTCCGCCTCAGTTTGATCATCTGCAAAATGGGAGCCGGTGTGGGGAATAAGTTAACTGTATAAAGTCCCCAACAGAGAACACTCAGCTGAAACCCAGTTACTGTGAGCGCCTTTCCCTTCCCTTCATGAGGACTTATGGCTCCCAAGTTCCCTTCCAGTCTCCGTTGGCTCTGTGAGGACCGTGTCCCACCTGACGAGCTAGCAAGATACCCCTCTCCCAGCTACTCTTCCTGGCCATCCACAGCGGCTCCTCTGGGAGGTGATTCCAAGGGCAGGGAAGCTGGACCACGAGCAGCTGCCAGGGCTGCCAGGAGAGTGGAGCCTGGCGGCTGACTTACTTCTCACTCTCCCCCAACCACTTAGACATCAAGTCTGAGGAGGACACAGAGAAGAAGGTAGAGTTGTTGGCCTCCGTTGCCACTGCTTTGGCCAGGTAGGATTTCCCTGTGCCAGGGGGTCCGAAGAGCAGTATTCCCCGCCAAGGGGTACGCTTGCCTACGAGAAAGAATGAACTGAAGTAAGCTTCTTCCTGACTGGGGAAAGGGAACAGAAAAAAGCAGAGGGGCCTCAGTCATGGTAAACACAGGCAGAAATGAAAAGTTCTACATGACAACTTTGCTCTAGGAGCAAAGGAGCAAAGGGAACTAAATCACCTGCCGAGGGCTTGATCCTAGCCCTGGCTCATGACCCCCAGGACCTGGCAAAGTGACACTGGCTGGCACTGGTTCCTAACCCTGCCTACCACTGAGATGGTCAAGTCAAAGTTCTAGCCACAGAAGTGTTTCTGACACTGAAGAGAAGCCAAGGAGTAGATGACCGTGATGAGCAGGCCCTGGGCCCTTGCCTGCTAAGGGCAAAAGGGAGCCAAGTCACCATCTGCCACCTGGACACCTTCATAATGGGGGCCCTCAGCTGGTGGCCTCAGAAGCCTGATTTTTCTTTTTTTTTTTTTGGCCACGCCACGCGGCTTGCGGGATGTTAGTTCCCCGACCAGGGACTGACCCGAGACCACAGCAGTGACAGCGCAGAGTCCTAACCACTGGACCGCCAGGGAATTCCCAGAAGCCTGATATTTTTGCATCTGGGCCTAAAGTGGCTCAACTCTTACCTGTGAACAAGTGTGGGAATTTAATTGGCAAAATGACAGCTTCTTTGAGGGCCTCCTTGGCCCCCTCCAGCCCGGCCACGTCATTCCACCGAATGTTGGGCTTCTCCATCACGACAGCACCTGCAAGATGAGGGCAGAGCCTTCGACCTGGAGCCCAACTCACCAGGGGCTCCTTGCCACGTCCCCCTCCCATCACCACAGGCCTCAAGCCTCTTACCCATCAGCTGTTCTTGCAATTTCTTTTTCTCTGGATTATCCCCTTCACTGTCACTATCGCTGCTGGGAAAGGAGACAGAAGATGACAGGCTGGAGCAAGAGGCAGTTGGCAAGGGGGCTCTCAGAGCACGGCCAGGCTCTGGCTGCCAGCCTGGTGCTAAAAAGATGCTTTCCCTACTCAACAGTGGTGAGAGACCCACAGACAGGCACCTCGGGGATGTCGGGGCCACATATCATCAGCACTCCCCTCTGGATCCTCCAGGAAACACTCTCATAACCCACCCTCGCTTCTTCATCAAGGGCATAAGAATCGCGGCATGTGTCCTCTCTAGCAGGCTGGTGAGGGACCTGTGCTTTGGCTGGACTTCAAGAGCAGCCAGGCAAGCACTTGGAGCTGTTACTGGCCTTTCATAGGGACTCAAAACAGGACAGCAAGTGGCTGTGCCTCCAGGGCCAATCCCTATTCGGACATAAGTAACTTGCCATCCTTAAAACTCTTCCAGCCCTCCTGAAGGTGCTTGCCCTCCTGCCCCTACCTCAGTGTGTCTTGCACTCTGGGCACAGGCATGTCCTCTCTGTCCAGGAGTCTAAGCACAGGCGTGTCCTCTCCGTCTAGGAGCAGGGCCTCCCACTCTGGGGAGGCAGCTGACACACCACCTTCCTCTCTCCTACTCCCCAGCTGGGCACCCTCCCCTCACCTCCAGGACACCACTGGCCTTTGTGCTCAAAACACAGATGGGAGGTGACAGGCTGTAGAGGGAACATGGCTTTAAAGTCAGAAACAGAGGCCTCGGGTGTAGGTCCAGACTCCATCAAGTACCAGCTCTGTGGCCATCCCTGAACCTCTCTGAGTCTGCTGCCATATCTGTCAGATGAAGATGAGAATAACAGCAGCTGACATTTATTTGATCCTTACTGCGCTCCAAGCCCTCTTCTCAGGGCCTTACCCGCATCGTCTCATTTGCTCCTCAGAGCAACACTAGGAGGGAAGTCCCACTACCTTCCTCCTCCACAGATGAGGAACGTGCAGGCCCAGGAGGGTCATGGCACTTGTCCAAGGTCACACGGCTAGGAAGTGGCACAGCTGGGCTAGATCCTCAGAGTCTGGCTCCCCACCTTGCCCACAGCTTTTCCATACAGATCCAATGAGATGATGTATTGATAAGTGGAAGTTTCCTGTAAAGTGCCTGACGAAGGCAGCTGCAGGCATTATCACTATTATGAACAGAATTTCCCAAAAGGAAGGTGCCAGGAAAGTCCACAGCAGCATCAGCACCAAGACGACGGCGACACAGGAAACAGACACCTGTTCGTGGGGGCTCTGGTCCCCACCAGGTCCTCCGCTCCTCCGTACTCACCCCTTGCTCTCGCTCTGGTTCTCTTTGACTGGCTTCTTGCCATGCTTCTCTTTATTTCGTAAATAATCCTTCAGCTTCTCTGCCCGGTCTAGGTACTGCATGCACTTGGCTCGAATGCTCTCCTTGGCTTTGTCGCTGTGTGCCTCATCTGCAAAGAGGAACCACGTAGGGGCCCCTGCGAGCCCCCGTGTGCCCGCCCTCCTCTCGCAGGGGCTCTGCGGCTGGGGAGGACCCCACGTGGGACTCACATTTGATAGCATGCAGGAAATACTCCACGGCATGCTGGTAGAGCCGGAGGGCCTCCTCGTAGTTCTTGGCTTTATCCTCTTCTGTGGCTTTTGTCACCAGATCAATGGCTTTCTGGAAAGGCAAAACATAACCCAGTGCTTCCCAAGAGATCCAGAAAGCCCCTGGGTTCCAGGCAGCAGGAATACACTGTTAAGAGATATTGCCAGGCCCGGGACTCTGTCAGTCACAGACCTTTATGTTGGCCTACTTGTCCAACATCAACTAGAAAGGCCCTGAAAGGAAGCTTTAAAAGACAGCCGTTCCTTTTCACAATACACTCATACAGTTAAAAGCAACCTCCTTCTCAGTCAAGCAGAAGCCTGATCATGTATCTCAGGTTAGGGCTCAAAGGGAGAGTTCACTTTCTATTTCACAGCTTTGGGGGAAAGAGAAATAGACCTGGACTGAGAGCCTGCAACAGGGCAAACCTCAGAACCAACTGATTGCTGTGTGGTTCAGCATGGAGGCCAGAAACCGTCCTTGACCTCATGGGCCAGAGAGGAGCCAGCCAGCTAGGAAAGTCCTCCATCGACCCAAGAGTTTTATGAGATGGACTTAAAGGGATCTCTGCTTCTTTCTACTGCCCCAACTCACTTCTCTAGGCTGAAAAGAGAAGATAGTTTCCCTAAAGTTGAGACCTAGGGAAGGGATGCTTAGACGTGTGATTCAATACACCAGTAGATCCAGGAAGAAAAGTGTGTGCTTACTCCAGAGGCATATATGAGCTGCCAGTGGAGGGGAGCGATCCTCTGGAACCTCCTAAGAACTCTGTGAGAGCCTCTGTAAACCTTTAAACCCTGTAGGCCTGTACTCTGCCCTGAACTTAAAGCATGCTGGATCTTTCAGGCAGCTGCCCCCCGACTACATATCCAGTTTTAGAAACCACAGCTTTACCAACCTGGGAAGCACTACCAGAATTATCCTCTGCAGGCTGATACAGCACTAGACACCAGGCAGGCAGAACCCACTGTATACACACAGTTCCGTCCACAGTGAACAATAAGCCTCCTGACCAGCTCTTGGCAGGGCCTGGGCATCTGTGCAGCCCTTTCTCATCTGAAAATAAGAAGTCTCAGAAAGACACAGGGAGTGCTACAGAACAAACAGACTGGGATAGATTACGCCAGGCTGATGTAAAACAAACTCACCAGGTTGAAGAGATGAGGAAAGGTGAGTGTTGGCTACTGTTTTCAAGCTTCAGCTCCCTACAATACTTAGAAATAGATAATGGCTAGGCACCCTGAACCTTCCTGCATAATTAGTTTAACCACAAGCTTCACGTGTCTACTCTCCTCCACGAGGCCCTTCCTCCAGATAGACATGAAAGGGGTGCCCCCATCACCAGTGGCTTCTAGTTTCCAGAACACACACCCCCAGTTCCTCGGACTTTTCCACTCTATACACTTTGCTTGGGTCTGTCATTTTGAAAGAGGGGTTCAGAACGATACTCGAGGTATGCTCTGCCTCTCACATGGCAAGGCAGGCCCATCCCCTCCCTCCTTCTAGATACTCTATTAATTATTGCACCTCAGAGTATATTCGGTTGTTCTGGCAACCATAAAGAGTTTTTCACATACAAGAGGACTGAGCTGCAACTTGGAGACGAACAGTTTTGCATAACAGCATGGAAAGGTGACAAATAAAACTACCAGCCCTGCTGAATCTCTAGTAACAGGTGTGCCAAAGGATGAGGATGGAAGAAAAGGGTAACAAAGATGTGCTAACAGAGGAGGTGGCAAACTTTCTGTAAAGGAACAGAATGTAAATATTTTAGACTTTCCTGCCATACAATCTCTGTTGCAACTACTCAACTCTGCCTTTGTAGCCCCAAAGCAGCCACAGACAATATGTAAACAAATGAGCAGAGATGTGTTCCAATAAAACTTTATTTATAGATACTGAAATTTGAATTTCATGATTTTCACATATCATGAAATATCCCTTTTTTCAGACACTTAAAAACGTTAAAACCGGGTTTCCCTGGTGGCGCAGTGGTTGGGAGTCCGCCTGCCGATGCAGGGTATGCGGGTTCGTGCCCCGGTCCGGGAGGATCCCACATGCCGCGGAGCAGCTGGGCCCGTGAGCCATGGCCGCTGAGCCTGCGCATCCGGAACCTGTGCTCCGCAGCGGGAGAGGCCACAACAGTGAGAGGCCCGCGTACCGCAAAAAAAAAAAAAAAAAAAACGTAAAAACCTAGGACACGATGTTAAGTGAATGAAGCCAGTCACACTGGACCACATATTATATAATTCCATTTATATGAAATGCCCGGAATACGGAAATGCATAGGGACAGAGAGTAGATTAGTGTTTGCCTAGGGTTAGGGGGAATAGAGGGATCAGGGGGGTGATGAAAGTGTTCTAAAAGTGATTGTGGTGATGGTTGCACAACTATGAATATACTAAAAGGACTGAACTGCACACTTTAAATAGGTGAATTGTATGGCATGTGAGTTATATCTTAATAAAGCTGTTCTTCTAAAAAAAGGAAAAAACATTCTTATCTCACAAGCCCAATAAAAACTGGGCAGGTGAGATCTGCAGGCCATGTCTGTCGACCCGTGTGATGGATGGATGGTGGGGCTTGGCTTTGGACTCCAGCAAATTCCTGGCTTAGTACCCCACTGTATTCCACGCCTCTGTTCCTCTCTTTTTGTCCACCTGGAGTAACCATCCCTCCTCCACCTCCAGGTACCTGCATGCCCCCCCCATCCCTTGACCACCCAGCCAAATGCCTCTTCTTCCATGACCTCTTGCCTAACTCTCCCAAGCACTGTGTCTGTCATCACTTAATGAGCACTTAGTATGTAACCGACACTGTGTTAAGAATGCTTTACCTGACCTACTCAATCTAGAACCACTATCACAACAACCCTATACAGGGTATTACCCCACTTTACTGACGGAAAACCCGAGATTCCAAGATCAGCTAACGAGCGCCCAAGGTCACATGCTAGTGAGTGGCAGAGCCGAGATTCAAGCTCAGGTCTGAGGCAAAACAGTTTCTGTTTTCCGGCCCAGCAAATGCCGGCAGCACCTGGAGGATGGGTCAGTCATGCATCCAGGTGGCGCCACCCCAGCACCACCCGACGCGATCTAAGGAATGAATGAAGGGTCTTTGGCCGAGAAGAGGAAATCGGAGACCGTGGAAGGAGCGGGGGTTTGTTCGAAGGGAAGCAGGAGGAGGAGGGGAAGCCAGCGGCCCGACCGCGGGCCCAAGCTTCCCGGGTGTCGCTTGTGAGGCCCGGGTGAGGCTGATCCCCAGGGCAGTCCCGGGGCGCCGGCTACATGTAGCGGCCTCGGGGCTCTGCACGGCCGAGGGAGCCGGGCGTTCTGGACGAGAGGCGACCCTCGGCTCCGAGCGCGAGAAAAGAGAAACGGGCGGAGGCGACGACAGGGCGACGGGGCGGGGGCGCGAGGCCGGGGCTCCGAGGAGGCCGCCCGCCTGCCCGCTCGCAGGCCCCGCCGCGCCTCCTTCGGCCTCCTCAAGCCGGGCCGGGCCGCGCCGCGCCGAGGTACCTGGAGGGTTGACGTTGTCATTTCATCTCCTGGGTCCGCCCCACACCCCGCGGCGCTGCTTGCAGCCTCGGTCCGGCCCCGAGAGCCGAGGAGCTGGTTCGGCGCAGGGAGCGCGGCGGGTCGGCGCTGGGCACGGGCAGGGTGGCCGCTCGTAGGGGAGCGGAGTCTGAGGGCGAGCGAGTAGCGCGGCGCAGAGCGGTCGGGCCCGAGCCGCGCGGCTGCCCCCCGGCGGTCACGACCGGCACTGCAGGCGCCGCTCCCCGCCGTGGCTGTGGGACTAGGGCCCGGACGGGGCAAGGGGCGTGTCGGGGGTGGGGCGGGACTGGGGGCCCGAGGGGGCGGGGCCAGAAGCAGAGCAGAATGGAATCCTCAAGTCCTGGATCCCACTTTGAATAAAACAGCACCTATAGGGCAGTTTTTACTCGCACAATAAGCCTGACTTCCCAGAGCTTTGGGTTCCTGATGTTTAATAGGGTATAATAATAATTAGTATCTACCTTGTCTGCCTTTCGGAGAAAATGAATGAGCTAGCTAATGTAAACAGTGTACCCCACACTGGGGCTCAGTCCCTGGTAACGGGTTATTATGAGGCCGGTGGCGCTGTCTGAAGCCCATTCTGTTTTGCTTTATACTACTTCTCTCCTTAGGAAAGTGATTTTCTTAGGCCTCCAAAGCTAGGGGCTCTACCCAGGTGAACTTAGGCAGAACAGATTGGTTGTTCACATTCATTGAGTTCAGCATGTTTAAAAAACCAATAGGAAGGATCTAGTAAAGAAAGCTAGCCAACGGAAATAGGACCAAAGCCTAGGTGGGTGGATTGGCTGCAGACATTACAGTGGAAGCAGAGAAGATAGTTGCCTACCTAGGCTGGCCAGAAGGTAACAAGAAGTTAGGAGAGTACCTTTGGATGGACTCTGTTTTCTTGGTGAATTAGAAGGAAAGAGAATCTGCTGAGAGAGAGGGAGAGAAGGTAGAAGGCCTGGGGTATGAGGAGAGTAAGGATGGTTTGAAATCATTTCAAGTGAACTGTGTTAAGGGCAAACCTGGTAAAGGGTGGCAACTTCCATAAATGTATAGAGATGACAATTTGTTTTGGATTTTTCTCCCCGGTACTCGGCTGCTCGAGTGCGGGTTCATCCATGAGGCTGCCTTGAAGATAGAGCATCAGGGGAATTCACAGGTTTGGTGAGTGTGGTACTACAATGGAATCAGAGCCAGGTAAGGTGGGAAGTGAATAGGGAGAAAGTAAAAGTGTCAGTGGACTAATTGAGGACTCCAAAGATTGAAGGATAGTCACAGTGGGAACACACTGGAGAGGGATGCTTCAGTTTTTAATTTTGGAAATGGCTCTGTTTCAGGTATAACACAGTCGAGGGGCTACCACGGGAGCTGGAGGATGGGTGACATGGAGCGAAAGGGGCCATCATCACACACGGGGAGTTCAAGGAACCAAAAGGCCCGGTGCTGAGCATCCCTGTGGACACTGGAGTCAGGATAATGGCAGGAGTGGCAGGACAAGGCCTTTGAGGAGTCTGGGTGAGATGAGGAGGCAGACACCCTCCAAATCATGGCTTCTCAGCTTCTACCCTGAAACACTGCTCATTTAGACACTGATGGCTGAGTGGAGAGGCTTTCATTTGATGTCTGGCACCAATGATGTTATGTTGTAGTCACTATGCTTTTGCATCATTGAGAGCACAAGGCTGGGGCTTTTCCAGGGGCCTGGCACCAGACAGATACTCAATATCTGCTGGAAGAACTAATAATTAACTAAAGAATTAATAAGCAAACAAAAGAGAGGGACCTAACGGGTGGATAAGCATGAAACAGAGAAACTGAGAACACATTAACTCCACTTACTTGATAGGCTGTTCCAGATGGAAGACAGAATTAAAATGAAAAGTCCCTACAATTAGAGAAGTTTGTATTAGCCTGCTAAGGCTGCCATAACAAGATACCACAGGGTGGCTTAAACAATAGAAATATATTTTCTCACAGTTCTGTAGGCTAGAAGTTCAAGATCAAGGTGCTAGCAGGGTTGGTTGGTTTCTTCTGAGGCCTCTTTTCTAGGCTTGCACATGGCCACGCTTTTGCTGTGTCCTCAGAGAGTCTTTGTTCACATGAGCCATGGTATCTCTTTTTCACATTTCCTCTTCTTATAAGGATACCAGTCAGATTGGATTAGGGTCCATCTTAATGGGATCATTTTAACTGGATCACCTCTTTAAAGGCTCTATTTCCAAATACATTCTGAGGCGCTGAGGGTAGGGCTCAATGTATGAATTTTGGTGGGATACAGTTCAGCCCATAGCAAGGGCTGGCGGGGTTGAGTTCCACTGGCTGTGTTCATCTTCCCTTTGTTCTGCCTACTCTGCTCTGACCTCTTGCTTAGCTTGTCTTGCGTGAGCCTGCTGTCCAGACGCTGACTGCTTTACAAGGCAGAGCTTCCGGGAGGAAGCCCCGCCTCCTAGAGGAACTTCTGTCCTTCCGATGGGAAACCAGAACTCCTCCCCATCCCACTGGATCACTGGTCGTTGACTTTCTTCTAGGATGCTAGCTTGAAAACAGGCTCTGAGGACACCTCAGTTCTGCAGTGGTGTTGCCATTGCTGGGGCGGAGGTGTGAATGAAGGAAGGAAAGGGGGAATAAAGGCACTAAATCTAAGTTATTTGTGGGCTGGCACATGGAGCACGTTTAGGCTTGATTCTGAATCAGATCAATAACTTCATGTTCTTTTTCACTAGAGCAGAACTCAGCTCCCACATTTTAAGGAGAAAGTCATTGACTTGCAAATGCCCAATTCCATTTGCTTTTTATTTTTAAGTAGTTGATTTACAATGTTGTGATAGTTTCAGGTGTACAGCAAAGTGATTCAGATATATATATATTTTTTTCAGATTCTTTTCCATTATAGGTTATTACAAGATACTGAATATAGTTCCCTGTGCTATGCAGTAGGTCTTTGTTGTTTATCTATTTTATATATAGTAGTGTGTATCTATTAATCCAAAACTCCTAATTTATTGCCCCCCCTTCCCCTTTGGTAACCGTTTGTTTTCTATGTCTAACTCTATTTCTCTTTTGTAAATACATTCATTAGTATCATTTTTTTAGATTCCACATATAAGTGGTATCATATATCTGTCTCTCTTTCTGACTTACTTCGCTTAGTATGATAATCTCTAGGTCCATCCATTTTACTGCAAATGGCATTATGTCATTCTTTCTTATGGCTGAGTAATATTCTGTTGTATATATGTACCACATCTTTATCCATTCCTCTGTCGATGGACATTTAGGTTGCTTCCATGTCTTGGCTATTGTAAATAGTGCTGCTATGAACACTGGGGTGCATGTATCTTTTTGAATTAGAGTTTTTATCTTTTCCGCATATGTGCCCAGGAGTGGAATTGCTGGATCTCATGGTAAATTTGTCTATAAGTTTTTTAAGGAACCTCCACACTGTTCTCCATAGTGGCTGCCCATTTATTCTTTCTTGCACAGCACTTTTCTATATTGGGTTCTGTTGATGCTGAGGATGTGGCACTTGTTGTAAACCCAAGCTTGGACCAGTGAATCAACTCTCCTTAGCCAATACAACCTCATAAAATCAGACTATACAAACTCCAGCATTCTAGGGCTCATGCCAAGCAGTAGGTTCTGAGCAATTTGTTAAGAAGCTTCTTGGTTGGGGGCATGAACAGTGTGGAGGAGGAGGAATAAAAGCAAGGTTCAGGGCTTCCCTGGTGGCACAGTGGTTAAGAATCCGCCTGCCAATGCAGGAGACACGGGTTTGAGCCTTGGTCCAGGAAGATCCCACATGCCGCGGAGCAACTAAGCCCGTGCACCACAACTACTGAGCCTGCGCTCTAGAGCCCGCGAGCCACAACTACGGAAGCCCACGTGCCTAGAGTCCATGCTCCAACAAGTGAATGGACAAGAGAATGCAACAAGAGAAGCCACCGCAATGAGAAGTCCATGCACCACAACGAAGAGTAGCCCCCGCTCGCTGCAACTAGAGAAAGCCCGCGTGCAGCAACGAATACCCAACACAGCCAAAAATAAATAAATAAAATAAATAAATTTATAAAAAACAAGGTTCAGATGAGTAACATTTTGGAGAGGTAGGGCCAGGGCAAAATTCTGCTGAGATATCACACAAAGTGACTGATACTGAAATAAATGGAGCAGTGATCTCCAAACATGATTCTTGAGAAACCATCTCTCACTTGCCCCTCCTCTGTGTGACTCAAAGTTTGATAAAGCTCAGATTGATACAGTGATTAAGCTCCCATCACACAGATGGTCAGTGGTAGAACTACAACCGAAACTAAGTTTTTAAGAGTTTGGAGTTGTCCTAAATCTGTTTAAAAATGGCACCAGAAGAGGCTAAGATGTGACAACCAAACACATGTGATACTGGATAGGATCCTGTGCCATAAGGGAAAAGGAGACATTGTTGGGACGATTGGAGCACTTAAATGGGGTCTGTGGATGGGTGGTAGTGTTGTACCAAAGTTGACTTCCTGATTGGGAGGGCTGTAGGGTGGCAGTACAGGAGAATGTCCTTGTGTTTGTAAAGTACACACTAGAGAATTTAAGGGTGATGAGCATCATGGCAGAAAAAGACAAGAGAAGGTAATGGAACAAATGTGGTAAAATGTTAACAACTGGGAAATTTGGGTGACACGGATGTAGGAGTTCTTTGTACTGTTCTTAAACCTTTCCTGTTTAAGTTTGAAACTATTTTAACATTAAAAAATGAAAAAAAAATACAAGTCTAAAAGCAGTTCTTTTATTTACAGTATAAAGGTTACAAAGGTATATATGTATTTATATATATAATACCCTTAAGTTGCAAAGTTCATTGTAATGTACAATGCTCTATGTTGATGTGCAACTCAAGGGAAAGTGTTGTCTATGCATTATACTTACACAGTACACATAAAGCTTATTATTACGAACACAAATACTGCCCTGTTTTATGCCATGGGTTTTGATTTGGTAGTCTGGTGATGCCAGAAGACTTGAGACCTAAATTTTAAACAACACTTAAAAAGAAGTCTTGTTTAAATACAGGGTTCCAAAAGGAAGGAAAACACCAGATTATCACATACTTCTAATTCTTTGTAGAAGTGTCATCCTAGCTTTCTAAGTCTTAATACTTGAAAAAATGAGAGTTGCGTAGGACAGAATACATACAAGAGGGTATAATAAAAGTTTGCACAGATTAGCCAAAACAGGCCTTTATAGGTAGTGGTTTGCCACATTATTTTCTAAAGGACCTTGGGTCTGGTACCACAAGGGAAACAGATTCTTTGGGCACCCAGGTCTTATCACGCTGAATCCATCCAACAGACTGTAAACATAACACTGGAGTCCTAACTAGAGAAAAACAATCAGAAATTGGTTCTTATGATAGGGCAGGTTTGCTTTAAGGTGTGAAGAGTATCATCAAGATTGATGATCGTGCCAAACCCAAAACTTAGTTTAGATCATTTCTCCTCCTCCAAATTCTGTTAATTCACAAAACAGAGGTGAAAAAATGTAACTGACACCCACCTGAACAGGACTGAGATAGAAGGAAAGCATTTCTTCCAACCTAGGAGGAACAGACACTTAACATGACAATACTTATGTGCTGGTTCCAATAGTATACAATCATTAGCACCTGATTGTCAAAGGGCAGGTTTAAAGTAAAGACCAAGACATTGAAGGCATGACCTAATTTGTGTGCACAACTCCAGGACGCTGAAAACCAAGGGGAAGGAGCCCATGAGACTGTGTTCCCTAAGCCATTCCAATCACTGACCTCTCAGGGCCTTTCTGGGCATGACAAAGGATGTTGCCTGAAAGGCTGCCTCTAGTGATAGATGGAAGGCAAGCTAGATGGAAAGGGACTGTTACTGAAGGAAAATATGGAAAAATTCACACAACTGCTCTTATTTTTTTTTAGGTGCCCTTTCTACTGAGTTTGAATGTCTGAGTGTTCTAGAATAAGTGGAATTTTGCTAAGTTTTAAATATCTTCATTATTTTGATCTCTCAAATGGAGCAACAGTCCATCTACCACATGTAAGGACTTTCAGCAAATGAGATGTTTAAAGGCTGCAAATGTGAAAATGACTGGGTCAGCACAATCTATAAAGTGGGTAGATGAAATATACATTTATCTTTTCTCTTTACAGTTAAAAGAAACTTTTCTTTAAAAAGACTTTCTCATTGATCCACTTTGGGCAATAGAGCTAACTTTTTGTCGTTGTTGTGATTTATCTTACTAAGGATATTCTACACTAGTCTCCTTCACAAACTAAAGCCTGATTTTGAATTAAAAAATGATGCATGATGAAAAGACCAACCTACTAAAATGTGCTTGGAGTTCTTTCATGCTAGCATGGATCAAAGACTGAGCATCCTTTTAAATATTTTCCAATTTGCCAGATAAGCAGAACTGCAAATGCTTTGGTAAAAATATGAGGTGGTTAATTACTTAACCTCTGACTGATAAATAGATGGCATGGTGTGATTGAGAAGTAATGGATTATGTGCTACTTGAGGGCAGGAACTTTCTTTTGGACCTTTCAGAGTGCCTGTGCAGAACTGTACATTAATAAATGCTTATTAGATGAAAGAATCCATGAATTAATATATCATTAATTAGGTTTGCAGTTTCAAAAATTTCTCTAGGGTCCCAAAGAACCTTTTGTCTATTCATAAGAGACTTCTATCACTTTGGAAGAGGTGATAATCAGGTTCCAAAGGTGTACATGTGACTAGGATAAAGAGGGACTCAAAAACTTTTGCATTTGTGTCAATGGCAGGGAGGTAAGATTATTACAAAACTGAGTAAAGTACTTACAGGACTCAGAAGTTAGAAATCTACCACAATACCTAATCTTACAATAAAATGAAGTATCATTTCTCTGTTATATCCTTTTAATTTCAACTAATCTATTTTGTGGCAATTCAAGGATTACAGTTCATTTGGTAGATTTTTGTTGACTACAATCAAATGTTCATTGGAGAGCAAGCAATCATTTACAAACAGCATATTTATGCATTATATCAAATGTAGATTCACTTTTAAAACCAGAATATGCTTTGGTTCAGTCACCTAAAATGGAAAGGAAGAATAGAGGTGACAAGAAATTAAGCTCACGTTTATCAAGTTTATAAAAGAAGAAATCTTGTTAAAATATTTTTCAAGTTAATACACAACAACCATTCTTCCAGTTGGCAGTTTAACTAGTGTCAAAAAGAGACGTGTTCTATTGTCTATTAATTGTACCTTACTTTAACTTGAAATTATCACTGATCTGCTAGATGTGTGTATGTGTGTGCTTTAGAGAAAGGGTTTCAAATCAACCACTTAAGTAGTCTATTACTAGTATAAAATAAATTTCACTGAATATCCTTATACCATAGGAATAGCTATATTGCTCAAAACACATAATCCTGATATACAGCATAATTATTTTAGAATTGTCTGTCATCACACATTTATTGAGTGTCTCTATGCCCAGCACAGTGAAATATATAGCTTAAAAAGGGGGGCAGGGGTTGGGGGACTGCTGCTGTCAGTTTTTAAAGACAGTATATATAACAAAATAATTGTAGATTATCAAAAAATTAAAATAGGGACACAGAGAGAATGGTAGCAGATGTCAGAGTCCTCTACTTTGATCTAATGGAGAAAAAAAAAAAGCCACAATAAGAATTCAAATTTAAATGAAAGAGATTTCCAATCTCAAGGTAGGATATAATACCACCTGGCACGTAATATACCTGATAGAGATACATAAAACAAATGAATATGACTATAATCAAATTGAACTTAAAGTTTAAGCAGAATCCCAAAGAAGTCTCTTTTCCTTACACAGATACGCAGATCTCAATATGCTTTGAGACCAAAGAGATCCAGCATTTTACTTCATTGGATATTGAAAGAAAACGACCTTTGGCTTTCTAACCAGCCATTTCATTCATGGCGTCAACAGTGGATGGCAGCGACATGAAAATGTATGCTAGATATTTGGATGGTTTAAATATTATGTACAATCAATAGCTTATAACCAGTGAAAATAATAAGAACATAATTCAGCATAAGTGTCTAAGATACAAAATAAGCAGAGAAAGTGCTTAAGTCTACAGGTCTTCCCTGAAAGCTTCAAATATGTTTAACTCTTTGAGTAAGTAGGGCTTTTAATAGATTTTGCATAGCAGCTTACATGATAATTTGAATTAAAAATATGGATATAAATTAAACAAGGAGACCTGGAGGTTCTCTCAAAATTAAAAAAATCCATTATAACCTTTTCTCAAAAGTGGACATACTTTTATCCATCAAAACCATTTACAATGAAATGTGTTTTTTCTAGGAGAAACATAGTCTTGTCCAGATTCCACACAGTTTAAATTTTTTTTAAAGAGTAAATTTTGGTTTATTAGCTAAGTGCATTTAATCGGCTAAAAAAGGCTTTGTTACCATTCTGTTAGGAGGATAAATTAAGAAAATAATCAGTAACAACTTTAATCATGTGTTGGTTAGAGTGAGTTTTCCACTTATAAAAATATAATAAATAATTTGATCCCTCCTGCATGCAATAATTGTCAATAACAAACTTTGTGAGAGTACAGATGATAAAAACAAGCACTATCAGACTTTAGCTAGCCTAAAAAGTGCTAAAACATGGCTTTAAAATAGATGAATGCCATTTAAAGTAGTATTTTTGATTCCTGTACATGTCCCAATATTTAATCTGAAACTCTACTAGGTAGTTGAGTTTATAGTTACAACTACCTAATAAATACTGTATAAACATACATTAAAGTATTTCTTCATATAAAATATTAGATACTAATTTCCAGGTAAGATTTGTTTGAAGACTTCAGGAAAGGACTCACCTTTTCCAGAAAAAGTATAATTGAGCCTTTTCTTCCTTTCCTTTTTTTTTTTTTTTTTTTTTCCGGGGGGAGAGGGAGCGGAGACGTTTTAGAGAATGAGGAGGAAGAATTTTCACACACCAATTGGCTGCTCGTAGGCGTCTGTGTGGAATGTGGAGAAGACGTCTAAGCCCCGGTTCCCGAGGGCACGAGGAGTGTCCATCGGAATGAGGGGGCACTACTATGCAGCTCCTTTCCACTCTACACATGGAAGCCCACCACATTCTCAACAATTTTCCTATTTCAAAATGAAAAAGAAGTGAAAAGTCAGCTGTTCTATAAAAGATGTGAAATATCAAAAATGCCCCTCTTCAGTTATCACTTGAAAATAATTTGCCACATTCTGGCATCTTAATACAAAATACCTATTTATCAAGGCTGTCCCATTCATAAAAAGCACTTCATTTGTGGTTTGAAAATCCCACAAACACAATTAAAGAACAACCTGGTCACCCATGATTGGGAAGCTGCTGAAGTATGTTAAACAAGCAGCTGAAGGGCTCTTGCTCTTGGGGCGCTAGTGGTCAAAGGAAACCCTCCATACACTTTCATTTCACATCAAGACTCAAAAGATACTAGAAACCTATGGATCTTGGTGCTATGACAGCTAAAGCTTGAGCAAAATGAGCCGAAATGCACACAATGCTTACCTCTCCTGCCCACATTTTAATCATACCTTTTAACAGATCTTTTTCATAGAAGGAATGAGCAGCGTGGCTCAGAAGTTCTCCCAGAAAATATTCTCAGTGGCTTAGCCTTTCATACTAACACAGAAAACCTCACCAAATGGCTTTGCTGCAAAAGTCTGTGACTGCATTGTTCGACTTCTCAGATTAATAATACTCTCACTGCCAAAAGTGTCTAAGCTCCCTTATCTGAGGGTATTGTGTGTTGAAATTCTGCTTCCAGAAACCATAGCTGGATCTTCAAGATTCTTTCTTCTCTGATTTGCAAACGTATGCCAGATGGAACCAAACTTAGATTTATGAATTTTCAAAACATAAAAAAGCTCTTAAAAGATATATTCTAGTCTAGATTTCAATTTCCAGTTTTAAGTAGATCAGACTTTGGGGACTGGAGCTGGGGGAAAAACTCATTTATGGGGCAGAGGGAAGACAATGAGGTTACAATGTCCAACTAGAACTCTCTCTGCTCATGAGTCTGCTCTTTTATATGTCCCACCTATAGGTCAGTCTGCACTCAAACCAAATAGCTCTTGCTTTGCAAATAGTACATTTGTGGGTTTTTGGGTTTTTTTTTCTTTTTCATCTTTGGACTGCTACCCTTCTCCACCCTCCATAGTGCTCACGTCCTCTTATGGCATTCCTGATAACTCTAGTAAATGAGAACTATTCCTAGAACTTTCTTCAGAGAGCAGAGAGAACATCAAAGTCAGTGTTACCTTTTCTTTCAGATCTGGGGACTGTGCTAACCTTGACATTTTATATAGCTATTATACTATTTTAAATGTTTTCAGATACATACTCCTTCATAATTAGGAAAAACAAGCTGAGTTCTCCAGTACCACAAAATCAGCAATCTTACTGCTGCTATGTGCTAATGATGATATCTGACAACGCTTAGCAAAGCCCAGGTAGCTGTTCCATGGTCTCATCACCCTGCCCATTGTAGGATGCATCACTGAGCCAGCACTGAATTAGAGTTGCTGACGGATGCCACTCTGTTGCCACAGAGGGAGAGGGCCAGGGCCAGGATCCTGCATGGGCTCACACAGCTCAAAGCAATGTGCCATGATGTTTGTGCTAAAGAGCGAGCTGGCTTCACTGACAAAGTGTACTCTTTCAACAAGCTGGCTCTCCAGGATTTGTCTTCCTTAAAGAGATCTGCCAACTAAAAAAGATACCGCACTAAGGAAACCCACCGCAAAAATTATTCTTCAATATTAGATAGATGATCTCCCTGGAATGGCAGTGATATCCAGTCATTCAAACTAATAAAGCTCCACTAACCCTAACCAAAGGCACATTTGGTAAGCAATAAAAAATGGCTTAGGCTAAAATGAGGATTTTCTTTTAAAATAAATCTTATCCCCTGGCTCCTACAAAAGATAAAATCAGAAAATCCTAAAACAAGCAAAACTTTTCTTTCAAAGCAGTGGTTTCCAACTTGTTTTTCAAGTTGGTCACTACTAGAAAGGGAGTGGAAGGCAAGGTAAATCAAATCTGGCAAGTTCTAAGTCTTAAAGTTAGCACTTATGAGTGGCAAAGCTTGTGATGCAGTGGGAAGTGATGGCCAGGGTGGGATGCAGGGAGAGCCATGACAGATGAAGAACCCTTTGGTGATGCAATTCAAGGACTTCCTAGGGTAGAACGAGTAAGTGAAGACAGTAAAATCCAACAAAATGTATAAACTATATGGAGTGACCAAGAAGCACGGGCTGCTGCAAACTAGCACCTGGTTAGAGATAGCTGTCCTAAGCAAAAGATCAAGGCTAAGCCTGAAACAAATTCTATTGGAAGAAGAAGAAAAAGAAAAAAAAAGAAACTATTAGATGTTTGATTATGTCCAAAAAGAAAAAGAATGAGCCACCCTTCTTATCAAGGGAAATAAACCTAATTACTTAGAAACCACATTAGGAAACTAGACAATAAATCAACAGCCTTATTTTGCAGCTTACTAGAGTCCTAGAATTTCTGGCAAGGTAGTTTGAAAAAGGCAAGCACTTCTTTAAACATGGTTACAGTTCAGCAGTGATTTGTAGGTCCTTGTCAAGGCACTGTGCTGGAGGAGAGAGCAAAGAGCTTTCTTTTTGTGCTTTTTTTTTTTTTTGAGGTGGAAATACTTCTTGTGACATTCAAGGCTCTTTACTGATTTTTTTGCTGCTCATACAAGCAGTCCCATGCGAGTGACTTTGGCCGACAAGAATGTGTGCAACACAAATACTATCGGCTTCGGACAGGAGTGCAGGTCCATGGTCTGTGGAGAAAGGACATTAATTATCACTGCTATATACAGATGCTTTAATAAACAAACATGCAAAATAAACAAATTTGGACATGATGTTCTACTTTTTAAAAAGAACTTGGATAATGGATGTGCCAGATTTATGGCAACTTTTCGGAACTTAGAGCCGCAAATGGAAGTGTACTCTGAAGTAAGGTTATTCTATGTCAAAATTAAACACCAGTGTGAAATTTCACATCCACAATTAGGACACTATTGGTGGTGTACTAGATTTCACCATGCCACGTAGGAAGATGTAAAGGAAAGAGGAATATCCTATATGGAAACCACTGACTGTAAGTATATTTCCCAGGGGGAATCACAGTAAATTCAGCTGAAGTGTGACCATCTATGTGTATGATTTTTGATACCCCTTATCGGTTTGTGGTGGGAATGACAACTCTTGAAGCTAGCTGGGAGGGCTAGTTATACCTTTCTAAGCACAGGTCTCTAATTTGGACAGCTGACATCAGATGAACAGGCTTTTGAAGTCCATGGCTATCCATAGTTTCCTAAAGGTTCATCATTTAAAATAAGATTTCTAGGGCTTCCCTGGTGGCGCAGTGGTTGAGAGTCCGCCTGCCAATGCAGGGGACACAGGTTCGTGCCCCAGTCCGGGAAGATCCCACATGCTGCGGAGCGCCTAGGACCGTGAGCCATGGCCGCTGAGCCTGCGCGTCCGGAGCCTGTGCTCCGCAACGGAAGAGGCCGCAACAGTGAGAGGCCCGCGTACCGCAAAATAAATAAATAAATAAATAAAAACAAAATAAGATTTCTAGCCACAGTTTTCTCATTTGGAGTTTGAACTTCATTATCCCTAAGATCTGTTTCAGTTCTAAAATTTCAAGATTCTGTTTTTCAAATTTACACCTATCGTGACTGTGTCAATGGACATAAGATTTCACGTATAAGACAAGACTTGAACTACTGGCTCAATACTGATAAGAGAGAAATGGCATGACTTTGGCTTCTTTATCATGATTTCTGATTTCTAAAGTACACTTGACACACTTCTCTAGTTCTCCAAGGGGACTCATGAATTCCTGTTGATATTTCCTTTAAAGGACAAGGAAGTCAAAAAAGATGATGGCGGGCTTCCCTGGTGGTGCAGTGGTTGAGAGTCCGTCTGCCGATGCAGGGGACACGGGTTCGTGCCCCGGTCCGGGAAGATCCCACATGCCACAGAGCGGCTGGGCCCGTGAGCCATGGCCGCTGAGCCTGTGCGTCCGGAGCCTGTTTTGCGCAACGGGAGAGGCCACAACAGTGAGAGGCCAGTGTACCGCAAAAAAAAAAAAAAAAAAAAAAAAAGATGATGGCTGTATGTACATATCTCCATATCTTTTTTTTCTGATCAGCAGAATTTCTGTAGCAACTGTCACTTTATTACTTTTAACTCTTATCCCAACAAATTGCTGATAATATCAATGGATAGAATTCATTTATTAAAGTTTGCCAGGTTTAGTATTTTGTACCTTATATTTGTTAAAAGCCTGTTTCTTAAAATGGCTATTTATTTATTTATTTTTTTTGCGTTATGTGGGCCTCTCACTGTCGTGGCCTCTCTCGTTGCGGAGCACAGGCTCCGGACATGCTGGCTCAGCGGCCATGGCTTATGGGCCTAGCCGCTCTGCGGCGTGTGGGATCTTCCTGGACCAGGGCACGAACCCGTGTCCCCTGCATCGGCAGGTGGACTCTCAACCACTGCGCCACCAGGGAAGCCCGCTATTTATTTTTTCTTTCTAAAATTCAAACAAAACTTTTAAAAAAGGGAATGATTTCCTAATGTGGGAAAAAAACCCAGTGAAACCCCAAAACCAAACCCATGCATCTTTGAAAACTGAAGAAGAATTTCCTGGCTCCAAATGGAATATCAGTCTGTAAGCCCATAATTTTCTATAGAAGAGGTAAGGAGCAATAGGAAGAAAGAGAATACCTATTAGAATAAACATGTTTTTCAGAAACACGCTTACCAGTTCTCCCTCAGGACCACCAAAATCCAGATACAGATTTCTGATGCCATCATCAGCAGACATTTTCAGCCTTTCGAAGGGGTAGCGGTACAATATGCTGCTGGAACCTCCATTTTCCCTGGAGATAGTGAACCCACTTTCATAGTGGACAGTGAGTCTTACCTCTTGGCCATTTAATGTGCAGCCTATTGAAGACAAGAAAAAACATCATTAATAAAGTTACTACTTCAGTTAGAAAATGATAAAGGCTTCTCCTGACTTCTAAAAAGGGAAAAGAATCTTCTTGAGAATGTGTGATACCTAACCTATTTGGAACATCCTGAAGTGAGTCTTGTTTTGGTCACTCAAGTCAACATCTTATTTGAGATGAGGAAGAATTTCCATAACTTTCCTTGACATCTGATCTGATTCAGTTCAATTCAGTGAGTACCAAGTGAATACTTGTGCTGACAGTAGGCTGTATATGGTACTGGAAAAGTAAGAGGTATGGTCCCTGCTCTCAACACCTCACAAACGACAGGCATAGACATGAAATCCCTAACTGCTTAAGGTAGATGGTATAGAACATGACTGAACACCAAACTGAATAAGGCCAAAGTCAAGGAAAGGTTTCCTGGAGATGGACTTGAGAAAGGCCCTAAAAAACGGTCACACTTGATAGGTAGTGAGAAGAATAAGGTTTCAAGTGGGCAAGAAGGAGGAACAACCAAAGGAGAAACAGCACCTTTCAGGGTAGTAACATGGATTGGTTGGTATTTGAGAAGTCACACTGTCAGTCCTATCAAAGATAAAATTCAGAAGATATATCTGAATTGATGGGACCAAAAAAACCGATCATCAAGACAGGCAAATGTCTTCTGTCAAGACTGGTGAAGTCCCTGTTTCAGTAACACTTGAGCGGTTTTGTTGTCAGTACAGAGGCTACAAGTGAAAGGCCCTCTGCGACATGGGAATTAACATAGTCCTCTGAGCTGAGTTTACAATCACCTAAAGGACCAGAGTTGAGTGAGGCTTGGTCACTGTGAACAGGAAGAATGGCTCCCAAACAAGCAAGTCCTCATACCCAGACCAATGTATCCTTGCGCTGGACACGAAAAACACTCAATTAGTCAAGGCAGCTGGCATGTTCAAGAAATAAGGAAAAGGAATAACAAATATTGGCAGGGTCCCTTTTCAGCACTACTCGAATAGGAGAGTTTTGAACAGAGAACTTTGAATATTAATTACCTTCAGAAAAGGAACCTGGTGGGGGGGACATGGATAAAATTAACTACCTGTGGAAGTAATCTAATGCAATAATCTCTAAATGACTGGCTGAGGGGTTTGGAAGGAGAACAAAAAGATCCCAATCAAGGCAACCAGGGTACAGTTTTCAAGAGAATTTTATTCTATTAATATCCCTGAAGCTATAACTTAGTAGGGTATTGAGGTCTGATGAGAAGAGACGGGTCAGTTCTAGTCTAGAAAAGAAATGCTCAAAGAATGAGGTCCACCCAAGTCCTTACAGCACTGGCTGGCGAAGGTCCAGTGCAGGCAGGGGAGGATTTCTGCCTGCAGGTGTGTCCCTAGTGGAGGGAGATCTGGCCATCAAAGGCAGCCATCAAAGGCAAGCCATTAATCCTCAACAAGCTTTTTGTATAAGAGATTTCTTAAATGTTCTGCTTAGGATTGTTTCCCCTCAGGAGGGAAGGAAAGGAAAGGAAAGGACAGCAAATGTCAGTGTCTGTGTGTGTTACTTTAAAAAAACAGAATACTGTTTAAGATTACCTCAACCTTGAAAAGGAGAAGTAAAGGTCATACTGAGTATGTTTAGGTTTAGAACTCAGTTTGTCGAAACTTATAATACCAGATAATTTTGAATGAGAATATGAACTGGCCATAAAAATGTTGTGCCTAATAGTCTTAGTTAAATGGCTTCTCCCTGAATAGTAATAAAACAGTTGAGGCAATGTGATTGCCTCACCCTCAGAGGGTCTCAGGAGTAATGAACCAAAGAGAAATAAGCCTCTGACTCTGATTTTAATGGGGGCGGTGGGGGTGATGGGGGTGGGGGAGGGAGGGAGGGAGGGAGGGAGGGGGAGAGAGAGAGAGAGAGAGAGAGAGAGAGAGAGAGAAGGGCAGGCACCTATGAGAAGTGGCCCTATTCTGATGGGACAGAATCTGGGCCTCATTAACAAAGCTCTGAGCTGGTCCAGGTGGCTTATTATAACCATCCTGATGTCTTTTTTTAAAAAATAAATTTATTTATTTATTTATTATTTTTGGCTGTGTTGGGTCTTTGTTGCTGTGCGCGGGCTTTCACTAGTTGCAGTGAGCGGGGGCTACTCTTTGTTGCGGTGTGAGGGCTTCTCATTGTGGTGGCTACTCTTGTTGTAGAGCACGGGCTCTAGGCACGCAGGCTTCAGTAGTTGTGGCACACGGGCTCAGCAGTTGTGGCTCGTGGGCTCTAGAGCACAGGCTCAGTAGTTGTGGCACACGGGCTTAGTTGTTCCGCGGCATGTGGGATCTTCCTGGTCCAGGGATCGAACCTGTGTCCCCTGCATTGGCAGGCGGATTCTTAACCACTGCGCCACCAGGGAAGTCCCCATCCTGATGTCTTGATTCAACTAAAATCCTTTTGGAGGACTATAAATCCATTATCCACCTCAATTTAGAGATAAGAAGTGGTAAGAAATTTTTTTTTTTGGCTGCGCCTCACGTCATGCACGGTATTAGTTCCCAGACCAGGGATCGAACCCGCGCCCCCTGCAGTGGGAGCACAGAGTCTTAACCACTGGACCACCAGGGAATTCCCAATGGTAAGAAAATTAATATACTAATTTTATTGACAGGGTAGTTATTAGAAATATTAAAAGACACACAACAGCAGCATTCAAGGACAATCATAGGACATCAAATATTGAAGTTTAAAAGAGAGGAAGAAACTACAGTTTTTGAGGTAATCAAGGGAGGGAGATAAACAGTCAGCACTCAGAAGTGGGTGCTTTGTGCTCTTTGTGTCGGGTACATCGTGGATTGATGGTGGGCAGAGCTGAAGATAAGGGAAGCAACCTCATGAGCCTGGACTCAGAATAATCTGAAAACATACATGAAGACTAACTGTCCAGTGGAATTGTGAATTATGTTTTAGTTTTTTTGGTTTGTTTGTTCATTAATTCATTATTCATATTAAAAAAAAATTCTCTGCTCTCATAAGGCAGCAGAGAAGACAGACAGGTAATCACAACCAATCTATACTGGAAAAAAAATGGTTTTGAGGACATATTATGTCAGACACTGTGTTAGGTGCAGGGAGATACAGAGCTGAACAAAAGATGGTTCCTGTTTAGACAAGTGAGAAAGAAAAGGAAATATGGATACAGCAGAATGAAGTAAGTGCTATAATAGAGAAATGGACAAAATATTGTGGGAGGATAGAGGAGGGGGAAGTAGATAAACTCTGGGGAATTGGAAAAGGCTTAATAGAGGTACTATTTCAATTAGGTTTAATAAAAAGTACTTTGTTGGGTGTGTACTGTACACAATAATTAGTTATCATGAATTTTAACTCATCTAAAAATGAAAATAATAAACTTTCAGGGTTTTTCAGAAAAATTTATTACCAAGTAATATGCAAAACAGCCAACCTCATCTCTTCTCTAATTCCTCTCACCCCAAGACCTTCAATACCCACCCACAATCTGGGGTAGGGGTCAGGAACAAAGTGATGATCAGCGGTGGGGTGGGAGACAGCAGAGGAGCAAGGCCTATAAAACCACATAAAACCAGGAATCTCGAGTTTCCCACATGTACTCATCCAAGCTCAGGCATTCTAAACAAAGTTCACTGATGAGACCTTATATGATGAGTAAGCTGCACTTGAAAATTCTGACTTCACCTTTAAGGTTTCAATTATTGTACCCATTAATTTTTTAAATAATAGCTTTATTGAACTGTATGGTATCACTTATATGTGGAATCTAAAACATACAACAAACTAGTGAATATAACAAAAAAAGAAGCAGACTCACAGATACAGAGAACAAACTAGTGGTCACCGAGGTGCGGGGGGGGGCCACATAGGGGTCGGGGGGGGGCAGGCACAAACTACTGGGTGTAAGATGGGCCCAAGGATGTACTGTCCAACATGGGGAATATAGCCAATATTTTGTAATAATTGTAAATGGAAAGTAACTTTTAAAATTGTATAAATTTTTTTGAAGTTAAAATAAACAGACTCTTGGGAGAGCATGGGGGAGGAAGACTGAGTGAGGCATTGAGGGGAACCCTAGAAATAGATGGAGGCAGAGAATGGAGGTTCAGAAGAGGAAGAGGAGGAGACAGAGGGAGACTGCAGGAGTTAAGCCCCGAGGAGGGCTATGTTCCACTTCGCTTGGAAGAAGACCCAGGAGGACCACGGGTGAGCTCACAGCGTACCCGAGGACTGTCAGAAATGAAGGGGCTGCTGCACGGTGACCCCCCGGACCTCACCGAAACCCAGGACAGATGACAACGGTCACTGTCACGCCTGACAGTTATTTCTCTGTTTGCTTCCTGACAAGCCTGTGACAACTTGAGGGTAGTGAGTAGCTATTCTATTTAAAATGTTCATTAAACTGAATTCACTGAATTTTTTCCCTTTTCTCCCTCAAAATGTAGAATGTCACATGGTATTTTTTAAAAAAAGCTTTATTGACACATAATTCACATACCCTACAATTTACCCATTTCAAGTATAAAACTCAATGGTTTTTAGTGTATTCAGAGTCGTACACACTCATTTATTTTTAATACATAGTTTTTTTTTTTTTTTTTTGCGGTACGCGGGCCTCTCACTGTTGTGGCCTCTCCCGTTGCGGAGTACAGGCTCCGGATGCGCAGGCTCAGCGGCCATGGCTCACGGGCCTAGCAGCTCCGCGGCATGTGGGATCCTCTCGGACCGGGGCACGAACCCGTGTCCCCTGCATCGGCAGGCGGACTCTCAACCACTGCGCCACCAGGGAAGCCCTTTAATACATAGTTTTGACTCCTTAATCGTATAAACGATTCTGGACGCAGTCTTCGCAGAGAGTCGCCGCGGTTTCCTGCTTCAACAGTGCTTGGACGGAACCCGGCGCTCGACCCCCGCTCTGGCCGGCCGCTCAGCGCCAGCCCTCGCCACCACCTCACTGCGCCCTCCGGCCACCCCAAGGTCCCCGCCGCCGTCTCTCTTCCGCCGCCCGCCATGACGACCGCGTCCCCCTCGTAGGTGCGCCAGAACTACCACCAGGGCTCGGGGGCTGCCATCAGCCGCCAGATCGACCTGGAGCTCTACGCCTCCTAAGTCTACCTGTCCGTGTCATACTATTTTGACCGCGATGATGTGGCTTTGAAGAACTTTGCCAAATACTTTCTTCACCAGTCTCGTGAGGAGAGGGAACATGCTGAGAAACTGATGAAGCTGCAGAACCAACGGGGTGGTGGAATCTTCCTTCAGGATATCAAGAAACCAGACCGTGATGACTGGGAGAATGGGCTGAATGCAATGGAGTGTGCGCTACACTTGGAAAAAAGTGTGAATCCGTCACTACCGGAACTGCACAAACTGGCCACTGACAAAAATGATCCCCATTTGTGTGACTTCATTGAGACTCATTACCTGAATGAGAAGGTGAAATCCATTAAAGAATTGGGTGACCACGTAACCAACTTGCGCAAGATGGGGGCCCCCGACTCTGGCATGGCAGAGTATCTCTTTGACAAGCACACCCTGGGAAACAGTGATAATGAGAGCTAAGCCTTAGGCTGGCTTCCTGTAGCCACGGGGATGACTTCCCTGCATCAAGGTAGTGCATGCATGTTTGGGTTGCCTTTACCTTTTCTGTAAGTTGTACCGAAACATCTACAAGTTCTTTCCTTAGTACCATTCTTTCAAATAAAGTAATTTGGTACCCCCCAAATAATAATAATATAAACTATTCTGTTTTTCATTTGAAAATCTAGAGTAGTGGTTCTCAACCCATTAAAGTTCCAAAAAACCTTTGGACGTTTTAATGCCCTAGCCTACTGAATTAAAGTCTATGGAGGAAGCAGAAACTAACACACCATTGTAAAGCAATTATATTCCAACAAAGATGTTAAAAAAAAATAAGATAAAATAAAATCTATGAAGGTAGACCTTAGGTATTGATATTATTAAAAAACTCTGCAGGCTATTTCACAGTGCAGTTGAGGTTGAGAACTACTGATCTAGAGCATTAATGCCTGTTTGGGGGGTACAATTCTAGATGATTAGGCTGACCTTATTTAATTGGGTAAATATAAGACACTGGGATTGGGAAAAGAGGGCCAGTCTTTGGGCCCCAGCACAATCCATTATTTTCAGCCCTAGACTTCCCAGGAAATCCTCAAACTAAAATTCTAATATTTTTTCCAGCTTCTCAGTAATATTATATTATAAAATTCTTTATAATGACGGTTTTGGTGTATGGGACTAATCAATGGTTCATTAGGCAAAAAAATAAAAAATTGTTTTTCAGGTTATACAAGTATGATACAACTTTAATAATTCAAACAACATAAAAGTAGCCTGCAATTGCACCTGGTGTTAGGGATGGAGTAAAAGCCGGGGGTGTCTTTGGCACAAATTACTCAGGAATAAAAGGCAATGCCCACTTCAACAGCTAAGATATGGGTATACATCTCCACCCAATTCCTCCTCTCCTCCCTCTGTCCCTCTTCCTGGCTAAGACCAATCCCTCCACCTGTGTTTTGGATCCCATCCACTGGGATCCCAGAAACTGTCCAAGGTTGATTATTCCGTCTTCCTTTTGCATTTTCAACACCTCCCTCTAAGTCAGGTCCCTTCCATTAGCTTTTTTAGATGTTCAGGTCTCTCTCATTATTATAAGAAATGCCACTACTCAACTCTTTACCTTCTTCTTTCTACCACTCCCCTCCCCTCCTCTTCACAGCAAAACGTCTTAAAAGAGCTGTCTACACTCAGTTTATCCATGGTTCACCTTCCATTCAACCCTCAGCCCTCTGCAAGCTGCCAGTGCCATCCCTAAGCGTCTCTCTCCAAGGGCACCAATTATTTCCATGTACCTAAATCTGACCCACGTCTTTAGCTCTTGTCTTGATACTTGTAGGACTCATTGTTGGCTGTCTACCCAGATTTTATTTCTCCATTATTCCTTTACAGCCAAACTCCAATTTTATTCAGGTTTCTAGTCTCTCCTAATGTGTTTCAGGGAAGGACGACCTCAACTTCAAGGGAAGATAGCCTCTGGGCCAGTCAGAGCATAGCCTTCTCCTGGTGACTGCCATTGGTCCAGGGTGTGCATATGAACCTATGACTGAGAAGAGAAGACCCACCCCCCCCCTTTACGCTTGCTCTCTCTCTTCTATCTAAAATACATTTCTTAAATGTTTAATCTAATTTTAGAGAGCATTTTCTCTTAATTCCAGCCTAAACCATCCAACTGATACATTTAACCCTACTGGCTATTCCTCTCCTTGAAATCCTCTTTCTTAGGCTTCCATGACACTTACTGTCCTCACCTGCCCTGGTTTTCCTTCTACTGCTCTGGCTACTACTTCACAATCTGCTAAGTGGCAGGGACATTGGCTTTTTCAGACCATGGGGATATTGTTGAGTGTAATTACGTATATTAAAGATAACTTTCTTTAAGTAGTTCCCTAATGGTAAAAAATTTAATAAAGCTAAGAGGAAGAAAAGGCTCATTAACTAATAACAAATAATAATAAATCTCATTGTTACACCAAGATGAATACTGGTAGATACAATCTATGTTTTCTACTTTGTGTCTTTTAAAATGAGAGACTGCTGGTGATTACCAGTGTATCATGAAGAACAAAGACGCTAATGTTAGGACTTTCCTTGTGGTCCAGTGGTTAAGAATCCGCCTTCCAATGCAGGGGACACAGGTTCGATCCCTGGTGGGGGAACTAAGATCCCACATGCCGTGGGGCAACTAAGCCCCGGCGCCACAACTACTGAGCCCACACACTCTGGAGCCTGTGTGCCACAACTAGAGAGAAGCCTGCATGCTGCAATGAAAGATCCTGCATGCTGCAACTAAGACCCGATGCAGCTAAGAATTAATTAATTAATTAATTTTTAAAAAAGGACTCTAATGTCAAAGTAAGTCTATGCTGCAAGTCCTGTTTCTGCTGCTCTGGGGCCAGTTATTTGGTAGCTGGGCTCTGGGGGCTCCAATGTTTCCAGTAAGACCCTTTAGCGGCTGCAGAGCTGTGTTACCCTGGGCTCCTCTGGGCCTTCCAGAACAACCCAGAAGAGAGTGGGTTTTGCAGGGTGGGCTTTCAGTGGGCTGCCCAGGATGCTCTCAAAGAAAGGCTGAGGTAGCATTCTCTGTTACTGCATGGAAAAGCCAGCCCATCAAGTATAATTAGTGGGCTAATCACACTCAAGGGTTATAAAAGAAGAACATGATGCTGTGTTCCTTTCTTATAGCTATTTGGTCAAAGGCATGAAGCAGGTCTTATTTGTTTCTATTTCTCTCATCACAAAGCATAGCACTTTGTAGACAATTAAACACTAAGCATTTGTTGATTTAATGAATTAAGAGAAACTGATAATGTATATGTCCTCCAGGAGTTTAATCTGCCCGTAAGAATAAGTCATTTAGAGGAAGAAATGCAGGGGCTTAAGACACTGCATTTTGAAAGGATTCCAGTTCACGTTCCAGCCACACTAACCCAAATTCCTTTACCTTGAAAATGTAGGTAATAAAACTTGCCTTACAGAGTTGTGTGTTAGGGTTAGATAACACATGTATCTCATTTATGACTTATAACAACCCCAACATGTACTTATTATTCTTTTTGTTTCTGTCTTTCCTACTTCAAAGGAAGGGGCTACACCTACCTTATTTATTTTAGTATAGTCAGTAAAAGCAGAGTATATACTCAATCAATATTTGTTGAGTAAAGGAACAAAAAGGGGTTCAAGAGAATTTCTATGAAATTGAGAACAACATGGTTAAAGCAAACTTTTTTCATATACGCTAACACCACTCTAAATACTTTAAAATGCCCATTTTTCTTCTCTTGCACATTCTCTGCATATTTTTAATGCAACTCCTACCTATATCTTCTACTTCTTAGTCTTCATATCACCAAGCTACAGAAATATAAAGTATCTTCATGAAGTTCATGTATGATTTAAAAACTTGAAGAGCTTGGATAATTGTTATGATGAAATTAACCTTTTAAAAGCATACTTATTAAAGTTCAAACAACTACACACACTAAAGTGTATGTATTTTCCTATTTTCAATTCCTGTGGCAAATGGAAAATGGTTTTATGGAACTGAGGGTGTTAACTGCATTCTCTGCCTGGTCATCTTAAAGTTATATTTGCTAGAAGGAAAAAGTCCTTGTGTACCAGAAGGATTACTGATCAATTCTACTCTAAGTATAATCTAATAAAGGCTTAAAACTAAACACACATTATAAAGATAATGTATGGCATTCACTAGTCAAATTTTACAAGTAGTCACTGAAATTCTTCTAAATGCGTAAACTATAACCAAACACATAAGAGACAAAAAAAAAAGCTCAACTGATTTCTTTTTGTCCACTTCCTGACTTTCTTTAGACCATAAACACCTAAATATGTAGTACGATGTGCCTCAAATATAGTTTTAAATAAACCTTTCTGAAACTCCCAATAGTTTAACAGAGGGTGATAACATGCATCTGAAGGACATGCTGGCTTATGTATGTATGTGTACATACATGTATGTGTACACTAAGCATATACATCACATGAAGACGTAACAGACTACGTGCCTACACGCATGAGTACATGCATGCACGCATGCACGCGCACACACACACACACACACACACACACAAACAAATTTTAAAGAAATTCTGGTTCTCATCAAAGCAGTTTACTTTCAGCCAGTTTACTATTTCTGGCACAGCTCTAAATATATAGTAAGTGATTCGTAAGTACATCAATTGATCTGAACTGTGGAAATGAAAGTATTACCAAGGTAATATTAAGATAGAGCTGTGAATGAGAACAAAAAAGTTCAAAGTTACCAAAAAATATGTTCTTTTGTCCATCTAAAAATATAAGGAACCAGTTGGTCCTTATTCTCCCTCTCATCAAGTCATCTGTATTTAAACAACTGTGAGCCAAGGACTGAATAGATTTTGGTTTCCTGTAGTATGAAGTTTAGCTGCCAGACACCAAAGAAACAACATGAAACTAAAAAGTGTTAAAAAGCCACGTTGCACTCTTTGTTTTGGGAAACATATCTCTCAGGATCCTTGAAGAAGATTATGGTGACCCCATATGCCAGTGATGAGTGTGCTGGCCTGACCCCTGGGACTCCACACAGGAACACAGAGCATCCAGACTTTCCAACTGAGGACTTCCCCATCCCAGAAAGCACATTCTGCGTCCAAGACAAAAACCAGAGCCTCACAGTCCTTAATGTGGTGACCAACCACTCCATAGAGAAAATGGGTAGGAGACTGACAAGTGAGAAAGTGAGAAACCACACTGCTGATGTGGTGGCTTTGGTCAAAATCCAAGGTGGGATCTAGGCATTGGTGTCATTGCTTGAATCATCACTGTGGTTGTGAGGAAAATATAGAGTACGTCCTAAATAGTTGAAGAATTGTGCTACTTTGACAACATTGAAAAAGCTGTCCTTGTGCCAGTGTTAGAAGATGACCCATGGAAATGCTGCCCAGGCAGTTCTAAAGCCATGGAGATCCCTAACTTTCCAAAAGCAATGGAAAGGAATATAAGTCAAAAGACATTCTGCTCTCAAAACATTTTCTCTTTTTGTATAAATTCTGTAAAACTAGGTTTATAAAACAAAATACATAGAAAACAGGAGCAAAACTAAGTAAACCAACTTGCAATCAAGATATTCAAAGTAACTAAAACCATATTAGAAACTGTAACTGTGTCTTCATTTTGACTACTCTCTGTTCTTGTTAAAATGAAAAGCAATCTGGAAATATCTATACATAACCATATACACAAATATACATGTATGAAACCATATTTCCAAATTCATATAGACAAGCCACAAGAGGGCACTTCAACAATGGAAAGAGACCATGAGGCTTATTTCCTTTAGATGCTTATTTCAGTACCTACTGGGCAACACATTTTCAAACTTTGGAAGAGAGACTCCTATTCCAAATTCTCTTTACTTTTCTACAGCTATAAGCTTTGCCAGATGCTCATATTTTTAAGAGTGTCTATCCATGTTCCAAACCTTCTTAACTAGAGGGTCAATGCACCTAGTATTTAGTAAATGAGTACTTACACTATAAAGATTTAAATAATGAACAGTAAAACTACCATGTTGTACAGAGAGTGTTGTAAATGTGTTCAGAGCCATGTAAAAAGCTTATGAAAACTTTGCTACTGAAACAGAGAAACCCAGTTTCTTTCCATCGTGATCACTTTAAGGTGCCTTATTTCAGAATATTTTTAAGTCTGGCATACAGGATAATGGTTCTTACTTTAAAACAAAGTATAACAGTTCCATTTAATTACTATTAGAAATGAAATGCTAGGATCTGTACCTAGAGAGACTTCCTTGATCAGCTCAGCAGCAGCATGGCAACCCTGAACAAGTATCCGGGTCCAGGTCGATAGATCCCGATGCGTCTCCACCCGGAAGAGATGCATCTCAATGCCCTGCCGAGAGCCTGTCCTGGTAGCAAACGTAAGGTCAGATCCAAGTGAGGGTGATCGACATCCGGAGCCAGAATGAACCAACCTAGAACCACAAACAAAGATCAAAGGTAATTAATGCACTGTCAGAGGAAAATGTCAGCAATTTATGCTGATTAATAAGCAGAAATTATAAAAGCCATCAGCATTTTTTTTTTTTTTTTTTGTGGTACGCGGGCCTCTCACTCTTGTGGCCTCTCCCGTTGCGGAGCACAGGCTCCGGACGCGCAGGCTCAGCGGCCATGGCTCACGGTCCTAGGCGCTCCGCGGCATGTGGGATCTTCCCGGACCGGGGCACGAACCCGTGTCCCCTGCATCGGCAGGCGGACTCTCAACCACTGCTCCACCAGGGAAGCCCCATCAGCAGTTTTTAGATAAGTACATTTCAAAACAAGATTATAGTCTTTGAAGTAGATATCATTCTGTTTTCCCATAAAATGACCCCCTGGTGTCACAGGCAGAACACTAGGCTGGATGGCCCAAGGCCCCAGTTTCCCATTAGCTTTTTTTATGCTCCCAAGAGGCCATGCGTATCAAAAAAAGATTCAATTTTGATTAAGGGCTTCCCTGGTGGCGCAGTGGTTGAGAGTCCGCCTGCCGACGCAGGGGACACGGGTTCGTGCCCCGGTCCGGGAAGATCCCACATGCCGCGGAGTGGCTGGGCCCGTGAGCCATGGCCGCTGAGCCTGTGCGTCCGGAGCCTGTGCTCTGCAACGGGAGAGGCCACAAGAGTGAGAGGCCCGCGTACCGCAAAAAAAAAAAAAAGAATAAAGCTGAGTATACCAGAAACTAACACATTGCAAATCAACTATACATCAATTAAAAAAAAAAAAAGAATAAAGTGGCTATAAACATCTTTGTATAGGTTTTTTTTAAATATAATTTTTCAACTCCTTTGGGTAAACCAAGGAGTGGAATATCTGGGCTGTATGGTAAGAAAATGTTTGTAAGAGACCACCAAACTCTTGTCAAACTGGCTGTACCATTTTGCATTCCCACCAGCATTGTATGAGAGTTCCTGTTGCTCCAAATCCTCGCCAGTGTTTGGTGTTGTCAGTGCACCGGATACTGGCTATTCTAATAAGTGTGTAGTAGTATCTCGTTGTTTTAATTTGCATTTCCCTGATGATATGTGATGTGAAACATATTTTCATATTCTTATTTGCAATCTGTATATTTTCTTTGGTGGGGCGTCTATTCATGTTGTCATTGGCCCATTTTTTAATGAAGTTGTTTGTTTTCATTCTTTTTTTTTTTCTTTGGCCTGTGCCGCGTGGCTTGCAGCATCTTAGTTCCCCGACCAGGGATCGAACCCATGCACCCTGCAGTGGAAACATGGAGTCCTAACCACTGGACGGCCAGGGAATTCCCAAGTTGTTTGTTTTCTTACTGTTGAGCTTCAATAGCTCTTTGTATTATTTTGGATAACAGTCATTTATCTGATGTGTCTTTTGTGAATATTTTTTCCTAGTTTGTGCCTTCTCTTCTAATTCTTTGACACTGTTTTTCACAGAACAGAAATTTTTAGTTTTAATGAAGTCCAGCTTATAATTATTTCTTTCATAAATCATGTCTTCGGTGTTGTATCTAAAAAAAGCCATTATAATACCCAAGGTCATCTAAGTTTTCTCCTGTTACCATCTAGGAGTTTTATAGTTTTGCAATTTACACTTAGGTCTATGATCCATTTTGAGTTAATTCTGGTGAAGGGCAAAATTTTTTTACATGTGGATATCTAGTTGTTCCAGCAGGATTCATTGAAAAAGACTGTATTTGTTCCATTGTAGTGTCTTTGCTCCTTTGTCAAAGATCAGTTGATGATATTTACAGAGGTCTATTTCTGAGCTCTCTATTCTGTTTCACTGATCTATATATTTGTCTGTTCTTTCATCAACACTACACTGTCTTGATTACTGCAGCTTTATAGTAAGTCTTGAAGTTGGGTAACATCAGTCCTCCAACTTTGTTCTCCAATTTTGTGTTTGTTCAATTTTGTGTTCTTCAATTTTGTGTGTCTGGGTCTTTTGCCTCTCCATATAAACTTTAGAATCAGTTTGTCAATACCCATAAAATAACTTGCTAAAATTCTGACTGGGATTGCATTGAATCTATAGATCAATTTGGGAAAAACTGACGTCTTGAAAATATTGTCTTCCTATCCATGAACATGGAATATCTATTTATTTAGTTCTTCTTTGATTTTGTTCATCAGAGTTTTGGAGTTTTCCTCATATAGATCTTGAACACATTTTGCTAGATTTATATTTAAGTATTTCATTTTGGGGGGATGCTAATGTAAATGGCATTGTGTTTTTAATTTCAAATTCCACTTGCTCATTGTTAGTATATAGGAAAGCAATTGACTTTTGTCCACTGATCTTGTATCCTGCAACCATGCTATAAGAGCTTATTAGTTCCAGGAGTTTTTTGCCAATTCTTTTCAATTTTCTACATAGCTGATCATGTCTTCTGAGAACAAAGATAGTTTTATGTCTTCCTTTTCAATCTGTATACCTTTAACTTCCTTTTCTTGCCTTACTGCATTAGCAAGGACTTCCAGTATGATGTTGAAAGGAGTGGCAAGAGGGGAACATCCTTGCCTTGGGCCTGATCTTAGTGGAAAAGCTTTGTGTTTCTCATCATTAAGTATGATGTTAGCTGTAGATTTTTTGTAGGTAGTCATTATCAAGTTGAGAATGTTCCCATTTATTCTTAGTTTACTGAAAGTTTTAATCATGAATGGGTGTTGCATTTTGTCAAATGCTTTTCCTGTATCTCCTGATACAAGATTTTTCTTCTTCAGTTTGTTGACGTGATGGGTTACACAAATTCATTTTCTTTTCTTTTCTTTTTTTTGTGGCAGGGTGGTCACACCATGCAGCATGTGCGATCTTATTCCCCTGACCAGGGATCGAACCGGTGCCCCCTGCAGTGGAAGTGTGGAGTCTTAACCACTGGACCACCAGGGAAGTCCCTACACAAATTGATTTTCAAATGTTGAACCAGCCTTGCATATCGAAAATAAATCCCACTTGGTTGTGATGTATAATTCTTTTCATACTTTTTTGGATTAGATTTGACAGTATCGTTTTGAGGATTTTTACATCTATGCTCATGAGAGATATTGGTCTGTATTTTTCTTATAATGTCTTTTTCTGGTTTTGGTATTAGCATAATGCTAGTCTCATAGAATGAGTCAGGAAGTATTCCCTCTGCTTCAATTCTTCGAAAGAGACTGTAGGGAATTTCTTCCTTAAATGTTTGGTAGAATTCACCAGTGAACTCATCTGGGTCTGGTGCTTTCTGTTTTGGAAGGCCTTACACTCTTCCCAAAAATTAACTCAAAATAGATCTTAGAGCTAAACGTAAAATGTAATAGTGTAAAGCTTCAAGAAGACATTTTAACAGAAAATCTAAGTAATCTAAAAAGATACAACACCAAAAGCATGATCCATAAAGGAAAAAAATGATTAAGTTGGATTTCATTAATTAGAAACATTTGCTCTTTGAAAAACACTGTTAAGAGAATGAAAAGACAAGTCACAAAGTAGAAGAAAATTTATGAAAACATATACCTGGTAAAGGACTGTATCCAAAATACATAAAGAACTTTTTTTTTTTTAAGAGATCACTTTTTAAAAATAATTAATTAATTAATTATATTTCTGGCTGCATTGGATCTTTGTTGCTGTGCACGTGGGCTTTCTCTAGTTGTGGTGAGTGGGGGCCACTCTTCGTTGCAGTGCGTGGGCTTCTCATTGTGAAGGCTTCTCTTGTTGCGCAGCACAAGCTCTAGGCATACGGGCTTCAGTAGTTGTGGCACAAGGGCTCAGTAGTCGTGGCTTGTGGGCTCTAGAGTGCAGGCTTAGTAGTGTGGCGTACACGCTTAGTTGCTCCGCAGCATGTGGGATCTTCCCAGACCAGGGATCGAACCTGTGTCCCCTGCATTGGCAGGCAGATTCTTCACCACTGCACCGCCACGGAAGTCCCGACAAAGAACTCTTAAAGCTCTACTTGCCTATTCAATATTCGTTTTCTCATTCTTCCTTAGAAATAGAAAGCTGCCTTTATCCTGAATGACAACATTCACAGATAAAAGAGTATTTCCCAAACTTCTTTGAAGAAAGAGACGTCCAATGAATTGCAAGCTGTTAATGGGTAGGATTACCAGAAAAGCCCCACAACTGGAGAACAAGGCAGCAGGTATGTGCCCCTTCTGTCCTTTTCCTCTTCTTCCTCCTGCCTACAATTTGGATATTATGGCTAAAGCTTCCAGTAACCATCTTGAGCCATGAGGCAACCTTGAAGGGTAGAAGCCTCTTGCTAAGGACGGCTGTTTTCTTTTACATAAGAAAGAAAAAAACACCTATTTTATTATTTTATGTTACTTTTGCTACAGAGTTTGCTTCCTAGTGATCATAAATATGCAAATGATGTGTTAAATAGGCAGTCAGAATATAAGTCTGTGATTCTGTCTGGAGATATAAATTTGGGAGTTGTCAGTGTAAAAGAGATATTTCAAGCTATGGTATCAGATACAATCACCAGAGGGACAGGGTAGTTGATAGAGAAGAGATCTGAGCCCTGAAATAAGCCAATGTTTAGAAATCCAGGGGACTTCCCTGGCGGTCCAGTGGTTAAGACTCTGCGTTTCCAATGCAGGGGCCCGAGGTTCAATCTCTGGTCAGGGAACTAAGATCCCTTTTTTTTCTTTTGGCATGGTGCGGGCCAAAAAAAAAAAGAAAAGAAAAAAGAAATCTGGAAGATAAGTAGAGATCAACAAAGGGGAATAAGAAAGTGCAGACAGGGAGTTTAGTGGAGAACTGACAGAAGCAGGAGAAACCACTAAAAAAGTACAAAAAAAGGAGCTGCAAAAAATTTTTTTCAACTACTTTCAGTAATTATACTGTTGGTGATAATGTTGTAGTAGTAATAATAGTAGCACTATTCTGATATGTAACGTGGGATAAAGCAAATGAGCAATTATGGGATGTTCTAATGTGATCATCTCTGGTGTCCTTAAGATCTGCAATTCTGGATATGGGAAAAAGGAAAACCAGATGTAAGATAGAAGACGTTAAGTGATTACACTGTAGTCTCAAACTTGAAATGGAGTATCAGTGTGAACTCAACTATGTATTTTATGTTTAAAAAATATATATATGTATATATATACACTTACACATACTTCCTACCTCTGTCCATCAACAAAGGCCTATAAACAATAACTAATCCAATAGCAACAAATGTAGTTAGTGCCCAAATTGAACTTCCATCCCCTCAGAAAAAAAAAAAAAAAAGTGAGGCTTCTTGGAAAATGTCAGATCTAGAGCAGAAAATACACAAGTTAAGTCCAGAGTATTCTATCATAATGGATAATATGGCAATTCTCAAACACTTTTATATAAAAGTCCTGTCAAAAAGGCTGAGAAGTCCACCTGAAGAGCTACCACTGGCTAAAGATAGGACCATTTTTGAGCATCAACAAGGACAAACTACAATGGATATTAAATTTATAATTTCACAGTGATTTTTTTTAAAAATTGACTGGTTCCTCCAAAAGTTAAAAATGTTACCATATGATCCAACAATCCCACTCCTAGGTATATACCCAGGAGAAATAAAAACATATATTAGCATAAAAATTTGTTCACAAGTGTTCATAGCAGTATTATTCTTAATAGCCAAAAAGTAGAAATAGTCCAAATGTCCATCAACTGATAAGTGTATAAACAAAATGTGGTACATCCATACAATGGAATATTATTCAGCCATAAAAAGAAAACTTTGGAACTACTTGGTTACAACTCTTGACTCCCATTCACTTAAAATATGATACTACTCTACTACATTAAAAAAAAAAATGATGTGCCATCTTTTTACTTTAAAAAGTGAGTTCTAGGGACTTCCCTGGTTGCACAGTGGATAAGACTCCACACTCCCAATGCAGGGGGCCTGGGTTCAATCCCTGATCAGGGAACTAGATCCCACATGCATGCCACAACTAAGAGTTCGCATGCCACAACTAAGGAGCCCTCGTGCCGCAACTAAGGAGCTGGTGAGCTGTAACTAACGAGCCTGCCTGCTGCAACTAAGGAGCCCGCCTGCCCCAACTAAGGAGCCTGCCTGCCACAACTAAGGAGGCTGCCTGCCACAACTAAGACCCGGTGCAACCAAATAAATAAATAATTTTTTTTTTTTTTTAAAGTGAGGTCTAGGAACCCCCTGGCGATCCAGTGGTTAGGACTCAGCACTTTCACTGCTGTGGCGTGGGTTCAATCCCTGGTTGGGGAACTAAGATCCCACAGACTGCACAGTGTGGCCAAAAAAAAAGTGAGTTCCAACTCATTAAGGGGGGGATAAGTAATAACGCCCCTTGAAATACTTTTAGATGTAAGAAAATGAGAGATTGAGCTAAGCATTTTAGGGAGAAGATTCAAATCAAGTATGGGACAGCAATGAAAAAAAGTAGAGAAGAGAAAAAACATTGGGAAACATAAGCAAGAAAGACCCTTAGAGTTTCTATCATATGTCATACATATTCTTCCCCATGAGATGTTCATGAGAACAGGGTTTCAAGATCAAAGCTAAGAAATGTGACATTCATGAACTAAAAACTATTTTCAGATAAAAGGGAAAGAACAGAGCTTCATGTGCCACTCATTCCTCATTGCTTGCATTACCACCTTAACCATCCCCACCCCGCCCACCCCCACCCAGTCCATGGAAAAATGTCTTCCACAAAACCAGTCCCTGGTGCCAAAAAGGTTGGGGACCACTGGTTTAAAACATATTTTAAAAATCCCTTCAACTAACAGTGAAAAACTTGCAACAAAGAAAATCTTAATCCCAGATGGCTTTGCTAATGAATTCTACCAAATATTTAAAGAAGAATCAATGCCAATTCTTTATAAAGTCTTCCAAAAAAATAGAAGAGGTGGGAATACCTCCCAACTCTTTCTATGAGGCCAGTAACATCCTAACACCCAATCCAAAGACATTTCAAGAAAAGAAAACTACAGACCAATATCATGTATAAACATAAGACATGAAAATCCTCATCAAATTATTAGCAAATTGAATCCAGCATGACCAAATAAGATTTATCTCAGAAGTGCAAGGTTGGTTTAATGTCCAAAAATCGATATTGTAATTGATTTACAAATTAATTTGATTTAAAAAATTATTTTTAAATTGACTGACAAATTGATAAGTAAAACCATATAAATAGACTAAAGGACAGAACCCACATGATCACTGTAATGGACATGGAAAAAACATTTTAACAAATCCAAAACCTTTCCAGGATGAAAACAGAAGGGAACTTCCTCACCTGGATATCAGTTTATCTATTAAAAAAAACCCACAGCTAACATCATACTTAATGGTAAAAGATTCAATGCTTTCCCCCTAAAAACAGGAAAAAGACAAGGATGCCTGCTTATGCTACTTCTATTAAAAATTGTACTGCGGATGTCCCTGGTGGTGCAGTGGATAAGAATTTGCCTGCCAATGCAGGGAAACATGTTCAAGCCCTGGTCCAGGAAGATCCCACATGCCGCGGAGCAACTAAGCCTGTGTGCCACAACTACTGAGCTTGCGCTCTAGAGCCCACGAGCCACAACTACTGAGGCCTGTGCGCCTCAAGTCTGTGCTCGGCAGTAAGAGAAGCCACTGCAATGAGAAGCACGCGCATCGCAACAGAGAGTAGCTCCCACTCGCTGCAACTAGAGAAAGCCCGTGAGCAGCAACTAAGACCCAATACAGCCAAAAATAAATTGAAAAAAAAACTGTACTGGAGGGAATTCTGTGGCGGTCCACTGGTTAGGACTCAGCACTTTCACTGCTGTGGCCTGGGTTCAATCCCTGGTCGGGGAACTAAGATCCTGCAAGCTGCACAGCACAGTCAAAACGATACATACAGGGCTTCCCTGGTGACGCAGTGGTTGAGAGTCCACCTGCCAATGCAGGGGACACGGGTTTGTGCCCCAGTCTGGGAAGATCCCACATGCCGCGGAGCAGCTGGGCCTGTGAGCCATGGCCGCTGAGCCTGCGCGTCCGGAGCCTGTGCTCCACAACGGGAGAGGCCACAACAGTGAGAGGCCCGCGTACCGCAAAAAAAAAAAAAAAAAAAAAAAAAAAGCTACATAAATAAATAAATAAATATTGTACTGGCGAGTCTGGCCAGAGCAATTAGGCAAGAAAATGAAATAAAAGGCACCTAGCATGGAAAGGAAGTGGTAAAAACTATCTCTTGTTTGCAGATGACATGATCTTGTACATAGAAAGTCCTAAGGAATCTACTAAAAACCTATTAGAATAATAAACAAGTTGAGCAAGATTGTAGGATATAAGATCAAGATATAAAAATCAGTGTATTGATGGAATACACTAGCAATGAACAATCCAAAAAGAAAATTAAGAAAACAATTCATTTACAATAGCATTAAAATTTAATACTACTTAAGAATAAATTTAGTGAAAGAAGTATAAAACTTGCATTCTGAAAACTAAAAAACATTGCTGAAAGAAATAAAAGAAAACTGAAATAAATAAAAAGATATCCTGTATCATGGATCGGAAGACAATATTTTTAAGATGGCAATACTCCCTAGATTGATCTACAGAGTCAATGAAATGCCTATCAGAATTTCATCTTTTTTTGTTTGTTTGTTTGCAGAAATTGACAAACTGACCCTAAAATCCATAGGTAAATGCCAGGGATTCTGAATTGCCAAGATAATCTTGAAAAAGAACAAAGTTAGAGGACTCACACTTCTGATTTCAAAACTTACCACTAAACTATAAAATTGAGAGTCCAGAAATAAACCCTCACATTTATGATCAACTGATTTTTGACAAGGATGTCAAGGGACTTCAATGGAGAAAGAAGTCTTTTCAATAAATGGTACTGTGATAATTGGATTTTCATATGCAAAAGAATAAAGTTTGACCACTACTTCACACCATATACAAAAACTGACTTCATTTGGATAAAAAAATGAAATGTAGAGCTAAAACTATAAAACTTTTAGAAGAGAACATAGGATTAAGTCTTTGTGACATTGGATTAGGGAAAGCCTTCTTAGATATAACACAAAAAATGCAAGCGATATAAGGCTGATAAATTGGACTTCATCAAAATTAAAAACTTCTGTGCTTCAGATGACACTATCAAGAAAGGGAAAAGAGGGACTTCCCTGGTGGTGCAGTGGTTAAGAATCCTCCTGCCAGCGCAGGGGACATGGGTTTGAGCCCTGGTCCGGGAAGATCCCACATGCTGCGGAGCAACTAAGCCTGAGCTCCACAACTGCTGAGCCTGCGCTCTAGAGCCTGTGAGCCACAACTACTGAGCCTACGTGCCACAACTACTGAGTCCACGTGCCACAACTACTGAAGCCTGCTCGCCTAGAGCTCATGCTCCGCTACAAGAGAAGCCACCGCAATGAGAAGCCCATGCACCGCTCACCACAACTAGAGAAAGTCCACGCACAGCAATGAAGACCCAACACAGCCAAAAAAACAAAAAAACCATATCTTCACACAAAAAGTTGTACCTGAGTGTTATAGCAGCATTATTCACAACAGTCTAGTCAAAAAAGTGGAAATAACTCAAATGGCCATCAACTGATGAATGTGCTATATCCATACAATGGAATATCATTAAGCCTTGAAAAGGAATGAAGTTGTGACACGTGCTCCAACGTGGATAAACCTTGAAAACATTACACAAAGTGAAAGAAGTCACACATAAAGGGCTATGTAACATGATTCCACATATATGCAATGTTCAGAATAGGCCAAATCTACAGAGCCAGAAAGTAGATTTGTGGTTGCTTAGGCCTGGGGGAGGGGAAAATGAAGAGTGACTACTAACGGGTAAGGAGTTTCTTTTTGGGGTGATGAAAGTGTCCTAATATTGATTGTAACTCTTTGAACATATTAAAAACCATTAAACTTTCTACTTCAAATGGGTGAACTGTATGGTATGTGACTTATATCACAATAAAGCTGCTAAAAAAGTAACAGTGAAGTATATATATGGAAAGAAGAGGAGAAAGCAGTTCTCTTTAAAGTCATTAAACTATTCAACACTTTGCTTCATGACAACCACTTAATATAGTTTAATTTATTCACTTCTTCCAAAAATATTTTCCCTATTTTTAACAAGTTCGAAGTAGATCAGTATAACAGAACACACTACCTCACTATAAGGAATCACTCAGCAGATAATGTTTTCCACATAGGATTTTTAAAAACTTGGATGAGAAATGTATACCAAAGATAAATAAATAAAATGGCTTGTTCTTAGCTTCACTGTAGGCTGTACACCTGTAATATTTTTCTACAAATTTGCTGGTTCCTTCCTTTACTCCTCTAGCAGTAACCTGAGCAGATGACATCTAAGAGTAAATGGATGCTCCTTCACATTTCCTTTCATTGCCAGGGAGTCACTACTGGTTCAGATAAAAGACAAGCCTGTGTCTCTCAAGGAAAAGGCAGTTTCTTCTAATCTACCAACTGGTTTAGCCAAGTTAATTACTATAGTTCTCAACCCTGGCTCTACACTAGAATCAGCTGGTGCACAGCTTTTAAATATTACTGATGTCTGGCTCCCATCCTCAAACATTCAGATTTAACTGGTCTAGGGTGGGGCCCAGTCAACCTTATTTTACTATAAGTTCTCCAGATGATTCAAATGTGTAGCCACAGTTAAGAAGCACAAAACTAATGGTTTGCCAACATTTTGGTCTTCAACAAAGGAGGACCCTTTGTTGAGGACACTTCAACACTCTTAAAAACTGAGGGGGCTTCGCTGGTGGCACAGTGGTTAGGAATCCTCCTGCCAATGCAGGAGACATGGGTTCAAGCCCTGGTCTGGGAAGATCCCACATGCCGCGGAGCAACTAAGTCCGTGCACCACAACTACTGAGCCTGTGCTCTAGAGCCCGCGAGTCACAACTGCGGAGCCCATGTGCCACAACTACTGAAGCCCGCGCACCTAGAGCCCATGCTCCCAACAAGAGAAGCCACTGCAATGAGAAGCCCTCGCTCCCCAATGAAGAGCAGCCCCTGCTCGCCGCAACTGGAGAGAGCCCACGCTTAGCAACAAAGACCCAACGCAGCCAAAAATAAAAATAAATAAAGTAAATTTATTTTCTAAAAAAAGTGTTTAAAAACTACTGAGTACTCCAAAACACTTTTCTTCATATGGATTATATTTATTGATATTTACTATAATGAGAAATTAAAACTGAGAAATTTTTTTTTTTTTTTTGCGGTACGCGGGCCTCTCACTCTTGTGGCCTCTCCCGTTGCGGAGCACAGGCTCCGGACGCGCAGGCTCAGCGGCCATGGCTCACGGGCCTAGCCGCTCCGCGGCATGTGGGATCTTCCTGGACCGGGGCACGAACCCGTGTCCCCTGCATCGGCAGGCGGACTCTCAACCACTGCGCCACCAGGGAAGCCCTGAGAAATTTTTTAAATATTAATTCATTTAAAAATAAAAAATAACAAACCGGTTAGATGTTAATATAAATAACTTATTTTTATTAAAATAATATTTTCCCAAACAACAACAAAACATTAATGTGAAGAGTAGCATTGTTTTAAATTTTTTGCAAATCTCTTTAATATCCAGCTTAATAAAACAGAGCTGAATTCTTATATGTGCTTCTGCATTCTGCTGCAGTATGCAGTTTAAGTATGCCAAGCCTCACACAGCTAGGCAGTTGGACAAGGAAGGAGTATTTATAGCCTTTTCAGATAATTGTGGTTATCTTTCTGTCTACCAAACCAAAACTCAACAGCGGATTCTTAAAGGTTAGTTGCAATGTAGTATCTGAAAACTTATCAATAAAGTTTTCATATCCTGTTACATTAAAAATCCTTTGGTCTCTCTTGCAGCTTGAATAGATCTTTCTTACCCTTGCATGCTTTTGTAGCATCATGTATTGGTCATTTGGAATATATTTTTTCATTGAGTTATGCACATTTTCCAAATGTTAAAAGCATTTTATTATATCAAAAAGTCACATTTGCTAGTATCACCAATGATCTCATCAGACAAGTCTTTAAGTATTGGGAAGCTATCAAACTCACAGAGACAGATGCTAGTTTTCCAGAATTCTAATTTTTGTTTGAAAGCTAGAAATTTATAATTGTTAACAAATACCATCAGTGTTTTCCTTAAATGACAAATTCATTTTGGTTATTTTAGGGAAAAAAATGTCTAACAAATACCCAAGTCTGACCAGCCACAGTGTGTCAGCCAGTTGTTTTTTCAAGTGAAAAAATGGTGTTGCATGAAAAAACCCGCTGGTTCAGCTTGCAGCTCAACCACACATGCTTTCCTCTGCAGCAACTCTCATACCTCAGTATGCAGCAGAAGTGGACTCTGAGCACTTCCCACTTCATCTCACAGATTATTAACAAGATGAATACTCAAGGGTTGAGATTAAATAAACTAGTAATTTTTACTGCTTCAACAAAGACATTTTGAGGTTAAACTGGTATGTTTTCTCCCTGCAAGTCCATACAGTTTGGTGCCAACTGCCTTGATTCATGCTAAGGTACCAGCAATTTTACCAACCCTCAGTGCAAATGTCAACAATGAAAAAAGCAAACAACACCTTAGTATTACTGTGAAAATAGTTTTGAACTTACAGACACCCTGAAGAAGGAATCCCCAGAGGTCCATGAAAGTATAATTTGAGAACCACCTCCCTGGGCTGATCCCTGTAGAACCAACATGCCAATTACACATTAGCTATCTCTGGAAGAGTTAAATAAGTTTCAAAACTACTTCACATATGATCCAAGTAAGACAAAGTATGAGGAAAGTGACAGGGTGTATTCTACCATATTCAGTTTGATTGCTAATCCCAAATCAGACATTAAAAAATAGAAAGTCCAGGAGAATTTTTCCTACAGATTTGATTATGAAATATTTGGCAGAGGGAATCTAATTCAAACCAGCTGCTGGACTCTTGCTGCACAGCAGTTGGTTAGAACACACTGCCAAAAGGCCCCCTTAGTGGGGAGGCCAGATGAGCTCATGCAAAGGCGTTTCAGCAGCTTTTACCCTGTTAAGTCCCATAAGCACACCACCACTCAATTTTCCACATCATAAAGTAGCCACACTTTCTCTGGATCGTTTTCTTTTCCAGTCAAAGAAAGATTATAGGAAAAGACTACAAAATTCACATCCTGCAAAATCCACGGCACCTATATCTATTTTTCTACCTGTATCCTGTACCTGGCTTTAACCTCAAGAAATGTGTAAAATAAAAATAAAATAAAAATCCTCTTCATTTATCACTTTCATGTTTTTACTTAATTCCTCAACCATCCCGAAATATCAGCTATTAAGTAAACACACACACACACTTTTGGTTTCCAAGAATCTATAAATGTGCAAGCCAATATAAATGGTTAACTCATGTTAATTTATATTACCCTAACAGTGTTCTTTGATTTTTAAAATTTATTTTATTTATTTTTGGCTGTGTTGGGTCTTCATTGCTGGGCGCAGGCTTTCTCTAATTGTGGCGAGCAGGGGCTACTCTCCGCTGAGGTGCGCAGGCTTCTCATTGCGGTGACTTCTCTTGTTGCGGAGTACGGGCTCTATGTGCATGGGCTTCAATAGCTGTGGCACGCGGGTTCAGTAGTTGTGGCCCATGGGCTCTAGAGAGCAGGCTCAGTAGTTGTGGCGCACGGGCTTAGTTGGCTGCAGCATGTGGGATCTTCCTGCACAAGGGCTCGAACCCGTGTCCCCTGCATTGGCAGGTGGATTCTTAACCACTGCATCATCAGGGAAGCCCTTCTTTGATTTTTTTTTTAAATTTACTTATTTTATTTATTTACTTTTGGCTGCACTGGGTCTTCGTTGCTGCACGCGGGCTTACTCTAGTTGCAGCGAGCGGTGGCTTCTCTTGTTGTGAAGCACAGGCTCTAGAGCGCAGGCTCAGTAGTTGTGGCACACAGGCTTAGTTGCTCTGCAGCATGTGGGATCTTCGTGGACCAGGGCTCGAACCCATGTCACCTGCACTGGCAGGAGGATTCTTAACCACTGCACCACCAGGGAAGTTCCCTTCTTTGATTTTTGAACTGCAATTAATTCTTAATTTATCAGGGACTATCTACCTTTGCTATTGGATCATCAAGGTCCTTAATCTTTTCCTTCTCTATATGTTTATGTTACCCTTGTGTGTGTGTGTATCTCATCCACTCATAAGAACATGTTCCAAAGTATTAGAATTAGTGAAAGTGAACATTCAGCCCTTTCTCATTACTCACATGTATCTCAAACTGCCTCTTTCCTCCACACTAAAAAGACATAAGCACACCACTTTCTGGCTTTGCCTCTCTTTACTGGATACCTTCTGGTCTGGGTTCCTCCTCTGGTCTCTTTCAGTGGCGATACTCTAACCTCTCTAGGAGGCAGAGGATGATTAAGCCCCCTTAATTCTATCAAGAAGTGACTTCAACCAATTCCATTTGGCCAACACAGCCACACGGAAAAACTAAACCTCTCATCTGCCTGTCACTTTTGCTCCTAATCCACCAGTACTTCCTGGGCAAGGAGTGAAGAATCCTTGCTGTTTCATTAATTAAACATATTAAGAGGGACTTCCCTGGTGGTGCAATGGTTAAGAATTTGCCTGCCAATGCAGGGGACAACGGTTCGAGCCCTGGTCTGGGAAGATCCCACATGTCGCAGAGCAACTAAGCCCAGTGCGCTACAACTACTGAGCCTGCGCTCTAGAGCCCTTGAGCCACAACTACTGAGACCGTGTGCCACAACTACTAAAGCCCGCGTGCCTAGAGCCCGTGCTCCGCAACGAGAAGCCACCACAATGAGAAGCCCGCGCACCGAAATGAAGAGTAGCCTCCACTCGCCGCAGCTAGAGAAAGCCCACGCGCAGCAACAAAGACCCAATGCAGCCAATAAATAATAAAAAACAAAAACAAAACAAATATATATCTGAATTCCTCACATTTAATATGAAACTTTCACTACTCATAAAAACTGTTGGTTTAGAGCTAAGCTCTTCTTTTAACAATGTCAAAAAACCAATTATACTTTTTACACAAATTCTTCCTTGACATATTTTCACTTAATAATAAATAATTATTATAATTAAAGAAGCTAACAGTTACTTAAGTGCCTACAATGTGTCAGGTACCACTGTAGGCATTTTAAAAGTATTGACTCATTTTAATACTCACACCCCCTCTATCTCATTAGGGTCCACTTAACAAATGAAAAGTCTGTGGCACAGAAAGATTAAGTAACAATGCTCCCAATTACCTAATATAAGTAGCTATTAGGAACTCAAACTCAGTTTAAGGATTGGTCTTATTCCCTTCTATTAAATCTTGTTGGCTTTTGGGGTTTGTTTTATTTATAACAGCTTTACTGAGATATAATTCACATTCCATATACTTTACCACTTAAAAGTGTACATAGTTCAATGGACTTTAGTATAATGAGAGTTTTGCAACCATCAGCACAATCTTAGCACATTTTCATTACCCTAAAAAGAATCCCTATACCCACTAGCAGTCACTCCCTATTTCTCCCAACTCCCTCCCTGCTCCCCCGCCAAAAAAAACCCTGGCAACAACAAATCTACTTTCTGTCTGTATAGATTTGCCTATTCTGGACATTTCATATAAATGGAATCATACAATATGTGGTCTTTTGCATCTGGCTCCTTTCACTTAATATAATGTTTTCAAGGTTCATCCATGCTGCAGTGTGTATCAGAACATTTTTTATTTTTTTGCTGAATAATATTCCATTGTATGGGCTTCCCTGGTGGCACAGTGGTTGAGAGTCTGCCTGCCGATGCAGGGGACACGGGTTCGTGCCCCGGTCCGGGAAGATCCCACATGCCGCAGAGCGGCTGGGCCTGTGAGCCATGGCCGCTGAGCCTGCGCGTCCGGAGCCTGTGCTCCGCAACGGGAGAGGCCACAACAGTGAGAGGCCCGTGTACCGCAAAAAAAAAAAAAAAAAAATTCCATTGTATGGATATGCCACATTTTGTTTATCTGTTCATCAGCTGATGGACACTTGGATTGTTTCCACTGTTTAGGTGTCATAAATGATGCTGTTATGAACTTTCATGAATAAATTTTTGTGTGGACATTTTTCATTTCTCTTGGATATACAACCTAGGAGTGGAATTGCTGGGTCATACAATGACTATGTTTATCCTTTTCGGGAACTTTCAGATTTTTCCACATCAACTGCACCATTTTACACTCCCACCAATAGTGTATGAGGTTCTATTTTCTCCTACATCCTAGTCTACTCTTGCATATTATCTTTTTAATTATAGCCATCCTAGTGGGTGGGAAGTGATAGTTCATTGTGGTTTCAATTTCCAACTCCCTGATGGCTAATTATGCCGAGCACCTTTTCATGTGCTTATCGGCCAGTTGCATATCTTCTTTGAACAAACGTCTACTCAGATCCTTTCCCCATTTTTTAATTGGGTAATTTATCTTTTTATTATTGAGTTGTAAGAGTTCTTTATATTTTCTAGATACAAGTCCCAGATTAGATATATGATTTGCAAATATTTTCTCCCATTCTGTGGGTTTTTTCACTTTCTTAATGGTGACATATGAAGCAAAAAAGTTTTTAACTTTGATTAAGTCCAATTTATTTATTTATTCTCTTGTTGCTTGTGCTTTGGTGTTGTATCTAAGAAGGCTCTGCCTAAGCCAAGACCATTAAGATCTACTCCTGTATTTTTTTTCTACGAGTTTTAAATCTTATTTATATCTTTTCCTTAGTTGCAAATTAATACCACACTGAGAGTACCCACACAACCACCCCATTTCCTTGTTTAGTACCAAAGTACCTTGGTGGTCTAGGTCCAGTCTAGTCAATGTCCAGAATTATTTGTTTATGAGATTATAATTTCTATATTGAACAAAGGCTCATCTAGGGGATGACATAGGTTTCTGCTCCATCCCTCCAGTAACATCCAGTAAAGGAAATGTCTAAGGATATAGCTACCCTCCTTGCATTCTATGATCATAACTAGAGCATAAGCCTCTTCCATAAAATTTAAGCTTAAGAGATCTGGACAGTCATATTCATAAGCTCTAACTCTTTAGAAAATATAAATTTAATTGCTCTAATTATATCTACTGAGACATGTCTACATGTTTTGTTACAATTCCTGTCATGTTCCCAATATAACTAAGACAGAAACTGTAATTTAAGTAACAGAATTTATTTCAACTAAGGTTTACTGAAGGCCTACTATACACAAAGCATTATGGGAAATGCTGAGCTAAGTCATAGTTCTTGACCTCAAGGAGGTTATAATTTAGTGAGAATTTTAGAAATAAATAGAACCAGAGAAACTGATGGTTAAATTCAGTCTTTCTGAAGGACCATTATGTCCTGAAGAAATTAATGAGGGCACACTTCCCTAACTCTGAGGCTCAATAAATCCTTTATCTCTATTCTGTGATCTAAGGGCTCCAGCTCTAAATTACACAGAAACTCCTGAAAAGCTATGTGGAAATTATATTTTTATAAAAAGAGTGATATATGTAAGGGAACTTGGCAAATTGAAGGAAATCCTACATAACATAGAAGCCTTCCTGGAACAGAAGAATACTCTGCTTCACGTGACTCTCTGTCTGCTGAAAGCAGGAGCCCCCATACTGTTGCCCGTGGGACATACCAGATGGCTCCACCATTTAGCCTTTCTGACTACCAAGTATTTTCTCTGGGGCTCCCTTTTTTTTTTTTTTTTTGCGGTACGCGGGCCTCTCACTGTTTTGGCCTCTCCCGTTGCAGAGCACAGGCTCTGGACGCGCAGGCTCAGCGGCCATGGCTCACGAGCCCAGGCGCTCCGCGGCATGTGGGATCTTCCCGGACCGGGGCACGAACCCGTGTCCCCTGCATCGGCAGGCGGACTCTAAACCACTGCGCCACCAGGGAAGCCCAAAACCTGATTCTTTTTTAAGCCCAAATAACACCGAACGTGAACATGTTTTCTAGTTTCACACTAGATAACTACTTTCTAGTAATTTCTTAAGACATCTTGGTCCCCAAATCTACATTTCTCTATTCTTTTCCCTTCCAGCTCCGCACATTGGACATGCTAGAAACATCCTGTTGCTTCAGGTCAAATAAATGTTTATTTGATGGAATCAAAATTATGTACTCTTATACTAGAAAGAGAAGTTGAAGAACGTTTTGGCTGAGTTGTGTGGTTTATCCACGGTACCACAGTCTTGTTTAAATGATTTCATCACTCAGTCAAAATGCTGCCACTATTTCAGTGGTTTTCTAGTCACAGTCAATAAAGTAAAGGAAAAAACCACACTATTTACTTATCTTCATGACTAAGCAAGTCGAAAAGAGCAGTTAGAAAGCTGCTTCAACATCTTAAAAAATACACACAAAAATACTAGTGACAGAAACCATTTATTTTGAGCTAGGAGCTGCAAAATAATCAATAAGGTTGTGAAAGAAAAGTTTTTGTCTAAATCAACTACATCAGCTACTTAAATGTTATTTTAGCCACCTAAAAGATAATAGAATTCATTTTTAAATTCTTTAGTAGATTTAGAGGAGGATAGACATTTTTTTTTTTGTCTTTAGTCTTACCTTGTGGCAACAAGAGGGTAGCTATGACACGGTGATGCCCAGGCATCCCTTGTCCACGGCATACAGTCATAAAGCAGCAAATCCTTCTCAGTCACAGCCATGAGGACAGGTCTCCACTGTTGTCTTCCACCATCTAGTTTTGCCTGTTAAATTGGTGAAATCCAGAAAGTAGAGCTAACTATAATGATCTGTAACTGTAAAAGTTCCTTCAGTGACGGCCTAAGATAGTGGGTCTCTATTCTGTTTCCCCTTCCTAACAGATGTGAGGAAAAGGAAACATCCCATCAGGTTCCTTCCCACTGGCAGGGATTCTCCACTGGGAGGTGTGAGGTGGATTGTGTAGTTTGAGAAAGCTCTCCCTGAGTGAGTTACAGACATTTTCTAATGATATGACACAGTTTTATCCCTATTCCACAATAACTAATTATCACCAATTCTAATTAAATACATAGTACTCTGTTCAAAATGATAATAGTTTTAATATGTCTGATGTGGGAGTAACATCTTCTAAGTACAGGATAGAAACTATTACCAAATGAGTCTGTATAATATAAACATCATTGTTTTTCAAATATTTTTGATCAAGACCTACAATAAGAAATACATTTTACATTGCAACTCAACACATACATATAAATATTGAATTTAAAAATTTCCAAAACAACACAATTCCTATACTTTGTGCAACGTACTCCGCTAATTTCTATTTTATCTTTTTTAAACGCCGATATGACCAATTATGCTGTATTTTGGAAAACGTTGATATAAACTATTTTCAAAGAGTTCCCCATTATAGTTCAGGAAGTTTATGTTTCAGTTTCAAGTGTACCATTGCATTTAATTGCATAAAACTCAGTTATCTCTATGATGGTTTAAAAATGTAGGAAAACAACCACTACTTATACATATTGTCAAGGATCCAAGACTAAAAAACAAAAGACTATGTTCAAGAAAAGCCCTGGTATCATCAAAATGTTTGCCTTCATAAGATGAGAACTTTGAGCAGGGAATGCTTAACAAGAGTATTTTAACCCTCATCTTTTCTGCTATCACTGATGGCTTCAAGGTGAATTTAAATTGATGAATTACTTGTCTCTTACTTGTCTTCAGATCTGCTTTTTATTTTCTCTTCCTTAATGACTTCTGAAGGTAATATGAACATGTCAGAGCCCCTTAAGAATACATCTATAATCTGAAAAGTGACCTGAGTGGTTCGGTTCTGTGCTATAACATCTACCACTGGGATGCTTTTCTCCTAGCTACAGCCATGAGCTGATTCCAGGAAGGGGAAATGAATTCCAACCAGTGAAGTTACCCATGTTCGACCCTGTGCTGAAAGCACAAAATACATGACCCAACCCTGAGTATTCAAGCAAAGTATGGTAGAAATAATTAATACTTTCCTTACCAGTGAACCCAAGTTTTCTAAGACTCTGTATTAGTCTAAAGTAATGTCTGGAGGGAGAGTATCAGCTGTAAAGAGGTTCTCTTGGATTCTTAAATTTTGGGGTCATAGATACCCCGAAGGGATTTCTAGTTTATGTGCACTACTAAGTCTTTGCCTCCGAGATTGTTATGTATAATATTTCATAGGGAACATAATGTAAAAATGTATCTTCCCAAAGGGATAAAATGACTATCTGATTTTTTTAATTAATTTTTTTGCTAAGTTATAAGAGAGATTTTGAACACTAGATCACAGTATATGCATTTAGAAAACCTAAATTAAATGTATTTCTTCCCAAAGAAGAGAAAGGAAAACTGCTAATGCCAATACAAGCAAATATGCAATTTCAAGACAGAGAACTTTTCTTTCAATTAACAATTTTTAAAAAGTGTTTATTCTTGGGACTTCCCTGGTGGCGCAGTGGTTAAGACTCCATGCTCCCAATGCAGGGGGCCTGGGTTCAATCTCTGGTCAGGGAGCTAGATCCCACATGCATGCCACAACTAAGGAGCCCGTCTGCCGCAACTGACAGGGCACAACCAAATAAATTATTAAAAAAAAAAAAAAAGGTGTTAATTCTTTAGCTCTTTTGAGTCCTTAGTTTTTGGAGACTATCTTTTCCCTCTTTTACTTACCATTGGAGAAAAATGAAACCTCAGTTTAAGTCATTCTGTTTGCCTATTTGCCTTAACTTATAAGGATACTGTTTGCTTTCACTGGAATCAAAATGCTGCCTGCTATATGTAGTATGTGTTTTTGGTTGTGGTATCAGTACAAGCAGCCTTGGGACTCCACTACTGAGGTGTTTTTTTTCCCCACTATCGAGTTTTTGGCCAGAGAAAAAAGGGATACTAAAGTTAGGGTGCTGCTTTGCTTGTGTTTCAATACCCACACATGCATACACCTGGCCAAACAATAGCCTTCTCCAAATTTTATTTTCTAATAACTAGAGTTGAATAGCACTAAAGATGAAAAATTAATAATAGTTATTATTCATTCCCTAAATGTCTTCATCCCACAAATCTTTTTAAGAGGTGATGTACTTCTGCTACTTATGTATTTTATTATTACAATAGAAAACATAGAGCAAAAAATAAATTGTTCCACTGATCCTGATTTAGTGTATATGTTCCTAATTTGAGTCTTTACACAGTTTGAGAATAACCAGGGACAAGGTAGGAACTGTGACAACAAAGTTTTCTTTGGCTGTCTTGGCTTTTCTACCAACACTCAAATGCTTAAAAATACTTATTTCGTAGGTAACGTATGTCCCCTCATTTGGTGGACTTAGAGAAGATTCCATCTTAAGAATATAACCAACTAAAAGGTAAACTATCAGTCACATAAAAATCAGTATCAATAAAGATAGAAGTGCCTTGCACAGAACAGATTATCTATTGGTTACCAAACATCTGTAGCATAGGTTTTCCCTATTTTAAGCAAATTCAATTTATGACAATGTGAAATAACAAACAGATAAGTTAAGGAGAGATCATTTAAAGTTAAATAAATGATAACTATCTTTTCTTTACAACTGAAACAGTTTCATTCATATGCAAGCTTTTCAGGAAACACATCTATTGCTAAAATAAATGTTTACCTATTTTAAAAAGATTACATGATCTAAAATTATCCTGACCATTTTCATACTCATAGAATTAAACAATCTTACCGTTAAAAAAGGCAACTCTTATCACATACATAAGTTCATTATAAATAATACCTCTGAGAAATGGTATCCAGTCTTGCTTGAACAACTTATTCTAAGTGTATTTGATTTGGGTAACCCAAACAACTACTTGGAAAAAGTAAAAATCATGAATAGTTTAGAAACAGCACTTTGGATTAGTTCTGTGATACTATTTTTAAAGAATTTGAAACTTTTCGACTTGGTATTATTTTCCAACCCTGAGCTTGTGTTCTTGGACAGTATTTTATAATTAATGACTTGTTTGTTTGCTTTTTGCATGTATATATGTAGACAAAGGAAAAAAATTAGTGAACATCTACTATTTACAAAGCATTAGGCTAAGTTCTCTAGGGACTAAAGATTTGGGAAAAATGTGCTCCTATCTTCCAAGAGCTCACAACTGAGTGGAGGAAACACACACATAAATACAGTCCATAAAGGGCAGACTGTGATGAACTTGTGGCTTTATATTTCTCCTTTCTACTTGTCTGTATGTAGCATAAACCAAATTAAGTTCACTTTAAAGGTCTGGCAACTCTCATACGTTGCTGGTGGGAATTTAAATTAGTTCAATCTTGATGGAAGGCAAATTTGGCAATATTTATCAAAATTACAAATGCATATACCTTTTGTGGTAGTTTAAAAAGATGTCCACAAATTCTTTACCATTCTTCCCTTTAACAGCCGGAGCCCTGGGGTATAGACTGGACTTAGTAACTCACTTCTAATGAAAAGAATAGAGAAGAGACTAGATCATAAAATGTATTGTGGCTTCCATCTTGTTCTCTCTGTCAGATCACTTGCTCTGACAAAAACCCACAGCCATGTCTCGAGGACACTCAGCCAATCTTGTGGAAAGGCCTGCGTAGCAAGGAACTGAGGACTTCTGCCAACAAGCAGTAAGAAACTGAGATCTCCTGCTAACAGCTATATAAATGAATCATGTTGGAAGTGGACCTGCCAACCCAGTCAAGCCCTCAGATGACTGCCACCCTTGCTGACAGCTTGACTGCAACTTCATGAAGCGTCCCAGGCCAGAACCAGGAAGCTAAACTGCTACCAGATTCCTGATCCTTAGAAACTGTGGGAGGTAAATGTTACTTCAAAGTCACTAACTCTTGGGGGTAATTTGTTTTATAGAGATAGATTACTAATATACCCTTTGAACCTGTGCTTCTGGGATTTATCCTATAGGTATAGAAATATCTCCTGTTCTATGAACTCTAACGATCAAAGCTCAGGAAATGATGTAAAACTTTGGATAAATCCCTTTCTAACCAAAGTTTTACTGCTCACTACTAGAAACTTAAGAACCAAATACATTCAGATAATGTGTGTTCCCTTGTTATCTGATCTATCTGAACTCAGGAACCAAAGAGTTTGGAAAGCACATGTGTGAAAGGACAAACTACAAGGTTATTCATTATAGCATTCTTTGTAATGGCAAAAGATTATGACAACAAAACTGGGGGGAGTGCTTATTTAACTGCAGCTACACAATGGAAAACTATACAGTTGTGAAAAAGAATGCTCTCTGTGCTTTGATATGGAAAGATCTCCAGGATATATTGCCTAATGAAAGAAACAAGCAAGGTATAAAGTAGTGTGAATAATATGCCATCTTCTTTTATAAAAGAGAAAAAGAAGAATATATATTCATAATTGCTTTTATTTGCATAAAGAAACTCTCAAAAGACTCAGTAGAAAGGAATGAAAGTGATTACCTCCCTGGGTGCAAAGGGGTAGGAATTAGGCCGATGAGGGAGCAGAAGGAGAGTAAGACATCACCTATTAACTTTTTATTCTGACCTTGGAACTATGTGAATGTATCACCTTTTTAAAATCATGAAGATTTCTAACATTGCTGAAAGCACAGAACAATTACCACTCAATTGAGGTTTTCAACCAGCATATAAAAATATAGAAACAATGATAAACACAACTAAAAGACTAAAACTTTCAAAGTTGTAAATACTTATACCATGATTTTCATTAGTTTCTTCTGCTTAGTTATTCTAATTATGACTCCTAGAAATCATCACAGTACGAATTCTGTGTTATCATTTATTAGAATCATTATTTGGAATGTTTGTAAAATTTCACGGCTGAAAAAAAACTAAATCAGTGGAGTCCAAAATCCACTACACAATCACCTAGGGAGCCAAATGAGATTTCCAGGCCCCACCATCGGTCTACCAAATGTGAACTCTTGATGGGGAACATGGGGAGCCAGACCTGGGAAACTGTATTTAAAACAAAACAACAACGCAAAAGAACAAAACCTGTCTGGGCTGATACTGATGCAATAATCCCTGCCCCCTTGCACACACGAAGAAACTAGGATGCAAAGATATGAAGGCACTTTTAAAAAGATCTAAAACCAGTGAAAAACAGAGCTAGCACTTGAACACTCATCTCTGAATCCCTATTCTGTCTTCTGTTTTCAACTCCCTCTGGCCCAGCTGACAGTGAAGGACCAGAAAGAAAAAGGATGTATTGTAATATCATGTAGAACTTTTAGTCTCCCTTTTGCCAAATTTGGATCTAAACTAACTTGGATTATATCCTTCCTTTCCCTGCACCCAACATCTACTTAGGTTTTCTTGTTTCTCTTCTTTTCATTTTTCAGTTGTAGAAGACAACTATACATGTGTTTAATGGCTTGTAAAGTGTTTTGTATATTTTATAATTTTCCCAGACCAGGGGAGTAAGCCTGTTGTCCCTGAAACTCTGTCAATAGACTAGAACAGGAATTGGGAAACTATGACTTGTGGGCCAAATACAGCCCACTTATCTCTTTTCGTAAATAAAGTTTTATTGAAACACAGTCACATCTATTCATGTTCATATTGTCTATGACTGTTTTCTTGCTATAATGGCAGAGTCAAGTAGTTGTAGCACTAATAGCCCTTTGTAGAAAAAGTTTGCTGATCCTATTCTAAAACCGTGAAAATTATCTTTAGTCATTAAGGATACAGATGTTACTAAGAACCCCTTTTTAGTTATGTTATGATGATGATGATCATGACAGTCAATTCTTCTGGTAGAGGTGATAATTAGCAACAAACAACTAAACACTAGGGGAGGAGAAACAGAAGACTAACAAAAGATCTGCAAGCTAGACATCCAGGGCCTGACTGCATGATAAACATTACAGACATACGAAATGGGGGAAGCATCCTGGCTCTGAGTAGTGACCTGGTGAGACCCTGCCCTGCCTCCCAGCCTACCTGTTCTGCCAGCCAGGCAATGTGCTTAACCTCCTTGCTGCCTCCTGCTGTACTGGTTGCACCAAGCATGGCATTGAGTTCAGCCAACACCTGTGGGAGGAGAGCCATTATGTTGGTGTGGATAGCTACGAACCAGGAGTGTGCTGTGGCTGTATCCTTGCAACGTAGGATCAACGTGTTCCTGCTATCAGGAGAATGTAGCTCTATCAATCTGTGTGGAAAAAGAAAAAAAAAAGTGAGCTAGATCAGAAGCCATCAAACCTGCCATGGTTTAACATACTTAACTGAAAATCTACTTTTACATTCCAGAATATAAATACTTTCTCTTAATTCCTTAGGGTCCAATTCCAGAGAGATCCACATGTGGAAAGATCATCATTGGAAAGACTAACTGCTGGGTCTGTTGTTTCAGTATTAACGTAATGATCTAAGATAAGGGAACCTATTGTAGAGTCTGTAGTAGAACACTGCACTTTGCCTTAATTTCCATGTCAAAGAAATGGAAAGCGTGTTGAATCTCATAGGCACATTGTAAAGAAAGAACTAATATATTTTTTAAATACTTAGAAAACTCTGGTATACAGTATTGCAAGGTATATAGAACCTACTGCCAAACAGTGAACTGAAATTTCCACTGTGTGAAATAAAGAAAATAGCTGAAGAATGACGCTTTACGAAAATTTGAAATTGTTTTTGAGGGTCTGGGTAACATTATATGATTAAATCATCCGCTGAGTCATGGTAGAAGAATAGTTAAGAGATCTTCAACTCTATGACTATTATTTGTTAATACTCAACTGTGAACAATCTATACTTCAAAAGTAACCTTTAGGAATTACATAAATTTTTTAAAAAGTACACTCAACAAATTCCTTATAAAGCAATTTGTTGGGTAATATTTTGTGTTTTGATCAAAGTTTTTGCCAAGATGAATTTTAAAAATCATTCAATAAATGACTAACATATATACACTGCTGTGTTCTAACAGTGAACATACATATCTTTTAAAATGGAAAAATAATGTGGTAGGCTGGAAATTGACAAACTGCCACTGACCAAGGAGAGATCTTTTTATTCTTTCATCTTTCTGAAGATAGTCTTTGCTTCCTTGCAGCACTGTCACCAGATCCCACATCACCTGTCAAAGATGACCAGTTTACATGTACACTAGGCATTTCTGCCTTGAAGCTTGCATCCCTCTCTTTTGTCCTGTTTAGAAATTCCTTTACAATTCCAAATATTTTAATTTGCCATACTTAATACGGCAAATATTCGTTCTCATTTGAACTCTGGTCAGTCCACCCTTTCTTTTTTTTTACACAGGCCTCTCACTGTTGCGGCCTCTCCCATTGCGGAGCGCTGTGCTCCAGATGCGCAGGCTCAGCGGCCATGGCTCACCGACCTAGCCGCTCCGCGGCATGTGGGATCTTCCCGGACCGGCGCACAAACCCGTGTCTCCTGCATCGGCAGGCGGCAGGCGGACTGTCAACCACTGCGCCACCAGGGAAGCCCCACCCTTTCTTAAATAAACATTTATTGAGAACCTACTGTATGCCAGATACTATGCTTGACACTGTGTTAGAGATACAGCAGTGAAAAAGATAGGCAAAAAAAACTAGTCTCTACTCTCACTGGGACTATCATCTAATGCGGAAAGCAGAAAATTTATAATTAACTAATACACAATTACAGGTTACAAAAACTACTTCTATAAAGAACTGTGATGACTACCACAAAGTTCCTGGCTAAAAATGGCACTCCCAAGATGGGAGTAGCAAAGCAGGACTGCAATGGAGGCCTCTACACCTCTGGGGCACACTTACCAAGCTGGTGTCATGCTGTGAGTCAATTTATAAACACATCTACCTGGTACCTACCTACTTACCCACTCACGTGCCCTCCCACTAGACTTACCCTCCTTCTAGCTACCTGAAGTTCTAGCCACCAGTCTATCCATGTTTTATATGGCTTCACAGTTCTAGGGCAATAGCCAAGTAGGCCAGAAAGTTCTAGAAAATAGTCAAAACATAAAATAAGATCTGTGACCAGCCAAAACACTTCACAAAGCCCACACTTGAAATATCTTTAAACAGCGTCATAAGCTATCCTGCTTTCTGTTTTAGTTACAGTTCTGATGAATTTATTTGATTTCCTATCCTATAGCTAAATACAGTGAGAAGTAGCTTGGAATTAAAATTTAGAGGGTTTTGAATAGCAGGTTAAGTCTGAATATTAATTGGTAAGCAACATGGAATCACTGAGGATTCTCAACAAGGGAACGATATGATCAAAACAATGAATTAAAAATAATTTTATGAGATATCTGTACACCTAGGTTCACAGCAGCATCATTCACAATAACCAAAAGGTGGAAACAACCCAAATGTCCATTGATGGAATGGATAAACAAAATGTGATATATATATATTGATATATATATATATATATATATATATATCCCACAAGCTACTTGGCATGGCCAAAATAATAATAATAATAATTTTATGGTGGGATGTAAGATGGATTACAAAAGAGAAATGGCCTGGGGAGGTTTAATTGGACCCAAGAAGGATGAGACTACACAGAGCTCACCAGCAGGACACATTCCTAGTCAGGAGGAACACCTCCATCCTAAAAGCTCAGCAAAAGTAGAAGAAAAGAGATTTCTGACAAATAGCTTAACATTCACGTTGAGCTTTGTTTAGTCCTCTATATTACTTTATAATGTTTTTTCTTTTTAATGTTATTTTCTACTATATCAATTGTTGCCGTCATGGTCCTTAACATAAATATTTGTTGGCTAAAAAAATGATTATATTTTCTAGGGGCTTCCCTGGTGGCGCAGTGGTTGAGGGTCCACCTGCCGATGCACGGGACGCGGGTTCCTGCCCCGGTCCGGGAGGATCCCACATGCTGTAGAGCGGCTGGGCCCGTGAGCCATGGCCACTGAGCCTGCGCGTCCGGAGCCTGTGCTCCGCAATGGGAGAGGCCACAATAGTGAGAGGCCTGCGTACCGCAAAAAAAAAAAAAAAAAAAAAAGATTATATTTTCTAAAAGAAAAATAGTTATACATTTATTATGGGACGGTTTAAAATAGTATATTACACTCACTCCCTGGCTCTGAACTCCTGGCAGCTGCTGATCCTTTTACTGTTTCCAAGGAATCATACAGTACGTAAGCTTTTCAGACTGGATTCTTTCACTTAGCAATATGCATTTAAGGTTCCTCCATGTCTTCTGTGGCTTGACAGCTCACCTCTTTTCATCATTGAATAATATTCTACTGTCTGGATGAACCACAGTTTGTTTATCCATTCACCTATTTATTGAAGGACCTCTTGGTTGTTTTCAAGTTTTAGCAATTACGATTAAAGCATTTGTGTGTAGGTTTTTGTGTAGATATACGTTTTTGAACCCTCTGTGTAAATACCAAGGAGCACAACTGCTGAGTCACAGGGTAAGACTACGTTTAGCTTTGTAAGAAACTGCCAAATTGTCTTCCAAAGTAGCCATAGCATTTTGCGTTCCTACCATCGATGAATAAGCCTTCCTGTTACTATACATCTTTGCCAGCATGTGGTAGTATCAGGTGGATTTTGGCCATTCTAATATGTGTATAGTGGTAACTCATTGTTTTAATTTGCAATTCCCTAATGGCATATGATCTGAGCACCTTTCATATACTTATTTGCCATCTGTAGTTCTTCTCTGGTGAAGTGTCTGTTCAGATCAGATCTATTGTCCATTTTAAAATTGGGTTGTTTTCTTATTGCTGAGCTTTAGAAATTCTTTTTTTTTTTTTGCAGTACGCGGGCCTCTCACTGCTGTGGCCTCTCCTGTTGCGGAGCACAGGCTCCGGACGCGCAGGCTCAGCGGCCATGGCTCACAGGCCCAGCCGCTCCACGGCATGTGGGATCCTCCTGGACCGGGGCACGAACCCGTGTCCCCTGCGTCGGCAGGCAGACTCTCAACCACTGCACCACCAGGGAAGTCCTAGGAATTCTTTGTAAATTTTGGATATCAGTCCTTTACCTAATATGTATTTCACAAAGATTTTCTCCCAGTCTGTACCTTATCTTTTCGTTCTCTTAACAGTGTGTGACGGTTAATTTTATGTGTCAACTTGACTGGGCTAAGGGATGTCCAGGTAGCTGGTAAAACATTATTTCTGTGTGTGTCTGTGAGGGTGTTTCTGGAATGGATTAGCATCATCAGTAGACTGAGTAAAGAAGATGGCCCTCGACAATGCAGGTGGGCATCATCCAATTCACCGAGGGTATGAATAGAATAAAAAAGCGGTGGGGGGGCAGGCAAGTTTGCTCTCTTCTTGAGTTGGGACAACCATCTTCTTCTCCTGCCCTCACACACTGGCGTTCCTGGTTCTTGGGCCTTTGAACTCGGGGTGAATTATAAGACTGGTTTTCCTGTTTCTCCAGCCTGCAGACAACAGATCATGGGACTTCTTGGTCTCCACAACTACATGAGCTAATTCCTATAATAAATAAATAAATCTACCTAACTATCTATCCATCCCGTTGCTTCTTTCTCTGGAGAACTCCAGTACACAGTATCTGTTACAGAGTAGAAGTTTTTAATTTTAATGAAGTTCAACTTATCAATTTTTTCTTTTATGTACTGTGCTTTTGGTGCTGTATGTAAGAAGTCACCACCAAACTTTAAAGAGAATGTTTAAAAAGCATAATCCTACAAGCTCAGGGAGAAGGGGAGAAGAGGAGAAGAGCAACTACAACAAAATTTTGGAAGCTGGCAAACAGACAGAGCAGACCTAAGAAAAGTGGGGAGGGTCAAATCCAAGCTGATCCATGTTGCAGAATCCTGAAGAGGCTGGGGAACTGGAGGCACCAGTTACCTCTGGAAGTGGGAGTAAAGCACTCAGCTAAAATAAAGAGGCCGGCTGATTGTTTCAGCATTCCCCATCCCCAGCGGCCAGTGACTGCCCCACCCTCAACCCAGAAGAAGATTCATATCCACCCTCATTCCACCAAACTGAGTGCAAGAGCCAGTGATGTCCTTAATTTAGACCTTATACCAGGCTAGTTGTTTTCTACAGAGGCTATTTACATCCAGCTGGTTGTTTTGGCACTGTAACCAGCCTAACATCCTTAATCGCATGCTAAAAGTTGTTGCAAAACTATGACAAAAAATTTCTTTCACTCCTCCTACTGACCTACTTAGAGCTAAAGGCAGGAATCAGTTCATCCTTCTCCGGACACAAAACATTCACCTTCTGAAAAAGCCTTTATACCTCATACAGTTCCTGGGAGAGTCTCTCAGACACAGCTCCTTTGCCACAGTTTAAACTCTGAAAATCCCGATGTTAAAGATCCTACTTATTAATAACTGAAAGAAAGGAAAATAAGTCTGATATAAAATAAACTTAACCTGATTAAGCAGGAAAAGATCATGGGACCACTAGGCTGGAAAAAGATGAAAACAGGAAATAAAACAGTTCCCAGGACAGAATCACCAATTTTTCATGAAGAGAAATTTTGCAGTGTTTCTTAAAAAGTGATTGTAAAATAGAAAATTAAATTAGAAGAAACAGAAAATAAACTCCAAAACAGGACTAATGATTCTAGGATCCAGAAGTCTGTTTGCCTTTAAAGAAGCAGCCCCTAGAGCTGATAAAGGGGACAAAGTGTTTCCTAATGTCTACTGCTGTTTTAAAAGACAAATTCAAATGAAAATTCTACGAATAAAAGTTTGGAGGCAGTCTGCCAGTCATTGTTTGGGCCCACAGGAGAGAGGAAGAGACAGCTACAGTGTGAAGAGTTCTGGCCTCTGGTCAAACCACTGAGGATTTCCTGAGAAATGCAATTACATTCTGATCAGATGAATCAGATCATGTTTAGGTCCACAGAAGCATAGGATTCTTAAGTCTAGCCTGCTTATTTCTTCTGCTTAGTAAAGTCTTTGACATAACTTATGTGTTCAATTTAGTAATAATCATGTTGTTTTATACATCATAAAGCCAAAATTTACCTTTTACATGGAAAACAGCCGAAGTGAAGATGACCCAGACATTGTGAACCAGCTCAATGATAACAGAGTTACATTTCCGAAAAGCAGCGTTTAAGAACACCTTGTCCTCGCTAAACTCCGCACTGCCCACAATGCTGTTTGCTAAGGAACAGGCTCATGTTCTCTCCCTGGACTTTGTCATTATTTATTTAGCTTTCACTTTCCACAATGAACCGCTTATAACTATCAGAAGCATCTAGTGAGGTCTTGAGGACTAGAGGTGGAAGAAGCAAATAAACTTCCCCTGCCTCTTTACTTATTCATTCTGATGGTCAGCACTTTTTCTCAGCTTTAGATAGCGAAACTAAATCAATGCAGTAAAACAGAAAAAAAGGACGCTTTCCTCTCATGTCAAATAAGTTTTTTATCTAGAAAGTGAAGTGTTTACATTAAAATGAAGGATGAACCACAAAGAGATTCCACTGCACACCCATCAGAATAGTTAATATTAAGAAGACTGACACTACCAGTGCTGGCAAGGATGTGAAGCAATGGAAACTCTCACACACTGCTGGTGGGCATGTAAAATGGCACAACCACTCTGGAAAAAAGCCTGGCAGTTTTTTAAAAAACACACACACACAAAAAAAACCGAAAAAAAAAAAAAAACCTAAACATACACCTACTCTTGCAGCCAGCAGTTTCACTCCTAAGAATTTATCCAAGAGAAATAAAAATGTATGCCCATGGGGCTTCCCTGGTGGCGCAGTGGTTGGGAGTCCGCCTGCCGATGCAGGGGACACGGGTTCGTGCCCCGGTCCGGGAAGATCCCACGTGCCGCGGAGCGGCTGGGCCCGTGAGCCATGGCCGCTGAGCCTGCGCGTCCGGAGCCTGTGCTCCGCAACGGGAGGGGCCACAGCAGTGAGAGGCCCGCGTACCGCAAAAAAGAAAAAAAAAAAATGTATGCCCACAAGAGTTGTACAAAAATATTCATAGTAACTTTATTAATATTAGCTCCAAACTGGAAATAGCTCAGGTATCCGTGAATAGGAAAATGGATAAAGAAACTATGCTATATTCATAAAACATAACACTACTCAGCAATAAAAGAGAAAGAGTTATTGTTACATGCAACAAGAAGTATGAATCTCAAAATTCTTATGGTGAGTTAAATAATTCTATCACAAAAAAGTACATATGATATGACTACATTTACATGAAGTTTTAGAATAGCTGAAACAGATCTATGACAGCAAGTCAGAACAGTAGTAGCCTTGGAAGGTGGGAGAGGGAATTGACTGGGAATGGGAAAAAGAAAACTTTCCAAGGTTAACAGTAATGTCCTGTATCTTGATAGGCTTGGGTTACATAATTTTAGGCATCTGTCAAAATTTAGGATTTGTGTATTTTATTGTATGCAAATATTGTCTCAAAAGAAAAAAGCTACAACAAAAACACTGAACTCTATATGCACGCTTGAGTAGAGAGAAATATTCTAATGTGTGCAATTCACTTTGAAATGCATCAAAGAAAATTAAGATGGATTGACGGATGGATAGGTGGGCCAATCCATGATAAAGTATATATAGTAAAATGTTAATGGTAGAATCTAGGTCGTGGAAAAATGAGTGTTGACTATAAAATTATTTCGACTTTGCTGTATGTTTGAAGATTTTCATAATAAATTGTTAGGGGAAAAATGATGATGGGAATCCACTTGCCTATGTAGGGCTTAAATACCAGATTCATAATTATTTTCCAGATTAGGGCACATCTAAGCCTATTCTTTGTCAGAGTTTTACCAAAGACTATGTGGAAGATTAAGATTTTCAAATAGAAATATGGTCAGTTATATAAGGCTGCAATGTGATAAATATCTTGGTGACAGATGTCCTGATGAACTTATTTTTGCTGTTCCTAAATGAACTGGTTTTCTCCACGGCTTTAAATGTTGCAGCTGTGTTACCTGTCATGACATTTCCTTTGACAGAGCTGAGATAAATTTAAGGATCAAAGAGCTCCAAGTGACTTTACAGATACTATCTTATTTATCCTTGAAGTAAAAGAACAGAGTTGAGCAAGCATTATTATGTCCATTTTACAGAAAGAAAAAAACAGGAGGACAGAGGAATTAAGGGACTTATTTAAGGTCAGAAGGACACCAACAGCACCTATAATAATAATATATTGAGAGCATACTATGCCAATTTTATAATTGTTCTCTTATTTAAATCCTCATATAACCTTTCATTTTATACAGGAGGAAACCAAGGCTTATGAAAACAAATAGTTTGCCTAATGTTACAAAGTCCATCACCCTAACTTCAGTCTAATTACTCAATGGCTCTGAACATTTTTTTCTACCAAGACACTTAGGATAGATGTTCACATTCCTGTGGGTATAACCAAAGTTAAGTATAATTTTTCCAGGTACCTGCAATTCTACTGCTTTTCTTTTTCTCTAGAAAGCACTCTGGAATGCAAGTAAGAGTGACATAAGAATAACCTTTAATCTCTTCCAACTTATATTTTATAAAAAGCAGATCATTTGCAAATTTGGTATTTTTTTTTTCTTTTTTTGGCCACGCCATGCAGCATGCTGGATCTTAGTTCCCCAACCAGGGATCGAACCCGTGCCCCCTGCACTGAGAGCACTGCACACGGAGTCTTAACCATGCGACCACCATGGAAGTTCCCAAATTTGCTATTTTAAGTAACTTTGGAAACGAATTACTTTGCAGCATTAAGCCTGATAATCTGCAAAAGCCTAACTCTTCTAAGACCTATCCTTGTAGAGTAATAAGTAGACTGATCATCTTACTGAAGAGCACGGTGTGATACAACTCTTATAGCCCAAACTGCCCTCTTCTGTTGTTTCTGAAAATCTACTTCAAACTTGACCATCCACCAAATGTCTTTAGCATATACGCTAAAGAGAATGCAGCCTCAAGTTTTAATAAAGGTCAAGGTTATTGAGCTCTAAAAGGTCTTAGTGGATGATAAACTAGCACCACTTTCAGCAATACAGCCAAGTCATATCACCTTCCTCCTTCCTTCTCTCCCTCCCACAACCCCAGCGTGCTATAGAAATATATCAGCAGCACTACAGGTGCTGTAGACTGAATGCTTGTGTCCCTGCCTCAAATTCATGTTAAAATCCTAACCCCGGGGCTTCCCTGGTGGCACAGTGGTTGAGAGTCCGCCTGCCAATGCAGAGGAAAAGGGTTCGAGCCCTGGTCTGGGAAGATCCCACATGCGGCGGAGCAACTAGGCCCGTGAGCCACAACTACTGAGCCTGCACATCTGGACCCTGTGCTCCGCAACAAGAGAGGCCTCTATAGTGAGAGGCCCGCGCACCACGATGAAGAGTGGCCCTGCTCGCTGCAACTAGAGAAAGCCCTCGCACAGAAACGAAGACCCAACACTGCCAAAAATAAATAAATTAATTAAATTATTAAAAAAAAAAAGAATATTAACTTTAATTTTACTTGAATGAAACATTTTAAAAATGAAACAGAAATAAAACTATATGGGGGCTTCCCTGGTGGCGCAGTGGTTGAGAGTCCGCCTGCTGATGCAGGGGACACGGGTTCATGCCCCGGTCCGGTAAGATCCCACATGCCGCGGAGCGGCTAGGCCTGTGAGCCATGGCCACTGAGCCTTCACGTCCGGAGCCTGTGCTCCGCAATGGGAGAGGCCCGTGTACAAAAAAAAAAAAAAAATCCTAACCCCAAGTGTGACAAAATTAGAAGATGGGGCCTCTGGGAGGCGATTAGATCGTAAGGGCTGAACCCTCACAGATGGGATTAGTGCTCTCATGAGAGAGACCCCAGGGAGCTGTCTAGATTTCTCTGCCATGTGAGAATATAGGAAGAAAATGACCATCTATGAATCAGGAAGTGGGCCTTCGCCAGACACTAAATATGCCAGTACCTTGATCTTAGACTTCCAAGGCTTTTCCCTAACTGTGAAAAGTAAATTTCTGTTGTTTATAAGCCACCCAGTTTACGGTATTTTGTTACAGCAGCCTGAACAGACTAAGACAACAATCTATTCTCATTCTCAGAAATGACTTATAGGGACTTCCCTGGTGGCACAGTGGTTAAGGATCCACCTGCCAATGCAGGGGACATGGGTTTGAGCCCTGGTCCGGGAAGATCCCACATGCCGCGGAGCTACTAAGCCCATGTGCCACAACTACTGAGCCTGAGCTCTAGAGCCCGCGAGCAACAACTACTGAAGCCCACACGCCTAGAGCCTGTGCTCCGCAACAAGAGAAGCCACTGCAATGAGAAGCCCACACATTGCAACGAAGAGTAGGCCCCGCTCGCCGCAACTAGAGAAAGCCCGCGTGCAGCAAGACCTAAAGCAGCCAAAAATAAATAAATAAATTTATTTAAAAAAAAGGAATGATTTATTATGAAAAGACTTAGCCTGAACACTTTCCTCAGCCTGACAATCAGTTGACAAATATAATGTCTATTTGTTCTCTTTATCACATTGTAACTCTATTCTAATTCCTTCTCTATAGTCCTAACTACATAATTTTTTTAAGTCCATGATTAACAAAGTCTCTACCTAAATATATCTCATTTGAGAAAAAAATTTTAACTTGGATTTAAGAGGCAGAGTTGATTATTTACTTTAAAAATTAGATTCTTTATTTTTATTGGAGCATAGTTGCTTTACAATGTTGTTAGTTTCTGCTGTACAACAAAGTGAATCAGCCACACATATACATATATCCCCTCTTCCTTGGACTTCCTTCCCACTTAGGTCACCAGAGAGCACTGAGTAGAGTTCCCTGTGCTTTACAGTCTATTCTCATTAGTTATCTATTTTATACATAGTAGTGTTTATATGTCAATCCCAATCTCCCAATCTATCCCCCCCCCGACCCTGATATGCATAAGTACAAATTAGATTCTTACTGTATGAAAAAAAAAAGCATTTCTTTAAAGATCAAGCTGTTCTGTATTTATATATGCTTCAATATACACACAATCTTTCACAAATAAACCTGTATATAACAAGAAGTAATTTCTATGTCTTGAACTTTTAAAAGAAAGCAAATAAAAACAATACAAATGTATCAGAATGTAATTTTCAAAATATGTATACATGGGAATTCCCTGGCGGTCCAGTGGTGAGGACTCTGCACTTTCACCTCTGAGGGCTCGAGTTCAATCCCTGGTCAGGAAACTAAGATCCCACAAGCTGCATGGCGTGGCCAAAATATATATATATGTATGTAAGTATGTATGTATACAAAGTTAGCAGTTAAGACTTTTTTTTTTTTTTTTTTTTGCGGTACATGGGCCTCTCACTGTTGTGGCCTCTCCCATTGTGGAGCACAGGCTCCGGACGCGCAGGCTCAGTGGCCATGGCTCACGGGCCCAGCCGCTCCGCAGCATGTGGGATCCTCCTGGACCGGGGCACGAACCCGTGTCCCCTGCATCAGCAGGTGGATTCTCAACCACTGCACCACCAGGGAAGCCCAATTAAGACTTTTTAAGCTACTATTTCTTGAGAACCTACTATATGTTTGGCTCTATACAAAGGGCTTCATGTGTGTTATGCCATTTAATCTGCACACTGAGTTATTCTTTTTTTTTAATCACTGAGAATATGGAGGTTTATAGAGGCGAAGGAACTTGCTCAGAGCCTTCTTTGGAGCAGGTGACCTAGTTTGGATTCAAACCAAGGTCTGTGTGATTGCAGAGCTCAACTCTTTCCAGCATACACATAATATATTATAGAGCAGGAGCTTCCATGTCCCCATGGCCTAAAATGCCCAAGGTCATTCAGCTTCTTGCTGTCTTCTGTGAACCATCCCATCCTGATTAGGCACCTGGCTATGCATTCAGATCAGAGGAGACCATAAAAGCGAAAGTATATTATAAAAAGCTGGTCCTTAACTATGTCTTTGGACTACTTTCTTTATCTCTTTTTTTCCCCTAATCTCTAACCAGACACTAGGTTTACCAGTACCACGTCATGGCATTAATGAAGACAAAGTCATAGAACCCAAATGGTGATAGAACTAGGAGGGACATTAGAAATTATCCAATCCAATGCTCTCATTTCACAAATGAGGAAACTGAGGTCAAAAGAAGCTAACTTGCCACAGTCACGTTATTAGCTGATGCAGCCTGACCTATAATGAAGATCTCTGATTCTTTTTTCTTTTTTTTTAAGATCTCTGATTCTTTACACTAACCATAGTATAAGGAATTTCCTCCTAGGAGATATTTGTTTAAATTTCTTGGACAAGACTTTTTCTATTATTAAGTAATATTCATAATGAATAAACTAATAGTAACACTCCAGAAAGGTTTAAAATGAAAAGTAGAAGCCTCTTCTTTCCTTCTACCTTCTAATCCCATTTCATTCCCCAGGCATAACCATCATTAAGCTTCTTGTATGTTCATCCAAAATTGATCTATATATGTACATATATGTGTGAAGTAATTTAAATATGGAAGTACAAAAATGATTCATCTCAGACTGATGTTTTCCTCTATATAATTTAGTCAACAGTCATATATTATTGCATAAAAATATGCAAAGGGAGAAAGTAATATTGCAACATATCTGTAAGTTTGCAAAGCTGTAACTATGATGTTCTCCTTAGGTACAGCTCACCTGTTTTCCAGGTCCGGCATGCTTAGGTTTCTAGCAGCAAAGCACATTTTGAGAGGGATGACCTTCCTGTCCTTGGTGCTGTTCTGGTGTTTTGGAGAACCGGAGTCCTCACTGCCACTAAAGCTTGGTGACTGGGGAGCTGCACCTTCCCATGGCAGATCTGATACTAACGATGGCTTCTTGATATATGGCGTCACTTCTCGGATGAATTTAACTATGAACAAAAATCAAAGAAGAAGGTTAGTATTTTTGCTTCCTGTGAAAAATAACAACTGAAATATATACATACACGAACTATCTGGCATGAAGTGAAAAAATACACGAAGTTAAAGAGCCAGCACACAGAATCTCAGGATTGGAGGGTGCTTTAAGAGCATGTAATCCAAATGATATACCACTACTCTATCCTAAAAACTAACTTCTGAGTCTTTGCATATTGTTGCTTCTGCTTAGGACTCCTTTCGCCCTTTGTTGGCCTGGCCAACTCTACTCAAGAGTCACCTCCTCAGCAGCCTTTCCTGTTCACTCTCTCCAGGGTATTACCATTACTCTTCTGTAGCAACTTCTAAGCACCCTGGGTTGTAATCCCCTGTTAATACTTCAGTTCCCTGCTGGCTGCGAGTTCCCGAAAGGCAGGGTTTACAATTTATTCAATCTTGGTGTCTAAAATCCAGACCAGTGCCTACTCAGTAAATGTTTGAATAAATGAGTGAAGGAAAAAATGAACAATTAAATACCTGAATTATCTCAGTAGTTGGCCATCATGAATGAATCTGGATAGATTCAGTACCTCCTGAGACAGCCCCATCTAGCTTTAGACAACTCAACATTTAGAAACTTGAAACTTCCACCCATTGGTTTGCTGACTACAGAAGCCATATAGAACAAACTTAATCTCTTCCACATGAGAACCCTTCAGATATCTGAAGACTAAGATGATCTCTCTCTTCTCCAGACTAAGCTATGTATCTCTACTTCAATTCGATTCAACTCAGTCAACATTTTCAGCTACCTTCCAAGTATCAGGCATTAGGCTAGCCACTGAGAATACAAGAGCAACTTAGGCATGGACCCTGCCTTCAAAGAATGCCCAGTCTAGTAAGGGAGACAGCTTTGGAAACGAACCATTATAGCTTTGAAAAACAAGTACAAAAACATAGTCAAAAACAAAGTATTTCTATTAACAGTAGCCCCAAATTAAGATATAGCTTTTAATATATGTGAAACGTTTTTCTTTTAAGTTCAATTTTAAGACATATAAAATACTTCTTTTACCTCATTCATGACTGGAAACTACTATCATTTGAAGCACTGTGCTCTTATTTCAAAAACTAGATAAACTGAAGATTATTAAATCCTTTTTTAGTAAAATCTTAAAAAGCATTAAAATGTCAATAAATCGTTGAATGTAGATAAATCGGTCACCATTTCCTCTTCTAACATCAATATATGTTACATCAGTAATCTACCTCCTCTAAAATTCCACTGTGGTAGGTCATTAGAGTAGTATCATGGGAACTGAAAAACTAGACAGATATGATCATTATCAATGCTTATCAATGTCATAATAGCTAGTATTAATATTTTATAGCATTAGAAGCTTTACAAGCCTATGAAACTTTACTAAGAAATAGATTACTAAATCTAAAAAATAATCAGCTATGTTTCTAAAAACATAGCTAACAAGTCTTTAGAATATTGTTTCTTTTTTGAATAGGTAATACATGCATATAAAACAAAATTCAGGGTTTCTCTGGTGGCGCAGTGGTTAAGAATCCACCTGCCAATGCAGGGGACAAGGGTTCGAGCCCTGGTCTGGGAAGATCCCACACGCCGAGGAGCAACTAAGCCTGTGCGCCACAACTACTGAGCCTGCGCTCTAGAGCCCGCGAGCCACAACTACTGAGCCCGTGTGCCACAACTACTGAAGCCTATGTGCCTAGAGCCTGTGTTCTGCAACAAGAGAAGCCACTGCAATGAGAAGCATGTGCACCGCAATGAAGAGCAGCCCCCGCTCGCGCAACTAGAAAAAGCCCGCACGCAGCAACAAAGGCCCAATGCAGCCAAAAATAAATAAAATAAATAAATTTTTTTAAAAGAAGAGAAAAAAACAAAATTCAAAAAGTATAAAAGGTTTTATGATAAACAGTATGTATTTCTAGCAGCCCAATTCCCATCCCTGGAGGCAATTACTGTATGGTCTTCCAGCAACAGGCTAAGCATGTATGAAAATAGACACACATACGTGTGTATATACATAAATACACACAATGGCAGTATATTATGCTTACTGTTTCCACATCTTGCTTTTTTAACTTAGTAATATTGATGATAATCTTTTATAAGCATAGCATCCTACCACTCACTCTACATGATATGGTGACAGAGAGGCCTTTGGAATCAGACCTTGTTCAAATACTAGCTACTAACTGTGCTTGCTACTTCAGAGCTATGTGACCTCACTTGACAGTCCTGAAGTCCTCATCTATAAAATGGCAGTAACACTAAGCAAGTAAAAATTCTAGGCACATGCTAAACATTCAATAAATAGTAGGCGCCTTTCTTCTCCTTCCCTAATTTAAAAAGCTAGAAAAGTTAAAAATTTTAAACAGCAATCAGAAGAGGCAACATTATTTTCCTATAAGTTATTCAAGAAGATCTGCTGAAGTTAAGCATAATTCTAGAAAATATAATAATGCTAATGCCAACATTTAGAAAAAGTTTGTGTGTATTTGTATGTGTGTGTGCTTTCTATGTATAGTTATAATATGTGTATTTCTAGGTGGAGAGAGTAAAAGCTAACTGCTTCAGGTCACCAAGGAGATTTTTTTCATCCTAGAAAAAACGAGCAGGGGCGCAACCAGTGTATCCTTTGAGCAGCTGACTCAGGCATTTCAATACATGCTTTAGTTTAGCTTTGTGCTTTCAAGAGAGAATTAGATCACAGTAATTTTGGCAGAAATTCTTACAGTTTCTAGTCACTGCCAATGGCAGAGAGTTACTTTTTAAACATTTATGGCAGTATACTAACTTTTGGGCTACCAATTGGGGGAAACTAAAGACATTCTAAATGACTACTCCTGAATACTACAATGGTTAGAAAACCCTGCTTTATGATATACTCAGAAGCTTGTTTGATCACAGAGTAGCATCAGTGAGTTGATTACTACACATATTTAAATAAAATAGACATACACACATAGCCTATTGCATGGCCTTATTAAAAGAGCAATGAGTTTCACTTGAGTTGATGACAATGGCACCCATACCCCCATCTAACTGGTTATCCATAATGGCTGGAGAACCATAAATAGACATCTGTTTCTAATTTACCTGAGATTCAGGAAAGGTGAAAAGTTAAGTGTGCTCTGTCTGAGTCCTGTTCTTAGACCTCCCCTGTTGCCACAGTGCATTAACCTGGATACCCGGCAGGATAAGCAAAGCCTCTACACCACCACATGGCATTCAGGTCAACTCAGAAACCGTGATATGGGGACTTCCCTGGTGGTGCAGTGGTTAAGAATCCGCCTGCCAATGCAGGGGACACGGGTTCGAGTCCTGGTCCGGGAAGATCCCGCATGTCGCGGAGCTACTAAGCCCGTGTGCCACAACTACTGAGCCTGCGCACCTAGAGCCCGTGCTCCGCAACAAGAGAAGCCACTGCAATAAGAAGCCCGTGCACCACAGTGAAGAGCAGCCCCCACTCGCCACAACTAGAGAAAGCCTGCACACAGCAACGAAGACCCAAAGCAGTCAAAAAGAAATATAAATTAATAAATTAATAATAATAATAATAAAAAATGTGATATGGGACTTCCCTGGTAGTCCAGTGGGTAAGACTCTGTGCTCCCAATTCAGGGGGCCCGAGTTCAATCCCTGGTCGGGGAACTAGATCCCACGTGCTGCAACTAAGACCCAGTGCAGCCTAAATAAATAAATAAATAAAAGTAAAATCTTTACATAAATTTAAATGAAAGAAACTGTGATATATTTCAGAGTTATTTCACTTTTCCTGATAGTTAAAGATCGTCCTCAAAATGCTTAAACTCTGATGTTTATAGTATTTTAGCTGTTTAGTTGCTGAAGTTAATCTTTCTTTTACGCACTGCTCGCTCTTATTGAAAATGAAGGGGGTTCTCCCCCACCCTAAAATCATCACTATAATCCCTTCTCTTTAGTGACAACAAACATATACATGTACTGTACACACACCTGGAAAGACATCTGCGAAGATTTTCAGCAAAACATCAATAGTGCCTAGAAATATGCATAGGACTGCCTTTGATGAGCCCATATCATTTATACAAAAAACAAAAAAACTTATTTAAGAAAGGAAGAAAATTTATTCCGAAAACTTGCTCAAACTTTAAACATGGAACCACCTTAAACTAAAACCTTGCTGAACCTTCTAAAACTATAATGCACGGGATAGGATCCAAGATTCAACTGATTCTTACTGAATTCCATGCTCTAATGAATAAGGTTACAGGGGTCCATGTATATTAACAAGGTACACTGCTATCCTGGTTTGGGGCATTAGGCAGCATCTGATTTTAAACTGATGCCATTTATGTGGCTTTTAAAAGCTTATCCAAAAGATACTTTACAGTGCAGAAGTAGCCTACGGCTATAAACACAAATATTCTGGTATATCAATCACCTTCCCTTATAAACATCAATCTCTCATATAATCATTATTTTCCTCTCTAATTTCTAATGCTTATCACTTTCTTATCTCTTCAAGTGACCTTTACTATGAGTTTAAGTGAAACTAAATGGATCAGACAATGTATGGAGAATCGTGCCAATATTTCCCCTGCTTTTGCAAACAAGTTTGTTTCTGATCTATCTATCCTTAGGGTGGAAGAGCTGGCTTTTCATTTGTCTCACAAGTGAGTTACGATGACATCACTGTTCAAGTATTCTCCCAAGAAGTTTCTCCTTGACCTCATCCCAAGCTCCTCCCCCAAATCAAGAATCTGATAGATGGCCACCAAAAGCATTAGGGAGGAATTACTTTATTTTTCATAAAAAGCCTTTTACATTCTCAACTTGCAGGTGTCTTTCAGCTCAAGTCTCTTGCCATTTAGGGTCTGAGTAGGCTGCACAGTCTAGGTTTTGGTGATGTAAACCCTATACGTGTTCAGAGTGACTCTGGTTTCATTATACCTTTCCATTTTAAAGTATCAATAACATTGCACATTCTCTAACTTCTTGAGCTCCTGCTATGTGCCAGGAACTGCTTTGGGAACCTAGAATAATATATCCATGAACAAAACATGCAAAAATAAAAAAGGATAAATGTAATGAATAAGTAAATTATATTCTAGAAAAACAAAAACTTACATTCACATAAACTTATGTTTATATATGTTCACATATATGACTGTTTTTTTTATCAGCTCTATTCCTAGTGCCCAAACTGGAAACAACCCAAATTTCCTTTAATGGGTGAATGGATAAATTGCAGTACAGCCAGGAACAGAATATTACTTGGCAATGAAAAGGAAAATGAGAGGCATCCCTGGTGGCGCAGTGGTTAAGAATCCACCTGCCAATGCAGGGGACACGGGTTCGAGCCTTGGTCCAGGAAGATCCCACATGCCGTGGAGCAGATAAGCCCGAGAGCCACAACTACTTAGCCCACGTGCCACAACTACGGAAGCCCACGTGCCTAGAGCCCATGCTCCTCAACAAGAGAAGCCACCGTAATGTGAAGCTCACGAACCGCAACAAAGAGTAGACCCCGCTTGCCGCAACTAGAGAAAGCCTATGCACAGCAACAAAGACCCAACGCAGCCAAAAATAAATTAAAAAATAAAAAAAAAATTTTTTTTTAAAAAAAGGAAAATTAACTGAGCAACTTGGATGAATCTCAAAGGTATTATGCTGAGTAAAAGAAGCCAGTGTCAAAAGGTTACATACTGCATGATTCTATTACTGAAAAGACAAAAGTGTATGAAGACAGGCATGGGGAAGGTGTGATGAGTTTTTTTTGAGCGTAGAACTACCCTATATCCTTATTGTGGTGATGTTCACAAGAATTTACACATGGGTTAAAATTCACAGAAGTGTATACCATATGGGACGGGAGCCAATTTTACTGCATAATTTAAAAATTAAAATTAAAATAAGTAAATTATTGGGGCTTCCCTAGTGGCGCAGTGGTTGAGAGTCTGCCTGCCGATGCAGGGGACACGGGTTCGTGCCCCGGTCCGGGAAGATCCCACATGCTGAGGAGCGGCTGGGCCTTGTGAGCCATGTCCCCTGAGCCTGCGCGTCCGGAGCCTGTGCTCCACAACGGGAGAGGCCACAACAGTGAGAGGTGTACGTACCGCAAAAAAAAAAAAAAAAAAAAGTAAATTACATAGTAAGTTATGAAAAATTAAGTGTTATGGAAAAGGGTAAACAGTAAGGGAAGGTAGATCAGAGTGCTGCAAGGGGGTCAATTTGCGACTGTAAATAAGGTGGTTAGGTGAGCCGCCTTATGAAGACATTTGAGCAATGACTTGAAGAAGGTGGGGAGTCAGTCAAGGGAATATTTGGGAGAAGCATTCCAGATGAGAGAAAAGTGTTAAATTAAGTAAGGCCAGTGTGACTAGCACAGGGTAATAGAGGGGGAAAGAGAGAAAAGAGGGGCATAAGGGTAGAGGGAATGGGAGGCAGCTCATGTAGGTCACTGTAAGGACTGTGGCTTTTATTCTGAATTGGGAAGCCATTGGGAGGTTTTAAGCTGAGCAGCGACATAATCTAACTTGTATTTTAATCATTCTAACTACTTTGTTGAAAATAGAGTGAAAGAGGGTAAGGGCAGAAGCAGGAAGACCAATTGGGAGGTTATTAGAGGGGAGAGATTATGGTAGTTAGACCAGGGTGATAGGAGTGGAGGTGAGAAGGGTCAGATTCTCTACTGAAGGTAGATCTACTCGGATGCCCTGATAGACTGGAGAAGGGGGGTTGATTTATCCTTAGGGTGGATAAGGGGGCTGAGGAGAAGAGAAGGAAGAGCAAAAGGGACAGGAGACCCACAAGAGACAAGTCTTCCATAGAAATACCAGCCTAAATTAGTACCAAGTTTACCCAAACTGGAAAATGCCTTGTCTTGATCTTACTCTCCCTGACTTGGTTCCTTCCTCTCTTCACCACTCCTTGAAAATAAAAACTTTATGCCTGCTGTTTCTATTTTCTTCTTTTGCTCCTTAATCTCTTCTGAATAAAACTACATTCTAAAGACTAGCTCATGTTTTCTTACTCACCCAATCTAAAGGCCCTTTTTCTCAATCCCTATTCTTGACCATTCCAACATCTGACAATACACTCTATCAACTGTTTTTACTCCTCCTTTCTGGCCATTTATTTTCTAATGCCTGCTTTCTCCTCCTGGCCATACAGTGTATCTGTTCCCCAAGGCTCTGATTTTAGCACTTTCTGCTCACTTTATCCTCTACTCTCTAGCAACTTTTTTTTTTAATATTTATTTATTTGGCTGCACTGGGTCTTATTTGTGGCAGGCAGGCTCTTCAATTGCGGCTCCAGGTCTCCTTAGTTGCGGCATGTGGGCTCCTTAGTTGTGGCATGTAAACTCCTGGTTGCGGCATGCATGTGGGATCTAGCTCCTTGATCTGGGATCGAACCCAGGCCCCCTGCATTGGGAGTGTGGAGTCCTATCCATTGTGCCACCAGGGAAGTCCCTCTCTAGCAACTTTCAGTGCTGGATCTTTAGATTTAACATACATCTCGAGAACCAATTTCACTTGTTGGCCCTGATTTCTTTCACCAGAGTGCTGCCCCAACCCTTCAAACTTAACATATGCCCATGTGAACCGATTTTCATTATCTTTAATCTCCTCCTGTGTGCATTGCTTTAGTTATTAGCATTAGCAGCACCATCTTCCTAGCCACACAGTGGCTAAACCAGTAGTGTAGCAAGTCTGGTGTAAAGTCCAATAATCTGAATTTTATTAAAGCTCCCCCAGGTGGTTGATTCTCATGCCCATGATGCTTTGGGAACAACTTCTCTAAACCTTTGTAGACTCCTCCCTCTCCCTAGCCCCCACATCCAATCAAGTGCCAAACCATCTCATCCCACCTCTGCAATTTTTCTCTAATCTACCTACTTCCCTCAATTCCCACTACCGACATGCTCTGGATCACCCAAACCACTGTAATGGCCCCACTTTTTTTGGTAATTGTGGTAAAATACATATAACATAAAATTTACCATTTTAACTGTTTTTTACGTGTACAGTTCAGTGGCATCAAGAACTTTCACACTGTTGTGCAACCATCACCTCCATCCATCTCCAGAACTTCTTCATCTTCCCATACTGAAACTCGGTACCCTTTAAACAGTAACTCCCCACTCCCTTTCCCCCAGCCCCTGGCAACCACCATTTTACCTTCTGCTGGCCTTATCCTTTCCCCTCAGATAATTACACTGGCAAATACTGAAAAGAAAATGAAAACAAATATAAAAATTCCTGACTCTACCCAATCTTCTTCCACATGTTTTAGTCCTTTACTTAACATGGTAACATACATCTTCCCATGTTAAACAAACTCTTCATAAGCATCATTTAAAAATAGCTATAGAGCATTCCATTGTGTTTACCATAATTTATTTAGGCGTTCCCTAATTTATTGGGCACTTACTTTAAATAATGCTATAATAAATATATTTTTCAGGAGAGAAATTACTGTGTCAAAGGAATATTTAAGACTCATGATAAATATTGCAAATTTCTCCCCAAAAGGATTATACCATTTTATACTCCCACCAGCAGTATATGAGCATGTCCCCGTCAGTAGACTTGTCAACAGGAAGTTACCTTATTTAAAACAATCTTCACTATTTTAATGGGTGAAAAATGGTATGTATATATGGCAACCCAATCTTAATCTGCTTCAACAAATACAGGATGTTATTATTTTCTTCTCTTTAAAACCAGGAAATTCATGTCTCTACATTTTTTTGTCTGAAGACACGGGAGGAGTGATTTGTGAGTTATGACAGTGAGGAGTTACAGAACGATCACCAGAACCTTAAATCTAACACAGATTTGAGCAATACTTCTTTGGATTTGCTGTACTAGCATTTCCAAAGTCATACTTAATTTCCCATTATTGCCTTATCATTTAACTCTGTGAAGTTAGCTCCTTTTTTCTTGCTAGTCATCAGGAGGAAAAAATCCCCAGCAAAGAAACCAAGCATGTCCTCAGAAGCCGTACATGTGCTTATGTGATTTCAATGTTCTGCTTTTTTTTTTTTTTTTTTTTGGTATGCGGGCCTCTCACTGTTGTGGCCTCTCCCGTTGCGGAGCACAGGCTCTGGACACGCAGGCTCAGCGGCCATGGCTCACGGGCCTAGCCGCTCCGCGGCATGGGGGATCTTCCCGGACCTGGGCACGAAGCCGTGTCCCCTGCATCGGCAGGCGGACTCTCAACCACTGCGCCACCAGGGAAGCCCCAATGTTCTGCTTTAAAAACATAACTATAGTTTGTGCTTGTCCTGAGATTTTCAGATCACTTCATTACCCATCTTTCCTTCTCCACATCACTCCAAGGCCTGTCCAAGTCAATAAAAATAGGAGATATATTCTTTCTGAGGATCTCAAATTACTACCAAGATGACATGGAGAATTCAAGTTTCCCTTTAAACCTCTTAGCTACAGTGGAATAAATCCAAACAAACCAGAAATAAGGTATCTCTGAAATTTGTCCCCAGCAATTAAAATTTCAGGATTTTAAAATTATGGCCCTTTATAATAAATGTATGCAAACTGGCAAAAAAAGATATTTTTTTGGCCTCAATCAAATTCCAACATGGATATCTATTACTTTTATTCAAAAGTATTAGCTTTCATGCTTTTATGTATTCAAACATAGAACAAACTAGATTGAAATAATTTGGGTCTTTGGACTCTTTACTGTGTAATTTCTCCTTGGTAGTCTTCTTCAACTACTAATCTTATATGGTAAAACCAGTTGTGGGTCATTTATAAAGTAAATATTTAAAAAATGAATTTAAAGCGATTTTCTTTGGAATGTTTCTTCAAACTGCAAAAGAATATGCAAGCTTTTCAATTTTTTATTAAAAAATAGTTTAAACACCTTAGGTTTGCATTTTTAAATGTTTTTGTAAGGAAGACAGCTACCGGCAGATTTCCCTGTGGAAACTGCTAAATAGTAAGTATGTGTGTTTAGAATCCTTTATATAACTAACCCATAAACAGGAGACACTGCATTTGAAAAATTACTTCAAATTACATATTTTTCTTTTCCTTTTGGTGTTGAGATTTATATTTATTTCCTATGACAGATCTCTGTTTTTATAAGTCAATTCTACTTTTAGTACTTCTCCCTCCCCTGAAAGGAAGTACTGCTTTATGTGAAACAATGGTCCAATCTGTTTCATACCCTTCTTGCTTACTTCAAAACATACAAAGCAGAGAACTGTTGACAACAATAGAAAAGTCTTGACCATCTATAGGATTAGAAAAAATAGAAAGATAAAGACTTTAATTTCATTTTCACTAGAGTAGAGGCAGTGAGAAAGGCAATTTGCATAAGGCTGCTTAGGAATAATTTATATTGCTTCTTAGTCTCCTGCTGAAATATGAAAGCAGAGGCTAGTTTTGCTCTGTTGTTTTTTTAATAAACCCTATCAGATTCTTAAAAACATCGTAAAATGACTCAAACTCTATAAAACCAAAGGTAAAACTAAGGGTACCAGAGTTGCTAAGTGAAAAAAGTAAGCTCTCAGTTTTATGTTTTAAAAAATTATATAAACATTTGTATGTTCATAAAGTACTTAAGAAAAATATGCCAATTCGCACCAGGGCATGGAAGCAACCTAAGTGTCCATCGACAGATGAACTGATAAAGAAGCTGTGGCACATATATACAACTGAATATTACTCAACCATAAAAAGAAACAAAATTGAGTTATTTGTAGTGAGGTGGATGGACCTAGAGTCTGTCACACAAAGTGAAGTAAGTCAGAAAGAGAAAAACAAATACCATATGCTAACACATATATATGGACTCTAAAAAAAAAAAACCTTCAGAAGAACCTAGGGGCAGGACAGGAGTAAAGACGCAGATGTAGAGAATGGACTTGAGGACACAGGGAGGGAGAATGGTAAGCTGGGATGAAGTGAGAGAGTGGCATGGACATATATACACTACCAAATGTAAAATAGATAGCTAGTGGGAAGCAGCCACATAGCACAGGGAGATCGGCTCAGTACTTTGTGACCACCTAGAGGGGTGGGATAGGGAGGTTGGGAGGGAGATGCAAGAGGGAGGAGATATGGGGATATATGTATATGTATGGCTGATTCACTTTGTTATAAAGCAGAAACTAACACACCATTGTAAAGCAATTATACGCCAATAAAGATGTTAAAAAAAGTAAACAAACAAAAAATGCCAATTCGCTAATAATGGTTATATCTACATTGCAATTACAGTGATTTCTATTTTTGAAGTTAACTATTTCTACAATGTTTGAACTTTTAAATAATAAGCATATGTTCTATTAAATAATAATATTAATTTTAAATATATGCCATCAAATAACAAAGAAAAACACAGATTAGAACATAATTTCAGAAAAAGATTCAATAGCAGAAACAACGACAATGGGGGAAAAGTCACTATTCCCCCAATTTTTGACAGCACATAGCCTTCTTCATTTATATTTCTGTAACATTCCACATATCACTATTAAGGCACTTCTCATATGTCACAGTTTCTGTTTTGCCCGTCTTTTCCATTTGACCAAGGGTCTTTGAAGGGATTAAAAGTCAAGACCACAAAAGTCAACGATAATTACAACACATCACTTCTATACTGCTTATCTATCCATGGTTCTTCACTTTTTCTAGTCACTCCTCAGAACTGTGTTGCAGTCTGTGCAGGGCTATTTAAGGTCCTGAATACATTCTCTTGCACATTCATGAGGCAAAATTCTTGTATTTTTCTAGCACACATACAATCTTTCTATGACTCTGGCTTGACATTACACTTGCTTCCAACCTTTCAGAGCAAGTTTTATCCCACTCCATATGACATCACTATAACAATATGTATACTTAGTTTTAGCACAAATGAATGTTACACACTGATCAAAATTTGGCAGTATAAAGTGTTTATAGCAGAAATCACTAACATACAGAAGATGAACTGTAAATACTGGTTGGATGAATTATGAAAAATTCTGTCACAAATATAGACATATTTTGTAATCCTAATTTCCCTGTCCTGGGGAGATCATGAGAAATATTTATGGCATGGGTAAAAAAATCTAGTTAAAAACTGCTGCTAATAGGTCTAGATTAAGGATTTTTGCAGATATTTGAATAAAGGGTCTGTGTTCAACACCATCATCTGCTTTTTGAATAATATGTGGGACCTGGTCACTCTCACCATAGACTGAAGGTTATCACATACATCGTATATGAATGATCTTTGTTCAGGTTCTCTTCAGCTAAATTTGTTATTAGAACATATCTGTCATTAGAACAAAATTCTATTTAATAAACTATATCTACTTAAATACATGGTTTATGGATGAGCAGTTTGCTCTTACAGTGACATAAAAATTTAATCTTATTATAAGGAGTCAATAATATATTAAAACAGTTCTTCTATAGGTAAAGAAAATCCTTGTCTCACAAATCCAATGTATATACTTTTATCTATTCCTGACATAAATGATAGGAAACAATTTTTTACTCTTAAAAAAAACTGTAATGTTTCTCCCTCTTCAATAACAAAGAACTCTCTCCTATATGCAAAGCATGTAGGATATTTAAAAAGTTTAATATACAGACTGTGTCCTCAAGTTGTTCAGTTGAGATGGAAAAGGAAGATATGTACCCTCCCCCCCCAAAAAAAGACCAATTAATAAAGGAGAAACGACAAAAGGTAATATGTGATAAATGCTATAAAAGAAGTATAAATAAAATGTTACACGTAATTGGATGTAACAACAGCAGACAAAATGAAATAAATGAAAAATACTTAATAAAAACACTAATAATGTTTTTCCACTAGACCAAGAAAAAAAAAATTCTAGCAGTTTAAGCACAAGGAAATCCTTATCCGTTGCAAAGTGGATGTCCCGGACTAGCTGGATACACCGGATGGTTTGTTTTAGATCACCACTCCAAGTGATAAACTATAGACGGAAACAGAATATTAACCCAGCACAATAGCTGTGTTCAAGGGGTCAACAAGCACTCCATCCTGAACATCCATCCAGTCAGTTACCACTGGGGAACAAGAATACCATCCAAGTTTCCCTCTCTTTAAACACTTTGTAATTTTTCTTATTGTACAAACGAACTGCTATTAGTAACTGCCAAGCTTTTGTTGTTACTAGGGATTTTCTGACTAGATTGGCAGAATTAACTGAGTTCAGGAAGAGGAGAAAAGACAAAGATGTGTTCATGTTCTTTCCCTCCTCATTCTTATATAACACATGACTAAGGATTTCAGCTGTAGTGGACTGAGAATTGTCAGAGTGCACAGAAACCAGCTACTGTACTGAATGTTAAGCAACAGTGTAATGAAATGCACTGGTCAACCCACAACAAATTACTGTTTTCACTTATAATTTGTTTTATTACTTTTTAAAATTAAGAGGTAATTTTTAAAAAGCTGGAACAATTTGAACATCAAAAAAATAATAGTGGTATGGCATTATAAATATCCACAAGTCCACATTGATATAAATTATTGAATAAATAAATAAATGGGAGAGATGGAACAGCTCTTATAGAAGAATTCCAATTAGGGGATTCCCTGGCGGTCCAGTGGTTAGGACTTTGCGCTCTCACTGCGGAGGACCAAGGTTCAATCCCTGGTCTGAGAACTAAAATCCCACAAGCCATGCGGTGCAGCCAAAAAAACAAAAAGAAGTATTCCAATTAGTGTCATGGGACTTTCCTGGTGGCACAGTGGTTAAGAATCCGCCTACCAATGCAGGGGACATGGGTTCGATCCCTGGTCCGGGAACATCCCACATGCTGCGGAGCAACTAAGCCTGCGAGCCACGACTACTGAGCCCACATGCCATAACTACTGAAGCCCGCACATTCTAGGGCCCTTGTGCCACAACTACTAAGCCCACGTGCTGCAATTACTGAAGCCCGCGTGCCTAGAGCCCATGCTCCACAACAAGAGAAGCCCGTGCACTGCAATGAAGAGTAGCCCCCACTCGCCCCAACTAGAGAAAGCCCGTGTGCAGCAACGAAGACCCAACGCAGCCAAAAATAAATAAAAAACTTAAAAATAATAATATGTTTGACTGTACATAATTTTAAAAAAGTATCAAAGGAATGAGAAAAAGAGAAAATCATCATTAGAACACTACAATAATAACTGTTGCAGGCCAGACCCACTGACAAATGCTAAAATTAGTGAAAAGTTTAAAGAATAAAGGGTGAAAGTTTAAATAGTTAATAGGATACCTGCAGTCTCAACAAATCTCCCCCAAGATATTTATTAATTACAAAAGGGAAAATAGTAACTTTATGTGGAGAAATTCAACAGTAATCAAGTTTACATCACTAGTATTAAGACATATTGATGTCATGCACCCTACCCTCCCATATATACTGAGAAGGATATATCACTTCTGTAGTATTCTTGCTCAAAAAAATACATAAGCTCTGTGTATTCATGATAAACCAAGAGATAAATCCAAATTGATAGACATTTTGCAAAATGATTCAAATGTTTCAAAATCAATTACCACAACAAGGTTAGTTAACACATCCATCACTTCATATAATTGCAATTTTTTGTGTGTGGTGAGAACAGTTAAGATCTATTCTCTTTGCAACTTTCAAGTATATAATACAGTATTGTTAACTATAGTTACCAGGTTGAATATTAGATCCCCAGAACTTATTCATCTTATAACCGGAAGTTTGTACCCTTTGACAAACACCTTTCCATCTCCCCTGCTCACTTTTACTTTTACTTCATTCTTAACGAGTCAGAGTAAATTTGAGAGGTCAGAATAATGACAAAACCAAAGAACAGTGTCATTCTAGAGGTATCTACATTTAATCCCAAAATTCCAAGACAAATATTCTTGTCAAATAATATTAAGTAATATTATAGAGCAGTTTTGGATACGTGAAAATTTGCCCTTGCAATTGACAGCCAATTTGTGTCAATATTAGCTTCCTATAATCAGTAAGAGTGCTTATCGTGAGATTATATTTATCTTCATACATGCTAAATCCACCTCTCTCCTGGAGACTATTCTAGGAAAGGAGAAAGATTCACCAGTGTAGTAAGTACATTTGAATCATAGAGCTAGAGTCAATATAGCCTAAAAAAATTATCATATTTGAGAAGATTAATGAAATAGCTATCAATTTCAAGTGCATTATGTTTGGCCCCCTATACACACACGCAGCCATCCAGAGTGTCCTGTGAACAAATACTAACCTAAAAATAGCTAACTTACAAAATTTCAGAGATAGAGGAGACCTTAGTGATAATTTTGTACAAACTGTTCATTTTTAAAGATGCTAAACTGAAACCCTATGAAAAATGAGGCTCAAAGAAATCAGAAAACTTCTTGCAAGTCACAGTCTGTGGCAAAGCCATGGCTAAAAACCCATGTCATCTTTTCCTGAATACATCCTTAACTTTCAGTTAGGTTTTTGAGATCGTGGAAAATCATAAAACACTATTTGTATAGATTACTCAGCCGCCAGTACAAATGAGTCATCACTCAAACTTGCTCACTGGGTCTGTATAGTTAAAAAATGGAGTAATCAGGTCTTATCTAAGATTAACCTGATAATCTCATGTGTGTGAGAGCAAGTGAGCACTTCAATTCACGTTTCAAGAATGGGAAAAAAGAAAAAGGGCAAAATACGATGTTGGCTAACAATCTCACAGAAGGGTACATTTTATTACTATTACTTTGCCATTAGCATATTTTAAAAACGCAGGTCAGAGTCCTTTCACCCTGTGGTAATTCACTTTTTCTATATCAGACACAAGACTTTAAAATTAATAATCAGGGATCAATATTTAACTCCCTAGCCTGCCCACACTGAAAGCAAATGGTGCTCTCTGAGCCCTCAGCAGCACAGAGGAGACTGAACAGTCAGAACCATTGTTTCCTTCCCTGCCGTGGGCATGGCAGCAATGGCATGGGGACAGGGTGGTTGGAAAAGTGGCACGGTAGCCCCAGCCAAGTTAAAACTAAATATAAAGCTAAGATAAGAATACTATTTTTCAAAAGAAAGTTATTACTTTTTGGAAGAGACTGTGCTTCCGTGTGTCCATCCATTCAGAACTTACATCCATACTCGTGGCTTAATTCCATTTCTTTGCATTTGTTTCTTTATATATAAAATCTTAAAACCTATCCTTAGGGGGTTATTGTGAAGATTAAAGTATGGAAAAGGATTTTAGAAATTACAAAAGCCATACAAATTTGAAACATTACTATTATGACCTAATACAGAACCTAACAATCATTTTCACCAGTTTCAGAAATTAACACAGCACATGGCAAAAAGCACGGGCTCAATAAGCGTTTGTTAAATGAATTAGTGTACAAAGTGGTTAAGACCTCCTCCCAAGGAGCATTACCATATAACGTAATGGATTACATGAGGCGGGAATTCAGAAAAATGACCACTGTGCCTTTCTGAGTCTGACCTAAACATGGTGGAGAACTACTATGAGGGTTAATGAGATAAAGCTCACAGAGCAGACCAGGGGTCTTAGGAAACAGGCTCCTCTCAGCACCACCATCCCTGAATGATGAATAAAACACATCCCATGTCTTCAAGAAGCTCTAGAGGACACAAATATTCAATCACCTTCCTCACTACTCATTTAATGTTCAAAAACAGAGTTAAGTGTTTTATGTGTATAATTTCATTTAACCTCATAATAACCCTATGAGATAGGTACATTATTACTCCCATTTTACAAGTGAGGAAACTGAGGTCTAAGAGAAAAATCTTGCTATGTGCTACTCTGCCATTAAATAGCAAAAAGAAAGACCAACTATGTAAATACTACTATTATTTTACCAATGAATAAATAATTACAACTTAGTATATTAAGCATTATTACAGAACTATATATAGAATGTATTATACAAAGTAATAGGAGACTTGATCACTGAAAGATAGCAGAAGTGCCCCAGGCAGACAAGGTGGAAGTGAGCATGCCTGGCTGGGGTTATAGCATAAAGTCGAGGACACGAAACATTCAGAGAAAAGTAAGTAGTTAGGAAAGGTCAGAGTGCAGAGCTCAATGTGAAAAGCTGTGATCTGTTCTCAAAAGGTTGTTGATATTTAGTTAAGGGTTATCAGATACCATGAAAGGTAGCCCTGGCTGTTACGGATTATTCCTCCTTAAAGAGCTACCAAGGTAATTATACAAAAGAAAAGAAGTACTCTAAAAACTGTAAGACTTTTCCCCTCAAAGCAGGGCTTGAGATCACTACTGAAACACAGATCACAAACTTCATAATATAATGGATAAATGTATATTTTTTAAAAATTGAGTTAAAGAAAGGATACAACATAGATCTCGCTCATGCACTATACACATCACTTGCGTTGTGAATAGGACATTAGTATAAGCTGTGTGCTACAGAGCTCCTGCCCTCAAGTAGTAAAATGTAATCAGGTCAAAGGGCTGTCTTGTTTGCACTCCAAAGATACCTGCACAGGATATCTCAAATTTGGCCCTAGCCTAATCTACGAACCTATGTAAAAAAATAACAAAAGCCACATAGGAAACCTTTTTCAGTGCAACTTGTTTCTTTATTTATTTCAAGTTTATACTGAAGAGTAGCTAAAGAATGATTTAACAGCATTAGGATCTTTACATTTGACATGGTTAATTAAACAACCTTAAAAAAATACACATACACACACACAACTATTGTTGACATTTATACTTAAGAAAACAGAAGTTGTTTCTCTCCTAAGTATCCCAGAATATTCTCCTAAGCACTGGTCCAATGAATGTAAGATTTCTTTTTTTTCTTCTTCTTCTTTTCATTGCTTTAAAACAACTTAACCTTTATTTTAGTTTATTATTTATTTATTTGTTTTGGCTGCACCACACAGCATGCGGGATCTTAGTTCCCTGACCAGGGATGGAACCCACGTCCCCTGCAGTGGAAGTGCGGAGTCTTAACCACTGGACCGCCAGGTAAGTCCAACCTTTATTTTTTTATTACAAAAGTACTCTGTAAATATTTTAATATTATAGAAGCACATAACATAGTAGATGAGAGGGCTCTGTGAAACCTCCCTAAACAGAATCATGTCTAGGGAAAGGTGGAATCTTTAATTTTATATATTTTCCTATTGATTAGGTTTTTAAAGTATTTGATTATTTTGTGATAAAAATCTATTAAAAGTAATTAAATAGGGCTTCCCTGGTGGCGCAGTGGTTGAGAGTCCGCCTGCCGATGCAGGGCACACGGGTTCGTGCCCCAGTGCGGGAAGATCCCACATGCCGCGGAGCGGCTGGGCCCGTGAGTCATGGCCGCCGAGCCTGCGCGTCCGGAGCCTGTGCTCCGCAACGGGAGAGGCCACAACAGTGACAGGCCCGCGTACTGCAAAAAAAAAAAAAAAAAAAAAAAAAAATTAAATAATAAAAGTGCAGCCCCTTTCTAATTAACAAATGCTTACAGAAGACATTTTTCTGTAGAGAAATTGGAGATTAATTACCTACATTTTGCCCAAATAGTATTATTTACTGGAGAGATGAGTAATAATGATTGCTAAGCAAAAAGTTAAAAGGTAGGAGCCAAGAGTGGCTTCCCATACTCCCAACACTCCCTAACGACCATAGTTTAAATGGTTGTATTTAAGTATTTTTAAGAATCATTATTATTAAAAACTTCAGTTTTATTTGAGGAAAAGTCATTATCCCACCTTTTCCTCCCTTAAATTCACCTAAAGTTACTAGAATCTTAAAATTCTTTTGGGTGGATCACTAGGGAGCCATGTGGGTAAAATCTGAAAGAAGTAGGCTGGAAATGCTAGATACTGAGAAGAGGAAATGGGAAAGAAAATATTATCCAATTAAAAGAAAAAGCCATGATGTTGCATCTCACAGACAAGATGCCAGAAGCACCCCCCACCCAGAAGGATCAGTGGGCAAGAGAAGGAAGGAAAGAGGAAAGAGAAACTGGAGGTCTTTCTCCCTGCCTTACTAGGGGTCTGGGAAATATGAATTCTGGTAACAACCTCTTCCCTGGGATGGGACTGAGGGCAAATGAAGAGGAAGTATTTCATATTACTTCCCTTGTACTCTAAGAAAGTAAATTAGGTCATGCATGTGAGGATTCTCCTTTTGCTAAAAGGTCTGACTCTGTAAATAGCCAATTAAAAATATAGCTGCAGGGAAACAAACTGCATAAATACCATGACCATACGTGAACAACGCAGCAGTAACATCACAAATAATTTCCATTTCCACTTCCATAAGTGAATTCAGCCCAACAGTCAAACTAACAATTTGAACTAAGTAGAAAGGTAATTTGATGCCAACAAAGATGTTGTAAACTGAAGAGTAGAAAAATACTTGTTTAAGCCACAGACTATTTAATTGAGATGGATTATTGAAGGGGCCAACGTTGCAAATTTCCATATGTTGGTAGAGCATTGAAAATATCTTGCTTCAGTTTAAGACTGGATGTTCTTAAATACGTTTTAGGTTTCCCAAAGCTTAAATCTGTAGTCAGTTCGTTTAGGTTGTGGGCAATGTATTTAACTTGAGATCCTTCCTTTCCATAGAGTAAAATTAATAAATCATCTATCCCTGTGAAGAATTTGTGTTTCTGAAAGAATTTTAAATCTAAGCTAGGAAAGGCCTGAGGTGCTACGTCTAAAAGGCATTGTGGCAAAGTCTGACTTCTTAGAAACTACTGTCTCAACATATTTTTCTTTTGAGGAGCAATAAAATTCCACATATGGAATAAGACCTGATGGCATGAATACAACCCAATGAATCTGGTGCCAGGTGGGAGATTTCTGGTGCTCCTAGTGACCTTATGGAAGCATAAGGACCAAGCAGCAATGCTATCTACTTCTGCTTCCTCATACTCCGAGCAAAGGAGGACAGTCCTCACCATTCTCTAGCTTATAAGACAACATTAAGAGAAGGTTCTCAATAAATAACAGATTCCTATTGCAAAAGAAGAAGAAAGAGAAGGAAAAGAAGGAGGAGGAGGAGGAGGAGGAGGAGGGGAAGGGGAGGGGGAGGGGAGGGAGGGGAGGGGAGGGGAGGAGAAGGAGAAGGAGAAGGAGAAGGAGAAGGAGAAGAAGAGGAGGAGAGGAAGAAGAAGGAGGAGGAGGAGAAGGAGAAGAAGAAGGAGGAGGAGGCGGGACGAGGGGGAGGAGGAGGGAAGGGTTTGAGGAACTGTTTTAAATGCAAAATGCAAAAATCCAAAGGTTAACATTTTTAGAAATTCCAATAGTGCATCAAATTCACAACCTACATTTAGTATGAATAGTAACCATCACACTATCTTCTACTATAAGCTCTTTAAAGGTAGGAATTTTTGTTTGTTCAAAATAATTCCAACTAACCAGGGAGACATGAGGACTTACTCCTGCCATCTTCATAAGCCTTAGGTGAAAACTGGGAAGGATAAGAACAAGAAAGCCTCTAAGCCAGAGAGAAGAGAGGAAGGAGACAGGGCCAGCAGCTACACACACTTAAACAAATAAGTAACTGCAAAGAAATTTGCCTAGGTCATGGTTGAATTTGATATGCTGGTAAGGGATCACAGAAAGACTGGGAACAAAAAGATGTAGCTAAACATTATAGATATTCAGGTAACAGCCGAAATTATAGGAGCAGATGACCTAAACACTGGGTGTGTACGAGGGAGATGAATCAGGGCCTTATCAGCTCCTACTGCTTTGTTGACCTGCTCCCAAACTAGCTAGCACCCGTTTCTCCAGACAAGCAGAATGAGATCCTAAAACGACCCAGGTATGAAGCATAGAAGGGAAGGAAGATTAACATTGTTTGAACACCTATTATGTGCTGGTTACTTTATATATTTTATGTAACCTTCACAATCATTTGACTGAAAAAGAAACTGAGGCTTAAAGAGTATAAATTATTTTCCCCACATCATGCAGAACTCTAGGTCTGCTTGGTTCCAAAGCCAATGCTATTTCTACAATACAACACAATTATCCACATAGACTCAGTCGGGTGTATTCTGCTCAACAGTACTTTTTCTTGCCCTGGAAGAGAGGCAATGCTGGCTTTCTGATCACGTTACTTTGTTGACCCACAGATTTCTGGACCTTTTACTTTCTACTGGACCATAAGAAGCCACTGATCCCTAGCTCTTGCCTTGATGATAGCCCCCAGGCTGTGCCTATACTGGCTCATGACAGCTGTACAGCTTACTCCTACTTCTGAGGAGACACTGCTGGGACAGGATCATGAAAAGACATGCATGAACAGCCAGCAAGTTAAAAACATGTAAAAGCAGAATTCTATGGGGGTCAAGACTTCTAATTCTATTATTCTCACTAGTGTTAGGGATAAGGAAAGAGTTCACAATAGTGGATATTTCAGAAATAATTTAAATCTATGGGATTGTTTTTGTTATTTTGTAGCAGCAGCTTTATCTCCAATTACATTGTGCTCAAACAAATGTTAAAATTCATCTTCCTTCTCACAGTAAATGCTGCAGATTATCGCAATTCACTCTCCACCCAGAACCAGAGAGGGCAAGAGAAACCTGACTTGAGATGAAATATTTTAGGAAAATAAATAGCAAAATTGATCAATCGCACATGCATAATTAAGAGTTGATTGCTTAAAGAAAATGTTTTAAGACAAACTCAAGATTATTACCCTCCAAGTAAGAAACCTAAAATAACTGTTCAAACTTTTTCCTGAAAATCTGAGAATAATTTCAGGTTGGTATTTTTTTTTTTTTGGTAGTGTTCTTGTGGACAATAAACACAATCTAACAGGATTAACATTCCTTCCAGCTGTAATCTGTACCCTAACCTGGTTAATACCCAATGATTCAGCAACTGTTCCCCACCCCCAAATTAAAAATACATTCCTTTCATAAAGAATTTCAGATTTCTTCAAATGGATAAAATGAATACCTTACTAAGCAGTATTAAAGGATTTTACGTCCTTGCCTCCTTAATCCTTTCTATTTTGCCACTGCCTCCCCCCCCTCCACCGCCCACATTCAGTACATCAACATCACAAAAATAAGTTAGCCTGCTGCTTTAAGTACAGATCTGCATTTAAGAAAGTCTTACAAGTTATAAAGACTGCTACTTTTGGTCCAGTGCATTTTCTCCCATTTATTAGTGTTAATGAGTGGTCCTTCCAGTTCTGTGACATTAATAACATTACAATACTAATACTGTACAAGAAGCTTAAATAAAAGGTAAGGCATCAAAAAAAAATGGTAAGGCATCAAAATCCTTTAACTAATCGTACATTCACATGTAATACTTCATTATGTCAATGGCAACTTTTAGGTCAGGATGCTGTTTTCTTGAATGGAAAATATGGCTTTCCTGAATATTCTGCTTTAAAATCAGGCCCTTGGAGGCCCTGAAGGTGTAATGGGGGGCAATTACAAAAAACCAGAGAGAGATGACTCAGTTTGTCGCAGATTCCAATGACACACCACTGAAGAGGGAACATACGTAAATAAATAGGCAGGAGTAGTGTTTAGTAAAGGGTGTGGTAAAAGTTACAGTCTCCTGCCATTACCCCTCAAAGAGAAATAATGAGAATCTTTAAGGTAGAAGAAACTTACCAGTCAGGTGAGGGCTACATAGAGCAAGGAAAAGTAGTCAATATACAAAAAATCATTTCAAGATGAATCGATTGTAGGTCTAAACCTGAAACACAACCATAAAGCCTCTGGAAGAAAACATGGAGCTTTGTGCCCTTGAAGTAGGCAAAGATTTCCTGGATAGGAAACACAATACTACCAAGAAAGAAAAAATTTCAGCTCATCTAAATCCACCGTTAAGAAATTGAGCAGACAAACTACAGGATGAAAAAAATAGTCACAACACACACATCTAACAACAGACCTGTGTCCAGAATATATAGAGTTCTACAAACCAACAACAAAGAGATAAAAAACCCAGTAAAAATGTAGGTAAAAAGACTTGAACAGACACTTTTGATTCCATTCCAATAAATTTCAAGAATACACAAAACTAATTTATGGTGACAGAAATTTTAAAATGGTTACCTAGGGTAGAGGTGGGGAGAGGAATTGACTGGAAATGGCCATGAGGGAACCTTCTGGAGGTGATGGAAATGTTCTATAGCTTATATAGTGGTTACACAGGTGTATACAACTGTCAAAATTCATTGAAATGAACACCTAAGAACACATTATTGCATGTTAATTATACTTCAAGTTTTTAAATGTTAAAGAGTCAGAATCAATCAAAGTGATAGTTAAGCGATCCAGCATAAAGAAAAATTGGACAACTTATAAATTTCATCTGAATTTTTAAAATTGAGAAATATTTAAAATACACTAAAAATATAGAGTACAATACAATGAACATTCATGTAACTCAACTTTATTAATCTCAAAATTCTGTCCTATTTGTTCAGTTTTATTTCCTAACAAAAAGCCCCCATGAACCTCTCTCCCCGACTCCATTCATCTTCCTTGTGCCCTAGCGTTTATCACATCCTGAATTCGGTGTACAAAAATTTTGTTATTTTTCTTGCATTTTTAGGTCACCTATATTTTAAACAACCTTTTTATACTTGAGGTTTGATGCTCTTCTTTCATTTAACAGACATACATAATACCAGTGATGTGACTGGCACTTTGTTAGGTACCAAGAACACAGTCTAGAAGAGCAGAACGGCTGACATAAAGATAACTGCATGCCAATGTGAAGATGCTAATAGAGAATATATTAAAATTTTTGGATAAGAAAAATTCCCAACCTTGTCAAAATATTCCCAACATCTAAATTCCCAAATGATTGTGAATAAATTTGCTTGACAACAATGGCCAACACAAATAAATGTAATACACGTGTAAATAATTTTTCCCTTTCTCTAAAAGGGCACACTAAAAAGGGCAGAGAGGAAGGCTTTATTTGGCATCAAAGACCCAGGCTTTGGCTTTTCTTTGCAATATTCATTAAGAGAGTCTTGCCCCTCATGCAGCTCAATATCAAAAAAACAAACAACCCAATCCAAAAATGGGCAGAAGACCTAAATAGGCATTTCTCCAAATAAGATATACAGATTGCCAACGAACACATGAAAGGATGCTCAACATCATTAATCATTAGAGAAATGCAAATCAAAACTACAATGAGGTATCATCTCACACCGGTCAGAATGGCCATCATCAAAAAATCTACAAACAATAAATGCTGTAGAGGGTGTGGAGAAAAGGGAACCCTCTTGCACTGTTGGTGGGAATGTAAATTGATACAGCCACTATGGAGAACAGTATGGAGGTTCCTTAAAAAACTAAAAATAGAACTACCATATGACCCAGCAATCTACTGGGCATATACCCTAATAATTAAATAAAAGAAATTAAATAAAAGAAATTAAATAAATTAAATTAAATAAAAGAAAACCATAATTCAAAAAAAGTCATGTACCAAAATGTTCATTGCAGCTCTATTTACAATAATCAGGACATGGAAGCAACCTAAGTGTCCATCAACAGATGAATGGATAAAGAAGATGTGGCACATATATACAATGGAATATTACTCAGCCATAAAAAGGAACGAAACTGAGTTATTTGTAGTAGGATGGATGGACCTAGAGACTGTCATACAGAGTGAAGTAAGTCAGAAAGAGAAAAACAAATACCATATGCTAATACATATATATGGAATCTAAAAAAAGAAAAAAAATTGGTCAGAAGAGCCTAGGGGCAAGAAGGGAATAAAGATGCAGACCTACTAGAGAATGGACTTGAGGATACGGGGAAGGGGAGGGGTAAGCTGGGACAAAGTGAGACAGTGGTATGGACATATATACACTACCAAACGTAAAATAGATAGCTAGTGGGAAGCAGCCGCATAGCACAGGGAGATCAGCTCGGTGCTTGGTGACCACCTAGACGGGTGGGATAAGGAGGGTGGGAGGGAGGGAGATGCAAGAGGGAAGAGATATGGGGACATATGTAGATGTATAACTGATTCACTTTGTTATAAAGCACATACCATTGTAAAGCAATTATACTCCAATAAAGATGTTAAAAAATAATAATTATTGATAAGGGAAAAAAAAGAGTCTTGCCCTTGTTAACTAAAGGACAATGAACAAACCTCAACTTACACAGTAATCAGTGGCAAAATTAATTGCAATCTAGATCGCTCAATATTCCTTCTTCCTTAAGTGATTCTCTTCTGCTTGGAGAAAACGATAGCTTTGTAAATGCTGCCTGAGTTAGTTTAAAGGAGATTAGTTACTAGTTATAATGAAAGGTAAAAGAGCAAAAGCTGATTTATCTGCAAATCTACAACATAAAATCTTTTATGTGGCACTTCTGTGTATCTCTCTCACAACAATAAAGTTCAGGGAATTCCCTGGAGATCCAGTGGTTAGGGCTCCACACATCCACTGCAGAGGGCACGGGTTCGATCCCTGGTTGGGGAACTAAAAAAGCCTGCCTGCTGCGCGATGTGGCCAATAAATAAATAAATAAAGCTCAGAATAAAGTATTACAAATGCTGAGGTTCCATCTGAATGATCAAAGAGAGATTTGGTATATCTTGAATATCTTTAGTATTAAAATTAATCTGGGGCTTCCCTGGTGGCGCAGTGGTTGAGAGTCCGCCTGCCGATGCAGGGGACGCGGGTTCGTGCCCTGGTCCGGGAGAATCCCACGTGTCGCGGAGCGGCTGGGCCCGTGAGCCATGGCCGCTGGGCCTGCGCGTCCGGAGCCTGTGCTCCGCAACGGGAGAGGCCGCAACAGTGAGAGGCCCGCGTACCGCAAAAAAAAAAAAAAAAAAAAAAAAATTAATCTGATTATATTCTAATTCTCTGACAACCCATGTATTTTTTTATATAGTCAGTTTATAGTAACTATAACTCTTCATTCTCTATCTCATATTTAGAACTATAAAATATGAGAACTAAAACGTATCTTATTTTTAATAGATAAGAAATGTAAGGCTTATAGTGCTAACGTTATTTAATGCTAACAGTATTTTTTCCATTTTTCTAATGGCCATCAGAAATACTTTGCTTTTTTTTTTCTTTCCGAAGTATTTTGTCCTCTCATGCTTCAGTTTGGGACCAGAGCATTTTTGGCACAAGACTCAGTTTCTGTGACTACATCCCGAGGGGTGGAGACACCTAAAGATCCCAAAGACTTCTTCTGAGTCCCAAGCATAGAGGAAGTAGGAAGGAATACGAGAAATAAAATGAAAATAGTGGGAGGAAACTGGTAGGTGGTAGCATAAGAGCAAATTAGATCTTTCTCCAACCACAATCTCCTTAGAGAGAGCAGAAGAAAAACATGCAAGGAAAACATGTTTCTTGTCAAAATATATATGTGAAAATATACATACAAATATGGCTGTCTGAGAATACCTGCCAGACCTGGCTGCTACAATCCAGCTTGGTAGCATTTAAAACTATTTCACTTCTTTATTATCCAGTATAAATGCTTTACACTCATCTTGTGAGAACTGCCATTATTCTATATCCTAAGATGAAATTAATGACTATAAAAATCAGTTCTACTGCACTGTAAATGGACAAAGCAGATCAATATTAAAACCTCTGTGGTGGGCTTCCCTGGTGGCGCAGTGGTTGAGAGTCCGCCTGCCGATGCAGGGGACACGGGTTCGTGCCCTGGTCCGGAAAGATCCCACATGCCATGGTGAGCCATGGCCGCTGAGCCTGCGCGTCCGGAGCCTGTGCTCCGCAACGGGAGAGGCCACAAGAGTGAGAGGCCCGCATACCACAAAAAAAAATAAAACACCTCTGTGGTGAGCAGTGACTTCTAGAAATTCACTTTAGTCTTTTTTTTGTTGTTTTTCTGCAGAATTTATATTGCCCAGAGTCAGCTTAATTTTTTCAATTACTTTTACTTTATGTTCACTGTAAAAATAAATGCAGTTATGGAATTCCTCGGCGGTCCAGTGGTTAGGATTAGGACTCTGTGCTTTCACTGCCCACTGGGGCCTGGGCTCAATCCCTGTTTGGGGAACTAAGATCCCACAAGCCACATGGTGTGGCCAAAAATAAGTAAATAAATCAAAATAAAGCAGTTTTATTCTAGAACGTAATCAATAATCTTTGAAGAAACTAATACAGAATATTTATCCTTAGTTTGGCTAGAATAATTACAAAAGAAAAATTGATTTTTGCATTACAAAGCAGTGAGCAGATAACGAATAAAAATGTTATAAGAATATCTAAGAAGTTGGTTTTATCATTTTTACTAATACATTAAAATTATTAAAAAGTCAGTGTTTCAGAGTCTTGAAAATCAGCTATTTCATTCAATGTGTTTGCTAGAGTTTGATCACCTGCTTGTTCCCATCTTCGTCCTCTGGATATGCCATTCCCCTCACATAGAATACCTCCATCCTCCAGACCTCCCACGCCCATTCCGTGGCCTGCCCTTCTCTCACCTGAAACACATTCCTAACATTCGTCACTCCGGCACCGCAAGTTCTCTCAGCATTTGTCTTTCACTTGTATGACATGTATGAAACAATTTGGATTAATTTATGTGCAGTTTATTAGCATTCATAAAGCCATCTGGGGTGCTTCTTAAAAGTATGGTTGTTGGGCTCGTGTTTTCTTTCCATTTCTCCCAGAGTGCCTAGCAGAATGTGGGTATTCAATGAGTTGAATAATCACATACAGCTATCTATTTGTGCCCAGCATGGAAAATCAGAGACAAAGACTGGGAGACAATAACAATAACCTTCAGACAGATGCAACAACACAAAATCCAGAGCACGATTTCTTGCACATTAAGCCAGTCATAGTGGTCTTTAGACTTGCTAGCTTCTTAACCTAAACTGATCCATTGGAGAAGCAATCTATTATAATGGTAAATAACAGGAGCTGTAGAGTCTGATAAATCTCAGTAACTACTGTGCCTCTGCCACCCAAGTGCTGTGACCTTGGGCAAATTATTTAATCTCTACAGGCCCCAATTTCTTCATATTTAAGATGGGCATAATGATACCTGCCTCACAGGGCTGTTAAAAGAAATTGTGACAATGCATGTAAAGAGCTTAGCAGAGTAAAGCTCTCAGTAATGTCATTTATTTCTATTGTTTTTAACTTTTAAAACTTTACAGTTTAGCTACAAAAATATTTCAAGCACTATGGCTTCAATGTCTGCATTATTAAGAGTGGACATAAGTTTGCTTAGCAACCACTCCATTCCACATTTCATAGTTTGGTGATGCTGCCAATCTCAATACACTAAGGATGGGTACATGATGCAGGCCTAGATCATAGTCTCCATCATCTTGGAAATAGTGATACGTCCAAAGGGTAGACAAAGCAGTTAATCAGAGTCCTTCCCAGAGACTGAAGGTGCTAGAAAAAAAACTTTCCTTTTTTAACAGGGGTTATTAAGTTAGGGCAATATATTCCTAGAACTGCCGGCGCCATCTTAGCTGACTACACAGAATTAGATTCTCCACAGCAGATGTTGTAGCCAAGATAATTTGAGCCTTTGGATCCCTCTGGACCTAAACCTAGATCCACCCCCAGGTCTTAGGAGTTATATGAGGCAATACTTTCCAATTCTGCTCAGTTTGGTTTGGGTTTCTGCAACCAAAATAATTCTTACTAAGAAAACTGTGTATGTCTATTTTGATAGACGAAGATTTTTCTCCATCCCAATCTATCTCTAACTTCAGGGCCTGTCATAAGCTCTATATAGTTTTTTTGTCTAGTTATAAAATGATAATCATAATGCAACCTTGAGAAGTTGCCTGAAATGTATACAAAAGTGATGTTCAAAATACCACTAAAAGAAATGCTGAGAATAACTTATTATTCACTTCAGAGTTTAAAGAGTCTTTGAAAAGCTCCACCTAGTTCACCTATACCCAAGCAAATATATTATTCTTGCTTTCCTTTTACAGCTGTCTGTAAAGTTTCTAAATCTCTCAACTAATATGGTAGTTTCTTGTTTAATCTCTAATACCATCTTCTGATGTTTTTGGAACATTGTAGTGGATGTCTGTTGTTTATGCCTGCCTACCATCCATTCCACCTTCTTTTGGTAACATCACCTTGATTATCTTTTGAGAAACCACCACTTTCAGTCCACGTGGAGCCGGGGGAGTTGCCCTATTCCCTGGCTCCAAGGTGAATACGTGACTTAGGCCTGGCCAATCGGAACGTCCCATACCTCTTGCCACATGCTTGAACGTGTATGACAGAGGTCCAATATTTCTGGCAAAATGATTGGGAAACAGATATTACAAGAACCTCAGTTCTCTTCAAAATTAATTTATGGATTTAATACAATTTAAGGCAAAATCCCAAAGGAGTTTTTTAAAGAATGATAAAATCATTCCAAAATTTATCTGGACAAATAAGTAACTATACCAGCCTGCAATTGTTTATTGTTATTTTTCAAATTCTTCTTGACTGGTGTAGTCCACTTGAATTATCAATTATTAAATGTTAAAGTTACAACATACAGTGTGGTTACGAAACACTCAAACAGAAAATCTAGAATCAGACTGCAGAATATAAAAAATTAAATATGTACAAAATGGTGCAATTAAAATCAGAGAGGAAAGGACAGGTCATTCCTATGGTGGCAGATACGTAGCATATTGTACCTCACCCTGGCACACTCATTGCAGACATCACTAATTAAGCATAGCCTTTCCTGCTGAACCCAGATATCACTTCGGAATCTTTCTCCACATGGCACTCCAGGCAGCCCCACCAATCTATCTGACAGTGCATCCAAGAGGATTATTTGACAAATGCTGAGATAATCAGCTATTTGGGAAAGTATATAAAGTTAAATCTCTTGCATACCTATGTTAAAATAAACTCCACGTAGATTAAAGACTTAAATATAAAAAATGAAACCATAAAAGGACTAGAGCAAAGCTACTGCAAAAGAACATTCTCAGAGAGAAACAGAGAAACTCTAAGATGAGGAGACGTGAGCAAGAGTGGAAAGCAGAGTGTCAGCACTGCCTGGGTTCGTGACATTTCTGAGGCCTGGCTGCTCAGCTTTTTCTGGAGTCCTGAGACCTGTCGGTATCTTTACAATACCTCCATCCTTTTATTTGAACTAGCTTGAATCGGTTTCTGTGCTTTGAAACCAACAGAGCCTTGAACAAGGCACATGCATTTCTTTTAAAAAAATTTATTAGTTATCAACTGATTTTACTAAAAATAAATAAATAAATCTTTAATTTGTCTGAGTCTCTTTAAATGAAATATCAAAGCTTCCCATTTTCCAAATGTGAGGTGTAGTATTTTATATACATGACAGATTAATTAAACCGAAAGATAAGGATTTAACTTTCTCATCTCTCTATCCCATCAAGTTTCCTTTCATAAAGCATTCTAAAAAACTTGCAGGGGCTTCCCTGCTGGCACAGTGGTTAAGAATTCGCCTGCCAATGCAGGGGACACGGGTTCAATCCCTGGCCCAGGAAGATCCTACATGCTGCGGAGCAACTAAGCCAGTGTGCCACAACTACTAAGCCTGCACTGTAGAGCCCGCGAGCCACAACTACTGAGCCCATGTGCCACAACTGCTGAAGGCCGCGCACCTAGAGCCTGTACTCCACAGCAAGAGAAGCCACTGCAGTGAGAAGCCCTCGCACTGCAAGGAAGAGTAGTCCCCGCTCACCACAACCACAGAAAAGCCCACGCGCAGCAATGAAGACACAACGCAGCCAAAAATAAAATAAATAAAAATAAATAAATTTATAAAAAAAACTTGCAAAATTAAAAACAAGAGGGTAAAAGGTGGTAGAAAGAAAGAATGTTGCAGAAAAGCCAAAGTAATTTTTTTTAAAAGCTGCACTTTGGGAATTCCCTGGCAGTCCAGTGGTTAGGACTCTGCACTGTCACTCACAGGCTGGGTTCAATCCCTAGTCTGGGGAACTAAGATCCCACAAGCCGGGTGCAGCTGGGGAAAAAAAAAAAAGGCTACACTTCACATATTCTTAACTAGTTATATGTCAAAACATTCTAGCAATGTCTTGGGAGCCGGATCATAGAAACCAAAACAAATTTGAGTTTTATAACTCTTTACTCTTCCTAAAAGGTCAATCTACGGATACCATAATCACTGGCGCTTTGTTTACATACAAAATTATTTCACAAGTTTTGTTTTTACACTGAAATCAAGCACAAATTTTATGAAGGACTCAAGTGTATATTCCTTAGAATGGCAGTTAGTAACTAAATCAACTGTATTTCTCCAGACACAAAATATTAAACTCACCTGAATATACCATCATTTCTGTAGAAGAAGCCAACAACTCCTTTCACTAACCTAGGGAAAAAACCCTTTAAAGGAAGAATATGCTCTCATGCTGTGTGACTATGTAGTGTTTATAAACTAAAATTTTTCTTCTCAATCCCCATAGCCAGCTGACACCGCCTAAGTGCTTTATAACAAAGCTAAGTGCTTCTGCTGTCCCTGGAGAGAAATCTCAGGGTTAATTCACTATATCCAACCTGCCCCCACATCCTGTCATTTCTTCCTTTGAAACAGTGGCTCTCAATTTTCCACTCCAACATCTCTGAGGCATCAAATGCCCATGCTAGTAACAGAGGCCAGAGATTCTCTACAAGTATGCAATCTTTGGGTGCCCCAGGCAGTCAGAAGGAGGCTGTCTGGGTAGGAAATGGTCCCCAGTGGATCTGCTGTCCCCTGGCAAGAAATCACCTGCTTTAAACTGTTTCTTGAATTGAATCTTCCTCTCTATTCTCAGGGCCACCACCATCACCCCCTTCAATGGTTATCACCTCTGCTTTGGATTGCTTTTCACTACAACAGCTGTAGTTTTTCCTACATTTGCTCTTTCCTCTTTGCATTACATCAAGCGCACCCACTGCTGCCAACACAAAATTCTGTTCCCATCATGTCACTTCCTGGCTCAAGAATGGATTGCATCAGTTCCCCATCCCTTCTATCTCTCCAACCTCTCCCTTTCTCAGCCAGCCTTTTCTCCTTGCTGTATAAATATGTCCTAATTCTTTCCCTTAAAACAAAACAAAATAAAAAACAAACAACTACGAAAGTAAAATCCTTCTTGGATACTTTATTCAACTCTAGTTACCACCTTTCCTTCTTCTTTTGTTTTTCTGAGAAACTTTAAAAAAGTAAGGTCTACTCACTGCTCTCTGCTCTTGTCACTCTAATGAAACTGCTCTTAACAGAACTCTAACAATCTTGTTCTCTAATCACCAAACCCAACGGACTTCTTTTTCCTTCTTGACTTCTCCAGCATCTGAAGATGTTGATCACCCCCGTCTTTGTGAAACTCTTGCCTCCCTGACTTCCACTCCCTGGACCATTTCTTTCCAGATTTCTCTTCCTCCACTATCATTTTAAATGTAGGGGTTCTGCAGGCTTCCATCCTGTTCCTACTTCTCTTTTTTTTTTTCTTTTTTGCTGTACACGGGCCTCTCACTGTCGCGGCCTCTCCCGCTGCGGAGCACAGGCTCCGGACGCGCAGGCCCAGCAGCCATGGCCCACGGGCCCAGCCGCTCCGCGGATCCTCCCGGACTGGGGCACGAACCCGCGTCCCCCGCATCGGCAGGCGGACTCTCAACCACTGCACCACCAGGGAAGCCCCCTACTTTTCTTTTTAATTTGCACTCTGTTAATGATTACATTGACACTTATGGCATTAATCACCACTTCTACCCTAACATCTCATAAATCTTCAACTCATTTCTGACATTTCTCTTGACTACAGACCTGTACCAGCCTTTTGCACCAGGTTGTCACACAGGTGACTCAAATTCAACATGTCCAAACCAAACTTCTTCTCTTCACCCAAAAAACTAGTTCCTCCCCCATTTGTTTTGGTTTCATAGATATCCACTTTCCCAAGCCAAACATCTAGGAGTTATCCTCCCTCTCTTTTCCTCTCCCCTTAGGTCCCCAAACTGATCATTTAGACCTGTTGTTTCTATCTCCTTAATATCTTTCAGCTTCATACTGTCCTATCCAGTCTCACTATCCTAATGGTGTCGCAACAGCCTCCTAACTGCTTTCCCTTACCTCATGTCTTGAGCTCCTACACTCCCTATCTGCCACTCTTCCTAAGAGATTGCTTCTTTGTTTAAAGCACTGCTCATTTAAAGCATTTTAAAACCTGGGTGGCTTGCCAGGCCTAAAACTTTTTTTTTTAAGTGTAGTTTTTTAAATTAATTAATCTATTTTTGGCTATGTTGGGTCTTTGTTGCTGCGTGCAGGCTTTGTCTAGTTGCGGTGAGCGGGGGCTACTCTTTGTTGAGGTGCGCGGGCTTCTCATTGCAGTGGCTTCTCTTGTTGTGGAGCACAGGCTCTAGGTGTGCGGCTTCAGTAGTTGTGGCGCACGGGCTTAGCTGCTCCGCAGCATGTGGGATCTTCCCAGACCATGGATTGAGTCCATGTCCCCTGCATTGGCAGGCAGATTCTTAACCACTGCACCACCAGGGAAGTCCCTAAAACTTTTGGTAGTACACACTCATCAGTAAACATGTGAGTCTACACGCTCATCCCACGAATATTCATTAATGCATACATATTATAGAATATATACAAAATGTAAACATCAAGAATGGGGGCTTCCCTGGTGGCCCAGTAGTTGAGAGTCCACCTGCCGATGCAGGGGACACGGGTTCGTGCCCCGGTCCAGGAAGATCCCACATGCCATAGAGCGGCTGGACCTGTGAGCCATGGCCGCTGAGCCTGCGCGTCCGGAGCCTGTGCTCCGCAACGGGAGAGGCCACAACAGTGAGAGGCCTGCATACCGCAGGAAAAAAAAAAAAAAAAAAAGAATGAATGAGATGAAGATGAAATACACTAAATATATCCCTGATGAAGTCATACTATCTTAGCTACTGTATGATTCAAAGTACAATACACTCTCATATAGTTCATTATTCATGATAATGTATTAATCCATATTTCAAATAGTCTTCTTGACAATTTCATTTTTTAGGCTGACTTCTTGACAGGCTTACCTTGAAATGTGACAAAGAGCTCCTACTAGGAGAAATGTAAACCCTACATTTTTATTATTTACAGTGTTAGAATTATCTTCAATCAACGGTTTCTCTGTGCAAATCTTTAATCTCATTTTGTGAAGATTAATTTAGTTAAAAGCAGATAATATATTATAAATCCACTCAACCAGGCTCAAGTAAACTGCAATAAGTTGCAATATGATAATAGCAGACAAATTAATAAGGTCACCACATTCAATTCCTGTGCTTTGTGAAGCTCTTTCACTCTTCCCTCGAGACATCACCTTGTGTATCGAGTGTGTAATGTCACTGTCTTATAAGACTGAGGAAGAGAACCAGGGTTACTTATATAATATTAATAAAACTCAAGTTCTTCCTTTTTTAGGTTGAAAACATAAACCCCACTAGTGACCACTGGTTGGCACTGCACACAAGGCCCTTGATGATCTGGCCTCTGCCCACCTTTCCAGTCTGCTCTCCAGCTACACACTTCCTGCATCTTCCCACGCTTCACCTCTCTCAACACATCAGCTACTCATCACTTTCTTACCTCTGACATGCTGTCTCCTTTGCACTGCTACCTCTGCTTCCGGGGCATCATCTTCTCATCTCTTTGAAAGCACTATCACAGCCGGCTATAACTGTTTCCCTACTAGCCTAAAGGGCAGGGATTACTCCCAATTTTGAATTCCCAGCATCTACCACAACACCTCATTTGCAGTAGGTACTTAAGGTTGACTGATAGAATGAAAAAGGTCCAAATTCCTCTGGCCTGCTTTCAAGGCCTTGCATAATCTGGCTCCAATTTACCTACCCAGCTTAATTTTCTTCCCCCAAGTCCATTCCTGTTCTCCTTACTTCCTATCGTAGGTCATGCTCATTTTGGCTTTTGCTCAATTTACCTCCTCAACTTGGACTACCTTCCATCTACAGAGAAGCAACTTGTCCTTTAAGCCTCAGACAAAACTATCCCTTCCCCAATGAAGTCACACTTGACTCTTCCATCCCCCAACTGATCACCTCTTCAGAGAACTCTTGAAGAGTGAGTACTACACATTTCAGCAATTACTCTCTATGTGGTGGTTTTCCCTCCCCAATTTCAGTCTAAGTTCTTTGATGCCAGGGACCACCTTCAACTTCTTTTGCACACTGATCTCTCACAACACACTGCAACATGATGATGCATAGGAGATGCTAGAAGTTCTGAATGACTGGTTGTAGATATCATGGTACAAGGGAGACAGCAGTGAACAGGGTTTCAGTCTGAGTTCCACCACTGATTACTTAGGTGACCTTAAACATGCCACTTAACCTCTTTGGTCATTAATTCCTCATCTGGAAGATGAGACTTCATAATTTTTTTAATTCCAGGTAAGATTTTTCCTCTTGCCCAAAGGAAAAAACATTTTCCCCCTAAAAATCAATAGAAATTCTGAGACCTTCGGTAACTCACTTAACATTAATGAGCATCATTTGTTGTTCAGCTGGGTAGGAGAGTATGCTAGCTTAGCCAAGGACAGTGACTGGATCCTTGAATGACTCAGTCTGCTCAGCACAGCAGAACACTGTTCCATAGCCACAGGCTGCACCTCATCCCTTAGGTACAAAGATAAACATTTGATCACAAAGTAAAGTAATCTTTATCCCGTAAGGACTACATAGCAGGGAATACATCAGTTGAAGTTACTGAGTCATCAATTGAGATCTAAATTAAAGCCTGGTTATGGTTTCTAAAAATGCTCTTAGAATTTTCGTAACCACTCTGTATTAGAACCAATAAATTTCTCATATTTTTCTAATAATTTAGAGGGCATATTTTAGCAAGAAGGGGACTCTATAAGAAATAATCTGGTTACAAAGACATGGTTTCTCATATAAACATGTCTAATCATTCAAGTGAAATACAAAGAGGCTAGTTAAAAAGAAAAAACAGAGAAACACAAAACGTCCTAACAGTTTAGTGGTTATTTAAGAGATAGACTGATGAATATACATGGCAAAGTCTCAAAGAAAATGTAAAATGTTTTCTCTAGGAGACTCTCAACTTTTCCAACATATGGTGAAGAAAGTGGCAGTGTAGGAACCCAAACTAGCTTCTTCAAATGAGCAGCCTAATAACGTCAGCAGTATTCGTTACACGTCCCCTAACATACACAAAGAGCAAGTCATATTATATAAGACACTCAAAATCTCAACCTATTCTAGATAAAAAAATTACTTTCAACTCTGAAATTAAATTTCATGTCAGATAACTTCCTCTATACACCTAACCATTTTCTTTTCAATAGATTTGATAACAATACTTTTAGAATCATATTTACACAATAAAAGATGATTTTCCAACAATATTCCAATGAGAATTGCTTCAAAAATTTATTGATCTTTTCTCAAATATCAAACCTTAAGCTGGGGACTTCCCTGGTGGTCCAGTAGTTAAGACTCCCCACTCCTAATACAGGGGGCCTGGGTTCGATCCCTGGTCAGGGAACTAGATCCCACATGCCACACTGAGAGCCCGCATGCCCAGACACTATAAATATCTTAGAGGAAAATATAGGGAGAACATTCTATGACATAAATCACAGCAAGATCCTTTTTGACCCACCTCCTAGAGTAATGGAAATAAAAACAAAAATAAATAAATGGGACCTGATGAAACTTAAAAGCTTTTGCACAGCAAAGGAAACTATAAACAAGACAAAAAGACAACTCTCAGAATGGGAGAAAATATTTGCAAACGAAGTAATTAAGAAAGGATTAATCTCCAAAATATACAAGCAGCTCATGCAGCTCAATATCAAAGAAACAAACAACCCAATCCAAAAGTGGGTGGAAGACCTAAACAGACATTTCTCCAGAGAAGATATACAGATTGCCAACAAACACATGAAAGGATGCTCAACATCACTAATCATTAGAGAAATGCAAATCAAAACCACGATGAGGTATCACCTCACACGGTCAGACTGGCCATCAACAAAAAGTCTACAAACAACAAGTGCTGTAGAGGGTGTGGAGAAAAGGGAACCCTCTTGCACTGTTGGTGGGAATGTAAATTGATACAGCCACTATGGAGAACAGTATGGAGGTTCCTTAAAAAACTAAAAATAGAACTACCATATGACCCAGCAATCCCATTACTGGGCATATACCCTGAGAAAACCATAATTCAAAGAGAGACATGTACCACAATGTTCACTGCAGCACTATTTACAATAGCCAGGTCATGGAAGCAACCTAAATGTCCATCGACAGATGAATGGATAAAGAAGATGTGGCACATATATACAATGGAATATATTACTCAGCCATAAAAAGAAAGGAAATTGAGTTATTTGTAGTGAGGTGGATGGACCTAGAGTCTGTCATACAGAATGAAGTAAGTCAGAAAGAGAAAAACAAATAACCATATACTAACACATATATATGGAATCTAAAAAAAAAAAAACAAAAGGTTCTGATGAACCTAGGGGCAGGACAGGAATAAAGACACAGACGTAGAGAATGGACATGAGGACACAGATTGGGGTGGGCAGGGGGGAGCTGGGACGAAGTGAGAGAGTAGCATTGACATATATACACTACCAAATGTAAAATAGATAGCTTGTGGGAAGCAGCTGCACAGCAGAGGGAGATCACCTCGGTACTTTGTGACCATCTAGAGAGGCAGGATAGGGAGGGTGGGAGGTAGATGCAAGAGGGAGGGGATATGGGGATACATGGATACATATAGCTGATTCACTTTGTTATACAGGAGGAACTAACAAAACATTGTAAAGCAATTATACTCCAATAATGACATTAAAAAAAAAAGAAAATGAGATCCAATAAAATATGTATACACATTAGAAAAAAAAAAGAGCCCGCATGCTGCAACTAAAAAGCTCCTGGGGCTTCCCTGGTGGCGCAGTGGTTGAGAGTCCGCCTGCCGATGCAGGGGACACGGGTTCGTGCCCTGGTCCGGGAAGATCCCACATGCTGCGGATTGGCTAGCCCGTGAGCCATGGCCGCTGAGCCTGCGCGTCCGGAGCCTGTGCTCCGCAACAGGAGAGGCCACAACAGTGAGAGGCCCGCGTACTGCAAAAAAAAAAAAAAAAAAAAAAAAAAAAAGATCCTGAATGCCACAGTGAAGATGTCACACGCAGCAACTTAAGAACTGGCACCGCCAAATAAATAAATTAAAACAACAACAACTTAAGCTGGACACGATGCTCTTTCCTAACCTCTTCTGGAACACTTTTTGATGTGTAGTCTAATTCAAATATAAATTCTAGAAGCTTTCTGGATAGACCCCATTTCCAGCACACAGGATACAGTAAATTCAACATACACTATGATAGAAGAGTAGTCACCCCTTCATGCTGAGAATCTGTGAATTTCAGCATATCTTAATATCAGTGCTAAGAGACGTTAGTCAAAACTACTAGCACACGTTTATTAGCAAGTTTTAAGGTTCTGAACAGCAAGTGTGAAGGAATAGGAAAAATCAGAGGGATGAAAAACTAAATGCAAAACTTAAGGATAAAAAAGTTGACCTATACAAGAGATGACAGGAAAACAAGATTAGAAAAAGGTGTTTGCATGCAAGTGCAAACTCATTCTTGAAGTGTTCACCTAAAACAACTTATTCTTACCATGTATGTCTTTTCAGGTAAAATGGAGCCTTGGATTTTAACAACTTGTTATCCTGGCTATTCTGAGAGTGCCTGTTAACTTACAGCATACCTTCATGACCTAGTCCTACCTTCCTCATTCAGACTTTGTTTTCATTATTGTTGTTTACTGCTGTATTCCCAGTCCCCAAAAAGGCTCCCAGCACATAAACTGTCAAATGAATAACAACCCTGTTAGGAGGTATTATTACTATGCTGGTTTTACAGATGAGGAAACTAAGGTGGAGCAAGGGTGAGTAACCTGCCTAGGGGTTACAAACCACTAGCCAGAAATATATCCAGGTCTAGCTGACCACAAAGTCCTCATTCGTCCTCTACCCTCACTGGGCAAAATGACTTCTTCCTGTCTCTCACTTGTGTCTTTACTGGTGGCAGCTTTCTCCTTAGGGGAAGGCTCAATTCAAACTTCAACTTTTCCATCAGCCTTTTCCTGGGCATCCTCAACCTCTGATGCCCACGACAGTCTTCCATAGATCTCTCCTCCCTCTGTGCTGCGCCCTCTCCAGAGTTCTACTCTCACATCGCTTTTAACCCTTTGCTGTACTATTTCTTAACTCTCTCTTATCTCAACTCCAAACTTCTTGAGGGCAGGAATCAGATACCATCTTCAAGCGCCTCTGGCACGTGGCAGAGTTGAATAAATGTTTCATGTATGAATGAATAATCCCTACAAATCCATGAGATAAAAAAAAAACCCTTAGCTCACTCAGTTCCCTAACCACAGGCAACCAGAGACTAGTTTTCCTTTGCTTGGGGGTGGTAAGGGCATGCCTGAAATTCCCTGCCCACACCACAAAAGAGCATCACTGTGCTAATGTTAAGGTAGTTTTTCAAGTTTTGAGACATCTAATGGAAGGACCATACAGTTCCAAAACTTTAAGGGCTAATCATAAAAGTCCATCTTTTAAAAGTAGGCTTTGGACTTCCTTGGTGGCGCAGTGGTTAAGAATCCGCCTGCCAAGGCAGGGGACACGGGTTCGAGCCCTGGTCGGGGAAGATCCCACATGCCACGGAGCAACTAAGCCCGTGCGCCACAACTACTGAGTTTGCGTTCTGGGCCCGTGAGCCACAACGACTGAGCCTGCGCTCTAGAGCCTGGGAGCCACAACTACTGAAGTCCGCACGCCTAGAGCTCGCGCTCCACAGTGAAGAGTAGCCCCCGCTTGCCACAACTGGAGAAAGCCTGTGCACAGCAACTAAGATCCAACGCAGCCAAAAAAAAAAAAAAAAAAAAAAAAAGTAGCCTACCTGGGACGTGGCGCAGTAGTTAAGAATCTGCCTGCCAATGCAGGGGACACATGTTCGAGCCCCAGTCCGGGAAGATCCCACATGCCACGGAGCAACTAAGCCCGTGTGCCACAACTACTGAGCCTGTGCTTTAGAGCCCGCAAGCCACAACTACTGAAGCCCGAGCGCCTAGATCCCGTGCTCCCCAACAAGAGAAGCCACCGCAATGAGAAGCCCGTGCACAGCAATGAAGAGTAGCCCCCCCCACTTGTTGCAACAAGAGAAAGCCCACGCGCAGCAATGAAGACCCAATGCAGCCATAAATAAATAAATAATTTTTTTTTTTTTTTTTAAGTGGGCTTCCTGGATGGGACACTAGCTCTCAATTTTACATGTTTGGTTCAATTAAATCACTGTTTTCAGTGATTTTACATATTCTAAGCAATTTTATTTTTATATCTCTTGGCTTGAAAGTTCAATTTCATACCTTCCCCCACACATAAGAACAAAAACTACTTGTCTTTTACAAAATGGGAAAATAAAATAGAACCTGTGTGTTAGGTAAATAGGCATTCAATAAATGTTATGCTGCCATTTGTAAACCCTCCTTCTAAAAGCACATGTGGCCTATTTTAGTCTAATGAATATTGGGAAGCATTTACTAGATGATTTTCACTTAATTGGTATGAATACCAGGTTCAAATTATATCTAAACAAAAACTGGATTTTTTTAAAAATATGGGGTAAAGAGTTGAAATGTCTGCCCACCACCACTGAGCACCACATAAATAGTACTACATTCAATATTCTGGCTCTAAGAATTTACAACCGAATTCTTAGCTAGCCTAATTTCAAAGTACACATTTATGGTAACAATTTTTTTACACACATACCACCCAGGCCATGATCTATAATTTTACTCCTTTTATTAGCACTAATTTCTGAGCAATGTCTAGCCCCACCTAAGTGAGATATAAATGAGACTTATAAATAGGATATTATAAAGGTGGGACACTGGAATTTCACAACTGGAGCACATTAAAATATTTACTTGCAAACTAACATTTTCCCAAACATTTACCAGCAGATTTAGAAAAAAGTGACAATCACTTTGCCAAGCTGGACTTCTGGCCTCTCAGTTTGATGATCGGCCTCTTCCTACCTCCACTCCCCACCCCTTCCCTTCTCTTCTTCCTCTGCTAGGAATACCCTCCTGACTCATCTCTGCCTATGTCCATCACTTCCTTGGAGACCTGGCTCAAGATTCAGCTCCTTGAAAAATTCCTCGCTGACCAATACAATTTCCACTAACTACTTCCTAACTTTGCATTCCCTTGGCATTTATATAGTTTGCACTCCGTAATCTATTAATTGTAAGTTGTTTTGCACTTTTCTATCCTTTCCCCAACTAGACACCAAATAGACACATCATCTTTTATATTCTGTTCTATATAGCCAGCAATAAATGCTTCTTGAATGACTGAAATCATCAGTGAAAGAAGGCCGATTGCTCAAAAATTTCTGAATATTACCTCCAACATGTATGAGTCCTTCAAGTAGATGAGATTTAATTTTGAGATTTAGTAAATCATAAATTTAGTAAATCCATAAATTCATCACAAATGACCCAAGTAACAGATCACATGCATACTTAAAGAATAATCCTAGCTATTCAAACATAACTTGAGGTTTAACATTTCAGGCTTCTAATAAGCTTAAAGCCTTGAGGCCTGTGAATGGTAGGAAGCTGGCACGAGTCTCCTGCAAAAGGGGCAAAACTCTAGTTGGCAGTAAATGTTCAAACACGTGAGAGTCCACTGTTAAACAAGGCTCATTAACCACACAAACTTGCTGTTTCAGCTTTCTGGCTTCAATGACGTGCTATGATCTCCTTTGGTAATTGTTGAGAGCCAATGATGGGTTAAATTCCCATAAATTAACCAGCGTTTTGGTGGTTTGCCCAAGCATACCGCTGGCACCGGTGTGGACGAATTTGTTTTTTTTTTTCTAACAGACCCGCCTGCCCTGGGGAGCCAGAGGTGAGCGAAGAAAGCGCCAACCCGGCACTTCTCAGGAGGCAAACGGAGACCTCCAGAGCTTCGTTCCGTCCCCCTCTAGTTCTTAGTGTCAGCTTATCGTGCATAGGCGGGGCTTCCAGCAAGGCTGCTTCTTACTAAATCTCAACCGAGTCTTCCTTGGGGACTGCAAGCCACACTTCGGCGGCTGCCCAACTTTTCCTGTAGGGAGCATCAGTTTTTCCATCCTCAAAGCTCCAGCAGACGGGGTTTGGGGAGAGCCGGGCTACCAGTAGAGAGGAAGGTGAGGACCCAGGGGGCGGGGGAGAGGGAAGGGTCTGGCCCAGCAAAGCGGGTAGGGTGGCAGAAACAAAGTGAGCGCCGGTCAGCCCAGGACCGCCCGCCCGCCCGCCGGCCCCGCTCACCCTCCAGCAGCACCTCCTTGCCCGCGCGCTTCAGCGCCTGCACGGCCTGGTCGTGGGTGGCCTGGCGCAGGTCGGTGCCGTTCACCGACAGGATGGCGTCTCCCAGCCGCAGCGCCCGGCTCTGGTCGGCCGCCAGTCCCGGGAAGATCTTGGAGATGAGAATCGGCATCCGGTTCTCGCGGCCGCCCTTGATGCTGATGCCCAGGCCGCCCGCCTCCTGCTTCACCACCCGCACCCGGCGCACGGGCGGTGACGCGCCCGCCTCGCCCGCCGGGCCCCGCAGCGGCGCGGGTGGGCTCGGGGGGCCCAGGCCGCGGCTCGGGCTCCCAGGCAGTGAGTCGCCCGCGCTGCCGCCGTTCGGGAGGCCGTTGAAGGCGGCCGCCGCGGGCCCGAGAGCGGGTTCAGGCTCAGCCGCCGCGGCGTCGCCCGTCAGGCTCAGGCTCTCCCCGCTCAGCTCGGCCACCACTCGGACCCAGCGCTCCCTCAGGAGCAGCTCCACCAGCCCCGCTTTGGTGGCCCGCGTCCACACCGCCATGGCCGGCCCCGCTCCCGCCGCCGCAGTCGCCGCAGCCACCCTCATTCCAGTCAGGCAGCCTCGGCGCTTCCCCCTTCCCGCCCGAGGGGGCGGGCCCGCCGACCCCCCCCGCCGCCACCGAGGCGATTCATTATTCATTAGGGGCCACGCCCACCTTCCGGAGGGGCGGGGAGAGGCCGGCTGAGCCGCTTCCGGGAGGTTAAGGAGTTGACCGCAGGCCAGTGGGTTACAGTTTACCGGACGTGGGCAGCTCTAGCGAAGTGGGGCTTGGACTCACCTTCTTCCTCGTACGCCTCCGATCTCCCCACCCCCAACTCCTGACCTCTACTGTGCAATTCACCAGAGCTGCCTGGGCACGGAAAGCAAAATCAGCTTCGAGAGGCACTTTGCAATCCTGCAAGACCGAGTTGCATGTTCACGTGCATTGACTGGTTCGTTATGTATTTACAGGATGCTCCGCAGTGTGCTCCCTTTGAGGCCTGGAGAGGAGCTGGATAAAACGTGCCACAGCTCAGAGCTGGCGGTCTAGTGGGGGAGGAAAATGGAGAACCAACCAACCTGATGTGATATTATGTGGTTAAGTGACATGTAGAAAACACCCTGGGAGCAGAGTAGAAGAAACATTTAGTTGGGCCTGGGGACAGCTTCACAGAGGTGACAGTGGAAGCTCAACAGTCCACCTAGGCAATAGGTCCAGAGGCATGAATCCAAGCATTTGTCACTCTGCTTTGTAATCCCGTTTACTTGCCAGTAATGCCAGAGGAGACCATATCTTCTTTAGCCCTGCTGCCACAATAGGTAGGCCTCAAAGATATTTGTCAAATGAGTTACTCAGGAAGATGCCAGAATTCCAATGTGAACAGAGTACAGGGTCAGTGGAGATGGCAGAATATGAGTGTAAAAAGCCTCATATAACCAAATACTGGAGTGTTTGGACTTGAATTTGTAGATCTGACTTTCTCACCCTGGAGGCCTTGGCCTTATGTTGGAGCAAGTGCATATGAGCCTCCCCAGAAACTGCACACTGCAGGGCCTGCAGCAGCTTTTATACAAAGACATGGGTGATACAATCCACCTGGTTCTTCCAGTTTCATGGGCTTGAAGAGCTGAGGAAACTGAGGCCCAGAAAGCCAAAGACTCTGGCTGGAAGCCTCAGTGGAGAAACAGAGACAACTCAAGTCTCCCATCCTCCTGGTCCAGGGCTTTTAAAAACAAACAAACAAAAAAAACATACCCCAGACCTCAAAGATGAGGGTCCAGAAATCACGCTGCTGAGAGAGATCTCAAAAACGTGAAGTCAATGAGCCCTCTTTCCTTTTTTTTTTTGGAAAGAAAAGCAAAATCCCCATATTTTCATTTGTGTATGTGTGTGGGGGGGAATGCCAGCAGAGGTAGAAAGTACCGGTTCCTGTAAAAGGGGCTATATACCTGCTTGCTCATGAAGTACATGTTGAAGCTTGTAAGCCATGTCCATGCACCACTCTGAATGCACATTCATGTGTGGGCGGAAACTTTCAAAGAGCCTCCTATACCAGGAGTTAAAACAATAAAAATAGAGACTGGAAATCACCCAGAGCCCAAATGAAGAAAGAATTCAAAATGAGAAAAGTATCTTACCCAAAAAAATCATTACAGCAGAATCCTCTTTGCAATTAGCGGAGCAGAATTTTCCAAGCTGCAAGTGTCAGCAGAAGCTCAACCCTCCAGCCCTCTCCTAAATCAATTGCAGTTAGGCCAGATCGCTGTTCCGGCAGGTCCCAATGTGCTGAAGTGCACCTGCAGTCACAGACATTTCTGGCTTTGCTCCAGCTGAGGCGCGAACCCCCAGATGCCTGAGTTATGTGAAATTTCTGCTTATTAGAGAGCACCTGGCAGCTGACTCCTTAGAGTATGAGCACAATTTTGAAACTTTTACATACGTAATTTCCCAGAGGTTGGGCACTTGAGGACACCTTTATTAGCAAAAGGGAAGTGCTGGAAATTCTTTCCAAAAGTGTCAAGACCTTTTGATCAGTAGAATTGAAGGAAGTCAGCGATCTTCCAAATAAATAGTGAGGACACTTACATAAGGTAGTAATTTAATCCCGGGAAGAGGAAAGGTAATAGAGATTGATATTGGGATTACTTAGGGGTATTTACTTTAAAAATTATTTTCAAATATATCCATAAAAGTTTTCCAAACTATTGAGCTGTTCTGACAAGGTCTTGCATCAGAACCTAATTTTCCACATTCTCTTTCATCACTACAGATTGGCCAGATTCATCCAGTCAGTGTCTCCCAATGATGCCTTGCACATACCTGCCAGAGTCCATCCTTCCAAACACTTCCTGCCCCTTTCAACCACTTTCCCACCGAGCAAGATCTCATCCCAGTTGTCCCTGGCTGCCCAATTTGCTGGGATTTTTTCTTTGAACAATTTTATTCTACGCCTTGCTTGTTCGTCCAAGTAGATTATAAAATACAGGAAGGCAGGAACCACCCATTGACTTCTTTTTGTTCCCCACTCTTCCAAAAATACTGCCTTGCAGAGAAGGAAATCATTAAACATGTGATTGATTGAAATTCAGTGCCTCCTGCGCTGTAGTCATTTCAAATAATCCCTCTGAAGGTTACTGGTTCCTTGCAGAATGAAAATTACCATCTAGGAAATCTCAAGTAGTCAGTGGAAATCTACTTACTGTGGATAATGAAATCTGAAATAAAAAGGGTACACATCTGTTCCCATGGTTTCTTAGGGATGGCGAGACAAGCTTAGATAATTCTTTGAACAGGCATGTTACTTTATCTACCTCTAAAAAAGGGAATGGCTGAGGTAATTCCCAATCACCTTCCATTCCTGTCACCTATCAGTAGGTATTCTCCTCTGCTCAAGCTGTTGTTTTCTCAGGACAAGGCAGGCATCATTGCTACTTCAAAATGAGGTGGTTGGATTAGCTCTCTCAGTTCCATGATTTCCTACAATTCTATTACTCAGGCTCTGATTCTATACTCTCTCAAAAGCCAGTGGTCTTTTTTTTTCTTCTCACTCATAGTAGACATATAATATAGCATGGTAATTAAAAGCACAAGGTTCAAATTGTAGTTTGGCCACTTACTAGTTATATTACAATGGTCAAGGGCCTGAGGTCATGGGCCTCAGTCTCTTCTTCAGAAAACTTCAGACACCTTCTACCTCGAAGTGTGGTTGTAAGGGTTGACTGGGGTGATGTCTGCAAAGTGCTTAGCAACACTGTACCTGATGCACTGTAAGAGTTCCATAAAAAGTACCACTGCTGTTATATTATTACCTGTTGACCTTTAGCAGCAGCAACAGTAAAACCTTTGGTTGAAACTCTCTAGCTGAGAGTCTATACTTTATCATAAAGGAGTCTGCCATACTACTATTTGACTCCAGGCTTAAAGGGCAAATGGCCAAATTAATTTCGGTGACAAACAGATCTTGTGTAAAGCTACACTTTGGCTGAAAGGGAGTACATATTGCCAAAAGTCCGTCAAAGGAAAGAATTAGTGGATCTGGGGCTGCTTCCAAGGTTTGAGTGTTGTGTAATTTCATAAGGAAAGAGGGCCCCAGGCAAAATTGCAGCCCTTAGCAAGCCTGAAGGTCATACCACAAATGTGGCCAGATGCCAGAGGAACAAAAGAGCTGCTCAATTACTACTAAAGAAGAGGCCAAAGGGAGAAACAAACTTGTAAGATAACCAATCCAACATCCAACTCTGAAAAAGTACCCATGCATTCTCTTCCCCCATTAGAGGACAGTGAGATCAATTTTCCCTTTCGACAGTACTACTTTGCCTTCCAGGAGAAATATCCTAAAACGTATTTTTCTCCCCAGCACTAACATGAAGTGAAAGAGGAAAAGGTGCATATATCCTTTAGCTGATGCAAGCGCATTTTAAAATTCATCCTGCCAAGATAAATCACTATCCATCTGAAACCCACAAAAATGGATTAACTATCTCAATGCGTTATAACTATGAAAACCCACATCTGCTAACCACATTCCTAATGAGAAGCAGCTGGTGACAGTTTTGTTGCTCTGTGACTTTCTTTTTAGGAAAATATTAACAAGGATGTAACAAGAAGAAGGTTAGTTTCATTGAATTCACTTAGTTATGGAAAATCACTGGTGTTTTTTATTGACAGTCATGGAAATTACATAATTTCCCATGAAATTCAAATAAGGTCCAAAAATAAAAATCCACTTTCCTCCCATACCAGTTCTAACAGAATTTCCAGTGCCTCACAATAACACTTGTAGTCTTCTAGTCAGTGTAAACTCTCAGTCTTCATATACCATTGAACACCCAGATTGTGTTTATTGATGCCTGTGGCATTTCCAGGCCTTCGTCTCACATCTTTAAATTCCTCCTGATAAGTTAATGCAAACAGCCAACTGGGGAGGGATCACGGACCCCTTTGGGAATCAGCTGCCTGCTATGGACCCACCTCAGACAAATGCACATTTGTGTAAAACTCAGCATTCAAACTTGGGGGCTCACAAAGCTCCTGAAGCCCTTCCACAGACTCTGTTATGGGCTGAATTGTGTCCCCTCAAAATATACAGGTTGAAGTCCAGACCCACAGTACCTCAGAATGTGACTGTGTTTTGAGATAGGGTCTTTAAAGAGGTAATTAAATTAAAATGAGGTCATTAAGGTGGGCCCTAATCCAATATAACTGTTGGCACAGAGATTAGGACACAGACACACACATAGGGAAGACCATGTGAAGACTCAGGGAGAAAAGGGCCATCTACAAGCCAAGGAAGGGGGCGTTAGAAGAAACTGACCCTGCTAATGCCTTGATCTCAGACTTCTAGCCTCCAGAATTGTGAGAAAATAAACTTCTGTTGTTTAAGCTACCCAGTCTGTGATACTGTTATGGCAGCCCTAGCAAACTAACACAAACCGCCAAGTCCAGAACCTACACAACAGCCTTTTTTTTGCCTCCCTAACTTCCAGTCTCTTCTGTCCCTTACTTACACTTACTTACACTTAAATGGGCATTTTTACTGGGCCATTCCTTTGAATCTGAGTGGTTCATAACTATATCTTCTACTGAGTGATAATTCTTAACCACAGTCTTCAAGGCCCACTCCTACCTGGCCTTATTTCTCACTATACATTGACTTAAGGGCTCTTTATCTAAATCTATTTATGTAATCTAGTTAGCTTTCCTCTGTGGAAACCACTCTACACTTACCTTTCCTAGGAACCTCCCTTGATTCTTAGTCACCCTCCCAGGTGCACCCAGTACTACGGCCTGCCCTTCAGCCTCATTTTCCTCCACTTCGGATCTGTGCTATGTTTCAGACATATGGAACTACTGGTGAACCCTTGGAGAGGCTATGCTCTCGCTTCAGACCTTTGCACTGAGAATGCTGCAGGAAGGCCTCTTTTCTTCTCCTTTCCACGTTGCTAATTACTACCCAATTCTCAAGGACTATCTCCTACCTTCAACCCACAGGATAGGTGCCCTTCTCTGTGCTCATCTCTAATGTTGATCAGCTTGTTTCTCTCCCCGACTAGACTGTGAAGTTCTTGAGGGCTGAGATCATCTTAGCAGGCACTCAATAAATGTATGTTAAGTGAGTATTAAGTTCTAAAAACAAAGGACTGACACAAAGCTAAGCCTCAATATCTAGATTTGGGTACTTCCCTGGTGGCTTAGTGGATAAGATTACAAGCTTCCAATGCAGGGGGCCCAAGTTCGATCCCTGGTCACAGAACTAGATCCCACATGCATGCCACAACTAAGAGTTCACATGCCACGACTAAGGAGCTGGTGAGCTGCAACTAAGGAGCCGGGGAGCCGCAAATAAGACCTGGCACAATCAAATAAATAAATAAATATTTTTAAAAAAATCTAGATCTGTGCTGTCCACTAAGAAATCCACTAGCCACATATGACTATTTAAATTAAAATTAAAAAACATTTTTTTTTTTGGCTGTGCCACACAGCTTATGGGATTTCAGTTCCCCAACCAGGGATTGAAACCGGGCCCTTGGCAGTGTGAACACAGAGTCCTAACCACTGGACCACCAGGGAATTCCCAGATTAAAATTAAATAAAATTTAGGGCTTCCCTAGTGGCGAAGTAGTTAAGAATCCGCCTGCCAGTGTAGGGGACACGGGTTCGAGCCCTGGTCCGGGAAGATCCCACATGCCGTGAAGCAACTAAACCCGTGCGCCCCAACTACTGAGCCTGCACTCTGGAGCCCGCGAGCCACAACTACTGCAGCCCGTGCGCCTAGAGCCCGTGCTCCACAAGAGAAGCCACTGCAATGAGAAGCCCATGCACCGCAACAAAAAGCTGCCCCCACTCGCCACAACTAGAGAAAGCCCACGTGCAGCAACAAAGACCCAACACAGCCAAATCTAAATTAATTAAAAAAAATAAAATTTAAAATTCAGTTCCTTTGTCACACTAGCCACATTTCAAGTGCTCAAGAGCCACAAGTGTCTATTGTACAGCACAGATACAGAACATTTCCACCACCATAGAGAATTTATTGGACAGTACTGATCTACATCATAAAATGCTTTGAGATATGAAAGAAAAAGATAACACATTAGGAGAAAAAGAAGAGGTCATGCATATGTAATTTACACAGTTAGCCAAATAGCCAAAACACATAAAAAAGTGAGCAATCTCATTAGTAAACAGGGAAATGCAAAGTAAAATATAATTTTTCACCCATTAGATGGGCTAAAACTAGACTATCACTACAATGGCAAAGTATAAGGAAATGAGTGCTTTCAAACCCTGCTGATGGACATACAGCCAACTCCAAAGGACAACTAAAAGTGAAAGAAAATGAACACAGTATGAGTTAGCAATTCCACTCCCAGGAATTAACCATAGAGAAATACCCCCATGTGAGCACTAGCAGATAACACACTAGGTTGTTCATTACAACACTCTATATGGTTTACACATAAGACCGTCCACAGAACTCACCCTTAGAGTTAAATCGGGTGCTCATCCAGAGCAAGAAATGCTTAAACATCTTCTCTGCAGCCTGTGGAATGGAAAATCTTTTGCATACCATGCCTGCTAATCATATTTACTGGGTCCCTACAGCCAAGAGACCGTGGGGGAATAATTGTAAGAATGCCACCTGGGCTTTCTAATGAACCATTGTGTGACAATGGGAAATATCCCTTTCTTCTCCTCTTGGTCTCCATTTCCATGAGTATAAAAATGAGGCCAGGTGGGGGGGGGTAAAAAAAAAAATGAGGCCAAGAGCCACACAGTTTTCTTTCAGAAACCTTTGTGCCTCCCTCCCCCACTCCCACCCCCAACAACCTGAACAGCTCCTCTTTTATCTGCATCATATGTTTCCGTTCAGAACAAAGTTCCGTTTGAAGAAAGTTTCAATGCTTAAAAAAAAAAAGCTTTAAAACCCTCCAAACTAGACGATCTCTAACTTTCTTCCAATATTCCAAGATTTTAGTTTCTCTCAGTCTAATTTGCTGTAATCTCCATGGTAAAGGTTGCATTATCCATTCAAAGATCCAATTACTAGCTACTATATGAGAAAAGTGAATTTTTAAAGCATTTGAGTCAGGTTAGCAAAAATGACCTTTCTCAAGTTGGTCTCAGATCAAAATTTTTCTGTAAAACTCGAGTATGAGCAGCAGTCTGCAAAATGCCTGAAAAAGAAACATAACGCGCCTAGGTTACACAAATCCCTAAAGTAAAATCACTCTAAAACACATGCACCGAAGTGTCCTCTTACTTATACTACTTTGCCTTCCCTTCCCCCAGTTTCTCTAACTTGCCCCAATCAGTTTCTATTTCATTTGTATTCAAAGTTCTCTACTTAGGAAGAATTTTAAGGCCCAAAGCTTTTACTTCCCATACCATTTATGGAAGTCCAAATCACTGGCTGGAAATGTTGCAAAGGAATGCTTTCTACTTTCAGACAGTTTTACTTCTTCACTCAGATGATCTGTGAGCCCTCTCCGTCAGAATTACACCCAACACAATCCACAAGGTTTCAGAGTATGTTTAAAGTTACGTAAATCAAGTCTTAAACTAGATTCCAGTTAATAAAGAGTCTCTGAATTTATAGCTCTACAGTCAGGGAAAAGCAAGTGAGTTAATATTTAAGGCATCCTAGCCTCCCTCTGGTCATATTCACTGTAGATCAGTGACTTGAACTTTGGTTTCAATCACACAAAAGAAGACCTAAAACATTTCTTAGAAAGGGCAGGATCTTCCAGTCCAGTCTATTTCTAATAGACTATTACTATTTGTAATAGTGCAGTCTAATGCAGACTGGGAGAATATGTCTCACTAAGAAAATTTATTCAAGCAAGAGGAAAGGTATTTTACACAAATGACCTAAAAAGTTGCAGCTATTTGTTTAAATTACTCTTATCACTGTAAAAAACATAAACAGGTGGGGTAGAGAAGTGGCAACCATTATAAAACTTGCTGTCTCTCTTAGCAAACCTGAAATAGGCTGTCCTTTATATTATAAATTATTGGGCTCTGTTTCTCTCTCTTATCACCTCTGTTAATTCTCCTCCTACACACCTACTTTAAATTCTCACATTTTTTTTCCATTTCCAAACTGGAGGGTGGGGTTCATCTCAGCAAAAATGTTTCTCATCAGCAATTTACCCATGATGTCATCAGAACCCTTATATTTCTGTCTATTCTACAGCCCTTCACCCCCCAAAACAAACAAAAAACCGCACATACTGGGTTTCCACAGGCATGCAACAGAATACATCCACTGAGATGGGAAAGAAATCTATCTGCTTAGTTCAGGTTAACTTAGTTCTTCACTTTCTAATTTAAAAGATCACATTAAAACTAGTCAGTTGATAACACCCACAGGAATAACAATGTCAAAGCAAGCAGAAGAGAACAGAAATGGTGAAATATATAGCAGGCTGTCTGGTCCCCACCTCCACTCCCACTCCATGAGAAAATGCCCAATATTTCCTTAACCTTTAGAACTGGCATAGAACATAAAAAGATGGTTACTGGGGCTGATATCCCAAAACCTGAGTTTTCCTTTCAAATAAAATTAATAGCTCTACCAAAGGCCAAGGGCATCTACTTTTCAGATGGAGCACTACAGTTAATATTGTTTCTTGAAACATAAGGCTGATTATCGCTGTCAGTAGTTAGGCTATCTTGAATAAGCAAGCATAGTTTCCCTGTCCTCAAAGGCAACTTGAGGCAAGTCCCCATGCCTTTGCACTAGCTGCAGGCTGGAGGCTGGCAGACAATGAAGGTCATCAGCTCTCTGAAGCCTCAAGCATGTGTTAGGGGATAGGAGGTAACTATTGCCTTTTTCCCCTGAGAGTGTGGTCTAAAGAACAAACAGGACCTAAACAAGTTGGATGACTTTGTAGCTAATTGGAACACTATCTCAACTACAATACCTTGGAGTTTCTGTTCGGTTTCAGTCAGTGAAGGGAAATTCCTGTCCAGCATTTTAGAAAATAACATTCATAATGACTAGTCCTAAAGAATAACTTTGTTTTATTGTCATGATTTGTGAAAACAGGTTAGACAGTTCAAGAAAGGACACAGACAGTGCCCTGTTTTAGGTCCCAAATTTCTTCTTTTTGATGGGTGGTGGCAGCTGAGCGATGATGTCATCCAGAGGCCGTTCTACCGCCACTAGTGTTCTTTCATCCAAAAGATCCATGAAGAGCAGAGGCTGTAGAGAGATGGTAATGATTCCACCAGGAGTTAGGTTCTGGGGCTAGTCCTGAATCCACTAACTAGGGCTAAAATGTTAGCCTCGTTCAAGCTGGAGGGGTGTAGATCTCTGACAATCCTTCCTGCCACAGGACTTAAAAGACTGAAAAAGTTGGGAGCTTTTATAACTGAATTCCGTCATTTAAGATTTCAGCAAGATTTTTTATGTTTCTCTGTATGGAAAATCTGCGATTATCAAATTTCTTAGGAATCAATGTTAACAGAGGGCTCTGGAGCCTAAATTCTTGACAAATGGCAAGTTACAAATACATCAAGAAGTTAATCATACTTGAATCATTTACAACACCCCTCCACTTAAAAAAATTCTGCAGACCCCCAAGAAAATGTTCCAGGGTGCCCAAGGAACTCTGATCTGAGAAGCATGAATATGGAACCTGTGAGTGGGCACAAATAGCTGTAGTACCATAAGCTCAATGGATATCTGCTCTAGTACAGTGAAAAGCCAAGCCCAGAAAGGAACATCTAATAAATTCAATGACTTCCATTTCCTCGAGATTTATCTTGTGGAACATTCTCCACTGGAACTCAAATTTAAAAGCCAGCTTTAACACAAAGACCCCAACTGAGCTGCACCATCATTTCTCACTACCCAGGTATTTCATTTTGGTGAAGGATGATATGCCTGCCTCTAATCTACTGAGGCGAGAACAATGAACTACAAACCTAAGGGACAGACAGTCTCAGAAAGGTCACTGGTTTCCCAAAACCAGGTTCTCTGCATGTAAAATGAAGGCACTCTTGTCCATTGTGGGACTTATTACATTTTGATAATATCACAAGGAACCAACCACCCAGAACGTAACGCAAAATGTATTACCTTATATTTCTTAGAAATTTTAAAGGCATGAGCTGTGCGCCTCCTGATGATATCTGATTCATTTGTGGGAGGCAGTGGATTGTAGAGTAAGGTTTTGTCATTTGGAAGAGGCTAAAAAGACAAAAATGTGTTGTTTAAATCATTATTTTTTTTATTGGGTCTCTACAGACCAAAGGATAATAGTGATTTTTTGGGGGAACACAATCTTCTGTCATGTTATACACTTACTACCTCCCTGACTCTTCTTACCTCAGGAAGAAAGCTGGAGCCACTCCTGCAGCTCTACTGTACTCTACTGTGGGGGTATGTGGCAAAGAGAGCTTGGTACTCTACGCCAGCAAGATTGAAGGGCCCAGCCGGGGCTTCTGGCCAGTCTCGTCAGTAACACTTTGTGAGACACAAACAAACTGGCATGTGTAGGAGCTCAGCCCATGAAGGCTCTGCTTTCTAGGCTCTCTCCCAACCAGGTCATAGACCGGCCAAGTGGCTGAAATTCTCCGCAGGCAAAACTGCAACACAAACCACCCCCACTGATGTCACTGACACCTCGAGAGACAGCCTCTAGCCAAGCAAGTGATATTTTAATTTTATCTCTGACTTCCTTGGGAAATAGCTCTGCCCTGCATGAGGAAGTGATGGACTTATCACCAACGCCTGGGGAAAAATATGGGCTGATCTAGGCTGAGTTATAAAGAGGCAAATGAATGGGAAGGGCCCTTCCTTTATCACTCATCTCACAGAAGGCACTTGTCAGCCAGCTCTGCTTCCCACACCCAGAGGACACAGGGCCCATGAGATGAGTTCCAGTGACACATCACCATGCACACCTCCTTTAGAGCCATCTGCTGCTTTCCCCGTGTTCCTCCTACGCCCACCTTCACAGATACACCAAAACACTGTATTGGCTGTAATCTAAGCCCAAAGTGCATTATAGGCATGGCCATAGCTCACAATGCTCCTAGGAAAGGAAGTGCCTGCCCAGAAAAAAACACGAAATTTGGGGTGAATCAAAACTGCAGCTGGCAGATGCTGGACTCTAGAACGGAAAAGAATGCTCACATCCCACCTAAATCACAGCCATGAAGAATGGAATTTTCCTAACTGGTCATTTTTCAAAACACTAAGACCAATCCCTCAAGTCTGCAGATAGTGTTTCAGTATATTCAGCCAAGGGGCACAAGTGGTCAAAACCCCAGCCTGTATCTCCTTTAATGAAATCATGTCAGTCATCCCAGGGTGCAAAGGTGGAAGTGATTTAGCCAAACCAATGGTATTCCCTGATCATGGTCACTTTCCGAATACGGGCCTAATCTCTTTCCTATTTAAGTTTATGTGCTGAGAGACAAAGCAGAGAAATAGTCAAATCAGCAAAAACCAATACACAAGGGGCTGCCCCTTCCCTGGGAGCCTCATGAGACTGGGTAGGAAAATGAGGAAATCTGCAAAACAAAAGCTCCTCTCCTCCAAAGAATGTACTAGCAACCTTTATTCTGATTCTCCTTCCTCTAATTTATTGTCCTCTTTTGCTTTTAGAATGGAAAGATTCCTAAGTAAATAGAACCAGGGACAGCACAGGTGGTAGTGGTGAAGAACTCACCAACGACTTGTCGATGATGCAGAACATGTACGCATCATGAAGAAGGATGTGCATTGGTCTCTTGGGATGAAAACTGATATGTGTGATGGGAGTATCCCTTTGGAGCCAAAGATGATGAAACCCCTGCTTCTGGATGGTCCGGCTCCATTGTGTATACTGTTTGTCTGGAATGCTGTACTCAAATACCTGAGGAAGGATATGACACAGAGCAAGTGCAGGCAGGTACCCAGAAAGACCAAAGAAGGGTCAGCCTGAACCAGAAAATATCTATACAAACCTTGGCTGTATCATATTCAGCAATATGCATTTTCACTACTTTTTTTTTAAATAAAAAAATTTTAAGGTAAATTACAGAACAATAAACAATTCAAACAGCACAGAAAGGTTTATAGTGGAAAACCACCTGCAATCGTAACATCTCTTTTCCCCAAGACAAAAGCAGCCTGTTTCTTGTTTATATCTTTTCAGAGATATTTTATGCATACAGTACACACTATTCCGTATGTTGCATTTTTCATTAGCATTATACCATGGAGACTGACCCATATCAATGTATACACACATCACTCATGCCCCTTTTGAAGAACATGTAATAATCTACTCACTTCTTGGATGTACCAGGATTTATTTACCTAGTCTGCTTAATGAGCATTTAGGTATTTGCAATCTTTGGCTACTACACATAAAGTTATAATGATTATCTCTGAATCAATGTCTTTTTGCACAACTAAAAGCATATACCTATGGGAAGAACTTCTAGCATTGGAACTTCTGAATCAAAGATTATGTGGATTTAAGTTTTTTTCTAGATATCTTCAAAATGTCCTCTAAAGCAGTATACTAATTTATGCAATATATGAAGTGCTGTTTCCCTAGCCGCACTGTGTATTATTAACTCAATCTCTGGTAATTAAACAGGTACCAAAAAATTTCCCGCTAGTTTTAATGACAGAAGAACTTAAATGAGAGATTTCATTTTCTGGATATAATGTGTATGTGTGTACAGGTGTGAGTGTAAAAACTGCTAATCAAAGTAGCAAGCATCATCTGCCTAGTGGTCTATTTAAATGTGCTTCTTGGATCACATTTAATCTTTCCAATAGCTTGGTGAGGAAGGTATTATCAAGCCCATTTTACAGATGAGGATATATAAGTATTGACAAGTTCATACATAATATGTTCTGTAGCTCAGATATTTTAAAGATCTTCTTACAATTATATTCTCCTTGCAACTTGGTATGGAAAAGTGGCAGACAAAGAACTAATTTTGCCCATGGTATATTCTTGGCTCCTTTGTTGAAGATTAACTGATCATAGGTGTGTAGGTTTATTTCTGGGCTCTCTAGTCTGTTCCATTGATCCACATGTCTGTTTTTGTGCCAATACCATGCTGTTTTGATTACTGTAGCTTTGTAGTATTGTCTGAAGTCTGGGAGGGTTATGCCTCCTGCTTTGTTCTTTTTCCTCAGGCTTGCTTTGGCAATTCTGGGTCTTTTATTTTTTTAATTTTTTTTTTTTTAAATAAATTTATTTATTTTATTTATTGTTGGCTGTGTTGGGTCTTCGCTGTTGCGCATGGGCTTTCTCTAGTTGTGGCGAGAGGGGGCTACTCTTTGTTGCAGTGCGCGGGCTTCTCATTGCGGGGGCTTCTCATTGTGGAGCATGGGCTCTAGACGAGTGGGCTTCAGTAGTTGTGTCACGCGGGCTCAGTAGTTATGGTGCAAGGGCTTAGCTGCTCTGCGCCATGTGGGATCTTCCCGGACCAGGGATCAAACCCATGTCCCCTGCACTGGCAGGCGGATTCTCAACCACTGCACCACCAGGGAAGCCCCGATTCTGGGTCTTTTATGATTCCATATAAATTTTAGGATTATTTGTTCTAGTTCTGTGAAAAATGTCACAGGTAATTTGATAGGGATCGCATTAAATCTATAGATTGCTTTGGGTAGTATGGCCATTTTAACAATATTAATTCTCCCAATCCAAGAGCAGGGGATAGCTTTCCATTTCTTTGAATCATCTGCAATTTCCTTTATTAATGTCTTATAGTTCTCAGCATATAAGCCTTGGTGAGTCATATTCCTAAGTACTTTATTTTTTCGATGCGATTTTAAAGGGGATAGTTTGTTTACATTCCCTTTCTGATATTTCATTGTTCTCCCATATCCACTCTTACACCTGAGTCCATTTCATCCTAGCCTAAAAACAATCAGTAAAACGAGCCCTTGAAAATTCTTCCTCCTTCTCATACCTCTTTATTCTAGAATCTCAGTGTTTCACCATTCCATTGTGACCCATCAAGCCAATGGATGTTACTGGCCTATGATCAGGCCATACATGGAAGCTTTACTACACATAAGAGCAAACTACCTTTATATTGTCCAGTACTGTCAAAGAAAAGCTCCTCCAAAATTGTCGTTATCTCAGCTTCCAAGTTACTATCCATTTGGAGGGAATTAGGAAGGACTGGGATCTCTTACCTGCTGGTCAGAATGAGCAATGACAAGGTTGTTGGTATTGGGGGCGATGGCCAGAGCAGTCACAGGGAAATTGTAAGCAGGCACTGTGCAGTGAAGCTGGGAATAAATAACAGAAACAGAAAACTAAAATAGGATTCCTTCCCTCAGGAAAGACTGGATGGTCTAGGTCAGTAGTTTTAAAATAATGCTCTTTGGAATTCAAAAAGTTCTATTCTATGGAAGTTCCGTAAACGTCAGGCATTTCCCCAAACAATAAACTTTAACTGCATTTTTTAAAAAATGCAAGTTTAACTGCCAACAAAACTAACAGCATTCACAGAGAACCTCAGAAAAAAGCTTTCCCTGCTGTCTCTACATTTGTATGAATTGCTCATAAACATGTCATTGAACAGGGAATCTACAGCTCTACACTGGATTTAAAAGAAATAAATGCCTAGGCATGGAAATTTATGTTCAATCACAAGGCATGTGCACTAGTACACAGGAACACCTTTAAATGCCAGGCAAGGCTCAAAGAGCAGTACATGCTTTTGCCACAGTGCAGTAAAGATTAAGTCATGCAGTAACAGGCAAACCCATTAAGTGCTGCAGTTTGATATCGTTCTCTAAACTTTTAATGCTTATTGTAAGTTTTTTGTAGTTCTTATCTGACTTTTAGATGACGATGACAACTTGCAAGGGAACATTAGCGATTCAATCTGTGAATGGCAATATCATCACTAATGAGTGAAAAATGCTTTCCTGCTATTACTAGTTCTGTTTAATTTTAAAATACCTTGAGATTACAAGGCAACCTATTAAAGGAAATTGTTACTATCTGCATCTATTCATCTGGGTAAATCAGAATTTTCCTCCTCAAAATACAGACATAATCTGGAGGTAGATTCATTACTCATAAATCCTTAATTTCAAACTTCTGTGCATGAGTGGTTTCACTGTTCCCACTGACTGATTTTAATGTTAGATTATAGCTTTTGGGTTCCAAACAAGTGAAACAGGAAAAATTTTTGGTTAAAAAGAAGTCCAGCAATTTTCCAAGTCATATCAATGTGCCTTAGCCTTAAGTCTTGTAACTGCAGAGCTAACTTCCTCCTGTTTTCTGCTACTAAACCTCAGGCTCACCTTTAGTTGTTTCACGTTGTACACATGGACTCCAGCACTGGTACCTGATGCAGCTAGCCAATTTCCATCTGGACTGACTGCCAAAAGACACATGGACTCCACTGTCCCTGTAAGGACAAAACAATAGTTAAGCCTCTGAATTCAGTGTCCACAGTCAGCCAGCCCTGCCCTAAAAATGATGGCAAAAGCCAGTAAGAGCCCTGGTTTTAAATTACTCATAGGACAATTTCTAGATAGCTTTGCAGGTAAGTTCTAGATGCTACTCTACTATTTTAATTTAATTAGCCATCCTTCATGGAAAGAGGAGCCAGAGAGATAAACCAGAAAGCAGCACTTGCTCAGAACTACCAGGAGAACAGAGAATCAGGGTAAGAGCTACCACCAAAATCTATACCTTAATTGTTTCAAACTCCTTTCCTATCAGGTGTTTTTTAAACAAAGTTACAAACAGCAAATAGGCTTGAGGCTTATCTTTTTTTTTTTTTTTTGGTCTGTGTTGGGTCTTCGTTGCTGTGCACGGGCTTTCTCTAGTTGTGGCGAGCAGGGGCTACTCTTCGTTGCGGTACGCGGGCTTCTCACTGCAGTGGCTTCTCTTGTTGAGGAGCACGGGCTCTAGGTGAGCGGGCTTCAGTAGTTATGGCTTGCAGGCTCTAGAGTGCAGGCTCAGTAGTTGTAGCATACGGGCTTAGTTGCTCCGCGGCACGTGGGATCTTCCTGGACCAGGGATCGAACCTGTGTCCTCTGCACTGGCAGGTGGATTCTTAACCACTGCACCACCAGGGAAGTCCCGAGGCATATCTTTAATTTACCAGCTGTATATTTAGCACTAAGGGAGCATGGGCACATATGAGCCATCTTTGTCGTTAAAGAAATTTAAACCAATCTGGCATCATGAAGACCCATGTGGGATAAAAATCAGACAGTGATGCTATATGCCAAAGTAAGTGCTGCATGTAACAACCCCAAACAATGAAAAAGCTTTATAACTAGACATAAACCAGATGCTAAAGGATGAGCGAGGTGGGTAGAAAAGGATGGAGAACAGTGTGACCTAAGTGACAAGGACAAGAATACACAGGTTTGAGGGCTATGAAGAAACCAGCCTGACTAGAAGGGGAAGTGAGATGAGATAGGAGGAAGAAATAAAGTTATATACATAATGCAGAGCCCAATTTTAAAGGAGTGCTAAATGCAAGGTAAAGAATCTAAGTTTTATAATAAAACCATATACAGGTACTCAATAAATACTCTCAGTTTACTTCATCTGACTCCTAATTTGTATGTTTCTTTTCCTGTTTGCTTCTGGGGCAGCTTATGAACAGTGAGAGTTTAAGTTGATTTTAAAAAGTTGATTTTCCAGGCTGATGAAGTCTAAATAACAGTGAAGTCACTACAAGCCAGAAAAAGGGAGAAGGAAAAAGGCCCGTGGGAAGTATTGGGTACTAAGTCCTTAGTAGTTAACTCACCAGTTGTTATCTATACACAGTCACTCATTCATGCATACTCATGTTCTCAAAACATATGGAAAAGTGGTTATAAGCATTAGGACAGGTAATGAAACTGTATGTATAAGCTCATCATTATAAAAACAAACAACAGAAAAGATTAACATGTCCATAAAATACCTACATAACCAGCACCTACTGGAAATACATAAAATAATAATGGTAGTTATTTCTGGGTGTCAGGATTACAGATGATTTTAACTTTCTTCTTGCTCTGCTAGCAAAACTCCAAGAAGGGTGATGAAACTTCTCTGGCCCCAAATAAGGAATCAAAAACCCAGTGAGAAAAGAGTAGGTGTGAGCAAGACTTCAGATTGCATCGAGCACTTTCACTTGCCAGGTATCTCCTACTTTAAATCGCAAACATGTGAGTGAATGTGTAATTTTTGCAGGGCAGAGAAGATCATTAGTGAACCCCCAACAATTGAGGTTTAAATGGAAAAAAAGGAACATCGAGACTGATAACTCTCTCCCATGGCCAATTACCAACTTCTCACCTGACTGAGGCTGAAAAGTATGCAGGTGCTTGAAGCTTCCCTCCAGCAGCCGAATGACATGCACAGACCCTTGATTTGATGCCACAAAGAGCTTCGTTGAATCCTCAGAAAACAAAATCTGAAGGGCAGAGCGAAGGAACGCTGGCATTTTGGAAACCTTGGGGGAACGAGTAACAAAAAATCAGAGAGACAGAGAGAAGTTAGACCTACAGCCCATCAAAAATAATCACAGTTAGGCTTAAATCATATGAATGCTTCCTGTCTCCAAGGAAGCCAATCAACCAAGGGCCTGGAACACAGACGTGCCTACTGTAACCTATCCAGCCCCCTTGTCATCTCCTCAAAAGCCTAACATTTACTGCCACTTTCTGGCATTTCCCTATCCTCCAAAAACATAATTTTAAATGGCAATAAGAGACTGTTTTATAACAGGTTTCTCAAAATAGCTTTTCACGGAACAAGGATTCATATCCAGGACGTTTCCACTTCACACAAAAATCACCCACTTATAAGGTTTCTTCTTATTCAACCAGACTTGGGGTTATCCCTTACCCTTTGGAGGTTTATGTTGTCATGTTCATAATTCAAACGATAGAGAAAAAACCGAGAAGCTGTAGAATAGGCTATCCAACTTCCACATGGGGAGATACAGCTGCAGATAATGTTCTCAGGACCCTGGTAACATTAGGAAGCAGGATAAATAGTCAAGTAAAACTTCATACAAGGTTCACTATAGCATGAATCCTCAAGCTACTGCCACTCTGAATGTATCCACAAATACCGACACATAATCCTGACACTCATATGCTATGTGTCACTATGATTATTTCAAAGGTAGAACATCTAAGTGGTGTGGCTTTGATTTCCAAAACCCAGAACAGAGGTCTCTGAATACTACGAGTTTATCTCAGCCCTTCGCATACTTCATGTGTACCTTCATAATAAACCCTAACTTTAGAAACCTGAGCAGGGAGGCATTTAATGCAGTGAAGCTTTGGAGGCTCAGTGACTTGGGGACTGATTTTCTGTTTTGGTCAATGACAACCTGCTTTAAAGACCTGTAAGAAATATTACGTGAAAAAATTTGCGTAACACCGCAAAAGTTTAGTGTAACATTTATGTAATTCAAAAAACTCAAAAAACATCTGAGTGTATGTAAGTATGTATGTATACACACATACATATTCTCACACACAGAAAAAGATCTAGAAGGGTATACAGCTAATCAATTAACAGTAATTATTGCAGGAGAGGGGACTAGTATTAAAGAGCTGGGCAAGGGTATAAATTATCAATATTGTTTGAATTCTTCATAGTGAGACTGTATTCACAAATTATTTGTGCAATTAAAATAAAGATTTTTAAAAAGGAAGACAAAGCCGTTTGTATAGTATAGTCCCATTATTGGAGAAAGAAAGGATGTATACACATGCACGCATGGGTGAAAATTTTTTCTGGAAGAATATATAAGAAACCACTGGCAGTGATCATCTCTGGCGGGGTGGGGGTAAGAAAGAGGTTCATTTTTCATTGCATCCTCTTTTGCATTATTTGAATTTTTAAAAACTATGCATGTTATTTTCATAATAATACCAAAAGAAGAAAAACGAATTTCTTGTATTCATTCATCCAATAAATTCTGAATGCCTGACTTACAATCATAGGAAACCCAGCTCTTTTGACATAGTACTTCATTCAAATAATTTTAGATTTGAAACAGTTTATGATGTCAACTAAGAAACCCTCAAAATTCAGAATGAGAAAAATGTTCTGGATTTCAGAGTCTGAACACACAGTTAAATTTCTTTACCTTTGTCTTGAGGTGAAGTAAGTGATCTGCATTTTTAGAGAGTGGAAGTGTATCCCCATTCTTTCCTGGAACAAGAAATATCCCTGACATTTTTCTTCCCAAAGAAAGGTTATTCATACATTTTTTCTACTAAAAAGTCATTCCTGGGTAGAAAGAAATCTCTATCACTGGGAAATCAGAAAAACGTCTGATGTAGTAAGCTTACAGTTTTCTGGGGGTATGTATACGAAGAGGAAAGCAGTGAGCACTTTCTTAGCTTCTACCTGGGTGCCCTGCATACGGCCTAGGGCACACCCCTATTTCTCTGAAGCCACTCCCCACAGCCAGGCATGCAGGTGGATGGAAGTGAAGTTTGTGTGGCCTCGACTTCAACTTCATTTGTTCATTTTGGAGCCTAAAGCAAAAGCCTCTAACCTACTGTAAAACAACAGGACCCGAACAGGTATGTCATACTTAAGGCCATGAGGCTGTCGCCCTGGTAAGATCTGCACAACCTTCTTTTTCATGCAGGCCCGTCACGACCCCACATTAAATCTTGTCATTTTTCAACAGCCTGTTTTGATCCCAGTCTAACCAGGGAGAACTTTGATTCCACTACCCTCAGGACTACTATATCCTGCAGTGCACCATACTGAACCGAAAACTTTTCACTGATGATTCAGTGTCCTGCTAACAATTTTAACACTCTGAGGAACTCCTCTGCTCTATCTAGTGGGTGGGAAACCATAAGTTCAAAAGGACACAGACAAACCTACTTCCATTTTTCCACAAGCAGAATTTCAACTGCCATTTCTGGCTTCTACCTCCAGTTTTCTTATTGGAAAAAAACTTTCTTCCATCTTACCTGTTGCAACTGTGGATCCCAGTCGCCAAAGTTCCAAGTGATGAGCAAACTGGAAGAGGAGAAGCTGCTTCTTTTTTGCACAGGAAACGAGACGTCGCTGTATCCAAGAATCAAAAACACATAAACAAGCCGGAGTCATCTATTGCCTCAGTACTGGATACAGCAGCAACACCTCAGAACATTTTTTACCGTTAAAATCCATTTACTTGATAAATATTTCCTAAGTACTACCATTCGCCAGGCACTGTCCTAGGATCTAAAAGCATAGTGGTAAATAAAAACCTAGCTACTGCTCTCAAGCTTACAGTTTAAAGGGTTGACATAAAATTAAACAGGCAATTACATTAAGTGTGCAAAGAATTTTAACATGGCTAAGCACAGTATGTAATGAAAAAAAGTAGAAAGGCCTCATGACAGTAAAGACAGGAGCCCAGATGAGGCTCACTGGTAAAGAGTACTCAGGCAAAGAAGGTAGGGCAGGACGTTCCAAGCAGAGGGATGGCACAAGAAATAGCTCAAAGGGAAGAGAGAATGAGAGGGAATAAAAAGGAGTCTTTCAGAACTGCCAGACTGAGTGCAGATGGCGGTGGGGGTAATGTAAGTGCGTGAGAACAGAGGTGAGGGAAGAGGCTGTCTTCTCCGGATCAAGACAGGTTTCATAAGCCATGCTAAGGAATTAGGTCTTTACGCTGAGGACAACAATGACCAACAAAGGCATTTAAGCATGGAGGGATGAACAAAGTTGCTTTTTGAACGCATCAATGGAGAACAGGCCAGAATGACACAAATCTAAATAAAAGGAGATTGTTAACAAACTACTGTAAAGAAATCCAGAGGAGAAACGACACTGACCCAAACTAGGTTAATGGCAGTGTAGACAAAGAGAAATGGCTAGATTCAAGAGAGAACGAGGAGGTAGACTCAGTAAGGTTTACTGGTTGAATGGAATGTAGAAGTAGGTAGTGGGAAGAAGAGTTTCTAGCCTGGAAAGATGACTGATTTACCTAGAAAGGAACACTGGAAGCCTGGATTCTCCTGCTCCCACCCAGAATAATAAAAAGTCCAGCCTTGGGCTTCCCTGGTGGTACAGTGGTTGAGAATCTGCCTGCCAATGCAGGGGACACGGGTTCGAGCCCTGGTCCAGGAGGATTCCACATGCCGCGGAGCAACTAAGCCCATGTGCCACAACTACTGAGCCTGTGCTCTAGAGCCCATGAGCCACAACTACTGAGCCCGCGTGCCACAACTACTGAAGCCCATGCACCTGGAGCCCATGCTCTGCGACAAGAGAAGCCATCACAATGAGAAGCCCGCGCACCGCAACAAAGAGTAGCCCCTGCTCGCCACAACTAGAGGAAGCCCGTGCGCAGCAACGAAGACCCAATGCAGCCAAAAATAAATAAAATAAATAAATTTATTTTAAAAAATTAATAACAAACAAAATCCCCATAAACCACACCTACTGGGAAAAGGGAATGATTTCCCCAGAAACTGAACTACGAATGCTGCTGTAAATCTCTTGGCCCCTGTAAACATCTTTGCCAGAGGCTTGCCTTAGAAAGAAAAGGAAGAAAGAAGAAGAAGGTAACTACAGAAGGCCAACAGATCTGCCAAAGAAGAGTGAGCTGTGCTGTCTTATGGGACAGGCAGACCGGGAGATGAGGGCATGGTGGGCATTAGAGGATGATACTTACATGGGGAAAAGTGATTTTTCGGAGAGCAGCATCATAATTCTTTACCTCCACCTTCTCCATGAGAGGACGAATGACTAAGTGGGTGTCTGTGCCTGGAGCAGGAGGGAGAGGAGAAAAAATATTGGAATTAGAAAAAGTCCCACATGAAAATAACCACAGCTGGGCAAAGTAATGAAGCAGTCCCGGCCAAGACTGAAACCCACCTCCAGATATCAGTGCTATGGGGCTGTGGGCCACGGCTCGCACGTCATGAGTGTGATGCTGAAATGGCTTTGTCCGCACCCACTGCTTCTCACTGCTGTTGGAAGTCACAGAGACCAGCTGAAAATGGAACACTGTCCCCTCGGCTGTGCCCACCACGAAACTGTCTTCTTGCTGAGAAAGTAAATCATTAGGGAGGTACATTTGAGCAAAACAGGGCCCAGTTTTTAAAATATTCCCCGAGGTTTTCTGTCTGGGCAGCTTAGGGGGAAAACCTATGCCCAGAATTGAAGGGAGGTTGCAGGGGTCTTTTTCCTCCAGAAGCTAACAATTCCATCAGGGGAGCAAGTTCGCGCATAGGTAACAAAGCGCCCCCTACTGACAAAATTAACAGTAAGTACTTCAAACTGTTAGCGTGCTTTCATATAATGCAAACCCGACCTCATTAGAATAGCAACAATATTGGGGAAAGGGGAGGGGTCGCAAAACTGGCAGTCAAAAGACTGAAGCTTAGAAAACCCTAAAATTCACTGTCCTCTTTTTAGAGATGAAGAGAGGGTGGGCTGAGGAGGGGAAGTGGCCTGATCAATATCACAAAGATGCAGGTTCCCTGGTCCCCAGTTTAAGGCTCTCTCTTGTCAGCATGTTGAGCACGAGGATTTCTGTTAGTTTTAAAAGGTCTTACTGTGTCTACAACTACTTTTTAAAATTCCTCTATAATCTCAAAACCATTTTCATTTTAACTCATTTTTAAAAATGCACATAACTTTGAGTAAGAAAACAAAACAGGAGGCTTGATAGGGTACTGAGAAAAATCAGAAACCTGGATCAGTAGATAACCAATCAAACGGTGTAAAGAGTAGGTGAGAAGTCAAGAAAAGTGAGATGTCTGCACACATGTGAGCATGTAGCTGCCATCAACTACACACTGACTGTGCTAGGAACGTTGTATGTCATATCATCTCTAATCCTTCAATAACCTGCAAGGTTAAGTATCATCTGTCCTATCAGGAGAAATTATAAAAGACTGAAATGAGCATAACAAGTACTGGTGTCCTTGGCTGGTGAGCCCTCTGATTGTCCTAGAGCTACTTTACAACTCCATAAATTGTAAAAAAAACTGAGAGTGATGCAAAAGATTCTCTTGCATAGAGATGCAAAAGAATTTTGCTCGGTAGAATGCAGCTGATGATTGTCCTGTGGACACTGAGTCCTGCAACAATTTGTAAATCATTTCAGCATTCCTGATGGCCTTACATAACTGTGTTTTTTGATTTCTCCCTTAGAACTGCTTGTAACTTACTGGTTCCCTCATTAGTTAATGAGTTACAGAAAATCTCTGACATACTTCCATTTCATGTTTGGATGAATTATGATTTTACCCTTTTTCCCCCCAATCATCATTTAATAGCCCTTTACACAGATAAGGAAACGAACTTCAGGAGTTTACCTGTCTGTTAGTTTACAGACGTGTATCTACCGCCAAAGCCTTTGCTCCGGGCACAGGCCTCTCCCTCACCTCCTCTAAGGATACTATTTGAAAACCATTAGCCTAAGGCAAAAGCGGAAATACTGAGCTGCTTAGGAATTCACTTGCTCTCTCCATCACCTCCACTAAACAGTTCAAGTGGCTGTTTGCTCAAAGTACTACCTACGGAGAAGAACTGGGAAGGGAGGCCTCTCACTCTACATTCTCTTTCCCTGAGGTGGAATCATAAAAGAACTGAAAAGCAAACAAAAGAAAAGGGCTCTCTTGGGGTGCAACAGGAATGAAGCAAGGGAAAAACAGACCTGGGGGGTGCGCAAGTGCACGCACGCGCGCGCACACACATGTGCACACACATGCGCACACACACACTAACTTAATCAAAGAGTGACTGCTTCACAGGGAACACAAAATCTCAGGACTGACCTCTAAATGAAGGCAAATGTTCCCTACAACTCCCTAAAGGAATCAGTACTTGCCTACTTGATGGAGGTGAAAGGCTTCTAAGAAGATCAAAGGACTGGGTGTTTGCCACAATTCACTCTTTAGTCAATGAGAAACCACTGAAAAGAAATCTAAATATAACCATCTGTTCTGGCAAGAGAGTATGGAGAAAAGCCTTGAAATTAGGACTGGTGTCAAAAGAGATGTGAAAATGGCAATAGCACACTCGCTGTGCCAGACACTCTACTTAGCACTTTACAAGCACAACCCATTTAATCTTTCCTCAGACGCCATGCAGCATGTATTACTAACCTCCTTGTTCTCACAGAGGAAGAAACTGAGACTTAGAAGTACCTTGCCCAAGGAAGACACGTAGCTATTAAGTGGTATGACTGGGATTCAAACCCAACTCTGCCCAACTCCAGAGTTTGTGATAAGCATTTTTGAGGACTGGAATTTGTACAATTGCACGTTTCAATTGAAAAAAAAAAAAAAAAAGTACCACAATCCCTTGCTTCTCAGGCACACATTTTCTCACATCTTAACATCTCTGATATCAAAATATTTATATCTGTCAATCTGTGTTATGTGACATCTTCAGATAAAGAATGAACGTCAAAACTTGCAGAATACGGATTTCCCTCGTGGCCCAGTGGTTACGAATCCACCTTCCAATGCAGGGGACGCGGTTTCATCCCTGGCTGGGGAACTAAGATCTCACATGCCGTGGGGCAACAAAGCCCACGCACCACAACTGGAGAGAAGCCCGCACCGCAACTAGAGAAGCCTGCACGCCACAATGAAGAGCCTGTGTGCTGCAAGGAAAGACCCCACGCACCTCAAGGAAAGATCCCGCAGACCATGATGAAGATCCCACAGGCAGCAACTAAGACCTGATACAGCCAAATAATAATAAAACAAAACAAAACAAAAACAACTTGCAGAACAGTTGTCAAAAGCCTAAAAGAAAATCTTGGGACTATATTGGATCATCTTCTACCAACACTGTGGATGGCTGGGAGGCATGTGTGAGAAACATGGACCCCAATAACTGAGTTCAAGTGATTCAGAGTCCAACTCTGAACGTGAAGAAGTTCTAGGAATACCCTTATCATTTTATTTCACACATACTTTCCTGTTTATATATGCGTAAGAGTCATATAACAGAAATTTTCTGTTTAAGTCTCAAGAAGCTCTTCAGTAAATAAAATATAAATTTTATGTTTAAAAAAGCATTGTGTCAGTTTATATTATAAAAGCTTATATTATGTGCTTATAAAATGTGAATTTTACATTTAAAAAACCACTCTGTCATAGTTTAATAAAAGTATTTCTTCTTTCCCATGATAACAAAATTATGACATGTTACAATCATTTGTATCTAAGACTTAATGCAATAGAGTAATATAGGCACAAGGTAGAAGATCAGACAGTATAAAGTGGTACACAGTACAAGTTACACCTGTCTTCCACCTACCCCCCAAAAACTTTCTTCCAGAAACTGTCATTATTTGCATTTTCAATATTTCCAGAGATATTCTATGTATATACTAGCAAAACTGTATACACATAGAATATCTGTTTCTTTTCTTTTCTCTTTTTTTTTAGCCATGCCACACAGCATGCAGGATCTTAGTTCCCTGACCAGGGATTGAACCCACATTCCCTGCAATGGAAGTGCTGAGTCTTAACCACTGGACCACCCGGGAAGTCCTAGAATATCTCATATATAAATATCTAATATATAAATCTGCTCTACCTTTCCTTACTACACTATTATATACTATACTATACACTGTAATACTGTTCTACTTTTTCCCCTTACCAATATATCCTGGAAATTGTTCCATAGCAATAAATATACATCTTCTCTGGTCTTTGAACAGGTGCATAATCCTTAAATAATTACACTTTAAATAGTACTAAATTTAATAATTAAGTCTTACTATCTAATAATTACAACCATTTTGGATCAAAACTCTATTTTAAAAGGAGAATTCCTTCCACTCACTTAAACCTTGACTTCTATTATAGTTTATATGTGACATCTACATGTTTTATAGGGCTTTAGCACTAACAAATTGTTCTCATGGAAAAACTGTGGAATGGGATAGGAACATTTTATAGGCAAGAAAAGAAAGCAGGAGTGATCTCTACACTAGACACACTTAAGTAAGAAAACAACACTCAAACTAATTACGTAAAGATAAAGGATCTAGTCAACAAACCTCAAAGCTCAGACAGAGAGACAAATATCATATAATATCGCTTACATGTGGAATCTAAAAAAATGTTACAAATGAACTTATTTACAAAACAGAAACAAAGTCACAGATGTAGAAAACAAATTTATGGTTACGGGGTGGGGAGAGAAGCGGGAGTGGGGATGATAAATTGGGAGATTGGGATTGACGTAGACACACTACTATATATAAAACAGATAACTAATAAGGACCTCGTGTATAGCATAGGAAACTCTACTCAATACTCTGTAATGACTTATATGGGAAAAGAATAAAAAAGAATGGATATATGTGTATGTATAACGGATTCACTTTGTTGTACAGCAGAAACTAACACAACATTGTAAATCAACTATACTCCAATAAACATTAAAAAAAAAAAAAAAACCTCAAAATCACTTCCTGTGCCTCATTGCTAAAATATCCAAAGGTTTCTCTTTTTTCTTACTTTTTTTTTTTTTTTTTTGCGGTACGTGGGCCTCTCACTGTTGGCCTCTCCCGTTGCGGAGTACAGGCTCCGGACGCGCAGGCTCAGCGGCCATGGCTCACGGGCCCAGCCGCTCCGCGGCATGTGGGATCTTCCCAGACCGGGGCACGAACCCATGTCCCCTGCATCGGCAGGCGGACTCTCAACCACTGTGCCACCAGGGAAGCCCTCCAAAGGCTTCTGATTAAGAATTCATGTTACAAGATGGCAAGAGGCACACATGTTCAATACAAACCTGCTTTAACTCCTATACAAACAGGAGAAAAATCAGTAGTGTCGAAATCACTATAAAATTACCTTCTAATGTTCCAAGATAGGAAGCAGAACAGTCAGGCAGAGAGAGGAAATAGAACTTCTCAAGATTCTTCTAGAATACTTGTGCCCTATCTACAATCAGACGGGGTTAACTGGGGACAGGGAGCGTCTGAAGAAAACCTCTCTGCTAACTAATCGTTTAGAGAATATTCTCTAACTAACTGTTGGAGAATAAGTGTTCAGGAAAACTGTGTGGGTTTTCAGATGCATTGTCCTAAACTCAATCTTCCTCCACTACAACATTCAGGATTAGGGAACAGTGTCTGTGGCACACCACTGACAGGGCCTTCTCTACTCATGCCCCAGGTTGTACAGGAACTGCTCAAACAGGGACTATACTCACATCAGATATGGCAATGGACTGCACGTCAGTATTTGCGATGAGATGATTCTTTACAAGGGTACCGGTAGCTGAGTCCCAGAACTGCACCTTCCCAGCAGAGTCCACGCTTATGACAGTGCCATCAGACAGGAAGGCCACGCCCCATATGATACACTTCCGCTTAGACACACCCATATACTGCCTATCCACAAGCATCTTATGAATAGCGCTTCCTGAAAAAGAAAGCAAAGCCCGCATGTGAATGGCACTTATTTCTCCTCAGTCTTCAGAAGCTGCCTGTGGTAGGCATCTGGTAAGTCAGCTGCCTGAGCACAGACCACAGACAGCCGGTAAACAGTGGTTATGGTGAACTCAGTTTTGGAACACCACAATGGTTCCCTGAAGAAGGAGGGCAGCGGTGGTGGTGGGGGTTGCAGACAAAAGGAATTTTTGGTGGAGAGGTGAAATGGAAACGAGACATTTGAGGCTTCACTGAAAAGCAGCCAACTGCACACACACATTACACTCTGCTCCCTTCCAAATCCCCATGAGAAAGGGAGAGAAGACAATAGTGCCAAAATTTGGGGAACTGGAAAGCAGACATGGAGTAGTAACCGACTTAGTAGAACCCTAAAACTAAGTCCCAAATCCGCAATAGGAAAAGCCAAGAAACCACCTGATTTATACCATGGAATCCTCAGAAGACTCAGCAACTGGTGACTCCAGATAGTCTGGAAACAGAGGTGATGCATGGAACACAGATTAAGTGAAATGTTATAACTCTGTATTGAGAACACCAGCTTTCTTCTTAGAATGCTGATGGCTGGGCTTGTTGTCACCAGGCAGGAGAACAAAAAACAGTTCTGAGAAATATGACCAGCACAAGAGAAAAGATCTAAAGAGCCTGTCTTGAGAGCATCCCCAAGCTAACAGTTCAGCCAGACCATTCCTCAATGAAGCTCAGATGTGATCAGCACCATTCGTGTGGTGATGAAAGGAACCTCTAGACACGGGAGGAAAGCCTCAATATGAAAGGCAGAGGCCCAACATAGGACCAGAAAAAAATAAACAACAAGGTGGGAAAAAGCCAGGGCGAAGAACACTTCACAGCTATTACCATGAATAGTCTTGGAGAAGAGTTAGTATACTGTATAATGAAACAAAAAGAGAATGCTGTAAAAAAGAACATTCAGGAAACAAAAAAGAACTCTGGAAATGAATGGCAGAAATGAGAACCTCAATAAAAGGACTGAAAGATAAAAATGACAAACTCTCCCAGGAAGCAAAGTAAGAAGTTAGAGATGAAAAATAACAAGGGGGAAAAAGAAAAAAAGAAAGAAAGAAAATTAGAAGAGGCAACATTCCAGTAATAAAATTCCAGAAAGGAGAAAATGGAAAGAAACTCCTTTACAAAATAATTATAAGAATTTTCCTCAGAAATGAAAAACATGGGTTTTTGGATTAAAGGAACCTACCAAGTTGTCCAATACAATGGATGTTAACAGATCCACACAACAAAAAACATAATTATTACATTTCAGAACAGTAAAGATAAAGGGAAGATCTTAAAAGCTCCCAGGAAAAACCAACCACAAAAACCTACAAAAAGGATCTACTCTCAGAAAGGCATCAGAGTCCATAACAATACTAGAAGCTGGACGACAGTGGAACCACAGCTTCAAAATTCTAAGGAAAAATAATTTCCAACTAGAATTCTTTCTCAGAAACCCTTTCTCAGGATCCATCAAACAAAGTGATAAACTACGAAAATGAATGACTTGGCAACAGGGAACTCTACTGGAGAATAAAGCAAAGGGGATCTCCAGAATGGTTGAAAAACCAGAGTTCAAGATCTCAGAGTTGTGCAGTAGGCCCAGAAACTGGCTCCACTAAGCTGGAGCAGGGCAGAAGGCTCTGGGAGAGAAACCTTCAAGGAGATAAAAGTGATAGAAAGAAAACCAGATGTGGGAATTCCCTGGCGATCCAGTGGTTAGAACTTGGCACTTTCACTGCAGGGGCCCAGGTTCAATTCCTGGTGGGGGAACTAAGATCCCGCAAAAAAACCCAAAACAAACTAACAACAACAACAAAAAACCAGAAAAAAAACCCAGATGTAGCTGAACCTAAATCATACAACTGGAAGAATGTGGAGATGAATTAGTGATACATATATATATATATATATATATATCTATCTCAATCTCACACACACAAAAGAGAGAGACAGAGACAGACACTCAGCATTAACAAAAAGCATACAGGAAAGGAAAAGAAATTTACTATGCAAGTTGTATGTATATAGTCTAAGAATAAAAACATCAACTGCTAATCTGAACAAAGTTAGAACATAACCATACTGGGAGGATCAGGAGGAAATATTGCTACATGTGGCAAAGGGCAGAGAAAGAGGGTTAAATAGTGGAAGTCAATAAATAATAGGCTAAAACTGAAAAAAATAAAGCATTTTAAGCATACTATGTATAGCATAAAGATAAATACCAAAAGAATTAGCTAAGAGTTGCAGGTGGCTGCCTTTGAGGAGTGGGAGAAGGGATATAGGGGGACTCCTGCTTTTTTGTAACAAGCCTTAAGGAATTCTTTGACTATATGCATATATAACTGATAATAAAAAACTTGCTCAAGCACTAAGGAAAAAGAAAAAGGCAACGTGTCTGCCCTGTGTTTCCTCTCATCTTAGCGGGGAGTAGACACAGCCACCTAACAAGTTGAAGTCAGTCTCCTCACTGAAGGAATCCATCAGCCAATTCTCTAGGCCAAGGACAGAGGAAGCACGTTGTTCTCTATCTTTCTGATCTCAAGTCTCACCAACTATGTTACCAAGATCTTACATTCCTCAACTACAGACACCCACTTTTACAAAGAACTGGTATATATAAATAGGTATTCTACTGATTGCTCATAGTAAATGTCTCACTGGTTGAGGGCAAATTTTAGTGTGAATTCTTATGATGAAAAATACTGTATTCCACTGAAGAACCAAGATTCCCCTAAAAGCAGCAGTAGTAATCCAAGAAAGAAGTGAAATTCATGGTGACATCTCAGAAGGTTCATGAAAGCATAAGGTCACAAGCTCTTGGAAACCCAGAAATGTGGCTCTGACAAACAAGACCCACACCCCAAATGAACTGAGAAAAACAGTCACCTGATTTGACATCAAACACACTAATGTAGTCTATGGAGCCAGCTGCAATGTGTGTACCAGCGGGATGCCAGCTGAGGCTCAGGATTCGACCTTGGGAGTTGTACAACAAAAGAGAAAGTGACATACACATAAATATACAGCAAAGGGTAACTGAGTTCTCCTTCCACAAACATCTACAGGGCTAGCGTTCTATAGTCTTAAAGTTCATCTACTGCGCTCTTGCGAAGGACTGTTTTATAACAGGTGAGGGACAACTTTGCCCTGGGACCCACGATGACATATTTGATACTTACTTTTAATAATGGATAAAGGGTTGATGGGAGTGTAGATAAGCACAACCTTTTGAAGGTGATCTGGTAGTAACCTAACAAAATTTAAACGTGCAAATTTGGCATGGTAATTGCACTAGGAATTTAACAAAAAAGAAATATTTACAGGAATGCCCAAGTGTATATAAGAATGTTCATTACAGCACTGGCTATAGTAGTAAAAACAAAATTAATATCCATCAATAGGAGTTTGGTTAAATAAATTATGGAACACCATAAAATGAAATGCCATGCAGACTGGCATGACTGACACAGAAAGATGTCTGTGATACATCAAATGAAAAACTAAGCTGAAAAACAAGTGCAAGCACTCCTGTGAATGTATTTGTCTATCTGAATATACAAAAAAGTCCAGATTAATTCCAAAATGTTGCCTACAGAGTGAAATGAGACACTTATTTTCTCTTTCACACTTGGCTAAATGCATGAAATTTTTACCAAGCATTATATCACCTTTGTAATTAAAAAAAGAACACCCAGGAGATATTAAAAACAAACAATACAGGGATCTGATTAGCAGAGGATAAACATTACTATTGGATACAGAGAACACATCAGACACTACTCTCTAGAAAAGGAGTCAGGGTGGGACAGGGAGGGTGGGAGGGAGACGCAAGAGGGAGGAGATACGAGGATATACGTATATGTATAGCTGATTCACTTTGTTATAAAACAGAAACTAACACACCACTGTAAAGCAATTATACTCCAATAAAGATGTTAAAAAAAAAAAAAGTGGATAATAGAAAAGGAGTCAGCAAACTATGGCCCAAAGGCCAAACTGGGGTCACCACCTGTTTTTGTAAATGAAGTTTTACCAGAGCATAACCATGAGCATTTGTTAAGTATTATCTAGGGCAACTGCGGTGCTATAATGACAAGAGTTGGCAGAGACTATAGGGCCTGCAAAGCCTACAATATTTACTAGCTGGTGTCTTCACAGAAATAGTTTGCCAGGCTCTGTTCTGGATGTCAGTGTCAGTCAGTCCAGGTGGAACAGAGGCAATTGTTTATAAAAATTCCCCCATTCAACTTGAAAGTACTAGCAGAACTGAGAACCACAGCTCCTAAAGAAAAATCCAAGTTCTGAGACTTTATGCACATTTGTTAAAACTTCACAAAAATAAGTGAGAACTAACAAACTGATTTACACAGAAACACTCACTTTCCTATTTTGGATTGCTAGCTTCCTGTATTATTACTTAACCAGGCAATCATAGCTATGCTACACAACGGAGAGGACCTGAGCTAAGGACAGCATCTAGCACATACGCTGCACTCACAGAAAGTTAGCATATAGATAAAATATTACCTGGACCCATGGGAAAATATCCCATCTCCAGTGGCACAGAAATATAACTTCTTGTTAAGACTACTCACTGCCTCACCACAAATAACCCTTACTTTTCTGACGATCAAAATTTCTTTCAAACTGGATTTTGTCTGGGGTGATCTGAAATAGTTTCACAGATCCATCTTCGCAGCCAACCTATTATGGAAAAGGGGGTAGAAAATAAAGAAAGCATTTTATAGAACTAAATATATACATTTCCTCCTTCAAGCTAACACTTGTTCTGAAAGAGATAAATAGTTTGTGAGAGGGAAAAAGTACTGGTACCAAGAAACTGGTAGTGTGTTCCTGGCAGTCTTCATGTCCTAGCCAGAAAGCAGGCCAATTAGGGGCACAATTCCTGAATAGGACATGGAGGAGAAACAGGATTTCATAGCATGTCTCTGCTGGACACCCATGGCCTAAATAAAAGACCCATTAACTGTGTCACCTAAATGGAGATACGTCAAGGTATTACAAAATAGTACAAATTTTAAAAAAATCATAAATCCATCACAAAAAACTAAATCTCTGCAAGTACCCAGTCTACTGGTAAGAATGGGGGGGGGGGAGTCTTTCCATTGTCTATATGTACCACATTTTCTTTATCCATTTGTCTGTCGATGGACATTTAGGTTGCTTCCATGACCTGGCTATTGTAAATAGTGCTGCAATGAACATTGGGGTACATGTGTCTTTTTGAATTATGGTTTTCTCTGGGTATATATGCCCAGCAGTGGGATTGTAGGATCATATGGTAGCTCTATTTTTAGTTTTTTAAGGAACCTCCATACTGTTCTCCATAGTGGCTGTATCAATATACATTCCCACCAACAGTGCAAGAGGGTTCCTTTTCTCCACACCCTCTCCAGCATTTGTTTGTAGATTTTCTGATGATGCCCATTCTAACTGGTGTGAGGTGATACCTCATTGTAGTCTTGATCTGCATTTCTCTAATAATTAGTGATGTTGAGCAGCTGTCCATGTGATTCTTGGCCATCTGTATGTCTTCTTTGGAGAAATGTCTATTTAGGTCTTCTGCCCATTTTTGGATCGGGTTGTTTATATTTTTAACATTGAGCTGCATGAGCTGTTTATATATTTTGGATATTAATTCTTTGTCCATTTATTCTTTTGCAAATATTTTCTCCCATTCTGAGGGTTGTCTTTTTGTCTTGTTTATGGTTTCCTTTGCTGGGCAAAAGCTTTGAAGTTTCATTAGGTCCCATTTGTTTATTTTTGGTTTTATTTCCATTACTCTAGGAGGTGGATCAAAAAAGATCTTGCTGTTATTTATGTCAAAGTGTTCTTCGTATGTTTTCCTTTAAGAGTTTTATAGTGTCCAGTCTTACATACAGGTCTCTAATCCATTTTGAGTTTATTTTTGTGTATGCTGTTAGGGAGTGTTCTAATTTCATTTTTTTACATGTAGCTGTCCTGTTTTCCCAACACCACTTATTGAAGAGACTGTCTCTCCATTGTATATCCTTGCCTCCTTTGTCATAGATTAGTTGACCATAGGTGCGTGGGTTTATCTCTGGGCTTTCTATCTTGTTCCATTGATCTATGTTTCTGTTTCTGTGCCAGTACCATACTGTCTTGATTATTGTAGCTTTACAGTATAGTCTGAAGTCAGGGAGTCTGATTCCTCCAGCTCCATTTTTTTCCCTCAAGACTGCTTTGGCTATTCGGGGTCTTTTGTGTCTCCATACAAATTTTAAGATTTTTTGTTCTAGTTCTGTAAAAAATGCCATTGGTAATTCGATAGGGATTGCATTGAATCTGTAGATTGCTTTGGGTAATATAGTCATTTTCACCATATTGATTCTTCCGATCCAAGAACACAGTATATCTCTCCATCTGTTGGTATCATCTTTAATTTCTTTCATCAGTGTCTTAATAGTTTTCTGCATACAGGTCGTTTGTCTCTCTAGGTAGGTTTATACCTAGGTATTTTATTCTTTGTGTTGCAATGGTAAATGGGAGTGTTTCCTTAATTTCTCTTTCAAATTCTTCATTAGTGTATAGGAATGCAAGAGATTTCTGTGCATTAATTTTGTATCCTGCAACTTTACCAAATTCATTGATTAGCTCTAGTAGTTTTCTGGTGGCATCTTTTGGATTCTCTATGTATAGTATCATGTCATCTGCAAACAGTGACAGTTTTACTTCTTCTTTTCCAATTTGTTCCTTTTATTTTTCTTCTCTGATTGCCGAGGCTAGGACTTGCAACACTATGTTGAATAATAGTGGTGAGAGTGCACATCCTTGTCTTGTTCCTGACCTTAGAGGAAATGCTTTCAGTTTTTCACCAGTGAGAATGATGTTTGCTGTGGGTGTATATGGCCTTTATTATGTTGAGGTAGGTTCCCTCTATTCTCACTTTCTGGAGAGTTTTTATCATAAATGGGTGTTGAATTTTGTCAAAAGATCTTTCTGCATCTATTGAGATGATCCTATGGTTTTTCTGCTTTAATTTGTTAATATGGTGTATCACATTGATTGATTTGCGTATATTGAAGAATCCTTGCATCCCTGGGATAAATACCACTTGATCATGGTGTATGATCCTTTTAATGTGCTGTTGGATTCTGTTTGCTAGTATTTTGTTGAGGATTTTTACATATATATTCATCAGTGATATTGGTTTGTAATTTTCTTTTTTTGTAGTATCTTTGTCTGGTTTTGGTATCAGGGTGATGGTGGCCTCATAGAATGAGTTTGGGAGTGTTCCTTCCTCTGCAATTTTTTGGAAGAGTTTGAGAAGGATGGGTGTTAGCTCTTCTCTAAACGTTTGATAGAATTCACCTGTGAAGCCATCTGGTCCTGGACTTTTGTTTGTTGGAAGATTTTTAATCACAGTTTCAATTTCATTACTTGTGACTGGTCTGTTCATATTTTCTATTTCTTCCTGGTTCAGTCTTGGAGACTATACCTAAGAAATTGTCCATTTCTTCCAGGTTGTCCATTTTATTGGCATAGAGTTGCTTGTAGTAGTCTCTTAGGATGCTTTGTATTTCTGTGATGTCTGTTGTAACGTCTCCTTTTTCATTTCTAATTTTATTGATTTGAGTCCTCTCCCTCTTCTTCTTGATGAGTCTGGCTAATGGTTTATCAATTTTGTTTATCTTCTCAAAGAACCAGCTTTTAGTTTTATTGATCTTTGCTATTGTTTTCTTTGTTTCTATTTCATTTATTTCTGCTCTGATCTTTATGATTTCTTTCCTTCTGCTAACTTTGGGTTATGTTTGTTCTTCTTTCTCTACTTCCTTTAGGTGTAAGGTTAGATTGTTTATTTGAGATTTTTCTTGTTTCTTGAGGTAGACTTGTATAGCTATAAACTTCCCTCTTAGAACTGCTTTTGCTGCATCCCATAGGTTTTGGATCGTCGTGTTTTCATTGTCATTTGTCTCTAGATATTTTTTGATTTCCTCTTTGATTTCTTCAGTGATCTCTTGGTTATTTAGTAACATATTGTTTAGCCTCCATGTGTTTGTGTTTTTTACGTTTTTTTCCCTGTAATTTATTTCTAATCTCATAGCATTGTGGTCAGAAAAGACGCTTGATATGATTTCAAGTTTCTTAAATTTACTGAGGCTTGATTTGTGACCCAAGATGTGATCTATCCTGGAGAATGTTCCGTGTGCACTTGAGAAGAAAGTGTAATCTGCTGTTTTTGGATGGAATGTCCTATAAATAACAATTAAATCTATCTGGTCTATTGTGTCATTTAAAGCTTCTGTTTCCTTATTTATTTTCATTTTGGATGATCTGTCCATTGGTGTAAATGAGGTATTAAAGTCCCCCACTATTATTGTATTACTGTCGATTTCCTCTTTTATAGCTGTTAGCAGTTGCCTTATGTATTGAGATGCTCCTATGTTGGGTGCATATATATTTATAATTGTTATATCTTCTTCTTGGATCGATCCCTTGATCATTATGTCGTGTCCTTCCTTGTCTCTTGTAACTTTCTTTATTTTAAAGTCTATTTTATCTGATATGAGTATTGCTACTCTGGCTTTCTTTTGATTTCCATTTGCATGGAATATCTTTTTCCATCCCCTCACTTTCAGTCTGTATGTGTCCCTAGGTCTGAAGTGGGTCTCTTGTAGACAGCATATAGATGGGTCTTGTTTTTGTATCCATTCAGCAAGCCCGTGTCTTTTGGTTGGAGCATTTAATCCATTCACGTTTAAGGTAATTATTGATATGTATGTTCCTAGGACCATTTTCTGAATTGTTTTGGGTTTGTTTTTGTAGGTCCTTTTCTTCTCTTGTGTTTCCCACTTAGAGAAGTTCCTTTAGCATTTGTTGTAGAGCTGGTTTGGTGGTGCTGAATTTTCTTAGCTTTTGCTTGTCTGTAAAGCTTTTGATTTCTCCATGAATCTGAAGGAGATCCTTGCCGGGTAGAGTAATCTTGGTTGTAGGTTCTTCCCTTTCAACACTTTAAGTATATCATGTGACTCCCTTCTGGCTTGTAGAGCTTCTGCTGAGAAATCAGCTGTTAACCTTATGGAAGTTCCCTTGTATGTTATTTATCGTTTTTCCCTTGCTGCTTTTAACAATTTTTCTTTGTCTTTAATTTTGGCGAATTTAATTACTATGTGTCTCAGTGTGTTTCTCCCTGGGTTTATCCTGTATGGGACTCTGCGCTTCCTGGACTTGGGTGGCTATTTCCTTTCCCATGTTAGGGAAGTTTTTGACTATAATCTCTTCAAATATTTTCTCTGGTCCTTTCTCTCTCTCTTCTCCTTCTGGGACCCCTATCATGCGAATGTTGTTGTGTTTAATGTTGTCCCAGAGGTCTCTCAGGCTGTCTTCATTTCTTTTCATTCTTTTCTCTTTATTCTGTTCCGCAGCAGTGAATTCCACCATTGTGTCTTCCAGGCCACTTATCTGTTCTTCTGCCTCAGTTATTCTGCTATTGATTCCTTCTAGTGTAGTTTTCATTTCAGTTATTGTATTGTTCATCTCTGTTTGTTTGTTATTTAATTCTAGGTCTTTGTTAAACATTTCCTGCATCTTCTTGATCTTTGCCTCCATTCTTTTTCCGAGGTCCTGGATCATCTTAACTATCATTATTCTGAATTCTTTTTCTGGAAGGTTGCCTATCTCCACTTCATTTAGTTGTTTTTCTCGGGTTGTATCTTGTTCCTTCATCTGGTACATAGCCCTCTGCCTTTTCATCTTGTCTCTTTCTGTGAATGTGGTTTTTGTTCCACAGGCTGCAGGTTGTAGTTCTTCTTGCTTCTGCTGTCTGCCCTCTCGGGGGGGGGGAAGTCTTAAGTCTGTGCTCAAAAATTTTTTGAGAAACACTGGAAAAACATGGTTCCACAGGTTGACTTGTAGAAGGACCTATCAGAAGTTTAGATATACTAACGTGTGCTGTGAATCTACAGAAGGATTTAGTACGCCGTATTTCTGAAACAAAACTTATCATAAAACACAAGGCACAACAAAACAAAAGACAGTTTCTACATCTCCCAATTCCAAAGAACACAGTTTGGGAAATGCTGAACCAAACTGAAACCTCTGGTTTCATAAATGAATCAACAAGGTCCAAAGTAGCAGCAGAAAGAGTGCCAAAGGACAAGGGAGTTTTAAATCCCCAACAAGAATCCCAATCTTGTATCTCGTATTGGAATCCAGATACAATTGCTTGCTTGGTTGCTGGAATCCAGCTCAGAGTGGAGTTGCTACATGCTATAATACAATTTCACCTTCCTATGAACATAAGGAAGCAAGTTTAAGTGGGCAGAAGAGAAATCTTGGTTTGAATTACCAATAGTTGCTTACTGACCAAAAGTTGAGAGCCATTGGGGCTGGCAGCCATGCTCCAAATGGGTCCTCCAAAGGCATCCATAGCATACTTGATGTTTAACGCCTGCAAATCATACTCAATAATCTCTCCATTGAGTCCAGCACTAAACAGTCGCTGTCCGTTTGCCCAGCACAGAGCTTCTGTAGCCCGAGACTCATGACCTGGGAAAAACTACAGAAACACCATAACTTTTCAACCCACCACGAATTCATCAGCTACTAGCACTGAGTGGTCACAGGCAAAAAGGTGAAAATCAAAATGCCTCTCTAGAAACAACTAGTGTGGGGTTTTACACTATCTGAAGATCATGTTACTGATATTTTCATTTTTTTCAGGTTCACATTTTAGTTACTTATACAGTTGGTTTTGTTTCTTTTACTAGGACTTGTTCTGCAAAACCTTTTTAGACAATAAAGTTTCAGACAATCCAGTTTGTATCTGATGTATCTAATTTTTAAAAATCATGGCAATTATCTTGATTGAGTGATAATTTCAAAGGTGTACACATGTCAAAAGTTACCAATACATACACTTTGAATACACGTTGCTTACTGTGTGTCAATTTCACCAATTAAAAGCTGTTTAAAAAATTAAACAAAGGCAGCTCACTCCAGCTTTTCATTCAAGTCTCAGATTTCTAAGTGTTTTCTTAGCACTCAAAAAGCATTCATACTATCAAGGAATTTTATTCTTTTTTTTTTTTTTTTTTTTTTGCGGTACGCGGGCCTCTCACTGCTGTGGCCTCTCCTGTTGCGGAGCATAGGCTCCGGACGCGCAGGCTCAGCAGCCATGGCTCACAGGCCCAGCTGTTCCACGGCATGTGGGATCTTCCCGGACGGGGGCACGAACCCGTGTCCCCTGCATCGGCAGGCGGACTCTCAACCACTGCGCCACCAGGGAAGCCCAGGAATTTTACTCTTATATCTGCTTGATACAAAAGGGAATGAGGAGGTATAATTTTTCCTATCTGAACTTGAAAAGGCAAAATATTCATTAATTAAGTGGCTTGCCCAAAGGGCCAAAGTCAACAACATGAAGAGAATGTGGGTCTCCTTACTCTTAGGCACTACTCTTCACTCTCAGAGATATAATGTTTTCTTGTTCTGAGAAACAAGCTCTTGTTCAGAGCTAAGCAATCTTCAATACCAGGGAAGGGAACATAGAGAAAGTGGAAGACTAGACTGAATTAATTGTTCAAAAAAAAAAAAAAGAAAACAGATGGGAGAGGAAAATAAGAGGTACTAGGTAAAGACCAGTTGACTTATTCATTCAACATGTATTAACTAAGCAGTGTCTTTGTCCTAGGCACTTGCTAAATGTTGGGGATACAGCCATGAATATCACTGACAAGGTCCTTGTTTTCATAAAATTTGAAGTTCAGCAAGGAAGAAGACATTAAACAAATATATATGAACTATTATATAATTCCAATTATCGTAAATGACAAGAAAAATCACAGGATGCAACAAGCATGTACCATAGCATGTTTTTCATTCTATGGAATGTGACTCCTTTGTGGTGACCAGCAATTTCTTAACTCCTATTAGTGCTTCAGGGATCAGCTCAGTAAGTCATCTCTTTCCAGGAATCCTAAACACACCTCATCAGAGAAGGCACCTCTCCACTAAGATTCTATGCCTCTGCTTAGGTCTATCATAAAATTTGCCACACTGTTTGCAAACTGTATACTCACCTTTCCCCCACTGGATTTTGAACTCCTTGAAGGTAGGGCCTCTGACATTCATCTTAATGCCTAATACTTGCCACTCAGTCATTTAGAAACATTTACAGAGTGCCTAAATTCCAAGTACTAAGTTGCTGGGCACTGCATTCATTCATTTTTCCTTCTATTCATTTATTTCATGGTGCCTATGGCATGTAAGGCACTCAGTAAATGTGACTGGAATTATTTTATTGCACTTGAAATCAGTAATCACTGCCTTTGAAAAATATGCTGCTGTAACAGCCCTTTGCATACACCCAAACAGTACTTTACCTAATTTAAAATCTTTATTCCCAAATATAAGGCATATAAATCTACCTTCTCTCAGACAGATGAACTTAGGAATCCATCTTCCTGATATTACATCACCAAAATGTTTGACATTAAAATGTCTCATCATTTTTTCTGAATTGACAATGAAATGGGTACTGACACTTATAGCAGGAAATGCCACTTTACCAAAGTTACAATGGTGCAGAGACTGATATGAAGCAATGGTCTTGACAATTTTCCTTCTTATTTTGCCCAACAGATCTAGCAAACCTCAGTTTCCAAATGACAGTGAGCACCACAATTCCTAGGTAGGATCTTTCTAACCAACATCACACAGATCAAACCTCTAAGCGCATCATTCAGACAAGAGATCGCATATTTGTTATGTGGTTCTAAACAACTCCGGAGAGAGTGGGGGAGAGTTACTATTCTTTTGATTTCTTTGAATACAAAAAACATAGATTTGGCAGAATTGAACTTAAGAAAAAAATTAACATCAAATACACCAAATCAGGCTCCCAAATGACTTACTTTCTCCTGAAAGTAGTTTGCTGACAAATTATAAATTTCCACAGTGCCATCTGTTCGTGAAACAGCCAATCTGTTTGACTGGTTATTGTAAGCCACACAGCGGATCCCTGATGGAACATAATTAAAGAAACGTACTCGATGGACCTTAAATTCACCCATTCCTAGGGGGGCAAGAAAAGAATCATTGTTAAACAGCAGTATGTCACACCTCATGTTTCTTATTACCACTATTCTAGGTGGAAGACTCCAACTATATTTCATCGACGTTCATTTCTATTTTTTTTCACTTTTTTTTTTGGAGGGGGCCGCGCCGGGCAGAATGTGGAGTCTTAGTTCCCCAACCAGGGATGGAACCCGAGCCCCCTGCATTGGAAGTGCCGCTTCTTAACCACTGGACCACCAGGGAAGTCCGATGGAGGTTCATTTCTAAATATCCAACTAATGATGCTTTCATGGCCCATACAGAATCTATCAAACAGTCTCCAGAAGCTCAGGATTCTTCAGCAACAAAATAAAAAGATCAGCACATACAGCGTCACCCAGACTGCCAGCAATCCTGACAACTGCCTGAAGGAAGTGGTCCAGGAAAAGAGGGGTGAGAATTTAAAACGTGATCTTAGAGCAAAAGACTGAACATAACCTCATTCTCTAACTGGGAGTGCGCACTTGAAGGGAGTCACATGGAGCTGACCGGATGTATTCGAGGCAGAACTAAGGTCTCCTTTGTATTTTGTGTGTGAGGTTTCTGGGGGTGGGGGTGGTGGAGAGGAGGATAAATACCACGACCACTCTAAAGAAACAAGAAATGTGGACAGTCTAAAGGAGTATCTCAAAGTCAGGTCCGCAGACTCCGCAGAACTCCTGTATCAAAATCACCTCGATAAATGGTTTTTAAAAATGCAGGATTCCGGGTCCTATTCCACAGTTCCAGAATTCCAATCTTTTGGGGCGGGGGGAGGGCTAGCAATCTGCATTTTGGCAAACACCTCTATCTCTACTGCATGTTAAGTTTTCAAATCACACACTCAACTACGGTACTGTACTGACGGTGGGGCTGATGGGGCAGGAAGAACAGAGAGCGTCTCAAGGGGAGGAGCGACAGGACTGGTCGGCATCTGTCAACTACTCCCTCTACCTGCCGCTCCGTCGCCGCCAATATACGCACTCCGCTCTGGGTCGCCCCCTACTCGTCTCCTTTCAAGGTGAGGAACCTGCCTGCAGAGCAGGCGCGTTCGGCCGGGCCGGGCTAAGAGTGCGTCCAACGCGCGCGCGAGGGCTCCACCGCCCCTTCCCTCTCCGGGGATCTCCGGAGTAGCCCCCACCGGCCTCGGCACAAGAGAATCGGCGAGCTCCGCCGGGCGCCGACCTGTAGCAGTCCTCACCCGCTCTAACACCCCCCACCCCGTCCCATCCCCGCTCCCCACGCCCCTTCCCCAACTCACCAGCGGATGGGCTAGCCACTCTCGGCGCTCGCCTCTCTCCGCCCCGGCCCCACGTGCGCGCGCGCTCGCGTGCTCTGCCCCGGAAGTGCTCGCGCCGCAAGGCCGGAAGTGCGCAGGCAGTGCTCGCGGCGGCGGCGACGGCGGCGGGAGGTTCGGTTGTCGCCCGTTGGCCGCGCGGCGCCGCGCTCGGCGGCCGCCATTGCAGGTCAGGCCGCGGGCAGGGAGCGCGGGAGGCCGCGGGGAGCGAGGGCCGAGCCGGGAATGGGGGCGAGGGTGCGAGGGAGCGGGAAGCTAGGGAGCTGGGGCCGGGCGGGGCACGCGGCTCGAGAAGAAGAATGGCGAGCCGAGGGGCGGGGAGTGGGGGAGCGGTGGGGGGGGAGGGGAGGCCGGGAAGGGGGAGGGGAGTGGGGAGGGCCGTGCAGAGGTGGGGGGCGACCCAGAGGGGCTCCCTGGTAGGAGGGCCGGGAATTGTGGAGAAGGGAGCAATGTGGAGTCGGAAGGCGGAGGGAAGGAAGGGAGCGAGCAGGGCGGAGCGGGAGAAGGGCGGAAAGAGTGGCCGAGCGCGGGCGGAGGACGGAGAAGGGGGCGGCGCGGGCCGGAACCTCGAGGTATGTGCGGGAAGGGGTTCTTCCCTGGGTGGGGAGGGAACCCAGCACGGGATGCTTGCGAGAGTGGGGTAGAACTGGAACCCAGGAAGTAGCGGGAACATCAGAAAGGGGACTTAGCGGGGGACTGTGAGGTTCCTTCGAGGGGACATTTTAAGTCGTGGGGGAGATGCTGCTGGGAGCGGTAATTGGGAGGGTGGTTGGAAGGAAGAGACAGTCTGGAGAGTGATCCAGCTTCATTTGTGGGCGGAGTGAGAGACGAGAGAAGAGTGGGGTGGAGTCGGGTCCTGGAGGAGAGAAGTACTTAAGAATTGACGGGGGGAAATAGGGAACGATTTGGAAAATGAGGGTGGTAGAGGAGTAACGTTTGAAGACTGATCTTTGGGAGGAGGATGAACGGTTTGGAAAGAGTATTCCGGGGGTGGGGAGTGGAGGAAGGCAGTTTAAAGAGTAGTTCCCTTGGGAGGTAGGAGAAAGGGTTAAACGGCTTGGTAAGCGGTCCTGGAGATAGTCGGGGGTAATTTGTTTGGGGGGGGGGAAGAGGGGAAGCGGATGGAGAAGTCCCAGAAAGTGGGCGGGGCTAGAAATAGGAAGTGTTTGTAGCTGAAATTGAAGGGAGGGGAGGGGGTCGGGGAGAGGGTGGAGAAGATGGTGGCTGGTGGGAGGGGAATCCAGTACAGAGGGAGACCTCAAGTAGAGCTATAAAGGAAGGGGCTTTGGGGAAGATAGGGTGCCACAGCAGTAGGAGGAGGAAGGGTAGAAGGGGCCGCAGAGTAGCAGAAGATGCAGAAAACTGGAGTAACTCTGATCGACTGAAGTCATCTTTTCTACCCATTGTCTACAAATACCAGTAATTGATTCCCTCCATCATGGGAATCTTAAAATGTGATGGGAAAGTACCACATGTATGCATAGTGTCCACACACGTTTTTGAACCCACTCTTCACTAATGAAAAGTTTGGAAGCATTCAGTTCCACCTACTCTCCATGGCCCCTTTTTGGAGGAGAGCAAGCTTCTCATTTAGAAACTGGATTTTAGCTCTTAATGACATAACATAAGCCTGTCGAGAGACAAGATCTTCCCTTTGAAACTTAGACTCTCCCAATCAGTCACAAAATCACAACACTGCTAATAAAAATAATGTATTGAGTTGTATATAAAAGTTCCTGAATTGTTCATTTGATGGAAAGACACACAGAGAAATAGTTATCATGCTTAGAGGTAAAAAACGTTCCAGAACTTAATCCCAGAAGCAGTTTGGTGAACCCTGACTGCCATATTTGAATTGTTCTCCCATTGTGTAAGCTTGATTTCATTCTGATAACATGCTGCTTTTATAGGATGTTTTAATCCACTATAAACATTAAAATAATAAGTACACAGTAGTATAAAGTCATTCTATTGGACATGTACTAAGAAAATGCCATGTTCCTCCAGGTAATCAATAGCTTGACCCTAAAGGTTTACCATGTTAGGCACTGTGCTGAGGACTTTACATTCTAAACTTCATTTAATGCTCACAACCACCCTTTGAGATGGGTTCTCTTTTATGCTCAATTTATTGGTGGAGAAACTGCAACCTGAGATTAAATTACCCCCTGTCATACGCAGGCTAGATAAATGGCAGAATCAGAATCCAGGTTTGATTCAGTTCTCACTGAATCCCTAAACACAAAGAGTAGTTTCTGGGACCGAATAAGAACTCAATAAGTGCTAATTGTTGGCCCAGCAATTTGCAAACATTTTGTGTCATATTTAATTTTTAAAAATAAAAATGAATGTTTTTAAATTAAGAATTGTAAAGTTAAAGCCTTTATTCCGTTTAAAAAGCAACAAGAAAAGATGAAAGGGCCAATGTTTGTTGCAGCTAAACATTGTTTAGCTGTAATAAAATTTAATTATGTGTAATTAGGTTAAACCATTGAATCAAAGCCCCTGTTTCAGTGAAAGCTGCATAATCTGTTTAATACGATACATACCATGCTGTCTTCTGCTACATTTTATTTTGCGGGCAGTTAACCATCATGAGGATCATTGCTCATGATGTTCTCTGTAAGACCTTAGTAATATTAACAATTTAACAACTCAGAAACCAATGGATAAGAAATTTTGTAGGAGATTAGATGAATCAGTGACAAAGAATGTGCTCTGTTCTTTTGACTTGTTTTGCCTTACACAGGCAGGAAACGGAGTTTTAGGCTATAGTTTTGAATCCTGGAGGTAACCTTGAGTACATCTCTAGGGATTTCAGAAACCTAAATCTCGTCAGTTGGATATGATGAAAAGCAGGCTCATTTGTTTTGAGCTGCCTACCCAACAGATGTCATAGTTACTTCGGTGGCGAGATATAACATCTTCTTCATAGGTGGTTTATTTGCCATCTTGTGGGAGATGTTATGAGAAAGACTAATGTTTGTAAAGCAAGTTCCTGTACTGATGTCCTGCATGAGAAGGTGCTGTGTGAGAGGACTGCAGGACAGGCCGGATTGTGGAGGAGTTAGAATTCACATTCCCTGTCTACCACTTACTAGCTGTTCCACCAGTTACTTAACCTTTAGCTTCTCTAAGCGTGTTTCCTCACTGTAAAATGGGAGTGATAGTACCTGTATCATAGCATTGTTTTCAGGATGAAAAGGGAGAATCCAGATAAATGTTCAAAAAGGTTTAGCTATGTGAGAAATGAAGCTTTTTGTATTACAAAGATAATGCTCTGCCTGAATTTTTCTTCCTAATTAAGAAATTGTGGTGGCACTTTGATTTTTCAGGTTTTTAATGACTTTCAAAATGACAGTTAAATAAGATGTATCCCAGATTTGGTCTGATTTCAGACAGACCTTTTGAGTTTTGATTAGGGTTACCATTGTGAGTCTTGGTTGATTCTGAGAATGTGGGTTTCTTTGCTCATCTGTGGTTTGTTCAGGGGTCTTGAAGTCATCTGGACCACTGTCCTGAGAAACAACAGTGTCTTGACTTTACTCAGGATCTCCAAAGTAACTCCAGGTCTCAAGACTGGGGATGATCTGGGGCAACCTCAGATATTTCTAGAAATTTCTTAGATAATATTTCTAGAAATCCTGAAGCCCCCCACAAAGGCTTTTTTTTTCCTTTAAGGGAAAAAATAGTTAAAACATACAAAGTGCTTTTTAAAAAGTTTTGTTTACATAGCTAAAGTCATTTGACTAAGTTAGGAATATAGAACTTATGTGTTTAGTTTGTTTAGCTATGTAAAGGCCCCCCAAAATTGAATAGTAAAACATTTCCCCCTTTTATAAGGGGAGGGGTAGGGAGTCAAAATAATTCATTGCAGGGGAAAGGTGTTTGGATGGTTTTTTCCACACCTTCCTATCTCTCCAAGTCTCCAAGTATGTACTGTAGTTGTGGCCTGTGAGACGCCGCTCTGAAATATATTGAATTTAAACATCTTTTTGAAAAGTGGCATCAGTTCTTCCTGGCTGTACAGGAACTTGGAATTATTATTCTTCAACAAAGACCAGTTAGTTGGTCCTAGCTAAATCTGGGATTAAACTCAAGGCTGTTGAGAGTGAGGTGCTGGGCAGTCTCTTCCAGTGACTCCTTTTAGTGTCATGATTTGATATGGTACATTCATCAAACCGTGCCTTCAGATGTTGCTCTTGATAAAGCTGCAGTTTCTACACAAGCAATACCTTAGAACAAGCACTTAGAAATTGCTGTGCTTATTTTTAAATGTTGGAATGAGTTGAGACTGAAGACTTAGAAATCTTTTTGTTATACGGAAAATTTTCATTATGTTACTTGTTATTACTAATAGGATTTGACTTGTATTATACTTCTTCACCTCCTTGTTTTCCTACTGATTTTTTCTGCCTACTTTCAAGGGGATGAGGACAGATTGGGCTGCATGTTCTCATTATCTTTTTTTTTTTTAAGGGGATGTTGGGGGTAGGAGTTTGTTTATTTTTGCTGTGTTGGGTCTTCGTTTCTGTGCGAGGGCTTTCTCTAGTTGCAGTGAGCGGGGGCCACTCTTCATCGCGGTGCGTGGGCCTCTCACTATGGCGGCCTCTCTTGTTGTGGAGCACAAGCTCCAGACGCGCAGGCTCAGTAGTTGTGGCTCATGGGCCCAGTTGCTCCGCAGCATGTGGGATCCTCCCAGACCAGGGCTCGAACCCGTGCCCCCCGCATTAGCAGGCAGGCTCCCAACCGCTGCGCCACCAGGGAAGCCCCTCATTATCTTTTTTAGTCATCTCCACACTAAGTGAAATACATATTCCCTGTCGCCTCCATCAGGTGTGTTATCAGTGACTTACTCAGGTATACATACCTACTCTTGAGAATAGTTGCCTAGAGCAAGGAGCAAGAAGAAGAATCTGATTCAGCCAATGGGATATTTTAAGGTGCTAAAGTAGAATTTTAAAATTCACGAAAGGGATGCCTTCCCCTACATCACTTACTAACTTGGTAAATACACCCTCATGTACATAAATATAGCTATATCAGTCCACAGGTTCCTGTGAGCTAGACTCTTGTAAGCTGGGTGTGAACTTCATTTGTATTCACATCTCCGGCATCTCATTAGGTCTAGCACAAGTTTTTAGGCCACAGAATTCTTATTTTTACAAGAATTGCTAGATGTCTACCAGTATCAATAGGTGTACTCAGGCAGGGCCTCCTACATAAGTGGATAGAGAGCTGTGTGTGCTCATTGAAGCACAGCGACAAGTATGGAGGTACAGCTACTCTGACCCAGCTATTAGGTGTCTGTTTTCCTTTATTCACTTATGCCACCGTTTTTTCTGTTTTTTTGTTTTTGTTTTTATTTTTTGGCCGCGCCACGCAGCTGGCGGTATCTTAGTTCCCTGACCAGGGATTGAACCCAGGCCCACGGCAGTGAAAGTGGTGAGTCCCAACCACTGGACCACCAGGGAAATCCCTTTAGGCCACTGTTTTGAATTCCTGTTCTGATAGGAGACTGTCGAGGAAATGGGGAATGCACTGAAAATATTTCTACATCCCCTTTGCCTAAACAGTCTGCACATTCCTATCTCAAACATGTGGTCAGAGGTCTTAAAGATTAATCTCCTTCCCTGCCATGATTTTCCTAAAATTTGTATCTGTGTGAACACCCTATTGCTTCTGTGAAACCACCTGTATTTTACACTTACCAAGGAAAATATACTATTTCATCAGTCATCAAAAGCTTATTTACAAGAACTCTTCTCAATCTATATGCATTTATTAACCTTTAGAAACTTCACAACTTAAATTTCAATTATTGAGCCTTTTTTGATTCATGGCTAAAATGTACCTACCATTCTCTGAATTTTACTCACAATTATAGTGTGGAAATGTTGATTTATTTATCCCATTCTTTAAAACATTAGCTATATGTTAGTCTTTAAAGCATTTCCACATTTTTTTAAAAAATTTATTTATTGGCTGCGTCAGGTCTTCGTTGCTGCGCGGGCTTTCTCTAGTTGCAGTGAGTGGGGGCTACTCTTCATTGCGGTGCGTGGGCTTCTTTGTTGCGGAGCATGGGCTCTAGGTGCGCAGGCTTCAGTAGTTGTGGCACGTGGGCTTCAGTAGTTGTGGCTCATGGGCTCTAGAGCCCAGGCTCAGTAGTTGTGGCGCCCGGGCTTAGTTGCTCTGTGGCATGTGGGATCTTCCCGGACGAGGGCTCGACCCCGTGTCCCCTGCGTTGGCAGGTGGATTCTTAACCACTGCGCCATCAAGGAAGCCCTCCACATATGTTTTATTTGGTCTTCATGATAGTTAAATGAGTCAGACAATCCAGGTTTTAGCCCCACGGTCATTAAGTGACTTGTGTATGATGACACTGAAAGAGTTCCACACTTACAGGCTGGAACCTGAATTTAGGCCTTCTGATTTTTAATTATTAGTCTCTCCTTCAAGAAACCTTGGAAGAATATTAAAAGTGCTTTTGATTGTTCTGTTGATGGTGGAGGTGGGGCCTTCTTATCTGTCAGAAGACCTTTGCCGTCCTGAGCCAGTGTATTACCTGTTGTCAAGCAGTACCACACCTGGTACTGCTACAGCAGGTCTGGCTTATTCAAACATGACTTCTTGATTCAGCTCTTGCTGAATGCATGTACGCAGTGCCTGCCTGATGCCTTCATGCCTTTTTATTCTCACTTGGTTTTCTCCTTTGAGAGGGTATTGATTATGAGTGTAAAGTTGGATGACCTAGGTTCTTGTGTTGGCTCTACCACCTGCTAGCTGTGTGTGTACCACATAAAGCAGATGTATCCCTCAGTAACTTTATCTGCAAAATACAGATAAGTCCCTATCTCAGAGTGGTTGAATGAGATACCACCCATGATATATATGCACAGCATCTGATTCATAGTAAAAATTGAATAAATATTAGCTGCTCTTTATATTTGAATTTGAAGACCACTGATTGACCAACCTCATATTTCCAAAATGTGTTTGGTGCTCAAGAGTAAGAGGTTCCGCTGTCTTACAGGGCTGCCGTGAATATACTTTTCACTGGAGATCCAAAACAAAGATTAACATGTCAGTAAGGAAACCTGTTTAACTTTAAGCAGGTGTTTGCTAATCGTGAGCACAATTATAATTCCTATTAACTTGTTGTTCTACAGTTGGTAAACACTGATCTGATAACCTTCCACTAGGCTCCATCTATTCATTGGAAAGATTTGTACAGAAGCTATAGTTTAGATCCCCCATCCCTCAATCTCCCCATTAATCTATCCTTCTCAGGAAGACAAAGTACAAGAAGCCAGTTGTTTCAGGCAAAAATGTCCCATTTTAACTCATTCTTGTAGAGTGCCGCAAACTTGCCACCAGGTGGTGCCATTGTATAAAACGAAAGTAGATTAAGCGTCAGGGTATCCTTAGTGTCTAAATGATGAAAGATGGGCAAAGTGTTTGATGAGAATCACATCAGAAATCAGCTTACTGTTCACTAAAGTTGTCTGGAAGACCTTTTCCATTCTCTTGGCTTTTAGTTAAAAGAGATCATTTGAACCTTGAAATATAAGATAACCAAAGTGGCAGACGTGAAGCTTATGTCATCACCAAAGGAAAAAGTAAAACCTAAAAGAATTCCTTAGTGTTTTAGAACCATGCAGAATGGAAAATATAATATCCTTGAGAAAGGCAAGTTAGCATACTGGTGAAGAGTGTGGGCTCTGCGGTGTATGTGTTGGGTTCAGATCCCGGCTCGTAGACTAGTAGCTATGCGACCTTGAACACAGTTGTGATACCTATTAACTTTCCACCCTGTAGTTGACCCTTGGTGATCTGAAGCAATTTTATATGTACAATATCAGTTTAAAAATGTTACATGTTATAGAGTTGTTAGGGGATTGAAATTAAATATGTCTAAAGCACTTACAAAAGTGCCTAGCACACAGTAAGTGACAAATGTTAGCTATTGTTATTATCCTAAAGAAATTTTTTTTTTCTACAGCTTATTTTCAGTTGCTTTTTAAAGACGGGAAGCTCATGGTGCAGATCATTATTTCCAGGTGAGTACCTTTTGAGACTTTTTTTAATTTAGCTTGAATGATTAGGGCTATATAGGTTTGAAATTTCCCTGGAAGAATTGGGGTCCTTAGGTGCATCTTGCACAAATCCTTGCATTTCAATTTCTAGTTCAGTGTCTAGCACTGCCCAGTTTCCCAAGAATTCGTGCTCAGCAAAGAGATCTCTTGGGCCTTGAATGGTGGTGTAGGACACTATTATTCATCCTTCACCCCTCCAAAATATTGTAACCGCCAGCCCTTTGCTTGCAGTGCTGGGGCTGGAGGCCTGGCAGAATGGGTGCTGATGGAGCTACAGGGGGAGATCGAGGCTCGCTACAGCACTGGATTAGCTGGAAACCTCCTGGGAGACCTACATTACACCACTGAGGTGAGGGGACTTTTCTTTCCCTGCCTAATGCTTCAGGAAAGCAAGCTACACCAAGGTGGTGCTCCCAGGACCCAGAGTGAGGACTGCCCTCAGGTTTGTTATTCAAGGTCTAGCTAAGCCATTGCTTGTTCTCCCCCCACCTCTGCAGTAGCAGGGAAATTTAGCTTTGGGGAATCTGGAAAGGTCACAGTTCTAAAAGTAGAAATTCTCTTACTTGGGGCTAGAAAGAGTGAAAAGGATATGAGGGTGGGTTGTCCTTTGTGGCTTCTCAGCAGTGGTTGAGGGAGTGGAGGTGCCAGCATTGCCTCCCAAGAGCATCTCTAGAAGGCACCTGAATGTTACGACCTTGCCCTGAACCTCAGGCATCTCATTCTTGTTCTGCCAAAGGGAATCCCTGTGCTGATCGTGGGGCATCATATCCTGTATGGGAAAATCATCCATCTGGAGAAACCTTTTGCCGTCCTTGTTAAATACACTCCCGGGGAGCAGGACTGTGATGACCTTGACTGCAGGAGTGGCACCCAGTACGTGGTAACAGCACTCATCAAAAACAAGATCCTTTTCAAAACTCGCCCCAAGCCCATTATCACCAACGTCCCCAAGAAAGTATGAAAGAACCCCGGATTTTCCCTAGAGAGCGGCCAACTCCTTGGACTCGTGCTCCGCTGCCACCTCGAGGACGGATGGACAGTTCCCTGGGACCACAAGGGGGTCCTGCTTTAAACACAGGCCACCCTCTGGGTATGAACTCAGATCCCTTCCTTATGGCAACCGGCTCTCTTGGTGGAAATTTGGCCCCGTTTCCAAGGAACCCGTCTCCTTTTCCAACTTCATCAGGCTCATTGGCTTCAAATCCAGCACCTTTCCCTGCTGGTGCTCGTGACCCAAGCATGGCTTCTTTTCCAAGAGGGATGAATCCCACTGGCACAGGTGCAGTTTCTTTCCCAAGGCCGGGTGGTCTCTTGGGCCCAAGCCCAGGGTCAGCTCTAAATCCTAGAGCAGGGGCTCTTCCAGGCCCAGGGCCTCTGTCTAACCCAAGGTTAGGGGGTCTCCCAGGGCCAGGTCCTATGTCCAACCCAAGGCCAGGTGGTCTTCTGGGAACAGGCCCTGACCCCAGAAGTGGTGGCCCCATGGGCCCTGGATCTGGACCCAACCTGAGAGCAGGTGTCCTGTTGACTTCTGGGAATGGTCCTCCCAATCCTAGGCCCGTTGGCCTGGGCCCCGGACCAAGTCCCAATCTGAGATCAGGCTTTGTAGGTACAAACCCTGCCCCGAGGTCAGGTATGTTTCCAGGCCCTGGCCTTGGGCCCAACCCAAGGTCAAGTGGCCTGGGCCCAGGCCTTGGGCCTAACCCAAGGGCAGGTAGCCTGGCTCCAAGCCCTAATTTGGACACCAGAGCAGGTGGCCTCTTGGGCACAGGATCTGGTCTTAACTTAAGAATGGCTGGACCTCAAAGCCTAGATCTTGCACCCATTCTAAGAGCAGCAGGTCTTTTAGGAGCAAATTCAGCTGCTTTCTCACAGTCTTCTGGAAACATGGGCACAAGCCCATCTTCCATGGCCAGAATACCTGGCCCCATAGGCCCAAACTCGGGTCCTGGCTCTCGGGGAATTGGCCTTCCGGGGCCAAATCCATCTCCCATGTCGAGGGCTCCTGGCCCCATTGGCCCTAATTCAGCTCATTTTTCAAGGCCCGCTGGCCCCATGGGAGTAAATGCTAATCCTTTTCCAAGGGGGACAGGTTCAGGGGGATTGAACCCAGCTGCTTTCTCTCAGTCTTCTAACACATTGGCTTCAAACCCAGTTAACTTCCAGAGGTCTGCTGGCCTCCAGGGCTCAAGTCCGGCAATTTTCCCAAGAGCCTCTGGGCCACTAGGCTCCAACCCAGCTAACTTTCCAAGGGCCACTGGTTTACAGGGTCCAAGTCCAGCTACCTTCCCAAGGTCTACTGGCCCATTAGGTCCTGGTCAGGTTACTTTCCCCAGGTCAGCTCCTGGGCCCCTAGGCTCTTCGCCAGCAGGCCCGGTGGGTATCAACCCAGCTCCTTTTGCAAGGCCAACTGGGACCCTGGGTCTAAACCCAGCTTCCTTTCCAAGGATGAATGGCCCTGTAAGCAAGACTTTGGTCCCATTTCCTAGAGTGGGGAGCCTCCCTGGCACCAACCCAGCTGCTTTCCCCAGACCAGGGGGTCCAATGGCTGCAATGTACCCAAATGGAATGTTACCCCCTTAAACACCATTTTCTCTCCAGGACCACCCTGGTTTCCAGGCACTGTGGTTCTGGGCAGGGGCTGTGTTTTAGGTGAAAGGGTAGATATGGAGCTACAGTCTGAAGTACATAGCTGGGGCTCAACTTCAAATGAGCCTTTCCCGCCCGCCCCCCCCCCCCCCCCCCGCGTCTTTCTTGACTGAAGGTGAAATGTTATCTGTGGGACATGGACTTTGGCAGGTGGGAATGATCCCGCCTTGCGAGAAGGAATCTCCAGCCTTCCAGAAGCCTGCTGTGCTTTTGTCCCACAGCTTTCTGCCCCTTGTTTCTTACTAGTTTCTTGAATTGTTCTTGTGGACTTTTCCTCAGGGATACATTGGCCTGCAGGTTCCAATTCATATGCGCTCCCCTGCTCACCACCGGAGAATCAGCTCACTGCTGTCTAGAAATGTTGCGTTGGTGAGCGGACCATGCTTCAGCAGCGCTGACCTGGTCACCCTCTACTGCCATACCTTCCCCTGGGGGCTGGAACACAGAACAGGGAAGTGCAGCCACTTCAGAGAGCCACCAAATTTCTGCTGGCCTGACCGGGCCTGCTTAGAGAAGGCCAGGATCAAGGCTCCACTGCTCATCCCGCTCCCTCTCCACTGGTACTCCCAATCAGAGAACCTCAAAATTAAACTGACGTGGATGGGGTTATGGGAATTGGGGTGGGGGTGGGGGGAGTGAAGGGGAGAAATCACTGTGCTTCGTTCAGCCTGATGTGAAAGGATGGTGTTTTCCTGCATTGTACCTTTTCTTACTGTTTCTTTAATAAATGGGACGAGAGGGCTATTGATTTCACTCCCTTTTTATTACCTGTTCCACAGGGAAGGAAGTTTACCCACTGCTTTTCATTGTTTCAGCTTGGCCACAGTCCTACATTACCTTCCAGATAATGACATTTTCAAGGAGGAAGCAAGCTTTGGTTTTTAGCCTTAGCTGGTTAACTAGGGCTCACTCACTGGCTCGTAATTTCACCAAAGACCCCGTCCACTCTCTACAATAAAAAATTAAGCCACCATAGGTGTGCAGTTATCAAGGTAGACCTACTGTATTCCCCACGTCCAGAGGCAGCTGTGACAACTTACCTGCTTCTGAGTTCCAGTGGAATTTCCTCGGCAAAACTAGTTCTTCCTCGAGTACCAATCTTGAAACTGGAATAAAGAGCTAGCTTTTGTTAAATACAAAGAGGGAGGGAGGAGCTCAGAGGTACCAGCATTATGTGAGAATCTTTATTTTGACAAATAAGTGCAGTATAAAAAATTTGACCTGAAAGTAAAAAAAAAAAAAAAACAAAGTAAAAATAAATATGTTTACAAATTATTGTAGAAATAATACAAAAGAGGATTAAAATTCTCATTGAGGAAAACCCAAAATGTGTCCAATTGTATAAAGGCTCTTCCCTTACAAGAAACGGGAATAAAGCTGAAGACCCAGTTTGGTTTCGCTGCTGAAAAATGTACAAAATAACTTAGAAAAACCAGTTGAGGTCAAACGTTGTGGGCCCACTACTTGTACCTGCCTACTCTTGATCTGGAGAAACTTGATTGTCACAGAGCAAGGCAGAGCTGATGGTAGGACAGCCAAGAGTTCTCCATCTGGGAGTCCATCCTACATTAACCTTCAAGTAAAAGCTGAAGAAAAACAAGCCCTTAGTGAAGTCTGCGCTCTGCAGTTGGCTGACCGGATTTCTTCCATTGTAGTGTTCAAAATAGTTTACTTCTTGGCCAGCAAAAAACATGGAAGAGCCTGGAACAACTGCCTTCAGCAAACGCCTGCCGCCTCTTCCCAGCCTTCATGGATTAGGCCTGATGTCAACCAGCAGTCGTCTTCTTACAAACTCAAGGTCTGTGTGATGCAGCAGTGTTCGCTGCAGCTGGAAGACCCCCGAGTTCATGGGAGATGAAGCACCAGGGTTTGCCAGTCTGGCTCAGAGCACACTTTGTTCCTTCGTAGGAAGCACCTGGGCACACTAGAGGCTTGCCCCGTCGACTACTGTCCACCTTAGTGCTGGTTCTGAGGGCTCAGCAGGCCCCTCTGAGGGTGGATGTTTGGCGAGAAAGCACACTTGAGCAAGCAACCTCTAAGTCAAAGGCTTAGTCAATATCCCAGTTTTCAAATCCAAGAGCCCAGAACAGTCTGGATTGCAGATCTGTAGAAAATGGCCTTCCCTCACTCCCCCTCCAAAAAAGAGGGAAATCAAACAGCCTCGAGAGGCGTGAGAGAAGAGAAGAACCTTAGGATTTAGATACCAATTCCATCTCCTAGTTTGGTTTCTGGACAGAAGCAAGCAAATGCAGTAGTGACTATCCACAACTTGGCTGTAAGAATTCCCTGGAGAAGCCACTGAGGAGAATGGACAGTCTCAACGATGACCAGCTTGGATTGAGGGTTCCCTTAGGGAACACTGAAAAGCTTTCCATTAGAGGTGATTGTCAACAACCGTAGCCTGAACGTCATGGGTACTGCTCATCTGCCAAGGAATCTGTCCAGGCAGTTCCAGGACTGTAGACAGTGTGGTCAGAGGCTCCTAATAGCTTTTCCCCACGTGCTGAGGGCAGGCTTGCCTATTGCAGAGGGGCCCGTGAGAGTCCAGGCTCTGTGTCACTCGCCACCTTGAAAAACTTACCCGATGAGGAGGAGGGTGGAACAGGTGACTATCACTGTGAAGTGAAGCGAAGCGAAGTGAGGAGGCTGTCTTAGACTCAGTCAGAGCTGAATTTGAGAGCGGAATTCAGGAGTATACAGGTTGAAATACCCAAGCCCTCACTTCCTTTCTGAGCATGTTGGGGTTTAATCTTCCTGGTAGATGACGAAAACATTTTACCTCCTCAGCAGAGATCACAGACAAGACAATCTAGATATGTGGGCAATTTCCAGGTAGAATACATTCAGCTCAAGGCCTCCATAGAGCCTTGAGCTATGGCCTTTAGCACCACCACCACCGTTTGTTCCTCCTGGCAAACTTTCCTTTTTAACATATATATACGCACACTTCACACTTAAAACCAGTCCAGTGCTAACTCCCTGCTAGTCTGGCTCATCCTTGGGATGTTGAGATGTGGAATGCAGTACTTCACATAAGGAAGCACCATTCCTGGACCCTGTTTTCTGATGCCCAAAGATCAGGCTTCTGGGCTTTGTATTTCAGGCACAATCTTATTGCATTGATAACTAGAAAGAGGCAGGGACACATTACTAGCTGGCCCAGATCTCTCAGAAATTCTCCCACCACCTCTGATTTTGTTCAGGTGGGCTAAGAGAACCGCTTCCCACGGGCCCTCCTTGCTTACTCACCCGTCAGAAGCTGCCACTAAATGGAACTTATTGTTTGGTTTAGCACACTTCTGAGTTCCCTCTGGATCTCAGGGGAGGAAGTGGAATGTTGCCCAGAGGCCACTGTGTGCACAGAGGCGAGCAGACAGGCGGCCTGAAAACATACATGCCTCCTCCGTCACCCTGAGCTGGACTTGCCTCCTCTAAGCAGAGCTGGCCCAGGCCGTACTACAGTCACCATTCTTTGCACTTCACATTTGTCCTTTGGACCATTAAAAAACTAAAACAGCACTCCCTCCTCCCTCCCACCCCATCTTCTCTATTCCCCTTCCCTCCCTTACCCATTGCACTTTTCCCGCTCTGCTTGAGGGCTACGTCACACCTCAGCAAAAGCTAAGCTATACTGCTCTGGCTTCTTCCCGCATCGCCGGGCAATGATGGCCAGATACAACATGAGGAGGGCCACCCAGTAGCAGCCGTACAGGATGGCCCCAGAGACAAGGAAGGCTAGCTCCGTCTCACTGAACAGATCCTGGCAGTAAGCTGTGTAGGCCAGCCCCCCAAGGAGGACTGCCACCCAGATGGACACAGGGATGAGGCCAATGAAGTTCACCACAATGGTTTTTCGGCCAGAGGTGCCCCAGCCAGACTTGTTGATGGTAGCAATGGCAAAGATCTTGGCTGGCAGGAGGCTGGACATATAGAGAAGGGAGTATAGTGACATGAAGATCATCTCTGCATTGCCCCGAAGGAAGCAGGCGTATGTAGCCTTGATAATGCCCACCAGCTGCACTGTCAGCAGGAAGAGAAGAATGTTCCAGATGCGGCCACGGTAGAAAAGCTGTATGACTGTGGCGATAAGGAAGAAGGGGAAGAAACCCGTGACCACTGATTCGTAGGTCATCCAGAGGTGGTGCTTGTGGAACCACAGAGAGTTGTAGAGCCACTCGCGGAAGTAAGACTTGCTCCAGCGGGTCTGCTGGTTAAGCCACCGGAGGTACTTGGTGGGGGTCTCTGTGAGGCATTTAGAGCGAGCTGTATACTTAGTCCTGTAGCCGAGACTCAGGACTCGGTTGGTGAGGTGCCGGTCATCCCCAAAGCTGCACTTGCTGCCTAGGAACTTCTGATGGTACCAGTCCTCCAAGAATTGCTGAAGGAGGCTGTTACGGTACATGCCCAAGGGCCCGCTAATGCACTGCACACAGCCAAAGTAGGACTGGCAAGCCCGCTCCACATTGAAGGCCATCCAGTACCGCACACTGCTCAGGAAGGAGATCCATGAATCGTATTTGTTGAGGATCTGCAAGGGAACCAGAGATGCTGGGCCTCCTTGCCTGAGGACATGAGCCCCAGGAGACAGACACCAGAGACCATGAGGCCTCCCTACACCCCAAGTGCTGGAGCCCATTGCTCCAGTTCCTGGCCGTGAGTCCTCGCCCAGCCAGAGCTGGGAAACCAGAGGCTCAGAGGAAGCGACCACACCCAGTCACTCTCCCGGGCACCAGCCCCACCTCTCCTCCGTGTCATCTGCACCGACTGTCCCAATGAAGTTGCTCTAGCAGTTAAAGCCACCTTCAATCTCAGGAGGCAGCCTGTGGTGGTGGCCAAGAGAAAGGCTTGAGAAAGAAGCACACACCCCAGCCACCCATCCTGACCCTTTCTGCAGTTGGAAAGCTTCTTGGGAAGACACGGTATGTTGCCAGCAGTACCCTTGGAAGAAGATATGACCCTTTATTTGTACCATACTGCCCGGAGCTCTTCAGTGCAACGTCCCTAAGAGCAAGGGTTTCTCAGGGGTCTAACTTTGGAGTTGCTTGGTGCACCACTGGCCAAAAAGGAAGCCCCCTCCAGGATGGATGGCCTCAGAACACTGTGCCCCTCCCAGCAGCATAGGCTCTCTATATACCTGTTAAGTAATTTCTCCCCACTTAAAAGAACAGGAAAGGGGTTGGGTAGCAGATGAGCCCTTTGATACCATTGAAAACTGTCAAAGAGGAAACACCCCTCCAAAACACTAGGAAGTCAAGATGTCCATTCCTAAGCATATCCAATTAGATTAAGAAGCAGAAAGAATCCAGACCCCCCCCCCCAGGAATCCTTGGTTACTTCTTACTTGGACATCTCCCCCGACTCCTCCTACTTGGGGGTCCTCCTCCAGGACTCGAAGCATTTCAATTGTGCAGGCTGGATCCAGCACAGTGTCAGAGTCACACACCTGCAGAAGGAATGCACTATCAGTCCATTTCGACCTCAGGTGTACACACACACACACACACACACACACACACACACACGCACACACACCTTTCACATGATACACTTCAAGCTACTAGCAGAGAAGTCTATGCCAAATAGAAAGGGTGAAATGAATAACAAAGGAAAGTAAGAAAACGAGTTCAGGTACCAGGCTTGATAGCCACTAGACCGAGAGATCTCCAGGAGACTTTCCGTGCTGGGCCCAGAAAGGGAGAAGTGCTTAGCAGTGGAGAAATCTTTAGCCCCTTACAGAGCCAGACTCCTCAGAAGTGGTCTTAAAATATTTCTCAAAATAGTATTTCTCTTCAAAATAGTATTTCTCTTCAAAAAGTCATTGAAATCAGATGACAAGCATTGTGGCTAGACCAGGGCCAGCAGACATTTCTCAGAAGGCCAAGAAATGGCTCCTGCCAGAGGCTACTGCCCAAAGCTTGCTCATAGGATTATTAAGAACAGGGTCTTCCCTGTTTCAGCCTCTGGCCTCTTAGACAACCAGCCTAAGTGGAGGATGTATTTAGCCCAGTCACAGGACCTCTAATGAGGCTTCCAGGCCTTTTGTGTTCTGTTGGCCAAGTCTCCCAGATCGGGGCATGGCATGGCCACGGGCTGCTCTCACGTAGATTCTACTCTGGATGGGCCTGGAAGCTGGCACCAGCTACCTCCAATCAGGACCTGGATCAAATCCTGCCCACCTGCCCGCCTTTCCTAGGGAGACTCCTGGTTTATTTCTAACAGGTGGCCTGTTATTTTTATTAGTTGAACCTGGGCTACGAACACTTACTCTGGTGGCTGACTCCTTCTTTGTTTTCTAGAAAATTGAGATGATACAAAAAGCCCAGATAACCAGAGTAGAGGAATTGGTTTCCTGACCCCTGAGAGAGCAAAGAACAGTATCCACAGATAAGCCCAAACCCTGTTCTGCAAAAGCCTAAAATCCTTTTACTAAAGTTGCTGAGGACCTATTAGCCTTCAGGAAGGGGGCCACCCTCTACACTCCAACCCTATGCTTTCTCTCTCCACGTTGGAAGACTCAGTGGCCATAGACAAGCAGCAGAAAGCAGAGGGGGAACCAGGCAGAGTCATCACAGCCACTCCCTCCTACCTGCACAATGACACATCCTTACAATCCTGGCCCAGACTGGGAAGGCCCCAGGGAGCCTCAGGCCACTTCCAGAGCCCCCTCAGCTTACAGGCCAAGCTTCCCAGGGCTGCTGGTCTCAAGACTACTTCCTGCCATGACCCTACCTCATTCCTCACACTGCTTGGCTTCCCTCACCCCAGGGAGGTCTTTCCAGCTGAGCAAGGTTAGGAAAGTTAGAGCTCTTGGCTGCCTGAGTTTCCCCACTGGCTGGAGCAGGGTTATCTCCCGAAGAGGGAAAGACACCTTCAGCAGGGCTCATGAAGACAGGCAGAAACCCAGAGTGTTTAATGACTGGCGCCCAGGGCTGCCCCAAGTAGTGAGCCCAGAGCCTTCAAGAGAAAGGCTGGCTCAGGTGCATGAGCCTATCTGCTGATCCACCAGAGCACAGAGGAAAGGAAGAGGTGTGGTAGAGCAGGTTTGGGGGGATCCTGTGCTTCAAGGGAGTAGATGACAGAGTCACGACTGCTTTAGCACATGCCAGGAGGCCTCAAGGGCTTTTTCTAAATCTTCTGAGTCCCCAGGCAAGTCTCAAAGACCCCTTGACCCTAGGTGAACTGCAGAATCAAGAACTGTCTCATATCCCTCCCTCTCCAAGGCTGAGGAGGTCCTTGGGCCTAAGAAGACAGAAAAAGACAAATATGCTAACTCTCACTGCAACTTTCTAAACAGCCAAAAACAAAAAATCTGTGGCAAGCTAATTTTAGGTGGGTACAGTAAAGAAAATTTGAATATTGGAGTATGCAACATGCTGTCAGCAAGACTGCTGGCACGTAGGTGGGCTGCCGCAGCAGCCACTATCCATTCAGACGACAGAGAAGGGCAGGAACAGAGGAGTGGACAGTGGATGCTGGACCAGAAACCTGGGGTCCTGGGTGTCAGTTTCTACTTGGTACTGAAATGCATGACCTTTCATCAGTTTTCTCTAGGTTCTGTTATTTGAAAATTGGAGCAGGGGACTTCCCTGGTGGTGCAGTGGTTAAGAGTCCACCTGCCAATGCAGGGGACGTGGGTTCGAGCCCTGGTCTGGGAAGATCCCACATGCCGCGGAGCAACTAAGCCCGTGTGCCACAACTACTGAGCCTGTGCTCTAGAGACCACGAGCCACAACTACTGAGCCTGAGTGCCACAACTACTGAAGCCCGCATGCCTACAGCCCACGCTGCTCAACAAGAGAAGCCACCACAATGAGAAGCCCATGCACCACAATGAAGACCCAACATTGCCAAAAATAAAATTAATTTAAAAAAGGAAAAGAAAATTGGAGCAATGTTAACCTTGTCAGCATAATAAAATTTCCAGGCTGGTGTCAATGCCTGCTTTGGCTGGAAGCTAGGCAGGGTCTGTTCAGGGTCCTGGCCCTGCCAAGACGGCTGCAGAATCGGGGTGGGGGATGATTTGCACGTGTCCCTCCACCTCACAGATAAGAACTTGACACCGGAAAGAGTTGGACTTTTTAGCCCATAACTAAAACTATTTGAGTGCTTGGCAGCATGATTTTTTTTTTGCTCTTCCCCACACTTCTTTATGAAGAGGCTCATCCCCACGTTGCCAGTATCGAGGCAGTATCGTACAGCGGACAAGGGCAGACTGCCGAGGCTCAAATCCTGGCTCTGCACCTTACTGCCATGTGACATTAGGCAAGTTACTTAGCCTCTCTGTGCTTCAGGCTCAGTTTCTGTAAGTGGAAATAATAATAGTACCTATCTCCTAGGAGTATTACAAGGATTAAAAGAACTAAAATGTATGAAGTGCCTACAACAGTGTCTGGTATAAGTAAATGCTATACACTTTACACCTGTTTGCTATTATTGGGCTACCAATCCATAGAACTGCCCAGAGTCACAGAGCTAAGTAACAGCAGAACCAGGATTCCCTCCCAGGTCTTTTTAACCCCAGGACTGCTGTTGAGAACCATGGTGCCTACTGCCTTCTTAAGTGCAGAGGAGGAATGTGCACAACACAAAGGACCTAGACTGGACCTAAAAGTCCCCAGGAGAGTATGCCTGCCTGGCTGGACACATCCACATGTCCACATACACCTAGGGAGGCACGCTTACCTGGATGTAGTCCACTGAATCACCAAGAGCCTTGAAGGCCGTGTACATGACCTCTCGCTTGCCTCCCCACTTCTGCATGATGCATGAGAAGGTGCTGGCCTGCACCACGTTGCGCACGCGGTCCATGCCCTCCTGAAGGCTGGCCTCCGTCTCACCCTCACCCGCCTCATGGAAGTTGCTGCGCCACACAAAGAAGCCGGCTTGCTCGGTGCCACCTAGCACCTCATGGAAGATGTCCAGCATGTAGGCATCCTCCTGGCGATTGCCATCCACCACCATGACCACCTTGAGGTCGGGGAAGGCGATGCGCTGGGCTGAGCGCAGGCACTTGCGCAAGTAGTCGGGGTCCTCCTGGTATGCAGCGATGCAGAGCGCCACAGAGCGCCGCAGCGGGGAGGGCAGCTTCAGTGGCCGGCCTGCCCGCCGCATGCGCCGGTGCTCCAGGAAGGCAAACAGGCTCTGGATGAGCAGGTGCAGACCCAGGATGGCACCGTACAGCCCGAAGGACAGGTAGTGTTTTTCTGTGTGGATGAACTGGTAGCCTGTCACATAAGCTGCCAGGATGCCACCCAGCACTGCCAGGGCAAACAGGCTGGTGCCCACCACACGAAGGGCTGTTGTCAGCTGCACCGGCATCTGGTGGGAGAAGGTGGGAGATGTGGGTCAGGCGGAGGCAGCATCCCTGGTCAATGGCAGTGGGGGCATTTTCTCTGGGCCTGGCCCAGAACCGGGAAAATGACCCACTAATAAAAACAATTACCATTTATTGAGCATGACTAAGACTGTAGACTCAGAAGCCAGACTACTGGTGTTCAAATCCCAGCTCTGACACTATCTGTGTGACTGTGTTCTACCCCTTAGTTAATTCATCTGTAAAATGTGGGCTGCAGCACTAACTTCCTAGCATCTTTAAGGATTAAATGGGTTACATATGTAAAGCACTTAAAGTAGCATTTATTATTGTTAGACAAACCAAAGCCAGAGAGAGCTGTGTGATACCTAGCTGGTGGCAGAACTGGGATCTGCCTGACCCAAAGCTCTCATAGGCAAGCTTCAGTAGGGGTGAGCCTGAGGCCAGAGGAAGCTCTGAGCACCTGAGGGGCCAGGAAGAAGGATGCGGCGGGTGGGGGGGCAGGGGCAGGTAGGCAGCCTCTACCTGGCCTATACCCACTAGGGGATTACACCAATGAGGCCCATGAAGAAAGTGGGGAAGGAAAAGATAGGAAACAAAGAGATGCCAGAGGAAAAAAAGAAGGAAACAGCTTCCCTTTCTCAAAACAGCTAAATTGGTAAGAGAAACTTTCCCTATGTTCTCTGCTTTCTCATCTTTTTCTCATTTGAGAGGCAGGGAAGAAAGGGAAAGCAATCAGGAAAAGCAGACAAGGTTGAGAAGAGGAAATGAGCGCTGGGGTGTGGACGGCCGTCCTGGAAGCCCAGCACTGGGGCACCAGAGGGAACTGCAGCCACCACTGCAGCAGCCTGGGAGGGGTGGCTGCCTGGGAAACCCCATCTACTTGGTCCTAGCGCCCACATAGAATCTCTGTCCACGTCCCCCTGCCGCACCACTCCTGGAAATGCTGCCAGGTTTTGTTTGCAACCAAGTCAGGGCTTCTAGCATCTGCCCAATTGGAAATAGCTTTTTTAATGAAAAGAGCCTAGCACTCGGAACCAGAAGTCTTGTGCTTGAGACAGCTCTACTACCTCCTGGCTGCCTGACCTTGCCCAAATTCTCTGGGACTTAGCATCCCCCTCAGGAGGGATTCCAATGGTTTCTTGCTCCATAGGTCTCAGGTAAATCATTTTACTGATTAGTAGCCCTGAAAGATTACCCAAGTCGGGAGGTGGATGCGGATGGGAGACGGCTGATGAGGCCAGCTCCCTGCCCTCCATTCTGAGGCCTTCTCCCGATCTCCCCTCCTTGCCACCTGCCTGATCTGGAGAATCCTGTTTCCTCCACCACCACCACCACCCACCCTTTACAGACAATGAGGTCTCACTTCCAAGCTTGCTCCAAGTCTACGTCTCACTAAACCCAACTCCTGACCCCCACCTCAACACAAACACACTTTCTTGCCGGGGGTCTGTTCCCCTGCCACCTCTCACATAGGAGGGGTGAGGAACACGCAGTTAGTGCCTCAATAAGCCGGAGACTCAGGCCTCAGCATTCCAGCAGCTTCGGTCCGGAAAGTACTGTTGGCAGCCTCGCCTCTCCGGGAAGCGCGGCCTCCGGGCGCTCTGCCCCGCCATCCCGGGGAGCCTGCCGCGTACTTCCTCTGCAGGACTCCCGTCCTTCCTTCTCTCCCCCGCCCCCCCCCCCCCCAGCCCGCGGCCGTCGCACGCGCTTGCGGCCCAGGGGTCCCTAGGCCCTGCATCCACCGCCCAGGAGCGCCCCCGCCCCCTCTAGAGCTCGCATGCCATGGGGGCGCTGCGGGCACTACTGCCCGCCTGCGCTCTGGGAAAGGGCAGGGGGCGCCGAGGCCGACCCAGCGACCTGCCAGGCGCTGGCGCCCCGCCTCGGTGCAGTGCCGGAGGCGGTGCCCACCAGGTTAACGCAGCCGGGAAGACACTGGCCAGGCTTCTCGCCCACGCCAGAGCCTCGCCTTCTGGCGAAGGCGGTGCCGGCCACACCCACGTGCGGGTTTCCCACGACCCAGCCTGGAAGGAACGGAAAACCCAAGGAATCAGTCGACCCAGGCCTCACTCATCTCCTCGGGGGCCCCAGCTACCTTGGCAAAGTGTGCCTGCAGACAAAGACGGCGTCCCCGGTGTCGCCGGCCCCCTCCTTTCCCAGGCGGGACACCCTCCTCCCCTGCTCAGGAAGTGGAGACATTACCTCGGCACCCCTACGCCACAGAGGACCCAAGAAGGTCCCGCAGCTGGAGACCCCACGTGCAATCAGGCGCTGGTGCGGGGCTCTGCCTCAGGTGGCCCTGCCCAGACAGGGGGCCGTGTCACCCCCAAGCCGGCGGAGGGAGCCTCTTGCCCCCCATACCCTTCGCTCGGAAGGGATCAACGAGAGCTCGGCCCCGGTAGGCTAACGCGCACCCGGCTTCAAGGGCAAGAGGTTGGGGGCGCTCCCTAAGCCCTCCCCCCACCCCCAGAGATGACGGAAAGAGGAAAACCCCAGACAAGGATGCACGCCGCCAATCTACTCCCGACACTTTGCGGGGCTGCCCAGTCTGCAGCCTCTCCAGCTGACAGGTGCGCCCTGCTGCGGGGCCCACACGCGTCGGGGTGGAAACTTGCGCGCGGGGTAGGGGCTCTTTCCTTTGCGCCCGGCCGCCCTCCCGGCCCCTCCGAGCCCGCAAGGGAAGGGGAGCCCAGGCCGCGAGTACGTGCGGCCGTGGCCCGGCTGACCCGCAAAAACCCGGGCGCCAAGCATCTTGGTGCCTGGACAGGTGCGAACCCCTGGGCGGGCCTGGGGCAGGGAGAGACTCCAGCCAGCCTCATGCCCCTCACCGTCGCCCGCCTCCCAAGCCATTCACAAACCAGGAGCCACAAGGGAGGAAGGGAGGAGAGGCTGGAGAAGGAGAGGATGGAGGAAGAAAGGGAGGAGGGGTCAGCGGGGAGGGGGCTGCAGGAACGGGAGCCGGGAAGCTTGGAGATGCCGCAGCCCTCAGCCCGCCTCCCGGCGCTGGACGCCGCGCCCGCACGGCCCCGGGAGCCGGCGGGGTCCGCGGGGCTCAGCAAGAGGCACCCCTGGAGCCCGGCGCGCCCGGGTACCCCGCGCGGCCCGCCCCTCCGAGGCAGCCGGCCGGCCGGCCGGGCCTGCGCTCACCGTGCCGCCGGCTGCCCGCGCTCCGGTGCTTAGCAGGCCCGCGGCTGCTCCATGCCCCTCCTCCCGCTCCTCGCCGCCGCGCCTCGCTCCACCGTGCGCCGCCGCCACCGCGCGCTCCGACTGAAGAGCTTCGGCCCCGCCGAGCCGCCTTTAAGTACCTAGCGCGTCCCCGCCGGGAGAGGCGCCCTCCTCCGGCCCTGGGGCCGGGAAAGTTGGGAAGAGTGGGAGGGCTCCCCCGAGGGCCGCGAGGTAGCACCTCCTTCCCGGCTCGGCCAGAGGTAGCCCCACGCGGCCGGCGCGCGGTTGGACGCAGGCTCTCGAGTGCACGCGGCTACTCCAGTTCGCAAAGACTCAAGAATCTCCGCACCCTCCGAAAATGGGTTCCCCCTCCGCCGCTCTCGTTCCGGGACCAACTGCCCAGGGGGAGGTGGTCATTGTGCTCAACCTAGAACCTGAAGCGTAGTTAACTTCAGTATAACCCATAAGGGCTTCCAAAATTATGACTCTCAGTTGCCCCCTCCTCTGCAAAGCGGGGGAGCGGATAGAAATCCCTCGACTGCAGCACGCGGAGGGACTGTGCGCTGTATAGGGTAGTCCCTAAAGCCCAGACCCCAGAACCTTCCTGCCGGCAAAAAAAAAAAAAAAAAAAAAAAGGCGCAGGAGAGAATACTTGTTAAATACAAAAAGACTGGTCAAAGGTGTTACCAATTGTGAAATTGTGACAAGCTTAGCTTTCAATCCCGCAGTGGGGCGCTGATGACTTTAACGCTTTTTCAAAAGCTGCAATGGTTTTGCAAGAACCTTGTAAGTTCCAGTGTCCTAAAGCCAAAACCAACTCTCCTCTCCTTTTTACACCTTTATTTCCGACATCCATGACCTCCTAAATTCCCAACTGATCTCATCGCCAGAGGCTTCCAAGCTCCCAAAAGCTGGTGCTAGACTTGGGTGAGGTGAGGTCGCATGGGGTTGGGGGGAGGTGGGGAGTTCTTAGCAGAGGAAGTTAGTTCAGAACGAGCTGAACACGCTGGGTTTCTAAATCTCAGAAAATCTTGGAGGTATTATAATTGAAGACTAATAAAAAATGAATTTACATATCTTCCAGATACACCTGGGACAATTTCCATCACTTTTTCCAAGCTGCAACAAATTTATAGGAACCTGAGTTGCAATCTGTAAGCTGCTCCTCTCAGAAGTCTTAGGGGCTCACCCTGACTCACTCTGGGCCACAGAGCTCACCCCTCAGTCGCCCAGGCAAGCAGACCCCTGGCACACCTCCTCCACTGCCCCCCCCCACCCGCCCCGCATCTTGTGTTACATAAACCAAATCACTTCTGGCTTTTGCTTGAGAAAATCATCACTAATATGCTACATGGTTTAAACGTGTGCTTTTTAAAACTAGTATTCGCGATGGGAATGTGTTTTGAACCTCAGATGGGCCCTATTAAGAGCAAACAAGGCACAGGTGGAGAGAGAAGCCCTTGGTTAAGAGGACGACTCTGGAGTCAGTTCTGCCCCTAGCCATGTGGCACTAACCTCAGTGTCTTCATCCCAGAAATGGGATTGAGTATCTACCTGACATGGATGTCACAAGGACTGAAGCGACTGACTGACAGTAAGTGCTCAGTAAAGGTTAACTGCAGCCAACTTCAACCAGAGAATGGCATCTGCTTGCTGATGCTATGGATTCTACATGCCTATCCCTCTAGGATGTGACACTTGGTGACAGGAAGTTCAGAGATCAGTGTTCAGGAAAAATGCCTTGTCTCAATTGCATTACGGACTCCTTGAGCTCTAGGCCACCGCCTCTACATCCAGGAGCATCACAGAGCCTGGAGTTGCCAGAGACTGGAGGAGCTATCTGATTCTACCTCCCACCCAAATTTGCCATCTGCAAAATTTTAGAACAGGGGAAACAAGCAGGGGCTGGGCGGCAACAAAGATGAGTGCATCGGCCTGGTGGGGAGCCAAGGTCCCATTTAAAGGAGATGTCCCTTTGAGAGGGAGGGCCCAGCGTGGCCAGGTGCTCTGTTGTTGAGAAGCCAGAGATCCAGATTTTTACGTGAAATCTCCTCATATTAAAGTGTTAGCTACTAATTCAAACGTTAAAAAACACTCCACAGGCCAGGCCAAATGTGTCTGTGAGTCAGATCCAACCAACTGGCTACTTGCAAGTGACCTGTTTAGACTCTTTAGGAACGGAGCAGCCAGTTTGGAAAGGTCCCGTCTGCCCTCAGCAACACAGCAACATGACATCTTGGGTGCAAGTTTCCTGGGGCTGCTCCAGGATCATCTCATGCCTAGTTAATTTCTAAGGCTCCAAATTTGTCCCACAGGCTTAGTGCCTGTCTCACGCAGCTGGTTCCAGGGTTGCGCTGGTACAGCACAACCTCACTAGTCAGTTAAAACCTCCGAAATGAAAGGCAGGTCCAGATGCAACATTATGAGAACAGTAAACACTCTGCCCATATCAATTGCCTTGGCCCCCTAAATGGCTTCCCCCGGGGAGCAAATTATCTTTTTCTGGTCTGCAGGGCCAGCAACCTGGTGTTATCAGGCAGCTTGGAGAGTCTTTACCTTTGTGGCCCGGCAGGATTTGCCTGTAATTAACATCCACTTTGCCGTGACCTATTTGCATTCATCTCTTCAGGGGGAGATGGGTAGGGGAATCCTTAAGGGTCTGATACAATAAAGCTCACGTTTATCTCTGCTTACCACTGGGGATTCAGAAATAGGACTAATTCCATACCCAATTACTTAAAAATGTGAATTCAGAGGTTGCTGAATTGGCTTTTACACAGGTTCCAGAGGGTAAGCCTCCTATTCAGCTCTGTAGCAGAAGATTCATGCGGCATTTCAACATTCATTTACTAAACACTGAAGACCTGATCCGAGCAGAGAAGGATGCTTTGGCACTGCAAAGTCTCAGGCTGGTCCCTGCCATCTAGATGGTTATCCGTTTTGAAGAAAAATACACTTGAAAAATTAAGTCACCGTACAAGAAAGTTTATAATGTTGATGAGAGAATCCAACTGCAAGAGTTTGAAGATTTTGGGAAAGAGATCTCTGTGAGCTGGTATGGGCTGGGCAGTTTCATGGAGGACTTGAGCTGACTGTGTAGAGAGACAAGAGCATTCTAGACAGGAAACAAAGCTTACGAACAAGAGTAGGTAGAGGAATGGGTGAGGTGTGTTTGAAGGCCAGCAAAAGAGAGGTCTGGATGAAACAAGAAATTTACACTGAAGAAGTTGCAACGGTGCCTGCTCTGTAGAAAGTGCCTGATAAAGTCTAGCTGCAGAGAAGAAGGAAGCTAGGGATGGATTCTGGAAGGCCTTGGATGACTGAATAAGGAGTTTGGATTTTATCCAGTAGGTAACAGAGAATATTGAAGTTGTCAGAGCAAGGTAGTAAGAGGCTGTAAGTATTGTTTGGGGATGGCTGAGCCAGTGGTGTTTTGGGGTAAGGACTAGGAATGGGGTAGGAGACCTGTTAGGAGGCAGATAAACCACAAAAAAGGGGTGAGAAAGGGCAGCTGTGAGAATTGTTGGTGCTGCCCTCAGGAAGTGGAGGTGAGGGCAGGCAGTGCCAACTATCTTGGGCACAAGCGAGAGTACAGGTGGAGGAATAATCAAGGAAAAGAGACTTCTACAGTTCGGAGGGTGGAGGGGGCCATTCTCAAAGCTCTGGAGGTTTTGAGATGACTGGAGCTGACAGTACCACAAACACATATTTCACCTTTCAACTAATTTTCAAATCCAAACCCATGAAATACCCAAATACCTTTGTGCCAATAGAAGCCTGCCATTCGATCCCTCTTGTCATCACTCGTGCTTGAAGCTGCGGGACAACCCTGCCAGCCAGTAACCAGGAGTTGCTTTGCTCTGCTGGTAGCCTAGTGAATGACTGGGTGGGGGAGGGGCGGAGGGATGGTCTCGCTCCACAGGCTGCCCCCTCCCCCTCTGACCTCACACTTTAGTGCTCCACCCTGGCATCCAGCCCACAGCCTCTAGCGAAGCCAAGCAGAATGGGGGATGGCAGCCAAGCCACCAGGTCTCCCCCAGTCCCTCCAGGCTTCATCCCATCCACTTCCTCTGGGCTGACCACAATCAAAACCTCTTGAAGGTAATGAAGGTGAATTTAAATTGGCCCCCAAAGAGTAGCTGGTTATGCCCCCCAGCTGACTACACAGGGCCTCCTCCTCAAGGCAGCCTAATAATCTGCCACACTAGTTCATACATAATTCCAAGTGGAAAACGTGTGCCTTGACAGCGGCAAGGCAGCTACTACCAAGCAAAGTTATCCCTTCATAACTCTTCCCTCTTACCGACAAGTACTCTGTAATCAGTACCATTTCTAGGTGCTACGTTTGAAGAAGCAGGCTTAAGGATTTTCTGTCCTGCAGTTACAATGGTTAGATTTTAACTCCAGTCTCCCTCCGTGGATAGAAGAGTCATTTTCATTTCAAAATAAAGGGCCTCTGCTCTGCTGGAGGCAGAGCTGCCAGCTCCTACTAAGGGGCTAGGTTCTTTTATGCTGGCTTGAAGGTCAGGATTAGAAGGGCACACAGAAAGATAACCAAGTGTCAAGCCAGACCTGGAGATGCTTTCTTGAAATCCTGAACAGAAAAAGCTCTTCCTGGCCATCTTTCCTTCCTCTCCCTCCCCCAGGTGAATACAGAAAGAAATCCAGAAGGCGATTTTAAACCATAACCTACCTTCTTGGCAGAATATTGTGCAGCTACTAAATATAATGTAATGTTCGGGAAGAGAATGTAGGAATAGGCAAAAATGCTTATAATGCAATGTTAAGGAAAAAAGGCAGGATACAAAAATTGTCATGTATGAATGACTACATTTACGTTGTTTTCTTTTGAATCCTATGAATTAAAGGGCAGGAGAGAAATTCACCCAGATATTAAGATCAGGTTTGTTTGGGTGGTAGAACAATGAATTTTTTCTCTTTGCCCTTTTCTCTGTATTCTCCAAACATTCTATAAATAAGTATAATAGTCTTGTAATAAAAAGATTATTTTAAAATGATATGAATTGTAAATTCACAGAATTTCCTTCTAAACTAGCGCTGGGTGGGATACAGCCCATATCATACGTGGGCTCATGTGAAAAAGTCTGGCAACCTCCGTCTGCTAAGAAAGCAGGAAAGTTGAGAGGGCCAGGATATAGGATTAGTGGTAGCCAAAACTCCAGTACTTTGCTTTATTTAAATCCCTCCCACTGTTCCTTTGAGAGAATTTTTGCAGGGAAAAGGGGAGTATGTAGAGCTGTGCCTGCTCACCCAGCAGCTCTGAGTAAATTATAAAAAGACTCCTTCTTCCTTCCTCCTGGCAACACAGCCCAGAGCCAGGGCCCACGGCTTGCCTGGCACAGCCCAGCTGGTGTCAGCCCCCACTCAGCCCCTCATCCAGGGTCACGGTGATCCTGGGGAAGGGAGGCAGGTGCACTTAATGTGGGCTCTAGTAGTACCCTGAAAGGATGCTTTTCCTGAAAAAAAGTATTTCCAAGAATGATGATGTCAACAGCATTGCACTCCTGCCCGGGGAGAGGCTGTCTCCTCTGGGTGCTGTAAACCTACCCCCATGCCAGTACTGATGGGTACGTCCACACCCATACGTGCACGTAACATACTGTACACAGAACGGACACACGCGTACTTGCTCATTACACAAGCGCACACTCACTTTCCCGGACTTCAGCGGGATGCAATCCCAGCCTACAGCCCCAGTTGCAGGATCAGCAGGAGAAGAACAAAACCACTTAAGGTAACCTTGTTCCAAATTCATTTGGCTTCATTACAATAACATCAACCACAGTTCTTAAATGTGCTGGCGCTTCTGCTTCATGTCCTTGTTCTTGATTAAAGACACTGTTAGTCACTGTCACAGAGGAGGTCCGAAGCTGGATCCTCCATAAAAGCAATTAGAGAAGAGCTGAGGGTAGAGGCAGTCCCCATCAGCTCCTTCATGGGGAGAGACCCCCCAAAATATGTCCCACTCTCAGATTTTTTTTGTTAGGACACCCCCCCTAACTCACTCTCTCTCTCTCTCTCTCTCTCCTCTTTTCTCACCAGATAAGCTAATGCAGTGGTTCTCACGTCTGGCTGCTGCACGTTAGACTTTTAAAACCTGGGAAGCTTTCTGAAAAACACTAATGCCTGGACCCTATCCCAGATCGATTTAGTCACAATCACTGGGGGTGAGCCCCAGGCTTGAATTTTTTATTTAATTCCCTAGGAGACTCTATTACACAGCCAGCAGTGAGGACGCATCCTGAGGATTCTCCTCAGCTGGGTTTGCAAGTGCATTTCTGGCACTGGGAGGACAGCAGCCAGCCAGCCAGTCCCAGAGGTGAGCTCCAGAGCGTACAAGTATCTATCCATTTTCCTCCAGCACCATGCCTGCCACACTTGTTTGAATTAAGTGACCTTAAAAACTTAACAATGAACCAATGAGCTACTAAGCCAGAAGGAAAAAAAAGAAAAAGGAGAACAGACGCTGATATGAGGTGGAAATTAGGAGGGAGAGCCAAGGAGAAACAGAGGCGGGCAGACAGGACCAGCTGGGCACGCCACTCCCAGATCTCCGGATCTACCTGGAATTGGGTTGATATAATCTTTTAGTTGGCAAAGGTGCTGCCTGCTTTTTCCAGAAGAACTGGGGGAAAGCCACAGAGGAGAGAGTTGCCAAAAACAACTAGGATTAGTTTTTGTTTTACAAAGGACTGGACTTCTGCACACTGAGGACTTTTCCTACCTAGAGGATGGGTTAGGGTAGTGGATATGGGCTGCTCTCTTTTGGGGCATGGAGTCTCCATGACTCTCTCTCACATGGTCCTGGCCTTGGCCACAGAGAAACACCCACATGGCTGATGCTGGAGCCTTGTTTTTTGCACTCTCTGAACAGCACTGATACAGTTTCTTTGGAAAGTGGCAGGGGGATCACCCCATGCCCAGCTCTTCAAAGCATCAGCACAACCATTCTTTTAGTAAAGACAGCCTAATTTCAGGCTGGCCCTTCCCTAAGATTAACAAGGTCACCATAAGTTTTGAAGTTTGGAAAGTGGTGTGTGGTCTAATAAAGAGGTGTGTGAATGTGTCCCACCCAGGCACTGTTCTGAGCAGGTTTTAGCTCTTAAGGCAGACAGTGAAGATTAAATTTTACATCATTTAATAAACCACTTAAACGCCCAGTAGCTCTTCCTAGTTCCCCAGCAGAGAGGGTGCTCCTGCAGCTCCGAATCTGCCCCGCAAACTGCCCTCCTCTCATAATACCAACAACTCTCACCCTCAGCCCCCCCCCTGCATCTCTGAGATGGAGTTAGGTGCTGGCTAACTGGTTCCTATAAGAACTAGCAAATGAAGTCAGAAGTTTCTCTGCTCTAGTGCACTCACTCGCTTCTCCCTTTGTCTCTTCCCATCTGCAAGAACTTATCTCTCTGGACCTTATTTTTCCCTTCTGCAAAATAGGGCCATTAATTCCAGTCTCATTTTTTTCTCTGAAGGAATGGTATGGAATAGAGCTATCAATGTATATATGTGAGAAATACATACACACGCATTAAAACAATCCATTGTTATCATTCTGAGATACCAAAATCTGAGAACCGAAACCCTGCTTACAGGAGGTAAAAGGGTAAAACAAACAAAAAACAACAAACCTTCAAAGGAGACATTTCTGGGCTCTGACTGGAGTTCACGGGAAGACTTACTACATTTTCTATGTTCCCACACACGGCGCGGCAGCTTCAAGGGTCTACTACCTTAGCCACCCCCAGAAAGAAGAATAGGCCTTTCAATGAGCAATTTACAAAAGCTGCCAAAGTACAGGAGCAGGTGGGCTGGGGGGCTTTAGCAAATCTCATCTCCGGCTGCTAGGCAAACTACAAGGTCAAAAACAAGATCTATAGCAAGTTCTGGTGTTTGAGGTTAGGTTTTGATGTACGTGGACACTATCTGGAGGGAATCAGGGCTGAGGTTTATCTTGACATACATGGTCCATCTGAACAAGCAGGGAACCACTGTCTTTATCCTCACTTATAATAACAGTTTTTTACCACTTGGAAATATAGTGTCTATTGGGTGGCAAAGCACAGTGGCTAAAAGCTCAGCCTTGGGAGCCAGACTGCCTGGGTCCAAATACTGGTTTGGCTACTTCTCACTAACTATGTAATCTGGAGCAAGTAATTAGCCTCTTGTGTGCCTCAGTTTTCCCATCTGTAAAACAGGGATAATAATAATACCTACCTCGGGACTCCCCTGGTGGCGCAGTGGTTAAGAATCCGCCTGCCAGTGCAGGGAACATGGGTTTGAGCCCTGGTCCGGGAAGATCCTACAATGCCTCGGAGCAAGTAAGCCCATGCACCACAACTACTGAGCCTGCGCTCTAGAGCCCGTGCTCTGCAACGAGAAGCCACCACAATGAGAAGCCCGCGCACCGCAACGAAGAGTAGCCCTCGCTCAACGCAACTAGAGAAAGCGTGCAGCAACGAAGACTCAACGCAGCCAAAAATAAATAAATTAATAAATAAATTAATAAAAATAATAATACCTACCTCATGGGCCCAGTGTGAGGATTTAGTGGATTAATATATGTCAAGTGTACAGAAGAGCACAATAAGCTCTTTATAGTGTTAACTGATTATGATGTACAGTGATGTAGAGCTACAGCAATCATTCATCCTGGGTTTTACAGGATGAACCTGATACTTTAAGGGGCCGTCAGACCCGATGTCCTGAGTCTGGTGTGGGAACCGTGGTCATTAACCTGGGGACACCTCTAATCCCATGAGAAGGCATACCCTAACACTCAGGACGGAGTCTCAGAGCTGAGAGCCTAGTCAGCTCTTTTGAATACACCTGCAGGAGCTCAGGATTTCTCTCCAGGACGAGTACTTGTAGCTGGACTTTGGCTGCCGGTGAGCATACTTGCAAAGTGTTATTGTGCCCCTACCGGTGGTTTTGATACACAGAAAACTCCATCCCCTGAAGATTTCCTGGGCCTGAAATTATTTAGAGAATGGTGTTAACACTTTGCTGTGGTGACTGAACCTGCATTGCATGGTTATTAAAGCAGTGTCAGCTGAGGATGGAGGAACGTAGATCGGCACAAGCGTGTTGGTGGAAGGAACACTGAAAATGTTCGTATCTTCTGGATCCAGCCTTCCAACCTTTTAGGACTTATCCTATAGAAACACTTCAGTATGCAAAGAGTTATGCTCGAGAATCATTGAAGAATCATTGGAACTTAGAAATAATTCAACTGACCATCAAGAGGCAAATGCTTAAACCAGCTGTTGTTCATCTATACAATGGAAGACATGCCACATCACAGGGGAGAGGGGGCTGTAAGTACTGAGTGTCTCCAAGGTATGTGACTAAGAAAAAAATCTATGGAACACTTTTTATGGTGACAATCCCATTTTTGTTTTTGAAAGCAGTAAGGTATATTCATGTTCGTTTGGGAAAAGGATGAAAGGAAGGAAAGATCTAGAGGGATATACACCCACCTGCTGGTCAGTGGTAACCTTGGGGTAGGAGTGGAGGTGAGATTGCGAATTCTTCTTCGTTACATATACTTTAAATTTGTTATAATTCATAAAACATATAATCTGTGCGTGCATGCACACACACACACACACACACACACACACACACACACGCAGCCAGGGCATCTGTACCTGAGGGCTCTGCCACTCCTCAGCACTCTGAGGGCAGGGGGCCAGCACAGGGTCGGCATCCCTCAGCTCGTGTCAGCAGAGTTCCAATGACTGCTTTGTGGGACCCACATGCCGGGGCTCCTGTGTGTATATGAGCTCCTGAGTGCTTCTCAAGCTGTGCTCTAGTTGAAAGGGCTTTGCTGCTATACTAATTTTGGGGGGAGAGGCTCCTTAGGATTCAAGAGATGTTCAAAAGAGTCTGCCTCAAGCCCCCCAGGAGACTTGGGCCAAATTCCACCAAAAGGGAATAACAATAGTTTGCCTCTCTGTTCCACGATGTTGTTGTATCATACAAGTTCATGGGTAAAAAATGACCTTCCAAACTAAAGGAAACACAGAGTAACTGATCTTGCTATTCTATGCCCCCAGGGACTGCAGAGTGTCACGGGGGTGGGGGCAGGTAATACCTGAGCTTCCTGGGAGTACGGACCTACCTGAGTCAGCATGAAGAACACTGGGGAGGGACAAGAGGGATGACCCTTCAAATAAGTGGGTGCAGCCCCTTCCAGGGCTGATGGTGCAGGTCTGCGCTGCCTCTACACCTGCTGGAGGCACGGGGTACGCTGAGCACAGCCCTGAGCCCCGCCAACAGGGAAGAGTGCAGCAGCCGGTGTTCTAAGAAGACAACTCCCCAACCCCCAAGTGGCCAGTCAGCTCCGAGCAGAGTGGTGCATGGAAGTGAGGTGCCGTGCACTGCAGGGAGGCTGCTGCGTGTGACTGCAGAAGCTCTGTGGCTGCAGAACTCGCTGGAGGACACAGCACAGCCTTTAGAGGTCACGCCTGCTGCTGTCCAGGAGGCAGTGGAAGAAGACCACCCCCCATGCCCCCGTCGTGGTCAGGGCAGAGTGGCTTGCCTCCCACAGCCCACCCTGGAACTCAGCTCCCGTTCTGACTCTCTCCCTTGCCACTGAAATTCCAGCTGAGCTTTTGGATTTCTGTGCAGAGAGACTGCAGAAGCCAATCTGGTTTTGTACAGGTCAGGTGAATCATCCTCCAACCAACTGATCAACTTTCACGTGTCTTGGCCATCCCTCCAGTGCAGGCGGCAGGCAAGGCTCCCTTCACTCACAGCCTCACAGACAAAGAGATGGAGCAGGGCGGGGACAGAGGCCAGACCAACCCGTCTGCTGTCCTCTTTCTTCTGGGGCCAATGAGGAGAAACGGGTGCTGCCAAAGAAGGCGTTGGTGAAAGGGGATGGGGCTCACCACTTCCAAACTGAGAAAAAACTGTGGTTGGATGTGAACAACTTCTGGCTCAATACATTTCCCATTTTACAGCTTTTATCATCTTGGCCTCAAAGCACTTTCCAAAAACAAGCTGAAGGGGCTTCAGGTGGAAACAGGTCTGCGGCTGCCCCCGCACTCAGAGCGGTCCACAGGCTCCACGTTGTTCGGCACGTCGCCCCCTGCACCCCCTCCGCTCCACTTCCTGCCCGCTCACTGTGCCCAGCAGCACTGCCCCTCCTCTCTCACCTCCGGGCCCTGGCACTCGCCACTCCCTCTGCCTGGACCGCTCTTCCCTCAAGTATCTTCATGGCCGCTCCTTCACCTCCTTCTGATCCTTACTCAAACTTCAACTTCTCAGTGAGGCCCTCTCTGGACAACTTATCCAAACTCACAGCTCTCACCCCATACACTCCTCACCTCTCCTTCCCGACTTGATTTTTCCCTAGAGCATTTATCACCATTTGATATCCTGCTTTATTCTTTATCTTACTTGTTGCCTGTCTCCTCCTGCTACAACGTAAGCTTCCCCTGAAGGTAAGCATTTTGTTCACTGCAGTGTTCTCAGCATCTGGTGCTACGTCTGGCACATAGTAGGTGCTCAACAAATTGTTGTCGTCGTTGCCTGTGATTCGCTTTCCTACCCTCCTGTCCCTGGTCAGCCCTTACACGTGGATGGGTCGGCAGAGCCATAGGAAAGTGAAGGAATGGAGAAGAGAGGTGAAGAAAGAAGAATATGAACATATGGAAAAGTATGTGTTTGGAGAGACGATAAGGAGCAAAGTGCAAGTTAAGAGATTTCTGATTAAATAACAGAGTGTGTGGAAGGGTAAGTTTGTGCCAAGGAGGAAGGACAAAACAGCAGAGAGGAAAGCTCTCCAGAATGTCCAGTAAGTCTAACCTGATCAACCAGTCGACACTTGGGCAGAGAGCCTGGGCTTTGGCTGCAGCCACAGCTTTGGGCCCCTGCCTGACTCCTGCCACAGTGCCATCCTCTGGACACCAAGGGAGATGTGCCGGTGGCCTAGAAGAGGAGGAAGAAGCAGGGAAGGGAAAGGGGGCAAGTAAAAGACTAATGAGTGATACAGGGGGGCGTGGGACAGACTGCTACACAGTGGAGGGGACTGGAGGTGCGAGGCCAGGAGAGTTTCTGTAGCAGAGACAAAGGGAGGAGACTGGAGGAGCAGCAGGAGGAGGTGGCCGCAGAGGGAGGAGAGACGGGCAGAGGTGGGAGGCAAGCACAGGGATGCTGCTATTACACAGAAGCAGACACGCGTCTTGGGCCTGTGCAGGAATGTGTCACTATTGCTCCTGCCATCTGCCCCTGGAGTTCTGTGCCTTTTTCTTTTTCTTAAGTTTTGCGTTCTTATTATCGTAAAGCTCTCAATTCTCATGCTTTCTCAAGGATGGAGACATATATAGATACAGATATCTATATACATATCTATACATATCTATATACATGGGAGATTATTTTACAATTTGGTAATTTTTAATATTTTGGTCATATTTGGTGTTTAGAAGGGTTACATTACGGTATCCTCCCCTTGAGTTTGGTAACAAGGACAGAAAAGGTCACTCTCTGAAACTGAATCCATCAAAGTCAATAAAGAACAGATGCTTTTAGCCAGTTGCCAAATAATTCAAATTAAGAGGCAATTTATAAATGGAGATAAGGGGACCACAATGCTTTGTGAGGCACTCCCTAGACTAGGTGTTTAGACTAGAGACTTTCTCAGTCTAATCAAGCTGATCAATTAGGATATGTCCTCAGAACGGAAATACATTTAATGCAAATAAAGTTGTAAGTTAAACCAACCATCTAACATACCTAATCTGATTATCTTAAGTGGGTTTTATGGGGTTTAGTTAGAGGAAGGCCAAGAAATAAAAACTTTTAGTGTATATCCAGCTGGTCCAAAGGAGATTCTTCTCTGATTTGAAAGCCCAATCCTGATTTTCTAGACACCCTTGATTTGGAGAATGGAATAATCCAACTACCCTAGCTGAACAGAAATATTCCTTGGAAACATCTGACTGCTTCTGTTCACTGCTCTCTAGGCTAACCTGTGGGCCATAGCTTTCTGTGAGCTGGCCTCTTTAAAGGGATGCTCACCACAAAGGTTCTAAGCTAAGGACGTGCCTGTAATCTGGCCAGAAGAAAATAGCCTGATGTTAACTGGCAAGTGGGCTTCTAGACAGTCCTTCAGTCACCTGAGAGTTCTGGGAAATTGTGTTTTGGTTCTGCTGGGCCTGGTCACCAGAGAGTGGGGATAGAATCCTGTGATAAAATTCAGCCCTGCAGAGCTGAGGACTGGTTAAGGACTCTGGGTTAGCCTCACCAAGGTGTTGATGACTGGGAGGGGTTGTCTGAAGCGATCATCCAGTACGTCCTTTTTGTCTTCTCTTTTAGCTGCAATCAAAATTCAGTAACCAAAATATATAAATAGATAAAAAGACGTCTAGAGTGCTACGTGTGAAATGACTTCAGTAAACCTGGCATCAGGTCACCAATACATAATGCACTTTCCAACAGGCATTTAGCACGAACACATTGTCTAAGCATTCCTCTTTCTCAAGGAGCAGAAGACTGAAGGCGGGATATAAACTCTCTCATCTGAGATGTTTGTGGCTCTTTTCTCCTATAATCAGGGCAACTCTGTGCTAACAGTAGCAGAGGGAGTAAAAGAAAATGGCCTGGGAGGGCAAACACAGCACTTACCTTTCTTCTCTGGAAGATTCAACCAGCTTGATTCTCTTTTCTGGAGATCAAATCCTCAGCGCCATCTCAAAAGCTTTCCATCTCAAAAGCAGAAGACCAGATTCAGACCTGTTATTCTTTCCAGCCAAGATAGTTTTATTCCAGTTTTGCATGTTTTGATAACAATTTCCTTTCCCTCCCTCCCTACAATTGCGTCTCTGTACCCTGAAATGCCTCTTGAGCATCCAAGGATGACCAGCTCTGGCTGCTCCTCATTACAAGAGGGACAATCTCAGCATGAAAGAATATCAAGACATGTGACCTATGGGTGGGCCAACCTCTTCTACTCAAGTCGCAAGAGAATGGTCAATTAATCAAATTCCACCGGTTGTGTTAAAAATATACTGCCATCAGGTAGACATCCTTCTCTAAATGCTACAGGACAGTGAAAAATGTGCAGGTTAATGAGATCTGTAATCTTTTTTTCTTTTATCGGCACACACTTCAGGCTGGATGCAGGATGGCTAAATAGGTGCTTTAGGAAGGTCAGCCCGAAGACACACAGGACCAGAGACATAAAGCCACCTCCGGGGGCAGCCATATTGCCAGCACCAAAGGGGCAGTGGGGCCACCTGCTGGAAGGCTTGGGCACTGCTCTGGCTGCTTGGTCCCTCTGCCTCCTCCATGTCCTTTGAGGTTGGTCTATGGCAGGACCATGATCTTTTTCTCCAGCTTCTGTGGTGGGAACAGGAAGTTTCTCATTATCTCATCCAGCTCTTCCAGGGCCAGCTGGGCATGGAGCTTGGCAACGTCATCGGACTCCAAACGTACCACGTGCTTCAGCAGGTGGTAGAGATCCTTGAGGACGTCCCTCAGCACCTGGATGAGAGAGACAGAGTCATGGCCATCTGTCTACTGTGCCAACACTTCTCAGAATGACCTAACTGCCTTCTCCTGTCTGAGGAGTTCTGTGAGGAAACCCACAGGCTCCTTTAAGAAGATAACGCATGGCCCTCTCAGGTTGGAGATCGAGTGGGGCAGCTGTACTGAGGTAGGCTTCCTTTTGGGTTTCTCATGCACTCCTGACCCCTCACTACACTGGCCTTGGTGGCTGCTGCTCCCTTTTAGCCCCAGACCCCTCCCTTCAGTTCCAAGGCATGGCACAGACCTCAGGACCATAGGCAGGCAGTACTGCCCAGATACGGCTGCTCCTGAGAGCATGTTTACCAGCATTCTCCTCTCTAGCTCCCACAAAGCCTTCTGTGACACCCACCGAACAGGCACCTATCTTATGAAACGCAGGAGGCTATTTCTTCAGCAATCATGCTTTTCCTTGCCACTACTTTAAAAATTTTCCACCATTGTTTCATGTCCGTGTCGTTCCCTCAGTCACTATAATTTTTTTTCAACTCCAACTCTGCAATGGGAAGCAAGAGAGGACTCCATAGACACAGTCACACCCATTTTTCACATCCAATACTCTGATCTGATGGTCTGATATGGAATTGGGAGGGTGCCAGAGCACCTACTCCCAGGAGCTTCTAATTTTGTCCCAAGTCCTCCTGGCTTAGGAGCCAGAACTTATAGCAAGAAATGGGTTCTTCTAGCAGAAGAACAGGGAAACTCAGAGGAAGGGGCCTTAGGGATCATTTAGTCAAATGAGGGACTGAAGACTCCAGGTCACAGGGGGTCACATGTCTTGTCTGCAGCCACTTTCAAAGTTACTCCTGGTTGAGGGCTCTTTGCCTCAAAAGTTACAATTTTTTGGGTCAGGTACTGCACTAGTATTTTCCATATATTATCTGATTTTTATGCCAGTCATATAAAGAAAGGAAAGCCCCACTTTACAGATGAAGAAACAGGATTAGAGGGTTAAGTAACCTCCCAAGGTTACTCTGCTAAGAAAGGGGCAGAGCCAGTTTTTAAACATTCAGAGCTTGTGTTGTTTACTTTTACTGAAAAGGTAATACAGTACAAAAAAGTACATATTAAAAAAATAAGTCTCTCTTCTACCCCAGACTCCTACTTCCCCTTCTCAGAGGATATCATTCTTAATTTTGAGAAATATTCTAGGTATTTACAAGCATATATATATGCATGTGCCTTTTTCCCCTTTCCCCCTTTCTTTTAAAAAATTTATTTACTTTATTTATTTATTTTTGGCTGCGTTGGGTCTTCATTGCTGCGTGCGGGCTTTCTCTAGCTGCAGAGAGCAGGGGCTACTCTTCGTTGCGGTGCGTGGGCTTCTCATTGCAGTGGCTTCTCTTGTTATGGAGCACAGGCTCTAGGCACTCGGGCTTCAGCAGTTGTGGCAGGTGGGCTCAGTAGTTGTGGCTCACAGACTCTAGAGCTCAGGCTCAGTAGTTGTGGTGCACGGTCCTAGTTGCTCTGTGGCATGTGGGATCTTCCTGGACCAGGGCTCGAACCCGTGTCCCCTGCATTGGCAGGCGGATTCTTAACCACTGCGCCATTTCCCTTCTCTTTTTAATTTTTTTTAATTTTTAAAATTTTTTATTTTTCTGCAGTACGCGGGCCTCTCACTGTTGTGGCGTCTCCAGTTGCGGAGCACAGGCTCCAGACGCACAGGCTCAACGGCCATGGCTCACGGGCCTAGCCGCTCCGAGGCATGTGGGATCTTCCCAGACCAGGGCACGAACCTGTGTCCCCTGCATCGGCAGGCGGACTCTCAACCACTGCACCACCAGGGAAGCCCCACTTCCCTTTTTTAAAGCACAGGATTATATGCTATACCAGTGGTCCCCAACCTTTTTGGCACCAGGGACTGGTTTCGTGGAAGACAATTTTTCCACGGGTCGGGGGGATGGTTTTGGGATGATTCAAGTGCATTACATTTATTGTGCACTTTATTTCTATTATTATTACATTGTAATATATAAATGAAATAATTATACAACTCACCATAACACAGAATCAGTGGGAGCCTTGAGCTTGTTTTCACTTGCCACTCACTCATAAGGTTTTTTAAAATAAATTTATTTAGTTAGTTAGTTTTGGCTGTGCTGGGTCTTCATTGCTGCGCGTGGGCTTTCTCTAGTTGTGGCGAGTGGGGGCTACCCTTCATTGCGGTGCACGGGCTTCTCATCGCAGTGGCTTCTCTTGTTGCGGAGCACGGGCTCTAAGCACACGGGCTTCAGTAGTTGTGGCACGTGGGCTCAGTAGTTGTGACAGGCTCTAGAGAGCAGGCTCAGTAGTTGTGGCGCACAGGCCCAGTTGCTCTGCAGCATGTGGGATCTTCCCGAACCCGGGCTTGAACCTGTGTTCCCTGCACTGGCAGGTGGATTCTTAACCACTGCACCACCAGGGAAGCCCACTGATGGGGTTTTGATATGAGTCTGCAAGCAATTGATTTATTATGGTCTCTGTGAAGTCAAACCTCTCTGCTAATGATAATCTGTATTTTCAGCCGCTGCTCAGCTCTAGCATCACCTCCTTAGCTCCACCTCAGATCGCTGGGCATTAGATTCTCATAAGGAGCGTGCAACCTAGGTCCCTCGCATGCACAGTTCACAGTAGGGTTTGCGCTCCTATGAGAATCTAATGCCACCGCTGATGTGACAGGAGGCGGAGCTCAGGCGGTAATGCCAGCAATGGGAAGTGGCTGTAAATACAGATGAAGCTTCACTCGCTTGCCAGCCACTCACCTCCTGCTGTGTGGCCCGGTTCCTAACAGGCCATGGACTGCTACCGGAGGTTGGGGACCGCTGTGCTACACTGTTATGTACCATGATTCCCCCCATACCCAACACATTTTGAAGATCTTTTGCTATTACAAATATTGCTGCAATAAACATTCTGGTACCCAATGTACAAGGGTATCTGTAGGACAAATATCCAGAAATGGAATTCCTAGGTCAAAAGGTAATGCACACTGAAAATCTTGATTGCTAGGCCAGAGAAGTTGTAATAGTTTATATTTTTACCTATCACTCTGAAAACTCCTATTTCCCCATATTCTCATAAGTGATATATATTGCAAACTCTTTATCTTGGCTAATTCAGGAAGTGAAAAATAGCATCTTGCTGTTTTAAATTTGCATCTTTTTAATAGATACATCAACTACTTGTATTTTTTTTTTCTGGTATGTGTAATCAAATTTTCCTTATTGATTTGTAAGAGCTCTCTGTATATGAAAAAGAGAGGTCCATTACCTATCATATGAATTGCAAATATTTTTTCCCTAGTTGGCATTTTTTCTTTGTGAAATTTTATTTTCCAGAGAAGAAATTTACTTTTTTTTTCTTTCAGTACGCAGGCCTCTCACTGTTGTGGCCTCTCCCGTTGCGGAGCACAGGCTCCAGACGCACAGGCTCAGCGGCCATGGCTCACGGGCCCAGCCGCTCCGCAGCATGTGGGATCTTCCCGGACTGGGGCAGGAACCCGCGTCCCCTGCATCGGCAGGCAGACTCTCAACCACTGCGCCACCAGGGAAGCCTGAAATCTACATTTTTGATGTAGTTAAATTTATCAGTTTTTTTCCTTTATAGTTTCTGGGTTTTGTATTTCGCTTAGAAGAAATGGGGTCTACAATGTTAGCCACTACGCTATGCCATGGCTATTTATTAATAATGTGTACCAAATTGGGTTTGTTTCACCATATGTAAACATCTCTGACAATAATTGGTTCAAATGGATTTTAAATTTTTTCCTCTCACTACTTTGGAACTTCAAGAGTTGGCTGAATATTGAAGGCTGTACCAGTGTGCAGTGTGCAATTTCAAAAAAGGAGGAAGATCAGAAAAAAAAGAAATAGGAGAATGCAGACATTCATTCATTCTTTCACTTTTATGGCTTTTCATAAAAACAATGTAATAAATACATATAACAACCTATATACTATAAACACAGACTACGTCTGCAAAAATACTGATTGCCTTCAGCAAGTGACACTGGGGAGAGATGAGGGGGATTATATACCCTTTTGTACCATTCTATGAATATATAACCTATTAAAAATAAATATGCTTTTTATTAAACTGAATTAACTACTAGACAAAGATTTTCCTAAGGCCATTTAATAGGTAAAAGAGATATAGAACCTGCCTTTAAAGAGGCTTATGCTCTGGTGGGGAGGATAAGTCATGTACATAAGTGAGGACAATACAGAACAGAACATGGTACGTATCCTGAGAGCAGAGAGAGTGTATGAAGAGAGGTTCGAGCAAACAGAGGTCACATTTTAGGAAAAGGAAGTGAACTGAAGGTGGTGAACAGAATGCTGGGAAGTAGTTACTTCAGTGGGTAACAAGTACACTTACATCTGTGATGTAGTTAAATTTATCAGTTTTGGGGGTGGGTCTTAGCCCCACAGTCCCCTAAGCATTCCACACAAGTACACTAGGTGTGTAGCATCACACATCTTGGACTTGCTAAAGAATACAGAAAGAGCTCTTTCCGTCGTTTGATATTCTCGAATAGCACACGCACTGGGGATTGGATGGAGGAAGGTAGGGGACGGGGTACACAAAACCAGCCCCCCAGGTCACTGTCTGGTCTCCCTCTTGTTCCCTGGGCTCCAGCTGTATGGGCCTTCTTCCTTTCCTTGTCTGCGCAAAACTCCTTCCCAGCTGAAGGCCTTCGCATAGGCTGTTTCCTCAGCCTGGAAGACATTTCGCTTCCTCTTCACCCTACAATTCCTACTCACCCTCAGCCTGAAATGCCACTTCCTCAGGGATGCCTCCCTAGCTCCCATCTAGGTAAGCTTTCCTACCCTTCCTATAGCTCTGTTTGTAGCCCCTATCACAATGGTAATTTAAATATTTATTGTGTAATTAAAAATAAATTTTCTCAATAGCTCACATGTACTATTGACACTGACACCACATCTTGCCTTGTTCACCCTGGTATAGTCCCAATGCCTCATATAGTGACTGGCACATGGCAGATATCTAAAAAATATTTATGAATGAAAGAAGGCATGCATGCATGCTATTCCTGGCCAGTTTCTTACTTGGTAAAAACTAAAACTTCTAAGAACATCCACTGAAACAGTGCTGGGAAACCAGGGAATACATATGCATGTACCAGCTACAGAATACAAATTGCATAATTTCAGGGACCCCACATACGAGGTCAACACACTCACATTTGCATTTAAAATCAGCATAGCACTGGCACAATATAAAGATGAACAGTAAAATCCATGCTAATAGTCTAACATTTAAAAGGTTCTCAACTTAGAACAACATTAATAGCAAATAATAAACACCTTGACAAGTGAAAGGAGAGAGAGACTGTGGAAGAAAGGAAGAAAACTTTGTATTTAAAAACCTGAGGGGCGGGCTTCCCTGGTGGCGCAGTGGTTGAGAGTCTGCCTGCCAATGCAGGGGACACGGGTTCGTGCCCCGGTCCGGGAAGATCCCACATGCCGCGGAGCGGCTGGGCCTGTGAGCCATGGCCGCTGAGCCTGCACGTCCGGAGCCTGTGCTCCGCAACGGGAGAGGCCACAACAGTGAGAGGCCCACGTACTGCAAAAAAAAAAAAAAACAAAAAAAACCTCAAACGGCACTTTTTCCTTGTTTTTCTGAACAAGAGACCCCGCAATTTCATTTGGCACTGGGCCCCACATACTATGCACTTGGCCCTGCAGACAACTCTCAGTGCTCTTTGCCCAATGTCGCGGCATTAAGTGCCTGAATCCTGTGGGCAAACCCCACAAAGATGCTGCCCCATCTCTGCTGTGCAGCTGTCTCCTGGGTTTTCTCCTAGAGCTGCTGGGTCACACAGGAGTCAGGTCTCCAAGTGCAGGCGTCTGCCTCTGACTGTGCACTATGCCCGACTGCTCTTTCATAACGTAGCTTTCTCCTTCCTCAAGGCCAGCAGTGTGAAAAGGAGAGACGATTCTGGAAAGAGGATGGCTCCCCACAGCTACTGATTCATGATTACTCACTCACTCAGTGATCGTCATCAAGGGCCTACTTCGTGCCCAGGCAGTGTGCTGGTGATAAAAAGGTGAATAATGCACGAACCCTACCCTCTGGCAGCTACAGCCAGCGGGGAGGCAGACACGCACACTAAGCAGTGTGATCCTCAATCTAAGAGATAAGTGTAGGTGATTCTGTGGAAGCAAAGGAAGTGATTTCCGCCTGCAGAGGTGGATGGAGGAAGAACGTTTCCCTACCGTGTGAAAGGGCCTTTGCTCTGACTTTCATCTGTAGCCAATGGGTGGCACCAAGGAGTGGCCTGGGGAAGTTTTATTGTCCCCTCACTCTCAAGCCACCTCAAATAACTGCAGAGTTTAAGCAAACCCAGCATGCTTGTTATGTGAATAGAGCTTAAAGACAAGGCTCCTAACACTCTCTCCAACAAATTACAGCCCAGTGTCTCTTATATAGAAATTCTAGTGTTCCCACTGTTTATCACAAGGTCATCTTTTTTTTTCTAGAGGAATCTTTCACCTAGTCAGAAATATCTTAGAGATTTTTTGCTAGAGCATCCTAACATTCAAAGTAAGGTTAGCTTTCCTTTCCTTGTTAAAAAGGAAAGTTCTAAGGCATTCTGGTCTGCTAAGGTACTCTGTTCTTTCCTGGTGTGGGTAGGAATTTTCTCCTTGGCACTGCTGTGTCCTTAAAATAACAATAATGCTTGTGCAAACACCACTTTGTACTTGAGGGGTGCTGAGTTCCTTGTTTTCAGTTACCAGATCTCCTTTTTTAGGTAACTGAGTGTTAGGCAAAGACTCCTTCTTAATTAATGGGTCTATCTTAGCAACCCACCCTGGAACGGCTTCTCCCCAATCCCTGTAGCGCTTGGGATCCCACACATCACAGGACTTCCTCTGGACTCCCCAAGGATCAAAGCTTCCCGCCAGCCAGGGACTGTCACCAAATCCCATGGATCAGGGGCTGAATACAAGGAGAGTTCAAAGGTAAAGTTACTCACAGGAGCCTCTGTGGTGGGCAGGATATAGGCAATCCCACAGAGGAAACCTCTCATTAAGAGTTCAACACACCTGCTCTTCATCCCCCCACGCATCAAGGCCCCAGGACTGCAGGGAAAGGTGGAGGTGGAGGGTGTGAGTGGGGTGGGCCAGGGATATCTTAAAGAAGTACCCGGATTCCTAGTCTGAAAACTCTTTGGAAAGGGGTGGGGTTCAGGTCCTTTATTAAAAGAATTTAGAGTGTGAGTGCAACATGCACACACACACTTTCTCTCCTCCTTCCCTCCCCCTCCCTTTCCAGGAGCCAGTTCCCTGGAGCACACGAAGCTGATGCTTCAGGGACAAGGGCAGTCTTTAGGGTTAGACGTGGCTTGGCAAAACATACTGAAAAGGGGACCGTGTGAGCAAAAGACTGCCTTGGGCACACAGGTGCACTTACAATGGAAAAGCAGGAAAACAGTGTTTGACTTTCAATGAGCTTGACCCCGAACACACCCAGAGTGGTTGCTGTATCTCTGCATTAAGACCTAAAGAAGAGGGCTTCCCTGGCAGCGCAGTGGTTGAGAATCTGCCTGCCAATGCAGGGGACATGGGTTCGAGCCCTGGTCTGGGAAGATCCCACATGCTGCAGAGCAACTAGGCCCGTGAGCCACAACTACTGAGCCTGTGCAGCTGGAGCACTAGGCCCGTGAGCCACAACTACTGAGCCTGCACGTCTGGAGCCTGTGCTCCGCAACAAGAGAGGCCGCAATAGTGAGAGGCCCGCGCACCGCGATGAAGAGTGGCCCCCACTTGCCGCAACTAGAGAAAGCCCTCGCACAGAAACGAAGACCCAACACAGCCAAAAATAAACATACAAATAAGTTAATTAATTAAAAAAAAAAAGACCTAAAGAAGAAATACATGATGGATATCTTTCTTCTCTTTAGTTCCTAAATTTATTTATTTGATTATAAAAACAATATTAACCACAACCCAGAATATCTGGGAAACAGAGGAAGGAAAAAAAATCTTTAGTCAGACTACCTCTCTAACACAAACTCCATTAGTAAAGACATTTAGCAATTAGTAGATTTATTTACATTTGAAATAACTTTAATATTTTAAAAGTCACACTTCTAAATGGAACTCAGGTGAATGAAACTGCTATTCTTTGGTATTATTTTGTGAGATCAATAAGACAAATGGTGATAGATGAGACATTTACAGAAATAAGAATTCCAGAAAGCGTGATCTAGCAGAGGACTTCCCACCTATACTTCTGTAATATTTAGGGAAAAAATGGGTTACTAAATATAAAAGAATTAAAAAGTTAAATGCTAGCATACACTAATTGTACTTAGAAATTCAGTCTTCTATAGAGCTAATAGAATTGTGGCTCCCTTTGTGGCTAAGAAGTAAGTACTAGGCACAAAGACAAAAACAGACAAAGAACAGGGAAGTCAGACATCGAAATAAAAGGCAGGAGCCGACATGAGAAACAAGTGGACTGGAGTTGGTGGCTGGAGACCAGCCTGGCAGACAAAAAGATTCTCTAGATTGGGGCCCAGAAGAAGAGGAGACCCCAGAATCCAAATAATTCTGTTTAAAGACACGCTGAAATAAGCATTAGGTGTGGTATAAGGAAGCTGTAGGTCCACCTCTGAGAACGCTCATTTTGACCACTGTGCTTCCATGTTATAACCAACATACAGCTTGGTGGCTGAGGGAAGTGAGAGTGAACAGAAGAGACTAGTTATGGGACAGAGTCAAGGATCATAAGCAGAGCACAAGCCAGCTGACATTTCCCGAACTGTGTGCAGGAGACCATGCTCAGCATGCTGGGTGATGAGGGCCAGCTCCAGCCTTCAGGAGCTCACCACCATCTGGGGGAGACAGACATGGACAGTCGAATCTAATGGTCTGCTGGCAGGCGAATCGGGTGAAGTGAATCCCAACACCCCAGTTATCAGCTGCAGAATCTTGAGCAAACCACCTCGGCTTTCGGAACCCCGGAGATCTCTGTAAAATGGGAATAACACTGCCTCCTTTGAAGGTTGTTGTGAGAATTACTGTCTATAAAGATCCAAGCACAAGGATTTGCAAGTGATGGCTGCTGCAGAAGCGGCACTAATACTGTGATCTCTGCAAGGGTCAGGACTGTCAATCTTGCTGCTCTTCTATCACTGAAGCCTCGAGTACAGCCTGGCATGCAGCAGCTCTGGCATGTAGTAAACCTTTGACAAACAAATGAATGAACGAACATATGATAACAATAGCTAATCCTCACATAGTACCTATTATGTGCCAGGTGTGGTTCTAGGCATTTTATCTATAGTAATTCAATCCTCACAACAACACAACAGAGAGAGGTACTGTTATTATCCCCAATTTGCCCACACAGCTAGTGACAGGTGGAGGCAGGATTCAAACCCTGGCAGCCTGACTCAGAGCGAATGCTCTTTATTAACCACTATATTATTCTGCCTCTGCAGGTGGTTATTATTTTCACTACCACGAAGTGGGGAGCAAAAAGCACGTAAAGCACTGCCTACCTTACAAGTTTATTGTGAGATCAAAAGAGATAATGCATATGAGAGTACTTTGCTATCACAGCGTGGTGATCAATAATTCAAAGTATCATTGCTACTATTATTCTGACACTGAGGTAGTTGGGTTTACCACCAAGCGGCTAAGAAAATGAGGGGAAAGGCACGGCTCTGAAAATGAAAAATAGAGAGCAGGAGCCAAAGAAAGAGTGCTCAGGAAGATGAATAAATGGAGGAGAGTTAGAAGAAAAGGGAAGGGCTGTAAAAGAGGGGAAGAGACTCCATGCAGTGTGATGTGGTATCAGGGCCAGAGTCGGTACCTGACGGTCGGGAACACCGTCTGTGCCACTGCACAGAGCTGAAAGCACCAGCAAGGACTCTCCTGGACAAGCAGAGAGCAGCTAGGCTCTGAGGTCTTGGAGGCGAGCAGCCTCTCTAGGATAACGGGCAGGAAACAAATAAATTGGGGAAGCAGAATGGAGGTAGACAATCTGGACCTCATTCAGGGTGCTCTGGTCTAAAGAAGAATAAATGCTTTACTGATAAAACCCCAAAGTTCACTTTGATGGGTCTGTAAAAAAGAAGTCAGGACCAATTCAAACGGAAAGACCAGGCTTTTGAGACACTTCATTGAAAAGCATTGGGTGGGTCAGCAAAGAAAGACAGGATTACTAATGTCTAAGAGATTCCTATCCATGCCTGACAGATAGAGAATCTCAAACATGCTGAAGTTCAGGGCGGCATTCCTGTTAACTGGAGGTTACTGAGCTTTTCAAAAACCTTTTATTCCTAAAGTATTTTTCTCTGCTAGACCTAGAGATAAATGGCATTTTTACCCTTTCCAGATTGTGTCTGGCTGTTAAATAAGGAGGGCATCTCAAGTGCAAGTTGGAGATGGGTGGGGAGGGGATGAGGGGGGTATCATGCATGATTTTCATTGAAGAATAAGGGGGAAATTTTAACTGGTTATGTGCCCAAAATGCTACAGGGATGTAGACAGTCTGGGCAGTTTAAGGACAAACACCAAGATGGCCTTCATGGTTAACCCCTGGGAGGGGTGACAGCTCAGGGATCCTAAACAGAAAGTAGGTGCTGGGACTCTCCACTCGCTGCGGCAGGGACGGGAGCAGCAGCCGCGGTGGCTCTAGGAGCAGCGGTGGCAGCATCTCTCAGAATGTCTTTAAATAGCAACCTGAGGAAGGCAGCAGCTTTCCTACACCCCCACAGGCATGGAAACAGAACAAAGAAGGCAGGGGAAAATGGCCGGAGGATGTACAGAGGCAGCAGGCTGCTGCTTGTAGAAGTGATGGGGCGCTTTGTCCTTAGAAGGTGATTACAATCCCAGCTTTCAAATTGTACTCAATTACCACGTCTGGGGGGAAAGGGCTTCATCTTTCTTGGCCCTCGAAGCTTCCCTGCTGAGGGAGCACAGTTCTGCTCCCTTTCTGCACCTAACGCCTCCCACAAGGGATTAGACATCGCCTGCAAAGGCTCACTACTACCATTTACTGAGTGTTTACTACGCTTCAGTCACTGCGCCAAGCCCTTCACGCACATTATCTCATTTAATCCTACGAGGTAGGTGTTATTAGGCCCAGTTTGCAAATTAGGGAAAGGGGATTTAGAGAGGTTTAGTGATTTGCTCAAGGACACAGCTAGAATTCAAACCTGCATCTATCAGGTCTAGCTGCAAACCCTGTTTTTAAACACGTGCAGTTAACTAGGAAATCCAATACACAGGAGGATGCTATGGAGAGAATTTGACCTTTTCCCTGCACCATCAAAGCAGTTTATTTGGATGGGGCCCAGTTAGGGAGGAGGGGGAACAGCAACTGGGCTGCTGGCTGACTGCAAGGTTTGGGTTTCCTCTGGAGCACTGGTTTGCTTGGGGCATCCTGCATCACCCCAGGCTCACCCGGCTCACACAGCCTCAGGTCCAGCTTGATTGGCCATGAGGGAAGTGCAGGCCACTCTCCTTAGGGGTTCTGCTTAGTGGAATTCAGTGCTCTGTGCAAGATGCCTCAGGAACAAACGGTTATAGTTAGACCAAAGGTCAGAGAAAACCACAGTCACTGACACATCAGAGGCTCTGGTGGGGTTGGTAGTATGTGCTAATATACACATAGCATAGAATAGACGTGGACTAGGCTGGAAAAAGCAACCTGCCCACCCACACCGAAGTATGGCTACAAAGCCCAGACTCTGCCTCTGAGCAACACCATCATTCTAACATAGTGATTCTCTACCTTAGCTGCACAGTACGATTCCATGGAGAACTTTTAAAACGCCTGGGCCCCCACCTCACATGTAAGAATCAGAACCTTAGGGGTAGGGGCTCAGGGCTTAAAAAAAAATTTTTTTTTAATTTCTTTTTATGCTCTCCAGGTGACTCTAATGAGCAGCCAGGATGCAGCAGTGCAGCATGTTAGGAAAAAACACTGGGTAGGAGACAGTAAGAGATATGTCATGGTTTCCAAAGAAGGGATCACTACAACAACTCTGCCCATGAAAAATCTAAGTGCCAAGAGCAAGGGTGACAGGATTGGGACATGACCTGCTGCACTTCTTGGAATTTTCTTAACTATCGACAACCAGGTTTTTATTTTCCAGCAAGGGGACTGGGTCAAAATCTTTTTTTTTTTTTTTTTTGTGGTACGCGGGCCTCTCACTGTTGTGGCCTCTCCAGTTGCGGAGCACAGGCTCCAGATGTGCAGGCTCAGCAGCCATGGCTCACGGGCCCAGCCACTCCGCGGCATGTGGGATCTTCCCAGACCAGGGGCAGGGCACAAACCCGTGTCCCCTGCATCGGCAGGCGGACTCTCAACCACTGTGCCACCAGGGAAGCCCCCAAAATCATTTTTGATGCACAAATTAAGACTGCATCTTTTTTCCAAAATATTTAAAAAATATGTTCTTTGGGACTTCCCTGGAGGTCCAGTGGTTAGGGCTCTGCACTTCCACTGCAGAGGGCACGGGTTCGATCCCTGGTTGGGGAACTATGATCCCACATGCTGTGCGGTGTGTCCAAAAAAAAAAAATTCTTAAACATGTGTATTGGAGTGTAATTCTGAAGACACAGAAAGTTACAGGCTCCCAAAAGGCATCTGTAAGAAAGTGAAAGGATAAAACGCAGGCAGCTGCCTCCTTTACTAGGTTAGCTGTAATTATGGCAGAAACCTTCACACAGATGGGAGGAATTAAGGAAAATACATGTGCTAAAATTTTGACAGCAATGTACATATATACATATATATATATATATATACACACACACACACATTGAGTGTGTGTGTGTGTGTGTGTGTGTGTGTGTGTGTGTGTGTGTGTGTGTGTGTGTGTGTGTGAAGCCAAGTTTTGAAATGCAGACAGTTCTGGCTGCTCGTCAATATTCATTCTGTCACTGTGCCTCAGGACTCCCTCTCCCAGCTGATTTGGGGACAACATGTCTACAACCCAACTGCAATGAAAACTTTAGGCGTTTCCAAGTAAGGAAGGTAAAATTCCCTCCTAACGAGAATTTGTTTGGACAACTTCTGTTCTTGGGAAACCTGAACAGAAGAGTTCGGGAACTGGAAGAGTTTGGAAGCCCCAGAATTTCCAGTTTAAGATCTAAGAAGTCTTTATTGCAAAGGCAGGTACAAAGAAACTTAAGAGATGTATTGTCCCATGCCTCTTAGAGAAGAGGTTTCATGCACTCTCTCAACAGACATTTATTAAGCATTATTCTGTGCAAGGCAGTGTGCTAGATTTGGGGAACATAAGAATGAATGGAAAAGTAGTAAAATTCAGAGACAGACAGGATGGTGACTGCTAGGGGCTGAGGGAGGGGGAGAGTTAGTATTTAATGGGTACAGAGTTTCAGTTTTACACGATGAAAAAAGTTCTGTGGAGGGATGGTGGTGATTGCAGCATAAAAACATGAATGTACGTAATGCTACTGAGCTGTACACTTAAAAATGGTTAAGATGGTATATTTCATGCTATGTATATTTTACCACAATTTTTTTAAGAAGTGACTGGTGTGTTCAGGGGCTGTCCCCTGTTGACATCAGATGTGAACAAAGCATTACAATATCTACTCTAGTCTTGAGCTGGTATTTAAAGTACTGTAGAGCCTGGAGAAAGGAGGATTAATTTTTCCTGAGAAATGAGAAAAGGCTTTTAACATTTAGAGTCCTAAAGGATGAACAAAAGTTTATCAGATGGACAGGTCGGGGGCAGGAGGAGAAGGCATTTGAGGCATAAGAAACAGTATGGACCAAGATCTGGAGGCAAGAAATAGTACGCAGACTATGTAGAGCTGGCACGAGGTTCTGAGGGCTCATGAGGGGAAGCTCAGGAGAGACAGTTATAAAGTCAAGCAGGGTCCAGATTATAAAGGGCCTTGTATGTCATATTAGGGAGCCTGGTCTTTATCTTAGGAACCACAGGGAACCACTGAGAAAAATGTTACCTGAGGACTGGACTTCAGCAGATTTGCATTTCAGAAAGATCCCTCTGGCTGCTCCCTTACCATGCTGAGTAACTGAATAGCTGCCGTTCAGGAGAATTAAAGAGTAGAAGAAAGTCCCAGTGGTTAAGAAAACAGAAGTCCTAGGAACCCAGGTTTGTCCCAATATACTTGTAACAGTTTACCTCTTCCTCAAGTATAATCTCAGGCCTGTTCTAATTAGTTCCTTCAGAATAGCCAAACTGGCAGTAAAACTGCCTGGGTTTATACTCAGCTCTCTTCTGTCTGACCTGGGCATCTAAATGTAAACTTTCTGGACCTCAATTTTCTTACCTGTAAATAGGGTTATAGGCGTATTTATCTCACAGGGTTGTTAGGATTCAATGAGATAATGCATGTAAAGAACTCAGTGCCCTGCCTGGCATACAGTAAGCTCTTAATACACGTTAGTTACATTATTAAATACTAAACCTCAGAGAGCATGAAATTTATTTGGAGCAGATTTGCTAAGAGCAAACAGTGGGGCGATAAGCAATGAGCTGGAACAGACCCCAGAGCATCAATCCAGACTGTCATTTTAAGTCACCCCAAGGAAGGTACACTTAGTCAGAACTCCTCCCTTTCAGAGGATAGAGCAAAGATAAGTGGGTTTTGCAATCCAGAGGCCCATCTGATTATTAGCACAATCACTCTCAGAGGAAGAATAGATTCCCAATCAAGCTGCAGGGCAGGAGGCAAGTCCTAAGACTCTCACTTCCCAGCTTGGCAGTCCCAGAGGCATTTGGTCTCCTTCAGTTTTTCCCAGCTCCCTGCCTTTTCAGTTCTGTGTCCATTATGGGAAGTTGCTGGATGGCATAGTCCAGTTTGGCCCATGATTTTGGCAAGGGCTAGTGGAACATGAGGAAGAGTAAAAAGGAAGCCAGAGCTGTTTCCTCTCTCTGCTCTCTGAACAGTTCACACTGTCAGGTACTGGGAGGTCAGGGCATCTGGGTTCAAGGCTGGCCTCAACATTCCCCTCTCCCTGCTCCATCGTTCTCGGGGACAGACAGTAAATAAGCTGTAAGGAGAGAGTCTGACCTGTTTTCCTTTTTGGTATCAGGTTTCCAGGATCTGAAGCTGCCTTCTGTTAGCCATGATCTTTGCAGGAAATGCCCAAGTGACTCAGTTCCTGAGTCCTTCAGATGACAGTCACAGAACGTGTGCGCACAAGTTCTGGAACCATACTGCCTGGGGTCATCTACCGTGCTGCCACTTACTAGTTGTTGAACAAGTTACTTATCTTCTCTGTCTTAGTTTCCTCATGTGTAAAATGGGGATATTAGTCATACCTAAATGGGATCATTATGAAGATTAAATGAATTAATTAAAGCACTTAGATATATGTGCTACCATATAATAAATGCTCAATAAAAGTATTTTTGCCAGGTTTTAATATACACTGAATTTTTCAGGAACACAAGTACCATATGAAGTGAGAGGAGATAATATTTTGATTTGTTTGGAATTTTACAGAGAGAGTTTACCATTTTGGAAAATCAGGCTTACTCAGTGTACTTCTGAGTTGCCAGTACAAGATATTTATTATTAATTTGTATTTGTAGCTGTTACATTCATGATGATTCTACATATAAGAGCAACTGAATAGTTCATTATATCTTAGAGTTGGCCTAGACATTTATATATTAAAATATGTTATTTTATTATAAACTAGCATTCTTTTATTCCTTCTTTATATTATAGTTGGGACATTATATTGATTTTTAAAATATACATGTAGGTTACGTAGCTATACATTTCATTTCAGGAGAATAAAAAGGGGAAACTCTAAAATATTCGTTATAATAATTTGTAACAATAAAAGTACGTTGGAGGCTTCCCTGGTGGCGCGGTCGTTGAGAGTCCGCTTGCCGGTGCGGGGACACGGGTTCGTGCCCTGGTCGGGAGGATCCCACATGCCGTAGAGCGGCTAGGCCCATAAGCCATGGCTGCTGGGCCTACGCGTCCGGAGCCTGTGCTCCGCAACGGGAGAGGCCACAACACTGAGAGGCCCACATACCGCAAAAAAAAAAAAGTATGTGGGGTCTGATCTGATGCTGCTGTTTCCAAACCTGGTGCTTATCTTGTGCTCCAGCTCACCCTGATGATGTTACCTAAGACATCCTTGATAAAAAGATGAATCTTGTTGCAGTGGATGAGTGAATTAAGTAAGAGGAAGAGGGGGAGATACTATACTTCCATGAGCACTTGGCCAATGTAAGCTCCCAGCAACAAGTGGAAACGAGTGCTAATTCTTCCTGGCATTAGCTTTGGAAAATCAGAACTGCAGTCTCTTCATGAACTTCGTTTCCTCAATTCATAAAATAAGATGGTTGGATTATTTCCCAAAGTATGTTCCACGGAACATTATTACTTGGCATGCTTATAATGAAAACAGGGTTCCTTGGTAAATGGCCGAGGAACTGAGGAAACTGTTGATTTTAGCTGCAAGGCTTCTCAGACCCCCTAAAAGGCAAACATGCACCAAATGTCGAGGGGAGTGTACAGCTGTACACAGCATTTTCCAAACTTATTTGACCATGGAGACCTTATGTCAAAGAAGCAACTCATGGGGTTAATAAGCCAAAGGAAATTTTTGTGAAATATAAATGAAATAGTCTCTAAGGCCTCTTACAGCTGTAACGTTCCAAAATTCTGTGCTTAAATGACAGTACCTTCTTCTTGGCCATTTTATTTTTTATTAATTTATTTTTTTGACTGTGCCGCGTGGCATGTGGGATCTTAGTTCCCCAGCTAGGGCTCGAACCCGTGCCCCCTGAAGTGGAAGTGCGGAGTCCTAACCACTGGACTACCAGGGAATTCCTTCTTGGTTATTTTAGATCAGATTAAGAAGGGTAAGGAGAAAGCTATCCTACAGAAAATAAAATAGCATCTGATGCAGAAGAGGAAGACGAACCAAGTTCTAACATATGTAAATCTATGTAAATGATTATACGGAAGAGGCAGAAAGGGAGCAGTTTTAAATGCTAGGTCTTCCAAACTGTCACTTATGTTATCACTAGAAAAAGCTGAACATTTATATTTTAGCAGAAACAGCAGAGTACTGAGTACTAATCTTTTCAGTTTTACTTCTTAAATCCATCACTAATGTCATATGGATTTGGCCAAATTACTGTTGAGGAAATCTACGGGACTATGCCCTACTCCTAGGCACCGGGCCCAGGCTCTCCTCTCACAAATGGCTATGGTGGAGGCTGAACACGGTTTTACACAAACCAGCAACCCCATACACCCCACCTGGCCCAGCCAAGTTGGTTGACTTGGGGATGGGCATCTGATCTTAGCTGGAGCATTATGTCTCTTCCCTGGAATTTTTGCATTTGGGGCCAGAGAGGGAATCTCTGAGTGTTGGATGTTAAGATGCCACAGTGGGCCATCGTCAGTGGTCATGTTGCTGTCACAGGAAAAAACTGGACTCCAGTGCGAGAGAATGAAGGCGAAATGCAAGAGAAGCAGAGACAAGAGGTGCAGCATTTCAGTTCCTGACTCTAAGAGTCAATGACGACCAGATCTATCCCAGCTTTTCCCACAACAGTGTTGTTCGGCCCTTCTTTGGATTCGGTAGGCTAAAAAGTTCTCTTTGCTTAAGCTAGTTCAGACTAGGTTTCTGTTACTTAAAACCAGAAGAGTTCTGACTCTTGTCACACATGTCCTCCACACCTACTTTCTCCATCATTAGAGAGGGAAGAATGGAGGCTGCCTCCTGAAAGCTGGCATGTTAAACACATACAACTTCCTTGGCAGTCCAGAGGTTAAAGACTGCACGCTCCCAATGCAGGAGGCATGGGTTTGATCCCTGGTTGGGGAACTAAGATGCCACATGCCACATGGCGTGGCCAAAAGGAAAAACAAAACAAAACACATTTATGGGACTTCCCTGGCAGTCCAGTGGTTAAGACTCCATGCTTCCATTGCAGGGGGCGCGGGTTTAATCCCTGGTGAGGGAACATAAGATCCCACATGCCACACTGTGTGGCCCAGAAAACACCACCACCACCAACAACAAAACACATACACACACCATTGCTCCCTCCCTCCCTTTCCTGTCAGGAAAGGGATTAAAAAATGGCATTAAGTTATCAGAACAAAAAGAACTAACAAGGCAATGGCAACACAAGTTTAGATCCTAGAAAGCAGCTGAATGAATCCTAGGGTCATGGTCCTGATTTGCCCAGGTTAGTATGGTTTACATCTGCTATGCTGGTATAATTATTAATAGTGTCCTCTTTCACTCTCAAAAGTGTTCTGGTTTGGATGGTAAATTGATTCATTAAACCTAAGAAGCACAGAAGCAAGCCTAATGTACCACAGAAACATTGAAAAAAGCAGCAAATCAAGTTGAAAATAGTAGTTGCTGATGGGGAGTAGGAATGGAGGGTAAGAAAGGAGCATGGGGCTATGGATCTTTGAATTAGCTTTGTAATACTATGTATATGAATAACTTCTTGGGAAATTAAATTAAATTAAAAAACAAATACACTAACAATAAAAAGACAAATAACCCAATTAAAAATGGGCAAAGATTCTGAAGAGACATTTCTCCAAAGAAGATAGAGAAATGGCCAACAAGCTCATGAAAAGATGCTCGACATCTTTAGCCATCAGGGAAGTGCAAACCTAAACTATATCACTTTACTGAAAGCCTTCCCGCTAAACTCTGGAACAGGACAAGGATGCCCACTCTCACCACTTCTATTCAACATACTATTGGAAGTCCTAGCCAGAGCATTCAGACACGAAAAAGAAATAAAAGGTATCCAAATTGGAAGGGAAGAGGTAAAACTGTCATTATATGCAGATAACCTTGTACTAAATATAGAAAACCCTAAAGACTCCACATAAAAACTATAGAACCAATAAGTGAATTCAGCAAGGTAGCAGGATACGAGATTAATATACAGAAATCTGTTGCATTTCTTTAAGCTAACAATGAAATATCAGAAAGGGAAAGTAAAAAGAAAAAATCCCTTTTAAAATCGCTTTAAAAAAAAAAACAACTTAGGAATAAACCTGACTAAGGAGGTGAAAGACTTATATGCTGAGAACTATAAAACACTGATAAAGAAAACTGAAAATGACTTAAAGAAATGGAAAGATATTCCCTGTTCTTGGATTGGAAGTATTAATATTGTTAAAATGGCCACACTACCCAAAGCAATCTACAGATTTAATGCAATCCCTATCAAATTACCCATGACATTTTTCACAGGACTAGAACAAATAATCTTAAAATTTATATGGAATCATAAAAGACCCAGAATTGCCAAAAAAATTCTGAGGAAAAAGAACAAAGCTGGATGCATAATTCTTCCAGACTTCAGACAATACAGCAAAGCTACAGTAATCAAAACAGCACGGTATTGGCATAAAAACAGACACATGGATCAGTGGAACATAACAGAGAGCCTAGCAATAAACCCACACACCTATGGTCAATTAATCTTCAACAGGGCTTCCCTGGTGGCGCAGTGGTTGAGAGTCCGCCTGCCAATGCAGGCGACACGGGTTCGTGCCCCGGTCCGGGAAGATCCCACATGCCGCGGAGCGGCTAGGCCCGTGAGCCATGGCCGCTGAGCCTGCGCATCCGGAGCCTGTGCTCCGCAACGGGAGAGGCCACAACTGTGAGAGGCCCGCGTACAGCAAAAAAATAAAATAAAATAAAATTAAATTAATCTTCAACAAACTCCTTCAAGAATATACAGTGGAGAAAAGATAGTCTCTATGACAAGTGATGTTGGAAAAGCTGGACAGCAGCATGCAAATCAATGAAGTCAGAACACTCCCTCACACCATACACAAAAATAAACTCAAAATGGCTTAAAGACAAATATAAGACACGACACCACAAAACTCCTAGAAGAGAACATAGGCAAAACATTCTCTGACATAAATTGTAGCACTGTTTCCTTAGGTCAGTCTCCCAAGGCAATAGAAATAAAAGCAAAAATAAACAAACAGGATCTAATCAAACTTATAAGCTTTTGCACAGCAAAGGAAACCATAAACAAAATGAAAAGACAACCTACAGGATGGGAGAAAATATTTGCAAATGATGCAACCAACAAGAGCTTAATTTCCAAAATATACAAACAGCTCATACAACTCAATAACAAAAAGATAAAAAGCCAATCAAAAAATGGGCAGAAGACGTAAATAGACATTTCTCCAAAGAAGACATACAGATGGCCAAGAGGCACATGAAAGGATGCTCAACATCACTGACTTTCAGAGAAACGCAAATCAAAATTACAAGGTTAAAAAGAAAAACTACAATGAGATATCACCTCACACCAGTCATAATGGCCATCATTAAAAAGTCCACAAATAATAAATGCTGGAAAGGGTATGGAGAAAAGGGAACCCTCCTACACTGTTGGTGGGAATGTAAGTTGGTACAGCAACTATGGATAACAGTATGGAGGTCCCTCAAAAAACTAAAAATAGAATTGCCATATGATCCAGCAATCCCAATCCTGGGCATATGTCCAGAGAAAACTATAATTTGAAAAGATATATGCACTCCAATTTTCACTGTAGCATATACAATAGCCAAGAAGACATGGAAGCAATCTAAATGTCCATCAACAGATAAATGGATAAAGAAGATATGGCAACATATATACAATGGAAGTCTACACACCATAAAAAAGAATGAAATAATGCCATTTGCAGCAACATGGATAGACCTAGCAATTATCATACTAAGTGATATTTGACAAAGACAAATATCATACGATAACACTTATATGTGGAATCTAAAATATGATACAAGTGAACTTATTTACAAAACAGAAACATTCACAGGCATAGAAAACAAACGTATGGTTACCAAAGGGGACAAAGGGGAGGAGGGATAAATTAGGAGTTTGGGATTAGCAGATACAAACTACTATATATATAAAATAGATAAACAACAAGATAAACAACTTTATAGCACAGGGAACTATATTCAGTATCTTATAATAACCTATAATGAAAAAGAATATATATATGTATAACTGAATCACTGTGCTGTACACCAGAAACTAACAAACTATACTTCAATAAAATTTAAAATAAGTATAGATGTTCCTTAAAAAACTAAAAATAGAACTACCATATGACCCAGCAATCCCACTACTGGGCACATACCCTGAGAAAACCATAATTCAAAAAGAGTCATGTACCACAATGTTCATTGCAGCTCTATTTACAATAGCCAGGACATGGAAGCAACCTAAGTGTCCATCATCGGATGAATGGATAAAGAAGATGTGGCACATATATACAATGGAATATTACTCAGCCATAAAAAGAAACGAAACTGAGATATTTGTAGTGAGGTGGATGGACCTAGAGTCTGTCATACAGAGTGAAGTAAGTCAGAAAGAGAAAAACAAATACCGTATGCTAACACATATATATGGAATCTAAGGGAAAAAAAAAAAGGTCATGAAGAACCTAGGGGTAAGACGGGAATAAAGACACAGACCTACTAGAGAATGGACTTGAGGATATGGGGAGGGGGAAGGGTAAGCTGTGACAAAGTGAGAGAGTGGCATGGACATATAGACACTACCAAACGTAAAAATACATAGCTAGTGGGAAGCAGCCGCATAGCACAGGGAGATCAGCTCGGTGCTTTGTGACCACCTAGAGGGGTGGGATAGGGAGGGTGGGAGGGAGGGAGACGCAAGAGGGAAGAGATATGGGAACATATGTATATGTATAACTGATTCACTTTGTTATAAAGCAGAAACTAACACACCATTGTAAAGCAATTATACTCCAATAAAGATGTTAAAAAAATTTTTAAACAAATAAATAAACTACACCACTTTATACCCATTAGGATGGCTATAAATCTAGTAAATGATAGACAATAACAAGTGTTAATGAGAATGTGGAACATATGGAACCCTCATGCATTGCTGGGGGAAATAAAAAATGGTGCAGCTAGAAAACAGTCTGGCAGTTCCTCAAAAAGCTAAACATGAAGTTACCATATGACCCAGCAATTCCACTCCTAGGTATATATCCAAGAAAACTGTAAACATATGTTGCACAAAAACTCGTACACAAATGTTCATAGCAACATTATTTAAAATAGCCAAAAAGTGAAAACAACCCAAATGTCCATCAATGAATGCATGGATAAACAAATATGCTAGATCCATACAATGGAATATTATTCAGCCATAAAGAGTAATGAAATCCTGATACACGCTACAATATGGATGAACCTTGACCACATTATGCTAACTGAAAGGAGCCAAACATAAAAGGTGGCATATTGTATAATTCCTTTTACACGAAATGTCTAGAAAAGGCAAATCCATAAACAGAAAGTAGGTTAATGGTTGCCATGGGTTGGAGGGAGGGGGTAATGAGGGAGTGACTGCTAATGAGTATGGGGCGTCTCTTCAGGAGTAATGAAAATGTTCTGGAATTAGATGGTGGTGATGTTTGCACGACTTAAAGAATATACTAAAGCCCCTGAATTGTAGACTTTAATTTTAAGGATATAAGGTATAGCTCAATTTAAGAAATTATGTAAGAAAAAGCTACAAGGTGATGGGGAGAAGGGGATATAATGCTACTGATGAACAGAGCACACTCATTCTACCCTCCTTTGGGTCAGCAGCTGCGGCCTTGCAGAAGTGTCTTTGTGTGCCTGGACCTGGCCTTGCCTCTCTTCTGTTCACCAACTGCCCTCAGGTTGGGTCTGTCTCCAGCCTAGTCCTGCTCCTCTCTTGACACCCTTCCAGTCCTGCTCTCTCAGATCCTGGCTCGGATCCTGGGACAAATACGCTACTGAAAATGCCCCTGATAATCTCCAGGGTTATCTAGCTGCAAATCCTCTTTACCTCAGGGGTTTAAAGGCATGACTTCTGAATTGCTACCCCATATAGAAATCTTGTATTTGAGAGATGGTAGAGATCCTTAGAAAAGCAAGCATTCATTAAATGACTAAACATCTGGTTTTTGTTGTTGTTGTTTTTGTGTTTTTTTTGCGGTACGCGGGCCTCTCACTGTTGTGGCCTCTCCCATTGCAGAGCACAGGCTCCGGACGCGCAGGCTCAGCAGCCCAGCCGCTCCACGGCATGTGGGATCTTCCCGGACCGGGGCACGAACCCATGTCCCCTGCATTGGCAGGCGGATTCTCAACCACTGCGCCACCAGGGAAGCCCCAACATCTGGTTTTTAATGTGTCAGAATGAACATTTGAAAAGTTGTGCTTCTGGTCTCACTGGGTCTTAGGAAGTAAAGAAAGTCATCACGATTTTTTGGCAACACTTTGCCAGAGAGAAGTGACGAGAGCTTGCTATTTACAGAGAAAGTATATGGCTAAACAGGAACTGGAACTCAGTACAAGTCTGTATTCAATTAACCAGAACGTCGCTTTAAACATTCTCAGCATGGGAAATTTAACCGGTTACTGCTTATTGTATATTTTCACCTATTACTGGTGTAATTCTTTGCCTTAAAAATAATCTTTACCTGCTCTTTCTTTAAAAAAAAGTAAGCATTTTAAGGCACACAACACTACAGCCAGCTAGAGCACAGCACAGGCCTTAGAGACACACAGCCAGGGTTTAAACCATCTCTGCCACTTACTAGCCATGTGAGCGTGAGTGGTTTGCTTAACCTCTGAGGGGCTTCCTTTAGTCATCGGTAAAATGAGGGTAACAACACCTACCCCTCAGAGTTCCTGAGAGAATCAACTGAGACAACACAGTAACTCAATAGCTCAGTGCCTGCTTTATGAGAACAGACAGCATTACTATTGTTATTTTGTGGTACCTTATCCACTGCTTCCTAGTGGTAGGCAAAAAAAGGGGGAAAACAGTGTTGGAGGTCAAATCAATTCCAAACATGTAAGTCCTTTTGGTTTAATATCTACAAAGCTTCTAAGTTCTTATGCATTTTCCCAGTCGAGTTGGTGTCCATCATGAGGAGGAACAAGGTGACGTATGCAATCATGAGATGCTTGCAGAGTTGAAAGGCTGGATTCCATGTAACAGAACCTGCCTTCCAAAATCTGAGATGACCAATGGTGAGGGCCTGGCATGATAAAGTGTAAGGTTCTAAAGTTCCAGCCATGAAAGAAACTGCCTATTCATTTAGATTGAATATAAAATTATCTTTGGTGGGTTTTAAACAATCATTCAAAAACCCACCAAATCTATGGACCAGACAGTAGTAGTGGTTGTGGTGGTGGGAGTGATAATAATAATAACAACACCTCCACTATAATCATCGTTGTTGTCTTTTATATTTGAGACACTCCACTCAGAACAGGCTCTTCTCAAGATACAGCAATAATGAACAGATGGAGAAGCATAAGCACAAGATAGAAAGGACTATGGAATGCTAAGGGTCTGTTATGGGTTGGATCATGTCCCCCGCTCCCCCCAAAAATGTATGTTGAGGTCTTAACCCCCAGTACCTCAGAGTGTGACCTTACCTTATTTGGAAACAGAGTTGTTGTGATGTAACTAGTTAAGATAAGGTCATACTGGAGCAGGGTGGGCCCCTAACCCAATATGACTGGTATCCTTACAAGAAGAAAGCCATGTTTACATGACAGAGACATACAGGGAGAATGCATGTGACCACAAAGGCAGACATTGGAGTAACACAGCTGCAAGTCAATAAACACTAAGGATTGCCAGCAAACCACTGGAAGCTGGGGAAAGGCAAGGAAGGATTTCCCTACAGGCTTCAGAGGGAGCATGGCCCACCTTGATTTGGGACTTCTGGCCTCCAGAACTATAAGTAAATATTTGTTGTTTTAAGCACCCGATTTGTGGTACTTTGTTACAGCAGCCCTAGGAAACTGATATGGGGGCCTAAGAGGATTTTTTCTTCTAAGATTGAAATGCAGCAACAGCAAGGAGAATGTCTAAGAGTGAGTCAGAGGGAAGTGTCTGTAGGGGAAGAAACATTTATAAACTTACAATATATTTTAAAATCTCTCTATGCCTCTGTCTCTACGGCATCGTAAACAATAACCAAAAATGCTAAATTCTCATTAAATGCCATTTATCAATACTACCAATATGTAAACACCCAAGCCTGGGACAGTAGCAGATGACCGACAGAACTGCTGCCCTGGTCAACTGGCCGTAGCCTTATGCTCCCAGGAAGGAGCAATGCTCCTTAATTTCGGTCTGAAATGACTCTCCCAAGCACTTTTTCAAAGTTTACAAGAGGAGTAATTATTACCTGGATCCCAGTCATTTTAATATAAATGTTCTTTTCATTTGCTCGTCACATGGAGCCTTCGATCTGTTAAAAGGAGCAGTGTCTGTGGAACTAGCTCTGGGAAGGAAACTGGGCTCATTTAACTATATCCATAGCACACACACACACACAAAAAAAACCCCACAACAAATGCTCTCAAAATAACTTTCAGGGGCTTCCCTGGTGGCGCAGTGGTTGGGCGTCTGCCTGCCGATGCAGGGGACATGGGTTCGTGCCCCGGTCCGGGAGGATCCCACATGCCGCGAAGCGGCTGGGCCCGTGAGCCATGGCTGCTGGGCTTGCGCGTCCGGAGCCTGTGCTCCGCAACGGGCGAGGCTGCGACAGTGAGAGGCCCGCCTACCGCAAAAAAAAAAAAAAAAAAAAAGGGAAGAAAAAAAATAATAACTTTCAGGATAAAACAAAACCAAAGGAAGGAAAGTTTCCATTCAGTCTGTCCCTTCACTTATAACTTGCTGCTTGTGCTGTGTCGGAGATTAAGTGCCACATCCTCCGTCAGGTCCTAGTTCTCAGTCTGGACAGACAAGCACAAGGTGAACCCAGGACGCATGCACTGATCTTTTTGTACGGACCATGTGTAACTGCTGTCATTAAACAAGCATAATATCATACACAAACTATTTTCTTTTTTTTTCTTTTTAGCCACAGTTTGCTTTCTCTCACAAAGAAGTAGGAGAGTAACTTCCAACTGCACAAAAGTTAGTGAAACCACTATTCCTAATGTTACTAAGAACAGGCTTCTATCAACAGAATTCAATATTGGACTCGAAAGAAGGAATTAAAAAACATTCTTGGGTGGAAGGCTGGATTTGGCTGTGAACCTGATTCAGCCATCAATTAATAATTAATCCCAAACTCTTCCCCCTGAAGATGCTTCCAGGTTTTGCTTATTTTTGAAGATATGAGATGGTGTTAGGGTTGGCTGTCATCTTGAAGGAATGAATTCTAAAGCCTACTATTTAACTCTCACTAGATAGAGTAGAGAATAGATTATTCTTTTGTCATTTAAAATTAGGGATTAGGCACTTCCCTGGTGGCGCAGTAGTTGAGAATCCGCCTGCCAATGCGGGGGACACGGGTTCGAGACCTGGTCCGGGAAGATCCCACATGCCGCGGATCAACTTAAGCCTGTGCGCCACGGCTACTGAGCCTGCGCTCTAGAGCCTATGAGCCACAACTACTGAGCCCACGTGCCACAACTACTGAAGCCCGGGCGCCTAGAGCTAGTGCTCTGCAACAAGACAGGCCACAGCAATGAGAAGCCCACGCACCGCAACGAAAAGTAGCCCCCACTCAACGCAACTAGAGAAAGCCTGCATGCAGCAACGAAGACCCAACGCAGCCAAAAGAAAAAAAAAATTTTTTAATTAAAAAAAAAAAAAGCAAGGGAGAAAGTTTCAGTATTAAAATGTCACCATACTTAGTCACTACAAAACCTTGTGTGAAGTTCTCCAGTATTTCACAGTTCTTCTAAGAAGTCAACTTTCAGTAAACTATGCAGAGGACTGTAGTAGTAATTACCTAAATAAATCTAGAACTATGGTCAACCCCAAATCACTGATTCTTAAGATAATCATTTTTTTTCCATTGTACATACAGTTGATTCTCATTATTTATGGTAGTTGTGTTCTACAAAGTTGTGTGAACTGAATTAATGGATACTGAACCACTGCTCCTAAGGGAAATACCAAGTTAGGATTCTGAGAGCCTCTGGTCACACCAAATCACTCATTCAAAAATCTTTTTCTTGAAAATCAAAACTACAGTGAGGTACCACCTCACACCAGTCAGAATGGCCATCGTTAAAAAGCCTACAAATAACACATGCCGGAGAGAGTGTGGAGAAAAGAGAACCCTCTTACACTGTTGGTGGGAATGTAAATTGGTGCAGCCACTATGGAGAACCAGTATGGAGGTTCCTCCAAAAACTAAAAATAGAGTTGCCATATGATTCAGCAATCCCACTCCTAGGCATATATCCAGACAAAACTATAATTCAAAAAGATACATGCACCCCTATGTTCATAGCAGCACTATCTACAATAACCAAGATATGGCAACAACCTAAATGTCCATCAACAGATGAATGGATAAAGAAGATATGGGGTATATATACACTGGAATATTACTCTGCCATCAAAAAGAATGAAATAATTCCATTTGCAGCAACATGGATGGATTATCATACTAAGTGAAGTAAAGTCAGAAAGAGAAAGGCAAATACCATATGATAGCAATTCTATGTGGAATCTAAAATATGATACAAATCAACATATCTACCAAATAAAAACAGACTCACAGATACAGAGAAGAGACTTGTGGTTGCCAACAGGGAGGTGGGGTAGGGGAGGGAAGGAATGGGAGTCTGGGATTCGCAGAGGCAAACTATTATATATAGGATGGACAAACAATAGGATCATACTGTATAGCACAGGGAACTATATTCAACATTCTGTGATAAACCGTAATGGAAAAGAATACACACACACACACACACACACACACACACATATGTATGTATATACATACATATATATTTTTTTAAAAAACGGAGTCACTTTGCTGTACAGAAGAAATTAACATTGTGAATCAACTATACTTCAGTAAAATTTTAAAAATATATTTTTCTTTTCTTTCTGTTCTCCACACTGGATAATTTCTATTGCTCTACCTGCAAATTCACTTATTCTTTCCTTGGTCATCTCCATTCTGCTTTTAATTCCATTAAATTATTTTTTTAAAAATCTCAGATATTATAGTTTTAGTTCTAGAACTTCAATATGGCTTTTTTTTTTTTTTTTTTTTTGCGGTACACGGGCCTCTCCCGCTGCGGAGCACAGGCTCCGGACGTGCAGGCCCAGCGGCCATGGTTCATGGGCCCAGCCGCTCTGCGGCATGTGGGATCCTCCCGGACCGGGGCACGAACCCGTGTCCCCTGCATCAGCAGGCGGACTCTCAACCACTGCACCACCAGGGAAGCCCCAATATGGCTTTTTAAAAAAAATTGTTTCTATTTCTTTGCTGAGATTTCCTATCTTTTATTTAACTGCAGGCATATTTTTCTGTTACTTCCTTGAGGATAATTACAGTAGCTGCATTAAATTCCTTGTCTGATAATTCTAACATCAGGATTATCTTGGGGCTGGTCTCAGTTAATTTTCTTTTCTACTGGGAATATGTTCCATTTTCCTGGTGTTTTATATATTGAGTATTTTGGGTTGTATCCTGGGCATTATGAATGTTATGTTATGGAGACTGGACCCTGTTCTCCAATTAGTGCATTTTTTTTTCTTTTTTTAAAAATCAGGTAATTATCTTGCTTGGTTTACGGGTCAGCCAGAGATGTGGGCACACAGAATTTAGGAATCCTCTCTCTGGATCTTTCCCTTCCAGGATCCCCCCTTTCTCTCCTGTAGCTGTGGTTCCCCCAGATTCAGTCTTCTGGTTCCCCAGCCCCAAAAGACTGTGATTTCTCCACCAGTACCCCTAATGCACTGCACACCTCCCTAGACATAACCTGCCCCTAGGCTGAAAGCCAAGAAAATGGGAACTTACTCTATACAGCACCTCTCCTCTAAACATGGACACTCCATGAGAATCTGCCTGCTTCTGACCACTCTTTAGTGTCCTCGGCTAACTACTTACTATATTATGTCCAGAGTTCATAGTTGTTATCTGAACGAGGGCCAGTCTGGTAGGCTGTTGCTCAGTCATTACTGTCCCAGTTATTCATTATTGTCTTTGGAATGAATTTAGGAATATGGATGTTCTAAACATTTACAATTCTTAGAATAAACAAGTCACCTTGCAAAGACTTAACTTGGGAAAAGCTGGATAGTTAGGCACAATTTTCTCATGCTGTCGCCCAGCTCATCTCCTCCACGATGAGGAGGGCTGTTCTTAACTCTGAGGCCAACAGAAGGTACAGACAGGTCTAAACATACCTCCTTCTCCTGGGTGTTCCTCATAAATTCAATTTTCAGCAAAGGTAAGGTAGAATGAGCTTAAAGGGGGTTCCCTTCTGGCTTCAGGCTATACTTGGGAATCAGTGAATAAACAGATAACGATCATAAGGCCAAAACAAGGCTAAGCAGAGAAAATTAGTGTTTTAATAAGAAAGTGAATGCTGTATTTCCCTCCAATGTGGATATTCTGGCTATCTGCAAATGGGAAAGAGGTGAAAGCTACCTCATCAGTTGGGGGTGGTAATGTCTTCCCCCTCTCTGATCCCAATCTATCTCCTGATTTTCTGGACCTCTACCTCTTACTGGGCTCTCTGCTTTCTTTTCAAGCTGCCAGAACCACAGTCTCTTGGTTGGCACATCTACGAGCAACAGAGAATTCACTGAAACCTAGGATTATCTTTTGGCACTCCACAGCTTGAGAGATAGTGATTAGAAGGAAAAAAACAAAACGAAACTTCAACAACAAGGTGGCATTTTCATTTCAGCTGTTCCTGGGGGCAAAACAGAACAGTAAAGAAAATCTTAGATTGAAAGCTTTGTGGTTATCTCTGCTTCTCATTAAAGTGCCCCAATTATAATCACACCTACGATTACAAGATTTAACACACCTGGTCTCAAGGATGCGGCAGGAAGAGGAATCATACCCTCATCCCATCCCGTTTCCTTTTCTTTATTCACTGAGTAAGCACGATTTATAAATTCCAGTGAGTGCAGACTAGAGGTGGTTTGGAGAACAGAGGTTTTTCATTCACATGGCTTTTTCAAAGTGGCAAAAATCTTCCATGGCCTCAAATTATTTTAGTACTGGTGAGACAAGCAGTGTTGCTTTCATTGGCTACACACTGATGTGAGAAACCTGGATAGAATTTCTTTCTATTTCTTCTCTCACCTTACTAACCAGACAGTTTGCTCTGCTATGGACACACAGACACACGCACACACACTCTTACTGAGTAAGGGTGTGTACACTTACAGAGTTTCTAAGATTTATTTTAAGAGTGTTGTAACTCAAATTTTAAAATAAATTTTGAAATAATTTTAGATTTACAGAAAAGTTGCGAAGACAATAGAGAATTCCTGTGTACTCCTCACCCAGTTTCCCCTATTGTTAACAACTTATATAACAACGGTATATTTGTCAAGAGTTGTGTAGATCTTGACAGTGGGTAAAAAACACTGACTCTTTCTTAATTCCATTTCGTACAGCAGATTCTCAACAAGAGCAGTGTGTACCCTAAAACAAGTACCTGAGATATCAAGTTATGATCTCTATGTCCCCCACTCCTATCAAGGTCCTAGATAATTACTAGGGGATAACGCTTGTACAAAAATGGTGTCAGGAACTTGATATGGCAAAATTCTAGCATGAACAAAGCCATGTGTCTGACAAAACACTTTTCTAATGGCTTCAATGACACTTAGTTAAATACTGATGTGCCAGCCACAGACGAGCATTGTGGATGCCAGGAAGTGAATTATTAATGCAAACTCTCTTTATAAAGTCAACTGGGAATGAATTTCCATTAAAATCAAGAAGAAAATTAATTTAGAGGTCACTCATTCTCAGCATACATATGGATATATAAACCTTCTTCCTGGACTGTCCACACACTGGGGAGAAATCCAGCCAAACCCACTTGGAGGAGGAATAAAAGTTTAATTTATGCACAACTAAAATCTCATGGATTGAACTCACAGCTAGAAAGGAAACATTTGAAATGAGGCCCTTTAGTGATTCTGTAAGAACAATGAGATGAGTCAGGAAGACAAATCACTCAAGTTCAGGCTATAGAGGCAGGCTTGGTGCAGTCCAGCTAGCTCACCCTGGAACCTGTCCCTCTGAGGGGAATGCTGGGACCCAGAATCTCAACCTGTAAACTTGTGCCCTGGTTTTTCTGCAGTGGTTAGTGCGCAGTCTGCCTAATATGATACAGAGGAAAAAGAGACTCACTGAAGATGCAAACAATACAATCTGCCTGCAAACAATACAATCCCTGCTGACTGATTCATCTGTATGAATTCATCCGGGAAAAAGGTTCAAGGCCTCCCCTGGTGAAAGGAAGACTGATGAACAGATAAAGAACAAACAGGTAGGGAATTTGCAAATGGTAAGAGACTGACTTACCTCAGTAGCTTTCTGGCTGAGTCCCCGAAGCAGCAGCACAATCACATGGACAGCAGCTCTGCGCACCTGAACTTCATGGTCTGTTTTAGCCACAGCAATCAGACAAGTTGTTACCTAGGAGAGTAAGGGAAAAAGAAGTGAATAAAAATCAGGATTGCACAATTACCTAAAACCTTTCAACTGTGTTCCATATTCTACACATTCATCACAAACAATCTGGCTTAGAGTGGTGGGTTACTTCCTCATTCTCCATGAAGAGGGAGAGATATAGTGGTAGAGATCTTGATTTAGTCTGGCTTTTCTGGAAAGGGGCAAAATCTGGTTTGGAATTCAGGAGGGAGACTAGGGAGTGGGAAGGAATACAGGTATATAATAAAGGTGTGGTCAAAGGTGAATATTTCCTCAAAAGTGGGAAGAACTGTTACTTGCCCCACTCTGGGGACATCAAATTGAAGGAAGAAAAAATGGTTTGAAACACAGTGGCTTCTAGGGACGGAGGACCATGGAGATTTAGCTAAGTAGGCTTCAGAGTTCAAGGTCTGGCATGAATATCAACGTGCCAACTGATGAAAGTTTCAGCCCAGGGATAGAGAAATACATAAATATTCAAACTGATCTTCTTCTACCGTGTGCAGACGTCCTGGTACACTACAATTCTAGTGTACACCCACGTGAGTTACCAGGGGCCAATTGCTGAGACTCCCTGCCTGGGATTCTTCATTTGTGGAATGGTTCTTTCAGTGCTCATTTACTTTAGAAGACAGCTCTATAACAGAAAGGACTTACAAATTACTTGCAAAACATGGTAATGTTTACTTGCAGATATATAGCTGATAATTATATGTCATAAAATGAGAAAATTTCTATATCTTGTACTAGCCATCCTGCCCCCACCCTGCTCTGGGTAGACACAAAAATATTCTAAAACCTCCATAAAGAGATAACATTAGAAAACAACAAACAGCAACAAACCTTTCTGAGGTATTTGTGCAAGAATGAAAAGGTAAAAACAAAAATTTTGAAAGTGTGACCAATGACAGAAAAAATCTGAAGGTAAGTCTAAATTTCAGTTGGTCTCTCACATACTTTGTTATGTGATTTACTGTGTGAGTGTATATCTTGGCCAACTGTGGAAGGCTTTCTAACCATGATAAGAAAATAGCCAGATTGTGTGCTTGGGAACATGTATAAATACATATTATGTTTAAAGAATGGTTTTTTAAAAGGTTTAAAAAAAGAATCCAGGCACAAATGAGGAAATAGGCTTGTGCAGAAATTTTAACTATGCAGGTTGTATTTTTCACAGCTTTCAAACAGTTGGGCATAGTTCAAAGTGTCTAATTAATCAGTGATGGCAAAGGGATTAGAAGAAGTAGCTTGTTCTTAAATATAATTGCATCTGTGATGCACTGGCATTTAATCAAGTTGTACATCTATTAGACAAACTTGACGCTTACAAGTGAAGGGAAATCCCAGAAAAGCTCAACTCTTTGGGGGATGTTTTTCAATAAGATCCAGCAAGCTGCTTCTGCTTTTGACCTGGAACCCTGACTCGAGGTCATCAGTGGCTTCCATGCCTCTAGCATTAACAGTAGAAGCAATTCAGTCCTAGGAGGAGTCCCTTGGGTGACCTCCAAACAGGCAACAATATAATAGGTACCTCCACTTGCAGGCTTAGTATTTAAGAGGTAAGAGCTGAAATCAGAGAAACAAGTTAGAGCTAGGTTGAGTCCTTCCTGACACATAAAAGATTAGCTTATTCAGTCTGATAACTAAAGTATGAAAGCCAGCCCAGAGCCATGTAATGCTCAGACTCCCCCAAGCCTTTTTCCTGCTTCCCTCTAGGTTTAGTTTTGGGCCCATGTTTCCACATTTGGCGGGCAAAAGCCTCCGAGCCTGGAATCCCACCGGTGTCCAGCTTTGCCACCTCTGTTCTGCCTCACTATGCTGGTGGGCCATGCCTCTGCCTCAGGGCTCAGTGTAGCACCAGCTCTGACTGTCGGGCATTTATTCCACAATCAGGAGGGGCAGAAGCACCCTGGCTGGAAAAGGGCTTCCCCTGCAAGGCCAGTCCCTGCATGCCAGTGCCGCCCTGCAGGTATGACCGGGAGGAGCTGGCTGTTACAAGCCCTACTGAGATCAGCTGGAATGGCCTCCTGCTCTTAGTGATTTATGCACCAGATTGTACCAAGTCCACCTGCAATCAGCCATCCAGGACAATCAGGAAGAAGCCTGTGAACAGAAGAGTTCCTGGACCTTCCTCAACACCTCTGTCACAGGACCAAATCCCATGAAAGGAACAATGTTCGGTTGTGCAAAATGTTTTTAAAGCACCAGAATTTTAATATGGTCTTGCAGATATCATTGAAAGATAAGAACAGCCTCTGTTCATGTCAAGCTCCCACAACCAACTTGTAACGTTGCTCTTCTACAAGCCAGTGGGGTAGCCTCCTCGTCAAACACCAGAAGCGGGGAGGTCGCATGGCCACTCTCTTCCATCTGTCCAGTCTGAACAAGTCGCCCCCATGGCCAGTCTCTCTCACCTCCAACCCCAAGGACATACTCAACACTGCCTTCCACCCCCGCCTAAAAGCTTTGGCGGACAGATAGATGATGTAAGGTCTTTACTAATGTATGAACTGGAAGTCTTCCTAAAGGGCAGAAACCCATTCCATGGGATCTTCATGTTACCTGCCCTAAGGGTCAATGTACCTATTCTAGTAAACCAAACTATGGAAGGATTTTTTTTTTAATTGGCTAAATTATGTAAATCATATCCATTTTTGAAAGCCATGCAGAGACAAAAATGACGACTGCTTTGGAAACGCTAAAGGTCAGTTTAAGCAATTTTACACTTGATAGGAGCCAACAGAAATACAGAAAACATCACTCCCCGAACAGCTGGCACGCACGAAGCATAATCAGATATATAAATAAAGATAAAACAGATGGCAAGAGTACCAAAAACCAACTTTGGAAAATTCCAGAAGAGAGGTAGCAGAATTGAGGTATCAAGAAAGCATGATTTCAACTTTCCAGCTGCACCTTCATCCCTTTCCCTAAAATCTCCTGCTAAAATTCAGTCTGCTAACTTGTTCGAAACTAGACCATCTGTCCTTCTATTTTGTAAACTAAGAAAAACTTTACCAGCAAAGGCAGGGTGGCCTCTAATTCCCACATGCTTTGCTTTACCTGACATGGGGGACTTCCCTGGTCGTCTAGTGGTTAGGACTTTGCCTTCCAATGCAGGGGGTGCAGGTTCGATCCCTGGTCTGGGAGCTAGGATCCCACATGCCTCAAGGCCAAAAAACCAAAACATAAAATGAAGCAATATTGTAACAAATTCTATAAAGACTTAAAAAAAAAAACCTGACGTGGAACAGAACCGTGGTGGCTCCGTTGCTTCCTTGAGGTTTCCCAGGACATCTACCCGAGCCCTCATCTCAGTGCATGAGCTGTCACTTAGGAAGCCGCACTGATTGTGGCAAATCTGGTAATCAATTCAGATCATTTAGTGGATCAGAGGTGATAGCTCTGCATCAGACCCCAAAGCTTGGGTTCGTGGAATTCTGGGCACTACCTTACAAGTGGCTTGCTCCTGCACTTGTCACCTGGGGCGTACCTTATTTGCTGTACCGGGGATGGGCCTCTCGCTGTGGTTCCCTTAAATCATATTTACTTTTCATGGAGAATGATAAAGATGAAAGAGCCTATCAAGATTTGGTTTTAAGCAATACAGTTCTTGACAAGAACAAGGAAAAACTGGAGAGCAATAATAATGCTCTCCAAACAGATTAAAATCTTGACATCAACAGAGAGGAAAAACCTGAATTCCCAGTACAGAGACTGTGGAAGGGTTGGTCCTATCCCTTACGTTCCTTCCCTACCAGCAAGCACTGTCACGCAACAGACAGGGCCCAAGTCTGGACCACGCAACAGGGAGGACAGCTTTCTTCAGATGCCCAAGAACCACAGGTATGACTCCCAGATCAGATCACATCAGAAGAGCCTATGGTGGTTGGTTTGTTCAATTTTACATCAAAACAAGTTACACTTCCCCTCTTTCTCTGCCTGGCTAACACTTGATCAATGTGACTTTCTTGCTGTCAGGTAAACCCTGACAGTTTACCTGAGGGTCCCAGTTCCGTGTTCCCTCAGCACCTTGGGCTTGTCCTAGGAGATCACTCTAGTCCACTGTTTATTTATCCCTCTGTGTTTCACACTCTACTGAGATTTCCTTGGGGGAAGAGATTGGGTCCTTTGTCTGTGTTCTCTAACATACCTGGCACATGACAAACACACACAAAGAAGAATTCCTTCAGTTTGCAGCCAAAGACAAGTTTCCCCAGAGTTAAGGCTCCTTCTCCACCAGTACACACTGGGGCCAAGCATTTCTGAGACTACAAGAAACTTCAAGAGTTTTCATGAGACACTGAAAGAACTGTCGTAGAAGAAGACACAACGATCTTTCAAAATAAGTTAGAGCATTTCATTCCTCTGCTTTGGCTTCCCATCTCACTCCCAGTAAAAGCCGAAGCCCAGAATGCTCTCTCCCCATGTACCTGCCTGGGTCAGCTCCTGCTCCCTGCATGGCTCTGCTTAAGTCACTCATCAGTGAAGCTTCTCCTGTCCATCCAAGTTCACATACAACAGCAAACTCCCTCCACGTCCCTTGCCTTACTAGATTCATCTCCTTCGCACTTACTCCATCTGGCACAGTATGTATTTGTTTACACACTTGCTTGTTTGTTACCTGACTCTCCTCTCTAGCATGTCAGCTCCACAAGGACAGGAACTTCACTGTGTTCAGAGCTGGATCCCCCCCACCTAGCATAAGGCTTGGCTGTAGTCTCATAACTGGCACAGAGTAAGTGCTCAGTAAGTATTTGTCAAATGAAAAACAAATGAATGAAGAATTACTTAAAAGCCAGGCCAAATCTCCCACTTTTTCAATGAGAATGGACAAGAGTGGTCTCACTACAGGAGGACTCAATGGCTGAAATACTAAGACTGTCAGGTGTCCAATCATGTTCAAACTTGCAGTCCACCCAAGGCAGCTGGATGGCACTGATGACATGGCAAGTGTTGGATGCCACATAAGAAGGAACATCTAAAAAGAAGAGACAGAAATTATGTGGGATGGAAACACCTGGTTTTTCAAATCAGTGGGAATATATTGTCTTCTGAAGTTTCACTGTCAAAAGCAAGTGCTATTAAAACAGAGCTACATGACCCTTCCTGTCGGTAACTTTTCTTACATGGCAACTCCCTCCTTTTTCAAGGGCACAAAAGTAATCTTATAAATGAATTGAAACATTTATTGAGAGACAATATAGAGGAGTGGTTAAGAGCACAGATACAGGAACCAACTGCCTGCATTCAAATCCCAACTTTGCCACTTCCAATCGTCATGAACTTGGCAACTGATTTAATTTCTCTGTGCCTCAGTTTCCTCTTTGAGGATTGGATCAGCTGACTTACATAAGGCACTAAGAAGAGTGTTAACTGCTTGCTATGGTTACTATTTTTTTTTGGCCGCATCACGCAGCATGCAGGATCTTAGTTCCCTGACTAGGGATTGAACCCATGCCCCCTGCAGTGGAAGTGCAGAGTGGACCGCTAGGGAAGTCCCAATTACTATTTTTAAAACATGTAGGAACTTGTCTTCCCAAGTAAGCCTTATCTTCCTCTTCCTTCGATATTAATCAGTAAACACTTACTGAGTACCTACTATATGCCAAATGCTGTGTTTGGCGCTAGGCGGTATACAAAGGTAAATAAAGACTGGTTCTGTCCTTGTTGTGCTCACAATTATTAATGATAATAAACACTCCTGGGATTGAGGTTACAGTGTCCAGGTCTCTAGAAGTAGGGCAGGGTCACTGGACAAGGGGTTTGCCTGACAGGTGCCCCCAGGGCAGCAGCTCCTCACATTCAATTCTAAGGTTGAAACAAAAGGAAGGATTCTCTCTTTGTGTTAGCACCCATGGTAAGCAAACAGTCTACTACCTATTCATACTTCATTTCTGAGGGCTTAATAAGCAATGCTCAATTCTCGCTGTGAGCCAGAAGGTTGTAAAGCTAACAAGGCCCTTCATCATGTAGCCTCTGCCTGGTCTCTTGTTTCAGACCTGCTACCAGCTAACCGCTCGTCCCACCCCTTCACTCTAACCTTTTGGATCTTCCTATAGTTCTTCAAACATGTCAGGCTGTCCCACACCACAGTGCCTTTGCACAAGCTGCTCCCTCTGCTGAAATGCTCGCCTCTGCTTTTTTGGGCTACCTAATTTCTACCTGTTCTCCAGATTCAGCTCTAAGAGTCTCTTCCTCCAGCACGTCTTTGACAACACCCAAACCTGACTGAGGGGCTCCTAAAATGTGCTCCCATAGCACCTAGCGCAATTAACTGGACTGTAACTGTAATCATTGCTGCTTGTATCTTCCACAGGTTGCCCATGCCCAGAAGACAAGGTAGTATCTTTTGGGTTTTGTATTCCTGGCCTGTAACAAAGGGGCCTGGAACACTGCCAGGTGTTTGGTAAATGTACGACTGAGGACATTTGAAGGACACTGGTTACCTCTGTTCTCATCTCCTTGCTGTCCATCCTCATCACTGTCATTGTCAGCTCCCTTCAAATGACCAAAATGCTCCTTAAAGAAAAATCTTAATACAGAAAAGTAAAATTTCCTCATTCAAAAATCACCTTCTCAATGGGGCTTACCTTGACTACCCCATTTAGACTGCAACCTCCCCTCCACCTAATGCTATAATCCTGGTCACCCTTACTTGCTCTACTTTTTCTTATTTTCCACAGAACTTATCATTGTCTACCATACTATATATTTTAATATGTATATCATTTACTGTCTGTCTCCTCTCCCTAGAACGTAAGCTCCATGCCGATGGGAATCACTGTCCATTTTGAAGAATGATACGTTGTAGGTGTCCAGAATGCTGCTTGGCATATAGTAGGCTCTCAGTAACAATTGCTGAATAAATCACTGTATTACTCATATACATTATCCCTACATCCTTGTAACAATCCTGCATTATAGATATTTTAATCCCATTTTCTAGGTCAGGAAACTAAGCCCAGAGTCTAGGTCATCTGACCAAGTGAACACAGGTAAGTGGGTGGTGGGACAGGGCCTCATTTATTCCCATCCCCAAGTATGCTTGGAAATTTGGTTCTCTTTCAACAGGTCGGGTGGTCTCCAGAAAGATGATACTTCTTAAATGTTACAAAACCTGCTTTAGCTCAATCTTTCTAATGAACCAAACCAAGAAATTTTTCCAACACTTTCAACAGGAAATCATATGCCACCAGCATGCAACAGTCTCCTTAAGAGAGAGAAAGGAAAGAAGACCTAGGAACTCAAACAGAAATACGGTCTCAGTTTTTGGGTTCAGAGAAGATCATGATGTCAGGCACAGTTTGAGTTCATTGGCTTTAGAAAATGTATGGGATACTGTCAAATCTGAGCTGATTCACTTGGAGATCTGGGGGAAATTTTTATTCAGCTCATGGCCATGTTTAAAAAAACTGGGGGATGCTTACTCAACTTTGTGAGTACACTAAAAACCACTGAATTATATCCTTTAAGTGGGTGAATTGTATAGTATGTGAATTCTATCTCTGTTATTAAGAATAATAATATGTGGGTTTGGTTCAGATCATGGTGCACGAGTTTGTTTCAGTTCATGGCTTATGGTTCACTTTGGGTTGAGTCACGTGAACAGATCAAATAAACTGAGAAAAAAAACGTGGGAACCATTTCAAAATTTGACCCAGATTATTTATAACAGACTGAAATCTTTAGCTGCTATAACCAAATAGACCTGCAAAGTCCTTAAGTGTTACAAGTTAATACACTAAAGAATAAGAGATTTGCAAAGTGCCATCCAAAACAAATAAAAATCAGGCGCCCAATGGTTCATGTATATTAGAGCACTGAAAGGTTTTAAGTTGGTAGTAATCATTGTTTCTAAGTTATTAAAAACAGATACAGAAAGTTGGGCATAGGGCTGTGTCCCTCGAGTTAGAGTTAAAGGAGAGGAGGACTTCCCTCGTGGCACAGTAGTCAAGAATCCGCCTGCCAGTGCAGGGGACACGGGTTTGAGCCCTGGTCCAGGAAGATCCCACATGCCGTGGAGCAACTAAGCTCGAGTGCCACGATTACTAAGCCTGTGCTCCAGAGCCCGCAAGTCACAACTACTGAAGCCCGTGCACCTAGAGCCCGTGCTCCACAACAAGAGAAGCCACCACAGTGAGAAGCCCGTGCACTGCAACGAAGAGTAGCCCCCGCCGGCCACAACTAGAGAAAGCCTGCACGCAGCAACGAAGACCCAACGCAGACAAAAATAAATAAATAAATAAATAAATAAATAATTTTTTTAAAAAAAAGAGGAAACAACTATGTATAACTTTCCTAAAAGTCCTAAGTTGAAATTTAACGATAAGTAGCCTTTATAATCAATTAAACTAAGCATATAAAGCTCAGGAGTCAGGAAATACCATAAATTCAAGCATATGTATACATCCATGAGCATGTTTCTCTGCTTGATGATAAGACACAATCACCAAACACTGAAGAAAATTCCTTCTCAGTAGATACTTCTTAAGATTTGATGTTCAACATGGTCAGCCCTAGGATACTGAATAACGTAAAAGAAGCCAGTATTACAAAGTTACTAAGTTTTTGATCTTGTAAACTTATGTGCTTATATGAAAAATCTAGTCTCTCATAAATAATAAGGTAATATAAACTGTATTTTATTTATGTATTTATAATTTATAAGCCATCTTCTTCCTTAAAGATTTAAGATGGTGAAGCCCACTGAGTAAAAAGACACCTGGCAACATATTAACTAGTCTTCTTTTGCCCATCATCATCTTTAAATAGCAGAGTGTCTACTACATAGTATGTACTTGAGACATATGTTCATATATTGATGACTAAGTAAACACAAGGGCAAAGATAAAATTTAAGAGGCTAAAGAAAGATATTCATAGAGGACAACAGTGCAATGTACCTTTCACTAAATCTTAAACTCTAAAACCAGTTTAAATCTTAAACTCTAAACACTGGAGACGTGTCCAGTGCCAACATCTTGTATGGCTATTATTTTGGCTGCTCATTTATCCTTTACCTACTACGTACCAGGCACTGGGTATAAGGCGGTGAACAAAACATGGAACTTAATTAATCTTTTCTGATAAGACCCTGTCTCCCTGAATACAAGGCACCTCCAACCGAAGAGGGCCAATTAGAGTATGTATTTGCCTGAGAGTTTTCTGTAAACAGAGATGAGACTCACAGATGGCCCAGAAAACTAGGGTAAACTTCTGCTTGCACTTCCTCAAAGCTTCTTCAATTCTGTTATGTTTCCTTGGACTCTTTATAATAAATCCTCTCTTATGGCTTAAAGTAGGTTAAGATGACTTCCTGTCACTTGCAATTAAAAAATTCCTACTAAATCAACTTTCAATATACATATGAGACTAGCGAGGCTGAGGGAGGTTAAATGACTTACCGGATCTAGAAAAAGAACACAGGTCTCCTAACTCCCAGTGCTGAGCTATATCATAGGTTCAAGTAAAAACAAACTTTAGAGAAAGGAATCAACATGCAGTACCTCGTGAACCACAGAGCCCAGCATGAAGTCCAACCTCTGGCACAGTTCTCCAAGATTGGATAAGCTGCTTGCCCTGTGAGCACTATCTGGATCTCTTGCTCCCCTCAGGAAGGTGTGGATCAAAGGTTCTCGGTACTCTGAGACCATGTCCCCTGTAGAAAAAGGGAAGAAATCAAATTACTTCAAAACAAACTTTCAATTTCTTAAAGAAGGAATAACATATCACCATGGCACATTGTATGGTGTTTTTTTGGTTTTTTTGTGTTTTTTTTGTGGTACGCAGGCCTCTCACTGCTGCGGCCTCTCCCGCCACGGAGCACACGCTCCGGACGCGCAGGCCCAGAGGCCATGGCTCACGGGCCCAGCCGCTCCGCGGCATGCGGGATCCTCCCGGACCAGGGCACGAACCCGTGTCCCCTGCATCGGCAGGCGGACTCCCAACCACTGCGCCAGCAGGGAAGCCCTGTATAGTGTTTTATACTTTTCAAAGTACTTACATAACCATTAAAAATCATGCTCTGGAAGAATAATGTTAGGGAAAATATTCATGATGAATTATTTTGTGAAAAAGCAAGTAGAATCCCAATTATAATCTAAAAACCTACATGTGGAAATAAAATATTTGAAGACTTTAAAATTTATGTATATATAAAAGAGAAAAATGTACATATCATAAGTGCATAGCTTAATAAACTTTCACAAACTCAAAGCAACGGTCACAGTCACACAAACAGCAAGTATGGTCCTAGGCTAGAGCCTGGTCATTAGCCCAGTACTCTTCCTACACTATCACCCTACCTACTCAAGCAAATTGAGTGAAAGACAAGCAAGGCATTTTGGGTCTTGTCAAAGAGAGATCTATGATTCTTCACTCATTTGGCAGGTCTTTACTAAGAGTCCCACTAGATGCTAAGCAGGGCTTCTGATGCTTGGGATATATGGTGAACAAAAGAAGCAAAGTCTTGCCCTCTTGGAGTTTCCATTGTAGTGTAAATTATACAGTATGTTAGAAGGTTATAAATGCCATGGCGGGGGGGCAGGAGGAGGAAAGCAGCGTGGAAAAAAAAAAAAGAGAAATGAAGATGGTGGCAGACTTCAGTTTTTAAAAAGATGGCCAGGGTTGGCTTCATTGAGATGGTTGAGACATTTAATCAAAGGCTAGAAGGTGAGGCTGTCGTCCATGTGGACATCTGGGGGAGGAGCACAGCAGGAAGAGGGAACAGCTAGTGTAAAAAAAAGCTTGTGGGGGAGCATGACTGTGGAGGAACATCAAGAAAGCACAAGAGGAGGCTAGAGGGGTGATGGCAGGGGTGGGTGCTGGTGCAGAGCTTATAAGCCTTGGTAGGCCTCTGTAAGGACCTGGACTTTTTCTGAGTAAAATGAGAGGCCTTTGGAGGATTTTGAGCAAAAAGGTGCTAAAAGATGACTCTGGCTGCAGTGCTAAGAACATGCAGTAGTGTATGTGTCTGTATGTGTGTCTGGGGTGGAGCAAGGGTACAAATTAGGAAGCTACTCCAGTAAGCTGTTTGAGAGAGGATGGTGACTTGAACAGTAGAAGGGGTGAGAAAAAGATTCTGCATATATTCTGAAGATTACACCAACTTGATTTCCAGAGGACTCCAATAATGACTTCCAGGATTTTTGCTTTTGTGCCTGGAAGGATGAAGTTACTATCAACTGAGGTGGGAAAGTCTCCAAGTGAAGCAGGCCCGAAGCAGGAGATATGTTGAGGAAGTAGTGGAAGATATATAGAGAGTTCAGAAGAGAAGTCTGGGTTGAAGATATACATTTTGGAATCAATGGAATGTAGATTATATTTAAAACCTTGAAACTAGATGTATAATCAAGGGAGTGAGTTTAGGCAGGGAAAGGAAGAGGACCGAGGACCAAACCTGTACCCTTCCTTCAACATTAAATCTGGGAAGGGTCTGGGAAGGGAAGAACCAGCAAAGGAGACTGAAAAGGAATAACCAGTCACGTAGGAGAAGAATTAGCATAGTATTCTAGAAATTAAGGGAAGAGAGTGTATCAGAGAGGAAAGAATGGTCTGCATCAAATGCTGCTAATAAGTCAGGTAAAAGAAGACTAAAAATTGACCATTAGATTTAGTAACAATGAGGTCACTGTTGACCCTGACAAGAACAGTTTTGTTTTTTTTTTTAAATAAATTTGTTTATTTTTGGCTGCGTTGGGTCTTTGTTGCTGTGCATGGGCTTTCTCCAGTTGCGGCGAGCAGGGGCTACTCTTCATGGCGGTGTGTGGGCTTCTCATTGCGGTGGCTTCTCTTGTTGCAGAGCACGGGCTCTAGGCACGTGGGCTTCGGTAGTTGTGGCATGTGGGCTCAGTAGCTGTGGCTTGTGGGCTCTACAGCACAGGCTCAGTAGTTGTGGCGCACAGGCTTAGTTGCTCCACGGCATGTGGGATCTTCCTGGACCAGGGCTCGAACCCGTGTCCCCTGCATTGCCAGGTGGATTCTTAACCACTGAGTCACCAGGGAAGCCCGACAAGAACAGTTTTGATGCACTGGCAGGGGTGAGTGCATGATAGAAGTGGGTTTAAAATATAATGTGAGAAAAAGAATTGGAGACAGATCACTTAAGGAGTTTTCTGCACAGCATATCAAAGAAACGGGGTGGTAGCTGTTCAAGGAAGTGGGGCCAAGAAAGGTTTTTGCATTATTTTATTCTTAAAGAGAGGAGAAACAGCACGCCAAGGCACTTAGAATTGACTTTTTTTTTTTTAATGGAAACAACTTCTTCCTCCACAGATGGGCTGAGAACTAAAACTGCTTTGACTTGATCTTGGCTCTGAGGCCCTAGTTCCAGAACCCAAGTATAACACTCCACTTCCAGCCTTTCTGCAGCCCTAAGGTAACATGATATCTAAATGGTGACAAAATGGTTTCTGAAGCATATGTTTAAAGTCACCAAAATGATAACTTACATAGAAAAGTCACCAACCTGCCCTGTCAGGCCCAGTTAAAATGCCTCAAATGCCACTTCCTTTGTGAAAACCTCCCTTAATATTCTCAGTCAGCCTTAATTAGTCCTCCTTGGAAGTCCCACAGTACTTTGTACTTAAATCACACTTGTTACTAATGCCTTGATTCCTAGATGTTTTCAGCCTATATCTATTTCTCCCATTAGACTATAAATTCCTTGAGGGTAAAACTTTGCTTCATCTCTGTTCCTATTGGTTCTTAGTAATCTTTGCACATACTAGGTACTCAACAAATATCAATGTTGAACTGAATTCACTCATTTATTCAATAAAATGTAATTATGCACCAGTATCATGCTAATGTTCTAGGGATACAAAAATTGATAAAACATAATCTTTACCCTTTAAGCAGCCCAGAGTTTAGGGGGTGGGTATAAACAGGTAAGTACCGACAATTACAGCACTGTGCAGTTAATGCCGTCACAGAGTCAAGCAGAGGCTGCTTAGCATAATTTCACTAATCTTAGTCACTTGGAAGGGGGAGGAGGAGGAAGTTTATTTTTTGTTTTCCCTCAAAGTCAGGAACACAATGTAGTTTCCTTACAATACAAGAAAAAGATGAGGACTAATTTCTCTAAAATGCTCCCAGTTCCTAACACAATACATGCAGTCACAAGACTCACCTCCTGCTCAGTTAATATCAACATATATTGCAGAAATTGAATCAATGAATGACTTAGCCATAGCCTGTTTTCAGAATAGAAAAGAGGGGACTTTGTGCCTACTAGTATTTGCATTTCTGAATATCAGTCCTAGTGAAGGCAGTCACATGTATACACAACAAAATCTGCATAAAGGCTTCTCTGCAGAACTGTAATAGTAAAAAATGAGAAGATATAAATTAAATATTAATTAATGTGGAAGTGGTTAAATAACCATACATATTATGGAATACTATGTGGTCATTAAAAGGAACAAGATAGAATTAACTGCAACAATATAGAAAGGTTCCCCTGGGACTTCCCTGGCAATCTAGTGGTTAATACTCTGTGCTTCTACTGCAGGGGGCATGGGTTCGATCCCTGGTCGGGGAACTAAGATCCCACCTGCCATGTGGCCAAAAAGAAGCTATTAAAGAAAATTTAATATTCCTTAAGGAAATATTTAATTTCCTTAAGACACTGTTAAGTGAAACTAATAGAACCAGTATCATTCCATTTATGTATGTAAAAATGCACACACATAACTTCTCTCAATATTAAACAAACCACATTTACAGATTTAAATATGTATATTAAATATACAAATGCATAGAAAAAAGAGAAAAAGGATTTACTACAATAGAAAGGTTAGATAACTTGTCCAAAGAGTAAATACAACCAAGATCAAACTTAGGTAGTCTGACACTTAACTCCTATGATACAATGCATTTAAGATATTTCCAACTAAGAGGAAAACATATCTTTCTACATTTTTTTTTTTTTTTTTTTTGCTGTAGGCGGGTCTCCCATGGCCGTGGCCTCTCCCGTCGCGGAGCACAGGCCCCGGACGCGCAGGCCCAGTGGCCATGGCTCACAGGCCCAACCGCTCTGCGGCACGTGGAATCCTCCCGGACCGGGGCATGAACGCGCGCCCCCCACATCGGCAGGCAGACTCCCAACCACTGCGCCACCAGGGAAGCCCTCTTTCTACTTTTGTTATAGTACTTTCCCTTTTTGGAGCTAGAAACGGGCTTGCTCCTTCTGCAGTGTGAGATGTGCATCCAGAGTTAAGAGCTCTGTGTTCTAATTTTGGCCCTGCTGCCAACTAGCAGTGTGACTCAGGGCAATTCCCTTCACCTCCCTGGACCAACTGGAGATGAGTCAATTAGATGAGATGGTCTCTCTGGCCCCTTCCAGTTGGAAGTCTATGAGGTGATGAGTCACCTTTGGCTTAGCCATCAGGGGAATGAGATTCAGGAGACTTAGAAAGGAAGAAAAGGCACATATTCATGAGCACTGGAGTGGGAGGCTGCTGTGGTTAAAGGAATGAAGGTCCTTGATGGGAAGGAAGTCACTGAGAAATGAAGGAATTCTGGAAATCCATAAGGAGGGGAAATTGCAGTTTGAAAAGGTAAGAGCAGATGACAAACTAGTTAATATTTACTAATGTAGGGATTTAAAGTTAAAAGTAAGTGGTAAACTAACACAACATTGAAATTAACTATATTTCAATTAAAAATGGATTAAAAAAATAAGTGGTAAAGAAAAGACACTATGTGCCAGGTACTGTGCTAGGCACTATGGACCATAAACAAGAAAGAAAGAGTCCCTCCCCTCATGGCATTCAAAGCCTACTGGGGAAGAGGAAAAAAACTGACCAAGCAATAACAATGGAGTGAGTTGTGCCCAAAATGGTGACAGAGAAAGATACTTTTATGAGTAATTTTTTGATCTCGTACCAATTTCCATTAACAACAGCTCCAGTATTCTTTTTCATCCAGACTCAAAAGCCTGGTGTTCTTTTTTGACTTCTCCCAGTTACCCTTCAGTCAATCAGTCAGTTCATTTATTATTCTTCAATCCTCGTTTACTTCCCTATGGGATTTGAGGCAACTTACAATAAAAAATATTGAAACTGAATTGAATACTTTTTAGAAGTTCTATAGTAATTGAAGAAGTACACATATCCCAAGCTAAGAATGGTTATTGCAAATGAACCTCAAATTTAGTTTAGCAATTCTGGTAGCTGAGGCAAAAAAGGAAACAGAAAATATAGTTCCCATTACTCAATAAAAGAAAGAACATAGATTCGTTAGGAGACAAAAACTTCAGGAAGAATACGAAGAGGTATCTCATTCATTCAGCAAATCTTAATTGAGTGCCTACAATATTCCAAGTTCGTTCTCATTACTGGAGATAATATAGCATGAACAAGAAAGCAAAGTTCCCATCTTTATGAAGCCTACTTCTAGTGGAGGAGAAAGACAATAAATAGTAAATAAACTTTCCAGCAGCAATAAGAGCTATGAAGAAAGATAAGGAGCGGGGAGCAGTTAAGAGTCAGGGGTGAGGGCTCAGGGAAAAGCTGTCAGAGAAGAGCTGAAGGAACAAGTCATGTGAAGACCTGGGGGAAAAGGGAAGAGCAGACTGGACAACAGAACTTTTATATTCAATGTAGAAATCATATGGCTGTTTCTTACACTGACCTACCATAAAAGTCAAGGGCATACCATTACATTAACAAAACCAAATTTTAACATTCCATTTGTATAAATTCCTGCCCTGCCAGAGCTTCATTACAACTTTCCAAATGAGCATCCATTTAACTGCATGCTCCACCAACCCCACTCCCAAGCGTACCTAAGAGGAGCCAGTGGAGACTTGGATCTCAAGAGCCCTGTACTGTACCCAGTCAGCTGGTTCTGGGCCCACTTACTACCTTGTTTTCCAGGTATTGGACTGGACGAGCTGGGACACTCCCTGCATCCACTCTGCATGCATTTCTCAAAGTGCCCTGCTGTCATGTTCTCTGCAACCTGACCTCTCTTAGACCTCACATACACAGTCAAGACTTGCTACACCCTTGCTCAAACCTGGTCTTCTTCGGGGATTTACAGCTCTGCCCCCATTTCCTGGAGGCTCTGCTAGCCTCTGACTGTCCTCCTTCTCCCTAGCTCTTGTCACGCTGTGTGGCTGGTTTCTTAAGACTGTACTGGATCCTAGTCTCCAGGCTGGGGGTCAGCCCTGACCAGGTTTCTATGCAGAACAAAATGAATGCATATGATCAGAGAATACAGCTTCAAGGGCTGCAATAATAGAATTTAAAGATCCTACAAAAAGGGTTCTTAATTTGAGCTTTAGGGACCCCTACATGTCAAAATTTGTTGTGTACACCTCACTGGCATTTTCCCATTCTTCCTTGTAAACAGTACTCTAATTCTGTTCAAATATCCACCTTCCCCCCTGCCCAACTATCAATTATGTGATTCAGGCTAAGGTCTTTGTTGCTTTAAATGAATCTTGGTGGACATATCCCCTTGCCTTAACTGCTTTGGGCATGTGACCCAGTCTGAACAATGAGATGTGAAGGAAAATCTGTTGGAAGACCCTAAGAAAATATTTTGCCTCTGGTTATGATAAGAATATGATACCTCAAAAAAAAAAAAGAATATGACACCTCAAAGCTGCTGCAGCCAAATGAAACTATGAGGAACCAGGGGATGAGACCAATAAAGCTGAGACTGGCAGAGTAGAAAGATGAAAAGATTTTGGATCTTGAATGATGTCATGGAGGCAAAGGATTAACCAGTTCAGAACTTTCTGTCATATGCAATGATTCATTCCTTATTGTTTAAGCCAACTGAGTTGGGAATTTCTGTTACCTGCAGCCAAAAGCATTCTGATATGACATATGAAAATTTAACGCTATAGAGTACTTCTATGTCAGTTCTATGTTTATCAATACAAAGCCAGAGAGACTTCCCTGGTGGCACAATGGTTAAGATTCTGCGCTCTCAACCCAGGGGGCCTGGGTTCGATCCCTGCTCAGGGAACTAGATCCCACACGCATGCCGCAACTAAGAGTTCGCATGCCACAACTAAGGAGCCCGTGTGCTGCAACTAAGGAGCTGGCGAGCCACAACTAAGGAGCCTGCCTGCCTCAACTAAGACCCAGTGCAACCAAATAAATAAATAAATATAATAATTTAAAAATAATACAAAGCCAGAAAAGTTAGATTTGCCAAGACAAACTTAAAGCAGTATATGTTTTTAAAAGGATTCAAAAGTCAATTTTATAACATATAAAAGAAAAAATTAAACCCAATAATTTTCTTTCTTCTAATTATAATTTTCATTGGGACAATAGTCTAGTATACGGCATGACTCAAAATATCAGTGTGTGTAATACATATATATACTTTGCCAAAGAGCAGAGTCGTCTTTATACATCTGCCAACCTATTAAATAAAGAAAGGTGAGTAACTATTTACAGTAGGAGTTCATGTGAAGGGGTTATATGCTGAGTATATTTCGCAACTACTGACTAACTAGTTCATTATAAACTAAAAACTCAGGCTTTGGGACACCCACTGCTATTCCTTAGTTTCTGATTAAGCAACAAAATCTCAATTATATCATCCAGGAGGGGTTTTGGTTAATATATATATATATTTTGGCTTTTGCATTTTTGTGTTTTTCTTTATCCAGATGAGAAGTTTGTATTGCTTCAGTTGAAACTTATTTGAACCATAAGGTTCCAAGATTCTAATTCACCTTTTGTCAGAAAAGGTGGCATACACTTGCCCCCTGACAAGGGCAAATATTCATTACCATCCTGTTGTCTCCTTAAAAGTATCCATATTATATGGCTTTTACAAAAAATGGTATTGATTTCTGAACTCCCTCACCCCCATTTTCAGAAAGTATTCACAGTAGACTACAATATTTAGACTAAGAGATCCCCATGGAACTGAAGTTGGAGAGACTGCCATCTTTTCCTCAGGCGTTCAGAAACAGCTTCAGGGAAATGAACACAGTAAACCCAAGACTACTTTTAGAAACTTACTCAAGTTGATTCTAGTCAGTAGGGTTTATCCTAGTTCAGCTCTAATTGCTTTTCCTTTGTGCAATGACAATGACAACACCTGGCTATTTGCATCTCCATATTCTTCTCAGGAAGTCAGCAATAATCAACACTTATTGAGAAGCAAACAGCAGTGTGTTCAAGGAAACAAATGAAGGATCTAGATTTGTTTGAACAAACTTGATAAAAAAAACGCGTTGCTTTGGAAGGTGAAAAATCAAGTGCATAGTGAAAAGAGAGCTGGAAAAATTTTAACCTGCCTGTGACTTGTTTGTATCAATTATCGTATATATGAAAAGATTTCTTCAACAAATTAGGACTTGGAAGATTTTTTTTTAGTCAAGCTTTGCAATGGTACTTTGAAATCTACATTGATAGATTCATTTATGCCTATCAGATCCCACCTTCCGTCATAAAGGATCTGAGATGACCTGAAACAAGAGACACTTACATAGTGAAAGAGCGCTATCACAGTAAACTACTGGAGTCAGGGGACCTGCTGATTTCAAGGGCTTGACTACTCTTCTAGTTCAGTGAAACAGGTCATAAAAGTGAAATCGAGAAAAATCAAGTGAGAAAGAAAATTCCACTGTTGGCCAAATCTTTACACCATCCTTTCAAAACTCCGTAATTAATGTCTGCAGAGCCCTCTATTCCTTCTTTCCTTCTTCTCTTCCCTTCTTTCTCTCTTTCTACACCCCCTCCTTTTTTTTGAGACATAGAAGGGAACACTGATAAAAAATCATTCTTAACTACTCTCTTCTATCTACCAACAGGAAATAACTAAGAAATATCCTATCCTGCTGGTTAAGGTGCTGCTGGGTAAAGGCAATTATATTTTCCAAAGACTGAATGATCACTTACAGCCAGCACTCCTCTGTAATCAGAAGTTAACATACATTCTGAGTAATGTTTTAGACCAATGTTTCTTAAACACAAACATGGGCACTGAAATTGCGCAGTGCAACTTGATTATAATGTGGATCCAGGTGATTCAGAATTATCATTGAAATGAAAACACAACATTTAAAAAATTCTTTTTTTTTTTTTTTTTTTTTTTGCGGTACGCAGGCCTCTCCCTGCTGAGGCCTCTCCCGTTGCGGAGCACAGGCTCCGGACGCGCAGGCTCAGCAGTCATGGCTCACGGGCCCAGCCGCTCCGCGGCACGTGGGATCTTCCCGGACTGGGGCACGAACCTGTGTCCCCTGCATCGGCAGGCGGACTCTCAACCACTGCGCCACCAGGGAAGCCCTAAAAAATTCTTTTAAAGAATTCACAGACCCCTGAATTATATCAGAATTTAATCTCCAGACTCCAGCTCTTCCATCTAGCTAATTCAATAAAAACATTAAAACATTTAACATGCACTACAATGTGCAAGGGACTCTAACAGGCACTAGAGATTTAGAGGTGAAGGAAATTTTGCATATGTATGTCCAGCTGATCCAGTACAGCTGATAATTTGAAAAGACTGATAATGCTTATTTGAGCAAGGGAATGGCTTAACTAGAGATATATTTTTGAGTTTGGTGAATCTGAATTTATACGTGTGTTCAGAAAGGACAAAAGTCTTTGTTCTATGATGTAGAATGAGGTTTGCATCGTAATAATTAATCTCCAGCTGGATCACTTCTACTGCAATGCCTTCAGGACACTCTTACACTCTGTTAACTGGTTGCAAAGTCACAGTCAGCCAAAGGATATGATAATCTTTTAGAGATCAACTTTTTTTTCCAAATGAATAATGATTCAAATAGTATGGTGCTTTCTCTACACAATAAGGGTAGTAAATAAAATGTTAAGCCTCATGGAATGATTGAAAATTTCTACATTCTTTAGCAAGAGAAAGTCTTTTTCTGTGATAGTCACAGAGGAATCAGGTCATTGATAGCACAGTCATTGTAGGGTGTGGCCTCACCAGCTCAGAAGTGCTGATGCCTACTTCACTCTCAATGCAGGCATGAAAGTAATTTACTCCACTTGAAGCTACTGACGCCTCCCAACCTACTTTTTAGCTCTTGCTACCAGGTGTCAAAAGTAGGTACTGAGACTAGCAATTAATACTCTGAAAATGAAATTAAGAAAACAATTCAATTTATAACTGAATCAATCAAAAAGAATAAATGCTTAAGAATAAATTTATTTAAGAATAAATGTACTCTGAAAACTACAAAACATTGTTAAAAGAAATTAAAGAAAAACTAAATAAATGGAAAGACATCCCACATTCATGGATTGGCAATGCTGCCAAAATTGATCTATAGATTCAAAGTAATCTCTATCAAAACCTCAGCTGCCTTTTTTTTCCCCCAGAAGTTAGCAAGCTGATCCTAAAATTCACATGGGAATGTAAGGGATACAGAATAACCAAACAATCTTGAAAAAGGAGAACAAAGCTGGAGGACTCCCATTTCCTAATTTAAAAACTTACTACAAAGCTACAAAAATCGAGACAATCTGGTACTAGCCTAAAGACACACCTGCAGATCAATGGAATAAATTGAGAGTCTAGAAATAAACTCTCATTTTTATGGTCAATGGATTTTCAACAAGAATGCCAAGATAATGCAATCAGGAAGATAATAGTTTTTCAACAAATGGTGCTAGGACAACTGGACATCCACATGTAAAAGAGCTGAACCCCTATTTTACACCATATACAAAAGTAACTTCAAATGATCATAGATCTAAGTGTAAGAGCTAAAATTATAAAACTCTTAGAAGAAAACATAGGAGTAAATCTTTGTGACTTAGGTTAGGCAAAGGCATTTCAGGGACTTCACTGGTGGTCCAGTGGTTGACAATCTGCCTTCCAATGCAGGGGACGTGGGTTCGATCCCTGGTCGGGGAACTAAGATTCCACATACCGCGGGGCAACTAAGCCTGCGCACCACAACTACTAAGCCCCCATGCCTCAACTAGAGAGCCCGTGTGCCGCAAACTACAGAGCCCACACACTCTGGAGCCGGTGCGCCGCAACTACAGAGCCCACACACTCTGGAGCCCATGCACCACAACTAGAGAGAAGCCCGCATGCTGCAACAAAAGATCCTTCATGCTGCAACGAAGATCCCACACGCTACAACGAGACCCAACACAGCCAAAAAAAACAAAAAGGCATTTCACATACAACACCAAAAGCACAAGTGGCAAAAGAAAAAAATAGGTATGTTGGACTTCACCAATATTAAAAACTTTTGTGTGTCAAATGTCACCAAGAAAGTAAAAAGACAACCTATAGAATGATGGGAGAATATATTTGCAAATCATGTATTTGATAAAGGGCTTATCTTCAGAATCTATAAAGAACTCTTACAACACAATTAAAAAAGACAAATAGGTCAAATTCAAAATGCGCAAAGGATCTGAACCGTATATTTTCCAAAGAAAATATACAAACGGCACATAAGAAGATGCTCAATACCATTAATCATTATGGAAATGCAAATCAAAACCACAAGATACCACTTCATACCCATTAGGATGGCTATAAGCAAAAAGACAAGAACAAGTGCTGGTGAGGAGAAGAAACTGAAACACTAATACACTGCTGGCCGAAATGTAAAACGGTGCAGCCACTTTGGAAAACAGTTTGGCAGTTTCTCAAAAAGTCAGAGTTACCATATGACCCAGCAATTCCACTCCTTCGTATATACTCAAGAGAATTTAAAACACATTCCCACATAAAAACTTGAACATGAAATGTTCAAAGCAGCATTATTCATAATAGTCAAAAAGTGAAAAGAACTCAAATGTCCACCAACTGATGGATGGATTTTAAAATGTGTTATATCCATACAATGGAATGTTACCTGGCAATAAAAAGGAATAAGGTACATGCTGCAACATAGATGAACTTTGAAAACATGTAAGTTAAAGAAGCCAGTAAAAAGAAAAATGTATGATTTCATTTGCAGGAAATATCCACAATAAGAAAATCCTTAGAGACAGAAAGATTAGTGATTGCCTGACTGGTAATGGGTACAGGGCTTATTTTGGGGTGGCGAAAATGTTTCAAAATTGATTGTGGTGATGGTTGTACAACCTTGTGAACATACAATAAATTTTTGAATTGCACACTGTAAATTGGTAAATTGTATAGTATATGAAGTATATCTCAATAAAGCTATTTTTTAAAAAAGTAAGTTTTGGGCCGGGAGGGGTTAAAGGAGGGCTACATAATCTAGTCCACGTTGAAGCTGGAAAAATAAATAACATATAAAAATCTTCACATATTAGAAGAGAAGAGGTATATGTATGTAAGCAGAATCTGATATGAAACGCACCTCTGCCTTCCAGTAGCTCAGAGACCAAAGCTTGGGGGCAGATCTCACAGGCAATTCACAATGGTTGCTCCCTTCAAACATGAAGTAGGAGATCTGGATTCTTTCATGATATGCTCACTACAGGAACCAGGTCCTGCCCTTGACCACCAGTCAAGCAGAACCCAGAGCTTTCCCATTGCTTTGTGAATGGCATTGCTTCTGCCAGCTCTTTGCTTCCTTATTTGTCAGTAAAAGATGGTGCCAACACAATTTCAGTCTTTACTACTTCAGAGCTGGCAGTTTAATGGGTAACATTTTCTAAACCTTCTAAATTAATTTTCATTGCATCAGCTTTAAAAAATATTAGTATGATATAAAAGTCTCTTAAAAGAGGCAAGAAAAATATTGAAGATATAGACTCAAAGGTTCCTACATACAGTTACAGCCATTTGGCCCAAAATTCCATCTCTGGGTATGCCAAACCACATCTGACAAACATTAACCCAGGGATAGTTAAGACCTCCTACCAGTATTTTAAAACTTTTGTGCTCCAGCCTTTTTATTATGTCCATCCCAATCTCTTCTGCTCTTTATTTCATTTCCTCTTAAGGACCAGACTCAAGTGGAGGTGGAGACCTGGAGTCTTTGTCTGCCTATCTTTGAATCTTAATCTTATCTTTCCAGGCTCCTGGATCTCATTTACATTGTTTGAATTGCCTCTGTAATCTAACCAGTTCAAGTAGGCTCTTCCTTTTCCAAGACAGCACTTTTTGTACTTTCAGATTTGATATTAGATATTTTGGGGAGAAAAAAGAGAGTAAAGGTATAAAAAGGTCAAATGTCACAATACACACTTCACTCACTAAAGCCATTACTGGAAAAAGGAATCCAGAGAAACTATTTCTCCTCCCTTTTATTTGGGAACCAAAGTAAATAGATCCCCGGGGATGAGTAACGTGGTGGAGAGCCACATGCCCTCACAGAAATATTCCTGCTGACCTGGTCAATAAGGAAACAGGAGACAAAATATAGATCTGACTCTCTGCATGGACCCTTTTATGTCCTCAATAATATCTAGTAATTTTTCCTGCATTTTAGGGCCTGGAACTCTTTCACTACTGAAAGGAATACAGTAGAAGAATTACTTGTTTTTTGTAACATTTCATGAATACAACTTATTGCCGTGACTGGACCAGAGTCAACAGAGACAATAATTTCTGTCAAGGTCAGAAGGAAATTAGATTGACATGGCAGATCCTGACAGGCAGGATTTCCTTTCCAAAAGCCATTTAGAGAATTAAATAATTTAAATGCAATTAATTTTTTATGAAATTCATCAATTTAAAAAATTCATAGGTAAATTCTGATTAACAACAATTACTTTTCAGCCTTGAATTTCCCCTGCAGCTCTGGGGAAATCATCTCTTTTCTGATTTTAGTTTCCCTTCTCCACATAGCCCTTTATGAACAGAGGAGAGATTTTAGTTAAGATAGAATATGCAGCTACAGTACAGTGGAATAAAAAAACGTTGTGTCCATTTGTAAGCCTCTTTATCTGCAAAGCACTTGTGCACCTATTACCACATAAGAATTTGAGTTTGGTGGAAAAAAATATTCTTAACTCTGTATTACAAATCAGGAGAGAGAAATTTTTAACAGGCTGATCCCAGGTCACACAGCTACTGAAAGACAGATACATTCTCTTGTCTCCCAAGCAGAGGGCTCTTTCTACTGCCATCAGGACATTTACTTGGCACTCCATGAAGATTAGCAGGAACTTCTGTTCTACAACAGTGGACATCAATGTGGCCAGCTGATTCTCCCACATCTCTGACATTTCACAGTCCTTACAATTTTCATTCCTTCTCTGTTTAACCTCATAAGATACGAATGGAAGAGAAGCCAGGGATTTATATCTTACAAGAGGGCATAAGCAACAGGGCATAATGGGAATAAGTTCCTCTGGTCCATGAACAAACACCAAAATTGTCACTTAATTGTCTTTTTGAAGGGCTGGAATCCTATTAATTCTATCCTGAAGAGGAGAACAAAAAAATTTCCCCTCTTCTTTACCATCTTCAAAGTGGTAACACTTCTGATTTCCTAACAGGAGGAGATGACTGATAAATGGCCTTGTGAAAGCTGCTAAAGTCATATACTTGATGTACGTTAGGGCATTAGAGGGTTGAAGCCAGTCATCTGCTCTTGATGGGGCTTGCCAGGGAGGCAGGTCGCAGTAGTCACTGGGCAAGAATGCTGAGTAGTCCCTGGATAGAGTCCCCCCTGCTGGTGTCTACATGTCAGGACCCACTTTACTCCCTCAGGCTAATTGTTGATCTGCTGCTTTTGGTGTTCCGTTCATACTGTTATCCTTTTTAAGGTAATGTAACCAAGAGGTGACTGAGCTAGAAGTAGGTTAGCAAAGATTTCAGGGCCTCTTAGCCCTCCCTTTTCTGGTTCTAATTTCATTGTATCTCATCACACAGACCACATAGGCATTGATGATTTGGATGCAAGTTGCAGGTAGACAAACTTTGACAGGCTTAGATGTAACCAAGGGAAGATCTCAGATCTCTGTGGGACAAGTTATTAAAGAAAAACAAACTTGTTAGTAGGACTATTGTTGGTGCAAGTGACTTACCAGGTATGCTTTAAAGAGACACACAGACCTTCTTGCCTCCAAATATTTCTTCTATTAGCAATCTGTATTGCTTCATAGTCTATTTAATCATTAGAACTTTATTTCTTTAGACTAAATAGCCTCCTTACTCAAAATGCAAAACCACCCCAAGAAGGGCAGCATAATAGGAGGCTGTCATCCACACCTTAGTGAATATCAATATACCTGTTACCTCCTTTTTACAAGCTTGGAAGGAACAAGAAAGACATGAAATAATTTCTGAAATTTGATGAGTTTCTAGTCGAAGAAAGTTTTAAGTGGGAGAAGAGAAGAAAAAAAAGGTAAGCGAGGGGCACTGAAAGGAGAGGGAGAAGACCCTACTTTACACTTTGACTCGCAAAAGGATGTTTTCTTTCCATGTCTTCAAATAAGAGCGATGTGCAAATAAGAACCACAGATAAATATCTTTTGGACAAAGTAAAACAGTGTACAGGAAATGCTTTGTACCACTGGATTTTCGGCAACTCAGTGAACTAAAGTAACGTAGAAACAAAGACAGTTTGAAACAGGATGCCAAGACTTCTATAGTTATGTATTAACTAGCTTACTCATTCCATCTCAACAGCTCATTGAACGCCAAGATTGGTTTAAACAGCATATAAACTTTCAGTTTATACAAAGTTACCCTACAAGGAAAATCTACAACAAATGACTCTACCCTAGTGTGTTACTGACACGAAAAAGAGATTAGTTCTCCTGAAAAGTGTGCTTGAGACAGTAACAGACTTCAGAAACATGGTGGAATTTTCCTGAAGGGTGGAATTAACAAAATAAAGCCCAGAAATGTGATCACAAGAAAGGAAAAGTTCCAGGTTTATGGCAAGTTATTTTAAAAGATGAAAGAAGATAAAAACTAGATATTTTAAATGAAGGAGACTCTCTTTACAATTCTGTAATGATGAAAGTAGTAAAACCATTCCAGTGACTTATTTAATTCACTACATAAATGTTCAAACTCGTTAAAGCATGCCCAAGAGTTAGTTAGCCTCATAATATTGACAAACGTAAATCAGGAAGCCTGTGGCCTGAGAATATAACTTTATGTTTAAATTATTAACAGAAGATCCTTCAACTGCTATGAAATCAGTCTTTACCACATCAGGCCCAGCAAAAAGAAAATGAAGTTACAACTTCTTTTAAAGGGAACATTATATTCTAATTAGTTGGTTTACTCTCTTGCAAGCCCATAAGTCAAAGTGAATGCAAGAATCTATTACAAATCCAAGAATCTATTTTAAAACTTGTAAATAAAAGAGAAAATCAGATGTTTCACTGTCCTGTGTCCTTTCACAGACACAATAAAGGATCCAAATTATAATGCTTTAATTTACTCTAAATTGGAATTAGGGGTGTGAGATGAGAAGACAAAAGTATGAAGACACTGAAAATAAAAATAACAGCAGAGGGCTTCCCTGGTGGCGCAGTGGTTGAGAGTCCGCCTGACAATGCAGGGGACACGGGTTCGTGCCCTGGTCCGGGAAGATCCCACATGCCGCGGAGCGGCTAGGCCCGTGAGCCATGGCTGCTGAGCCTGCGCGTCCGGAGCCTGTGCTCCGCGATGGGAGAGGCCACAACTGTGAGAGGCCCGTGTACCGCAAAAAAATAAAAAATAAAAATAACAGCAGAATTAAACACTGAAACATTCAAGTATACAGTTGTCCTTCAATATCTGTGGGGGATTGGTTCCAGGACTCCCCAAGGATATAAAAATCCAGGGATGTTCAAGTTACTTAACTGGCCCTCCGTATCTGCAGGTTTGCAGATAAGTAGGGCCAACTGTAATTGTGTCATCTTTAAAGAATGGACTCTTTGCCAATGGCATCTTCTATCTCCTGAGCTAATGACTGCAGCTGGTGATTTCAGAAAAGAAATGCAATATCTACTCAAATCTACTTAAAGAGGTTTAATTATAAAGGGTAAAAGTTTAAAGTAGAATACAGAGTTTAAAGTAGGATACAAAGCTTGATTTGATGGGAAGAAAAACTTAAGAATGATTTGGAAAGATTAGTTACTTCCAAAGAAACTTTGTTGAAAAAGCAAGCAATGAAGGTCTGCCAAAGAAATACATATACATGCACTTGAATAATGGTTACCTTAGAATAGGGCCAGCAGACTTTTTCTGTAAAAAGCCAGACAGTAAATAAATACTTTTGGCTTCGAGGGCCAATTTCTGTTTGTCATTGTAACTACTCAATTTTGCCACTGTAGTGCAAAAATAGCCATAGACAATACATAAATAAGCATGACTGTTTCAATAAAACTTTACATGGACACTAAAATTTGCATTTCACGTCACAGAAAATTATTCTTCTTTTGCTTCCCCCTTCCACCAACCATTTTAATGTGAAAAACATTTGTAGCTCATGGGCTATACAAAAACTGGCAGCAGGTCGGATTTGGCCCAAGGGCAGTGGTTTGTCAACCCCTGTAATTCCTTAACATAAAAGCCCCATGGAATGTAAATTGGTGCAGCCACTGTGGAGAACAGTATGGAGGTTCCTTAAAAAACTAAAAATAGGACTACAGTATGATCCTGCAATCCCACTTCTGGGCATATATCCAGAGAAAACCATAACTCAAAAAGAAAAACGCAGGACTTCCCTGGTGGCGCAGTGGTTAAGACTCCGCGCTCCCAATGCAGGGGGCCCAGGATAGATCCCTGGTCAGAGAACTAGATCCCACATGCATGCTGCAACTAAGAGTCTGCATGCCACAACTAAGAAGCCCATGTGCCGCAACTAAGGAGCCAGCAAGCTGCAACGAAGAAGCCCGCCTGCCTCAACTAAGACCCAGTGCAACCAAATAAATAAATATTAAAAAAAAAGAGAGATACATGCACCCCGATGCTCACAGTAGCACTATTTACAACAGCCAAGATATGGAAACAACCTAAATGTCCATTAACAGAGGAATGGATAAAGAAGATGTGGTGGGCTTCCCTGGTGGCGCAGTGGTTGAGAGTCCGCCTGCCAATGCAGGGGACACGGGTTCGTGTCCTGGTCCGGGAGGATCCCATGTGCCGCAAAGCGGCTGGACCCGTGAGCCATGGCCACTGAGCCTGCGCATTCGGAGCCTGCGCTCCGCAACGGGAGGGGCCACAACAGTGAGAGGCCCGTGTACCGCAAAAAAAAAAAAAAAAAAAAGACAACAAGAAAATAATAGCAACCAACATTTATTCACCCCTTACCATGAAAGATGCTGGTTCTGAACACTTTACATATATTATCTTTTAAATTTCATAACCACCCTATCAGGAAGCTACCATAATTATCCCCATTTTACAGATAAGGAACAGAGAGGCTATGTAACTTGTTCATAACTATTAAATGTGTTAGAGTCAAGATCAAAACTTAGGAATTTATGACTCCGGGGGTCACGGTGCATACCTCTGACAGAGAAAGGTAAAATGTGTCCCAAGGTTAAATCTATACATCAATTTCCTATTTACCTGCCTAATGGCTGCCACTGTAGGTGGTCCTACCTCTCTACTTTAGTCCCTGGCAACCCCAGTACAGGAATTAATATAGTCGTAAATACATCTCTATAATGACACTCAAATATTTATATTTATAATGACACAAATATTTCATATTATGTATATTATTTCATTTGAGCCTCTCAACATTTCTATGAGAATAACTGGGTGGATTACACTTGGTGGAACTGCCAGGTGGATTATAACTCCATCTCCACTAAATGTTAAGAGGTGACAGTCTCTCATTTCTTCTTCTGAATTGTCTATAATGTCTATTTTTTCTCACCATCCTCATGGACATCCCTCTAATCAAAGTCTTCATCTCTTTATGCCTAGAAATGCCAAAACAGCCTCCTAGCTATCTCTCTGTCTCCAGCCTCTCCTTTCTTCACTCATGTTTCATGCCCCTGCCAACCATACCTACACATCTGTCATCACGTGGCTTCCTTTCTTAAGAATCCATAGTGATTCCCAAACGCCCGTCACATCAAGTCCTAACTCTGCCCAGTGTTCAAGGCTCTCTGTGGTCTGCCCACCTTCTCTATCTAGCCTGACTACCCAAGGCACCCAACACAACTTGCTATAGGGAGACAGGTCAAGTCCTCCATTCGCAACACAGGCATCCCACATTTGTTCTCATGCTTTCTTTCCTATCTGGGGACATCATTTGCCTTCTTTCTCACATGTAAATCCTCATTCAATATCCATCATCATCTCGTTCCCAGATTGCCCAACAACATCCTATGAGTCTACCTGCTTCTAGTCTTGTCCCACTCTCATCCTTCACAGAGCAGCCAAAATGATTTTGCTAAAATGTAATTATGATTAATTCTTCCCTCCTTAAAATCTCTCAGTGACTTCCATTTAAAGTCAACATAAGGCTTCCCTAGTGGCGCAGTGGTTAAGAATCCGCCTGCCAATGCAGGGGACACAGGTTCAAGCCCTGGTCCGGGAGGATTCCACATGCCACAGAGCAACTAAGCCCATGTGCCACAACTACTGAGCCTGCGCTCTAGGGCCCACGAGCCACAGCTACTGAGCCTGCGTGCCACAACTACTGAAGCACACGTGCCTAGAGGCCATGCTCTGCAACAAGAGAAGCCACCTCAATGAGAAGCCTGAGCACCACAACGAAGAGTAACCCCCACTCGCCTCAACTAGAGAAAACCTGTGTGCAGCAACGAAGACCCAACACAGCGAAAATAAATAAACAAACAAACAAATAAATAAATTTATTAAAAAATTAAAAAAAAATTAAGTCAACATAATTGAAATCCCTTAACAGAGCACATATGGCTCTTTATGATCTTGGCTTCTTGAGCTAAGCCAGGCCATAGAAACCTGGCCGGAATTTGAAAAAGGATGAGAATGATGACTTCTTCTCTTGTAACTTTATTTACTCCCACAGCAGTAAACAAGCAGGACAGAGATTATGAAGAAGATAAGGATTCAGGTGGGTGAATATAGTCTCCCATTGTCTCTCTTGGACCTCAAGGAAATGTGCTGAAATTCAGTATGTGAAGACTAGACTCAAAGCAGCTTGTAGCTAAGGCTGAAAGACCTGAAGTGAGATTTGAGCTATGGCCCACTGCAGGTAAGACAAAGTTTGAAGTTTGAGTCTAATTTAATTGCCTGTTAAAACAAAAATTTAACAGTTTGGAGTACCATAACAGAATCTATAGCCTTCCCAACATAATTTAATAATGTCCAGGACATAATCCAAAATTACTTGTAAAACAAAAATATAACCCATTCTCAAGGAGAAAGATACTCAAAAGAGGCCAAAACTGAATGATACAGACATTTCAATTATCAGAGATGGATTTTAAAGCAGCTATTATAACTATGTTCAATGAGGTAAAGGAAAATATAATGAATGAAAAGATAGGAAAATATTTGAAGTTTAAACAAAAAACACCACATTTCTAAGTAATCCATGGTAGAAAAAGAAATCACAAGTAAAGTTAGAAAATATTTTGAAATGAAAACACATCAAAATTTATGGAATGCCACTAAAGTAATTCTTATAGGATAATTTATTGTTTTTAATGCTTCCTTTAGCAAAGAGGAAAGGTCCAAAATCAGTGATCTAAGCTTTCACCTTGAGAAACTAGAAAAATAAACAAGTTAAACCAAAAGTTTATAGGAGGAAGTTGTTGTAGGCAACCCCTAAAATGGCATCCTACAATCCCCATGTCCTGATATTCATACCTTATGTAATTCCCTCCTGTTGAATTAGGGCTGAACCTATTGACTTGCTTGCAAAAAACAGAATGTGGCAAAAGTAATGGGATGTCAATTCTGAGATTAGGTACAAATGACGAAGACTTTCATCTCGCTTGCCCTCTCCTGCTCTCTTGATTGCTCACTCTGGTGGAAGCTAGCTGCCATGTTGGGTTGCCCTGTGGAGTGGCCCATGTGGCAAAGTGCTGAAGGAAGCTGTGGTCAACAGTCAGCAAGGAACTGAGGCCTTCAGTCCAACAGCCTGAAAACAACTGAATCCTGACAACTATGTGAGTGAGTTTGAGAACTGCTCTATTCTCAGTTGATTCTTCAGATAAGACTGCAGCCCAGCCAACACCTTGATTTCGGCCTTGTGAAAATCCTTGAGTCAGAGGCACCCAGTTAAGGCATAACTGGCACCCAGTTAAGGCATAACTGAACTCCTGAATTACAAAAACTATGAGATAAATGTTTGTTGTTTTAATCCGATAAGTTTTGAGGTAATTTGTCATGTAGCGATAGATAACTACAGCAAGAAATATTAAAGATAGGAGGGAAAACCAATGAAATGGAAAACCAAAAAACAATAAAGAAAATTAATTAAACTAAAGCTAGTTCTTTGAAAAAAATGTTAATACAATTGATAAACTTCTAGTTAGATTGACCAGGTAATGAGTAGCACCGTGTAAAGAGAGAGGACTAAGGACAGAGCCTTAGGGGACTCCAAACTTTGGAGATCTGGTAGTGGGGAAGGAGCCAGCGAAGAAGACTGAGGAAGAAAAGCCATGAGGTAAAGAGCCATCAGGCAAGTCTATTCCATGGGAGGCCTGGAGAGGAAGGAGTTTCAAGAAGGAGGCAATGGTCAAACATATCAAATGCTACTGGGTGGTCAGGTAGTATGAGGATGAAGAATTGATCATTGGCTTTTTCAATATTTTGGTTGATAAGGGAATGCTGGGGATAAAAGTCCCCTCGGAGTGACTTGGGAAGAAAATGGTAAAGGAGGTAGTGCAGCCAGCAAGTTCAGACAACTTTTTCTAAGAGTTTAACTGTGGAAGAGACCAGAGAAACAGGGCTATAGTTTGAAGGGGGTATGGGGTTAAGAAGGTGTTTTGTTTATTTGTTTAAAATATATTCAGTAGAAAGAAGAAACTGACGGTGCAGGTAACCCAATTGAGAAGCAGTTTTACTTCAGGGTCTTTCAGCCTTGAGAAATAACAGAAATAAGTCCTAGTTGCCAGGACCAGAGTTTGGTGGTGGGTGTGCCTTCTTTCATCTTCCCAGAGGTAACTGGAGTTTTCATCCTTACGTGTGTTGGGGGTAGGAGGGGGTGGGGGAGATAGTACAAACCCGGTCCCTGGCTTTACGTAAGAAGGCTGGTTTGAGTTCAGTTCCTGTTTTCTTGAGGCAGTTGAAATTCTACCCAAAACTGTCTGGTGTCCCTACAGAGCTGAGGCTTTGGTCCTTGAAGAGTAACTGCATAGAGTTTGAGGTAATAAATAGCATTAATTGAGTATTTACTATATACCTGGCACTTTACATTTATTAACTCCTGTAAGCCTCACAAGAGCTCTGTGAACTAGGTCTTATTATGATGATCATTTTACAAATGAGGAAACAGGGACAGAGATATTAAGTAACTTGCATATGGTCACATATTCAAGATTCAAGAAATGGCAGCTTTGGGATTTGAATGCAGGCAGCCTGACTTCAGAACCCAAGGGTTTTATAATAGTTTATACAGAGGAAAAATATGGGAGTAAGGATTCATCATACAACATATAATAACTTGGGCATGCTGATCTAAAAAAAATTCTCTACCTTAACATCAGAACCATACACACATTGTGGGCAATGATTTCATCTCATTGTAGCAACACATAATCTATTATATCAAAATAATGTCATCAATTTGATTTTTTGGCATTAAATTGGCAAAAAAATTGGCATCAAATTTTTAATTTTAAAATTTTATTTTTTAAATATTTATTGATTTATTTATTTGGCTGTGCCGGGTCTTAGCTGTGGCATGCGGGATCTTCGTTGCAGCATGTGGGAGCTTTAGTTGCGGCATGCGGGATCTTTATTTGCGGCATGTGGGATCTAGTTCCCTGACCAGGGATCTAATCCGAGCCCCCTGCATTGGGAGCATGGAGTCTTAGTCACTGGACCACCAGGGAAGTCCCTAAAATTTTAAATGTATATGTTTCTAAAGCTGTAAATGAGCTAAAATATATAACTAATTTTATGTTTTTGCATATTTACTTAATATTATAAGTAAATATTATTTTAACCAGAAAAAGTAATGTCTGCTCCTCAAAAGACACCATTAAGAGGAGACTGGTTGGTGCTGCAACTAAGAGTTTACATGCCGCAACTAAGAAGCCCGCATGCCACAGTGAGGAGCCCATGTGCCCCAACTAAGACCTGGTGGAGCCTAAATAAATAAGTAAAATGAAAACACTGGTAGAAACTATTTGCAATACATATATGTGACAAAGGACTTGTATCTACTCCATATAAAAATTCTTACAACTCAATAAAGACTTGGAGAAATAAAGAGAAATAATCCAATGAAGAAATGGAAAAAGATCTTAGCAGTTACTTCACAAAAGAGATACAGGAATAGAAAATAAGCACTTGAAAAAACATGAGCTGAACACAATTAGTCATCAGGGAAATACAAATTAAAACCGCAATGAGATGCCATTATGGATTCATTAAAATGGCTAAAAACTAAAAAAATACTATTGATATCAAGTGTTGGCAAGGATATGGAGCAACTGGAACTCTCATACCTTGCTAGTCATAATGTAAAATGGTACAACTATTTTGGAAGGTGTATAAGAAACTACCAAACTGTTTGGTAGTTTCTTATACACCTACCATATGACCCAACAATTCCACTCCTAGGTACTTACCCAAGAGAAACATATCTATCTATATATATATCTACATATCTCTATATATCTCTCTATATAGATAGATAGATAGACCTTCACACTAAGACTTGTACCAGAATATTCACAGCAACTACACTCATAATAGTTCACAACTGGAAACAACCTGAATGTCCATCAACAGGTAAATGTATGAACGACTGTGGTATAGTCATATAAAGTACTACTACTTAGCAATAAAAAGTGGTGAACTATTAATATACACAACATGGATGAATCAAAAACTTTTGCTGAGCAAAAGAATTCAAACATGAAGGGTATACACTTTATGATTCCATTTATATGATGCTCTAGAAAAGACAAATCTAACCTATAATAAGAGAAAGCGTATCAGTGGTGGGCAGGATTGGGGTGTGGAATGGGAGATGATCTGGGCACAGAGGAACTTCCTGAGGTGATGAAAATGTTCTATATTTTGACTATAGTGATGGTTACTATTTTGACTATAGTGATGGTTATAGTGACTATAGTTTATATCAATCCTCATTGAAATGTGTACTTAAAATGGGGGCATTTTACTGTATGTAAATTACACCTCGGTAAAGTTGATTTCAAAGAAAGCAAACTGCAGACTAACAGTATGTAATAACAGTAAGAGTAAAAGTAATAGTATGCTAATGTTCTCTTTTTGTAAAAGAAAAAAAGCCCATATAAAAGGCCCATATATGTTTGCATATACCTATAGGAACACAGGGAAAGGTGTGAAAGAATATATACCAAACTACTATCATTGTTTACTTTGGGAGGTAAGAATATTAAATATAACTAATATTTGGGAGAGACTGGATTTTTCTTTATATACCCGTGTATTGTTAGGCTCGTGGCAATAAGCGTGCACTACTTTTGACCGTGTAGTAGTTGGTATGCAGGTATGCTGCCAACACACCATCCCTGACCGCCGTTTCTCTCATCAAGAGTCAGAGGCTACTTCCCTTCCCCTTGAACCCGGGCTGATCTGGGGACTTACTTTGACAGTAGAATGTGGCAGAAGTCATACTAAGCCAGTTCTAGGTTTAGCTCTTAATAGGTCTGACAGCTTCTGCTTTCGTTCTCTGGGAAGCCATTCACCATGAAGCAAAGAAGTTTGACTTAGACTACTGAATGATGAGTATCCACACACAGGGACAGACAGAAGCCATGTGGAGGAGCACTAGGGTGCCCCAGTCAAGATCCCAACTGAATGCAACCTCCTGGGTGAGCCCAGCCTACACCGCACGCAGTAGAACCACCAGCTGAGCCCAGACAACACCATGTGGAGCAGATGAGCTGTCCCTGCCAAGCATTAACAATATTACAGAATTCTGAACAAATAAATGGTGGTTGTTTAAGCCACTATGTTCTGAGGTCCTTTACTACACACAAGGGAACCAAAACATATGTTATGAAAGAAAAAGCCCTTACACTAAAATTTTTAAATTAGCAAATTAAAAGTTTAAATATTTCTGGAAACTACCTAATTAGAATGCCCTTAAGTTGATTCATTATAATGCTGCACCTTTAAACAAATTTTGTTGAGTAAGATACTTCTAAAGGCGATTTGTCATTCCTTGAGTAGTCTTATACATTACTTAATAGCAAAATGAATTAATAATTTATTACTTTTTTTTTTTGGCTGCTGCCACATAGCTTACAGGATCTTAGTTCCCCAACCAGGGACTGAACCTGGGCTCCAGCAGTGAAAGCATGGAGCCCTAACCACTGGACCACCAGGGAATTCCCAGCAATTTATTACTTTAAACAAGACTTTTTTTCCCATTGCCATCAAGACCAACAAAATAACACAAAAGAGGACTTTTTTTAGTCCATTCACTTTGAAAAACACAATCTTCAAAAGATATTTTTCTCCATTTGACAATAGACACAGCAGGGGGTTCAAAAAGCCCTATCCCACCCACAATTTCAGGAAGTAATCTGTCAGTATATAAACAATTTAAAATATAAACAGCCTTTGAGTGAATCCACTTTGGCAAATATCAATCTTACAGAAATAAAGGTCCAGTTCTTTAATATGTACATATATATGAAATATGCATATATACACATACAATATATATTTCCATTAGCACACAAATATGAGAATTTATATTGCAGTACTGCATGTCATACGAAAAAAAGTGAAGTTTCATCCATAGAGGAATGGTTGAATAAGTAAACTGTAGTGTATCTATACTATAAAATATTATGCAGCTGTTTAAAAGCTTCTCCCCTCTGGGCTTCCCTGGTGGCGCAGTGGTTGAGAGTCCGCCTGCCGATGCCGGGGACACGGGTTCGTGCCCCGGTCTGGGAAGATCCCACATGCCGCAGAGCAGCTGGGCCCGTGAGCCATGGCTGCTGAGCCTGCACGTCCGGAGCCTGTGCTCCGCAACGGGAGAGGCCACAACAGTGAGAGGCCCACGTACCGCAAAAAAAAAAAAAAAAAAAGCTTCTCTCCTCATCTTAATTCTGAGGCCAACCCAACTGGAACTCACAGTAGCCTGCTAGACAAATCCAATTATTCCATTTTCCTTTGTTTTCTACAACCGGCTAGAAGAAGGTGTTTGTCAGAGCAGAATTTGGAGCTGAATTTGCCCCTCTCTGGGCAGGTATCATCAGGTTTTCTAAAATCAGATTACGGGCTTCATCCTGGAGCTGGATGGGATCACGGGTTGCTCATCACTTGGATGAACTCTGAGGTGGCAAAGTGAATGCTGAACTAAAACATAAAAATTAAGCAGGTGATACGGAAAAGAGTTGACAAAGCACATTAAATAAGGGTGTTCTGCAGGTTGTAAGAGTTAGAAATATACCCTAAAGCCCAGGACCTACCCTTCTCCTGGCACATAGAGGAATTTGAGAAAAGGTACCTCCTAACCTAGAAGTATAAGCTGCTTTGTCCCCACATTCCCAGTGTCATTCTAGTTGCCGTGGCACACACCCAACAGACCTGAGATTTAGTTCTCTTCCCTCATTCCTCTTTCCAAATATTAATTCCTGATCTTTCTTACAGAGTTCACTGAAGGTACTCTTAAGATGAAGCAATGTGAATATGGCTTTCTATTTCTGCTCTCAGTTTTAGAAGTTTCTGACCTAGAGTAAACTAGAACTTGTCTGAGCTTGCTGACTAGAAGACTACGTTCTGCCTCTAAAAATAAGTGCTGTGCTTTGTATGTCATGGTGACACTACCAGGTCTAAGTTGTTCTTCTAGGGCAGCAATGGGTTCACACTGAGTCATGCATCCATCCATCAGTCCTTCCCTGACCTCCTTCCCTTCATCCACACGCCCCCCCGCCGCAACATTCTCTGACAGGTTCCTCCATTCATTCTGGGAGCAAAGGTACACATTTTAGAGATAGCTGGTCAGGGTTAGAGGATAGGTCTGAAGCCATGGAATAATTTTTCTCTGTGAGACATTAGCAGTCTCATTCACTGCTGACAAGAGGATCCCTTTCTGGAAGGCAACTTAGCACTAAATATCAAGAGCCTTAAAAGCAGGCACATACTGTGACCTAGTAATTCCTTTCTAAGAACCTATCCTAAGGAAAGAATCAAAGATTCACCAAAGGATCTACGTATAAGAATAATCAATAGCATACTTCTTATAATCCTCATAAAGTTCCTCATAAAGTAAGGAACTGGAACCACCTAATTAAACAATATCTTTCTAGAAGATAATTAAATAAAATTATGATAAATTCAGGTTATTAATTAATAACAACCAATAAATCTTATATTTTCAAGAAATATTTAATGACATGGAAAAGTGCTTATAATGTTAAATTTTTTAAAAAGCAGGATACGTACAATGTAATTACAAGTCTGAGAAAGAAAAAGAAACTAGAAGGAAACATCAAAATGTAAACAAAGAATGGTTACTTCTGAATGGTGAGACTATTAGTGATTATTTTCTTTACACTTAATATTTTCCAAATTGCCCAAAATTATCACGTATTACTGATACAATTAGGAAGGGAAAGGTATAAGAATAGATTTTAAAGTTATATCTCTCAGAAAAATTGACATGAGGAAGAAAAACAGAAGGAGGAAGAGAAGAAAAAAAATTATTCGGTCTGGGCTCCAACTTCCAAGTTTGGCCAGATTAGTATTTCCAATTTATATTAATATAAGTATTTATTGAATTGAACTATACTGATGCTAACCTAGGCAAACTTGGCTAGAAGCATTTCATTTAATTCTCTGAATTTTGCTGAAAAATTCTCCTTTCAAAGTATGTGAACTCTAATCCTTGACTGTTGTTCATTGCTGCTGAAATCTATGAATGCTGAACTCCCAGACGAGTATCCAATTATTCACACATCCAATCCACCTTTTCACCTTCAGGCTATGCTGTGAGTTGAAAATCTCTGAAAGCTAACATACAAAGCCATTTTTCAAAAACTGACCTGCTGTTCTTGATAACGATGAGGAACTGATGTAGCCCCAAAGCACTTTGCCACATTCAACTGCAGGGTCCCAAAGAGAAAAAGACAGACAAGACCGTTTCCTCTGAGCTCCCATAATACCCTACACAGGCCTCTCCCTAAATTAGCAGGTCACCTTAGAAGATCTGTGTATGAGTTGACGGCTCTGATTAAACTATAAGCTCCTTGAAGGAAGAGACAGTGGCTTTTTCGTGCTCCTATTTCCAGCCCCAGGCACAGAACCGGCCGTTCAGTGCCTACTCAAAAAAAAACCTCAAAATAAAAACCTTCTACATTTCAAAACAAAGGAAACAGAAAATATGAACAAAACTAAAATGTAAAAAAACCAAAGAAATATTTACAACATAAATGTTAGTGGTTCAAGATCTGTAAATATATAAAGCTTTTACAAATTAAATAACAAAATCAACACCCCAATGGAAAAATGAAGAAAGGATAGGAACAGGCAATTCACACATACACCCTCCACACACACAAAAATTTAGCTAATAAAAATATGAAAAATATTTAACGCTGTCAATTGAATAAATGAAAATAAAAACACAATAACATTTTTTTATGTATCTGCTTGATAAAAATAACACATAGCATATATAGTGCTGATGAGGGTACAAATATTCTCAAACATTAAAATATAAACTGGCACAATCTCTTGGGAAGATAATTTAGCAATAAATATGTTTTAAAATACGCATATGCTTTTAAGAAATTCTACTTTTAGAAATTTTTCCTAGGAAATTATCGTGGATCTGCACAAAGATTTAGCTACAAGAATATTCATCTTAACGTAATTCATAATAGTGAAAAATTAGAACAACCTTTAAGCTGGTCAGTTGAAAAAAATTATGATACATTCAAATGATATAGCCTCATGCAATCATTAAAAATTATAGAGGATGTGGAAAATGTGTGTTAATGACAGGAAAAAGATGCTTAATGACATGGGAAAATTTTCAGGATACAGTATTGTGTATTGGGTAAGAGACTGGGTCTGGAGTCAGATTGTCTGGATTGAAATTTTGGATTCATCATTAATTAGCTATGTAACATTAGGCAAGTTAGTACCCGTCTCTGTATCTGTTTCCTTATGTGTAAAAAAGTGTAACCTCTATGAAATAACAGCAACAATCTAGGCAACAATCACCAGTGGTTACTTAAAACCAATAGGAGGAAGGTTGATGGGGACGTTTATTATGGATGTATCCTACTAGAAACACCACTGATCAATCTTCACATCACTAAAATGAGACACCAGACATCATACGCCTTGTAATGTGAGACAACAGGAAATACAATACACAGCACAGCCTATGAAATATTCTTGCCCCCTAAAATGTGACCCAAACTTACCCACGTGTCCGTATCTATCAATTTACTGGAAACATGGGGATTTAATTCCATTAAAATGAGGTTCAGACTTCCCTGGTGGCGCAGTGGTTAAGAATCTGCCTGCCAATGCAGGGGACACGGGTTCAAGCCCTGGTCCGGGAAGATCACACATGCCGCGGAGCAACTAAGCCTGTGCGCCACAACTACTAAGCCTGCACTCTAGAGCCCACGTGCCATGACTACTGGAGCCCATGCACCTAGAGCCCGTGCTCCGCAACAAGAAAAGCCACCGCAATGAGAAGCCTGTGCACCGCAATTAAGAGTAGCCCCCGCTCTCTGCAACTAGAGAAAGCCCGCGCACAGCAACGAAGACCCAATGCAGCCAAAAATAATAAATAAATAATTTTTTTAAAAAAATGAGGTTCAACGACAATCAAAATAAATCGATGCTGATAAAAATTCAGAATAGTGCTTACCTCTGGGGCAGGTATAGCTTAGGAAGGGAAAAAAGGAAACTTTATGGGTTATTAGAAGTTTCTCTGTACTGATCTGGGTGATGGCAGATATGTAGAGAACCATAAAACTACACTATTAAAATTAGTGTACTTTATATACTTTTCTATATGTATATGATACTTCAATCTTTTTTTTTTAATGAAAAGAAAAAAAAAGCTCCTGCTGATTTTCCACCATTGTCTAGTGGCAGGATGAAAAGTAGATGTGGTTAGGGAACTGAAGCCAAGAGGAAGCGGTAGTACTGCACCTGGCTCCTACCTATGGGCCTGTGTTCCCATGGAACTCCCCCTACTGCAAAGAAGAGCTGGGGATGGGGAGAGCACAAGGCCTGGACCACTGAAACTAGGGTACTTATTAAAGAAGTCTCATAAAGTGGCTGTCACAAGGATTTCCACACCAATAGTAAACTGAGGACATGGGCTATGTTGTAAAAATGGGCTTTAATTTCACTTAAAGGATTTCAGTCAGCCATCTCATCTATGCACCTGGACAAGTTGGTAAGGTGAATTAGAAAGTAGCAGTTAAAGCTAAGGCAATGTTTACAGCTGGATACTTGTTAGAGTAGGCTACAGGAAGATTAGAACTTTGAGAACTGATGGAATATGCTTTGAAATGCCAGAAGGCAGTTTTGGAAATTGGGCTAATTATAGGACTATGTAAGGAGAAGCAAGCCCTCTCTCCCACTCAACCTAGTCCTTCATCCCCACCTTCAATCTCACCACAGGAAATGATTTGGACTGGCCCGTGGAGATGGAGAAATGTGCCTTTTCAGCGTTTATCACGCCAATGATAGCGGTCTACCAGAAGTCACAGAGAACAGGCATGTTTTGTTGATGCATCAGACACATCCTTCTCAGATTGATGATCACAATGATACACACAAATGGAAGTCAGAGGTACATTTGATTCTGTAATACGTTAAACTTAACACTCACACCTATTGTGAGACAATCATTTCTCATAATGGTGCACTTGTCTGGTATGTTTCAGACCCATATTTAAGACTAAGGCAAATATAGAAAGTTCGCCCTTCTTCAAAGGGCAGAAAAAAACACGTTTAATTTCACTCTCATGAGATTTTCCTTTCAGCAATAAAAGAATTTAAGTGGTGGGAGATCTAGGTTCTATCTTCTTTAGCCAGAGGGCCACCCAGAAATTAGGAAAATTAAGGGCTACGTTCGTGGAAATGATGCATGGCTATGTGGAATCTTTGGAAATCCTTAAAAATGCTGGTGAAGGAAGAACTCGACGTAAATTCTTGATACAAGAGGCAAAAGCTAGTTTGCTGTTTTTTGGGTTTTTTTGGTCATGCCATGCAGCATGCGGGATCTTAGTTCCCCGACCAGGAATCAAACCCACGCCCCCTGCATTGGAAGCGCAGAGTCCTAACCACTGGACCGCCAGGGAATCCCAAAGCTAGCTTGTTTTTCAGAACCTTTCCCTAGTGGGTAAAGAGTAAAATTATTTTTTTTTTTGCGGTACGCGGGCCTCCCACTGCTGTGGCCTCTCCCGTTGCGGAGCACAGGCTCCGGACGCGCAGGCTCAGCGGCCATGGCTCACGGGCCCAGCCGCTCCGTGGCATGCGGGATCTTCCCAGACCGGGGCACGAACCCGTGTCCCCTGCATCGGCAGGCGGACTCTCAACCACTGCACCACCAGGGAAGCCCCAAGAGTAAAATTTAATCCTTACAATAGCCATATGAGGTAAGTGCTATTAATATCCTCTTTTTATATATAAGGACACTGAGGCACCAAGAGGTTGAGAAACATTCCCATGATCACAAAGCTGATAAGCATTAGCTTGGGATTTGATCCCAAGCAGTGTGACTCTAGAGCCCACGGCCTTACAACTCTCAGCTTGTGTGGTTTTGAGCAACTTCCTTCGAGTTGGTAGGTTCAATTCTTAGCACTAGTATTTACCAGCTGAATGAGTCTTGAACGAATTTCTGAAGGTCCCTGTGCTACAGTTTCCCCATCTATAAAATGGGTCCAACAACAGCCTCTTTACAGAATTTCTTAGGAAAATTAGATGAGATTATATACACGTAGAGGACCTGGCACACAGAAGTCATTCAACCAGAGTTAGCACTCTTCTTTCCCTGTCTAACATTCCCCTTCTTTTCATGGTTGCTGCTGCTCAGCAAGTGGGAAACTTCTCATTCCAGCTCTGAGGAAAATCAGGGCCCCAACATAGCTCAGCGGAGGAGACTAAGCAGTTGTAGAAGCATGGGCACTATTGCTGCCAATCTCTTGGTGCGCGTTGGACATTTGCTAAATCCTTGAACAGGAAGTAACTCACCTCAGCCCCCAAATTGTCCTCACCTTGCTAGCATAACAAGCCTCCAGGTGCACAGATTTGGTTCCACAGCCATACTGCTCCCTGACCCCATTCCAGATGCTGGAACAAGAAAACTCACCTAATGCCCTGACAATTCGCATCAGGATTTCCCCGACTTTCATTCTGGTCTCCAGTGTGTGCTTGTCTTTACCGCCATCATACTGTGCCAACAGGCCAGGCAAGATTTTCTCAGGGTACACATCTGAGAGAAGGGCAACCCCTAGGGTTGAAAATAAAAAGAAAGAATTTATTATTGTTAAGCACTGAAAAGAAAATAAGCCCAGACAGCCTGTGATGGGATGAAAATAGAGACATCTAAACCCACCTATGTCATTCTACCAGCAAGGGCTGCCCTGTATTTGGAGTGACAACATTGTGAGTGGAAAGAGCATGGGTCTCAGAGTTCACACTCCTGGATTCTTCTAGTCTCAGGCCTATATGATCTCTAAGATCACTTTCAGCACTGACATTCTACGATCTATGGATTCTAGACTCTGGAAGCAGAGGCTAGATGATTACATATCATGGCAGGGATTTACACAGCAGTGGGAGAAGACCAGATCAAATGTCCTCGAGGGAGTCTTCCAAGTCTGAGACACTAAGGTTCTATGACAAGTATCGTCGCTGCCCACACATCAGTCTTAAGCACAGCAGTGCTTCCTGTCTTTGCTGCAGTTCTCTACCCCAGTATGAGTTTTCTCTGTAAAACTGTCAGTGATGAGAACAATTTCTGTAAGGAAATAAGGAATGCAAATTCTGGGCATGATTAGTAGTAGACTGTGCTTCCGGCTGAGTTCCCTGATCAGAATTAGGAAGATCCTGCTCTTGAGTCTCCCTTCCTAGTACTTGCTGATCCCCTCTCCCATCACGCCAGAACTCCTAGATGTAGAATCTGCAGCAGTGTTATCATTATCTGAGCCCAACCCCGTATGGAGTAAACTTTACAGGGGCTGACAGAGGAGGCGAGACATGACTAAGACAGGACCAGAAATAAAGCCCCTAGTCTCAAAACTATATAAATACAAATTCCATTACTTGGGGGGAGGGGTTAGGTACTATACTCTAAAGAATAGTGAGGAAAAAGGAAAAAAACAAATGAAGGAAGGAAACTCAGGTCTCAAACTACACCCAGGGTGAGACTGCTTCTCACCACCTCTACCTCAACCACTCTGGTCCATCATTTCTGGCCTGACTTTTTTCAAAAATCTCCTAATTGGTCTCCGTGCTTCTACCCTATTCCTGCACTGCAGCTGGAACTATCTGGTCAAAATGAATCAGACCTCATCATTCTTCTGCCCAAACCGTCACTGGTTTCCCTTCTTCCCTTAATATGAGCAGCCCCCATCCCCCAGCTGCCTTCGCTCTGCCTCTGACCTCATCTCTTACCATGCTCTCCCTTCCTCACTGTCCTCCAGCAACTGAGGCTGGAACTCCTAGCTGTAGACCACGCTGCTCTGGACCCAGCATCTTCGCCTTACTTCTCCCTCTGCCTAGGCTGCTCCTCCTCCAGGTAGCCCATGGCTTGCTCCTAAAAGCCCATCATGTCTCTGTTCAAATACCACATTCATCGTATATGAAATAACAGCCTCCTTCTTCTACCACTCTTTATCCTTCTCACCCTGCTTCATTGTTCTTCTTAGCACTTAACAGTACCTGAAATGATATATACTTATTTATTGACTGCTGTCCCCAGAATGTGAGCTCTACAAAGTCAAGGATTTTGTTTTGTTCCCCACTGTAGCCTCAATGCCTAGAAGAGTGCCAGCACATAACAAGTGCTCAATAACTATTTGTCAAACGAATGAATGAATAAAAGGGTTCAAAGATACAGTCTTGATATAAATTTCAGGAATTAAGAAAGAGAAGATGGGGAAGGAGTAATATAAATGCTTGACAAATCTATAATTATTTTTTATCTGAGTTTACCATTCTTCCATTTAATTTGACAATCTTGCAGGCAAAGTCTATATACTGTTTTCTATGTTATAGGTTGGGGTTCCATTCTCTTATAAATAGATATACACCAAGGCGATGCAACTGCTGTGGGCTACACCTGCTTGTCCATCGTCTTGTCTGCCCTCCTCACCCCTATACCTTTTCATTGCCTGAAAAGCCTGGGAAGTCTCTGCATGTGGGTCTTAAGCCACATTTGTCTTCCTTTTTTTTTTTTGGTGTTGGGGTAGGAGTTTATTAATTAATTTATTTACTTTTGCTGTGTTGCGTCTTCGTTTCTGTGCGAGGGCTTTCTCTAGTTGTGGCAAGTGGGGGCCACTCTTCATCGCAGTGCGCGGGCCTCTCACTATCACGGCCTCTTTAGTTGCGGAGCACAGGCTCCAGACACGCAGGCTCAGAAATTGTGGCTCACGGGCCTAGTTGCTCCGCGGCATGTGGGATCCCCAGACCAGGGCTCGAACCCGTGTCCCCTGCATTAGCAGGCAGATTCTCAACCACTGCGCCACCAGGGAAGCCCTGTGTTCCTTTATGTGGCCTCCAGTTTTACATAAACAGAAGCTCTGCTCTTTAGGGAGTTTCAGGCTGTGGCAGAACCTGAATTAGACAGCTTCCCTGTTGGCAAAATGTGACAATGCATTTGTAGGTAGCTCTATTACGCAAAACGAGGGGTAAGTTTTTGGAGGTCCAAGGTGGAGTTAGAGACCTCCTAGCATAGGAAAAATGTCTGCAGCTAAGAAAAGGATAAATGAAGGAAACAGCTTCCACATTCTAAAAGAACCCAAAGGAAAAGTGAATTGATAGTTGGTAACTGCAATGCTGGCACATGTTTTTATCACTGATGTATCACAAGGCCTGGTATGTATTACAGATCTGTAGCAGTCATAACTACTTCTTCATCAGAAGTTCCTAACTTGAAATTCAGTGGATTTGTTTTCTTTTAGGAATATAGTTGTGACTTCATAATGGAACTCAGTCGTAAAATGGGATTTGCTCTATAAAACTTTGATCTATATCGAGCTTTTCTGAAAAACATGTACTACTAAAGTTCCTTCTACTGTCACTTATGCCTATTTTTATCTCACTAATCTTTAGCAGAGAAGTTATTTACTTCTATGAGAATATCCTGCTGTATACTTCAAAACCAAATGAGCTCTTGATTTCCTCTCTGTAGCAGACAGGCATTTTGGTTGCACACAGCATCTACTCTCTCTTCTGGTAACAACACCTGCTGTTCCTTTGGGAAATATCCCTTCCCTACTCTCAGTCTATGTAGTTTGAGTGGGGCTAACTACCCACTTTCTCTCTCCTCATGTGTTAACAAACTCATGTCAAGGCTGCCTTAGGATATTCCATGCCATCACCACCACAATGTTTGGTTCAGGAATGGGGGAAGAGACTCAATCCTGGAGCCAATTTTGGAACTACCAGGAAAGATGAACTCCTGGAGTCTGTGGGGGGGGGGGGGGGAGGGAGGGGGGATTGTTTTGTTTTGTCTTCTTGTTTTTGCCTGTAGAAGTGATTAACCTGGAGCTGCCAGTGGCCATCATGTGGAGAAAGTCAACCCCAAAATGGTGCAAACACAGAGGAGGGTCAAGCCAAGAGAGGAAAGGAGAAAAGGAGAGAACTGTGTCGTGCTTTGAGCCCCGGGATCCAATTATACATTTACTCACTAGAACCCTTGGATACATAAGCCAATAAATATCCTTTCATGCTTATGCCAGTTTGATTTTTTTTCAACCAAAGGAATCCTAATATATCCTTCTTCAGGTTAAAGAAACAAATTCAGATTTTTAAAAAAACTTTTCCTATAATGCCAAACTTTTAGTTCCACCAGGGAGCATTAATTCTCCCAATCTTACATAAAAAGGTTGCCAATAGCAAAGTACAATTTCCTTGCTTCCCACAGTCCCAGGTTAGCAATTGTTTATCTTCCTGCTGGCCTGCTCCACAGACTGCTGCCAAATGGCTCTCTGACTGAGTTTACCTTCTCAGGATACAGTTGCCACCTATGACTTTATGAATCCCTAGGGGACAATGGTTCCTTCCTCACTCTTAGACGGAGCAGTGAAGAGAATCACATATGATGGTTAAGACTATATAACAATTTAAAGGGATGAGATTTTGTGTGGCTGTTTTGTTTCTTCTTTGAAAAGTTTTTTGAATTTTGACAACTGAGGAAGCCTGACCATAACCTTCATATGCCCCTTGGCCCCTCCTTTGTAATATGAAAACAGGGTAATTTCTGGGTCAGCACTAGCTTTAAGGAAACATGACACGTCAACCCCTTTGGCAATAAGGACCAAATGATCGTGTGAGAGATACCTGCTCCTGCTCTGATCACAGGAAAATGACTATGCATTTCAAGATGTGGTGTAACAGATAAGATACAGAGAAAGCAAAGGTGAACCAAATCTGGCAGGAGTTCATGAAAGCGTTCTGATCTGCGTTTTGGGGCAAAGCACAGGATAAGGCAAATTAACCAACTGAAAAAATATTATTGAAAGTACTTTATGCGACAAAATAGAGACAGTCAACTTTGTAAAATAACTGGTTTTTTTCCCCAAAAGACTTTCATTACAAAGCCAGAAACGTATTCTGATCCAGTATTGACTTCAAGATGATCCCTCAGCATGCTGCTCAGTGATTCTGCAGACCTTGGGCAGTCACCATAGTTTAGGTCTCACTTTACACAGTGCTCTTGCATTGTAGGAAAGACAGTCTAATCCTAAATGTCTTTGCTGACTGGCTCTATCCCAGGAATCTGCTACGTCATCCCCACTTTAAAACCAACCAGATTTATTCCCCTGGGCAGACAACAACCTACCTTCCAAAATACCCACATCAACTTGGAAACCACCTACTCACTTGAATTTCTCAGGTATTTCTGCAGAAAACTGTTAAGAAACACAACTCCCCACATATTGAATGATTCCATTTATATGAAAATGTCCAAAATAGGCAAATTTACACACAGAAAGTAGGTTCAGTGGTTGCTTAGGGCTGTGGGAGTCGGTGGGGGGGAATAGGGACTGACTGCTAACGATATGGAGTTTCTTTATGGAGGGTAAAACATTCTAAAATTAATTATGGTGATGGTTACACACTCTGTGAATATAATAAAAAACACTGAATTGTATATTTTACATGGGTGAATTGTATGGTATATGCATTATATCTCAAAAACTTGTTATTAAAAAACTGTAAGAGTTGTACAACTCAAAAGAAAAAAAAATCCGATTAAAAAATGGGCAGATGATCTGAATAGGCATTTTTCCTAAAGAAGACATACAGATGGCCAAGAGGCACATGAAAAGATGTTCAACATCACTAATCATCAAGGAAATATAAATCAAAACCACAATGAGATACCACCTCACACCTGTTAGAAGGCTATTATCAAAAAGACAAGATATAACAAGTGTTGGAGAGGATGTGGAGAAAACGAGACTCTCGTGTACGGTCAGTAGGACTGTAAATTGGTATGGCTACTGTGGAAAACAGTATGGAGGTTCCTGAAAAAATTAAAAATAAAACTACCATATGACCTAGCAATTCCACTACCAGGCATTTATCCAAAGAAAACAAAAACACAAACTCAAAAAGATACATGCACTCCTATGTTCATTACAGCATTGTTTACAACAGCCAAGATACGAAAACAATCTAAAAGTCTATCAATGAATGAATGGACAAAGAAGACATGGTGTATACACACACACACACACACACACACACACACACACACACACACACACACACAATGGAATACTATTCAGCCATGAAAAAGAAAGAAATCTTAACATTTTCAACAACATGGGTGGACCATGAGAGAATTATGCTAAGTGAAATAAGTCAGACAAAGAAAGACATCCATAAAAAAAAAGAAGCAGCTTCTAAAGAACTCTTATGGAATAAATACTAATATCTATTGTTAAGTGAAATGCAAGGTACAAAACAATGTGTATAGAATTCAACTATTTGTGTACAAAGGGGAAATACATACACACATTTATACATTCATAAATAGTTCTGGAAGGATACACAAGTAACCAATGATATTGGTTGTTTCTAGGGAGGGAAATGGAGTGACTAGAGGATAAATAAGAGAGAAGAGACTTTTTACTCTGTATCTTTTGGTACCTTTTGAATTTTGAACCATGTAATGTATCAAATATAACTAAATAAAATACAAGTTAAAAAATTGTGATAAAGGGCACAGTCTTTTAAATAGAACAGCCCCTTTTAGAGATGAAAATGTAAAAATAATTTTCAATCAAATATAACAGAATGATCACAAACATCTTCCTCCTGAAATCTCACTAAAGTTATAGTCAAAGAGTAAAAAATACTGACAAACAAGGATAAAAAGAATATAGGTATCAAAGGCTGAAATCTGGGACTTCCCTGGTGGCGCAGTGGTTAAGATCCACCTGCCAATGCAGGGGACATGGGTTCGATCCCTGGCGTGGGAAGATCCCATATGCCACAGAGCAACTAAGCCCAGGCACCACAACTACTGAGCCTGTGCTCTAGAGCCCACGAGCCACAACTACTGAAGCCCACATGCCACAACTACTGAGCCCACATGCCACAACTACTGAAGTTCGTGCGCTCTAGGGCCCATGTGTCGCAACTACTGAGCCCACGTGCTGCAACTACTGAAGCCCACGCACCTAGAGCCCGTGCTCCGCAACAAGAGAAGCCACCAAAATAAGAAGTTCACGTACCACAATGAAGAGTAGCCCCCTCTCGCTGCAACCAAAGAAAGCCTGTGCGCAGCAAGGAAGACCCAATGCAGCCAAAAAAAAAAAGGCTTAAGTCTGAGTAAAGAGAGCAAAGATGGGACAAAATAATGATATATATTTGATAGAGTTGTTGGATCATTTGTAAAAAATCAGCAATAATTACATAGAAAACTAAGCAAATATACAAGAAAGGACAACTGAACTAGGTTTAGCAATGAATAACATCCAGAGTCAGCAACAAGCACTGCCCAATGATTTAGCCAAAAACTGTGATGGGGAAATGGCAGAAGGAGAAGGGGTAGAGGCGTGCACGTGCAGGCATGTGTGCATGTGGATGCTAAATCTTCATCTAACATACAGGAAATTAGTAGAAAATGTGCAAAATTTTTAACATCGAGATCCATGAGAGCATTTTATTTATAAATAGGGAGGTAATTACTAGAAGAAACTATTTAAACAGGGGTAGAGGGGATGGTTATCTCTGAGGACTGTAACCATGAGGGGGTAAGCAGGGCAGGAGACAAGCTTCTTCATTCTTTACAAGCTATGTTCAGAGAAATTAACAGAAATAAGTTTGTTTTAAAAACTAGAAAGAAGGTAAAATGTATATTAACCTGGGAGGAAGCTCTAGTTTGAAAGAACAATGACGGTGAAGAGGTAAGGCACAAGGAAATTTTCCTTCTGATGACAAAAAGATAATCACCAACCTGTGATTGTCCTCTCTTGTTGCAGCTCAAGGACACAAAGATAAGGTAGAACCTGAAGAGAAGGAGACTACTACCCTCTAGCAGGGTATTTCAGTTGTTACATTAGAGACCGCTCATTATAATGGAAACTAACAATCATTTCAGCTCCAAGAATCCAGGAAGCTGCACAAACTGGAGAAGTTGGTTATTAAATCAAGGAAGTATGGGGAACTCAACTGAATAGCTGGGCTCTCCTTGTAATCAGAATAAATGATAGCGTCTAGCATGCCAACGTGATGTTAAGTTTCTCTAAAGCTCCAAGGTTGTGCTAAGTGTGGACAAGCCCCAACAACTTTATAAAGATTCAAGATGAGCAAGTGTTACTCAGGCCTGAGGAAAAAAGAGGGTTAGACTAATAAGTTGAAGATTTTTTTGTAAGAATGGCGGTACAGTACCCAGTGTCTGCCTCTTTAAATCAAGATCTAAATAATATACTCAAACACTAAAATAAGGCCAATGTATTTGCTTACATTGTTCTCTAATTCCCATTTTGGAGGGCAAAAAGTTAAAATTAGTAATAATCTATATTTACCGACAGTTCACTATACTTGCCGGAAGCCATTTGGATCATGAAATATTTATTTATTATAATAAATAAAAACCTAATAGCAAGGACAGTAAAAATTCTTAACATTTAATGAGTGCTTTCAATATGCTGGGCATGGTCCTAAGTACTTTATATGCATTCATCCCTTTAATGCTTCCAACAATCCTTTGAATTAGATGCTACTTTCATTCCTAATTTTACTGAGGGAGAAGCTGAGGAACAGAAGGGTGAAAAATATGGCCCAAGATCACAGAGCTGCCATGTGACAGAGCAGGACTGCAAACCTTCATCTGCTACCCACCACCCACCCGGCTGCAGTGCCTAGGAGAAAATAACTGCTGGAATAGCACTAGCTTTGCAAATCCTAACCCCAAAGATAGCAAATCTTATATTTTTCAGTATTCATCAGCCATAAAGTTTACTTTCTGTTAGACTCCAAGGTCAGAGGAAGGACAGGCACTCTGCACAATGCATCCCGTATGAACAGGGCAGAATCCTCTTGGGTCTTGTTGGGCTTCACAGGGACTGCCTTGTTCTTAATTGGTGTATTTATTTATATCTATCTTTATGTGGAAAAGGGAGGTAGTAATGTTAATGAAGTTCACAGATGACTTTAACTTGAGATGCTGCTAACATTAGTGATGACAGAGGAGACATACAAAAGGAAATAAAAAACTTAGATTTTAGTGAGTTTCAGTTTTCCATCAGTGATTCCTAGACACCTCCACTCCACATATTTATGGCTATTGCGAGTCCCCTAAATCTCTTATTCTATTACCCTCCCCCAATAAATAAAATAAAACCCAGAACAGCACCAAAAAGCTTAGAGTCCACTTTGTCAGGACTGCTTCTATCAAATACTTCTGCATGATTCAGAACAGAGGTGAGAAAAGTGAGCCTCAAAAACATGATGATCAAGGGTTCTGTAGTACATACAGAAATATGAACAAAGCTGCGCTAATTGACTGAAGGCATAAGTGAGGAAGGAAGGAAAACAGCAATTACCTCTGCTTTGAGAGTAATCACTGCCCTATGCATTTAGAGAAACTTGCATTTCAGCTGGTCATGGGTGAGAAATAAAGAACCAGGATGTTATTCATTTAGTTCTCTTTACGTAGCTTTCAAAGAATGAAACATTTTGTATATTAACATTCTCTTTATGCCATTAAAAGAAACACTTACTGATAATATGAAAAGAGGGGCTTCTGATTTCCCAGAACACAGTATGTAGTTCTCTTTTAGCTGAATCTAGGTAAGAAAATAAAGCAGTCTTAAAGATCCCTAGCTAGGTGGTCCCAGTAGAGGGAGTACCACCTGAACTCCAGGTTCATTTTTTTTTGTAAGTTTTCTACTGGCCTTTCACCTCAAACCTATGCAAAGAGAAGCTGCAGAATCAGCAAAGCTGACTGATGCGTCAGGTTCTCACTAGTTTTGAGAGAGCCTAAGCCTCCCAGGGGAGTGGTCACCTGGCCTGAAGCTCTAACAAGACAGGGCTGATCTTTCACATGATCCAGTGTCAATGCTCGGAGACCTGCTCTGTGCTTTGGGTACTAAGCAGTGATATAGGCAAGTTCAAAACTCCTGAATTCTCCCATTTTTCCTTAAACATAGCAGATGTCCTAATGAGATGATTAGGCAAGTCTTTGTGACAGGTGCTGTGGGCTAGGACTGGCTTAGAAAAAGTGATTGTTGTGAAATTAGTAACCATGACGTGCAGGACTTAAACTGTAGTTTCATATGGAAACCAGGCAGAGCTACTATAAATTGCCCTGATAAAATGCACATATACACATAAACACCCTGCCTACAATTTTGGCAAGTAACCATATCTAGTATGGCCCCCTTCAGGGATCTACACAGCCCTCAGGTTAAAATCCCTCTGTGAAGCAAGGCACCTATAAATAGAGGGGAAAGGAAAGACCTGAAAAACTGTTTCCACAATCAAAAGAACGTGGCTTTTTCCCCCTGACGATATATAAATAATACATGGTCACTGTAAAAGAGTCAAATACTAGAGAAAAACATAAAGAAGAAAAGAAAAATCACTCATGGATGTATGGGAGGATTGAGGAGTGGAGGCTATGGGGAACCAGTTTCTTTTTAGGGTAATGAAATGTTCCAAAATGGATTGTGGTGACAGACGTGCAACTCTGAATATACTCAAAGCTATTATATTATATACTTAAAAGGGACAAGTTATATGGTATGTGAATTATATCTCAATAAAGCTTTTAAAAAACTACCTGAAACCTAAAATCAACATAAGCATTTTAGTGCCCTCTCATCCATACACCACTCTTTGAAATAAATACACACACACACACACACACATACACACACATATACACAAACACTGTTTTTATAGTGGACAACTTTGTTTTATTTAACAGTCTTCCTTTTTATGGGAGGATGAGGGGGGCTTATTCCTCCAGATGTCTTGGCTTTCACAGTAGATCATTTGAGGTGGTCTGACAATAACATTGAAAACTTTAATAGCAATATTATTACTTAGGATGGAGAAATATTAAGGATTCTTGTCAATTTTACTTCTGTTAAAAAGAGGGGCGGGAATTCCCTGGCAGTCCAGTGGTTAGGACTCTGCGTTTTCACTGCCGGGGCCTGGGTTCAATCTCCGGTCAGGGAACTAAGATCATGCAAGCTGTGCAGCCAAAAAAAAATTCAAAATTAAAAAAAAAAGAAAAAGAAAATCTCTTGCTAAAAGAAGGGGGGGGAAAGGAGTCAACTAAAAAAATTACAAATCACTTATATAAAAGTATATAACAGGGCTTCCCTGGTGGCGCAGTGGTTGAGAGTCCGCCTGCCGATGCAGGGGACACGGGTTCATGCCCCGGTCCGGGAAGATCCCACATGCTGCAGAGCAGCTGGGCCCGTGAGCCATGGCCACTGAGCCTGCGCGTCTGGAGCCTGTGCTCTGCAACGGGAGAGGCCAAAACAGTGAGAGGCCCGCATACCGCAAAAAAAAAAAAAAAAGTATATAACACCGCTGTAAAGCAATTATACTCCAATAAAGATGTTAAAAAAAAAAAAGAGTATATAGAAGTAATCTGCAGCTATGGCATAAATCATAAAGCTTGGAAAACAACTTTAGAATTAAGGCAATATAAATCATTCTTTCACTCATTCACACATTAATAGGGTATCTACTCTGTGCCAGGTACTAAGTGTTATAAACGTAATAGGACAGCACTTGTCTAGAGAGAGAGACAAATTAGACAATGATTACAAGACAGTGTGGTTAATACAGCATGTTTGGGTGTAACAAGAACACAGAAAGAGAAATTAAAAAAGGGTGTAGGAAGGGGTGGGGCTTCCTAGAGAAGGGGACAAGGGAGCTATGCTGCAAAAAGCTCAGGGTTTTGCAATTGCGAGCTGCCCCTGGGACCGAGAGTCATTTGCATAATTATTCATGTGTGGAAAAATTTCATAGACTTTTAAAGACAGAATTAGTATAGGCACCTAACTCCCATTTATACTCTTAGGGTAGATTCTCCAAAGAAAAAGAACTGGATGCAAGTGTATAAACATTTTCAAAGCTGCATTCCAAAAATGTTCCTATTAATTCTCCTACCAAGAGTGTTCAAGTGTGTGCATTTCAATACAATTGGCTAGCACTGGATAGTCCCATTAAAAAAAAAAAATCTGTGTTTTTTGAAATGGTACAAAAAAACCTGTATTTCATTATTATTTTAATCTACATTTCTTTGCCTATTAGAAAAATTTCTCAAATTTTTATTGCTTATATTCCTCTACCATGAATTGCCTATTTATTTTTTTATCCATTTATCTACTGGATATTTTTTTTATTAATCACTATGAACTCTTTATATAGAGAGGCTTAACTGCTTGTCCTTTTGAAAAAAAGTTTATTGAGATGTAATTCATATACCATAAAATTCACCCTTTTAATGTATATGATTCAGTAGTTTTTAGTATATTCACATAGCTGTGCATCCATCATCACTGTCTAATTCTGGAAGATTTTCATCACTCCAAAAAGAAACCTCCTACCCAAGCAGTTACTTTCTTTTTCTGCCCAGACTCCCTGTTCTAGGCAACCACAAATCTATTTTCTGTCTCTACAGATTTATGTTTGTCCTTCTTGTTGCAAATCTTTTTTCTTTAATTATACTTTACATTTTAATTAAGGTTAAATTATTTTCGACATGAATGAGTTTTAAACTTTTAAGAGATGAAATCTATTAATCCTTCCTTTTTGACTTCTCCATCCAGAGACTAAATATTGTCTCTCTGTGCTGCATTCTGTATAATGTCTTCCTTTCTGCCTTCTGGTTCATTAATTCTCTCTTAGCTGTGTCTGCTGTAAAACTCATCCACTGAAATTTTAATTTTAGTTATTCTACTTTTTATTTTTAGACATTCTATTTGGTTTATTTTTTAAATCTGCTACATCAACTTTGATTGTCTCCTATCCCTGAAGATATTTTCATGCTTGTCTTGTTTTTCTATGAATACAGGAAGCCTGGTTACTTAATAATTTGTGTGTGATAAGTCCAACATCTAAAGTCTTCTGGGACCTTGTTTCCTTGTGCTTGGTTATTTTGTGACTATATTTTAATTATTGTACATAATTAAATATACAATAATTATTAATTAATTATTATGAGAGGAGGAATGGAGAGTTATTGCTTAATGGTTAAGAGTTTCTGTGTGGGGTGATGAAAAAGTTTTGGAAATAGATAGCAATTATACAACACTGTGGATATGTTTAATGCCACTAAGCTGCACATTTAAAGATGGTTAGTATATTGGGCTTCCCTGGTGGCGCAGTGGTTGAGAATCTGCCTGCCAATGCAGGGGACACGGGTTCGAGCCCTGGTCTGGGAAGATCCCTCATGCCGCGGAGCAACTAGGCCCGTGAACCACAACTACTGAGCCTGCACTCCACAACGGGAGGCCTCGACAGTGAGAGGCCCGCGCACCGCGATGAAGCCCTCGCACAGAAATGAAGACCCAACACAGCCCTAAATAAATAAATTAATTAATTAAATAAAAATGGTTAGTATAGCAAATATTTTGTTAAATATTACCACAATAAAGTTTTTAAACATTAAAAATAAAAAATAAAAGTAAAAATTAAAAAATTATTTTGAGGATTCTTTGGGGTCTAGGGTGAAGGTCCCTTCTTCCACAGAGATATGCTTTTGTTCTTGTAAGACATCCACAGACACTACCAGTATATAAACTTCTTAAACTCTAATTCTCAGCTTGAACTTTCCTGAATCCCAATAATGCAAATCTGCAGGAAAGGTGGACCATGCTGTGATTACACTGTCTCTAGCGACAAGACAATGCCCCTCTCAGTCCCTGGGGATGAGGTGAAGGGGTACCATTTTTACTTCTGATTCATCTGAAGGTGTATTCCTTTGGGGTCTAAGCTTAATGTTGGAGGTCTTCTATTTGACTCCCCATTTCAAGTTGGGACTAGACAGGTTTTCATTTCTGCAGGTTTGACCTTCAAGAGCATGAAACTAAAACTGAATTTCAGCAAATACTCTGAGGGCAAATGCAGGTTCTTAAGCTCCCTCTACCTTTTAGGGTCTGGCTTTCTCTTAAGATGTTGGCTTGGTAATTCACTGCTTTCTTGTAAGCTCATTTATGCTTTTAAAGTGTTTTAAATATGTTACCCTGCATAAAAACTGTTTTCAGCTGAGGTATCTCATCATTATTGGAAATGGAAGACAGAAATGTATTTTCTTCTAGATTTTTGTCTAGTTTGAATGCAAGATTAAATGCACCTGACGAATATGGCACATATTGAGGTTTCTTTGTTGTTAGTAATATTTAGCATGTTAAGATTTTCCATTTATCAAACATGTCATCTTAAACAAGCATCTTCACTCTTGAGCCTTTCCTTTACACTGCTGTCTCGCTGAGCTCAACTTGAGGTTATTTTCACATTTTCACGTACAATTTTTGACCCACTGACCTAACTGATCCTCTCAGCAACCTAGTAAGTGTTACATGTAACAGCTTCTAATACAAATTGATAAAAGAGCAAACACATGGTGCCACTAGAGAATCATACAGTTAAGAGTAGAGCAGGATGGCTCTATGAGCTCTCGTTTTCCTTATATGTCTTTGTTATGAATAGCATCTGGATAGACACATCTGGACAAAATTTTGCTGTTAATTTAACCATTTGGTTGCTCAATTGCAAGACAAGAAGTAATAGATATATTCAATTTTATCTAATTAGTATTCCCTGACTTAGTAATTTTGCAAACTGAATCACTTTACAAACTAAATATAGAAAAGTTATTATTATGGTCTGGTTTCTAAGCAACCATTTCATTAAGAAAAGCTCTACTTGGGAAAAAAATCTGTTCATCAGTAAGGTTTCTGCTGTTATCATATAATTTCATGAAGAAATAACCACGGTCACCCTGTGCCTTAGTAATCCCTAGTTGTGAAAAGGTCAACAGGGGTACTGTAACAGAGGGAGACATCTGTTTCAATCTGTGCTGGTCCCTGAAACTTGTTATCATGAAACGATTCAGTTTTCCTAAACGGCTACATAATTTAAAACCCATTATCTTCTGATAATAAAAGTAATCAATGTTCATGCTAGAAAACATGAAAAATATAAGAAAAAAGGCACAAAGAAGAAAATAAAACTCATTTGCGTTTCTGATGCCTTCATGTTAGATCTCAACTGAAAAATGGATTCTGCTGCTTTAAAAAATTATTTGAAAACCACTGACCTAAAATAACTCCATATGGTTTTACCTTTGTCATCTGCAATAAGAATATTTTTCGTAATGGTTAGGGGCTGTGTGTTGAACAACTGAGTTCAGAGATTTGTAGAGACAGCCAAACATACTCATTGCATTTCATGAAAACAGGCTTAAAGAGAGACAGCAATCTGACAGGGGTGAGAAGGTGACGAAAGGTATGTGTCACATGACACATCACCTGTGATATGGGTTATAAAACTTCCTTGATAGGTCAGGTAGATGGACTAAGACAGTGATTTTTCAAATCCTTTGTTGTTGTTGTTTTGCGGTACACAGGCCTCTCACTATTGTGGCCTCTCCCGTTGCGGAGCACAGGCTCTGGACGTGCAGGCTCAGTGGCCATGGCTCACAGGCCTAGCCGCTCCGTGGCATGTGGGATCCTCCCAGACCGGGGCATGAACCCGTGTCCCCTGCATCAGCAAGCGGACTCTCAACCACTGTGCCACCAGAGAAGCCCCTTTGTTGTTGTTTTTAAAGCAGCAGAGCCTTGTTTTACCATGATATTTTTAGACAAGGCTCAATGAAAGAGAGAAAAAAAAGAGCCCATCCAGTCTACCCCTTCGTCACTGATCTTCAGGGTCCTTCCTGTCTGCAGTCTCCTCCCCCTGGCACAGCATTGCTTCTTTGCTGTTCCCTCAGTCTGGATTACTGTTCCCTCCCTCCTTTACTAGGTTAATTAATAATCATCTATTAGATCTCAGCTCACGGGTCACCTCCTCCTGCCCCTTTCTATCAGGTAAAACGTCCCTAACACAGGCTCTCATATCACTGTACCTTTCTTCACAGCACCTGTCAAAGCCACATTTCACATTTGTTTGTGTGACTTTTTGATTGGCATTTGTCCCCCTCCTCCTCCCTGCCTTGGACTATATATTACAGAGTAGGTGGTCAATGAATATTTGTTGAGTGAATGAACATTTAAAACCATTAAGAAAAAAAGCAATGGCCAAAAATATTTTACAAATCTTTCTCTCACTGTCTAAAGTCACGTTACCAATAATGGAAAACAGAAATTGGACATAAAGTGTAGAAGTGCTTCTGAAACAGCCTTCTCCTAAGGAAGGAGACTTTAGCAATCATGCCCTGGCAGGTGGATGGGAGAGATGACCTAATTAGGTCTTTAGTAGTGCAGAGTCTGTGATCTATTCCCTGATGCTCAGTTCATTCCCAACCTTCCAGCCTCCTCGGGGACAGCAGAGATGCCACAAGGTCAGGAAACAAAACCAAGTATAAACGTCTAATGTAAAAATCTAAAAATGAGTTGCCCAAACCGTACACCATTTAAGTGCACTTTTCCACCACTGCCCAAGATCTCAACATGACCACAGAGGGGGAAACTGATGCTTCAATCAGTTAAAAATGTTAAACCTATGATTTAGCAACAAAAGGAACTATGTCAGGACGAATAAAAAATATAATTGGGCTTATTAAGTGTGTGAACAGCTTTAAGAATCATCTTAATCACATCTGGTGAGATTAGGAATTTTAATTTGTTTTTGAAATGAAGGGTAAGGTAAGCACTTTAGTTTGGGAGGGAAAAGCAAGAGCAGGGTGACCCTCCAGCTGTTGACTCTAAGTAGTTCCAGTAAAATGGACTGATGCCTTAGAGAGTAAAGGAATACTGTGCTTAAAGATAAGTCTAAAGAGGAACGTGCTATTTTAGTTGAGAGCTCTCTTGCTGTTTTAGCCTTCTTAACTTGTCTTCAAATTCCAACTTTACTAAAGAAAGGGTGGCTCCAGGGCAAAATTTAAATAGCTGTTCTGCAGGGAAGGTACTTACACCTTCTTAATAGCTTGTAAAGTAGACATGTAAGCAACTGACGTTTTATCCCAACGTGTCTCATAACTGCTTTATAGGTAATGAATCCTGCCCTTGTGACGGCTAGCTTGCATGAATAGGAGGTAAAAAATTTGAAATGAGCCCTGGAAACCAAGAAATTAAGTATTTAATCGCTTAGCAGAAAATGTCAAGATCCACTGGTTCCGTGGCTTAATTTTACTGTCTGTAAGAGCAGAGGCCATGGTGATTTGAGAAAGGTGGGAAAATGGACTGGAGAGAGGAGGTAGGTGCAGAGAGGTATAAGGCCTTGGCTCTGGAGTTGATGCCAGACTCCATCACTCACTGGTTGGCCTTTTACTGGTAACAACCTTTGAGCTTTGGTTTCTTTGTCTGAAAAATGGGGAGATAAAGATATTGACTCTTATAGGGTTGTGATGAGGAGTAAATGAATTAATGTAAGTTACATCTCATATGTGGCTGGTGCTCAATAAATCATGAATGAAAATACGAATAAAGGGAATAAAAGTAATAACCATCAACAGGCATGCTGCTTTCAAATCCAGGCAGCCCATCACCAAGACATTACTGGTAGACGGGCAGCAGGCCTTTAAAGCCCTCCTAGAGCCCACACAGAAAGCTCAGATGCCTTGTCTTGGCATTTCGACAGCTTCTGCATTCCAGCCCAATCCCACTTCTCCCCTTCCTGCCCACTTTGCTCCACTAACAATTTGAACTGCTTACCTTACCTGTCTTTATACTTGCCCTGCTCTTGAACATCTTCCTACATTCACTTTTCTTTCAGCCTCAGTCCCCTCACTCCATCTCCACATTCTAAATCCTGCCCGTCCCTATTCACAGTCCTAAGAGCTCCATGAAAAACTACTGTTCTGGTTTTCCTATGTTTATTTTTCATTTCTAAAATATTTGCAAACGAAGTAACTGACAAAGGATTAATCTCCAAAATATACAAGCAGCTCATGCAGCTCAATATCAAAAAAACAAACAACCCAATCCAAAAATGGGCAGAAGACCTAAAGCGACATTTCTCCAAAGATATACAGATTGCCAACACACACGTGAAAGGATGCTCAACATCACTAATCATTAGAGAAATGCAAATCAAAACTACAACAAGGTATCACCTCACACTGGTCAGAATGGCCATCAACAAAAAATCTACAAACAATAAATGCTGGAGAGAGTGTGGAGAAAAGGGAACCCTCTTGCACTGTTGGTAGGAATGTAAGTTGATACAGCCACTGTGGAGAACAGTATGGCGGTTCCTTAAAAAACTAAAAATAGAACTAGCATACGACCAGCTATCCCACTACTGGGCATATACCCCGAGAAAACCATTATTCAAAAAGATTCATGGGCTTCCCTGGTGGTGCAGTGGTTGAGAGTCTGCCTGCCGATGCTAGGGGACACAGGTTTGTGCCCCAGTCCGGGAAGATCCCACATGCCGCAGAGCGGCTGGGCCCGTGGGCCATGGCCGCTAAGCCTGTGCGTCTGGAGCCTGTGCTCCGCAACGGGAGAGGCCACAACAGTGAGAGGCCCACGTACAGCAAAAAAAAAAAAAAAAGAGTCATGTACCACAATGTTCATTGCAGCTCTATTTACAATAGCCAGGACATGGAAGCAACCTAATTGTCCATCGACAGATGAATGGATAAAGATGTGGCACATATATACAATGGAATATTACTCAGCCATAAAAAGAAACAAAATTGAGTTATTTGTAGTGAAGTGGATGGACCTAGAGACTGTCATACAGAGTGAAGTAAGTCAGAAAGAGAAAAACAAATACCGTATGCTAACACGTATATATGGAATCTAAGAAAAAAAATGGTTATGAAGAACCTGGGGCAGGACAGGAACAAAGATGCAGACATAGAGAATGAACTTGAGGACACGAGGAGGGGGAGGGGTAAGCTGGGACGAAGTGAGAGAGTGGTATGGACATATATACACTACCAAATGTAAAATAGCTAGCTAGTGGGAAGGAGCCGCATAGCACAGGGAGATCAGCTCGGTGCCTTGTGACCGCCTAGAAGGGTGGGATAAGGAGGGTGGGAGGGAAACGCAAGAGGGAGGAGATATGGGGATATATGTATATGTATAGCTGATTCACTTTGTTATACAGCAGAAACTAACACACCATTGTAAAGCAATTATACTCCAATAAAGATGTTAAAAAAAAATTAATCAGGAGAGGGATGACGTGCCTCCTGTTGAAAACAGCACTTTGGATCTGATGCAGACAATACAATATTTCTACCAAAAATTTCAGAGATCCAGATTTTGGGCCTTCATGTTGATCTTTGCTACTGCCTCCTCTGGACTCCCTCAATACTTTCATGCAGTTTTATTGTAGTGCTTTTCATTATCTTATAATTATCTATGGGACCATATCTACAATGTATTAGTGTCTTAAGAGAGGAATATGTGATTTACTTTTGTATCTCCCAAACCTAACACAGAGCCTGGCGTAGCTGGTGGCACTAGAGGTGTGTTTGTTAAATGAAGCAATGAATGGATGCAAGAGAATTAATAAACTATTAACACTGAAAAAAGAAAAGTATATAAGTCAGTGATCTTTAGTATATTACAAGGTTGTGCAATGATCACCACTATCTAATTCCAAAACGTTTCATCATCTCCCCAAAGAAACCTCATATCCATTATCAGTCACTCCCCATTCCCCTCTCCTCCCATTCTCTGGGAACCACAAACCTGCCTTCTATCTCTATGGATTTGCCTATTCTGGACATTTCATACAAAATGCAGCCTTTTGTGTATGGCTCCTTTCATTTACCATATTTTGAACGTTCATCCACTTTGTACCATGAATCAATACTTCATTCTTTTGTTTTAAATAATTTTTTTCTTTTGGCTGTGTTGGGTCTTCATTCCTGCATGTGGGCTTTCTCTAGTTGTGGCGAGTGGGGGCTACTCTTCGTTGCAGTGTGTGGGCTTCTCATTACAGTGGCTTCTCTTGTTGCAGAGCATGGGCTCTAGGCATGCAGGCTTCAGTAGTTGTGGCACATGGGCTCAGCAGTTTTGGCTCGTGGGCTCTAGAGCGCAGGCTCAGTAGTTGTGGCTCACGGGCTTAGCTGCTCCATGTTATGTGGGATCTTCCCGGACCAGGGCTTGAACCCATGTCCCCTGCATTGGCAGGTGGATTCTTAACCACTGCGCCACCAGGAGTCCACTTCATTCTTTTTTATCACTAAATAATATTCCACTGCATAGGTATGCCATATTTAATTTATCCATTCATCAGGTGGTAGATACTTAGGTTGCTTCTACTGTGAATGAAAAATATTGCCTGCCCTATCAGTAAACAAAGGATGTTGCAGCCATCAAGCCATCACATTACAGCCTCCCTGATGATGAGCCCTGAGGAACACAGGATAGAAACAGGAAGCCCACCATCTAGCAGTTAACTGCTGCAGCCACCCCAGCTGCAGCCACCCCTGATGGTGCACTCTGAGGAGACTCAGGATGAGAAAGCACAGGATGCTGGCCCCAGATAGTTGAGGTGCATGTCAAGGGAATGATTCCAGTGAGTCCAGACTCTTGCATCTTCGTATACATAGAAAAGCACTAAATTCCATAACTTGACATATCTGGTTTTCTTTAATTAACAGTAATCTTTTGATGTTCCAACTACCTGGTCTTTGTTGCAAAAACTCCTATTTATCCTGGCTCTTCCCTTACCTCTTCAGAGCAATCTCTCAGAGTTATCTGAGATGCTGTGTCCCGGGCTTGAAGTCCTCAGAAAGCCCATCAAATAAAACATAATTCTTAACTTTTAGGTTGTGCATTTTTTTCTGTCGACACTACTTTTTGGCCACATATAAGCTTTTGTGTGGATATATGTTTTCATTTCTCTTGGGTATATATCTAGGAGTGGAAGTGGTGGATCGTACAGTAACTGTGTTTAACCTTCTGAGAACTGCCAGACTGTTTTGCAGAGGAGCTGCACCATTTTATGTTTCTACCAGCAGTGTATAAGGGTTCCATTTCTCCACAGCCTCATAATTTGTATTATTTTAAATTAAGTAATTTTAGGGCTTCCCTGGTGGTGCAGTGATTAAGAATCCGCCTGCCGGGATTCCCTGGTGGCGCAGTGGTTGAGAGTCCGCCTGCCGATGCAGGGCACACGGGTTTGTGCCCCGGTCCGGGAAGATCCCACATGCCGTGGAGCGGCTGGGCCCGTGAGCCATGGCCGCTGAGCCTGCGCGTCCGGAGCCTGTGCTCCGCAACGGGAGAGGCCACAACAGTGAGAGAGAGGCCCGTGTACAGCAAAAAAAAAAAAAAAAAAAAAAAAAAATCACAATGAGATACCACTTCATACTTACTAATATGGCTATAATAAAAGGATCTTCTACAATAACAAGTATTGGTCAGGATATAGAGAAATTGAAACTCTCATACACTGCTCATGGGAAAGTAAAATGGTGCAGCCACTTTGGAAAACAGTTTGACAGTTCCTCACAGGGTTAAACATAGAATTACTATATGACCCAGTAATTCCATTCCCTCATGCATACCCAGGAGCAAAGAAAACATATGTCCACACAAAAACTTGTACACAAATATTCATTACAGTGTTCCTCATAACAGCTTAAAAGTAAAAACGACTCAAATGTCCATCAACTGATGAATGGATAAACAAAATGTGGTTAATCAATAGTACAATGGAATATAATTCAGCCATGAAAAGGAATGAGGTCCTGATACATGCTACAACATGGATGAACCTCACAAATGTTATGCTAAGTGAAAAGGACCAGGCAAAAGAAGTCCACACATTCTATATTATGAAAAGTACAGAACAGGCAAATCCATAGAGACAAAAAGTAGATCAGTGGTTCCCAGGGGCAAGGGGGAGTGAGGAATGGGAAATGATGAAAAGTTCTATAATTAGATAGTGGTGATGGTTGCACAAATCTCTAAATATACCAGAAACCACTGAATTACACATTCTAAATGGGTGAATTTCAGGTGTGTAAATTAAATCTCAAATAAGAAGTTTTAAAAATGGGGATAATGTCTATTTCCCAGAACTACTTCAAGAATTTACTGAGCTAGCATATATGACAGACATTCGTTAAATGCCCATTTTTTAGTTAGGTGGTACAAGGTCTGGACACAAAAGAAATCTTCCCATTTCAAGGACATAAATGGAGATGATAAACTTCACAGGACTACATTCCAAATTTCAATGCCCGATCCAATTAGATGGTCCTTCAAGGGATAGAATTATTTTCAGTTAATGGTTGCCCAACTTAGTTTATTTGAAGTAGAAATCTGAGAATGGATAGGGAGTTCAGTCTGACAAATTAAGACTTGTAACCCTGCTCAGTTTGAAACTCTGTAAAAAACAATTTCACCTTGTATCTACTTTCCTCCCTTCCAGGCCTTTTGCCTTCCCTCCCCTTGGCTCTCTTGCCAGAAATGAAAACTCTTCCGTGAAAGGAAAAGGGTAGAAGAGTTAGTGCAATTTGTTCAAGCATGTCAAGATGTCTAGATTCTCTTCACTACACACACTGGCATACTTTTCCCTCCCATGCTTGGCTCAGAGCCTAGAGTTTCTTTCCTTTTTTCCACGAGCCTAGTAGTTTCGTCCAAAGATTCTTTTGACACCGATGGGGATCACTTGGATCCCTGAAATGCATCTATCACTGGTGTTACTTTCAAAATGTTCTTTAAATAATTAAAAGTGACTGCGAGGACACACAAGCAGATGCACACTAAGATAAATAACTTAGCTATAATATCTTATTTGAAGATCATGTATTTATTTATCACATTCATTACTGAACATCTATTTTAAGACTGAAATGTAGAAAATGCCCCAAACATCAAATATACATTATGGGACTCCTTTTTTTTAACATCTTTATTGGAGTATAATTGCTTTACAATGGTGTGTTAGTTTCTGCTTTATAACAAAGTGAATCAGTTTTACATATACATATGTTCCCATATCTCTTCTCTCTTGCGTCTCCCTCCCTCCCACCCTCCCTATCCCAGCCCTCTAGGTGGTCACAAACCACCGAGCTGATCTCCCTGTGCTATGCGGCTGCTTCCCACTAGCTATGTATTTTTACGTTTGGTAGTGTCTATATGTCCATGCCACTCTCTCACTTTGTCACAGCTTACCCTTCCCCCTCCCCATATCCTCAAGTCATATGAGACTTTTTAAAATTTTTATTTATTTATTTTTGGCTGAGTTGGGTCTTCGTTGCTGCACATGGGCTTTCTCTAGTTGCGTTGAGCAGGGGCTACTCTTCATTGTGGTGCGCGGGTTTCTCATTGTGGTTGCTTCTCTTGTTGAGGAGCACGGGCTCTAGAGCGCGGGGGCTTCAGTAGTTGTGGCACGTGGGTTCAGTAGTTGTGGCACACAGGCTCAGTAGTTGTGGCACACAAGCTCAGTAGTTGTGGCTTGTGGGCTCTAGAAAGCAGGCTCAGCAGTTGTGGCGCACGGGCTTAGCTGCTCCACAGCATATGGGATCTTCCCAGACCAGGGCTCAAACCCGTGTCCCCTGCACTGGCAGGTGGATTCCTAACCACTGTGCCATCAGGGAAGTCCCCATTATGGGACTCTTAAGGACATATTTTAAGTCCTATTTTGGGGAAGAGAAAGACTGCCACTTTTTATCTTATACACTTTCTTGCCACTTAAATGTTTTTAAAACAATAAGAATGTATTAACTTATATAATGATGATGATGATAAAACAATGAGAAAAAGAGTATATAAGAAGTCTAAAAAGGAGAGACACTTAAAGGACACAGTCTAAGATTAACTGTTCTATTTATAAACTCTGGATTGTAACTGGAACTCAGCAACTTGTATAAAATTCTCTGCCCGAAGAAGCTGCCTTGAGTGTCTGGGAGCAGCTGCTATGAGAACTAAGTCAACCATCACTTTCTCAGTAGGACTAAAAAGAGATTCAGTATTTCATAAAATTAAATTTTAACTCATAGGGAATTTAGTTCTCAGATTGTTGTGATGTACAGATAATATGTACATCAGACATTCCTGTATCAGGCATCAATAAATATCTGTTGAATGAATGAGCTTATTTAATTCCCCTCTGCTCTGTGCCTTGACTGCAAACAAAGTTGGTGAGAAATTACAAAAGAGATCCAAAATAACAAATAAAGCAAGCAAAGGATACCTTGTAACTTTTACATGGAAACATTCAGTCAGCCTAGAAGAGTAAGACTTTATACACACACTTACTCATACTCCCCAAAACTAATGCTACTCAAACCACAGCCAAGCCCCCTTGTACTACAGGACATTTACACATGGGCTGGTCTTGTCTGACTGTCTGACTGGGCATCTAGAATGGCTTGGCTCTGGAGTTTTAGGCCTGGGCAAACGAAATTGGCAATGCAGGTGGGAAAATTCAGCTCTTTCCTTTCTTAATGGGAAATTCACCTAAGGCCTTGGCCTTTAAGTGCATGTTACAAACACCAAAAACATCAATTAATTCAAATTTGTGTGCCATGGGGCCCAGAGAATAGAAATTAGACCTCTATCTCCCACATCCTTCATCCCCAAATTAGCTACTAACTGATTAGCACACCAATTAAAAGTAGTAAAAACAAACACAAAACCAACAGTTGTGATTTTTATAGCAGACCCTATAGGCTAATGAGCTCAGTGGGTTAATCAGCTAAGAGGCTTATTCCAAACAGCAATGTTGCTGTATGAGAATGACACACCACTGCTTCCTGAAAATCTTGTGCAAAAAAAAAATCAGTGAGAAACATCTCCTTGACAGTATTACAGTTTCCTGGAAAAAGTACAGGATGACTTGTTTTCTGACTTATTAATTATCAGCATTTTAGGTTCCTGCCTCATTGATTTATTTGATTTCCATAAGTGCCATTCATTGTCATGTGGCTTCCTGAGTCCCATCGAGCCCTCAGGGTTATCTCAGTTCTTGGTCTCTGTGACCTCTCAGCTGCCTGTAATTACTTTCTCTCTGGACATGCTCCACTCTGCTGCTCTGCCTAGCTGTTCTTTTATCTTTGTGACTGGTTATTTTGTCTCCAATTTTTTTTTTTTTTTTTTTTTTTGCACAGTACCCGGGCCTCTCACTTTTGTGGCTTCTCCCGTTGCAGAGCACAGGCTCTGGACGCGCAGGCTCAGCGGCCATGGCCTCACGGGCCCAGCCGCTCAGCGGCATGTGGGATCTTCCCGGACCAGGGCACGAACCCACGTTCCCTGCATCGGCAGGCAGACTCTCAACCACTGCGCCAGCAGGGAAGCCCTATTTTGTCTCCTTTGAAGAATGTCTTCTTGTTTTTTAACTAAGTCATGAAACTCATTGTGAAAGTGTTTTGTACTATATAGTAGGTGCACGATAAATGTTTGTTGAGTAAAGAATGAATTCCAAGGCTCAGGGCTTCATTGCTGTACACTTTCCCCTCTGAACTCTCTCTTAAGTTTCAACTTCCATGTCTGCATAGAGGATACCCAAACTACACCAAGAAATAAGTAGCCAGTAAGGAGCCGCACGTGCCTTTGTGCTCACAGAGAACCTTGCCTGAAGGACTGCATTACCGGCTTCAATTCTCCACCCCTCCCTGCATCCATGTCCTTTGCTCCGTGACTTGGCAGTTTGTCCCACTAAAGGGACAGAGTATATTTCTCCATCCCTTGACTTTTGGGTTGGGCCACATGACTTGCTTTAGCCATCAGAATGAGGCAGAAGCGATAGGTTGTCAGTTCCAAGCTTAGCCCCGAAGAGGCCTCTCGAGTTTATTCTTGCTCTCATACACTTCTGCCATCACCACACAAATGCGCCCTGGGAGGCCCTGGACCCGGGATCATCTGGAACAGGTGTAGCAGAGTTACTGCAGCCCACCGACCTGCAGGGAGTGGCAGGGCTGCCCAGCCCAGACCAGGTCAGCTGAACCCCATTTGTCTACAGATTCATGAATGATAATAAATGAGTGATAATACATGATAATAAATAAATAATACTGGTGTTGCAGTAATCTATCATGTAGCAGGAACTACCAGACAGAATCGACCTACTCAAGCTTTAGCTCTGAGAAGTTACACATATCACCACATTATTACCTAGCAATCTAACAACAGAAATAGTAGTGATATGATGATGATGATAACATTAAAATCATAATAGCTAACATATTGAACATTTAATATGCACTAAGCACTTTCAAGATATTAACTCATTTAATGTTAGCCCCCTTTATAAACTTTGAATGATAGAATAGTTTTAGATTTATGGATTTATTGAGAAGTTACACAGAGGGTTCCCATATACTGCATACCCAGTTGCCCCTATTATTAAGTTTTACATTAGCATGGTACATTATCACAATTAATGAACTAATACTGACATTTCATTATCAACTAAAGTCAATAATTTACTCAGATTCTCTTAGTTTTTCTCTAGTGTCCTTTTTCTGTTCCAGGATCCTATCTATCATATAATATTTAATCTCCTTAATCTCTGACAGTTTTATCCCTCTCCTCCTCATTAAATTTTTTTTTAAACATCTTTATTGGAGTATAATTACTTTACATTGTTGTGTTAGTTCCTGCTTTATAACAAAGTGAATCAGCCATACATATACATATATCCCCATATCCCCTCCCTCTTGTGTCTCCTTCCCACCCACCCTATCCCACCCTTCTAGGTGGTCACAAAGCACCGAGCTGATCTCCCTGTGCTATGCAGCAGCTTCCCACTAGCTACCTGTTTTACATTTGGTAGTGTATATATGTCAATGCCACTCTCTCACTTTGTCCCAGCTTATCCTCATTAAATTTTATTTTATTACTTTTTTGGTGATAGCTTTATTGAGATACAATTCACATACCATAAAATTCACCAATTTAAAGTATACAGTTCAGTAGTTCCTAGCATACTAACAGAGCTGTACAAACATCACCACAATCAATTTTAGAAGGTTTTCATCACCCCACAAGGAAACCCTGTACCCTTTAGCTATCACCTCCCAAACCTTTCCCCTTTCTCCCTAGCCCTAGACAACTGCTAATCTACTTTCTGTCTCCATAAATTTACCTATTCTGGACATTTCATATAAAGGAACCATACAATATGTGGTTTTTTGTGACTGGCTTCTTTCACCTATAATGTTTTCAAGGTTAATCCATGCTGTAACATGTCTCAGTACTTCATTATTATTTCTGGCTGAATAATATTCCATTGTAAATATATACCACATTTTGTCTATCCATTCATCAAATGGTGGACATTTGGATTGTTTCCACCTTTTGGCTATTATGAACATTCATGTACAAGTTTTTGTGTGGACATATGTTTTCATTTCTCATGGGTGAATACTTAGAATTGCTGGGTCAAGTGACAACTCTACATTTATCTTTTCAAGGAACTGCCAGATTGTTTTCTAAAGCAGCTGTACCATCTTACATTCCTATTTAGCTCCCTTTTTACAGGTAAGAAATTGAAGCCCAGAGGGATTAAGTAATTTGCCAAAGTTCATACAGCTGAGAAGCAGGGGAAAGGGTGGTGCATCCTGGTGATCCATCTCCAGCCCCCAGCCCCTGAGGACTACACCACGCTGATGGAGCCAAGAGAAACTGTGAGCTAATTCTGCCTTCTCACCGTGTCTGCTTCTTACCCCTTTTCATGAGGCCTCTCTCTAGATTTGAAATCCACAAATTAATGGAGATGAGAACAACAAAGAATCACAAAAGAGAAATAAAATTATTGCAAAAAATGTTTTGATGATGAAATATTATATATCCTGAGATTCTTTTAGCTTAAAGACAGAGCAGGGCTTCCCTGGTGGCACAGTGGTTAGGAGTCCGCCTGCCAATGCAGGGGACACGGGTTCAAGCCCTGGTCCGGGAAGATCCCACATGTCATGGAGCAGCTGGGCCCGTGTGCCACAACTACTGAGCCCTCACGCCTAGAGCCCGTGCTCCCAACGGGAGAGGCTACCACAATGCTCTCATTGAACCGCAATGAAGGGTGGCCCCTGCTCACTTCAACTAGAGAGGGCCCATGTGCAGCAATGAAGACCCAACACAGACAAAAATAAATAAATAAATAAATAAATAAATACAAAGACAGGACAAAGGTGCACAGTGACAGCAGTCAGGTTCCTAAAAGGCCAACATAATGAGAGCTCACGTGTGAGCCATTCTTTACCTCCTTGAATTAGAGGAAATGGAATTTAATCTATAGAATGATAAGTAAGCATAAATAAAGGCTTCCTTATCATTATGAGATACTGAAACTCTCTAGGACCCCTTTAGGAACTCTCCAGGAATATTATTATCATGACTGAAATCAAGTCCTAGCTAGGAGACAGGAAGAGGGACAAAATGTCCAACAGTTTGTGGCTCTAGGAATTTAGAGATTTTGTGCAAACATACATGATATAATCTTTGGTCCACAAACTCAAAGTCCTTTAACCAGGACTAACTTACCCTGAATGGCAGACAGATATATAAAGGTGTCTTCATGCTCCAAGTTCTCCAAGAATATCTGTAACCACAGAACACAGTAGTGATATGATTCACAAACAGCAAGCAAGATTTAAGAGACCCTCAGAGCAGCCTCAAAAAAAAAAATGCTTTTCTTCCTCTTTGTTGTAGCGAGATTTCGGTCTGACTTCAGAATCTTGTGGGGAAAACAGTATATACGTTTGAAGTCCCATTGTTATAATAGCTAAAAGAGGGTAGCGATTATAGGGGAGTACTTCTTGAAGTTGTTGAGTATATACCAAGAATAGGCATGGAAGCCAAAATCTGGAAGAACAATCCTCAACATTTTTTCCACTATAGCCCACTGTGGATAGCCCATTCTTAGATATGACCTGACAGACTACAGGCCCTGACACACAGAGGCCAGGTTCGGGGTTATGTCCAATTAATGGCACACTTGCTATAATTTGATCCTTTTCTCTTGCACTCAGAAAGTGTATGGAAATGCAAGTGCAAGATGGAGATATTATTGGGATAACCTTGAATCTGTTCTATTTTTAAATATCTTTTGCAAATTTCAGCACTTCAACTGACATCAGTAACAAATTACTCTCAACACATCTCATAATTTAGGAACCCACCAGGGCACGTCAACCGCAGTGGGTACTGCTTATCTAGAAGATATGACAGTTGACATGTTAGGCTTAGGCCCTAACAGAAGGGCCAGAGGAAGACAGTGGCCATATGCCCATGTCCTTCCTGCTTGGTATCTAGAAGAGGGGGGCTGTCTTTCCATATATAGTGATGTGTCCTTTACAGGAACAGCAATTCTTGATATCAACTTGATACTGCTGGTCTCCACATCTGTGGCATGTTAGGGAGAGCTCAAGATTAGTTAAGTTGGGAAGATGGCCAGGTTGGAAGGGGTGGAAATCATGTATGGCGTAAGAGAAGCTTAATCCAGGGTAGTAGCCATGGGAATGAAGTGGAACAGATAGATTTGAAAGACTTCTTGAAAAAAGAATTGACAGGACTTGATGACCAATTATACATAGCAGATGAAAGTTAAGTTAGCTAAAGAAAACTCCAAAGATGTTCATAGCATCAACCATCTAAATAGGTGTGTGAAGGCATATTTTTAATGATTACTCAAAGGAGATATATAATTTGAGGTTTTCAGCAACATTTCAATGACAGCAAATCCTTGGCACATTTCTGTGCCTCAGTTTTCTCATCTATAAAATGAGGATAATGTTAATATTTTGGTCATTGCCAGGATTAGAGATAATGTCTGAAAGGCATAGGGCCTGGCTCAATAAACAGAAGTTATCATTACACTACTGGTTCTAAAACCTTAGTGACTAAAAATAAATGTTTTCAATCAGAATTATAATTCTTAGTCTAATGGCTAGAGTATATGGAAAAAATAATAGTAATAATTATACTACTAAACCTTTATTGGGTGCTCATTATGTGCTTGCCACTGTAATTCATGCTTTACATGGATTATTTTATTTACGTATTTATTTGTGTAGGCTGTGTGGTGCGGCTTGCGGGATCTTAGTTCCCTGATCAGATACTGAACCTGGGGCCCCGGCAGTGAAAGCGCCAAGTCCTAACCATTGGATGCCAGGGAATTCCCAAATTATTTTATTTTAAATCTTTCAACATAAAGTGCGTCCAGTTACAATTATCCTCACTTTACGGATGTAAAAATTGAGGCTCAGAAAGTTTAAGTGACTTTGTCCAAGAAAATGATCTGCGATTTGATCAGTCGTCTCTAGACCCTTGGCTCTTAATCTCTAACCCATACTGAAGTCAGGACAATTTCCACAAAAGGGAAAAGATCCCCAACTAAGCATATACAGTCTCCCATGTAAATCCACGATATAAAGAACAGCCTTTTCACTGTGATGGAGGGAAAGTGGGAGGGGACCCAGTTCTGTCCAAAGCCCCTCTGAAAGGGGCCCAGAAAAAACAGGTGGCTTATCTTGGCTGGTCACAGTGTTGAAAGTGGCCTTATCTACCAGAAAAGGAATTTGCTCTGAGAATTTGCTCAGGGTCTTCTTTCATTGGCTCAAACCTTACTAGTTTGTGAAGCCATGTCAAGATCTACTTCCTCCAGATTTTCAACTCTCTCCTTCTCCTGACTGTCCACAGGGTTTCTTGCCTGTAAAAGTTCTGACACTCTGCTCGTGTTCAATTGAGTCTCATGTGTATCTAAGTCTTTCCTGTGTCTGAGTCTTGCCTCCATAGAACAATTACAATTTCCCCAAGGGTGGCCTAGGACAGTGCTTGATACAAGTCAAGGCTCCTGGAAAGTGGTCTTACCGTGTGTGTGTGTGTGTGTGTGTGTGCATATGCGTGTGTGTGGTGTTCTACTCACCTTGAGAAGCTTCTCCTGCATCTCAAGGGCTTTTGGTTCTCTCTGTTCTATCCAGCGAGAAAGAGTTCTCAGGGCAGCAGCCCGTGTTGGAATTTGAGGATCATAAGCTGATAAAAGAGCCTCCTGGAGCTGTTCTGTGGTTATGCTTCCTGATTTCTGGTTTGTAGTGATGCTGGGCTCACGGACTTCCTGAGGAATGAGTGGAGCATTAGGTGTCAGGCTTGTTTGGTTGGATGTGCAATGGCTTCGCTGTTGTTCAAGGTGGTGATAAGACACATTGCTGTATCTTTCATGACTGGTTTGTTGCTGCTCTTCCCTTTTCCCTCCTGGATCCTTTTTGTTCAGGGTACTCTGGGCAGCCACACTGACAGCCTCAGTGGAAAAGGCTCCGTGGGTAGAGATGGTAATGCGGAGATCAACGGCGAGTTCTTGGATGACAGGGTCAGGGTATGTGTTGGAGACCTTCTCCAATAGAGGCAGCAATTGCTTCAGAATGGCAAATTCACTTGACTTCAACTATAAAATGAAATGAAAAATGCCAAATCCAAATTAACATAGCGGATGTTAATATGACTTCAGCACAAGGCAACAGATCCTGAGAAAAAGGGGTAGGAATGAAACCTTGTTCCTGGTGTAATCAGCATATAGCCTGAGTCTGGTACTCTCATACTATGGTCGAATAATTACAGCTAACATTTATTGAATATTGTGCAGGTACTTTTCTAAGTTAAAAAACATATATCAGTAATGCAAATTATTACTCTTTTTTTCCCTCCCCACTCCCCCGCATAAAATTAGTCTTAATTTTTACAATCTGATGGGCAAAACATGGCTGCTTATTATTTTAATTTGCATTAACCAGTCGTATGGTGAAATTCTTTTATATTTTGATTTTTATTGTATTACTGTATTTTTTAATTTCATGTCCCTTTTGCCATAAAAAGATGAGTTCATATTAGCAAAGTACTTAGTGCCTGATACACAGTGCTATGTGTATGTTTTAAAAATAAATACAATAAACAAAAAATACACATACATATTCATGGCCCTATGATCTAGTTACTATTATTATTTATATTTTAAATGGGGGGAGGGACTTCCATGGTGGCACAGTGGTCAAGAGTCTGCCTGCCAATGCAGGGGACATGGGTTCGATTCCTGGTCCAGGAAGATCCCACATGCCATGGAGCAACTAAGTCCATGCTCCACAACTACTGAGCCTGCGCTCTAAAGCCCACGAGCCACAAGTGCTGAGCCCACACGCCACAACTACTGAAGCCCACGTACCTAGAGCCCGTGCTCTGCAACAAGAGAAGCTACTGCCATGAGAAGACCGTGCACTGCAACAAAGAGTAGACCCTGCTCTCTGCAACTAGAGAAAGCCCGCACGCAGCAACAAAGACCCAATGCAGGAGAGAGAGAGAAAGAGATGGGTAAACAGGGGAGAAACTGAGGCATAGAACAGTTAGGTAACATGTCTAAGGTCACACAACTAGAAGATGGTAAGACGTGAACTCAACAAGTCTGGCTCCTGCAGGGGGGATGCATTCAATCCCTGGTCCGGGAACGAAGATCCACATGCAACACAGTACAGCCAAAAAATAAAAAATAAATTAAAAAAGCATAAAAATATATATATTTGGGAATTCCCTGGCAGTCCATAGGACTCTGAACTTTCACTGCTGTGGGCCCAGGTTCAATCCCTGCCCGGGGAACTAAGATCTTGCAAGCCGCACGGTGCAGCCAAAAAAAAAAAAAAAAAAAAAAAAAAGCAAACAAGTCTGGCTCTAGAGTCCATGCTCTTACACAGTCTCACTTGAACGAATAAAGCTTTTCTTATAAAGTAGCTGGTTAGCATACAAGGGCATCATAGGTCTGGAAGGGACTGGGATGATAACTGGCAGAAGGGAATTTCTCCTAGAAAATGGGAGTGAAAACTACGTAAGATCTTATTCTCTCCAGAAGCTTTGTTCCAATCATGCCTTACTAGGAAAGGTGCACGAGAGGTCAGTGAAGAAACAAGAATCAGTGGCGATCCTTTTCTGTTTGAGAATACTGGAAAAACTGTCATATGAAGCTTCATGAAGCTTTGAGCATTTGAAAACCTTGCATGTCTTAAATCCTTTTTAGAACAAGGCAGGCTATTTATTACTTACTCATTCATGCACTTCATTATCCAACCAACCAATCAATTGACCAACTGTTTTCACAGGACCTATACAATATTCTCATGTTATACTTCCACAGGATTGTTACTGTTCATTTTCTCTACCACTTTCCTCCCAAGTAAATGAAAACTTGAGGTATATGTCAGGTTTGTACCTGTAGAATTTCACCATAAAAATATGTCACCTAAGAAAAGGGTCAATTTTATCAAGAATCTATGTGGAACTGGAAAACACATTTTAGAATAATTATGCAAGTGTTATCATTATGCTAGACTTCGTTCAATGCCTCTGTAGTATCATGGACCTTTGTTTTTTCTTTAAGCATCTGAAATGGGAATATCTACTTATATCTATAGTGTATGTAAAAAATATGTACATTTTTATGTACATATGTATATAAAAGTGTATGTATAAAAGTATCTTCTTTTTGATTTTCTTTTTTTTAAATAGATTTATTTATTTATTTATTTATTTATATATTTATGGCTGCGTTGGGTCTTCGTTGCTGCCCGCAGGCTTTCTCTAGTTGCAGCGAGCAGGGGCTGCTCTTCGTTGCTGTGCGCGGGCTTCTCATTGCGGTGGCTTCTCTTGTTGCAGAGCACGGGCTTTAGGCGCGCGGGCTTCAGTAGTTGTGGTGCGTGGGCTCAGTAGTTGTGGTGCGTGGGCTCAGTAGTTGTGGCTCATGGGCTCTGGAGTTCAGGCTAAGTAGTTGTGGCACACGAGCTTAGTTGCTCCGTGGCATGTAGGATCTTCCCGGACCAGGGCTTGAACCCGTGTCCCCTGCATTGGCAGGCGGATTCTTAACCACTGCGCCAACATGGAAGCCTTCGTTTCCTTTTTTTTCTTTCATAATTGAGATTTTACTGGTTGTTTTGAGGATCAGTACACAGACATTTCAATTTGTACACAGTTCTCAACATACGTACCAAAAATCTAAACAATTATGTAGTTGTGATTCTTTTCTGAACAGTTATTCCAGTCACTTTCCAGCTTAAAATTTGGAGGCAAATTTTCCTTCACAGGATATCAAGTACCAATATCTTCAAATATTGATACGCTGTTACATCATAAGTTCCACTAATTCACAATTTAATATCATATACACTACATACTCAAATTGTCAATCATTCACAGCACATTAACAGTTACTAGAAGAACTGGACTACCACGACCAAAGATGTTACAGAGTACACAAAATTCTGCCTAGGAAAGCCAAGATCGAGGGGTGAATGGTTTGCTTTAGGAAACAATTCTACCAAAAACAACATGGGAAGAGAAGTAATTTAAAGTGTTTAAGACATTAAATGCACAACTGACTCCAAACTGCCAGTTAGTATGCTTTGTATTATAGGATAGAAAAGCTACCCTCCATCTGTGGAATGTTAAGCTGACACCCAAGACAATCAAAGCCTCCCATATTCAATATCCCACTATTTTCTGGTTGTACCAAAAAATAAACAACCAGCAAACAATTTCACCTCTTAAAGAAAAGCATTTACACTTAAAAAAATGGGATGAGGTGGGATTCCCTCCTTTTTATAAGTGTTTCTAGAGTTACTAAAAAACTTGCATTTACAAAATAGTTGATAAAAATATTCCTCTGGATTGTACAAGAAGGGAGACAGGGACCACTGACAGGACCAGGTGTCTGATATTAATCAGACGGCTTCTTTCTCTCCTGCTTCATCAGAAGCTGGGCTCTCCTTGTTTTTAGTTTCTTCATTTTCTGCAGGTAAGTCTTCTTTAGTCTCTTGGTTAGCCACTTCAGCCTGTTTTCCCTTTGCTCCCCTTTTCCCTTTTGCTTCCACTTTTTTTTTTTTTTTGTGGGACGTGGGCCTTTCACTGTTGTGGCCTCTCCCGTTGCGGAGCACAGGCTCCGAACGCGCAGGCCCAGCGGCCATGGCTCACGGGGCCAGCCGCTCCACGGCATGTGGGATCCTCCCGGACCGGGGCACGAACCCGTGTCCCCTGCATCGGCAGGCGGACTCTCAACCACTGCGCCGCCAGGGAAGCCCTTGTTTCCACTTTTTTGTCTGAAGATTTATCCTTTCCTGCCGCCTTTTTTGGCTTCATTTCCACTTTTGCAGGAGTCGGTTTACCTGACAACCTCGCCAATCTCCTCTTGGGCTCCTCCTTTGCCGCGCCCTCGGCAGAGCTGACCTTCCTCTTGGGCATCGTGACGGCGACGCGGGCGCGTGCCGGGTACATGCCAGGTGCCTGTGGGCCGCGGCGCGCCTGAGAGCCTTCGCGAAGCTGGGCTGCCTGGCCGCTGCCTCTCCTCCCGCCACCCCTTCTTTTTCATTTCTGTTACAACAATTTCTTCTTAAAAAGATACAAATAGACCAATGGCACAGAATAGAGAGCCCAGAGACAGACCTACACAAATATAGTCAACTAATTTTTTTCTTTGAAGGATCTCAAAGATTATTTAGTCTGACCTCAGGACTTTCCTCGTGGCACAGTGGTTAAGACTCTGTGCTCCCAATGCATGGGGCCCAGGTTCCATCCCTGGTCCGGGAACTAGATCCCACATGCATGCTGCAACTAAGAGTTTGCATGCCACAACTAAGGAGCCCACCTGCCACAACTAAGCAGCCTGTGAGCCATAACTAAGGACCCCACCTCCTGTAACTAAGGAGCCTGCCTGCCGCAACTAAGACCTGGTGCAACCAAATAAATAAATAAATAAATAAATAAAACCTTAAAAAAAAAAAAAAAAGGTTATTTAGTCTGACATCACCGTTTACAGGCAACCCAGAAAGGGAAATTGTTTAGCTCCAGAAACTGAGAAATGGCAGAACTGGGCATGACCTCCTGACTTTCTTTCCACTGCTCTTTCTCCAACATTGCCAATTTTCCTGATCCCAGCCCAGACAAGGATGAAATTTCTGTTGATGGTTGTTAGAGCAACCGGTGGACAAAGTTAATTATCCAAGGAAATATTCTTTATAGCAGGCTTTATTCTCCTCTCAGCAAATATTATGCCCAAATGAGTGCTTTCAAGTTGATGGCCCTTGGCACCCCCTTGCCTTCTAATAATTGCCTTATAAATTAATTCCTTATAAATTGCCTTTTGATGCACTGAGTGCCTGGGTAGATGCCGAGCACTGTGCAGAACTTTGCAACAATGAGACGCAATGCCTAAAACTGCAAAGAAGGACGCTTTGGACTGGTCCCCAGGAGACCTGGATTCCAACTCCCTGATCCTTCCACTAACTCCCTGTGGCACCTTGACAGGGTTATTTCCATCCTCTGAACCTCAGTTTTCAAATCTGCAAAATAAGGTTGAACTCCTTCCCAATTTCGGGTCTGTGAGATGAACTGGGATTCTGGAATGCCCACCTGACAAGAATAGGAAGTTGCACCCAGATTTATTTTAACTCAGATGTCACTCCTAACTCAGATAGTCAACTGATCTTTGACAAAGGAGCAAAGGCAATACAATGGAGAAAAGACCAACTTTTCAGCAAATGGTGCTGGAACAACTGGACATTCACATGCAAAAAAATGAATCTAGACACAGACCTTACACTATCACAAAAATTGACTCAAAATGGATCATAGACCTAAATGTAAAATGCAAGACTATAAAATTTCTGCAAGATAACGTAAGACAGAAAATTTAGATGACCTCAGGTATGGCGATGGCTTTTTTAGGTGAAATACCAAAAAAATCCATGAAAGAAATAATTGATAAGCTGGACTTCATTAAAATTAAAAACTTCTGCTCCGCAAAAGACAATGTCAAGAGAAAGAGATGACAAGGCACAGACTAGGAGAAAGTATCTGCAAAAGACATGTTTTGATTATGGACAATTATCTAAAATATACAAAGAATTCTTGGGACTTCCCTGGTGGCACAGCGGTTAAGAATCCACCTGCCAATGCTGGGGACATGGGTTCGATCCCTGGTCTGGGAAGATCCCACAAGCCACAGAGCAACTGACCCCGTGCGCCACAACTACTGAGCCTGCGCTCTAGAGCCCGCGAGCCACAACTATTGAGCCCACGTGCCACAACTACTGAAGCCTGCACACCTGGAGCCCATGCTCTGCAAAAAGAGAAGCCCCTGCAATAAGAAGCCCACACACTGCAACAAAGAGTAGCCCCTGCTCTCCGTAACTAGAAAAGATCAGTGGTTGCCAGAGGTTAGGGGGAGGGAGGGATGAATAGGCAGCAGATTTTGGGGTTAGTGCAACTATTAGGTACAGCACTATAATGGGGGATATCTGTCATTACACATTTGTCAAAACCCATAGTGCACAGTACTAAGAGTGAACCCTAATGTAAACCACAGACGGTGGGTGATGATGATGTGTCCATGTAGGTTCACTGATTCTACAAATGTACCACTCTGGGTCTGGATGTTGACAGTGGGAGAGGCTGTGCGTGTGTGGGGGCAGGGGGCATATAAGAAATCTCTGTACCTCTTGCTCCATTTTGCGGTGCACCTAAAACTGCTCTAAAATATAAAGTCTATTTTTAAAAAACCCAACCACCTTTTCTCCCTGTTTTCAAACTTCTTAGTCATTGTGGGATTCACCTTATTCAACTAGGTAACTTCTCTAATCACCATGGGCAGGTAGGTGGATTCTGAATCTAATAGTTTCTAAGGCAGTGAAAGTTATGTATTCCTTCAGCTTCATAAGCCTACAGATTTCCCACTGTAAGAATAATCAGGGAAATCTAAGACTACAGGTGTCAACTATTTGTTTATAAATGTTCAAAAAAAATTTCTGAGGTATAAAGTAATATTCACTTAATTGGTAGATGACAAAACTGAAGCACTAAGTATTAATTATTTTTCAAGGGTCACCAAGGACCACTATCAAAATTGAAAAGTGACCATAAAGTCCTCAATGCTCCTCCTGTCACTGCTTCTCAGCACAGATCTCACATCCAGACCTCAGAATTCTGTGTAAAAGCCCCGAGGCCTGAAGGAGCAACCCACAAGTGAGTGACAGATTCCTTTATCTGGCTGCCTCGCTCCTAGAGTTTCTGGAATGCTTCAGGAACAGAATGAGCAGTGTTATGTCAGCTCACATCTGTGATTTCTTTCAGGGTGTCAGGAGTGGAACAGTTAGATGGTGAGTTGTTATAAACTTCTGCAAGTTCTCAAATTAAAAAACTGGGAGTTGGGGCTTCCCTGGTGGTGCAGTGGTTGAGAATCCGCCTGCTGGTGCAGGGGACATGGGTTTGAGCCCTGGTCTGGGAAGATCCCACATGCTGCGGAGCAACTAAGCCCGCGAGCCACAACTATTGAGCCCACGTGCCACAGCTACTGAAGCCCGAGCACCTAGAGCCCATGCTCCGCGACAAGAGGAGCCACCACAATAAGAAGGCCGCGCACTGCAACAAAGAGTAGCCTACCCTCGCCGCAACTAGAGAAAGCCTGTGCACAGCAACAAAGACCCAATGCAGCCAAAAATAAATAAATTTTAAAAATCAAAAACAAAAATTAAAAAAACTGGGTGTTGGACCAGCTGGGTGGTGGGAGAGAGTGTGTCTTCGCAGGGAAGCAGAGGAGAACTCGGGTGACAGCCAGAGGAGGGCATGTGTACACTGAAAAAGCCCCACATGAGACTTTACAAAGCTTCCCTGTGGGGGCATACACACCCTCATTCTGCCTTACCCTACTGCAGTGAGAATCACTATTTTGGAAGAATCCAAGAGTCTCTTCCAGCAATAAAATGCTAACCTAAAAGTTCCTAATTCTGAAAAACATTTACATTTATTTTGTGTTCTCATTTCTGTATATCATCTATGTTTCTTCAGATATTTAGTTGAGCAGCTTATATGTCTGGGTCCTTATATACAGTGTCACTGAATTTATTTTCCAAGTGGTACTTTTACTTTTGTTTGAAGTCAGCACATAGCATGCTCTGTTTTATAATGAGCCATACGTAAACATACAACATATAGAAATATAAATCTTTTTTTAAAATTAAGAATTCATCAGGGCTTCCCTGGTGGCGCAGTGGTTGAGAGTCCGCCTGCCGATGCAGGGGACACAGGTTCGTGCCCCGGTCCGGGAAGATCCCACATGCTGTGGAGCGGCTAGGCCCGTGAGCCATGGCCACTGAGCCTGCGCGTCTGGAGCCTGTGCTCCGCAACGGGAGAGGCCACAACAGTGAGAGGCCCGCGTACCACAAAAAAAAAAAAAAAAGAATTCATCAGATTAATCACAACCACTAGAAGGTAAACTCCACGAGGGAAAAGAGACACTTGATAAATAGTTCTTGAATGAGTTCATTCTATGACACTCTCAGAAAAAGTGGCATGAGATCTCAAGATTTGTGTTCAAAGTCCCAGCCCCACCAAGATCAGGTCTGTTCCACGCAGCAGTGCTTCAGAGGACACTCTGGGCCCTGGAACATCATGCAGAAACTGCTTCCTGAGGGGACAGGCAAGTTACCAACATACTTTTACTGGTGACCAATCCTGACATTTAGAAAAAAATAAGTTTAGAAATATGGTTGTCTAGTTAGCAGTCTTAAACCTACACTTTCTCCAAATCAACTCCTCTTTCTAGACACTATGTTCTAATAATCATCTTAATTACATAAATTAGAAAGGAAAGAAAGAAGCGTTCAAATTCTGTTAGATCCTGTTTCATTAGTTAAAACAATGAATCCTAATCAGGGATAGGTATTGAACACAATGTAATCTTCTAGACTCTTAAGCAACAACCTAGCCAATGATCATCTGAAAACATAATTCAGAACTGTGACTTTTTTTTTAATACAAAGACAGAAGACCTAACATTACTATAGAAGCCACTTATAAATCCTTAAATCAAATGGAAAAAAAATTAATAGGTCTAGGGCAAAAGTATAGGAGTGATGTGTTTATGTTCACTTTAAGTGCAAAGTCAGAGGAATCAAGATATAATCAGTGAGTCAGGATGGCTCATGGAAGGGCAGGGACAGGTAAAGGATGTACATTTGCATCAGTCAGGTGAGTCTCTGTTAGAATATGACTAATTTACATAGCCAGCCCCCAAACAATGGGCTTCTCAAATAGGAAATGGAGATTTCTGTGTTCTATTTTCCATTTGGGATACGGTTTGAATTTCTATTTCTATTTCTTATTTTAAAAATATTTCTATTTTTTAAATAAGAAAAAAGAAAAGCAAAAAAAAAAGCACACTCTCAACTATGGAAATAAAGACTATTCAAATCAATATTCTACCAGAAAAACACAAACCAATCAGTTCAACTAAATCCAATAACAGTATAACTTAAGAAAAACTATTCCATTGGGGAACTTCTCCTTGACAGTTGTAAACAGCAGGACTATAATATGACTCTAGCAACTGAACCAACCATGTTTTTTTCAAACTACCTGGGAAATATAAAATTAGGAGTGCTAAGTAAATCTACCAAGGAATGGGTTTCACATTAACAACAGGCCCCAATAAAATTTCTTTTCTTCTTAAGGACAGCCTAGAGAGAGTCAAATTCTAATATACCAAGCATCAGTATCAGAGTTTAATCCTCAAACTTAAAAATCCATTCCCTGAGGGTTTCCCTACTCATTGCTAAGAGTTATGTCCAATTTGACTTCAGATCAGATTTCATAATACTTGCACTAAACCTATTCTGCTTTCTTGCGGTCTTCTAACCTAATGTGGTATGTCACACACACATATGTGCCTACCTTTCCACCTTATTCTGACCCCTGGTCTCTAAACTCAGCTACTCAGGCCTTCTATCAGTTTCTTAAGTATACCAAGCTCTTTCCTGCTTCCCAGCCCTTGTACATGATGTTTCTTTAACTGGGAGAGTTTCCTCCATCTGCACTGTACACACTCCCAAACTCCTATGCAATAAGTCTTAGCTTAGACTTACATGTGTGTCCTCAGTGGAAACCTTCCCAGCCTAGGTTAGATGTTATGTTCTCTTGGTACCCTCCGCTTCTCGTTTGAGGTACTTCATTCAATTCTAAGTATATTTTTTGAAATAGTTATTTAATGTCTGACTCCCTCACTGGCTTTGAGTTTCATGAGCGTAGGGACCATGTCTATTTGTCCACTGCTCTATTCCCAGCACCTTAGCTCAGAATCTGGCATATAACAAGTAGGCAATAAATATTTTTTGAGTGAATAAATTTTAAAATTATATAAAAGATACATGCACTAGAAACAAAGCTTTAACATGCTACATGATATGAGTTGAACAATGGATCCTGTGCTAAAATGAAAACTATTCAAAACATGGAATCCTAAGCAACCAGCAGGTTACAAAGGTTCTCCCCTGACTACAACAGTAGGGACAAGGGCTGAGCTTTGGATAGCCACTACAGTGAGGGCCAGAGAATCTAGCGTTCACCAAAGATGCAAAACACTGTGTCAGGTATTTCCAAATCCAGCTTGTGCCAGGTCAGAAAGGGCCCTACCTTACTGATAGGGAAGTCTACCCAGGTAACAAGGTGGAAGTGTTACAGTTTTCTTATCCTCCACTTTGGAGAGAATTCTTATTAACAACCTGACTTGTTTATCCTGGTTCTCCTGTGTGCAATATCCATTCTGATTTCTCACAAGGGTATGAAAGGGAAGCAACAGATTTTTCTCTTCTCTTCTCCCTCCTTTCAAGTTTGGTTCACATCTGCAACTCACCTGAATGGCTCCTCCCAGCATGACGGCCACCAGCCCCATGGACATGCTCAGTGTCTGTGATTCCACAGTGCTCTCTGCCTGGTGGGCCAAGCTTGCACATGCTCGCTGCAGGGTTGCTGCTACAAAGTCCACAACCTACCACGGAAATAGAATTGAGAATCAGCGAGGAGTAAGGAAAAAACATCTCAAAATTCTCTTTACATCTTACATCTACCTCCTCATCTTTTCCCTCATCAACATCACGATAGCAAGAAGCTTCAAGAACAACTGCTACCATGTAGCAGGCATGGTGCTCAGTATTTTACATGCACAAGCTCACTTAGGTCTCCTATCAACTTTAGGATGTACTCTTGTCCTCATTTTCAGATGAAGAATCTTAGACTTAAAGAGGCGATCTGCTCAAGGCCATACAGTCAATAAATGAGAAAGCCCATTTATACTTTCTCAGATCTTTTAATACCCCAATCCACCTTCCTTTACTTTTCATGAATTTTGCCAGGAAATTAAAATGAAAAATCATTTGTTACTTTCTGACCATCTTAGAGTGTCCTAGATCTGCTTCTCCTAATGAGGATTGCTCTTCAATGATTCCTTCCCCCCGTTTTGACAGTCTAGTTCTAGTAAGCAAAGAAAGGGGGAAGAGGCATTAATTTTATTTAGAATTCAGTGTCCTCAAACAATCTACACAAACGATCCAGAGTCATTTTTTAAAGTATCCAATAGTTTTAAAGGATTAAGATTATTCATATATAAGATTTTACATAGCATTTGGCTAACAACTAAGCCTTAAATGGAATTAATTTGGTCGGCATCATTTTAACTGGGCTTGGATTAATCATCTTAAGTAGAAACACATTTGAATAAAAGACAGCCTACACATACCCATACATGCACATGCACACACCTGCACGTGCACACACTCACATGCACATTTAGGATTAATGGCTCAAAAGGGAAAAATCATTTTGAAAATGGGATGGCTGAGATAGGTCTAAATATGCAAGCTTGCATGTTTAACTCTCTGGGCAAATCACATGCTATGCTAGAATCTTTATTGCAGGCTTAAAGTCAGGAGAATGGCTTGTTAACACTTGTCTTTTGGAGCAAGGCAGGAAACTAGAAAGGTTATTAAAAGTTCCACTTACTGTAATGAACCATGCTGGTAATGGCAATTTTCACCACCCTCTCTGCCTAAGAACTTATTGATTACTAGAAGTTAAGGACATTGGCTTTTCCCAGAGAAACTGGTGGATCTACCATCTTGGGCCACCTGTTTTGCCTCCAAAGAGTTTTCTAAAGCACTCCTTGATTATAGGAAGCTTCTATTTCACACAAATATACTGTTAAATTGCTGGAACAGAACACTATCTAGCCTTCCAACTTTTTCTAAATTCCTCTTCTCTATCTATTTAATATTGCTAAACAAGTAGTATGATCCTATTTTTGTTAAGAAAGAAACTTCCAGTTTGTACGTAAAATAAAAAACCTGGGGGCTTCCCTGGTGGCGCAGTGGTTGAGAGTCCGCCTGCTGATGCAGGGGACGCAGGTTTGTGCCCCGGTCCAGGAAGATCCCACATGCCACGGAGCAGCTGGGCCCGTGAGCCATGGCCGCTCAGCCTGCGCGTCCAGAGCCTGTGCTCTGCAACGGGAGAGGCCACAACAGTGAGAGGCCTGCGTACCGCAAAAAAAAAAAAAACCTGGGAGCTGTTAACTGGTGTTGACAGCCAGCTGTTATTGTCATTTATGAAGTACCCTTTCCCCCAAACCTTGTAACAACGAAACCACTATACCCCTTTGGACAACAGCTCCTCCCCTACTATTCATTTCCTGTGATTTTATGGGGCTGCCAGCCACAAGGATAGTTATGTGACTGATGCCTGTTCTAGAATTTATGTATATTGAGGAGACAATGGGAGACACTTATACTTTTTACTTAAAATTTTTTATAAAGCTACATAATTCTAAAAGCCAAATATTCCTGACAGTTTATAATGAAAAATGGCAGTGCCCTACCCCATTTCTCCCCACCTGATTCTGACTCTAGAGGCAACCAGTTTTAATTATTTAGCTATTTAATTTAGTGATAACATTAAGCAGTTACTATTTACCAGGTACTGCTCTGAACATATTACAGGTATTTACTCACTTAATTGTCACAATAATCCTATGGGGATGTGCAAACCTGCTGCCAACATTCTGGCAACTGAGTGCAAGGGAGCTGAGGCCTTACTGCTGAGTCTGCAGGCATCGACTTAATCCTCCCGTTCTGCAGTGTGCTACTACCACCCAAGTTCAGAGTATTTGGGTTCAACCTCTCTCAAGAATAAACCTCCAGTCTTCTGCTGCGGAGGGGAGGTAGTTGTACAAAGTTAAGGAAGAAGTCAAAGGGTTTACCTCTTGTGGAGCCTTTCAAGCTGGTTTTTTTTTTTTTTAAAGAAGATGTTGGGGGTAGGAGTTTATTAATTTATTTTTGCTGTGTTGGGTCTTCGTTTCTGTGCGAGGGCTTTCTCTAGTTGTGGCAAGCGGGGGCCACTCTTCGTCGCGGTGCACAGGCCTCTCACTATTGCGGCCTCTCTTGTTGCGGAGCACAGGCTCCAGACGCGCAGGCTCAGTAGTTGTGGCTCACGGGCCCAGTTGCTCCGCGGCATGTGGGATCTTCCCAGACTAGGGCTCGAACCCGTGTTCCCTGCATTGGCAGGCAGATTCTCAACCACTGCGCCACCAGGGAAGCCCTCAAGCTGGTTTAAGCTCTAAATTCAGCTCCATCTTTAGAGCTTATCTGGTGCCCGCAGTCCTTCTAGGGTTCTGCAAGGAGAAGTGACTTGCTTCTTTTTTTCATTTCAAAAAACTTTTAACCGCTCTATTGAGGCATAGTGCTTTGCTTCCTGACTTCTTCCATGCAGGCACTTAGCTTTCCATTTTCTGAAGTTGCTGAATCAGCTACTATTTTCCAGTTTCCAAATATTGTTATTCTCTTCTCTAATGTGTCTCCTCCTCTCCTGCTCTGTTGGTCCTTGTGGTTTCCAGAGGGAACAGATAAACACTTTTGTTCAATATACCATCTTAATCAGAAGTCCCTACTTTTTAAAAATTTGTACTTCTGTGTTGCTTAAATGTTTTTACAATGAGCACGTGTTTCTTATGTTAAAAAATTTTATCATATGAAAAAGACCACAGCACGTAGAACCCCTTCTATTCTGCCAATTACAGAGATCCAGTTACAGAAGGGTGCAGACTGTGGCAGTTTCTTGGAAGACCAGGAAAAAGGGAATCTGCTCATTCCACTCCATATACACTGGCGCCCTTGCTGATCCCTCCACACTCCAGGCATGCTCCCTCTCATCTGGAACACTCTTCCCCTAAGTATCTCAATAGCTCCCTCCTTCCCTGCTTCAGATCTTTGCTCAAAAGTCACTTTCTCGGTGAGTTTCTCCATGACCACCCTATTTACCTTACCACACTCCCTTTATCATCCCCTTTCCTTGCTTTTCTCTGTGGTACTTATCACCATCTAACGCCCTGTGTGTTTTTGCCTACTTGTTTACCGTCTCTCTCTCCCTCTATGTAAATGTAAGCTCCATGAGAGCACAGATATGTGTCTGTTTTGTTCACTGCCGTGTCTCTGATACCCAGAAGAGTATGTAGCACATAGTAGGCTCTCAATACATATTTGCAGAATGAAAGAACTCGGGAATTGGAACAGGGCTCTGTATCAGTACAGACCGTTCCATGCCTCATTCATCTCTGCATCACCTCACATACTAATATGCCATCTGCCAACACACTTTATTGAATTTTTAATCTTTCACCCATGAATACTTCTATATGCATTTCTTTTTTTTCTTCTATATGCATTTCTAACAAATAAGAAGATTTGTTTTTTATATAACTACCATACCACGACTACACTCAATAAAAATTCCTTATATCTTCTAATACCTGGTCCATGACTGTCGCAAAAATGTCTTCATACAATTGGCTTGTTTGAATCAAGATCCACACACTGCATTTCGTTGATATGACTCAAGTCCCCAACAGTCCTGCTCCTCTTTAATGCCATTTATTTGATGAAGAAGCTGGGTCATTTGTACTATGGAATTTCCCACATTATGGATTTGGCTAATTGTTTCCTCATGGCACTTAATTTGCTCCTCTACCCTGAGTTTCCTTGATCAGATTTAGCTTCACATTTTGGGGGGTTTGTTTTGTATTGTTTGGGGGTTTTGAGGGGAAGAACCCTTCCCAGGTGGTATGGCATACTTCCTATGGCATTACATGAGGAAGCACATAATAATGTCTGCTTCTCATGGTGATGTTAAGATTAACTGGTCCAAAATAAAAAAAAAATTTTTAAATAAATAAAAAAAAAGATTAATTGGTCCAGGTTGAAATATTCAGGTTGACATTACTGATATTTGCATTAACCCTGAAATCCACCAAAAATAAAATGTATAGACAGATGCAAACATAGATAAATATGTGATAAAGCATGTATAATAAAATGTTAATTGTAGAAACTAGGTAGTGGGTATACAGGTACTCACTATAAAATTCTTTCAAATTTGAAAGTTTTTGTAATAAAATGCTGGGAGAAGAAAGGAACAGTTGGTTTGGGTGCCAAATGGCCTAATACATTCATTATAAAGTACCCCTAATGGTTTTAGCAACATTGATGATTGTTACCTAGATCCATTGTTATTAGGGGATTGCAAAATATAATTTTCTAGTTCTCTTTTTGAGTTTTTCAGCTGTGGTTCTTATACAAAGAAAAAAATTTCTTTGTTGACTAGTTACACGGGAAAGATAAATGCTTTATTCATTCCCTTCATTTATCAATTTACAAAATAGTGAACTGATGCCTCAGCAACCTCAAACATGTCTTACAAGAGATTTTCAGGGGGGTGGGAGGGGACTTGACATGTTTTAATCCACTGTAGGTATTATTCTTTGTAATGCTCAAATTGTCCTACCTGTGGTCAACAGGAGCCCCTCCAAGTTGGCTCCTGAATGCCACTGACATGAGCCCGTTAACCTCGGATTGCTTCAAGATGCCCTGAGGCTTACAGTATAATTCCTGCCCTAGACCCGAATGAACCTTTAATCCAATGAGTTTTGTGTTCTTTTTGTAGGAGATAGTATTTAGAAACTATAATCTGGTACTGGGGACAGTTATTTGCTACTGGATTGTCATTGCTTCTTGGCATTGACAGTGGACTGAGCTAGAAAATACCTGCTTTTTAAAAAGAGAAAAATAAATTATGAGTTCATATAAACACTTCCAGTTAGAACTTAATATTATAGGAGTTTTACTCAAGTTTTTTTTTTTTTTTTCAGTACGCAGGCCTCTCACTGTTGTGGCCTCTCCTGCTGCAGAGCACAGACTCCGGACGCGCAGGCTCAGCGGCCATGGCTCACGGGCCCAGCCGCTCCGCGGCATGTGGGATCTTCCTGGACCGGGGCACAAACCCGTGTCCTCTGCATCGGCAGGCGGACTCTCAATCACTGTGCCACCAGGGAAGCCCTACTCAAGTTCTTTAATTTTATGTTTATAACTCTCTTTCTTATACTGAAAATCTTGTTTCCTAATTATGTTAACAAAACTACTTATAACTTATTTATTACTTATAACATATCCATACACGTGTGTATTTCAAAATAATATACCAAAATTATCACTAGCAGTAAGACTACCAAATGCAGTTCAATTTTTTGTGTGTGTTTCTTTTTGTCCTGATATGTTTTAACCTCAGCTGACGATAATTTAATGGGACAAATCACTTTTGTATCAGCCTAACACCACCGTTCCTTAATTAGGAGTAAAAGAAGGTAAGTGGGAAGGCTTAAGTCATATCAGTTTTTAGACCATTTTCCTTTCCAACTAGCATCCTGAGACAAAAACATAAAGTCTGGATGAAAAAGTCTTTAGGGAACTGATATAATAAACACAGGAGAAACAAATCACCCTACTAAATAATATGGGGTCAGTGAACTGAAGGAATAAGAGGCCAGGAAAGAAATAATGAACATAATTCTCATTAAACAGGCACGATAAGTCAGAGCTGACAGGCAGCTGCAAATTTTCTCAGCGGGAGCTGTAGTGAAATGCTGCTTAGCAACACCGGAAGGCAGATGACAATGACGATGATACAAAGAGCTGGAGAGTCAGATTTAAGCGTGACAATCATACCATCTTACAATTGACTATTCACCAACCGAGCAACAACTAACTGTGGTAAAGTGGTAAAATATAATGACTACACTGCCTATACTTTAATACTTTTATTTCCTATTTTTTAAAAAAGCTGGTAAAAATAATGTCTGAGCCATTAAATTCAGGCACTGATTCACATAGTTACTCTACTCTGAAAGCATTAAAAAAAAAAATCTGGGGGCCAGCGTGAGCACCCTGCAGCGCCTGGTGGAGCAGCTCAAGCTGGAGGCCGGCATGGAGAGGATCAAGGTCTCTCAGGCGGCTGCAGAGCTTCAACAGTACTGCATGCAGAATGGCTGCAACGAAGCCCTGCTGGTAGGTGTTCCAGCCAGAAGCAACCTCTTTCGGGAGCCCAGATCCTGTGCTTTACTCTGAAGACTGTAGGGAAGAAGTCCGCTGAGGAATGCTTTCAAGCACCAAGTGATGAATGACTGCCTCCAAATCTCATGAACACACTTCTCCAGCCAAATGACTTTTAGATATTTCACAGGACCTTTCCTGTGGCCTGGTCCTTTAGCCAAAATTCTACAGAAATTTATGAGTTTCTACTCAAGGAAACTGGGTGAAGGAGTAGATTTTAAATAATAATGGCCTGGTTCTTTGCTGAAGTGCTTTATACTTAAACAAAAACCTTACCACCAAATATACCAAAATACACCTCTTTCATTAAGTGTTTCTATACTTGGAATGTTACATATGTTTTATTTACTAGATGTTTACATTTTGGGAAGGAAAACAGTATTGTTTGTCAAAAACAATTAAATATTTGTAATTTGTTGTTCCCGACTAAGATTTTTATACCATAACAAAATTTGTTCTTTTCTCCTGAATTTATAATTTCTAAATGAAGACAAGCAAGTATAAAATTGGGGGAAGAATGGGCTGTATTAATCAAATGATACCTTGATTTTTCTAAATAAGAAGACTGTTTTATTTTTAACACTAAACAGGGGAGCTGTTTCTTAGCGAAGTTGTTTGAAAGGACTAATGTTGTATTGTGTATTAGATTGACCCATCCTGTATATGAAGCAGATTTGATCTTTGTCTTAAGTTCCTCTATTTTATAATGGTGGTTTTACTTTAAAAAAATACTAAATTATTTCATGTCTTTAAAACAATGTTTAAATGTGATCTACAAAATATTACAAATGATTTTTAAAAAAAGTGATGTGAAAATATTACAACCTAAATGAATACTCAATGTCATAAGTGTTTTACTTTGATGATGTGCCTTTGATTTAATTTGGGACACTTAAAAGAACACTTTATTTGTGCTTGTTATAACCTTTGAAGAGCTTGGAAGTAAAATTTCTGCTAATGACAGCCAAAAAAAAAAAAATCTGAAAACGTCACAGGCAAAACAAAACAAAACAAACACTCAACACTTCACAGGCTGTTGTGGAGATAAGCTGTGAGTTAGAGGACCTATACAATTCAAGGTGATCTTATCATTAGTGATTTTTTTTTTTCAAATTTGAGTTTTAATCACTCTCAACTTTTAATGCACATTAGAATCATCCATGGAGCTTAAAAAAATACATATGCCCAGGCTCTAATGCAGCCATGCTGAATCAGAATCTCTAAAAGTGAGCTAGGCATCGGTATTAGGAAAAAGATCCCAGACAATTTTATTTGCACCAAAAGTTGAAAACCACTGTGATATATAAATATTTTAAATAATTCTCAGTTTCATGTGCATGAGAATCACCTCAGCAGCTTGTTAAACATGCTGATTCTCAGGACCTATGAAAGTACTGATTTTCTTAGCCTGGTGTGGGCTCAGTAATTTACGTTTAACCTGAATTCCAGGTAACACTGATGCAGGTGTCATCAAACCACACTCTGAGTAAACATCTCTTTGAACATTTTGGGGAAAGAATGAAAGAAACCGAAATAGACAAATACCACCAGGCTGGGAACCGGCATGTGGCCGTCACTGACCTGAGTGATGTTTGTGAATATCTGCTCAGACATTCTCTCACACAGAACAGCCGTAAGCTGGAGGACCAGCAGCTTCCGCTCCTGACCTTCCACAAGAAGAGTCTGGTGCTGCTCTAATTCCAAGAGGTTTTTGCCGGAGAAGGGCTTTGATTTTAACTCTGCTTCTTCTTCCACAGCCATGTGAGTCAACTCCTATCAGTGTGGGAGAAAAGAAAAAGAGAAAAAAATCCTGTACAACTAAGGATTTCAAAAATAGCTAGAAAACTTGTTTGAAATGTGTATATAGAGAACCAGTCTGTTTTCATTACAGCATTATGTACAATAGCCAAAAACTGGAAACAACTTAAATGTACAGCAATAAGCATAAATTGTGATGTATTTATTACATTGCAGCAGGTGAGATAAATGAACTAGATCTATATGAACATCAATATAGAGGGATCTCAAAAACACGGTTGAATGGAAGATGTAAGTTGCAGAATAATACATATATCATGATACCAGGTATATGAAAATTTTAAACTTCATAATAAAAAACATACATACACACAAAGAACTAATTTGACAGACTACTTACTTTATCACTATTTTTATGATCTCTACCACTAGCTTCCCTTGAACTGGGGTCATATAACATTTCCAAACCTTTTTTAGAGACTATTACATGCTTTCAGCACCACACCTCTTTTTCCCTAAGATATTTAGAACTAAACTTCTACTAATAGGTAATTCATTACTGTGGGTTTTGTAAGCTTTTCCCTAGCTTTCACACTGTAAATTTCCTTGGGAAAGGAAAACCTTAGCTTCCTTAAGAATTCATGCTTTACCTTAGTAACTGACAGTTTAGAGGAGTGGTCCTCAACTGTTTCTGGGCAATTTTGCTCCCCAGGGGGCACACAGCAATATCTAGGGACATTTTTGGTTGTCATAATTGGGAGGTGACACAGACATCTAGTGAGTAGAGGTCAGGGATGCTGCTAAACTTCCTACAATGGACAGGAAGCCCCCACCCCAAGAAAAAATTATCCAGGCCAACACGTCAATAGTACCAAGGCAGAAGAACCTTGGTTTAGAGCAAAGCCCTTTGACTTTTTGTTTTTTAAACAAATTTTAAAGAAATTATCCAATTAAGAGGGTATTTTCTTGGAATGTTATTTACAGTGAATGGCTGGGCAGGGGGATGAATGTGAACATGGGAGGTGAGAAACATCGAAAAAGTATCACCCACTTCAATTCTAGGAACGTTAGCCCCGATTCCCTCCTTGCATTCTCCCACACCCACACCAACCTTAAACTCCACAGACATTCTCTTAGAGTTGACACTTTATTTAGGGAAAATACTAAAGAAGGCAGAGATGGACAGGGAATCAGAGATATCGGCTTATGGTCGCTAGCAGCACAAACAAGGAGTAACAGTATGGGGCATAAGTTACTGTGGGAGATTAGGGCAAAAGGAAGCACAACCACCAGGCTAAGAAACACACCCGGAAAAGGTTTCAAATGGCTACAAAATGAAATGAGAGAGGCAGAACTGCTAAATCTCCTTTGCAAATACCTGACAAAACAATAGTCAGAAAGGATAAGGGATTACTCTACAGCTGTAAAACCTACTATTAACTTCCAAAGAGTTCTTACTGTCAACACAGAGCAAAGATTAACCCTTTAATAGATCAACAGCTCTACTTTGGTCATCTCTAAAATTTCAGTGCAGATTATCTTGGAAAGTCGTTCAATCATATGTGTACTGCTGAAGGTAAATTTCTTTTTGACCAAACCAAAGGCTACTAAAAAATAAATTACCCTTATGTCCTCTATTTCTCCTAAATTAAGACCTAATTTTAGGACCTAAAATTATGACTGCCTTGAAAATTCAAAGGGGCTCCTGGTACTATCCTAGAATAAAGCTCATCATGAACTATACTTAGTTCTTACCTTCAGGCAGAAGATGAAGAAGTCACCTGCCAAACCACATTCCTGGCAGTGGGACAGCAAGTCCCCAAGGTGCTCTACCTGGCACTGCTCTGAGGACACCTTCTGGTATAGGGCTTCATCTTCATCTTCATCACTGCAATGCAGGGTAAGATTTATCACCCAGAGAAACTATTTTTTTGGAAACCCCATTAATAATCTTTTAAAGTAACATGCTATTTCCATACAGTAGATCATTATAAAGAGCTAAAGAATTTGTTTAAATTATTTTCCTGTTTCTCCATGCTGAAAAGGTATTTATTCTCAGAAGCTAGGCTATCATGTCCTACATAGTCATTTGCTCAAATGGGGAAGATTCATTTTAAGATGGACGTTGAAGAATTACTATTATTTCAATAAGTTGCAAAAGCAAGGAGGAATTAAACTATAGGTTTATGCAGATATTCTGGTTCCTGAAGAAAAGAAGAGAAAGAGAAGGCTGAAAAGCAAGGGCAGATCACAGAGAGCCTTGGATGCCATTCAAAGGAACTTGGACCTTTTTTCAGTGAGCCACTAAGGGTTACGGGAAGTGGAAAAAGACATGATCTTCATAGGAAGAGATTCAGTCAATCTCAGTGAACCAATTGTTGAGTTATGAAAATGCATAAAGGCGCAGAAAACTGAGGCGGCCAAATTTCCAAGTAATAAAATGTGGCTAAGTTATCAAAAACAGTGCCATGATTTCTGCAAAAAGTTTCAAGAAAATTCTCATGAGGTACTATGGCTTCTAGCTTTCATTCATTGGATAAGTATAAAAGCCAATATATAGTATTCTTATACTGCATCATGTAAATAAATACAAAGGTACAGAAGATACACCAAAACACTAAAATGTAAACAGTGATTAGGATAGCGGTTGATTTTTGTTTTTCTCTTTATGCTTTTTTGTATTATACAAAGAACGTGTTATTACTTTTGTGATGAAAGAATAAAATTTCTGGGACTTCCCTGGTGGCGCAGTGGTTAAGAATCTGCCTGCCAATGCCGGGGACACAGGTTCAATCCCTGGTCCGGGAAGATCCCACATGCCGCGGAGCAACTAAGCCCGTGCGCCACAACTACTGAGCCCATGTGCCACAACTACTGAAGCCCGCACGTCTAGAGCCCATGCTCCGCAACAAGAGAAGCCATCACAATAAGAAGCCCGTGCACTGCAACAAAGAGTAGCCCCCGCTTGCTGCAACTAGAGAAAGCCCGATCGCAGCAACGAAGACCCAACACAACCAAAAATAAATAAAATAAAGTGGTTAATTAAAAAAAAAAAGAATAAAATTTCTTTCAGATTAAATTGAGAAAAAAATGACAGATGCTGCTTCATTTCATTGAAAATACAATTATTACAGTTAATTTGGCAAACCGTCTAACTGGGCAGTATGTCCCAATCTGCCATTTCACTTAATAGCATAGCCTTTATACTCCTTTAGTAGAATGAATAACCTAGAAATTACGCTTAGAATTACTTCCTATATTATCCTAGAATCTTCCAGAGTCCTTCAGATCAATCATGTTATCTCCACCACGTTTTATGTTAGAAGAAAAGCTGAAATAGCTTCTAAGCTTCTGTGAACCACCCCAACTGTCAAAATGAAGTACTGTATTCAAGTATTCTTTTAAAAAAAAAGACATGACAACAACTACCTTAAGAAGCATTATTTTATTCATTCTTAAAATTTCAATGAAAGAGTCAATTCCAAATAGTTATATTGAGTTCCAGAAAGGTAAAAATTCTGGATCCAAAGATCATGAAATCTAAGCTGCTCTTTTAGAGTTTCTGTAATCAAACTTCTTATTGATTATTGGTGCTGCTGGGCAGAATGGTAGAGTGAAAGGTAAGTGGTGATAAAGACCAGGTGGTGATATGGACCCTGCCCTTGGGGGACTAGCACCATGAGCAGGATCTTTAGAACAAATCATAAAATCACACACACACACACACACACACACACACACACACACAAACATACACACACATTTCTTTGGTATGGTGTCAACGTTTTGGAGACATGGAGCGTCTTCAATACCTAATGAAAGCTATGGACCCTATTTTCAGCAAAGAATCCATGTTTGCATATAAAAAAATTTGTGTATAATTTCAAGGGGATTATAGATTCCGAGAAGTCCATGTACAGACCCCAGGTTAAGGATCCATTGCTTCTGGCAGTGTATGGAGATCCATTCAATCACTGCCTATTCACTTTTTTTCCTACCAAGAAGAGAAACTGTAGTTTCAATAAGAACTATTGATTTTGACATATTTCCATAAAGACTTGTAAAGACAGCAATAAGTTTGAACTGCTGAAAAGTCACATACTATAAAATTCTCTATCTAGTCCCTAAATTGGTCCCAGGATAAACTATTCCGAGGGGTTTTTAAATAAACATGCCAAAAAATATTAAGCTCTTTCAGTTTGGAGGCATAGTTATAACCGCAAAACCTACTAATGCTCAACAACTCTCAGTAAATTAGTAGCTTAAGTTTGTACTGATAATTCTGTTTTCAATGTGTTTTTTCTATTTTCCTCAAGACTCTCATACTGAATAAGTGTTTTAAAACTTAACCAAATTAACCATGAACTTAAATAGTTAAATTTAAACACTTTAACAAATAGCAGCACTTTGAATGTGATGTGACATCTGAGTAGCTGCCACCAGTTAAATATTACATGGACTCTGATCAACAAGAACTTATGGGGCTTCCCTGGTGGCGCAGTGGTTGAGAGTCCGCCTGCCGATGCAGGGGACACGGGTTCGTGCCCTGGTCGGGGAAGATCCCACATGCCGCGGAGTGGCTAGGCCCGTGAGCCATGGCCACTGAGCCTGCGCGTCCGGAGCCTGTGCTCCACAACGGGGGAGGCCACAACAGTGAGAGGCCCACGTACCACAAAAAAACAAAAAAAACCACAAGAACTTATGTTCGTAGGTAATAACATCTACACATCACCTAGAAAATGGAAATAATTTAAAATACACTTGTGAGATGTAGGAGAAATAAAATTATCCGTTCCAGTAACACTTGTTAGCCGCCTTCTAAACAACCCCTAGAAGAAACAAACCCCCATCATAAAATTACCATAAAAGAGAGCTTTGAGACAATTTCCCTTAGGATTAAGTCTGACTCTGAACACATATATACCATTCTGAGTGTCAGAGGGAGAACTGGATTGTTATGGTGTTGAGGGTGAGTATGTGTCTGCCTTTTACTCCGATTCACTGGCAAAGACTTTGTGAAGTAAGTGGGCTTGTTGTGATGCAGAGCTGTGAGGCTCCAGTAAATTGCACCTATTAGCTAGCATCTAGGAAAAACCTGGAGGATCATTTAAGGCTCACGTTTCACTTAGAGATATCAATAAATAGCAGCACCTCAGCTGCTTGAGTTTTTGGTTTCCTTTCTATCAGCGCCCCTTAGTGGACGAGTCACAGAATGGCCTTTCGAGTACAATTAAATCTGAAGAGAGACAGCAAAGGATGGGTGGACTCACCAAACGGCCTCTTTGATGGTAATCATGATGCCACCTTGAGTGGCAGCTCTAAAGTGGCACAGAGAATGGAGAGAGGGCACAGTTTTGTCCAACCCTGCAAATCCTTTCAGGCTAGTAATTGCCTTTTTCCTCTCCAGTTTCCCCAGCATCCATAATAAGATCTCTTGGCAAAGTGACCTGGCAGAAAAAAGCAGTTATAAATGAGCTTGTCATCTTACTCTACACATTTAACGAGTTAACATAAAAAAAAGAAAGAATAAAAGTCAGGTTCCATGCATTCTAAAGGTTGGCACAATCATCTAGTACTACTGAAGTGCAGGAGTGGAAACTATGCTTCTTGTGAATTTCAGAATGCAAATATCCTGAAATTCAGTGAGTGACTGACTAATCTCTGGTTGTAGAAGCAGCCCTGATACGACACATGAGCCCCACATGATTTTTTTTTATTCCAAATGAACTCATTGCCTTTGAATCAGGCACTGTGAAAGAAAAGTTTACAGTGATCAAACCATCTAAGACGGGGACCAGTAACTGGAGACCAAGAAACAGCACACCAACAAATTCTTGCTGATTCCTTATCCCCTCTTATCCATGCCAATCAACTAGGACAGGAATGGAATAAACGTTTGCTTCTTCCTTCTCAGTCTTTGATGAGGACATGATAGTGCTGTGAGGACTTGGGCTTCAAAACTAAAACAAGAGTTATTATAGGAATGGTGTTTTGAAGCCAAATGCACATATTTATAGCCTCCATCTTCCACTGCACTTTCTCTTGTCACTTCCCTCGTGTCTGTGGGCTTCAGTGATCAACTGACCAAAAGCTAGAGAGTTAAAGGCAATATGTAAGCTTCAAATAATATGCAAGACTGAGTACTTCGCTTTATCACTTAATGATGATAGTGACTATTTATTGAGCTTATTATTTGCCAGGGACAGTGCTAAACACTTCAATGCATAGTTAGTCTTCATAATAACACTATGAAGAAGATACTATTACTGAATATGAGATTACATGTGGCGGATTTCCAAACACCAAAAATCAGAATTCTGTAGGATCTTTTTTTTAAAAATTTTTCTTGGAGTATATCTGATTTACGATGTTGTGTTAGTTTCAGGTGTACAGCCAACTGAATCAGTTATACAAATACATACATCCACTCTTTTTTAGATTTTTTTCCCATATAGGCCATTAGAGAGTATTGAGTAGAGTTCCTTGTGCTATACAATAGGTCCTTATTATCTATTTTATATATAGTAGTGTGTATTTGTCAATCTCAAACTTCCAGTTAAAGTCTTAGAAGGAGGAAGAAACAATGTAAATCACTGTGAAAACAGAGCTGATACAAAATGAGTCCTACTTAAATTCCAATACAAAAGATTATTTTCTGGATGACTAAGGAATCCCTTCATTCTCAACAACACTGTACAGCACTAACACCAAATCCAAGCCTAAATTACAGAGTGCCACATTCAGATCCAGATTTCCCCAGCTTGATTTCTAACTACTCACAAGGTATTTATGATCCAACCTCTATTTCCTCCTCCCTAGACATGTAATTCCAGTATTTCTCACTGATCAAACAGTGGCATGTTCATACGTGTAAACAGATTTCATTTCTGATGTCTAAGAGGCTGAGGAAAGTCATTCTAAACACTAGATCCAATCCCGTGCAATCTGCAAAGCTCTCTTTCTTTTCTAGAGGACTGTCAAATGTTCTCCTGACTTTGAAAGAAAAAAAAAATTATAAAGTGGCATAAGTCATATTCAAAATAAGAACAACATACAAGAAAGACTTCAGTATTTACAAACAATAAGGTTCTCTAGATTGCTTACCTTATGTGAGACACACTGTGCTTGGTAAAACAGTAGAGAGAAAAGAGCACTCCCAGGACAGGAAGCAGGGAATCCACCAAAACTGTTAAAGGTTCATTCCCGACCACGTACACCTAGGGAAAAGGAAATGGTGGTACACTGAGTGCGAGGCCGGAGCAATGGGAATCAAACACCATACACGAATTAGCAGGGCTTGGAGGCTTATCTTAAGCAACACTCTAGCCCTGAGGTGAACAATCGTAGCTCTAAGCCTAAGGAAACCATCTGGGATTAGCAGACAGGCTGCATCAAAGGAAGACTAAAAAGGGAGCATTGCTCTTTCATGCGTGCAGCCTTAAGAGCTGCTGGGTGAACCAGGTAGGTGAACCCATTTTCTGACCCCTTCCTTTCCTACTTCTGACTACCTCAAGAGTCTCTTCACCTATTATTCATCAATACAGTAATTATCTTACTGCTAAAGGCCCTGCTATTAGAAACTAACAAGCAATGACAACCAAATAGAAAAGCTTAAGACTAGATTTGAAAGAAAACAAAGCAAAACACAGCTTGCTCTAGATTTGTCATTCTTAAGATGTAACTGTCACATGGGCATGTCCTATTCTCTCCAGTTCAATAAATGTGCACCTAGATCTGCACTGGCTTCACAGGGTTAAGTGTGTGAGGATTCTGATGTTTATTAACAATAACTATGTTAACTGTTTTATTTGTACCTTTTAAAAAGGATTCAACAAACTCTTCTGAATCTACTGGAATCAAAGTACTGTTCTAAGCACTGTAGTGAATATAAAAGTGAACAAGAATTGTTCTCTCTCATTGCTTGTGATCTAACAGGAAAAATAAAACAAACCAATAATAATAAGATTAATGTTAATATTATTATTATTCAAGGTGGATAATTTAAAGTATCTTATGAAGTGCCAAAATGCTATTCAAAACTCCAATCAAACACAATAGGATTTTACTTCACTTTATTTTTTAAAATTCTACAAGCTTACTGTTATTTATTTATTTATTTATGGCTGCGTTGGGTCTTCGTTGCTGCACGTGGGCTTTCTCTAGTTGCAGCGAGCGGGGGCTACTCTTCATTGTGGTACGTGGTCTTCTCATTGCGGTGGCTTCTCTTGTTGCAGAGCATGAGCATGCAGGCTTCAGTAGTTGCAGCATGCGGGCTCAGTAGTTGTGCCTCGTGGGCTCTAGAACACAGGCTAAGTAGTTGTGGCACATGGGCTTAGTTGCTCCACGGCATGTGTGATCTTCCTGGACCAGGGATTGAACCCGTGTCCCCTGCATTGGCAGGTGGATTCTTAACCACTGGACCACCAGGGAAGTCCCCACAATAGGATTTTAAAATGCAATTCTGTTCTAATAAATTAACTAAAACTTGATGGTATAGACAATAATAATAATAAAAGAAGAAAGAGGATCTGACAATGATTACACACTTAATATGTGTTCCAGAAACTATGCTGGGATTTTTATCTCCCGGGTACTATGTTAGATTTTTTAAAGAGTTTGCACATTGAAATTATAACTATCTCACGAAGACTGTATTAGCAGACCTATTTTAAAGGACAAGGAAAGGGAAACATCAAGAGGCTCTAATTTACAGAAAGACGATTGAGGTAGAAATCAATGATGTTTATGGGAAACTAAAGGTCATGGAGGCACAAGCTGGAAAAATCTCTGTGCTTTTCTAGAGAACCCTGTCCCTTTAAATCGAAACTAATTTTTCACACTCCTTAAGCCTCCCAACTCCTCTGTGGAGCCTGATAACGAAGGAGCCAGCTTCCTGTGCATGATCTAACCTCCATAAGCCCAGCTAAATGAGGTGCAGCACTGTATGGCAGTGTTCAGAAATCATATGTGGGGCTAATTATGATATCACCAATTACAGGAGGTAAAAAAGAGATTCCCCCAGATAACGTAAGGGCCTACTGTTTGCCTCTGGATTGTGTGTTCCAGAGGTAATCCCTAAGGAGCCATCCTTCCTTACCAGCATCTTTAGTACAAAAAAACAAACAAACAAACAAACAAACCAATGAAGCTAAATCTTTATGATTTACTGGGCTAAAGCACTTCAAACTTTAACATGAATTCAAATCAAGCACCTTTCTCAGAGGTATATGCTGTTGTTGATAAACTCCAATTTTTAAATTCTCTTCTTGTACTTTTCTGTATTTTCTTACAAGGAATACAAAAAAACTGCACAGCTATTTATACATATACATATGTGATTCATTTTTATGTAAAGGTTCAGCGTATGTTTACTGAGTGCCAACTGTGTGCCAGACACCTCTGTGGTTCTGCGGATACAGTGGGAAACGAATTATCTGCTTCAAAGGAGCATACATTCTAGTGAGGGGACAGAAAATAAACAAATATATAATATCAGACAGTGACAAGTGCTAGAAGAAAAACAAGTTTAAAGGGATAGAGAGTGATGAGGGGAAGAGCGTGTGGAAAGAGGGAGAAATTAAGAATAACTCTTATCAATTCACCAATAATCCATTAAGTTCACAGATTAAGAATAGAGAAATTTTTTTTTTCAAAGTGGAAAGATTTAAAGTCTCCTTTGGCTCAAACTGATCAATGAGTTTTCTCTATGAGAGCTCAAAGAACTTGAATGGCCTCTGCTTGACACATACAGGATTGTCACCTCCCTTCCAACATTAATAGTTAAAATTCCTCCTTGGAGTGAGCCCTAATCTACTTCTCTTTAAACATCCTTAACGGAAGCGTATCTATTTCCAAAAATTTTGGACTGGCCATCTATAAACAATCATCAAAATCCAGTTCTATTATCCACCTTATGGATTGCTCTGCATCCTAACGACAAGTTTGCACTTTATAGATGAAAGACAGGCAGTAGTACTTATTAAACGGACCCAGCTCAAGTTCTACCTCTTCCATAGGCCTGCTGTATCATTTCACTGTCGAACTGTTCATTCATTCTCTAATTCAAATATTCATTAAGCATCTAACCACCATTAATGACTTTTCTCCTATAAATTCCAAAAGCATTTTAGAGCTTGTAACACATAATCAGTTCTTGAATATATAAGTCTCTGACCTCTTTAACTAGCCTGGCAGGGAAAAGTCAAGTTCCCTACTTCAGCACCTGTAAGAGTAGATGATTAAGTTGTGTTACCTGAGTTTTTGGTGAATAAGCCGTTTAAACGCAGTTGTACACAATTTAAAGGAACACCACTGGGGGACCTCCCTGTGGCACAGTGGTTAAGAATCCACCTGCCAATGCAGGGGACACGGGTTCAAGCCCTGGTCTGGGAAATTCACACATGCCGCAGAGCAACTAAGCCCGTGCACCACAACTACTGAGCCTGCGCTCTGGAGCCCGCGAGCCACAACTGCTGAGGCCGCATGCCACAACTACTGAAGCCTGCACGCCTGGAGCCCACACTCCACAGCAAGAGAAGCCACCACAATGAGAAGACCACGCACCGCCATGAAGAGTAGCCCCCGCTCACCACAACTAGAGAAAGCCCACGCGCAGCAACAAAGACCCAACGCAGCCAAAAATAAATTAAAAAGTAATAATAAAGGAATCCCACTGTTACTGCTTTTATAAAGCAAACAATAACTACCACTTATTGCATGTCCACTTAAGAATGAACCAGGTATTCAGCTAAACATTTAATATACAATCAATTCTCGCAAGAGTCTTGCAAGTTAAGCATTTTATTCTTATTCTAAAACTTTGGAAAACTGAGGATCAGAAAAGCTATGTTAGTTGAGCAAAGGTAAACTGTCAGTAAATGACAGGGCCAGGATGAACCCAGATCTGTCTGACATAAAATCCATGCACAATCCATAGAGAAAGCAAGCGGAGTAGCAGTTGTCAGGGCTGAAGGGAGGAAGAAATGAGGACTGAATGCCTAATGGGTATGGGGTTTCCATTTGGAGTGATGAAAAAAGTTCTGGAACAACAGTGATGATGGCTGTACAACACTGTAAATGCCACTGAATTATACACTTTAACATGGTTAAAATGTTAATTTTATGTTATGTCTATTTTACCACAATGTAAAAAAGAGCAAAGCATGTACCCCATGGCCTCCCAATACTAACCTCCTGCTGTACATAATAATATTTTTATTTCTTCAATCCCTAACTTTATCCCTGCTGTAGCCCCTCAGATTCAGTGGATCCCAGCTTGTCAGACTATTAATGACCCTATTCCTGTGACCTCTGCCAAGTAGGGCTGAAGTTCCCAGTGGCACCATGGACAGCACTCCTGTGCAGCCTCCTCTTCCTCCTACTGAGAGTCTTATATAGCTCCTTTCTACCAAGTCTTCCGGTAGCTCTCCAGGGTCACAGTTTAGCCAGTTCTTTCCAACGACAGTCCCCTCCTTCTAATCTCTTGCCTCACATTAAACTCAGATGCAGGTTAACAGTTTGGTCTGCACCTGACATCTAACATTACCCGCTGCTTATACTCCCAAAGTGGAATCTGGTCACTTTTCCCTTAATGTGGATTGCCCCACATCATTGACTTGTATCTGGAGTTTAGTGACCCATAAAGGGACATGGGAGGCTGGACTGATTCAGTCAATGCTGCACTGTGATCTCTTGGTGCCAGCACTGACAATGACCAAATACCCCAGAAAAAAAGAATCTTCCAATGAAGTCATACCACATACGGAAAAAACTGTTGGGGCTAGTTCCTCTCAGTTTCCTGCACACTAGGCTGGTGACAGTACCGACTGAAGAAGCAGTGAAGGCACAATAGGTAAGTTGTTCCTGCCCCACTGAGGGGAGGGCCTGCCTGCCCCGCCTCTGGGCCCTAACACCCAAGTGTTGTGGAATTTCTTTGGACTCTGCTTATGTGCAGTCTCTTTCCACAACAGTGAGAGGCCCGCGTAACGCAAAAAGAAAAAAAAAAATGAATGAACAAAGCAGACTGACTGCTGTTTACTTTCTCAAAAGTTCTACTTTTGTGGGGAAGTTACAATGCCCTATTTTCATTTTTTCTTTAAAAAAAAAAGCTGCAGCTAGAAGTTATCAATCAATGCAAATTAACTGAACAGAATCACAGAACTTCAGCCATGGAAGGGAGAGCAGACTGAACAATAGAAGATTTGATTTTATTATATTGGCTTGTTCAGCATCTGTCTTCAGTGTCTGGAGGACTGAGTTTCTCTGGAAAGATTGACTGGAAATTTGAATTTAAGAAGAAAGGAAAAACCCAGAGGAATCAAAATGGTCAAAAGTATTAAGAATAGGACTTCCTGGTGGCGCAGTGGGTAAGACTCTGTGCCCCCAATGCAGGGGGCCCAGGTTCAAGCCCTGGTCAGGGAACTAGATCCCGCATGAATGCTGCAACTAAGGGTTCACATGCTGCAACTAAAGATCCCGCATGCCACAACAAAGATCCCGTGCCCCAACTAAGACCTGGTACAGCCAAAATAAATAAACAAATATACATATATATATATATATATTTTTATAAAGTATTAAGAATAAATACGTGTTTCTGGTTCAAAGCAAACAAAACCAAAAGCAGCTCTCATGTGCTCATTTCATAGACTCCCATTATATTGTCAAACACATCCCTTAGAGACCGCTGCAAAGTCACCGAAAGAGCACTGGGAAGTCAGGAATCAGGAAACGTGGGTGTAAACTTTGTTTCTGCCACCTATGTGGTTGCCCAAATCCACACATTAAATGAGTGAACAGGGATAAGACATTTAAACCGCTCTAGGTCCCAGTTTCGTCATGGATAATATAATGTAGGCGTTAAGCTTTTAGCATAAGGACCAATTAAGATAATTCACGTTAAGGGCTTCCCTGGTGGCGCAGTAGTTGAGAGTCCGCCTGCCAATGCAGGGGACACAGGTTCGTGCCCTGGTGCGGAAAGATCCCACACGCCGCGGAGCGGCTAGGCCCGTGAGCCATGGCCGCTAAGCCTGCGCATCCGGAGCCTGTGCTCCGCAACGGGAGAGGCCACAGCAGTGAGAGGCCCGCGTACCACACACACACACAAAAAAAAGATAATTCACGTTAAAATATTTTGTAAAATATATAGCCATATGCAAATGTTAAGTTTATTCCTAAATATTCTTGTTGATGCTACTGTGAATGGAACAGTTTTCTTAATTTATGGCCTTATCTTCTGCAGGGATGTACATGTATGGAAATACAAACATGATGAGCCTATTCAGAATCAAGCTGACTAAATCCTAACATTGAAATTCAATACAGGCTGGAACTTGATTCTACCCCAGTTAAAGATTAAACTAGTCAAATGCTGCCTTCTAAAATATCCCAGTGATCCTTTTGACAGTAGTGTTCTAGAACTTCTAATGTACTTACTGAGTTTAATTAAGACTTAGGAGAAGCGAACCAGGCAAGTTTTACTTAATACAGTATTTTGTACTGTGCATGCTTTCAGAGCATAATGCATAAAACGGTCTTAAAAAAAAAGTTTCCCTGAACCAAAAAGGAACTGACAGTTGTTTGAGCACCTTTTAAAGAACGCAATGACCCGGGCTTCCCTGGTGGTGCAGTGGTTAAGAATCTGCCTGCCAATGCAGGGGACACAGGTTGGAGCCTTGGCCCGGGAAGATCCCACATGCCGTGAAGCAACTAAGCCTGTGTGCCACAACTACTGAGCCTGAGCTCTAGAGCCCGCAAGCCACAACTACTGAGCCCACGTGCCACAACTACTGAAGCCAGCACGCCTAGAGCCTGTGCTCTGCAACAAGAGAAGCCACAACGAGGAGCCCGCGCACCGCAACGAAGACTAGCCCCCGCTCACCGCAACTAGAGAAAGCCCATGTGCAGCAACGAAGACCCAACAAAGCCAAAAATAAATAAATAAATTTATTAAGAAAATAAAGAAAGAAAGAATGCAATGAGTCTAACAAAAGTTACCTTATTCAACCACCCGACAACTCAAGTGACACATTTAAGTCACCTAAAGTCCCATGGATAGTCAACCCTGGAGCCAAATTCCAATCTAGGTCCATCTGACTCAAAAGGCCAAGTGCTTTTCACTACACTGTACCACAGAATCTGAACTGCAGCATTTAGAAAATCTAATGCTTAAATCTCACACATCCTTGAAGGATACTTTTTTTATTCCTTTGCATGTTATTCAAAGTCACAGTTCAACAGGAGATGGAAACATCCAGAAAGAATGATTGCCTTTAGGGAGGGTCCACAGGTGAGAGGGAGACTAACTTTTCACTGTAGAGCCTTTGGCACTTATTAAATTTGTACCATGTGCAAATATTATCTTTTCCAAACAGAGTGAGAGAAAGAGAGAGAGAAGGGAATGTTGGACCCGGGACCAGCACTGTCACTCACTAGTGTGATTTGGGACAAGTCACTTCACAATCTTTTGGATTTTGTTTCCTTTACTGTAAAATGAGGGATTAATTTGTCAAAACCCAAAGAATGTACCACATCAAAGGTGAACCTTAATGTAAACTATGGACTTACAGCGATATTGACATGTCAACATAGGTTCACAAACCATGACAAATACACCGTCCAGTGTGGGATGCTGATAGTGGGAGAGGCTGTGCACATGTGGGGGCAGAGAATACACAGGAACTCTCTGTACTTCCCACTCAATTTTTCTGTGAACCTAAAACTGCTCTAAAAAATAAAGTCTATTTAAAAAAATGAAGGATTATACTAAATTATTTCTAAAGTTCCTTCCAGCTCTAAGATTGTATTATTCTAATTTACTCTACACAAATAATTAAAAATTCGGAAGGAGGAGTCAACTGGTCAATCTGACAGAGAAACTTTATTTAGAAATTCATTAAGATTAGATGGGGGAAAAAAAAAAAAAAGATTAGATGGGGGGAAAAGACGTGAATAATCAAGGTCAAGATTTCCTAAACCTGGAAACAGAGAGCGAAAATGGAAATGAGAATGTAGAAAATAAACTCATTAGGTACCTTCTAGCCTTTCCTATCCTAAAATTTCTTCTGCCTTTAGGGAGTCTTGGGCAAGTACTGTGAGGAATACTAAAAGGCAACATCTCTCCACCCCCACTGTCGAATTCTGGCCATTCCTCTTAAGAGCAAGAAAATATCCAAATCAGAAAGAACTGGAATTCTTTTACCCTGCCCTACCCAGAACCAGTCTCTATGCAATATGGGCCTCTCTTCACCTCTGTAGGCAAAGAAAAAAACATGACTCCCTCTCATACCAGGGAGGACAAAAGAATATAAACATTCTAGAGATTAGGTCCCAGACACTCAGAGGCAGAGGAGACAGAATGGGAAGCCACTGGACTAAAAGCTATGTGAGCAGCATATGCCCTTTTTGGCTTACATAATTTTACCAGAAATAAGGTACACACATAGAAATGACAAGAATTATTTATGCAGATGAAGTACAAGTGGCTATGCCAAGTTTTCATTTCAATTCGACTAGCATTTGTATATATACCTGTACTGCTGAGAACTTTCCACCTGGCCCACCAGAGCCACACTGCTCTATTCCCTGCTGTATGTGAAGGATGCAAGTGTAAAAAGCCCTTCCCTTGTCATTGTTCCTGCCATAAAATTTTCATTCAGAGAGCTGAGAGTTTATTCCTTTAAATACCAAAATGTACTTATATTTTAACAATTTTGGAAGGAAATATTTCTAAAATGAATTATATGCAATCCCTTCCTTCTTAAACAAAGTATACTGAACACAGTGGTCCCAACATACTTTGCTTTTCAACTGATTATGCCCTTTGGGGGTATTTTTTCTGTCTCTTTGCTTGGTCCTCTCTCCTCTTGTCATTGTGCCTTAGTTAGTCTAACTAACTTCTAATTTGTTACTTCTAATTCTGCTATGGTCTTAAAAATCAGATAACCAGTCTGACCAGGACTGTGTATAAAGCAAAGAAGAAACTGGCTCTGAGGACTAAGGGGCTCTGCAGTTAGACTGAGAAGGCAGCCAGATGGACAGCTGTCATAACACAGGTGACATGGGGTGTTAAATTGGAAATGTCAAGTGAAGCACCAAGATAAAATAGACTTAAAACTCCAAAGTAAGACACCAGACTATGATGAGATCAAGACTATAAAAACTCCTCATTCAGAAAGAGGGTAGAGAAGATCAAAGGTGTGGAGGCTGAGAAGAGACTGATGAGGAGGATTTCTTTAGAGAAAGCTGTTGGTCAGAGTGAGTCCAATCCCCCCACAACCCACCAATGATAAAAAGACAACCCAATTTAAAAATAGGCAAAAGGGGCTTCCTTGGTGGTGCAGTGGTTAAGAATCCGCCTGCCAATGCAGGGGACACGGGTTTGAGCCCTGGCCTGGGAGGATCCCACATGCTGCAGAGCAACTAAGCCCGTGCACCACAACTACTGAGCCTGTGCTCTAGAGCCTGTGAGCCACAACTACTGAGCCCGTGTGCCACAATGACTGAAGCCTGGCGCCTAGAGCCCGTGCTCTCCAACAAGAGGAGCCACCACAATGAGAAGCCCACGCACCGCAACAAAGAGTAGCCCCCGCTCACCACACTAGAGAAAGCCCGTGCACAACAACGAAGGCCCAATGCAGCCAAAAATAAATAAATAAAATTAATTTTTAAAAAATAAAAATGGGCAAAGGTTCTTTAACAGAAATTTCTCCAAGGAAGACATCCAAATGGCCAATAAGCACATGACAGGCTGTTCAACATCATTAGTCATTAGGGAAATGTAAATCAAAGCCACAAGGAGATGTTACTTTACTCCCACTAGGAAGGCTATTTTTTAAAAAAGGATGATAACAAACGTTGACCATAATCTGGATAAACTGGAATTCTCATATATTGCTGGTGGGAATGTAGAATGGTGTGGCCACTTTAGAAAATGATCTGGCAGTACCTCAAAAGGTTAAACATAGAGTTACCATATGATCCAGCAATTCCACTCCTATGTATACACCCAAGAGAAATGACAACATACATACACACAAAAACCTGTACATGAATGTCCACAGCAACACTGTTCATAACACTCCAAAATGTGGAAACAACACAAATTTCCATCAGCTGATAAACAGGTAACAAAATGTGATATAACCATACAACAGAACACCATTTGGCATTAAAAGGTATGAAGTACTGCTTCATGATAAAATACGGATGACTCTTAAAAACACTGAAGAGCCAACTACAAAAGACCACATATTATATGATTTCATTTATATAAAATGTCCAGAATAGGCAAATCTACAGAGACAGAAAGTATATTAGTGGTTGCCTAGGGCTGGGGGCAAAGTGGAGAGAATGGGAGGTTACAGCTAATAAGTATGGAGTCCTTTCAGGAGGGATAAAAATATTCTAAAATTAGATTGTGGTGATGGTTGCACAACACTGTGAAATACCAAAAACACTGAAATGAGCACTTAAATCGGTGAATTGTGAGGTATGTGAGTTCCATCTCAATAAATCTGTTAAAAAGAAAAGGAGAGAGAGAGAGAGAGAGCGAGAGAGAGAGAGAGAACACCAGAGCTGGAAATGTTCCCAAATGCCTCTCTAAAATTAAAACACCCTCTTGTACCCTCTTGTTACCGAGTGAGTTGCTGGATCAATTCAACCATCCCAGATGTTTTCCTTATTTCCTGCCTTTGAGCTGTACTCTATAATTTAGTATTAGCAGAAAGTTAATAAAGACAACATACTCTTTGTTGCTAAATTCTACACAATGTTTACCATTTTCCTCCAACGTACACATTTCCTCTGTTTTCCCTCTGCAGCTGAGCTGCCAAAACCTTGTAGAGAGAATAAACTTCTACACCCCTTCCTGCTTTCAAGACAGTCCCAGCCCTTGTGCAAAACCAAGTGTCTACAGCAAACTAATGTTTTGCTTGTCTCTCCAGGAGGTTTTTAATTCATTAAACTGTTCACCGAACAATGAGGGTTTTTCCCGCCTTATGGGGAGCAACAATAGGAGAAATGGCAAGGACTATTTCTCAATCTCTCTGATTTTTAGAGGCTAATTCACTAGCCAGAAAGAAGTTGTTTTGCTTTCCTTTCCTCCTAAAAGCAATTTATTGACATCTACCTAACACTATGAGGGGTTTGTACCAAAGTTTAGACAAAATTAGTCCTACTCCTACCAGCACTTTCAAGTCTTTCTAACATTCCACACCTGGCTATTTTACAATTTTTCATCATGATATTTCTTAGATGGAACATGACTGAAGATAACCTTTCTAAAAGTTATTTGGGCTTTATTCTCTAATTCAGAAAGTTTGCTTTCTAGATTGCTCTGTATAATTCCTTGTCTTCATATTATCTGAAAAGTCCCTGCCTACCAACAGGTAGAACAAGATATAAGAACTTTCTTTTCGTAAGTCTCTAAAATGAGGCATTAAAAAATAAAAACAGCATTATAGCCACTAAGTCATCAGGTCCTGTTTTATCTATGAACAATTTAATTCTACACTTGTGTGCCAGGTCAACATTGTAAAGGGTGTACTCTGGTTTTTTTAACAGCAAAATTAAATAAAAGGGTAGTAAATACCCAACTTTTAGTAAAAAGTGAGTGTTACTGAGAATGAGTTTTGAATTTTTAAGCAGCATATATTTATATCTACAAATTTATTAGTATCATACATAAAGCTTAAACCAAACCAAAACAAAAGCTCTTTCTTATCTGAAAGAACATGATTTAAGATTTACTTTACACCCTCATACACTGCTGGGGGCAATGTAAAATGGTGCAACCCCTTTGAAAATGATCTGACAGTACCTCAAATGGTTAAACATAGAGTTACCATATGATCCAGCAATTCCACTCCCAGGTATATACCCAGGAGAAATGAAAACATATGTACACAAATAACTTGTACACAAATGTCCATAGCAGCATTATTCATAATAGCCAAGATGTAGAACCCAAATGTCCATCAAATGGTGAATGGATAAACAAAATATGGTAAATACTTATAACAGAATACTATTCAGCAATAAAAAGGAGTGAAGTACTGCTTCATGCTACAATCGAGATGAACCTTTAAAGCATCACGTTAAGTGAAAGAAGCTAATCACAAAAGACTACATATTATATGACTCCATTTATATGCAATGTTCAGAATAGGCTAATCTATAGAGACAGAAAGTAGATTAGTGGCTGCCTAACACTGGGATGTGGGGAGTGGTGTGGGTTTCTTTTGGGGTAATGAAATGTCCTAAAGTTGACTGTGATGACAGCTGCACAAATCTGTGAATATACTAAAAGGCCACTGATTCGCACACTGTAAATGGGTAAACGTACGGCACATAAAATATATCTCATGAAGTTGTCTAAAAAAGATTTACTCTACATCCAAATGTCCATCAACTGATGACAAATAAACAAAATATGTATATATTCATAAAATGAAATATTACTTACAATAAAAAGGGACAAAATATTGATACATGCAACAACCTGGATGAACCTCAGAAACATGATGCTAAGAGGGAGAAGCCAGTCACAAAAGAACACTTATTGCATGAGTCCCTCATATAAAATATCCACAAAAGGCAAATCCATAGAGATACAGAGCAGGTTAGTGGTTGCCTGGGGATTAGGTGTGGGACCAAGGAGTGACTATAAATAGGCACAATGGATCTTTTTGGGGTGATGGAAATGTTCTAAAACTGTAAGGTGGTGATAGTTTCACAACTCTGTAAATTTCCTGAAAAAGCACTGAATTGTATACTTAAAACATTATTTTTTGATCTGTAAAGTCTATTTCAATAAGGCTGTTTTATTAAAAAAAGATTTATTTTAAAAATATTTTAAAGAGGCAAATAACTCAAGTATTAAAATGGGTAAAAAACAAATGAACAGGCAAGTTAAAGAAGAGAATATATGAATGAACCAAAAGACAAAAAAAGTTCAACGTCACTAGTAATAAGAGAACTAACTGCTAACCAAAACCACAATGCACCTAACAGACAAAACTCCCTGAAAAAAACTCAAATGTCTACCAAGAGAAGAATAAACAAGTAAATGATGATATAGTCATAAAACAGAATAATATCTGGCAGTAGAAATGAATGGATTAAAGTTAGATATATTACAATGCCATTTAAATAAAATTTAAAATCATGCACAACAATACTAAAAACAGATTAAGGAATAATAAATACAAATTTAGGATTGTGGTTCCCATTGGGTGAGGAGCAAGGGAAATGTGATCAGAGATGGGTTCACAGAGGATTTCAACTGAATTGGTAATGTGTAATTTTTTAAGCTGAGTGGTGGGTACATGAGTGTTTTATTCTTCATTTTTTATTTGGTTTGTTTGAACCATTTCATAACAAACTAAAATTTAAAAATTTACTCTAGGGCTTCCCTGGTGGCGCAGTGGTTGAGAGTCCGCCTGCCGATGCAGGGGACACGGGTTCGAGCCCCAGTCCAGGAAGATCCCACATGCTGCGGAGCGGCTGGGCCCGTGAGCCATGGCCGCTGAGCCTGCGTGTCCGGAGCCTGTGCTCCGCAACGGGAGAGGCCACAAAAGTGAGAGGCCCGTGTACCGCAAAAAAAAAAAAAAAAAATTTACTCTAAAATGTTTAATTTACTGCCATAGAAAAGAAATAAGAAATGTGGAATAGAAATTTTTTAAGTATTGAAATATAATTCACATACCATAAAATTCACTCTCTAAAATGTACAGTTCAGTGGTTCTTAGTATATTCACAAAATTGCACAACCATCACCACTATCTAATTCCAGAACATCTTCCTTACCTCAGAAAGAAACCTCATTCCCACTATCAGCCACTCCCAACTCCCCAGCCTCAGCCACTAGCAATCACTAATCTACTTTCTGTGTCCATGAATTTGCCTATTCTGAACATTTCATTTAAATGGAATCATACAATGGGTGGTCTTTTGTGTCTAGCTTCTTTAAACATTAAAAAATCATAATTTTAAACTGTTTATCCACTTGCCTCTGTGCATTAAACAGAAGCAGCATCACTGACTTTCCTCACTGTTAGTGGGCAGAATGACAGTGGTCCCCTCCTGTGGCCCTTGGCAGACCAGTTCCATGTGGCTCACCAGGGTCCCAAGGGATGGGGAGGGTCCCAAGGGATGGGGAGTTTCCCCAACTCAGAGGGGCTGACTGTGGGGTCTCTTCCAATCACCCCTTCAGTGTGTGGTGACGAGTCTCGGGTGCCTGTCTACGTGGACTTATAGATGGTAGTATCCGGTTATAATCAAAGGGCCCTCACAGAATGAACAAGGGGCTTAAGCTTCCTGCCAAGAACCAGCCGGCTGAAGAGGCCAAAGATGCAAACATAGGGGAGGGTGTGGCAACGAGGGGACGGCAACACTGACAGTGCTTGCTCCCCTACAAGTGCTTCAAGTTACTGGTAAAACCAATGACCAACTAGGATCGGCAAAAATTAGACACTGCCAAGAACACTAATGAAATATAAATTTAAGAACATTACAGAAACCATGAACTGTGGCCCCAGGGCCACTGTACACCTAGGTACACAGAGTGATTAGCAACAGATTCTTTTCATCTGTATTTAATATGTACTTAGCATTCCCTTTTGTACACTATACTGCAGTTTACGTTAAGATATACCTAAATAGGAAAAAAAAAAGTGTTCATCCATGTTGAAACGTGTATCCATACTTTATTCCTTTTTACAGATGAAAAATATTCCATTATATGAACATATCACATTTGTTAATTCATTCATCAGTTGACAGACATCTCAGCTGTTTCCACATTTTGGCTATTATGAATAAGGATGCTATGAACATTTGTGTACAGGTTTTGTATGAATATGTTTTCACTTCTCTATAACTAAGAGTGCAATTGTTGAGTCATATGATAACTCTATGTTTAACTTTTTAAGGAACTGCCAAACAATATATTCCCAAAGTGGCTGTACCTTTTTACATGAAATATAATTCTGAAAGCTGTTTACTCTTGTAAATGTTTTTAATAGCAAAATATTATTATAAATGTATTGAGGGACTTCCCTGGTGGCGCAGTGGTTAAGAATCCACCTGCCAATGCAGGGGACACGAGTTCGAGCCCTGGTCCGGGAAGATCCCACATGCCACAGAGCAACTAAGCCCATGTGCCACAACTACTGAGCCTGCGCTCTAGAGCCCGCGAGCCACAAACACTGAGCCCGCATGCCACGACTACTGAAACCCGTGCACCTAGAGCCCGTGCTCCTCAACAAGAGAAGCCACCGCAATGAGAAGCCCACACACTGCAACGAAGAGTAGCCCCCGCTCACCGCAACTAGAGAAAGCCTGCGCACAGCAACAAAGACCCAATGCAGCCAAAAATAAATCAATAAATTTTTTAAAAATGTATTGAAATAAACTTTAAAGAAGAATATTTACCCCAGTGCCATCTGGGCTTAACACAATGGATTTCATTTTTGTCTAAAAATATGTATTTCATATATAAGATTGCAATCATAGAGAACATATAATTTATATAAATATTTTTTCATTTTCAGTATATATTTCGGAAGTCATTTCTATGACTCATTTATTCCAACTTCTTTATGATGATGATTCTATCAAAAAATTATAAAGTAGATTCAATATTATCATACAGTAAATTTTAGGAAGCCTACAGTATTGCAAATTCCTTTGTCAATTCCTTCAAAGACACACTTTCATCAGTGGCATGTGTCACTTAGAGAATCTGAACTGTTTAAGATTCAGAGTAAATGATGAAATTGACAGAGTTTCAAAATGTATCAGTTTTTTCACTAACAATTTACAGTTTCCAGTTTTCAAGGTAAAAAGATTTTGATGGTTTGGAATTTAAGATTAGTCATTCCAATTCTTGAAGTACCAGTTTAAAAGGCAAAATTATTTTAAAAGACTAAGTACAAATATTAACTGAAAACACTAGTGACTCAAATTACCAACCTTATATACATCCTCAATACATCTACTAAGTTCTTCTTCTGTCACCAAAATGGTCCCTGGCACCATGTCACTCTCTGAAACCTCTAAGGAAAAAAAAACAAAATTACCCACACTCAGCACCTCATTGAATAGAAGAAGCTGGGCCTAAGGAAAAAAGTTTTACTAGAAAGTTCAGGAAGTAACAGCTAAAATTAGAAAATCAACATAGTTACAATACAGCATCATTCAAATACAATATTTCACAGAATGTTTCATTGATTATAAACATGCATTGTTATTTTATGTATCACTAAGAAAGAAAAAAACACTGCCAAGTAACCTATGAAACATTATCACTTGGGATTTTAATTTTAAATTAATGAATGAAAAGTTGGACATTAAATTAAGTGAAAATGGCAGAATCAATGGTTGTGTCTGGGTGACTGGTACACAGGTGTTCATTATACTATTCTCTGTACATGTGTTTGAAAATTTCCCTTTAAAAAGTTTTAAGGGACTTCCCCGGCGGTCCAGTGGTTAACACTCCGAGCTTCCACTGCAGGGGGTACAGGTTCAATCCCTTGTCAGGGAACCAAGATCCCACATGCTGCTTGGTGTGGCCAAGAAAAAAAAAGTTTTAAAACAGAGCTTTTTAAAAAAAGTATTAAGAGAACTCTCCTAGATTTATTTTATACAGTATTGTTATATGTCATTTTTTTTTTCCTTTGTCCACTCCATGCAGCATGCAGGATGTTAGTTCCCCGACCATGGGTCGACCCTGTGTCCCATGTAGTGGAAGTACGAAGCCCTAACCACTGGACTGCCAGGGAATTCCCTATCATTCTTGATACAAGCTAAATAATTGGAATAAACAGGATAAGGAATTAAAACTGCACATTAAGTGTCCAACTCTTCTGAAACATTTCAACACCATTACCGGTATCTGTGTTTTGCCATAATATATCGTTCTCTGTGCCACAGAGTACAGTGATGTGATATCCTTAAGAGTCCTCCACTTTACTATTGTCTTCAAGATTTTCTTCTAAGTCACTGACATCCATTCTACAAATTTTAACGCTCATTTGCGGGCACAACAATGCCACAATTGCTACCTGGCCAACAATGATTGTGAGATGGGCAATTAGAGTTGCTAAAATGTGAAAAAGATTTCGAAAATAAAATTTTTTTAATGTGAAAAAAAGTGCATCTTGGAATTGATAAAATATGATAATTCATCATAATTGCCACATAGTCCTAAAAATGTGATGCAATATGTAAAACAAAATAAGAAAGCTTATACTTTAGAGATTGTTTTTCCAGGGGCAATGATGGGGTATATATATAAGATCAGTCATATTCTTACCCAATCCTTTTTGTTATCAATAGATTGTATATGCAAAACATGTAGCTGGTGTTACAGATATAACCTAACACATGAAAATGCAGGGTAAATAGGTGTCCAATAAATATTCTTTGAATGAATGAACAAGGCCCAGGACAAAAATAATTGACCCACAACTGGACCGAATCTAGGCGTCCCAAGCACAGTGCTCTAGACCAGGGGTCAAACTTGAACACACACTTGAATTACCAAAAAGGCCTTTTAAAACAGTGTTGGGTCCCACATCAGAGTTTCTAATTCAGTAGGTCTGTGGTGGAGCCCAAGAAGTTGTATTTCTAATAAATTCCCAGGTGATGCTGATGCTGCTGGTCCTGGGACCACACTTTGAGAACACACTCCAGACTAAAGGAAACACCTAGTCAGTCACAGACAAGAAGATAAATAGATTAGTATTGAGGTATAGTCTTAACACATGAAATTAGATATAAATGCTAGGCCTTAATGACAAGGGCCAACAGAAATAATACTTCATTTTTTGAATCATTTTTTGAAGAAATACTAATTCTAGACTAGATTTTTATTAAATGTATAAAGGAATTTTAATTATTTATTCAAATACGTTTATCATGTCTGAATAATCACGAATTTCACTCCACCAAAGCTCAATCTCGTGCTTACTATGCACAAGAATTAGATTTTCTCTATTCTCACCCACCTAAATCCCTCTAAACACACTCAGAAAAATTTACCCTGTAAATGACTTTTATACAAAGTCTACAACAGAACTAAATTGGGCTTAACCACAACATCAATTTTTCTCTTTATTTTTAATCTCAGAAAAGACTATATGGAAAGGTATTTTTTACTCACTAAGAATGCTGAAATGATACTCTGTATCCCAGCATTAATCTCAATAAAGCATGAACACACACTGCGGGAAGTGCTGAAAATGTCAATCTTTTAACACATTAAAACTGGCCAAATCTGGGAAACTTTAAGCTTCAAAATGAATGATAGGAATGCTCAGTCACCCACTGAATAAAAAAAGAATCTATGAATGTGTATTGATACTTAAATAATTATTCTTTTAAAAAGAGATGAGGCAAGGAGGAAAGAAAAGCTCTTCCTTACAGAAGAATACCAACTAACAAATTAGAAACAATAAAAAAAATAGAAAGTCACCATTTTATGAGCAAAAATCATCAGTGGATACTAAACCACAGTATGAAGGACTGTTGGGAAACAGGATATTCACACTGTCTCATACAACTATCATCCCACAGATTATTATTAATTACAAAGGGAGGAAGGTATTTTTACAGTGGAGAAATCTGGTTGCTACCACTTTAATCAAATAGTCAAATTTAACATCACTAATAATGGAATAAACTGATAACATGTGCCCCTAATCTGATGGACTAAAAAAAAAAAAACCATCATATGTAGTACTCCTGCCAAAATGTTAACCTGGATCTAATCAAGAGGAAACAATGAGACAAATACAAATTGAAGAACATTCTATAACCTGGGCTTCAAAAGTGTCAGAGTGAAAGACTATTAGGGATCTATTCTACATTACAGAAAACTAAAAAGACATAACAAGTAAATGCAATGTAATTTTTAAAAAACAGCTATAAAGGAAATTCTTGAGACAAATAAAAGATTTGAATAAAGTCTGTATATTCGACGTCTGCAACTAACTCTCAAATGCTTCAGAAAAAAAATACGTATGTGTGTAGGAAGAGAGAAAGAGAAAGTGAACATGTCAAAATGTTAACTATGTGAAGTATATAGGGGTAGGACACTGCATTCTTCTTAGAACTTTTATGAAGTGGATTTTTCAAAACAAAAAATTGGGGGAACAAAAAGTAAAATTAAAGACAATGAACTACCATAGACTTAAGTTATTTAAATCCAAAACACGGAAGAAGGTCCTTTAGAGGGACAGCGAACCACCAGACTTCCTTCTTTACCTGCTGTATTTAAACATCGATGAAGAGGAGCTAACACTGGCTGAAGTAAGTACTTTGCTGCCAGTTGTGGCCGTTCTCTTGACATAGTTATAAAGGTAGTGGTGGCAACTCTCTGAAATTGTAGTCCTGTCAATTTATCTTGAAAGTGAAATAAATCCAAAATCTAAAAGAAAAATTACATGAAGTAAATACCAGGCTCTTTGCAAGAAGCATGACATTAACTAAGAAGACAACACATTAATTTCTTTACGGCAAAAAATAAATTTACTGCAGTAACACTGATCCAATAGAAGTTTTTTTTTTTTAATTTAACAACCCAGTGTCAAAGGGTATGAGAACTGAAGGAGCTGTGTTTTTATTAAAAAATTTTATCAGATTTATAAAATACGTGCTCATTGTAGGAAATTTGGAGAATAAATTTTTAAGAAGAAAATTAAATCTTCCCAAATTACTATAAACATTTTGGGTGTATTTTTTTCCACTATGTTTCCTGTATAATTCTTTTTTCTTTTCAATTAAGGCCATACTTAATATTCAGTTTTGTGTATTGCTGAAACCTTCTCATACTGTTATAAATTCCTCAAAAATATTATTTCCAGATATTCAGTTTTTCCCCAAAATTTTGCTATGATAAATAGCAATTATGGGGTCAAGGTGTATAAATATATTCAGAATCTGAAGAGCCTGTCAGTTCTGAACAAAAGTCTACTTTATTCTCAAAAATAAACACTGATCTCTCGTGCTTGAGTTTAAGCACCCAACTGAAAAGCACATTCTGTTCCTGGCTTAAAACTGACTCTTGTACTTTTTGTAGACAGGAGAATCTTCTGTTCAAAAACTGTATGTGACCTCTGACACTGCCAAAGAGAGACTAAGTAAGATTAAAACCTATGACTTGATTTTATCATTTCCTTAAGTGCCCAAACTATAGCTACTAGTTTTGGAAAATATTTACTCATCATTGCAAATGATAACTTTATCCTGTAAGATAATTTATACTTAATATTTTCCAATATAAGATTTTGCATTGTGATATTTGTTCCCATGCATGCCTACCCATGAGAATCCCGCAGACCAGCATAACAACTGAATGACTTTCTTCACACTGTACTCCAAAAGGCATATCTTACATCTAAACGCATGGGGAGTGCTGACTAAGAACACTCCTTCCACACTTTCACCTAATCAGATTAACAAAGAAAAGTTTTGTAACACATTGCATAGGCAAAAGTGTGGGAAAACAGATACATAAATAATATCAATCAAAAATTTAAATATACATACCCTTTAAGCCAGTGATGTCAATTCTAAGAATTTTCCCTGTGATAATACTTGCACATAGGCAAGATTTATAGATATTAACTGGAACATAGTTTGTAACAGCAAAAGAATGGAAACAACTTAAATGTCCATTAATAGGAAGGTAGGTAGGGCTTCCCTGGTGGTGCAGTGGTTAAGAATCCGCCTGCCAATGCAGCGGACACGGGTTCGAGCCCTGGTGTGGGAAGATCCCACATGCCGCGGAGCAACTAAGCCCCTGTGCCACAACTACTGAGCCTGCGCTCTAGAGCCCGCGAGCCACAATTACTAAGCCCACGTGCCACAACTACTGAAGCCTGTGCACCTAGAGCCCATGCTCCACAACAAGAGAAGCCACCAAAATGACAAGCCTGCACACTGTAACAAAGAGTAGCCCCTGCTTGCTGCAACTAGAGAAAGCCTGTGCACAGCAACGAAGACCCAATGCAGCCAAAAATAAATAAATTTATTTATTAAAAAAAATAGGAAGCTAGTTAAATAAATTATGGTACATAATATGATGAAATACCTATGTACCCAAGAAAAAGAATGATGAAATGATCTCTAAGGTACACTGTTAAGTGAGAAAAGCAAAACTGAAAAACAGTGTGTGGAGCATGTTATCATTTGGATAAAAATTAGAATATATACACAGATATACACACATATAGTTGTATACACATGATACACAGACTACCTCTGCAAAATAAATAAGAAATTGGTACAGAGACGGGAGGGAGACTTACTTTTCCATTTACTCTTTTGTGCTTTTAAATTGTGTACCATGTTAATTTACCTCGTTTATTAAACACCTATTTTTTAAAAAACTAATAAAAAACACAGAAAAGATAATGAATATGATGAAACTGTAGTTTCATATTCCAGCTCTGAGAGCAAGCTAGTCAGTTATTAATGGTTAGGGGTTCTGAAACCTAACAGGTCAGTCTCTCCCACAGGTTTTTAATCAGTTATTAAGAAGGCCCCTCACTGAATAATAAACTTAAACATTATATTGTTTTTAACTCAATATCAGACGAACATTAAAAGTCCTCTTTTTATAAATAAGCAGATAATCCTCAAACAGTCAAAAGAAACAAAATGATTTACCTGGGGGCAGATATCTCTATAATAATCCTCTGGTGAAACAGACTGCTGGGGACAAGAGGCCAAAATCTTTGCAATCAGGTCACACTTCTTCCAATCGGCAGCTGTGGCCTCAGCATCACTCCCACCAGCCGCCCCGGCTGTCAGCAATGGATAGAGATATCAAAAACCCATCGCAGTTCCCCACAGAAGGTCCTTAAAATTTACAGTAAGAACTATTTTTTCCCTACTGAAAGCTGTTAATTTCCTCTGTAAGATAAGCTATCCCTCCGTACTTTCCTTTTGATGTTGGTTTCTGCGAGGCTCAGAAAAAAGCAGCACTTAACCATTGTAATGATATTATTCATACGACTTGAACACTAGCTTCTTCTTAGTATTTATTACTTTTTAAATGATTAATATTATTATTCTGTCTCTTTATATACGTCATGTATTTCAAAGTGTCTTTTCTTTTTTTTCTTTTGGCTGTGTTGGGTCTTTGTTGCTGCACACGGGCTTTCTCTAGTTGCGGCAAGCGGGGGCTACTCTTCGTTGTGGTGCGCAGGCTTCTCACTGTGGTGGCTTCTCCTGTTGCAGAGCACGGGCTTTAGGCATGCAGGCTTCAGTAGTTGTGGCACATGGGCTCAGTAGTTGTGGCTCGCTTGCAGGCTCTAGAGCGCAGGCTCAGTAGCTGTCACGCACAGGCTTAGCTGCTCTGTGGTGTGTGGGATCTTCCTGGACCAGGACTCGAACCCATGACTCCTGCATTGGCAGGTGGATTCTTAACCACTGCGCCACCAGGGAAGCCCTCAAACTGTCTTAAACCAAAACTGTGGAGTAACAGGTCCCAAATTTACCTTACCATCTTAGATGATTAGAAAATGGGACAAAATACGTAAACAATGGTTTTCAGACACTGGACAACAAGCAGCCCAAGAACACTGAACCCTAAGAGAATGGAAGCAAAAAAGTGAGTCCCATGAATACCCTAGTCTATTACCTAGAGAGAGTTTTGAGGCTACACCACAGCTAAGGAGAGCCCAAACGAAGCCTGCCACCTTGTTGAATTAAAGAAACACAGTTCAGAGTTCAGGGAGACCAAAACAGAATTTTCAGGGCAAAACACCAGAGAAGTGAAAGCTACACAAAGAGGGAGCTCCAGAGATCTGCAGGGGAATCCTCTCTCAAGTCTTTCATGGAGTATGATCTGTGTATGTGTGTGAGAGAAAAAATCCAAGGCAAAGAACCACAGAAAGGAGTAGGGGGAACAATCCCCACAGTTCACACAGGGCTTGGAATAGTTTATGTTCCCACTAGTGAGCATGGGAAAGCCTCCTAATATACAGAATATCAGAAAGGTATTACCTTAGTAGTGGTGCCAAATTACCTTGGGTTAAAGGCTGCTTTAGACCCACAGTAACAAGGCTTAAAAGCCAGGATTGAAGGGCTCAAACTGATTCTAAGAAAATTAACTGCATCCCAGAACAAAACCCAACAAAGGAATACAACAAAATCTAGCACCCAACAAGGTAAAATTAAAACATCCAATATACATTAAAAAATTACCAGGAGGGCTTCCCTGGTGGCGCAGTGGTTGAGAGTCCGCCTGCTGATGCAGGGGACACGGGTTCATGCCCCGGTCCGGGAAGATCCCACATGCCGCAGAGCGACTGGGCCCGTGAGCCATGGCGGCTGAGTCTGCGCGTCCGGAGCCTGTGCTCGCGTACCGCAAAAAAAAAAAAAAAAAAAAAATTACCAGGCAAGGGACTTCCCTGGTGGCGCAGTGGTTAAGAATCTGCCTGCCAATGCAGGGAACATGGGTTCAATCCCAGGTCCGGGAAGATCCCACATGCTGCAGAGCAACTAAGCCCGTGCACCACAACTAATGATCCTGAGCTCTAGAGCCCACGAGCCACAACTACTTAGCCCACATGCCACAACTACTGAAGCTCACATGCCTAGAGCCCATGCCCCACAACAAAAGAAGCCACTGCAATGAGAAGCCCATGCACCTCAATGAGTAGCCCCCGCTCGCTGCAACTAGAGAAAGCCCGTGCACAGCAACGAAGACCCAACGCAGCCAAAAATAAAATAAATAAATTAAAAAAAAAATTACCAGGCATATCCATTCAGTGAAATATTTTCAGTCATAAAAAGGAACAAAGGACTGATTCATGGTATAACATTATGCTAAGTGACTCAAACCAGACACCAAAGACCACATATTGCATGATTCCATTTGGATGAAATACCTAGAATAGGCAAATCCATCAAGACGGAAAGTAGATTAGTGCTTACAAAGGTTTGGAGGAGGGGAGAATGGGGAGTGATTGCTAATGGGTAAGAGGTTTTTTGGGGGGAATGATGAAAATGTTTTGGAATTAGATATTGGTGATGGTTACACAACTCTGTGAATATACTAAAAACCATTAAACTGTACTCTTTAAAAGAGTAAATTTTATGGTATGTGAATAACTTCTCAATTTAAAAAACCTACTAGGTATGCAAAGAAGCAAAAAGGAACATAACAAGAAGGAAAAATCAGTAAAAACAGACACATAAAAACAGAGGTGACAATTAGGAGACAAGGACATTAAACAGCTATTATAAACTTATTCTCTATTTTCAAAAAGGTAAAGAAAAGAATGATCATAATGAGGAAAGAAATGGAAGATATTAAAAAGACCCAAACTGGACCTCTAGTAATGAAAAACCTAATAAATGAGGGAAATTCCCTGGCGGTCCAGTGGTTAGGATTCTGCGCTCTCAGTGCCAAGGACCGAGGTTCAATCCGTGTTCAGGAAACTAAGATCCCACAAGCCGTGTAGTGCAGCCAAAAAAAAAAAAAAATCTGAAATGAAAAATATGGCAGATGGAATTAACAGCAGATTAGATACTGCAGAATAAAAGATTAATAAACTTGAACATGTAGCAATAGAAATTATCCAAAATGAAACACAGAGAGAAAAAGACTAAAAGAAATCAACAGAGAAACACTATCTTTTAGGACAATATTAAGTATAATATTAGGTATAATTCAAATTCCAGAAAGAAAAAAGAAGGGAAGACAGAAAAAAAATATTTGAAGATAATGTCTGAGAAATTTCCAAATATGATGAAAACTATAAACCCTCAGCTCCAAGAAGCTTAAGAAAACTTAAGCAGAAAAAACATGAAGAAAACCACCCACACCAAGGCATATCATAATAAAATTTCTAAAAACCAGTGATAAACAGAAAAATCTTAAAAGCAGCTAGAAAAAAAAGGTGTATCAGATACAGAGGAACAAAGACAAAAATGACAGTAGACTTTGCATCAGAAATCATGCAAGCCAGAAGACAATGGAGTAACATCTTTAAAGCACTAAAAGAAAAAGCGATCAACCTAGAGTTCTGTATCCAGCAAAAATATTTTCAAAAAAGATGGTGAAATAGGCTTTTTCAAACAAACAAGAGCTAAGGGGATTCATTGCCAGTAGATCTGCACTATAAAAAAGGTTAGAGTTCTTCAGGCAGAAGGAAATTTGAATTAAAATTTGGATCTACACAAAGAAACGAAGAACACCAGAAATGGCAAATATGCGAGTAAATATAAACTGCCTCAAATCACTGAGAATAAACCATATATATATTCATATACGAATAAGTAGCAAAATTAGGGTTCTAAGTTTCCTATAGAAGCTCCCCAATTTGCATGCCCTTGGGTGAAGTCTAAGCTTTCTCTGGAAAAAGAAGATGCAAGGACCTATCTGCATGTGACAACTTCTCACAGGTAACTGTTAATTTTCCATTTCATGGGTCCTAGAAGCCACTGCAGGCAGAACTGGGGAGGCAACATTACAGCCACTGCAGACCAAATCTACCAATGTCTGCCAACCACACTGACCTCACTTTTGTCCGACAGGACCAAGGTACATTGACCACCCCAGAAATGGAAAGTCAAGATCGATTCTCTCTCTCCTCCTCCCTCCCCACATAACCAGCCCTTCATTAAGTTCTGGCAACTCTTCCCTTAAATACGTCTTATATTCATTCATTTCTCTGCATTTCCACTGCCACCGCATTGATCCAAGCCACTGTGATCTCTCAGATGACTGCTTCTTCTTAACTGTTTTCCCCACTTCTGCTCTTACTCAACCCATTCTTCACAATACATCCAGAAATATATTTCTAAACTGTAGATTGGATCCTGTCTCTCTCCTTAAAACCCTCCAGTGGTATCTCATTGCCCTCAGAATAAAGTTCAAAACCCTGAAGTAGGCCTAAATGCCTCCATGATGTGGCTCCTGCCCACCCCTCCACCCTCATTTCACACCCCTCCCTCATCTCATACCACTTTCCCTGCACTCTCTACCCTCCCTGCTCTACCCATACTGAAATTTCCTCAAAAACACTGTTCTTTCCTATGTCAGTTCCTTCATACATGGATCCTCTCTAACTATACAGTCTTCCCTCACTCTTCAATGAACATATTCCTACTCAGCATTCAGGACTCAGTTTAAATGTTATTTCCATCAAAAGGCAATTAAGTTTGTGGTAATTTGTTACAGCAGCAATAGGAAATTAACGTGCAGGGGATACAGGAGACAAGGGACCAAATACAAAAGAAAGCCAAGGGGATCACCAGGAAAAAGGTGAAGGGAGATCCTAGGATGACAGCTTTGTGGAGGTAATTAGTCCAAATAACAGAAGACTCAGAGACAGAGATGTCTTCAAGAAGATAAAACGGATAGAATAGCTAATGTATTTGAATGTATTAAAAGGAGATTTAAACAACTGGGACACAGTCTGAAAACAGATTAGTGGTAAGTACATACAAAACTAAGCAGACAAACAAAACAGATAGCTATTAACTCCAAGTACAAAAGTGTGTAAAAAAGTATACTACAGTAGCTCAGCTGTATATAGTAATCACACAGAAGAGTATAAACACTGAATATTGATCTAACCAAAACTAAGATATGACTATAGGGCATCCCTGGTGGCGCAGTGGTTGAGAGTCCACCTGCCAATGCAGGGGACACGGGTTCATGCCCTGCTCTGGGAGGATCCCACATGCCGCGGAGCTGCTGGGCCCGTGAGCCATGGCCGCTGAGCCTGCGCGTCCAGAGCCTGTGCTCCGCAGCGGGAGAGGCCACAGCAGTGAGAGGCCCGCGTACCAAAAAAAAAAAAAAAAAAAAAAAGATATGACTATATTAAGGGGATGGGAAGTATGCTTGGGTGAATGATGGTAGGGTTGTGAAAGATAACAAAATCCTTTTTCACTGATGATGAGTTGATAGATGATGCCTAAAACTGAAAAATTAAGAAAGTGCTGTAATCGCATTATAGTTAGAAAAAAAGAGGTAAATACCAAAAGAAACCTGCTAAAAATGATCAAAGTGGTTGCTTCCGAGGATGGGAAATGGAGTGAAATGCTGCTAAGGACTGCTATTTTTCTCTAAAAGCCTATAGACCCATCGACTCTTTAAACTATGTGCATGTATGATTTTGTTTAAAAATCAAAAAATATAAATTAAAAACTACTACCATACTTAACATGATAATGAACCTTCTTTCTATTAATGAGGACTAAAGGAATATAATTGTGGAAATGAATCTAAAATTTCATCCCAAAGTTTGCATCTCTTGGGTATCTCCAGCTTCAGGAGAACTGTTTCGTATTTTAAGTCCTGAGGTGAAGTACTCTTAGCACCCTGACTCTTTTCCACAGAGAATTTCACGTTTTCTATAGGGTTTTACTTAAACTTTTTGTGCAATGTTTTCCTCTGATTGTGTAAGTTATTTGAAACAGTTGACAATATTAGTCAACAACATGAGCAGTGTATCACAACTATTTTTGGAAGAATGGCAAGAAAATGAGTTTCTTTGGAAAAGGAGCTCATTAAGGTTTAACCTCCTCACTCTCCACAAAGTCTAGTCTCCATCAGGTTTTACAGTCAAATGCTAAAGACCAATATTTCACTGTGACTCAAAGGAAAGTGGATACCAAAGTAACAAACATCTATTTCTTACCACCTGCTCCTTCCAAAATGCCCCGGACTACTGCCTGAACACCACTGGGTCTCATCAACCTTTCAGAGAGGAGCTGCCCACACAGACGCCGGAGCCAAGCTGGGGCCCGACACATAACTTGTGTCTTCCCATCCGTGTAGGACTGAAAAAGGAAGAGAAAGGTATGAACTGAATGTCAGTGTAACAGATATGTAGAAATTAAAAATATACAAATATACTGAGTCATACTGATGATTAACCGTATGCTATACAGACTTCAAAAGAGCAAAATTTTTCCCTTAAAAAAAAAAAGAGACTCCTTTACAAAACCTACTCCAGCATCACTTTTAAGAAAGTAAAAATATAGTGAAACTTCTTCAAGTGAAGTATCAAGTGAAATTTCAAACCCAGAAATAGACAAACATGTCTGTGAATAAAATACAGATTTGGGGGACACAAGGTTAATGTAACCAATCTGAATGCAGTCCTTCCAATCAAATCTAGCTTCCGAAGAAGACTCCTATAAACATGACTCACCACTAAGAGGATAGTTCACAACACTGAGAGGACACTAGTCCTTGCCTCCATGGTCTCAGCTGCTCTGATTCCTTTTGACATGGCAGTTTCAAGAAGAGTTCGATTTCTTCAAGAACTCCTTTTTGAGAGCTCTGTGGAGCCGCCATGAACAAAACAGACTTCGTGTCCCTTATTTTGGGCTAGAACGCAAACTATGGTGTGGTCATTCATTGTGTCTAACTATGTGAGCATAAAACTTGGTAAAAGAAAAACATTTAATCCCAACTAGCCTGTTCTCTTTTATTTAAAGAAGATCAATAATTACCATGTATTGAAGGGGTTATGATGTGCCATGCACTGTGGTGAGTACCTCCCCCACAGTCTCAAAAGGAACTTATAAGGAAGGGTCTGTTGTCATCCCCATCCCCATTCTATGGGTAAGGAAGCTGAGGGATGGAAAGGCTTTTACTAATCCAAACAACTGCACCCTGGGGTTGAATTCCAGTGTGCCTAACTCCAGAGCCTCTGTTTCTCATCATGCTCTTATAATGTATTTGGTTTAATCTGGCAAACTGTGGACTCATTCAGAGAAGCAGAGTATGAGCCAGAGGAGCCCAATGTGCACCTACAGTAATATTCTAAGGACGAGATGAAAATGACTTCAACTAGGAGATATCTTTGTAGCCAGCTTCAGCTGGTCCTACAGCCAATTCCTCTGGCCCTTCATGCTTTACTCACCTAAACTCATAACTAAAATTTAGGTACTGAAAGAAAATAGATAAATCCAGCTACATCATCAAATTAAATCATTTTGGATAAATAATTATTTTTAATGAAAAAAGAAACTATATGATGCCTAGCAGAATATATACTATTACGTTTTTCAAAAATGGATCTAAGAACAGTCCATTAATAGCTCTAATTTTAATTTCTTGACTTCAAATACTCCATTCAAAGAATAAGATGTCCAAACACTTCTGCCAGAAGAACGTATTGTCAAACAGCCAAATTTTAATTTAAAAAAAAAAAAGATCCAGTGTGAGAATGAATAAAATATATTTTTGTCATAAGCCTTAAAAAATGATCACAATATTCCTGGGAACAGTGTCCATCATTCCACTAAAAGAAATATCCTTTTAAATTATCCCAAAGGTCAGTGTAATTTAGCTCTACAAATACCATTTAACAATCTAAAAGATGAAATAAGACTCAACTAGATTAATTTCCCAGGAGAAGAAGACAGTACACCACACACTATCATTAAAGATTCACCCACAAGAGTTCCCAGGCATGCATACCTGGGGTGGTCCTCCCTGGAGGATAAGTAATTCTCGGACTGCTAATGGTTGATACACTTGATCCAAGATGTCTCTCAGAGCCTTCCTAGATAGGGCTCTTTCGTCTTCGGTTAGCACCTACAAGAAACACGTATTTGGTTTTTGTGAAATACAAACTAGGCAGGCAATAGAAGGCAATGCTTTGCAATACTGAACAAAGATGCTTGTGAGGGGAGAGGGAGGCAAGCTTCTTTTGCCTCTTGATTTCCTTCTACCTGGAGGAAGCTATAATACTGAAACACTCCTGGCCCTATCTCCATCCCCTCACCCACTTCTGGGCAGGAGATCGCACTGATTTATCTGATTGGTGAGTTCTGGCACGCACAGATGAGCTCGCTCCTCTTCTATCTCTTGGGAGCGAGCACATGTTCTGTTCTGCTCTTCCCTGCCGTAGATTCTTCAGGGGCATGTCCCCTGCCAAGGGGCAGAAGGCGCTGCAGTTTTCTGGCACTCTTTAAAACTGGGTGAGAATTGTGTCTAATTCTGGAATGCACTGTTAGGAGACCCATTTGTCTCCCTCTATATACCTTCCAACTCTGCCTTTATGAGTAATAAAGAGGACATTTTGACTTGTCATCTCGTACTCTGTTAACTGTCTTTTAATTGATTCAGAACTTGGGCAGCAAAGAAGGGTGTTATTTAATTGGGCCCCCTCTCTGAGCCTCAAGAGACTGTCTCCCTTTGGTAACCTTACAGTCAAGCTCTCAGAGAGTCCTGCCCCTTACAATTTAGCAAACCGTGGTATAGGTGTTGCTTAGAGCAGCAGTTATTGCTGGGACTTGTCCAGCTTCGTAGTGTACACCCACCGTGTCTCCCCTTCTCCCACCCCCTCACTTGGTCCTTTCTCTGTGTTTCTCTTTTCTTTTCTCTCCTCTGAGACCCCTGGGCACTGCTTAGCGCTAGCAATAGCAATTCCAGGACCCCCATCTCAAGGAAGTGCAGGCAGCAGGCACTGATAGAGCTGTCAAGATTCACACCCTGTTGTAAAGAGCACAGAGCTCTGCTCCACAAAATGTAATGCACTGGGGGAGCTCATAATTTCGTGTCACTACTCGGGTGACAATGGCTTTTAAATATTTTCTGTTTTGTTTTGTTTTGTGAGCATAGGCAGAAGAGGGAATAGAAGAGGAGAACAAACAGAAAAGGAACAAGTTGGAGGGTGACACAGAAAGGTGACAGAGAAATGAGGTGAGTGGGCATTATGAAATCTGGCTGCAGTAGGGAAGGAATTACCCTACGTGCGACCCTGGATACATTTATATCTTAACAGCTTCTTCTGGTTAGGTTCCTGTGCTGATGCTGGTGGTCCTCTCGTGGGGGAGTAGTGGTCACTGCTATGTTATACTTGTGAGCCTTGTCTCACCAATTACTGTGTGAGCTGTTTGAGAAAAGGACCACGTCTAATGCTTCTGTAACCTCCACGGCACCTTTATAGTCCAGACACTCAAATCCTTACTGACTGTCAGCAAAACACAGGCACATACCCTTATCATCTAATAATAACAACAAACACTGATTGGATTGTGCAGTGTACCCAGTGCTTTGCATACTTTATCTCCCTTAATCCTCCCAAGAACTTAATGAAGGAGGCATGAATAGTTTAATATTAATGGTAATAACTTTTTGATGAGCACTACTGGGGATTGGGCTAGGTACTTTATACACTTTATCCTTAATCCTCACAGCCACCTTGCAATTATTAAACACATTTTACAAAAGAGGAAACAGAGGCTCAAAGAAATAGCCTGCAACAGCTGTTTCAAAAAATGGCTAGAAGGGACAGGTGAAATGGACTCCCCAGGTGTGAAAGGACTAGTATTTAATAAATGAAAGCTCCAATCCCCTATAAAGAATCATCTATCCACCAGAGATACTTGGATATTCAATAAAAATTCTAGATCTTTCCATCAGCACTTTTCCAAAGAACTAAGACTGTCTTTTATAGCAACTACACACAAGTACACACACATATTCACACAGACTCTCACACACTCTCTCAACGTATGTTTACCTCTTCCTCAGGATTTAGCGGTTTTCTCTTGGTTGGGCAGAATCCCAGCTGGCACAGACCTGCTGCGATATCCCCAAAATGGCGGCAGAAAATCAAGCTCCCCAGAGATGCGTGCTGAGCAACATTTAGGAGGACCTTGCAGCTGGTGTACAGTCTCCGGGGTGCACTGGGGGCAGCACCGAGACACACTACGTCCCGAACAACAGCACCAAACTCAGTCCTGTAACTCACAGGGACTCCAACACCAGGCACAAGATAGGGGCAGACACCCAAGGTAACTACAAACTGCAAAACTGACTGGACAGTCTTTTGCTGTGAGATACTAAGTGTATCCGGGCTCAGGGCAGGAGCAGCTTCTGGAGTCCTCGGGTTGGGTTTCCCTGGATTGAACTCAACTGCAAGGCGGATCATGGTTTCCTTCAAGCACAACAGCAACAGTAAGGTTTGGGAAGTAAAACGCCAGGTGACATCCATACAGTCTTGTCGCCATTCTGCCTCATTAGCAATTTCATCCCTTAGGAGTTTCAATTGCTTCCAGTGAGGATCCTTCAGAAACTTGTCCTCCAAAGCAGACAGGTTAGATTTTAAAGTAGTCAACAGGACATCATGTTTCGTGATCTGTAGTGAACTTGAGCCTGATCCTTTTGAAGAAAGATAAAGGAAATTACATACATGGAAAACAAACTGTACTTTCCTCCATGTGGAATGCCTTGCCTCCTCCAGTTCATCCTCTGAGGCCTGGCTCAGATGTCATTACTTCTAGAAAGTAGTTTTGCCACCCTAACCTAGGCAGAATTCAAGACCACTTTCCCTGCCTTCCTATAGCACTCTGGATGTAGTTAGGATAGAGTACCTAACATACTTCTTCTAGTTTGTTTCTGAGGGCAGAGGCCAGGTCTTAATCAACTTACTGGGCTTAAATTGTAGCCAGAACAGAAATCTAAAAAGCTAAACATTTACCACAGAAGGTTCATTCAGTCAAACTGTTCTAGATCCCAGGGATAAAGGACAAAACGAAGTCCTTTCCCTCATGGAACTTACATTCTAGTGAGGCAGATCACAGAATATAGACAAAGGGTGCAGAAAGGTTAACTTAATCACATTCCCCCCAAAATGTATAGTCTCAATTTTTCCTGAACTTTCTTAAAATGGTCTTTACTGCCCTCTCCCGGTGAAGGAGCTCATATACACTCTCAGCAGTTGACATCCTTGCTGACTCACTCCTTGAAACACTCCTCTCTAGGTTTCTGGGACAGCAAGCACTCTTTCCTGGTTTTCCTCCTACCTCCACGGCCATCTTGCAATGTCTCCTCCGCTGGCTTCTTTTCCTCTACCAGATATCAAAATGTTCCAAGGCTGGTCCTGAACTCTGCACTCTCTTCCTCGACAATCTTATTCAGGCCCAGGTCTTTAAAAATGATCTGTAAGCGAACAGCTCCCAAATTTACATGTCTGGCTCATGTCTACCCTCTAAGTTCCAGGGACATATTTCCAACCGCTGAATGAAATCTCCACTTGGATGTTTTTAGGCATTTGAAATTCAACAAATTGTTGATTCTCACGAGTACCTTTCACTCCCTACTACAATCTAACCAGGTTACTAACTGGTTACATCTCCATCCTTCTCCTTTTCTCTTTTATCCAATCCATCACCAAGTCCTGTCTGTTCTGCATACTAAATGTTTCTCAAATTCATTCAATTTTCTCCACCTCACGACTACAACCTTTCTCTAAGCCATGAACATCTTTAAACTGAAGTACGGCAGCAGCCTCTTAACTGGTTTCCCTACTTATACTCCTCCTCTCCCAAAAGTCTACTTTTCACACATCAGATCTTCTTAATATTTAAAATAGATTTCTCTTGATGGAAGTGTGCACATACACTCCTGATGTGTATATACCTTAAGTGGAAATGCTGAGTCATAGGTATCTAGAAGTCTCAATCTAAATATTATCTCCTCTGGGGTGGCCTTCCTTGACCAATCTAAAAGCCATGCCCCACACTATTAACTCTGTGATAACACCCAATTTCTTTCCTCCGTAGTACTTATCACAATCAGTAATTATTTTATTGGTGTTTATTTTCTTTCTTCTCTATCAGAGTTTAAACTTAATGAGGGTAAACACCATGCCTCTCTTGTTTGGTCTGTGCTTTGCATAGTACATAAAGTAAGCCCCAAATGAGTATTTGTTAGTTGATTGAGTAAAAGAATGAATGAAAAGAGTAATTAATAAAGATCTCCTTAGGACCTCCCTGGTGGCACAGTGGTTAAGAATCCGCCTGACAATGCAGGGGACATGGGTTCGAGTCCTGGTCCAGGAAGATCCCACATGCCATGGAGCAACTAAGCCTGTGCGCCACAACTACTGAGCCTGCGCTCTAGAGCCCGCGAGCCACAACTACTGAGCCCACGTGCCACAACTACTGAAGCCTGTGCACCTAGAGCCGGTGCTCCACAACAAGAGAAGCCACTGCAATGAGAAGCCTGCGCACTGCAATGAAGAGCAGCCCCCGCTCGCTGCATAGCATAGCTAAAATTCTAAGAGAAACCCATTGTCTTACTGGCTTGAGAACCAAAGCACAGAATTCAGGGCAACTACAGCAGGTGGAAAATAAGAAGAGAAATATCAGAAAGGATAGAACCAGACAGGAAGAGCCCCCAATTCTATATAAACTGTGCCCAAATCTCTGGCTAATCTTTGAACTAAGCATGTGTGGGAAGAACTTCAAATAGGTCAGCTAAGATTAAAAGAACTGAAAAGAGTTGCTGCCCACCACAGAAGAGACAGAGCTTGGAGTAGGAAATCAGTCAAGTTAATTGCCTACTTTAAAACAAAACAAAACAGGGATTCTCTGGTGGGCCAGTGGTTAGGACTCTACACTTTCACTGCCGAGGGCGTGGGTTCAATCCCCAGTCAGGGAACTAAGATCCCACAAGCCATGAGGTGCAGCCAAAAAAGAAAAACAAAACAAAACAAAAAAAAGCAATACTCTCCGGAGGACTATAACAGAATCCAGAGTTTCAACAGCATATCCTACATGATGACCATTATACAATCCAAAAGTTCTAGACAGATAAAGAAACATGAAAACATGACCCACCTCAAGAGAAAGACAATCAATGGAGACTGATCCTAAATGACCCAGGTGTCAGATTGAACAAAGATTTTTCAAGCAGCTCTTATAACTATGTTCAAGGATATGACGGAGGGACTTCCCTGGCAGTCCAGTGGTTAAGACTCTGCACTTCCACTGGAAGAGACATGGATCTGATCCCTGGTTGGGGAACTAAGATCCCACATGCCACACGGCACAGCCAAAAAAAAAAAGGATGTGATGGAAAGTATTCATTATGAATGAACAAATGGGGACTCTCGGCAAAAAAGTGGAAAGTATTTTTAAAAACCCACATGGAAATACTAGAATTTAAAAATAAAATACCTGAAATTTTAAAAAATTCAATTGATGTACTTAACAGCTTTGAGATGACCAAAAAAAAAAAAAAATTAGTGAACTTGAAGATATATCCCTAGAAATTATCCAATCTGAACAACAAAGAGAAAAACATTTTAAAGAAATAGAGCCTTAGGATCTGTGAACAATATCAAATGATATATTTGTAATAAAATAGAGACTAACTAGAATAAAAGGAGAGGAGAGAAAATGGAGCACAAAAGGATTTGAAGAAATAATGATCAAAATTCTCTAAAATTTAGTGAAAAAAACATAAATTTACAGATTCAGTAAGCTCAGTGATGCCCAATCAGGATAAGTAGAAAGAAAATAACATCTACACATATCATAGTCAATTGTTAAAACCAGAGATAAAGAGAAAATCTTGAAAGCAGTCAGAAAAATATGACACTTACAGGGGACCAATGCTATGAATGGCTGTGAACTAACCATCACAAGCAATGAATGCTAAAAGATAGTAGAAAAACATCTTTAAAGTGCTGACAGGAGGGAAAAAAAACCTGTCAACTGAATATTCTATATCCAATAAAAAGTAACCTTCAAAAATGAAAGTAAAATGAAGACATTTTCAGAACAATGAAAACTAAGATAACTGACTGTCAGCAGATCTGGAATACAAAGAAATGTTAAAGTTCTTCAAGCTGAAGGAAAACAGTACCAGATGGAAACTTGGATCTTCAGGAAAGAAGGAAAAGCATCAGAAATGGTAAATATGTGGGTAAATATAAAAGACTAATTTTTTCCTCTTAATTTCTTTAAATATATGTAACTGTCTAAAGCAAAATTTATAAAATTGTATTATGGGGTTTATAACTTACATAGATAAACATGAAAACTACAGCATAAAACCTAAAAGGGGTGGGGAGCTGTAAAAGGACCCTTATAGTTGCAAGGTTTTTATGAGTTCTGTGAAGTAGTACAATATTAATTCTGACCAGATTGTGAAAAATTAAGGATGTACATTGTAATCCCAGGATGATTACTAAAAACATAATATGAAAAGGTGGGTTATGGTTATAAAACCATAATAAAATGTTGAAAATATAAATGAATTCAAGCAGCAATAGATTTCAAAACTAAGATTAATATATCTTCTAAGAAAGGATCAAACTGCAATTGATGGTAACTAAAAGAGTGTTCAACAATGCATTATTTATAATACTGTAAAATTAGAAATACATGTTGAGTAAATTATGGTCTACCTGTATCCAACATACTATATGTATATGTAATATTTATTTTGTTTATTATTGTCTCTCCACCAACTAGAATAAAGACTCCTTGAGGACAGGGATGTTGCTCTGTTTTGTTCACTGCTGTATTCTTGCCTGGAACAAGGCCTGTCTGACACACAGTTGCTGTTCAACATAAGTAGTTACTGAGTGAATGAAAAATGGATTATTTGAAGCCATTAAACTATATTGAACATTATTTAATGACATGTTCACTAAATATATTCTAAAGTGAACAGAGTATGAAACACTACACGGGCAAAAGATATGAACAGTTTACAGAAAAAGAAATGCAAATTGCTCTTAAACATGAACATATGATCAATCTTGCTCCTAAGAGAAAAGTAAATTAAAACTATACTGAAATATCACTTCCCATCTATCAAGTGGCTAAAATCCAAAAGTTTTTATAACACATTTTGTGTTTTACAGAAACACACACTCTCATACATGGCTGGTAAGGGGCTAAAATGGTACATCCCTAAGAAGAGAAATTTGGCAATATCTAGCAAATTACATAAGCATTTAACCATTGGCCCAGCAATCCCTCTTTTAGGAATCTATCCTAAGATAGATACACAAGCAAAAATGCAAAGTGACATATACACAAAGCTACTCATTGCCATATTGTTAGCTAGGCAGCAGTAGGGGAGGGATGGGGTTGAATCAAAGTGTGCTTTGTTTTGCAGAAACTGACTTAAATCATTAAATCACAGAAAGTTCCAGATACCAGCTGTCCTAAAAGGGTTACAATACATCCAACAAGATACTACAGTACAAGCAAACACCCAAGCACCTGCTTGCTTGCAGTTTGGGGCAACCTGGAGTAACTGTTGCCTCATTATAATGCTAACGGTTGATCATGCCTGCCATTTCATGAATATGCATGCCCCCCAGGCTTAAACCTTCCCTGGTCCAGTGGTTAGGGGAGACAGTACTTTGAGAACTACTGTAACAAAGAACAAACCTGACTCCATACTGGAGCTATTCCTTTAGCTCTAACCTTTGTGCCCTGTTGTCTGTACTTAGTCATGCTGGCTCCAAACCTTTGTAGAAGAATGTTGCCTATTGCCTGAAATATACATGATAGCCTTTTCTCAATGCTCTGCCTCCCAGGCTTGACCTTTAAAGGTATAACACTTTTCCTTTCACATAGAGATAAAAAGTTGGAGAAGAGAAAACATTTTTCTCAGTTGGAGGTTTATAGGAACATCATAACTAGACCCATGCGGACAGCTGCAAGAATGTGGGTCTGGCCAGTACCAAGAAGTCTGCAACAACAAGCCGCACCCTTTCCCCTTTTAGTATAAAAGAAGCCTGAATTCTAACTCAGGTAAGATGGTTCTTTTGGACCCTTGTCCACCATCTTCTCAGTCTGCCAGTTTTCCGGAAAAAGCCGCTATTCCCTGCCCCAACACCTGTCTCTCGATTTATTGGCCTGTCATGGGAGAGCAGTGAGCAGTAAGAGCCTGGACTCAGTAACACTATCTCCCTGACTCCTTACTTGTCTTCTGCTTTAAGAAAGTACTTGGGACTTCGCTGGTGGCACAGTGGTTAAGAATCCGCCTGCCAACGCAGGGGACACGGGTTCAAGCCCTGGTCCGGGAAGATTCCACATGCTGCAGAGCAACTAAGCCTGTGCACAACTACTGAGCCTGTGCTCTAGAGCTGGTGCTCCACAACAAGAGAAGCCACCGCAATGAGAAGCCCTCGCACCACAACAAAGAGTAGCCCCCGCTCGCCGCAACTAGAGAAAAGCCCCTGCACAGAAACAAAAACCCAATGCAACCAAAAATAATAAATAAGTAAATAAATACATTTATTTAAAAAAACAAAGTACTTGGTGTGTTCATTGGCTAAGCACCCCAAGCGATGGACCCACTGAGTCCAGTAAAAGTAATTCTTACATTAACAAAAGGCTTAAAACAACCCAAATATCCATTAATAGAGAATTGGTGAATAAACAGTAGCATATCCACATAATGGAATACCATGCAGCTGTAAAAGGGAAAGAGGAAGACTTCTGTGTACCACTATGCAGTGATCACTAAGACATACTGAATTTAAAAAGTAAGGTGTAGAAGAATGTATACAGTATGATAACTTTTGTGTTACAATGGGAAGGAACATGAAATATATTATTTGTTTTTATTTTTTAAAAAAGCAGTGGAAAAACAAATTAAAAATTAACTAAAATGAGTTGTCTATAGAGAGAGGGAGAGATCAGTGGGGAGGAGACAGGGATGAGTTTTAGAGGTTTCCTTTTGGAGCCCTGTATTTTTTTCATAGTTAAAAAAATTAAATCAAAAAGAAAATTCAAAATATTCCTAAAAATAAAAAACAGGGCTTCCCTGGTGGCGCAGTGGTTGAGAATCTGCCTGCTATTGCAGGGGACACGGGTTCGAGCCCTGGTCTGGGAGGATCCCACATGCCACGGAGCAACCAGGCCTGTGAGCCACAGCTACTGAGCCTGCGCATCTGGAGCCTGTGCTCCGCAACGAGAGGCCGCGATAGTGAGAGGCCCGCGCACCGCAATGAAGAGTGGCCCCCGCTTGCCACAGCTAGAGAAAGCCCTCGCACAGAAACGAAGACCCAACACAGCAAATATAAATAAATTAATAAACTCCTACCCCCAACATCTTCTAAAAATAAATAAATAAAAAACAAATGAACCTAATCTATACTTTATGTCCAAGGTTGCCAAACTACAATCTACAAGTCAAATCAGGCCCACCACCTATTTCTACAAGTAAAGTTTTATTGGAACATAGACATGCTATTTATTTACATATTATCTTGGGCTGCTTTCGAGCTACAACAGCAGAGGTAAATAGTTGTGACAGAGACAGTATGGATCACAAAGCCCAAAATATTTACTGCCTTCTTCTTTACAGAAAAAGTGTGCCAACTCCTACTCTAAACCAAGTTAGCAGCACAACCACACAGAGAATTATTTCAAGTGACTTGAAATATAGAACTTTGTACATCCTGAGGACAAAAACAAACAAACAAAAATCCCTTAGAAACAGCAGGTGTGTTGATGATAGTAATGTATGATTTGTCATTTAAAAATATTATATACATGTGTGAATATATTATATATGAATATGTAACTATATATTTGTGTATATATATATATATGAAATAAGTAAATAACTACATTAATTTCATTAGGAACCAATATTTTCAGATAAGATAAAAACATACCAAGATAAAAATATGAAATATAGTAAAGAAGAATGGCTAGGTGGACAAATACATGTTAAAGAATCTAGGTCATGGTATACAAATTTTCAAGGTAAAATTCCTTCAACTTTTCTATAAGCTTAAAATTTTTCAAAATGTTAGGAAAAATTTAAACTCTATAATATTTCATTTAATTGTGAATATCAGTACGAACTCTCGATTTGTTTTTTGTCTTCTGTAAATCCATATATTTCCTAGTTCCAATCATTGAAAAAGTCTGGAAGCAATGACACTTCAGTGACAATAAATGTCACTAATGTCTATCTGTGGTCTCTAAATATCACTTTTTCTTAAAGAGATTTGTTTTCAAGAATGCAGCAAGAAATGTATAAGATGAGTCTGAGATATCTTATGCGTGAAAGCAAAGAAGCAATCAAAAGACTACTAGGGTTACTAGGGTCACATCAAAGAGTCCAACAGCCAACTTGAATGGGTCCCACAGGCCACAAATGGAACACTTAGAGTATCAAGAGTAATGAGTACAGGACTTCCCTGGTGGCACAGTGGTTGAGAATCTGCCTGCCAAAGCAGAGGACACAGGTTCGAGCCTTGGTCCAGGAAGATCCCACATGCTGCGACTAAGCCCGTGTGCCACAACTACTGAGCCTGGGCTCTACAGCCCGCGCGCCTACAGCCTGTGCTCAACAACAAGAGAACCTACTGCAATAAGAAGCCCTTGCACCACAACGAAGAGTAGCCCCCACTCACCACAACTGGAGAAAGCCTGCACGCAGCGACAAAGACCAATGTGGCCATAAATAAATAAATAAATTTTTAAAAATAATGAGTACAATAACGGAAACATGTATATACAAAACTCTATTCATAATAAAACAAAACAAAAAAATCACTTCATTGGCTACCTTTGGAGACTGCTGTGACACTAATGTATTATTCTGAAAATTGAACAATAAAAGAACAGAATGAACCTAACTTTATTAAAATATATACATGTGTGTGCATGTGTACACACATAGAAAAAGACCTCAAAAGCTATACTTCAAGTATTAACAGTGATAATCTCTGGATGGTAGGGTTTTGGGTGATTTTTCTTTTTTGCTTCATTATGTTAAAAAATTTTTTCCACAGCAACTATGTATTGTTTCTGTACTAAAAACATATTTTAAGGTTATAAAACAGTATGCAGTATATGAGATCATTTCTGTAAACAAAAAATACATATAATTCCCAAAATGTAATCTCTGGGTAGTGGGATTAAGGTCATTTTAATTTTCTTCTTTTAGTTTCTCTAATATTTTTAAAAGCTTTACTGTAAGGAATATTAACTACCTCTATGAAAAGAAAAACGAACAATAACACTTTTTTTTTTCAACATAGTGAGAATCAGAAGAGTAAGATTTTTCCAATATTTCTCTAGGACTGTTCAGGGCAAGTGTTCTGACCCACTGGCATGAATATCTGGTTTGTTTGGGTAATATATACCTAAAAAGAAAATGAGTGTTTTCATAGCTTGTTGCCACTAACCATTAAGATCTCTAAGCAATCTCTAAGTGACCTCCTGTGACTTTATAAGATCTTGGAACCCAAACATGGGACACAAAGGAAGTGACTTAAAACAAAAGCTATTAACTGTTTTCCAAGAGCCCCTTAATAAAGTAGTCTCCTCTGCCCTCTACTGGTGACAAAAATTAAATCTACTTGAAAATAAGGCATTCTCTGAGAGCAGCAGTTCTCAAAGTGTGGTATAGGGTCTCAGGTTTTGAAGCCCTTCCCACGATCCTCTCAGAAAGTCTACAAGGTCAAAACTATTTTCATATTAATACTAAGACATTATTTGCCTTTTACACTCTCGTTCTCTCTTGAGTGTACCAAGTCTGAAAAGTTCACTGATATGAGTTCAGATTCCATATTATAATTAACCTTTTAAGAAATTACCTCTTGTTGAGTTTTAAAGAGGAATACACACAATTATCTGAAAAGATGATGGAAATCGCCTCCCTTTCCAACTACATACCTATGTAAGTATAGATTTTCTTCATCTATTTCAATCAAAACAACCTGCCATGACAGATTGAACACAGAAGCAAATACAAAAATCCAGCTCTCTTCTAATAAGACAGACATTAAGGAGATTTGCAAAAATGTAAAACAATGTCACTCTTCCTGCTAAGTTATTTTATTTTGCAAAATACATTTTTCATTAAAAATGTCATTATGCTAACATGTAACAGGTTACTGTTCTATTTAATAAAGTTAAAAGGTTTCTCTTGAAGTCTTAATTTCTAATACAGTAAATATTGATACACATAACCCACATAAAAGCTCTTTTAAGTCCTCAACACTTCTTAAGACTGTTAGAGTGCTCAAACCAAAAAGTTTGAGATCTGAGGCCTTAAAACAATGTTTTCCAAATTACAGTCATATAGCACTTCCACGATTTTTGTCATTTATCTGAGTACCAGCTGTATTATTAGCTTTACTTGTTTATTTCTTCAAATTAAATCAGTTTTTAAACTTAAATTAGTAATAGTTAATATACCGTCCTAAGGGCTTTGTGTATTTAATTCAATCCTCACACCAACTCTGTGAGGTATGGAGTATTATATTATTATTCTTGTTTCCAGATGAGGAGTCTAAGGTTAAGCTATTTGCCCCAGAGCATATTCAACTCTGGCAAGCTGGCTCCAGAACCCAAGCTCTTGATCACTACTCGATGCTTTTCAGCCTCAAAATATTTCTCTACATACTGCCTAAAACCATCCGTATCACACTTTGGGAAATGCTGCCCTCGTAAACAGTATTATTTATTCTTCCCAATCACCAATGTAAATGTCTATGCTTTGTGACATTTAAAAGCAGACTTCTTAATCTGTGCAGTAGCTTTTATTAAGTTCAAAGTACAAAGCAATATGGTGTGCAAAAATAAGGGTGATACAATTCATTATTTACAAATCACCAAAATTTCCAGCCCCCCACCACCACGTAATTCAAATTTAATGACAGAGTTCAACAAATATATATTTAGTGTGGAAAGTTATTTTTTAGGAAAACTACTGCTGAGATGACCTCAAGCAAAACTTCACCAGAACTGAAAAACCCCTTTCAAATTCTGCTTAACACACTTCCTAATAATGGAGGTGAAGATGTTATTCTTATTTGCCCCATAATTGAGAACAGAAATGAAAGGCAGTGGAAGAGAAAACACTTAATGCTGTAGAACTTTTGATGGCTCAAAAGGGAAAGACTTGGTTTCTTCCCACCTGGACTGAAGTCTTCTTTCTCTTGTAGCCTTCCCCAGCCCCATCCCTGGATAACTCCTTCTCTATCCAATTGCTACCTGTACCATCCATTCACCAATAGTATTATCCTGCCATGTGGAATATCTTTGGTCTATATGTGGAGTACCATCTCCCCAAACAAACAAGATGCTTGAGAGCACAAGTTGTTAAATAATATTTCTATCTCCAAAAGCACTGAGGATAGAATACTATATACAGTTGACTCTCAGTAAATGTTACCTCAAAGGTAGTCAAAGGCAGATGAAAAGATGTTTAATCTAGCTGGATATAATTTTAGCAAATACTTTAATCTTGTCTCAACATCCTCTGTCCACTGGGAACATGTGAATACTTATTATGCACAGGTATTTTTTAATTCCCTTAGCAGCTGATATAATAGCAGAAATATTCACACAATATATAATAGCCTGTCTGTGCAAAATAATACTTTACCAAGTTACTTAAATTATTCTTTTTCAAATAGGAATGCTTGAATTCTCCTAAGCTAAATAAGTACATGTATGGAACTCCACCACATACGCTTTGAGAGTTAAAGAGAGTCTTCCAAAAATGAAGTGTATATGCTTTGTGACAGATGATTACTTCCAGACTTTTTAACTTATTTATTCCTGTTCTCAGTCATGTTCTAGACAGTTTCAGTTGCTGGACAAGTAATCTCTCCATTAGCAAGTTAAAATTGTATTTTGCACAATTTTAATTGTATTTTAATTCTTCATTGGGGCAAAGTAGTACAGTTACCATACTGCAGTTGAAGGTGTCTGAATTCAAATCCTAACTCTACCACTTAGACTGGCATTGTGCAATTTCTAAAGTACCTGAGCCTTGGTTCCTTCATCTGTAAAATGGAATAGAAGTAATACCTATCTCATGGGATTGCTGCGAGAAAAAAAGATACATACATAAACAGCACACTATAGGGAGTGATACTTAGCAGGCACTCAATTACTATTATTATATATATATTTTTTGCCTGCACGTCGCAGATTGTGCGATCTTAGTTCCCCCACCAGGAATTGAACCTGGGCCCTCTGCAGAGAGAGCACTGAGTCCTAACCACTGGACTGCCAGGAAATTCCCCATTAATAACTTCTTTTCACTTGCCGCAAGTATGATATAATGTTTCAGGAGTTTTCACGGTTTGGGGGGCGGGGGGGGCGGGAATCTCAAAATCTGAAACATCACTTTCATGTACCTTATCTTGCTCACGCTACAAACCCCTTCCTCCAAATTATACGCTCTAATTTATAAGTAGGGCCCTATTTCTTGCATATCTTTCTCAAAGCTCCAGATAACATCAGAGGCTCCATACTGAATAATCTGCCTTGGTCTGAGAAGGGGGTTCGGCAGACCTCGGTTCCAGGTTCGTGTTCTGCCTCTAATTTGACCATATGATCTTGGTCAGGTTATTCTCTTCAGTGAGCCGTGGGCGTCCTCAGCTGTAAAAGGAAAGTGCCAGGCTACACCACCCCCAAGGTCCCTTCTAATTCTAAATTGGGAAGATCTTATCAACTCACCAGGGAAGATTAAAAGTGACTGTAAATCCCTAAATCCTCGCCCCAAAACGCAGCTCAAACGTCACTGCTTCCTTTTTCTGGACTCCTTGGCACTTTGTACAAATCTCCAGTGTCCACATCTGACCCTGCGCCCCAAGAGGCTGGGCTCTCTCTGAGGCTGTGTCTGCAGTCCCCTTACAGGGCTGCAGCAGGGACGACTGAAACCACGCACCCGAGGTGCTTAACACAGCGCCTGGCCCAAGGTAAGCGCTCGAGATATTGTACTTGGTCAGTATCAGTATTCAACGGATCCCAGCCCTCCCTGAACCTCGGTTTCCTCAAGGGTAAAAGGAGGCTGGACAGACCCTGCCCAAAGCCCCCAGGTGCGGGGCTGGGCGGCCTCAGGGCCAGAGGGGTCCCGGGGAGGGCCTGAGGGGCGCAAGCCGCGGGAAGAAGAGCAGCCCTGGAAGACCGCTGGCCCTGAGAGTCCCGGGTGCAGCCAGGCGCCGAGATCCGTCCTCTCACCTCCCGGGCTCAGCAGCAGCTTCAACGCCTCCAAAATCCGCTCCAGACCACACGTTTCCAGAACCCCGCTGCCCGCTGTCTGCCGGAGCGCCGCCATGATTGGAGTGGGACGCGCCACATGCGACCTGCGCAGGCGCCTCGGCGGACCGGCGTCGCCGCCACGTTGAGCGTGGCCGAAGCCCTAGGGGCGGGGCCCGCGGCGTGGGGCGGGGTCGACTTGGTTGGGACTGCGACCTTCACGAAGAAATCTTTTCTCAGGCCACCTGTACTCGCAGGGGGCGGGGGAAGTAAACATAGCTAACACAACTTACCTACATGCACGATTTCAGACACTCAACATGTTTAACCTCTATATAAAGAAAAAGGATGAGAGGAGTAGTTTAATTATGACATAATATGAATTTCAGTATGAAAATATTTGAGTACCGGAACACTGAAGGTCATAGTGAAGCAATCAGTTGCTGCACCTTCTTATAATGAAGTTTGGGTATGTAAAACAATATTCAACCGTTGAATTTCTTCATTAGTGATATTTTAAAATAAGTACTAAACACATCCGTTGTGAATAATAACAAATAACAAATATTGTTATTGATGATATGATTTCTTAAATGGACTCAGTTCCCAATAAAAGCTCAATCTTTGCCCTATTTACAGGCATTCCTGGAAAATTCAATGTCTATTAAAATCGTGCCCCACCAAAATTGAGTTAATATGTAAAACAGAATGCGTTGGAGATTTATATCATCGAAACAGGTTTTCACCTACATGAATCCTGGTGGGACATTCAAAAGTCATGTTGTCTGAAAGGCATGCTGCAAATCCAAGACAATGCTTCTGAGAGCAAGACTTTAGCACTCCTGCCTCTCCCTTCACTCAGTCAATAATTTCTCCTATCATTGTCACAAACAGCCCCAATACCCACTTCGTGAAACTGCTCCCAAGAGGCTGTCCTGCATTTCCTTGAGATCCCCTGAGCTAACCTGAGTTCATGACTGATGCCTGCTCTTCAGCAGTTAGCTGCTAGAAGTCTTGGGAAATGGGCTGCACTCCATATGCAAGACCATGCCACTGGGGGAGGAAATTGTTCATTTAACTCTTCTCAGTGAGTCAGGCCACCTCCAGGTCACTCCCATTTCTCTGGGCTCCAGCCCTAGTCCATCAGCCATTTCCTACTCTCTAGAATGAGAAGATAACAGAACCATTTTCACTAGGCTATCTTAGGGAGTTAAAGTGATACTGCTCTCAAGTATTTAACAATGTCTGCAACAGAGGAGATGCTTAATAAATTTTACCTGGATCTTCCTCCCATCTCTTCCTCAAACAAAACCTGCCAAAATATCTATAAATTGGAGGAACATTTTTGAAGGGGAAATAAATGACCTACAAAATTTCCTAGCATTCTTTTCATCATATCCCACCCTAGGTTTTGTCAATAGACAGTTTTTCTTCAATAATGTGTGGACACAAGTTCATTTTGGGGGAAAAAAAATTTGAGGTCATTTCAAAGTGTTAAACATTTAGCAAAATGGGTGTAGGGCATCGTGTGGGGAAGGCCCACCCCTAATATTTGTGGGGATTAGTGAAAAATACAAATGGAGGCCCTCATACCATGTCTAAATATTCCAAAGTATAAATCAAACCAGTAGACAATATTTTATTAAGATCTTTTCTATCCTCCTACCTTGAAAAATACACCAGGTTTGAACTGAGAATTCTCAGACTTCACCTCAGATCTCCATACTGGACAAGGCTATATGGGAAGAGCCAGTCGCCCACCTCTGGCCTGACCCGTTTTTATTCTCACTAGCGTCTCCATCCTCACAGAATTTTAGTTTGTAGGAATTGAATGCTGGTAGCCCCTTCCTCAGTTTGCTCTGGGCAGCTTTGTTAAAACACAGAAGTACAGCTGGGAGACGCCCTGGTAATATGCTATTAAACATCCATCACAACCAATACCCTCAAGAGCTACAGGGAGAGGGCGCTGCTTCTCTGCAATGAACCATATGGGGTTGCTCAAGATGCACAAAGAAGTCTGTATTGGTGTTAAACATGTTTAGTTGATTTGAAATTAGCCAAGGGACCCAACCTTGTCAGAAACTTTAGGGTCAGCAGCTGAACAAGCGATTTAAGCAGGCTGGGGGCTGTTTGCCTCAACCCAGACCTAACAAGCCTAACGCACCCAATAATTATCAATGGCTGTTTTTATAGAAACAGAATTCCCATCAAAGACTCCAGCAATTGAAGGTTCTTATCTTCTAAAGTCACATGTGATTACTGGAGTGGTTGCATTCCATTTTCCATAATTGACCCCCACGTTCTTTATGATATTGCATATACACATAATAGAATATTATTCAGCCATTTAAAAAATGAAGTTCTGGGCTTCCCTGGTGGTGCAGTGGTTGGGAATCCGCCTGCCAATGAAGGGGACACAGGTTCGAGCCCTGGTCTGGGAGGATCCCACATGCCACGGAGCAACTAAGCCCGGGCGCCACAGCTGCTGAGTCTGCGCTCTGGAGAGAAACCACCGCAATAAGCCTGCGCACTGCAACGAGGAGTAGCCCCCGCTCTCCGCAACTAGAGAAAGCACGCGCACAACAACGGAGACCCAACACATCCAAAAATTAATTAATTAATTTTTTTTTAAAAAAATGAAGTTCTGATACATGCTGCAATATGGATGAACTTTGAAGACGTTATGCTAGGTGAAATAAGCCAAATTTAAAAGGACAAATATTAAATGATTCCACTTACTTGTTTGGGATGATGAAAAAGTTCTGAAAATAGAGGTGATGGTTATACAACATTTTGAAGGTACTTAATACCACTGAATCGTACACTTAAAAGTGTTTAAAATGGGGCTTCCCTGGTAGCGCAGTGGTTGAGAGTCCGCCTGCTGATGCAGGGGACACGGGTTCGTGGCCCGGTCCGGGAAGATCCCACATGCCGCGGAGCGGCTGGGCCTGTGAGCCATGGCCACTGAGCCTGCACGTCCGGAGCCTGTGCTCCGCAGCGGGACAGGCCACAGCAGTGAGAGGCCCGCGTACCGCAAAAAAAAAAAAAAAAAAAAGAAAAAAAAAATTGTAGTAAAATATAACATTTTACCATTTGAAACACTTTTTTGTTTGTTTTTTGCGGTACGCGGGCCTCTCACTGCTGTGGCCTGTCCCGCTGCGGAGCACAGGCTCCGGACGTGCAGGCTCAGTGGCCATGGCTCACAGGCCCAGCCGCTCCGCGGCATGTGGGATCTTCCCGGACCGGGCCACGAACCCGTGTCCCCTGCATCAGCAGGCGGACTCTCAACCACTGCGCTACCAGGGAAGCCCGCACTGTTGATATTTTGCACCTGATAATTCTTTGTGGCGGGAGGCTGTCCTGTGTGTTGCAGGATGTTTAGCAGCGTCCCTGACCTGGACTTGATGCTGGTAGCACCTCACCAGTCATGACAACCAAAACCATCTCCAGAAATTACCAGCGTCCCCTGGGGGAGGGGGCCACAATCTTCCCCAGTGGAGAACCACTGCCCTGTACTAACTTTGCTGACCTACAATGTTATTTGAAGCCCTGCTTCTTTCTATCCCTCGGCACAACCCGCAGTAGCCTCTGACAGGGAGATTTCATTGGTTTCACTACATGCCACATGGGTGGATATCCTTCAAATACAGTGACCTTAGGTGCGCGGTTTCCCCGCTATTCTGCCCCAACAGAATGACACAAAGTTCAGGGGAAGTCATTTTAATATGAAGCTTCTTTCTCCATGTTTTGAATAAGCTCACCTAACCATTTGTCTGTCTGGCCTGGAATTGTGTAATCAAATAAAACAAGTTTGACAATGGTGTAACAAAATTCTTTAATAAAATTTATAAAAATGAATATTTAAGAATAATTTTTTCCACCTTGTTTTCCTTTTCCCAAAGAAAATACAAAATTATCAGCACCCACACACATATACACTCAAAACTACAGTGACATTCTCTACACAGAACTACATTAGAGTTTAAATTGCTGAAAAATCAAGACAGTTCTAAGAAGTGGTTGCAGGGATGGGTTTTTCTTCCAAAAACAGCTGATAGATAGGGAAGCAATTTAGATAAAGTTCTGGTCTATGGTTGTCAAAGGGTTCTTAAAGGTTGCGTTTCAACTAAAAAAGAATCCAAGTTAAGGTTCTCCCTACCCTCACCTCCCTTCGCTAACACCCTTTCAAGGAGTGTTTTCTTCCTGCTCCTAAGAAAAAAAAAATTTTGGACTTTTAAAACATTCTGAAGTTTTCATGCACAGTTGGAATTTGGGGCAAATGTGTCCAGACCAGCCAGCATTTTCTATAGATCAACAAAAGCAGGCACTGGGGATTCTGTGCTTTGGGTACAAACCACGGTACAAGGATCCTGGCAGGAAACGAGTGTTGAGATTCCTCTACTCTTTCAGAATTTCCAGGTCTGGAGGTAGCGCCACCGCAACCGTCTTCAGCCTCAGTTGGCTCAATTTCCAGGCTCAGTAACAATCTCCCCTGCCATCTCCACGGCCACGTCTCACATTTCCCCTCTGCTGTGATGAGCCAGCTTCTGTCTTTGGCTGCAGCACTTCAGGCACTATTCTGAGTCCCGGAATGTATCACTCTTTTGTTTTAGGGATAAATGAACATTAAAAGTTCAGTGGCACCTGAAAACTCACCACCTTTTCTGGTCCAGGCTCCCTGTCTAGAACCAAAGCACCCCATAACGACATTCACATAACAAACATTCTTACTCAGGACAAGTAAACTGGATAGATGCCCATTTCAAGTTACATACTCAGGAGATAGAAAAGGAAAACCGTTAAAAGGTCTTAGGAGTACACAATACCCACTCAGCATATGGCCAGACTAAGACATAAGCCTCTTTCCCTAAAAGAGCCCAATAATTTCTGCATCAGAGAAATGTGATAGAATTCAGAGGGTGTAAGAGTGGATATTAGAACATGGGACACCAGTGCAGTGACGGGAGGAATGAAAGCACACAAATTAATTTCTTTATATAAAACCTGCAATAGGGAAATTGACCCCTCACCTTCCTTTGAAAAATGAGGCAAAGCCCTTACGGAAATCTGCCAGTTGCCAGCAGCACCTTCTGAGGCTGAAGCTACTCTTTTGAAATATTAAAATTTGAGGGTCTTTTGGACATGGTCATCATGTAAAGAGTGATGAAAGGGAAAAAAAAATTCATGGAATGAGTCAAAATCGTTCTAACACACAGATTAGATCTATAAAGTGGAAATCATAACTATCTTATCACTGATCACGGGTCTCTTCTCCAGAAACGCATCTCAAGTGAAGGAAGCTGGAAAACCATCAGGAATATTATTCCCCCATTTCCCATCACATGAGTGTAGGGACCCATCTGTCTCCCCATCGGTCTTGAGTCCCCTAGTCATCCTCGCCGCCTCCATACATGTCCGCCAGCTTCTTGAAGCGACCGCCCCATTCGTTCAGGTAGTCATAATCCTGGTCTTGGTCTGACTCCGAGGAATTCAGGGAGCTCAGACTAGCAGCTTCAGAGCCGCTTCCTTCATAATCAAACACCAGCAGAGAGTCATAGGGTGGGGCGGTGGGGTCACTATCAGCTGCCTTCAGGTTCTAAAGAAGGAAGACAATAGGATCTTTCATTGAGAGGAATCGCACACCTGTCATCTTAGGCAACATGCCTTCTTTTGGTGCGTAAAGCCAAGTGTTAATGGCACAACAATGAGACCATCCTGCAGAACGCCAGGAGCACTGAACACCAACAAGGTAAATGTAATACAAACTGGAACAGAAGATGGACATGATATATTGTTAATGAAAAGATAAAGTATGCAGAATGTTTTCCCCCTAAACGAAACTGGTAAATTTTATGTAGGCAGGAGAGATGAGCACCAACCAATCAGGATGGACAGAGACTAAAAACAATGAGGACAGTCATGCCAGGCTACACAGCCTGCATTTCAGCCCGAGAAGATCTGAAAGGATGAATGCCAAACTGCTAAATTAACTTTGGTGATTATGGTCAGGGGAACTGAGGGAGGACTTGCACATTTTTTCTTTATATACATTTTCATAATTTATATTTTTTAAATAGCAAACATTTTATTTTTGTAATTAAGAAATAGCTATAATCAGATATGATGATACACAAATGAATGTGAATGGAGGAAAATACCTGAATCCAGATGTATCTAAAAGGGATGGTTTAAAGTGGCCCTTCCTGTTCTCAGTTTTCTCTAAGATCCAGTGCCTAGAATGGATCTGGCTTGATCATTTCCAACACTGCCATGCTTTATATAGTCCTTGGTGACAACAACTCCTCAGGGAAGCTAAAGCAAAACCTGCCCCACACCGTGAAGACTTGCTGAAGGCCACTGGACCATCAGACAAGCCCTGAAAATCATTCCAGCAACTGAGCAAGTAATCAGGTAACATAGTTTAAGGAAATAGATCCCACTGGACTATTATTATCTTACTTGGTTCTTTGCTTAACCCCACCAGTTCTTCCTCATCTTACCCTAAGCTAATTAACTTAATGCCTATTTCCCATCCTCCCTTGCATATAGGGACAATCCTGTGACAGTCCTGGCCAATAACATGTAGGATGAACTTCCTTCTTGCCTAACAGTTTGCTAGAAGAAAGTTTTTGCCCCCTGCTCTGCCCTTCCTACTTCTTGACAGGAAAACAGGCTCAAGGCCTGGAAGTGTGGCAGCCATCCTGTGATCATAAAGCAACAAGCATGAGAACAAGGATGTGCTGAGATCATGCAGCAGAGAGGTAGAAAAGGGTGATGCACCAGCCTAGACTGCTTACCCTAGTCTTCTATTTGCATGAGGTAACTCTACTCATATCTATTTAAGCTTCTGGTATTTATAGTTGAATGCATTTCTGATATATACAATATGGAAACTATTTTTCTGGCCCTCAGGTAGCTTTGTGATACACATTTAACATTACGTCCCAATGTAATGCAGGGAAAGAGAGACCCATTAGTGAAACAAAACTGAATCTCTTTAGTTTCATTTCTTATTCTATTAAATCTTTTCAAGCAAGTCTTGGTTTTGCTGTATGAACTTTGCAAATTCCCTAAGACTAATTCAAAGTGCTATTAGTTCTGAAATTTAGATGAGGCACAAATAAAAAAACAAATAGGGCTCAGAGAGGGCTTCCCTGGTGGCGCAGTGGTTGGGAGTCCGCCTGCCGATGCAGGGGACACGGGTTCGTGCCCCGGCCCGGGAAGATCCCACATGCCGCGGAGCGGCTGGGCCCGTGAGCCATGGCCGCTGAGCCTGCGCGTCCGGAGCCTATGCTCCGCAACGGGAGAGGTCACAACAGTGAGAGGCCCGCGTACCAAAAAAAAACAAAAACAAAAACAAAAACAAATAGGGCTCAGGGATGAAAACATGGTAAAGGAAAGACTCTAAAGAATTTTTCTCACTTTTGACACAACAGCTCCTTTCCAAGTTTAGAGATGAGTTTGTTGTGTCTTGGCTTTTGACTCTGCTTACTTACTTCATCAATAAAGTTTCCAATTTCATCAGGATTGGCAGGTCGGGGTCGATACTGGGGCACACTCAGGAGGGTTGGCGCCACATCATTGCGAGTCACTTCGGGCCGAGCCTCCAGGCCCCTGTGTAGCTGGCTCAGGTCATACTCCTTTAGAGAAAAAGGTAAAAGCATAGCAAAGAGTAAAATAGAAACAGTCATAAACACAGGGTCATATTTGGTTTACAGATTATGGTACTGGCTAAGGCCTTAACAGTCAGCTGTGATATCTACAGGCACGTGCCAATGTAACCTGAAACGGCAGTTGGTTTTTTTTTTTTTCTTTTCTGAAATGGTAGTTTTCAACCTAAGAGTCTCCAAATAGCACTGGAAGGAAATACAGCATAAAAGCCTTGTGAGGAACATTTGTGGGTATAGATGTAGACTGTTTTACCTTATTAACTTTTCATAGGGTATGATTATTAGATTATTATTCAGAAAATATTCACTCCTTTCCCACCCTATCCTCTGTGAAAAGAATAGAAATCCATTAATGTAGGGCTATGCCATTTGACTTGCTTTGACCAATGGGACATTAATACATGTGACACAGGCAAAGGCCTTAACTCTACTTTGGTCTTACCTGCTGGGACAAAGAAGATAGGAATTATATGGAACATTCCTGGACACAACTCACAGCACACAGCCATCCAGCCAAATGCAGCCTATATCAGCCTAGCCCCGACCAACCCACACATTCTTCAGAGCCTAGATGCCATAGACTGTTTGTGTGCCTCCTAAATTCACAAGTTGAAACAATGTGATGGTATTTGGAGGTAGGACGTTTGGCAGGTGATTAGGTTGTGACAGTGTATGGAGCCCTCAGGAATGGGATTAGTGCCCTTATAAAAGACACCCAGAGCTCCCTTGCCCATTCCACCACATGAGGACACAGTGAGACAAGGGCCATCTATGAACCAGGAAGAGGGCCCTCACTAGGCACTGAATCTGCCAGCACCTTGACCTTGCATTTCCCAGCTTCCAGAACTGTGAGAAATAAATTTCTGTTGTTTATAAGCACCTAGTCTATGGTATTTTGTTACACCAGCAACTGTCCCAGCTAACCCACAAACGCACGAGAAAAACATGCTTATTGACGTGTGCCACTGACATTCTGGGATTGCCTGTTATACAGCATTATTGTGGTAATACCTCAATAATACAGGGTAAGGCAAGTTAAGACCATCTCCAAAATCAAGAGAAATAAAGAAGGCCTGAAGAATTAACATCTACAAAAAGCAAAAAACCGTTTGGCACAGCTACAAACTCAAAGGAAACAAAATATTAAAACAGATCAGTCCTTGTGTTCCGCAACAAGAGAAGCCACCACAATGAGAAGCCCGTGCACCGCAACGAAGAATAGCCCCCGCTCGCCACAACTAGAGAAAGCCTGCACAAAACCAACGAAGACCCAACGCAGCCAAAACTAAATAAATTTATAAAAACAACAAAAAACAGATCAGTTGCTCTATGTCAAAGATAATTTGAATAAAGTTCATGTCCTGGAAATAGCAGTGAGGAGAGTAGGCTCTGGAGTCAGACCACCTGGTTTTACTGCTTCCTAGCTCTGTGACTTTGGGCAAATTGCTTAACTGCTCTGTGCCTCTGTTCATTCATCTGAACAATAAATAAACGTTAGCAATGCTGTATTGATGATGATGATGGTGATGATGATGATGGTTAATGACATCTATTTTCTTGTGTAGATGAAAGGTCTTTAAAAAAATAGGCAAAGTAACAGAGCTGTTTCAGATGTCTGTCCTCCCCTAATCATTGCTTCCTCCAAATAAAGAGATTGCCATTAAGCTTTCTCCCTTGGTTTTAAACACCCACCTGGTCTTCTTCTCCACCTCCTTCTTCATCATAGTAATAAATGTTGTCCCGGGTGTCCTCTTCTGGGGGCAGTAAGGGCTCTTTGACTACCCTTCTCCTCCGAATAAGTAGCAGAATCAGCAGAATCAGGACTAGAGTGGGGAAGAGAGAGATAAGAGCCACAGGTCAAGAAAGCCGTAAGCAGCAGCTGGCACAGAGCACCACTGCCTTGCAGACCAGACAGATGGCTATAAGACAACTCACATGTCTTCACATCCCTGAGGTTAATATATGCAGCACTACACAGTGGACAATTACATGAGAACTCAATTGTGGTCTTTAACTGGACCTTAAACCAATCAGTCATTTCCCAAAATCTGGAGCAAAGTACTCCAGGCAGCAGAAATGGTCCAGGCAAAGACTCCAAGCAGATTGGTGTGGTTAAGGAAAGATAGGGTCAGCGTGGCTGTAGCAGGATCATCAGGGGAGAAAGAAGGGAACAGGGGGTCAGAGGGGCAGCAAGGACATGCGGACCTCTGGAGGGACTTTGGCTTTGATTCAGAGTGAGTTGAAGCCATTGAAGGTTTGTGAGCAGGGCTGGGTCAGCCTAAATGTGACTAATACATGTATATTATTCTTATTCAGTTACGGGGGAGGGGAGTGGGGCACAGACTGTAAAGTCGCCTGGTACACCATGAAAAAACACCAAAAAGTTTTAAAATTAAACAACAGCAAAAAAAAAAAAGCACTTGGTATATTCCTTATCTTCTCTTAGGATAAATCATGTAAGCGAGCTTTAAAATCTATTTTCAGGGGCTTCCCTGGTGGCACAGTGGTTGAGAGTCTGCCTGCCAATGCAGGGGACATGGGTTCGTGCCCCGGTCCGGGAAGATCCCACATGCTGCAGAGCGGCTAGGCCCGTGAGCCGTGGCCGCTGAGCTTGTGCGTCCGGAGCCTGTGCTCCGCAATGGGAAAGGCCACAACGGTAGAGGCCTGAGTACAGCAAAAAAAAAAAAAAAAAAAAATCTATTTTCAAGGTTTTCATCTGATCTTGGGGGCTATGTCTAGGCTATATACGATTAATATTTAATTTTTTAAAAAATTAAATAATTTATTGTGAATGGGAAAAAAATATGATTCAGTGTGTTTTCTAACTTATAGGTCCTTATACCCAAGTACCTAGTGAAGCACCACTGCACTGAGACAGGAGGTGGCATACGCTTGCAAGTACCCAACCTACCTGTTTCTGAAATCAGAAAGATTCCAAGGTCTTATCCAGATAAACAATATAACCCCCTGGACCATGACTGAAGAACAGAAATACTGAGTGAGTTCTTGCTAGGTGGGCCAGGCCTGCCTTGGCCCTGAAGACACAGCACTGAAAACAATGGAAGCTGCAAACAGCCCCCATCCCTGTGGAGCTTAGAGCTGAAGAGCGAGAGGAGGGCTATGTTTCCAAAAGGATGCTTCTTATCAGACATTACTTAAGTGTTATGTAAGGGAAAGTAACCAAAACATGGCATACTGTTATCACTTCAGGAAGTACCACCCAACTTAGCTATCCTGAAACCCCCCAATCCCCGGTGTCAGAGACAAATGCTGCACAAAGTAAGTAACCAAATATTGGCTGACTACACAAAAACCTTCATATCCTCTCGTCTCTCTAGAACATTCTTTAGGCGCTTAATTTTGATGTCTGCCCATAAGGAACAAGACGTTGGAAATCTGCACACTGGTATTGCTCCTGCTGTAAATGTTGCACATTTGAACAGTCCGAAATGTTGCTCTCGGCCCCTATGTCTAATGAAATACACCCATAGCAAAGTTAGATAAAGCTACTATAAAAAAAGTCAGTATTTTAAATATAACTGCGTGGTGGCAATAAAGCCACGTGAATCCTGGAGGAAGAAAGGTCCGGAAAGTTCACTGAATTTTAAACAACTCTCTCCTTCCTTTTCAATTTTGAGAGGATGCAGCAGAGGGCAGGAGCTAAGGGGACACACTGCAAACATTTCCCGAAGGCCAACAGGTAATCCCTTCTTCAATCTGTCGAAGCAGCAGGATCAGTAACACTGCTGAATCTAAACTGAAAGCCCCCAGGTGGTCCCATTGCTCCCCTCTAAGGACTTTCTTCTACCCCAGCAAGGTCGGCCTCTCTGCCCTACGCAGTCCATCAAGTCTTCCTCTCTCTGTGCCTTTGCTAGTGTGGGAACCACCACAAATGGCCCTCTGTCTATGAGGACTCCCCCAGTCGCTGTGGCCCAACTATCCTGTCTTCCACCAAACCTTTCTCAAGACTCAATTAACAGCCTCCTCTTCTGACTGCAAGGACCTTCATGACCTGAACCACGTGTCATAGCTCCTAATGATAAAAAAAGCAACAACAACACTATCTTTGAGGTTTTCTGACTTGCCCGTCACTAGCTTTTAGAAACCATAACAGCACCTGTGTCAACCCTAGGGCTCAGTCTACAGGTAGGCTCAGGTAATATAGGTTTTAAGGACTGTGTCAGAAACTGCCAAATTTTCCCCAGTAACCTTTTTCCCCTTCATCCTTTGAGTCACTGATACTCACCATGCACCCCACACTCCACCCCTACTCTTGGCACCATCCTTTGAGTCACTGATACTCACCGTGCACCCCACACTCCACCCCTACTCTTGGCACCAAGTTGTTTTTTGGTTTTTGTTTTTTTTTGCGGTACGCGGGCCTCTCACTGTTGTGGCCTCTCCCGTTGCGGAGCACAGGCTCCGGATGTGCAGGCTCAGCGGCCACGGCTAACGGGCCCAGCCGCTCCGCGGCATGTAGGATCTTCCCGGACCGGGACACGAACCCGCGTCCCCTGCATCGGCAGGTGGACTCTCAACCACTGCGCCACCAGGGAAGCCCGGCACCAAGTTTTAATTGGACACATGGTCACCCAGTTAGAGTGGGAGTTTCCAGGTGTGGCTGTGTTTGGGCCGGTGGGATGTGAGTGAAGGTGACATGCTCAGTTTCAGATATGTGCCTTCCACTTCCTCTACACCCTCCTCCAGGGTGGGATGTGGAGAAGGCGGTGGTGACCAGGCCTCGCTGCTCCAAGCATGGTCCAAAGACCTGCAACATCAGCATCACCTCAGAGCTGGTTAGAAATGCAGAGGCTGAGGCCCCACCCCAGACCTACTGGATCAGCATTCTCATGTACGGGTGGTTTGTGTACACTCAAGCTGGAGAAACACTGCCCTTAGAGGTTGAAAGAACAAAATAGAAGGACTGGGCAGCCTTCCAGTCTTGGACCACTTACCCCTCAAATGCTCAGTAAGAGAAAAACCTCCCCCATGTCAGAAGGTAAAGGCTGAAACACTCGCCAGCTGCACTTACTCAGAAAAGCAAGAATGCCTCCAAGAATCCCCAGAATGGCGGGAACTTGCAATCCTCCTTCGGCATAAGGCCCGGCCTTCCTACAGTTGCTGACGACTCCTTCACAGTCACACACGTGCACATCTAAGGTGGTCACTTGGTCTTTGTTCTGGTTGTCTATGAGCTTGAGATTGATTTTGTAGTCACCCACCTCTAGGGTTTTCTTTGGCTTAAAAAGCAGAGATTCATGTTCTGGAGGAATCAACAAAAATGAGTGAGGGGATCAGGAGAGATAAAAAGTTCATTCTAGATTAAAATTGTTACGGAACTAGGGACATTCCAAAGCTGAATGAAGACAACAGCTGCTTGGGTTGTAGATTATTGGGCAGTATGTCACCGACTCAGACGCCAGAAACGCAAAGGGATCTTTGGTTCAATGCCACAAATGTAGAAGGGACAAGGAAACAAGCCTTAAAAGGGGTGACAAGTGGGGAATTCCCTGGAGGTCCAGTGGTTAGGACTCCGAGCTTCCACTGCTGGGGGCCCAGGTTCGATCTCTGGTCGGGGAATTAAGATCCCACAAGACGTGTGGTGCAGCCAAAACAAAACAAAAACAACAACAAAAAACAAACAACAACATAAAGGGGGTGACAAGTGGATATTGAGAAGGGAAATCAGAAGCGGGAGGCGGGAGGGAAGCACGGGGTCAGAGCAAAGTTTCCAAAATAAGACTCAAGTGCCCACCTTGGTCATTGTACTCAATGGTCCAGTTGACACTTGCCCCATGTGTTAGTTCTGCTGTGAAGGGAGAAGTGTTGGGGGGAAGGTCAGGATCAATGATGTTGATGATGACAGGCTGTGGATCCCTCTGGCAGAAGTACATGCTCCGAGGGTCTGGTTCGGGGCCATTGTCATTCACATCATCGAGGAATAGAAGCAGCGTTCCTGTTCCAGTAGCAGGTGGAGAACCTAAGAAAATACACAGGAAATGTCATAGCTCAGGACCACTGATGAATCCCTAGTGCCTCCCATCAGACTGAATCCAACTCTTCTCCTGGCTCTTCGGGGCTCCCTCACCAGGCCCCACCCTGCCCACAAAGCCACCCATCCTGCAGGTTCCAGGCCATCCTCATTCCTGGCTGGGCAGACCTCTGACATGCCTATTCCCTACTTTGATAACAATTATTCAAGTTATTCCTCACACCAAGGACTCCCTCCATTTTCACACATAACTTTATTCATCCATTAAATTTTAACATCTCTATGCCAAGGGAGGTGGGGGAGGGAAGGAATGGGAGTTTGGGATTAGCGGATGCAAACTATTATATAGAGGATGGATAAACAACAAGGTCCTACTGTATAGCACAGGGAACTATATTCAACATTCTGTGACAAATCATAATGGAAAAGAATATGAAAAAGAATATATATATATAGCTGAGTCACTTTGCTGTACAGAAGAAACTAAAACAACATTGTAAATCAACTATACTTCAATAAAATTTAAAAAAAAACACAACTTTTTTAAACCACTCTAAGAAGTCCTCCTCACCGCCTACTAGTTCTCCTTCTCTGAACTTCTAAGGCTCTAAGATCGTTATCAAAGTATTGAGCCTTTTACAATTGCCCCAAGTTGCTTTTCAGATTAGATTCAGAGATTTATACACACTTCTGTTTGTATTTCTTTTACATCCTGACATAGCACTTGATAATAGAAAAAGTAGACCCTCAAAGAATCATCATCATCAATATTAGCATATCGCAGGGAAAAAAACCCCAGAGGAATGTATCTCAAATCCATAAATATTTATACCTGGGCGGCTATAGTGATTATTTTTTCTTTTTACCTCTGAAAATTGTGGTTAAAAGTAATAGCATAAAACTTACCATTTTAACCATTTTTAAAGTGTACAGTTCAGTAGTGTTAGTATAATCACATTGTTGTGAAACAGCTCTCCATAATTTTATCTTACAAAACTGAAATTCTGTACCCATTAAACAATTCCCTACTTCCCCCTCCAGTTCCTGGTAACCACCATTCTACTTTGTTTCTACGAATTTGACCACATTAGTACCTCATCTAAGTGGAAACCCACAGTATTAGTCATTTTGTGACCGGTTTATTTCACTATGCACAATGTCCTCAAGGTTCATCCACATTGTAACACATGACAGGATTTCCTTCTTTTTTAAGGCTGAATAATATTCCATTGTGTATGTGTATACCATATTTTGTTTATCCATTCACCCATGGATGGATCTTTTTACCTTATCATTTGAATTTTCTTGTTTTAACAATGAGCGAGTATAATTTAAAATTCTTTTTTTAAAAAATTGATTTATTTTATTTATTTTTGGCTGCATTGGGTCTTCGTTGCTGTGTGGGCTTTCTCTAGTTGCGGCGAGCAGGGGCTACTCTTCATTGTGGTGTGCAGGCTTCTCATTGTGGTGGCTTCTCTTGTTGCGGAGCACGGGCTCTAGGCACATGGGCTTCAGTAGTTGCGGTGTGCGGGCTTCAGTAGTTGTGGCTCACAGGCTCCAGAGCGCAGGCTGAGTAGTTGTGGCACACAGGCTTAGTTGCTCAGCAGCATGTGGGATCTTCCCGGAGCAGGGCTTGAACCTGTGTCTCCCGCATTGGCAGGCAGATTCTTAACCACTGCCCCTAAAATTCTTTTTAATTAAAGAAAACTTTAAAAAATGTTTTTTAATAAGATAATAGATTTTCTGAAGAAACTTCATTCTCCTCTTAGACCTACATCAAAAGTATTGAGTCATGCACAAAGTAACACTTGAAGGAATATATTCAAAAGTACCATGATTTAGCCATTAGTATTAGGTCAGGGGTCAGCAAACTAAGGTCTTCCACCCAAATTAGGAACACAGCTATGCTCATGCCTTTTCAAACTGTGTATGGCTGCTTCTAGGCTATGATGGCAATAGAGATTGTACGGTCTACAGAGGCTAAAATATTTACTCCCTGGAACTTTGCAGGAACCTTGTCAACTCTTGGTTAGCTCCAGGCCAGATTAGGGAACTCCCGTGCAGCCAGAGACAGCTGGCCAGCATAGCACTGCTGCCTAAGCAATGGGTTAGCTTCGCCTTTATGCAAAACATTTCTGCAAATGGAGCCCCATCATGGCTCTCTGCTTTTAACCTGCTGCCTCCCAAATGACAGCTCCAGGAGCAGGAATGACTAGGCCAGGGTTACCCTTCCACAGCATGCTCAGAATGCGATGAAGGCTACATCACTCATTAGCCACCCATCCAGCCCCACCATGGGCTTACTCGCCTTGCCCTTTGCTTTCCGGATTGCCAAATCTGGAATTATTACCTCGGGAGGTTGAGGAGGGAGAGGAGAACAGATTTAATCACAGGAACTAGCAGGTCTCTTTAACAGTAACTCCGCTTCTGAATATCTATCCGTGGGAAACACTTGCCCACAGAGGCATGTACAACGATCTCTACCTATCACTCACAAAAATAATGGAGAACTGGAAATAATCCCGGTGGTTTTTAATGTGTGAATGGTTAAATTATGCAATATGCAGAAAACATCATTTAATTGAAAAGAGGTAGATCTATAATGTGCCAAGATAGATCTCTGTGTCTTCCAGACATATGTTCAAGGAAAAAAAATTAAACATGCATAAGACAATGGTTTTTATAATAAAAACAAAAATAGGCTATAAGCCAGACAGTGGCTTTATAATAAACCATATTTCTATATGTTTATAAATGTATTCGAATACACAGAAACAGTCTGGAAGGAGCCACACTTCACTAATAATGATGATGATGATAAAGATAATAACAGTCCTTACAGAGCACAGACTAGGTAGCAGGCACTCTTCCAAGCACTTTTACATAAATTAACTCATTTAACCTAGATGGGCTATTATCATTTTGCTGGATAAAGGAACTGAGGGACCTAAAAATTAGGTAATAAGTCCAAGTTCACACAGGTATTAAGCTTTGGTCCTAGGATCTAAACCCAGGCAGTCTGGCTCCCATGGGGCTCAGGTACAGAGGGAGCGTTAAAAAGGAACTTCTGCTTGGCCTAAACTCTGCATTTTGGACAATGCTTTGAGAACGCTTTGTTGAATAATGAAAGAAAACGGAAGAATTCATGCCTCTTAAAGGATAGGGGCAAGGCAGTGAGCTGGTCAGGAGGGTGAAGCAGCAAAAACCAAATGGTAAGGGCATCCTCACCATCGTCAGTGGCTATAATGAGGGCCGTGTACGTGCTGTTCTTCACATGCTCGACGTTCTCTCTGTCCAACTCAGCCCGAGTGGAAATGGCACCCGTGTCCGGATTAATCTCCAGCCAGTTGGCAGCATCCCTCCAAATCCGATACCTGGAAAGACACAAGCTCTGATTTAGAACGGGAACAGCGAACGGTAGGTAGCTGAAGAAGGTTAAGGTTCCTCTTTGCTGATAGATACTTCTAACTTCCTTATTTCAAAAAAATAATGACTCCTAAAAATAATAATAATAAAAAAATAATGACTCCTACAGAAATTTTGCCAGAACGGTTTGATGACCGTCCATGTACCCTTCACCTAGATTCATCCACTGTCGATATTTTGCTATATTACAAAAGTTGATGCACACATATACATAATTTCTTGTTTTGCTGAACCATTTGAGAGTAAGTCGCAGACATGATGTTCCTTTACTCATGAAAATGTCAGTGTGCCTTCTCCTAAGAACAGAGGCATTCTCTTACATAACCACTATTTGATTTTCAATTTCAGGAAGTATAACTTTGATATGGTACTACCACTTCATACATGGTACACATTCAAACTGTAGATTTCCCCCAAACTGTACCCCCCCCACGCCCCTGACCCAATCCAATCCAGAATGCAATCCAGGATCAGGCATGGCATTTAGATGTCAGATTTCTTTAGTTTCTCTCAGACTGACCCCCCTAAAGCGTACAGCAGTTCTCAAATGGTCACAGTATGGCACCCAACACCCCCGCCATGAGCATCTGGAGATTTGGGTTGACATGGTGACTTGGGAGTATGCTGCACTACTGGCATTTAATGGGAGGTGCCAGGGACGGTAAAGCTCCTTCTGGTCATACACAGCCACCCCACAAAAATTATTCAAAATGCCAAGAGAACCCTGTTAAGCCACACCTTATTAGGAATACCAGAAACAGAAGAAACGTAAGCATGAAAAACAGAGATATACTGCCCAGTTATCTATCGAGGTCATTGAAAGGCTCAGAAAGGGAAATAAAGAAATCGAAGGAGGAAAGGGTCCTGGATACCTGTAGGCTTATCCTCACGTCCTTAGAAGTGCAAAGCAATGAACTACATATATCGAGTGGTCTTTATTCCAGGGGTAAGGGTCTCTGCAAACACTATTTAGACTTGGTCCTTGAACTTCCCCAAATAGATGCTTTGAACTACCTATTTCATTACTACAAGCTAAGCTATCAACAGAGGCTGGAAACCATACAACCCAAGGCTTTAATCACAAAACAAAAAATCCTACAATATCACCATGCCACTAACACACCTAGCAAAAATAATAATTACTTAGTGTCAAGTCTATGTGCAAGTTTCTCTATTTGCCTCAAGGGTGTCTTTTATAGTTGGATTGTTTGAATCCATCTTTAAACATAGTCTACACATTACAATTGGTTGATTCCTCTCTTAATCAACATCCTTAATCTAAGCAGTCACCCCCACCCTTCTGTCATTATTTGCTAAAGAAACTGGGTCATTTGACATGGAGCTCCCATATTCTGCATTTGGCTGACTGCTTCCTCATGGCATTTAACTTCTTCATTCTCTGTACTGCATCAAAATCAAATCCTAGGGCTTCCCTGGTGGCGCAGTGCTTGAGAGTCCGCCTGCCAATGCAGGGGACACGGGTTCGTGCTCTGGTCCGGGAAGATCCCACATGCCGCGGAGCGGCTGGGCCCGTGAGCCATGGCTGCTGAGCCTGCACGTCTGGAGCCTGTGCTCCGCAGCGGGACAGGCCACAACAGTGAGAGGTCCACGTACAGCAAAAAAAAAAAAAAAAAAAAAAAAATCAAATCCTAAGGTTTGATTAGATTCTGTTTCAACCCTTCTTTTCTCCCCCAAATATAACATTTAAGTGGCACTGTGTACATGCTGTTGAATCACTTCGAGTGGCACTTCATGTTGGGCTGTCCTTGCTCTTCCAGCAGATGTTAAAATCTATCAGAAGGTTTGGATGGTCCCAGCTTGGTTCCTCCGTTTAAAAATTCCTCATCATCCTTGATCTAATGATTCTAGCAGCCATTAATACCACTACCTGGATCCTTTTTATCTGTATGGCGCACATGCCCAGTTTAAAGCTATTTATGAGCCCTTCCAATCAGGATAGAATTAGTACTTCCCAGAATAACTCAGAAATTGAAGCTGCACTTAAACTTCATGTTTGTTTTACATTTAATAAGTCACAGGCACTGATACTAAAACACAAACACCTCCCCCTCCAAACAAGAACATGCTCAATTTATTACCAAGTGGGACTCTATACTGGATTTGCATAACCTTTTTTCTAAATAGTTCAGAGCATTCTAATAGTTTCCTCTAAAGTAAATATTAACAGGTAGGAATCTCTCTTTGAGAAGAGGAAGTGACCGAGGCCTTTGTTATCTCTGGAAATCATGCTATTACTAAAAAGACGCAGATGTGTCATGCTTGGGTTTGTGCTTAACAGTCTTCCCTTTGAGTTTCCACCATTGTCACACCTGAACATCAAGTATGTCATCAGACCTAGCTCTCAAAAGAATAAGAACATCCTTTATCATACGTGGCCACAGTGGTGTTGCTGTTGGTTGGTTTGTATGTGTGTTTTCAGCATCTGTGGCTGTCATTTACATTACAGAAGTGCCTTCAAGTTTACAAAACAAAAAAAGAAACAGTAAGCTACTTATAACACAATACCATGTATGTAAATTAAAACCACATTCCTACTACACTAAGTGAATTCAAAAAGAGGAAGCACAGTAAACCGACAATGGCTGACCATGGATGGAATGGACAAGGTGTGGGGAATGGGGATAACAATATAAATAAGCCAAACAAGAGAAGGATCTTCCACAGACCAACGATGATAAAAATGCCATGAACAAAATATTTTATACATACACGTATGCACACAGCTAGTTGCTGCCAGTAAGTGGAAAACCCCTCACACTTACGTGATCTTCTGTTCCATAAATCTGTCTGGCTCCTGGACGGTGTAGGATGTGATCTCCAGGCCCAAGCCGAAGTCCTCGGGCACTGTCACTTTCTTCTGAGGAGGCATGAAGATGGGGGCTTCATTCACATCCATCACATCCACGGTGACGGTGGCTGTGGAAGTGGAGAGAGTGACCTCAAAGGGGGCCACATTAGTCACTGCCACATACAGGATGTACTGCTGCTTGGCCTCAAAATCCAAGCCCTAAAGAGCAGAAAAAATACATTTTATGTTAGAAAAAAAACCCATTAAATCCTTAACTATTGTTTTTTGGTTAGCAATATATCAGTGGTTCTCACATCTGGCTGCATTAAGAAGAACTCACTTGAGAACTTTTAAAGAAAACACATGCCTGGACCCTAACCCCAGAGCCAGCGAATAGGAATCTCTGAGGTTGGGGTCTGGACATCAATATTTTTTAAAAAGTTCCCAATGACTAACATGCAACCAGATTCATGTTGAGAACCCCAGTAAAGAATAAAGATGAAAAAATAAATAAATAAAAATAAAGATGAGCTACATGAAATCTCAAGTGGCAAGCCTCTATTAACAAATGTAGCACATTAAGTCATTTATTTACCTGAGACCAATAAGAATGTTCACATCCTATGCTGACATGCAGCCCGTGTGACAGCAAATGGACAAACAACCCTGCCTGTCCACCTCCCTAACCCCAGTAAGTTTAGTGGCAAGAACATGAAGTTCAGAATCAGTCGGCTCAAATCCCGGCCTGGCCATTTCCTAGCTGTGTGATTTGGGCAATAGAACCTCTGGGTCTGTTTCCACACCTAAATAAGTAGGAAAAGGAACTATCTCACAGAGGCACTGTAAGGGATCAACTGGAGCTTTTATGAAGGACCTTTCGTATGGCGGGAACTCAAATTACTACCTTTTTTCTTTTGGTGATAGAATAATAACAGAAAACGCTGACATCAAATGCTTAGTGGGAAGACTTCCCTGGCGGTGCAGTGGTTAAGAATCTGCCTGCCAATGCAGGGGACACGGGTTCGAGCCCTGGGCTGGGAAGATCTCACATGCCACGGAGCAACTAAGCCCGTGCACCAAAACTACTGAGCCTGCACTCTAGAGCCCGTGAGCCACAACTACTGAGCCCACGTGCCACAACTACTGAAGCCCGTGCGCCTAGAGCCTGTGCTCTGCAACAGGAGAAGCCACCGTGATGAGAAGCCTGCACACCGCAACAAAGAGGAGCCTCCGCTCACCGCAACTAGAGAAAGCCCACACGCAGCAAAGAAGACCCAACAAAGCCAAAAAAAAAAATAAATTAAATAAGTAAATTTAAACAAAGAAATATTTAGTGGGAGTTAAGATGACGTACTAAGTGATTCAGAAATGAAGGGTCTGCTCACTTGCTCAAGGGGAATTCAAACCTCTGGCGCTAAGTTAGGGATCCGTTCATTAACTCTTTGACTAACTTCAACAAGGAAATCACTCAACTTCTTACTGTTCATGTTTCCTAGACATCTTTCACAGGCTTATTTGCCCTTCTTCTAAAATCATCCAGCAAAATAGCAGAGACCATAAACCATTTTTCTTCTCATTTGCAAAGTGGATATGGCGGGGTGGGCAAATGTTTCAGAGAAAGAACATATTAAAACAGATGGTACAGACTTCCCTGGTGGCGCAGTGGTTAAGAATCCGCCTGCCAATTCCGGGGACACGGGTTCGAGCCCTGTCCCGGGAAGATCCCACATGCCGTGGAGCAACTAAGTCCGTGCGCCACAACTACTGAAGCCTGTGCACCTGGAGCCCGCGCTCCTCAACAAGAGAAGCCACCGCAGTGAGAAGCTCGCGCACCGCAACGAAGAGTAGCCCCTGCCTGCCGCATCTAGAGAAAGCCTGCGTGCAGCAACGAAGACTCAACGCAGCCTAAAATAAATTTATAAAAAATAATAATAATAAAAATAAAACAGATGGTAGGGTGTGGTGTGGGAGCTTCCTGATTTCTCACATGAGCCTGAAGAGTCACTGCAAACCCCACCAGAATCTGAGAGAGCTGCCCCTCCCCCACCCCACCAAGGCCACACTAATCTACTTCAGAGAAGACACCAGGGGACAAGGGCCTCTGGCTGCGTTGTCAATTTCTGCATCTTGCCAGGAACGATACAAACCTTAGCCGTCTTCAAAATGCCTTCATTGGTTTCTGGGTCTGTGATGACAACAAACTGCTTCTCGTTATCGTTTAGTATTGTGTAAACGGCCTCCCACGCTGGGGTATTGGGGACATCAGCATCGGTCACTGTGAGTGTGGCGATGACCACGTTAGCCTCGTTCTCAGGCACCGACCCCTCGTACTGCAGAGCAAAGAAAAGGATGTGTCACTTAGGACATACTCAGACCCAGCAGTGGAGCCAGGGTTCAGGAGCCAGGGTTCAGGCTAAGGGAGTCCTTTCTTGAGCCCAAGCTTTGATGAGTCTTTGAAGAAGTGCCCACCCTATCAGCATGGCCCTTATTTCCTGTTGGTGGAGCAGCCAGCACTCAGGGACCCTGTGAGTACCTGAAGGAGCCAAGGCCCTGGCTGTCCGCGCCTCTCAGCGTACTCTGGAGCAACTGCTGACACTGTAGCTTATCCCCCGTTCCCATCTTCCCCGTCATTCTCAGTGGTACCAGTAATTTTCATAAATGTCTGGTCATTACAGTCTTCTACTTAAAACCCTTTGATAACAACCCACTGCACTCAGGATAAATTCTGAAATTCTAAATTCAGTCCACAAGGTCCTGTAGGACCTGGTCTCATTTGGTTCATTACACTGACTGTTTGTCAGTTCTTGCTATTCATCAAGCTTCCTTTTGATGCGGGGCATTAATCTGTCTTTCTTAAGCCTCCTGTACTCACAGTGGCTAGGTTAGAGTGGCAGACACCGCTAATTGTCTACTGAATATCCACTCTCCTCTTCTTCACTAACTACGTGGTTGACGGCAGCGACGTGCCCAGAGAAAATACTGTATTTCCAGTCTTCCTTGCAGACAGCAGTTGCTAGTAAATGAAACTTGTGGGATGGGTCTTCACAGAAATAAGAAAACTTGACTTGACATCAAGACCTTATGCCCCCTCGCCTTTGCCGCCTTCTTGAACGAAGCACAGATGTGGCTGGAGCTCCAGCTGTCATCTTGGGCCACGAGGTGACAATGGGGATAGAATCCATGTACCAAGGATGGTGGGAAAGCAGATAAAGGAGGCTTGGTTTCTACTGACTAAGTGGACCTATCTACCTCTGGACCATTAGTGACACAAGAGAAAAAGTCAACCCTGTTTGTTTAAACCACAAGAGTCAAATCTCTGTTACTAACCATTAAGCTGATTTCTAGGTAACACAGTAAGGTTTCAGGTTCTTTCACACAGCTCTCAGTACCTTCTCCTTGACTGCATTTAATATAATTATACACGATAATCGGTATAAGTTGTATAACATCACCCTAGCTAGACTATAAACTCCACAAGAATAGAAGTGTCGTCTGCCTTGTTTGTGATAATATCCCCAGTGTCTAAGACAGTGTCTGGTATAAACCCAGAGAATATTTGTTCAATGAATAACTAAAACCTGGTAAGATCTGCTACCAAGATGAGGACATGCAGTAAATAGGTGCTTTTTTTTTTCCTTATTTTTATTTTTTTTAACATCTTTATATGGAAGTTCCTTAAAAAAAAAAAACTAAAAATAGGTGTTTTTTGCAACTTCAGAAACCTGTGTCAATAGGTCCCAGGCTGAGGAGGGCAGAGACAACTGACATCCCGACCTGCTTGCTTTTTAGCTTCAAGTTTACTAGTCTGGAAAACGTTTCCAAAGGGTTCACCCATGAGATACTGGGAAACAACCAAGGACCTTTGGAGACTAAGGAGTTGCAGGGTTATTACCGTAGTTGGGTTGAAGATGGGAGGGTTATCATTGGTGTCATTGACTGTGATCACAGCTGTTGCGGTCGTGCTTAAGCCTTCACCTTGCAGGTCTGCAGCTTGAACCACCAGGGTATACATGGGAAAACTCTGTAGAGATCAAACACACCTGAGTCAGGACTGACAGCCACATCAGGCACAGCCCAGCCCATCACATAGAAACAGATTATTTTCTCATCTGCTTAAATGCCAACCTGCCTGCCTGCCTGGCCCCAAACCTCTGGACAAATGTTTAGATACAAAGCTCAAAACCATCACCATACTAAGCAGCAACTGGCCTCGGCAGAGTTTTACATCATCCAGACGATCGAGCTATTTGCCCTCAATACCCTCTGGATCCTCTTGACCCCTGACCTCCCGGTCCAGCCCGGTGGTGAGCACACTGATGACACCCGTGTCCTTGTTGATGGTGAACATTTTGTTGTGCGGCAGCGTAGGCTCTTGGCTGAGGATGGTGTAAGCAATGGCAGCGTTGTAGGTGTTCACATCATCGTCTGCGTCTGTGGCCGAGACCTCCATCACAGAGGTCCCTGGAAGCAAAGGAGAAGATTTAGTCAAGCTACACTTTAATTTCCAAAATTCTGACTAAAGCGCTAGGGGAGGAAGAACGCATTCCACCAAATGAGCAAGTGGTGTTCCCAGAACCCAGCTTTTCCAGAGGATATTTTGGGTGGGGAGGGTGGGTGAGGAGTATGGGGAATAAATAACCTTAAGCTAAAACATCTTTGCTATATCTCTTACACTGAGTGAATAGTGTATAAAACAGGAAAAATACCAGAAATTTCTATAATTGGCTTCTTAGCCACAGCTCCACCTGAGAGAATGGTCATTTGAGACTGTTGCCTTCAAGGTAGAAGGAAATATTTACAATACTTGTGACAGACAAAGTACTAGTTCACAGAATCCCTAAACAATTCTTCAAGAATCAATAGGCAGGGAAAAAAAAAAAAAAAAAAGAATCAATAGGCAGGGACTTCCCTGGTAGTGCAGTGGTTGGGAATCCGCCTGCCAATGCAGGAGACACAGGTTCGATCCCTGCTCCGGGAAGATCCCACATGCTGCAGAACAACCAAGCCCGTGTGCCACAACTACTGAGCCTGCGCTCTAGAGCCCGCAAGCCACAACTACTGAGCACACACACCGCAACTACTGAAGCCCATGCACCTAGAGCCTCTGCTCCACAACAAGAGAAGCCACCGCAATGAGAAGTCTGCGCACCGCAATAAGAAGTCTGCGCACCGCAACGAAGAGTAGCCCCTGCTCACCAAAACTAGAGAAAGCCCATGCGCAGCAACAAAGACCCAACGTGGCCAAAAATAAATTTAAAAAAAGAATCAATAGGCAGGCATGCGCAGCCCCACAAGTACGTGCCTCAGGATAGCCCGTACTATGGATCCACTGGCAAAGCAGATCTTTAAAGGAGTTTTAGTAGCTGAACTTGTGGGCATTTTTGGAGCATATTTTTGTTCAGAAAGATGAATACAAGTCAAGAGTTCAGGCAAACAATGAGCAAGAAATTCTCCTTCATCTTGGAAGTTTATTGCAAGTCCACTGAACACTCTGGAATGTACGGAATCAGAGAGCAAGAGCAAGAAAAGTGGCTGAACAGCAAAAATTAAGAATTTGACCATCAATCAAGGTTTGCCCTATTTCATAGTATCAGGCAAGATTAAAACTCCAAAGTTGACATGGATGGATTTTAGAATATTTAAGGTGAAATGTAAATTCTAATTAAAGCAGTTGTTCTTTGGACTAACCGTGAAGAAATTGATGGAACGTTTGTTTATTATGTTATAAATGGAGTTTCATTTACTACCCAAAATAAAGTGGTTCTCCTTTAAAAACAAAACAAACAAATAAAAAAACTCCCCTATAATTCTGTATAAACCTGTCAAAATAGATAAAATACTAAAACATCTATTTTTTTTTAATAAATTTATTTCTTTTATTTATTTATTTTTGGCTTTGTCGAGTCTTCCTTGTGGTGCACAGGCATCTCGTGGTGGCTTCTCTTGTTGCAGAGCACAGCCTCCGGGCATGTGGGCTCAGTAATTGCAGCCTGCGGGTTCAGTAATTGTGGCACGCGGGCTCTAGAGCGCAGGCTCAGCAGTTGTAGAGCACCGGCTTAGTTGCTCGCGGCATGTGGGATCTTCCCAGACCAGGGCTTGAACCCATGTCCCCTGCACTGGCAGGCGAATTCCCAACCACTGCTCCACCAGGGAAGCCCTAAAACATCTATTTTTAATATTTATTACATTTTTTCTTTTTCATTATAGTTTATTACAAGATGTTGAGTAAAGTACCCTGTGCTATACAGCAGGACCTTGTTGTCTATCTCATTTATCCCCCTCTCCTCTCCCCTTTGGTAACCATAGGTTTGTTTTCTGTCTGTGGGTCTGTTTCTGTTTTGCAAATAAGTTCATTAATATTTATTACATTTTAACTGAAACATTTAAAATCACATTATCTAAAAATATATTAACTAGAAATATTGCTTTTAGCCATTTTCACTTTACCTGAAACACTATTCAAACTCTACATCAATGTCTCTGGGACTATTGGAGCCCTTTTGGAATAAAATTTGTCATTTAAAAAAAAAGAAAAATCAATAGGCAAAAGACAAACAGCCCAAGAGACAAAAAGGGCAAAAGACTTGAATAGACAAGTTGTAAAGAAACCCAGCTGGTCAGCAAACATATGATAAGATGCTTATTTAGTCCATTAATAATCAGAGAAATTCCATTTTAAGTTATGTTGAGATATAACTACACACTCAACAGACTGGCCAAAAACAAGTCAAACAATTCCATGATATATATTGCTGGTGGGAGTATAAATTGGTTCAGCCACCTTGGAAAAACAGTTTGTCACCAAGTAGAAAAGTAGGCAAAACTGTAAGTACACACGTGGTAAAAGATAAATGAAAGCAAGGGAATGATTATCACAAAAGTCAGGGTGGTGGCTGTCTTTACGGAGGAGGGAAAAAATGTGATCAGGAAGGATTGTACAGGGTCTGTAAACTACTAACAAGGATCTGTTACTTAATCAGGGAAGGTTGTTCTTAAACTGCTCTTTTCTTAAACTGGGCTTAAACATTTTATACATATTTCTATAGGTAGGATGTTTTACACACAAACAGTGTCTTCCAAAGAAGTTCTGTGCATATGAAGGGTCTGACCCCAAACGCCAGCCCCAACACTTGGGGGTGCAAAGCATCTAAGTGTCTTGATGGGTGTTGATCTCCTCGTTGCTGGACGTACCTGGAAGAGCGCCCTCCGTGACAGACCCTTTGAAGACCTCCTGGGTGAACTCAGGCTTGTTGTCATTTTGATCGGTCACGGTGATCACAATCTCCATCGGCTCCTCGATTGCTTGCCCGTCTGAAGACACAGCATGAGAGAAGAGCTGCAAGAGCCAGGTGAGGGTTACTCGGGAAGACAAGGTGGGAGAAGTGTTCCAACCAGAGCAGAGTGGGCTCCACCCGGCCCCCACTCCCTCCCACTCAAGTATGCATGGACCCCCCCCTGCCCCGCCCCAAGCACAGAACATCCCCCACACACGTGCTGCTGCTTCAGTGAGGTCATGACACTGGTTAAGACCATGACCTGTGAGACCATGGGCTGGAGAACACATCCACCAGCTCAGAGCCCCATGTCCCACATAAGGGCTGGGGGCCGGGCCTAGGAGATAAAGGTGGAAGCCTAAAACACTCTGACTGGTTCCAAGCAGGGTCGAATTTGCTCTGGCTGCTCGAATCTAGCGTTCCCCCCAGACTTCCCTGTGTTTGGCATCAAAGCATTACCTCCCAGCTTCCCTAAGCTCACACTGCTCTCAAGGCCCAGAAATAGTTTTTGTTCCCCAACATCAACACCAGCCTCTGCCTATGTGTCAGGGACTTTGAGTCCCAAGAACAGGTTGACATCTTGGGTCTAAGATCATGTCTGATGCCCCAGGACTCTCCCCACTTTATTCCTAACAAGGAAAACATGAACAGCCCCCAATTTTTTCAGGTTCTCCTGTCATTTCTCCTTATCAACAGGTCTAAAGGTATCAAGTTAAGCTCTTCAAATGTCCAGAACATCTGATCTATGATCAGCGTGAGTTGACCAAAAAAATTTTGAAAGGATGTAACCCCATCATTAAGTGCTTTTAAGAGACACTCACAATGTACTTGGCAATATGTTCTCTATCCAGAGGCTCCGTCACCTTTAGCCATCCTGTTTCTCTTTCAATAATAAACACATGAAGAGGGGGTGCGTCGGCTCCTTGGCCAGTGATGCTGTAGAAAACTTTGGTTTCTTTTTCCCTGTTAGATTTGATCTGAAGACAAAACAGAAAGAAATGAATTAGCAAGGAAGGATTCTGACATTGGCTCTTTTCCCTTTCTCTCCTTGGTCCTTCTCTGCCAAATTCCTCCCAGAGAAATAGAGAACTTCCTTCTGTACCTGAACCAGAGCCTTAGGAAATGGGCCTTTCTCATTTTCTGGGCAGCTGATAGGAGGAATAACCCAGTCTCTCTTCTGTCTCCTGAGACCATGGTGGGAGCTGGGAAATGTGAGCACTTGTGTCTGGGTTCCAGAGGGAGAGTCCTAAGAGGAAAGAAGATGAGGAACAAAATGAGATAATTCAGGAAAGATGATACGGGCTGAACAACCTAGGCAGCCAGCATCTCCAGCCTTCTGAGGGCAGGGCACGGCTTTCGTTTAACAACAAAATAAAACAGCCAAAACAAAACCCAATGGACCTCTTTACCGTATCAGAAAGACGGTTTCCTCTTTTGATCCTTCTTAGTGTCCAGAGTTCAGTAATCATTATGCACACACGATGATAGGTTTGAAGGTTTGACATTATTTAAGAGTTATTTCAAGCCTATATCTCACACCTGTCATTTTTAAAAATATTTATTTTATTTATGTATTTATTTTATTTATTTATTTAGTTGCACCGGGTCTTAGTCACTGCAGGTGGGCTCCTTAGTTGCGGCTCACAGGCTCCTTAGTTGCGGCTTGTCAGCTCCTTAGTTGAGGCTCACCAGCTCCTTAGTTGTGGCATGCGAATTCTTAGTTGCGGCATGCATGTGGGATCTAGTTCCCTGACCAGGGATCGAACACAGGCCCCCTGCATTGGGAGCACGGAGTCTTATCCACTGTGCCACCAGGGAAGTCCCACGCCTGTCATTTTTAATAGGACATTATACTCCAATGATTTACTATCAGAGCTTATTCAACAATTAGATATTCAGGTGTTTTTAATATTCTTTTCTTTTATATTTTTCCTAGTGATATAGGTCTCCAAAGTAGAGTTAGCCTAAGTGAGTAAGTTTTGGGAACTTACTACTTTGTGATCAATACTAATCCCTTACTCTCACTGTGTTAGTATATCTGTATGGTTTCCATTTGTTCTAACAGAAGTTGTTTGCATGGGAACCAAAAGTGCCCTTTGAGACTTGTATTGAACAGTTTTCATGTGCGATAACTTTATGCACACACAGGGAAATAAGATAGCTGAAGATGGAAGGAAAGATCTTCCAAATTGTTTTAAGTGTTCTAAAGTGATTGGTAGTAACACAGTAAAGGTTCCAGGACAATTACATTTTCCATCCTCCACAGAGTCACCCATCCCTGTCTGTCAAGTGAGAGTCAAGCCCTGCTTCCTGGCTTTTAAAATGTGACTCAAAATGCACAAGACAGACATGAAATATGACCAGATATCATCACAAAATCCTTCCCAATCCTGCCTTTCTGTATACTAGTCACTCACACACCCCTTAACACACACCCTCTGCATTAACCTCCTAGAGAAGCAGTCCTGCCCTGGCCAAGGGCAGGCTCTGGAGCCAGGCTGCCTGGCTTTGTATCCTCACTGTGACACCTCACCTTCCTGAGCTGATTATTTAACTTCTCTGTCCCACACTTTCCTCACGTCTAAAATGAGGATTATATTAGTATCTGCCTCATAGGGTCTTTGGAAGGATAAAACGTGATACTAGTATTGCAGTAAAGCACTTAGAATACTGCCTGAAACATAGTACGTGCTCAATAAATGCTAACGATGAAGATGATGGTTGGATTGGTTGGGAAACACTGAGTTATGGTTTTAATGAAGTGGAATTTGGGATTTGACCTGAGCACAGGAATAAATACTAAACTGATTCTCAACACAGTATTCTAAGCCTAAAAATGATCATCTTGCACAGCCATGGTAAAAAAAAACAGGCCTTGATGAATGAATGCAAATTCATTTACCATACTGAAGAGGAAGGCAAAGAGCACACCTTGCTGACATCAGGACTATGGAATATTTTCAGAGAATGATAATAAATAATGATGAACATTGTGCTGGCAAAACATACCATTAACATCTTCATGTGTGAAATTATTATTTTTTTTAAATAAAGACATTTATTTATTTATCTATCTATCTATTTATTTGGCAGTGCCGTATGGCTTGTGGGATCTCAGTTCCCTGACCAGGGATTGAACTCAGGACCATGGCAGTGAAAGCCCAGAATCCTAACCACTAGGCCACCAGGGAATTCCCTTCATGTGTGAAATTAAAAGGAATCGTGTCTAAACATACTGAACATGGGATCCATCCCTCAGAAAACAAGGATACCAGACCAAGAAAACCCATCCAACCAAAGAGACAAAACTGGAAAGTTAGATCTATTTATATTTTTCCCCAGCTTTCTTGAGGTATAACTGACAAAATAAAAATTGTTTGTATTTAAGGTGTACGATGTGATGTTTTGATATATATAGGATCTATTCTTATATGAAGTAAAAGAGAGGTAAGATTATCACCCGTTCCAGTGTAGGGCCACCTGGCACCACAAGGGTCCCTTGAACTAGGGGCAAACCAAAGTCAACCTCAAACCAGCTGTGGTAGAGTTGCCACCTACCGCTCAATATCCATTCTTTCTTATTTAAAATCAAAAGTCTCTCTTTCTCTCCCTCTGTCTCTCTCCCCATATATATATAAATTTTGTGTCCAACAATGTACCTAAGTAAAACTACATTTCCTGTACTACACTTGTAGCTAGGTGTGACCATGAAGCCAAGTTCCAACTAATGAGATGTAAGCAGAAACATTGCTTCAAAATTCCACAAAGCCTTCTTTAAAAGGTGGACAACTAAGTGATACATTTTTGGGCTTCCTCCCTTCCAACTTCCTACCATCCAGAGGAAAGGTATGATAAATGGCGATCCAGCAGCCATCTTGGATCATGAGGTATTGTTGAGGATGGGAGGCATATGCTGAGGATGATAGAACAGAAAGGAAAGAAAGAACCTAGCCTCCTGATGACTACAAGAGTCTCCATACTGGCCACAACTTACCACTCAATCGCCTTAACTTGAAAGAGAAATACTCTATTTTACATAAATCACTGTAATTTGTGCTTTTCTATAATACGTATCTGAACATAATCATGAAGGCAGATGGCAAAGGTGAAGAGGAAAAGTTGAAAAATCAACTTTGTTTACATCTGTGCATCATAAGAGGCTTCCATACACAGCTGCCCAGCAAGAACTTACCAGGCTGGACTTACATGAATGATGGAATTAATTGGAGACTTAAGTCAGGAAGCTATGTTAATTTAGTTCCCCACTTTTCTGGTCTGGCCAATTACACCAGGGAGAAAAATCAGATCTATCAGGACTATTAAATTCCTAGAATCTTAACAGTCTTCAGGGAGAAAGACAAGAGCCAGCCTGAAAGGCCTTGGCAGTTACAGTACTTCCACGCTCCCAACGCGATAGCGGGATACAACTAGAATGGCCCTCCAGAGAGACGTTTCAGTAGGCAGCACCATGGGAGCAGTTTAGAAACTGGCAAAGGCATTTGGCTTTGGTTAACAATTTCCCGAAACATTCTTGCCAAGAACCTGGGCAGACATGTATCCTTTCATTTGTGGCCAATGCACCCATCTGTCCACTCAATATTTACTGGGCTCCTGGTATGTGCCAGGCCCAAAGGCCAGGCACTGCAGATACAATGGGGAAGGATCTTGTGGAGATTACAGTCCAAACAGGCAAAAGCTTCCTGCTGATTCTTCCCCTTCTTTGCCAAGGCCCTCTCCACTAGAGACACGAAGAGCAAAATGACCAGAGAACTGAACTCGTGTTCATTGTTCCTCTGGGAAGAGAATGAGAAGAACAGTTAACAATTACTGAGTACTTATCATACACCTACTATAGTTCCAGCAACTCACATGTAATAATTCATGTAGTCATTATTATCCCCATTTTACTTATAAGGAAATTCAAGCACAGACAGATTAAATAATTCCCCCAAGTCTACTCGGGTAGTAAATAGAAGGGCTGGTACCCAATCCCAGACAGAATCCATGCCCTTACCCCCTATTCTACACTACCTGCAGAAATAAGGTAGTGTATCTTGCCATCCACCCAACAACAACAAAAAATCCACAGCAAGAACTAGTTCAGCTAGACCAATGGTTCTCAACTAGGGGCTATTTAGCACCCCTTCCCCGCCCACCCCCAGGGGGCATTGGCAGTGTCTGGAGACAATTTTGGTTGTCACAACTGGCAGAGTGCTGCAAGCATCTAGCGGTTAAGACCAGGCATGCTGCTAAACATCACATAGTGCACAGGACACACCCACAGCAAGAAATTACCCAAGGCAGAGAAACCTGGATTAAGCAGCATACTAAAATAATAGTGAACTTCTAAGAAACACTCCAACGTACATGATGATGGTGGTGGTGATGGTGGTGCACTACTGCCTTCAGGGTCACTTTGGTGGAGAGCTTCCTGCGGGTGGAGTCCCAGGCATGGACAAGAAAACTCATCTCTGGATGATGAAGGTGTAAAGGCCGTTTGACTGTAACCACGCCATCTGTGCCCACTTTGAATCGGGTGTCATCAGAAACATAGACTGTCTTTGGTAGACCGGTGCATCCTTCAAAACTCACTGCAGGGTATAAATCACAGTGATTAGGAAACTGAGGAGATTAAAGAGCATTCCTTCACTAGAAATCGAACTTCATTCACCCACCAAAAGCCTGACTCACACAAAACAGGCACAAGTAAAACATACCATAGTCTGATGACAGAACAGCAAAGATATCAAAGTAGTGGAAGCCATCATTATGTCCTTCACAATTACAGGGCGACTTAATTGTGGTTCGATTCTTTTCTCATCTACCTGGAGACTGAAAACAGTAAGCTGTCTAGAAAGTAACTTCTGGGCTTCCCTGGTGGCGCAGTGGTTAAGAATTTGCCTGCCAATGTAGGGAACACGGGTTCGAGCCCTGGTCTGGGAAGATCCCACATGCCGCGGAGCAACTAAGCCCGTGAGGCACAACTACTGAGCCTGCGCGTCTAGAGCCTATGCTCTGCAACAAGAGAAGCCACTACAATGAGAAGCCCGGGCACCGCGATGAAGAGTAGCCCCCGCTCGCCGCTCGCCGCAACTAGAGAAAGCCCGTGCACAGAAACGAAAACTCAACACAGCCAAAAATAAATAAATAAATTTATTAAACAAAAAAAAAAAAGACTCCACCTTTAAAAAAAAAAGAAAAGAAAAGAAAGTAACTTCTCCTTTTCAATAACAAAAAAGGGCCTCTCCTTCAGATGGCTCTTGATGATATGAAAAATAACTGAGATAGAATATCTACCGAGTCCAAAAGTTTGAGACCTAGGTACGGTGAGATGCTGTGGATTAACTACATTTAAATAAACAGTTTACATTTCAGTAAACAGTGGCAGATAATAAGAGGGAGGCATCACAGCTACATGGTTAAGGGTGAGGACTTAGGCAAATTTTTTAACTTCTCTGAGCCTCAGTTCCTTCATCTTCAAAATGAGGGTAATTATGGTACTTACCCTCCCGCCCCCAAACATGGTCTTATTTTCCCTGGCAAGGGTGGGGCTCAAGTCCCAGCTCTGCTTATTAGCTCTGTGACCTTGGGCAAGTCATTGAATCTCTCCATGCCTCAGTCTACCCATCTGTAGAATGAAGTCATCGATAGCAACTACCTACTAGGCTTGTTTTAAGATACATAGAACATGGGGGTTCCCTGGCAATCCAGTGGTTAGGACTCCACACACGTGACGTGGCCAAAAAAAAGGAAAAAAAAAAGATACACAGAACAGTGCCTGGCACATAATAGACACTATTAAATAAAAATTTTAAAACAAACGTAGCTTTGGCTAATCATTTATTCAATTTTCCACAAAAGACATAGATAATTGTGATATTCATTAAGTACTGATTATATGCTTATTTTCCGAGGCATTGAGAGGTAATGCCTGCTTGCAATCTGAGGCCCAGTGGAGAAACTCATCACTGTCAGTTAAGGGAGACAATGAAGATTTCATAGGAAAGTCTTCTTCTACCTGAACATACAACACAGCAAGACAAATGCAAAAGACAGAAGAGAACTACTTGGGTGGGGGAACTTAGGATCAGTGGCTTAGAGACAAAACTATTTAAAGTTTTATAGTTATTAAAGTATTAAAACTTTAAAAGTATTAATATCCAATGCTGGAGAAGCTGTGGTGAAAAGTGTCTGCACTAAACATCAGAGTCCTAAAAGACTCATTCGTTCAACAGGCTTCCATCAAACTATTTGTCAGAAACTGTGCTGGGCTCTAAGGATGAAAAAAATTCTGTGAACAAATAGACAAGGCACCTGCTCCCCTTGAGCTTACACTGTTGTGGAAGAGATGGACATGTAACAAAACCAAATCTCAGGTAGTGACAAATGCTAGATATAAAGGAATTAAAGAAGGTGATACAAGACTGACAGGGGAAGAGGAAGGTGTGAGGAGGGTGTAACTTATACTGGATGGTGAGGGCTGGCCTCTGTGAAGTTGGAGGCGTCTTAGTTGAGACCTAAGGAGCCAGCCTTGCAGAAACCTGGCTCAAGGGCCTTTCAGGCAGAAGGAACAGTTGATAAAACAGTTCTTTCTGGGAAACTCTCAAGTTGGCCTGTTCTCCTCCCTTTCAAATAATCGCCCCCTCATTCTTCCAGTGGGCGTTCGATTTTGTCCAAGAGATCTTTTACAAAAATTCCTACTTTTGTGCCAATTTTGCACGGCTAGACACCTTAAAATGCGTAAGGATCAGGTCTCTGCCAGAAAGCCCTAAAGCCAGTTATGATGTCTAGACTGCAGTTTTCATTTCTTCCACTAGGAGCCACCCTTGCAAACTTTTCTGAAACCGACAGCCCCACCCTTGCCAGCGAAAGTAAGACCATGTTTGGGGGCCGGAGGGGATATGTACCATGATTATCCCCAATTTGAAGATGAAGAAACTGAGGCTTGTGGGATCTTAGTTCCCCGACCAGGGATTGAACCCGGGCCCTCAGCAGTGAGAACGCAGAGTCTTAACCACTGGACCACCAAGGAATTCCCTTGCCATGTTCTTACTGAGTGGCCTTAAGTAAAATGCTTAACCTCTCTGGGCCTCAGTTTTCTCTACTGGATCCTGAAGGATTCCACCACTGAGTGAGCCCACCTCTTCCGGGTTTTGTGAGGATTAACCAAGACAGTGAATGTGATCACATTTTGAAAGTGAAAGAACAAAGCAAGTGGAAGGGGATGAGGATGATTTCTGTGCATTTGAGTAGACAAGCTAGAGGACAAGCATTTGCTAAACGAACAGATGAACCAAAAAATGACAACAGAAGCAAGAAGAAACACAAAATCCTTAAAGGATGGGCAGATACTACCCTTTAAATCTAAAACAGGAATTTCTTTTCAAACTAGCAAAACAAAATGTTTTTCCAATAACCTTCCCCCAACCCCACCCCAGCAGAAGTAATGGGGGCACCGGACTGTGTTGGGGGCTTGTCATATTAGCAGGTAACAAGAGCTGCCCTCATTTTTCACACTGAATTCCTTTTCCCAGCCAGCCCAAATCTGGGCAGTTGGGACAAGCATGATTGGACTTGCCAAGGGTGGTGGCCTAAAAAAATGAAAATGGTTTTGCAAATAACTTAATGCAAGGCTCTTAACCTGCTCTGGGGCATCTCGTCTGAATGGTGGTTAAGCTCCGCCCTTTGAGAAGTGACAGAAGTAGTGTGCCCATGACAGGCAGGCTCAACCTGAATTTCCAGGTGCTCATTATCTTTCTGTGCAACCTGAGCCTCTGGGCTGACAAACTAGAAATTATAGGAAAGACCAAGGGGATCTCCAGCTCCGGGAAGGCTCTGGGAAGCTTGCTTTCAACCCTGGCAAGGGCTAGGCAGCATCTCAGGGTACGGTGAACACTAATGCCAGCATGTAGGAGGAAACAAGAATGGCGAACTGTAGAAACCAGAGGATCAGTACATGGGAATTAGGTATATTTGAACATTTCTACAATAAAAAGTTAAACAAAAATAAAGCTAGCAAAGGATGAAGTATTCTTTAAGTCAGCTTGTCCTTTCCTAAACTTGTTATTTGGTCACTTGGTTTAGAAACCTAATCCCAGTGACGAGAGCCAAGAACCCAATGGCCATCTCTAAACGGGAAGATCTTTTCAACCCCATATCATCATTATCACCATCAAAAACTACACATTCAACTAACAGCTTCAACTACCTTTTATTCACTATTTTCTTAATATTTAAACAAGTGACAACACTATGTGTCAGGCTCTCTTCTAAGCACTTTACAAATATTAACTCGTGTAATCCCAGAACACTTCAAGGTTGCTACCAGCAGCATCCCCTTTTTAGAGATGCAGAGACTGAGGCAGCTAGTTAAGTGGCAGAACGAGGATTGGGACCCAGGCAGTCTGAGAGTTCACGTGCCTAACCATTCTTCCTCGTGCCTGTCTCTACAAGCCAGACCCTTGCCCTATGCTCTTTAAATCCAGTTTTCAGATTGAATCCCCCGCCCGCAGTCACCCTTAGGTATAGGCATCACCATCCCTATTTTCTTTGCCCTGAATTAAAGGTTAGTGGGAGAAGGGGCCGGGCTGTCGGATCCCAGAGTGAGTGTTCCTCACCACTGTTCCCATATGCAAAATGGGGATGGAATACTTATTATGGAGAAACAAACATGAAAAAAGACATTCTAGAACAGCAGGAATTCTACACAGCAGGAGGTTAGCAGTAATTTGAGTGGAGGTGGAGGGAAGATTGAAAAAAGTACGATTGGAGGCAGTTTTTTGAAACGTGCTTTCCTTAAATGTTTTTGTATTATGTGGTGTTTTACAATTACAGTAAATAACTTTTTAAAACGACAAAAGTTAAGCGACTTAAAAAGTATCTTTAACGCACTGTGACTCTTTTATGTAGCTTTAATCTACTACTTCTTCACTCTGCAATTGATGACTGAAGTTCAAAGAAAAATTAACTCCAAGTCCACGAAAAGCTCTTTGGTCCTGGGGTAGGCTCTGAGCGCTCAGCAACATTCTTTGCTTGGAATTGCCATTGTGCCACGAACAGTCCTGCTTGAAGGATCCCGTTTCTTCTCCCACCCCCACCCAGCTGGAATGTGAGTGGGTAGGATCAAGACAGTCTCCTAAGCCTCCATATATTTCAGGGAGATAGAAGGACGGGGCCTGCTATCAAAGCCAGCTAACCATAGTTGAGTTATCTGGTAATGAGTGGGATAACCCAGTCTCTTAGAAGCAACTACTTGAAAGTAGTGTTTTCCCCACACCACACACAAAGGGGTACCTTATGGCTTGTCTCCCACTCCTCAGAAGGCATTTCCCATAGCTAACACCAAAGAAAACTGCATTTACCTTTGTTTCAAGGACCATTGGACCTCGGCGTTGGAAGAGAAAATTACACACACAACCTCGAGGGCAAGATCAGAGAGCCTTCTGAGGCTCCTGGAGGTCCCGGGGCCACACTGCCATTGTGTACCCCCAAATCAAGGGCTTTGATTTCTAACTTAAATACTCAAGATAAAGGACAAGAAGTCTAAGTTGATGGATGAACGGCACCCTGAGGAGACAGACGTGTGTCATCTAGCTGGGCAGGAGTCCCTTCTCGCCAGTAAGCAGCAGTGTTTGTAACTCCAGCCACAAAGCCACAGTTCTCCACGGGTACCACCTCCTAGAGAATTTCTTTCTAGGTTCCATTTTCTTTGATGGCACTGGACGATTTTAGAATGTCTCCCTTTGGTGGGTGTCCACAAATTTACTAACCATTCCAAGTTTAATGGGCACCCACGCTCAGCAGAAAAATAATTTTATGTTTAAAAAATGGGAGGGAAAGGATGATGAGGTCTCCCGTTTGTCCACACTCGGGGGATGTTGAAGAGATTCAAGTTGCACTAGGAAGACTATCTTCTTAGCCCTGATAAGTCTCCAGTTATGTGTGTCCATTTGCTACTGAGAATTATGGACAGTAACACAACCTGACAGCCTGACTAGACACAGCGGCGGCCCTGGGGGGTAGACTCCAGCAGCCCTAGCTTCTAAACGAGGAAGTAGTCTCAGAAGCCTCAGTGAAGAGACTTGGCCAAGCCACACAGCTATGAAGTGGCAAAGCCTGTGGTCTGATGCCCCATCAGGACTTAACCACCAGGCAGCCTGGCTCTTGGTTTGATAAACCATTTGCGAGACTAGTTGCTAGCTGAGTGGCCACAGGGAAGTTAGTTTACACAACAGAATGGGACAGGTGGAGAGTAACCAGAATAAAAATAGCCAAGTTTCCCTGACCCCATCTTCCCCTGACACACACTCACTCCCTCCCTCTCTCTCTGAATGAATGCGGCACCTTGGAAATCCAGTTCCAGGGCCTCAGAAAGACGTAAGGACAGTCAGACAGCCAAGCAAAGGAGGAAGTTTTAAACTTTAGATTCAAGAATGTTCCCCCTTAGGCCACCACGTTACATAAGCTGAAATAAATCAGAGTTCCACTGATCAGCCAACTTAACTCCCAGACACTTCTGGGGAAGTTGAGCAGCTCAGAATATCACATTGTGCAAGCACAACTTGCAGGTGTGTCCACAGAGCCTGTGCACTGTGCTCCCAGGGCGTCCTCAGCTGGGCACCCGCACCCCATCAAATTGCCCCTGTAGACCGGCAGCTCCCATGGGATCCCAGGGATGAGAAGTTTACTTTCATGAAGCTTATTGAGTTCTTTCTCCCAGCCTCCCAGCATGTCCTTGCCCAGAACAAATTATAAGTGGGCTACATCTTCATTTAACTCACACCCTAAAAACAGATGTCAACAACGGGCGCTGCCTGGGTGGGACGCAAGGACCAAAGTCTCCTCCACTTCTGTTTCCATCAAAACAGACTGGGGTGGGGCTTCCCTGGGGGCACAGTGGTTAAGAATCTGCCTGCCAATGCAGGGGACACGGGTTCGGGTTTGAGCCCTGTTCTGGGAAGATCCCACATGCCACAGAGCAACTAAGCCCGTGCGCCACACTACTGAGCCTGCGTTCTAGAGCCTGCGTGCCACAACTACTGAGCCCACACGCCACAACAAATGAAGCCTGCGTGCCTAGAGCCCGTGCTCCACAACAAGAGAAGCCACGACAATGAGAAGCCCACACACTGCAACGAAGAGTAGCCCCCGCTCACCACAACTAGAGAAAGCCACGCGCAGCAACGAAGACCCAACGCAGCCAAAAATAATAAATAAATAAAAATAACTAAATTAAAAAACACTGGGGTGGGGCTTCCCTGGTGGCGCAGTGATTGGGAGCCCGCCTGCCGATGCAGGGGACACGGGTTCATGCCCCGGTCCGGGAAGATCCCACATGCCGCGGAGCGGCTGGGCCCGTGAGCCGTGGCCGCTGAGCCTGCGCATCTGGAACCTGTGCTCCGCAACGGGAGAGGCCACAACAGTGAGAGGCCCGCATACAGCAAAAAAAAAAAACCCAAAAAACAGAAAAAAACACTGTGGTGGAGAGGGGGGCATCAGTGCGCGGAGAAAACAGTGAGGTTGCAGATGAAGGACAAATTAGCCCAGGCCCCTGCAAGGGGGAGCCCACAGGATGAAGGGGTGATCTTCCCCCTTTGTCTTAAGGTTACTCATGCTGCCTGGGTCGCTGCGGCAGCGCCTGTTTGCTCCCAGATCGTGTTTCTGCTTGGGCTAGCACTGTTTTAGTTCTCAGACAGCAAACACCATGGATGTCGATCGTAATCAGCCCCATGAAAAATGTCATAAATGGCACTTCCACAGTTGGTTAACAGCCAGTGCAAATACTTTTATGGTTTTACGTCTGTGTGAACGGGGTCATACTGAGTTAAGGTCACATCCCAGCTTCGCTTCTTAGGTGCCACTGTAGGCAAGTTACTTTGACTTCCCTTGAGCATCATTTTCCCCATTCTGTAAAAGGAGACATCCTCATTTCCTTCAAGGGACTGATTCGAGGATTCTTTCTTCAACAAATATTTACAGAGCCCTTACTCATTGCCAAGAATCATTCTAAGGCCTGGGAAATACAGCAGTGAACAAAGCACAGTTCTGCCCTCGCGGGGCTTACATTCCAATGGGGAAGAGATAATTAACAAATAAATTATTAAGTGTCAGGGACTTCCCTGGTGGTCCAGTGGTTAAGACTCCACACTTCCAGTGCAAGGGGTGCGGGTTCGATCCCTGGTTGGGGAAGTAAGATCCCACATGCCCTGTGGCACAGCCAAAAAAAAAAAAAAACTTATTAAGTGTCAGTAATGAAAAGTGTTAACAGAGAAAAATAAGCAGGTAAGGGGGTTCCAAGGCTCTGTGCAGCAGCAGGGCTGGAGGAGGCAATTTAATAAAGGGCATTTAGGGAAGGCCTCAAAAAGAGGCATTTGAAGAGACGGTCCCAGCTTCTGGCTGCGTGCCAGAGCAAGGGACTGAGCCACATGGCAGCGTGGGGAAGCAAGGAGCAGAGTGCCGTGGCCTGCTCGGCACCGCACACCCTCTCGTGCTGGGCCCCATTCTGGTGCTGAAGACCCAGGCGTGAACACAACAGGTAGTGATCCCTGCACTCCTGGGGCTCACATTCTAGTGGAATGAGAGTAACACCAGCATGTGGGTCCCACTCAGGCCTGGGAGGGGTGCAGGCTCCTGTCCTTCCAGTCTAGAAGGGCTAGAGGGTCTCCCCAGTCCCCTTCCCCTCTTTCAGATCAAGGCCAGAAAAGAGTTCAGTTTTAAATCCTTTGCCTCTCCAGGCCTCTCCTGGATGGTTCAGAAATGAGCCCACTGATAAAACCTCACTCTGTTTAATCTCAATATTCCTGCCTCGGTGGGGGTCTGGTGGCTCCGCTGGAGAAGAAGGGGCGGCTTCTCTGCTCAAGTCCGAGACCAAAGGCTTGGCTTCAGTTTTCCAGAGTGGAGGCTAACTGCCAAGGAGCCTCACCTCCATTCACTTAAAAAAGGGAGGCAGGGGAAGCAAGTGAATACCACCACCTGCCTGCTGCAGAGGTGGACAGGGACCTCTTCACCGTCACAGGGAGCGAAGCTGGTTTGGTTTCATCAAAAAGAACAAGAAGCCCTCTGGCTTACACACTAAATTGGAAGAGTTTTATTATCCCTGCGCTGTGTGTTAAATACACAAACACCCCACCCACCTGAATAAAGGTGATAATTGATCATTCCCACCGACTGCAACCCAGCAAACATTCCTGTGGCCAGGTTGGGCAACTCCAGGAACTGTTTGCTTATTGATTAGAAAGAAAAGCCTCCCTTCCACACCACAGATACTGCCCATTTTTCCTTTCTGGTGAGTTCCCCAAGGCCAGGGAGGGCCCTTCTCCCTCCCCCTCCTGCTGGCCCCTCACTTCAGGACTGGGTCCTAGGCCCCAGTGCACCGGAAAGGGCTCTCCAGGTTTCGGTTGTCCACTTGTGAAATAAAGCACTTTGACCAAAATACCTCTAACCTCATCTCCATCCAGGGTCTAGTGTAATGTGCCCTGCCCTGAACAGAGACTCTCCTGGGGAGCTTTTTAAAAATAACCAGGCCTGGGCCATGCCCCAGGCTAACAGTTCTCCAAGGCTGGCAAAGCCCCAGCATGGGTATGTTTTAAACCTTCCCCCAGGCGCTTGGAGCACCCAGTGGGTGGAGAATGATCCTACAAAGGCTTCCCTAGGAGAGGCAAGAGGCAAAATAACTTATCATAACAACCAATGAGGGAAGTATCACTCCCTCGGGTTTATCAGTAAAGTCTCAGAGATATTAAGTGACTCTCCCAAGGTCACACGGCAATGACCGGCAGATCTGGCTGGTCCGAAGACCCACAGTCAGAACCCCTGCATTGTCCTGATTCTCCTCGGCCTGGTCTGGTCTTATGGGTTTCAAGGCCTCTTTCTTTCCCCACCTGTCTCTCTTACAGTAGGATGCAAGCACACTCAGTGATTTCGCTTCCATTTACTGTGGGCTGTTGGATGCTAACGTGATAGGAAAAAACACACTCATCACATTCCTTAGTCACTTCTTATCAGGGTGCTTTTGTTACCCACATCTTTTTTTCCCCCAAATCTTAGTCTTTTGTTTCGAATTTCAAAAGCAGTACCTTGCATATATTAGAGGGAAAAAAGTGACAAAACACAGATGACATAGCATTATTCATTACAGCCAAAGAGTGGAAACAAACCGAATGTCCAACTGAAGAACAAACAAAATGTGGTATATCCATACAACAGAATATTACTCTGCAATAAAAAGAAATTAATTACTGCTACAAGTTGCACCACGGATGAACGTTGAAAACATTATGCTAAGAGAAAGAAGCCAGTCACAAAAGACCACGTACTGTATGGTTCAATTTATATGAAATATCCAGGATAGACAAATCTATGACTGAAAAATAGATTCTTGGTTGCCTAGGGCTGGGGGGTGGGAAGGGGGAGAGCCAGGGGGTGGCAGGTAAGGGCAAGGGATCTCTTTCTGGTATGATTAAAATGTTCTAAAATTGTTTGTGGTAGCACAACTCTGTGAATATATCGAAAAGCCATTGAACCCTACACTTATTTTTATTTATTTATTTATTATTATTTTTAATGAGGATGCAGCCCGGCAACAAGTGGCACCAAGAAGCATTCTTTTTTTTTTTCCTTTTGTTTTGGCATCTCATTTTATTTATTTTTATTTTTTTATACAGCAGGTTCTTATTAGTTATCTATTTCATACATATTAGTGTATATATGCCAATCCCAATCTCCCAATTCATCACACCACCACCACCCCACACTGCCTTCCCCCCTTGGTGTCCATACATTTGTTCTCTACATCTGTGTCTCTATTTCTGCCTTGCAAACTGGTTCATCTGTACCATTTTTCTAGATTCCACATATATGCGTTAATATATGGTATTTGTTTTTCTCTTTCTGACTTACTTTACTCTGTATGACAGTCTCTAGGTCCATCCACGTGTCTACAAATGACCCAATTTCATTCCTTTTTATAGCTAAGTAATATTCCATTGTATATATGTACCACATCTTCTTTATTCATTCATCTGTCGATGGGCAATTAGGTTGCTTCCATGACCTGGCTATTGTAAATAGTGCTGCAGTTAACACTGGCGTGCACGTGTCTTTTTGAATTATGGTTTTCTCTGGGTATATGCCCAGTAGTGGGATTGCTGGGTCATATGGTAGTTCTATTTTTAGTTTTTTAAGGAACCTCCATACTGCTCTCCATAGTGGCTGTATCAATTTACGTTCCCACCAACAGTGCAAGAGGGTTCCCTTTTCTCCACACCCTCTCCAGCATTTGTTGCTTGTAGATTTTCTGATGATGCCCATTCTAACTGGTGTGAGGTGATACCTCATTGCAGTTTTGATTTCCATTTCTCTAATAATTAGGGATGTTGAGCAGCTTTTCATGTGCCTCTTGGCCATCTGTATGTCTTCTTTGGAGAAATGTCTATTCAGGTCTTCTGCTCATTTTTTGATTGGGTTGTTTTTTTAATACTGAGCTGCATGAGCTGTTTATATATTTTGGAGATTAATCCTTTGTCTGTTGATTCGTTTGCAAATGTTTTCTCCCATTCTGAGGGTTGTCTTTTTGTCTTGTTTATAGTTTCTTTTGCTGTGCAAAAGCTTTTAAGTTTCATTAAGTCCCATTTGTTTATTTTTGTTTTATTTCCATCACTCTAGGAGGTGGGTCAAAAAAGATCTTGCTGCGATTTATGTCAAAGAGTGTTCTTCCTATGTTTTCCTCTAGCAGTTTTATAGTGTCCAGTCTTACATTTAGGTCTTGAATCTATTTTGAGTTTTTTTTGTGTGCGTGGTGTTAGGGAGTGTTCTAATTTCATTCTTTTCCATGTAGCTGTCCAGTTTTCCCAGCACCACTTATTGAAGAGACTGTCTTTTCTCCACTGTATATCCTTGCCTCCTTTGTCATAGGTTAGTTGACCATAGGTGTATGGGTTTATCTCTGGGCTTTCTATCCTTTTCCATTGATCTATATTTCTGTTTTTGTGCTAGTACCATATTGTCTTGATTACTGTAGCTTTGTAGTATAGTCTGAAGTCAGGGAGTCTGATTCCTCCAGCTCTGTTTTTTTTCCCTCAAGATTGCTTTGGCTGAATCCTACACTTTAAATGGGTATAATGTGTAATGTGTGAATTATATCTCAAAACTATTACCAAAAAATTAAAAAAGAGAGAAATAAAAAAAGAAAAAGAAGAGCCAAAAGCACAAAGCACTCATGGTCCCAACCACACAGAGAAGCCACTGTCAATGCTTCAGATCCTGGTCCACCCCTTTCCTGATTCGCTTACTTCCCCTAATCTGCATCCCACAATATCTTCTGCTTTTCTAAAATTAGGGTATGAACACTACTATACTTTTAAAGATCTTCTTTCCCAATTTTCTTCTTTCTCCCCATTTTCCCATCAAAAAAAATTCCAACTATATAGTTATTAGGATAGGTAAAATATGGTATAGCTACTCAGCAATAAAAGGGAACAAAAGAGACTTCCCTGGTGGTGCAGTGGTTAAGAATCCACCTGCCAATGCAAGGGACACGGGTTTGAGCCCTGTTCCGGGAAGATCCCACATGCCACAGAGCAACTGAGCCTGTGCGCCACAACTACTAAGCCTGCGCTCTAGAACCCGCAAGCCACAGCTACTGAAGCCTGTGCGCCTAGAGCCCGTGCTCCACAACAAGAGAAGCCACCGCAATGAGAAGCCCGCACACTGCAATGAAGAGTAGCCCCGGCTGTCCGCAACTAGAGAAAGCCTGTGCGTGCGTAGCAACAAAGACCCAGCACAGCCATAAATAAATACATAAATAAATACATAAATAAATAAATAAATAATTTTTTTTAAAGGGAACAAAATACAATAGCATAGATAAACCTTAAAGGCATTATGCTAAGTTAAAGAAAATGACAAAAGTCTGCAAAAGACTATCAGTCCTGGAGATAGGATTTAGTTTGTCTGGGGCAGGGCCCAGGCCTGGGTATTTTTAAAAAGCACACAAAAGACATATTCCATTTATATGAAAATTCTAGAAAACTAGAGACAGTAAGCAGATCAGTGGTTGCCTGGAGCTGGGGCGGGTGTGGGCTTGATTGCCAACAGGCACAAGGGAACTTGGGAGGTGATAAAAGTATTCTAAAACTGGGTTGTGGCAACGGCCTCACAGCTGTGTACATTTATAAAAATCATCTGCCTGTATGCTTGCAATGGGTAAACTGTATGGTATGTAAATTACATCTCAATGAATCTGTAAAAAATAAAGTAGTTGCTAAGCTTTCCTTTGAGGAGGACTCCATGAGTCTAAGTCCCAGGGTTCAAAAAAGACTCAATCCATTCACCTAATAACGCAAGGTCAGAGTTATGAAAAAGTGGAGAGGGAAAAGACAGGCCATAAATAATTCTTAATTAACAATAAGTAGAAGAGTAAATATTCAATCTAATGATAGTCATTACGTGCGGGTATTATGCTGAGCACCTCAGAAACACTGACTCCTAAATTGCTATGAAGCCGGTGGGGTTTTTTTAATCCCCTTGATCCTGATGAGCCCCTGAGGCCCAGAAAGCCTTGAGTCACTTGCTCAAGGTCAGAGAGCCAGTCTTTGAAGTTAAAGTCACACACCCAGGACCAGCCAAGGCTGGTTGATCCACTAGGCTAAAACTGTTCTGCCTTGCTGACCTAAATGGGAAGGAAATCTAAAAAAGAGGGGATGTACATATACGTGTAACTGATTCATTTTGCTGTACAGCAGAAACTAACAGAACATCATAAAGCAACTATACTCTAATAAAAATTAATTTTAAAATAGATAAATGATTAAAATAAATAAATAAAAATAAATAAAACTGTTCTGGCTTGAGGGAGGAGAGAGGCTCCAGGGGAAGTTGAGAGCAAGGTGAGATGGGTACAAACCCACGCTGGGCACAAAGGTAGGTTGCTGAAACCAGAGGGTGACTCTCTGTACAAGAATATAACCTAGATAGAAGCACGCATCAATCTGGGCGCAGTATTTCCTGAGCACTGGATGACACGGAAACGCACTGACACCGGCTGTGGAAACACAGGAAGCCGGCGTGGAGCTTGGAATTTTGAATCATTCATTAACTCATGAACAAGGTCTGGAAACCTCTTCTCCAACACAAAGAACGAATATGAGGCTTGCACCATTTCCAACTGTGGGCTGTGCTGGAAAAGCTTGGGCCCTCTGCCTCTGACATTTGGAACACAACCCCTCAAACGGACCCAAAGAACAGCTGGATGCCAAGGCTGCACAAGTTAGGCATTTCCCACAGAGTCTCCAGGTCACATGCATTTGCAGATGACTCCAAAACAAGTGCTCTCTTGTCCGAGAGCGCTTACAAGAGGAGGCTTTCTCTTTTTCGATGGAGGCTAGCATCATTTTGCATCATCAAGAACAAATAAGCATTGATGGGAAAGGCAGTTGCTTCCAAGAGTGTTTGCTAAATAAATCTGCTCAACTGGCTCTAAAGGTAAACGCTCAGCGCCCCACGCCCACCACCGTGGACAGGCTCCTGGGAAAGAAATCCCACAACCAACCCGGCATCCCTCCGAGTCCCGGGAAAAAGCAGAAGCTTCTCAGACTGGCGTGCTCACTCCAAGAATTCCAAGTAGGCAAGACAACAAAAGAAGAAAAGAAAATTACATGAAGACCACCGGCCCACGGGTCCCAGGTACAAGCAGGTGCTGCACAGAGCCAGAGTCACGGGGTAACTCTCGTAAGACGTTGGGGTACACTTGCTGCCACAAGGACCTGTGGCACCTGTCCCAGCAGCGGTTCTCAAGCTTTATTTTTCTGGTTGCAATTCTTACAAGACTCTGTGGTTTCCCTACCCGGCTTCATCCCATTTTCCAAGCAAAAATTGGAAACTTGCACACATGCAAAATGACATATGTACAAGGTTATTCAAAAAGGCACTGTTTGTAGTAGCAAAACATGGGAGGGAGACAACCCAAGCATCCATCAAGAGAGGATTAGTTAAATCAACTATAGAATTCCCTTACAATGAAATACTATGTGGCTGTAAAACAAATGAGAAGGCTCTTGATGCACTGCATGAATGAACTTTAAGACATTAAAGTGATAAAAGCAAGGTGCAAAGTAGTGCACGGGGATAAGAACACATGTTCACCTTTGCTTGTATTTGCATAAAGAAACTTTGGAAGAAACCAATAACTGAGATTACAGCTCTGGGGTAGGTGCTGCTGTTGGACCAAAAGAGGACGGGGAAGAGTAGAACTTTTCATTGTATGATTTTTTATATTGGTTGATTTTCTAGCCATGAACATATTATCCATTCAAAAAGTTAAAAAAAACAAAGAAAAAAACCTCAGAGGGACCAATTGCTTACTGTTTACTCTGTAGGAAAACATAAATTTCTGCAAATGCTCAGAGGACTTGTCCCCAAGGGACCGCGACCCCCCTGAGAATCCTAGCAACCCAAATGCATAGGGAGGGGGCCATGTGAGTGGTGGGAAAGAGGGGGGATGACCCACATGTGACTGGAGAAGGAAGAGGTGCTACAGGGGAGCTCTGGTCAGCTGATCTAGGAAGAAGAACCAAGTCAGGTGACAGATTCTCTCTGGGGTTTGTCAGGAAGACGAGGGCTCAGGCAAGTCCCTTTCATTCATTCTGGGTTAGTTTTCTCATCCGTGACGCAGAGGTTGAACTGTAAGATGTGGGGCTCAAAGGCCTTCTTGAACAGCGTGGCTACTAGAACCAGTATGACTTTTTTTTGGAGGGCATCCTGACCATGTGTATAGATTTCACCTGCTTATTATTCCCTCATCCAGCAAAGCCCACCTCCAGGACCTCAGCCCACAGATGGACTCACACCTGTGTACGAGGGCAGATGTACAAGGAGCCTCACTACAGTGGCAAAAGAGAGAAACAGCATCAACAGAGGCCTGGTGAAATAAACAATGGGCATCCACTGAATAGAAAACAGTGCAGAAATTTAAAAGAACGAGGTAGCCACCAAAAAGAATCGAGTAAATCTACATGTAATAATATGTGAGGAACTTGTCTCTAAAAAGAAAGGCAAAAAGCAAAATGGGATGGAGAATGTGCTTAGAACATCTTCCAAAGGATGCAAGAAACTGGTACCACTGGTTGTCTCAGGAGGTGAGCTGCTGGTGGAGTGAGTAAACGGTGGGAGGTGCACTTGCTTTTATGTCCCTTTGTACCACTGGAATTGCTTCATGTTTGTTTTCCCACCTTCACATAAACAGACATTTTTCTTTTCTTTGAACTGAAGGAGGGATGGTGTTTGGTTGACTGACTTCAACAGGTAAGCCCTGCACTCGGGTTCCCCAAACCCCTAATGCCGACTTCAGTTGCATTATCAGAAATAAGACACCCAGGATATGGGAGGCTATCTGGTCCTGTTCTGTTCGATTCTATTTGTGGTTTGCTAAGTACACTCTCAGGGTTACAATCTAATGGTCTAAATGACGAATGCTGTTTGTTTTTGTTTTTGTTTTTCCCCCAAGAGTCATGCTTTAAGAGGGACATTGACCCATGGAACTGGTCCAGAGGCAAAGGGGCAAGGAGGGTAAGTTGCAGAGTGAGGGACAGACGGGGAGAAGAGACAGACTGGTCCTCAAGATGTACAGGGCTGAGTCGTTCTAGAAGGGTCGGTGACAAAGGCACCAGAGGGCAAGATAAGGGCCAGTAGAGAGTAGAATTAGTGAGGCCACCTGAGAGGAGAAGGAAATGTCTTTGCTGACCCCAAACACAGAAGAGGGCTGCCAGCCTCCCCAATGTTCCCTCTCACATACACATGGCTTCATCGGGTGTCGCCCCTGTACAGCCCTGAGGTTCAGTGTATCAGATTGGAGTCTAGATAGATCTGGATTTTAATTTCATCTATGCCTCTAGCCATGTGACTTCAGGAAAATTAAACCTTGAGTCTCAGCTTCCTCTTTCTAAAGAATGGTCCCCGCACACCACAGGATCTTTGGGCAAGGTAAGTGTTCTCATCAATCACTCAGCCAGAGCCTCCTTTGTGGTTGTTCATATTATAGATTTTTGGAACTACAAACTTCTGCAGCCGTCTCTGAGGTCACCCTGCCAGAGAGACAAGGCCATCAAGGTGGTGCAGACCCTGGGGCGCACTCAGTAAACCAAACTCCTATAAGTGCCTCCCTCTGGCCCCATCCACACCCCTGATGACCTGCCACTCCTGCTTTTGGATGTAGTGGCCCCTTGCCTGTGGACAGGCTCTAAACTTGGGGAGGTCAATCTGCTCCCATCCTCCTGACCAACCTTTTGGGTCCAGAGGAGCAGCATCTGCCCCTTCGCAGGCAACTGGAAACCTCTCTGTGGCCATGGAAGGAAGTTTCCCACATTACTGTTCTGCTCTGCCTGACCCCCTCCCTGAGGACTTAGCAGTGAGCACCTCTGACTTGAGCCAAGGTTCCAGGTATGGAAATGGACGTCAGAGAAGGCAGGAGTCCCTGGAATTGAGTAAAGATGTGGAGACCTACGGGATGCTCTGTGGTCTTTGATAGTTTCTCAGAGGCCTGAGATCCTCAAACAGAAGCCCTGGACTAGACATGCTTAGGGCTTAACATCGTAGGTGCTGTGAGGCAGGAGGAGGGAATGAAGGGGCTCAACTGAGGCCACAATGACTGGTTGCTTCCAATGCCTCCCAACCCCAACCCTCTGAACACCAGCTGACAAATCACTCCAAACCTCTGGCTAGCACAGTTAAGTGCTGTGACTAATAAAAACAAAGCACATGTGACAGGTGGCGGGCAGAAGGGTCAAAATGGGGCATGAGAGAAGAACATGGACACAGCAGAGCACCCAACCCATTTTTCCCCATAGACACACTTCATCTCTTGACACCTGGACTATTGCAGTAGCCTCCTAATGTCTTCCCAATTCTGGCCCAGGTTCCCATAGCTGCTTCTCTGCATAGAAGTCCCGGTGAGCCTGTTAAAATCTCGGGTAGATCATGACATGCCTCTGCTCTACTCACAGCCCTCCAGAGATGACCCTCTCTCCTTTCCTTCACTCAAAGGTCATCCCACTGCCTCCACTCCCCCTCCTTATTCTTCTTCCCTGCTTCTTTTACTTGGTATATCCTCCCAAGAGAACATAAGTTCCATGAGGGCAGGGGTTTTGCCTGCCCCCGCAATGTCGTGTTCACCCCTGTATATCTACCCCATCTATAGCACTGCCGAGCACTTAATAGGTTCTCAATAAATGTTTACAGAACGAATAAATGGTACCTTTGTCTCCCTCAAACATCCAGCCAGATCCCAAGGAGGACCCAGATGGCTCCAAAGCCAATCAGAGAGCAGGCCCTTCAGATGAACCCTGAAGACATGGACCAGCAGAGGTGAACGCACTTTGCAGAGGCCATGGTAGCGGGCCAGGAATGGCTGGGAATTGAGAGCTTTCAATCAATTCAGTTTAGATGCTGACTAAGGGACCTGTGGTCAGCCCCCAACAGAAGAGAGGAAAGGATGCTCATGAGCCAGAAATACCCACATAACTTCATGAGTCCTTGCAGGCAGGCTAGGATGACACATCAGCCTAATGATTTCACACTCATGGTTCCCAGCAAGTGATCGAGCATGAGAAGCATCATGGAGAATCTCGGTCAGTCCTCACAACCCTGGGAGGCAGGTACTGTGGCCCCATTTTACAGGTGAATAAACCTAAAACAAGGTTTACACAGGTGAAGTGACTTGCCCAAGGTAACACAGCCAAGCAAACAGGCAGAGCTGGAAATTGAAGTCAGGCCAGCTGAACCCTAAAGCCTGTCACCTAAACCTCCACCTTGCCCTGCCCCTCTGATCTGTTCTGTCAGTGTGTCTCCTCCCTGGTTGTCTCTGCCTCTTCTTGCCGGGCAATAAGTCACCAGAAGGGAGTGTCGGGTTGCAGATGGGAGCAGTTTGTTCCCGAGACAGCCACTGGGCATCTCATTAAGACCCGCAGTGCAGGTGGAAGGCTAAAGTGCTGACAGGCAGGCAGTGTGCCGACAGCTGAAAAGGCCCATTTAGACGAGGTCTTTGGGGAATTTCGGCGGCACAGGAACTGGCTCTAAGAGCTGCAAATAAAGCTGGCTCAACACCCTGGCTGGTAACAGGGCTCGCTGGCCCTGGCAAAATCTGAGGAGTCACCTGGCCATCCCCAAAGGCCTTAATTTGCTTAAATAAGAGCACCCTTAAATTAGGGTGTTAATTCCCAGAGAACTTCCTGCTTTCTAACATAAAGGAGTTAGGGCTAGGCACGCCAGGCAAGGGGAAAAAAACCCTCCCTCCTCAGTCAATTCCACAGGAGAACCGTGCAGTAACTAAACCCCTTACGACAGGGCAAACACATGCCACTGATGCCAGCTTGAATACTTTCCTCTCTCATTCTTAATGTGCCATTTCTGCTGACTGGGCAGGAGATTGGACCAGTCAGGCTACAGCTCGGTCTTTTAAACACCCTTTGAAGCCCTTAGCTTAGGCTCATCTGGAAAGCCCGCCTGCCTGCCCTTTGATTACACAATACATCAAACTTATCTGGGCATCCATTTTCTTCGGCAGGTAGGTGGCTATGGCTTCCTGGAATCCCTTCTGTTTATGAGAAGCCTGCAAACCAAGCTTCTTCAGATAGCAGGGGCTGTGCAGACTCACCCAGCAGCTCGAGGGTGTTGACTAACAGCTCAGAGCAGGAGCCCTCCTCCCGCAAAGAGCTTCTGTTTCACCAATGATCTTATTTTCTCCCCCTTGGCATTTTCTCAAACTGAGATATAATTCCCATAAAATTCACCCATTCAAAGTGTTCAATTTCAGTGGGTTTTAGTTATTCCCTATGTTGTGCAACCATCATTATTTAATTCTAGAACATTTCCAACATCCCAAAAAGAAGACGTGCCCATCAGCAGTCAGCTCCCATTCCTCTCCTTTTCCCCTGGCCCCTGGTAACCACTCATCTATTTTCCGTCCCTATGGATTTGCCTCTTCTGGACATTTCATGTGGATAGAATCATACAGCATGTGGCCTTTTGTGTCCGGCTTCTTTCACTTAGCATGATGCTTTCAAGTTCATCCATGTTATAGGGTGTATTAGCATTTCATTCCTTTTTGTGACTGACTAGTATTCCATTGTGTGGATATACCACATCTTGTTTCCCCAGTTACTGGTAGATGAACATTTGGGTTGTTTTCACTTTTTGGCTACTACAAATAATGCAATGAACATTTGTGTACAAGTATTTGTGTGGACATATGTTTTCCAGGCTCTTGAGTATATACCTAGAAGTGGAATTGCTAGATTATACGGTAACTATGTTCAACTTTTTGATTAACTGTCAGACGGTTTTCCACAGTGGCTGCACAATTTAACATTCCCACCAGCAGTGTATGAGGGTCCTAATTCTTCCATATCCTTGCCAACACCTGTCATTTTCTGTTTTTTAATTATAGCCATCCTAATGAGTGTGGAGTGTTATCTTACTGTGACTTTGCTAATGACCTGTCTTTTTAAATTTATTTTTTACTGAAGTATAGTTGAATAAAATGACTTTTGGGGGGGGTGGGCAGTGCCATGCAGCTTGTGGGATCTTAAGTTTCACAACCAGGGATCCAATCCGTGCCCTCGGAAGTGAAAGCGCAGAGTCCTAACCAATGGACTGCCAGGGAATTCCTGCTAATGACCTTCCGAGGAAACATGTCACCTCCCCCAGAATATTACCACCTAACAAATACTACTTTGAAGGCAACCCCGGCTCAAGCCTTTGGTGGTGATGGTAGTAGTAGTAATAATACTAATACTAATAACAACAACAGCTACTACTACTGCTACTACTATTACTACTGACACTTTCTATAGCACGTACTATGTGGCCAGGCTCATTTTACTAGACATTGAATCTTCACAATAACTGTATGATCTGAGTACTATTATTTTCTCCATCTGACAGGTGGGAAAATTGAGGCGTGGGGGTTGCGCAACTTGCTCAAGGTCACATAGCTTGCAAGTTACTGGTTTGAACCTGGAATCTGGGCATGAGCACTGTGGCCCCAGAGCTCTGGAGCGCCGTGCTTTCACAGGTTGTTTTCTGGCACAGAGTTTGTTGAGAAAGCCTGGAGGTAGCACAGGGAGCACACTATCAGCATACCTGAACACCACTCTAAATAAGCCCAGGGTAATTCTGCAGCTCCAGTTATACTATATACACCAACATCACATCTATGACAGGCAGGGCTATCAACATAGGATGTGGGGGACTTCCCTGGTGGCGCAGTGGTTAAGAATCCACCTGCCAATGCAGGGGACACGGGTTCGAGCCCTGGTCCGGGAAGATCCCACATGCCACGGAGCAACTAACTAAGCCTGTGCGCCACAACTACTGAGCCTGTGCTCTAGAGCCCGCAAGCCACAACTACTGAGCCCTCGTGCCACAACTACTGAAGCCCGTGTGCCTAGAGCCCGTGCTCCGCAACAAGAGAATCCATCACAATGGGAAACCCACGTACCGCAATGAAGAGCAGCCCCTGCTCGCCGCAACTAAAGAAAGCCCGTGCAGCAACGAAGACCCAACGCAGCCATAAATAAATAAAAATAAAGTTCCCTTTAAAAAAAACCCCAAAAACACAGGATGTGGGACCGAATAATGGTAACGAGTGGCAACTCAGAAGGCAGACACACCTGGACTGAGGTTTCAGCTCGACTACCCAGACCTCCAGCTGAAGTGAAGTCTTCTACCCTCCCCCAGTTCCTCATCCACAAGATGGGTATAACGGCAATCTCTAAATCAGAGGACTGTAGTGAGGATGAAGTGAGAAAGTACATGAAAGAGACCAGCGGGCTAGCTGACATACATGCCTGGCGGACTCAGATTTTACACACAGGTTGTTTTGCTAAAAACCATGCATAACTCAAAAAGTGCCAAGTTTTCCCTTAAAAGTAGATGTGAAGGATTCCTATACTTTAAAAGTTGCATATAGGGCTTCCCTGGTGGCGCAGTGGTTGAGAGTCCCCCTGCCGATGCAGGGGACACGGGTTCGTGCCCCGGTCTGGGAAGATCCCACATGCTGTGGAGCGGCTAGGCCTGTGAGCCATGGCCGCTGAGCCTGTGCTCCGCAACGGGAGAGGCCACAACAGTGAGAGGCCCGCGTACTGGAGGGAAAAAAAAAAAAAAAAAAGTTGCATATAAAATGAGACTTTACTGTGCAGGAAATTCCCTGGTGGTCCAGTGGTTAGGACTCCATACTTCCACTGCCAGGGGCCCAGGTTCAATCCCTGCTCGGGGAACTGGGATCCCACAAGCTGTGCAGCGCAGCCACAAAAAAGATTATAAAATGAGACTTTATTATGCAAAACATTATAGTGCAGTTTCAAGCTTGAATGATTCAAATTCACAGAACATGAGTGCCATGTACAAGGGCTAGAACTGAACTCTTCGTGTTTATCAGGCATCAAGTAAGCACTGAGTTTCCTGTTCATGTTCAGGAGATGGAGATCGTAATTATGCAAAAGAGCAGAAGTTTATGAACTGCACTTGTTACCTGCTACTGTATGAAAAGAAACGTAAGCACTTCCCTGGTGGCACAGTGGTTAAGAATCTGCCTGCCAATGCAGAGGACACGGGTTTGAGCCCTGGTCCGGGGAGAGCCCACATGCCGCGGAGCAACTAAGCCCGTGCGCCACAACTACTGAGCCTGTGCTCTAGAGCCCACGCACTGCAACTACTGAAGCCCACGTGCCTAGAGCCCGTGCTCCGCAACAAGAGAAGCCACCACAATGAGAAGCCTGCGCACCACAACAAAGAGTAGCCCCCGCTCACTGCAACTAGAGAAAGCCCACGCACAGCAACGAAGACCCAACGCAGCCAAAAAAAACTTCAAACGTTAAAAAAAAAAAAAAAAAGAAATGTAAAGTAGCTCTATCGAGGGACTTTTTATGACTTTCACTGCTAAATTCCCCCACTTTTGGGGTCTGTGTAAGACAGGTGAAAAGTAGAAAGGGGGATGTAAAGCTAAAGTGTCAGGAGTGAGAGCAATGGAAAATGCTTATACCTGAGCTTATACCATCTTGACACTGAAGTCTAGTTTCAGGGTCTATTAAATCATAACCCTTTGTTCCTTTTGAAAGCAACCTGCTGACACCATCAGCTCTGTTTACCCCTACAAGCTTCAGACCTGGAAATGCCAGCTATGCTTTATTACAAGGGAGGGAAATATAATAAGTCTTTTTAAATTACAAACTTGAATTCCATGTGTGGCCTGTGTGTACATGGATATAGCTTACATGAAACTCGTGTGCTTATCAACACAAAAACAGAACCTTCCAACCCACACCTCCTGGCATCCAGCAGATGCTTCAAGTTCTACTCCAAAGCTGGGGAACAAAAGGAGGCCAGCAGGCTCTGGCTGGAAGACAAGAAGCCACCTTTCTTCTTACAATTCCCTGCTGTGTACACAGGGGCGGCTGTGATCACTGGAGCCAATGCTTTAAATGGCTTGCGTGTAAGATTCTATAATAAATAAGAGACATTCTTGAGATACTTGGGGATATTCGAATCTGGAGTAGATGCTTAGATGATATTGTAAGTTTTCTTTGTTGTGATAATGCTTCAAAAGGAGAACGCCCTTACTCTCAGGAGATGCAGGCTAAAGTATTTAGTGGTGAAATGTCTGTAACATACTTTCAAGTGGCTCACAGTGTTGATTATAAAATGAGGGTATTCAGGTGTCCGCTGTACTATTTCTCAAGTTTTATGTATATTTAACGTTTTTAACAAGTTAAGGTTCTGGGGAGGTGGGCGAAGATTCTATAATAAGAACGAACCAAACTAACTGACCATGTACTTATTGAAAATGTATTCAGGACTGATTGATATTCAGCTATCTGCAGTGACGCAGACGTGACAATGGTTCAAAAGCTGAAAGAGCCCCCTGTCAGTTGGTGTGGAACCTCTGCCCTGAGCCTCCTGGGGGCTCCCCCCATCCCCACCCTCTAGCTGCTGCTCAGGACCCTGGGACCTGCTTGAGCACCAAACTGCAGGTGTTCCCTTCGATCACAAAGGGTCCATGCTGCCTGGGTCATCACTAAACATTTCAAAACATCAGTTCTGCATCTTCTTAACTACTGGCCATTCACATAGACCATTCTTTCTCCTTATTAAGGTTCCAGAATCTCTCCTCCTGGCCAACCCTGTCAACATAACTTGCTTCCCAGGAATGAGGACAGGAGAGCCCTGGGGCGTAGAGGTTAAGTGAGGAGGCGGACCTGAGTTTAAATCTCAGCTCTGTGCCACCTCTCAGCTATATAACCCTGTGGCCAGTTGCTTTACTTTTCCAAGACTTGGTTTACCTCCTTGCAAAACAGAGATAACAGTCAGTTCTTCTCTAATGCTGGTTTTCAAAATGCAGTGTTTTTGCAACATGAATGATTTATTAGAGAACAATTTGAGCATAACTCAAATTTCAAATTTGCTCATGTGCGTGATTTTGTCTGCGAGAAGCACTACGTGAACGCAGAAAAGTGTGCTCAGCTCAAGCGGAGGAATGCACAAAACACACGTAACTTCCTACTACCTCAGTTCCTGGCGTGGTATGTGCCACACCCATTCCATCTGGGGTTACAACTTTCCATTTCCTTACAAATTATCCTCCTTCCACAGTGACTCACAAGATGTAACGCTTCAGACTTAACACCCATAAGCAGACTGTTTTTTTTTCTAAAGTGTATCACAATGGGGACTTCCCTGGCGGTCCAGTGGTTAAGCGTCCAAGCGTCCACTGCAGGGGGCATGGGTTGGATACCTGGTCCAGGAACTAAGGTCCCTCATGCCGCATGGTACGGCCAAAATAAATACATAAAGTAACACAATGAAGTTTCTCAGTGATGTGTCCCTAGCCACTTCCCCACAAGCTCTGGGGTTTTTTTTTTGTTTTTTTTTGCGGTACGCAGGCCTCTCACTGTTGTGGCCTCTCCCGCTGTGGAGCTCAGGCTCCGGACGCACAGGCTCAGCGGCCATGGCTCACGGGCCCAGCTGCTCCGCGGCATGTGGGATCTTCCCGGACCGGGACACGAACCCGTGTCCCCTGCATCGGCAGGCGGACTCTCAACCACTGCGCCACCAGGGAAGCCCCAAGCTCTGGTTTTTACTGGGTGATTTTGCATAGCGTGGCGATTTTTAAGAAGGCCTCTGTCACTTTACAGGGGAGCTAAGTGTGGTTCCTACCTCCCAGAGCGTGGTGAAGTCTACACAAGGCTTATGCAGGGAGAGGTTAGCCCAGTTCTGGGCACACTGTAAGCACTCAGTCAATGCTGGTCCCTCACTCTGAATGCAGACAGAGCCTGGTGCATAAAAGATGCTCAGTAAACACTTACTGAACTTTCCTTGAGAGGTCTGTGGCTTACTAATCTTAGTGGACTAGTTAAAGAGACTTATCCTTCTCTATATTAGTGGACTAATTAAAGAGACACATCCTCCTCTCTTAAGAGGTTAGGAGGGGCAGCCATTGTCAAACTGTAAATTTGAGATGGGGCTTTAGAGAGCTGATGGAGCCCTGTCCTTCATGCCTGGCAAGAGGAGGATAAGAGCTGTGAAAGACAGTGACCTGTGCGCAAGGAGTCCAGGACTACTGGCCACCACGGGGCAATACAGGGCCACAGTAGGGTATTAAGTGGTTAAGAGCCCAGGTGAGAGGTCAGATGACCCGAGTTCAATCCAATCTTCACCCCTTATCAACTATGCCACCTCAGGCACGTAATGTCACCTCCTGCCTCTCTCTCACCTGTAGAACAGAGATGTTGATGGCCCCTACTTCCTAAGGGGGTGGGATGATTCAGCACGTTAATCCATGTAAAGCCCTTAGCACTGTGTCAGACCCAGCAGGAAAGTTCAATGAATGTTAGCTGCTATTTCAGAGCTAGGAAAAAATGAGATACTGGGGCAGGGAGCCGTATGTACGAACAAGCAGCAAGGGGAGGTCTGATTCAGGTGGAACTGAAAGGCAGGATACTGTGGACAGCAACTCATTTCTATCAACCGTCCACCCCAAATTCCTTCTGACACAGAGCCCACAACCAGCTAAGCCATGTTCACTGAACAAACTTAATGGTCTGCTCTCCTGCTCATCATTTCCAAAAGAAACAGACAGAGCCTCCTCCGGCTGAGGGCAAAGGTTCCCTGATTAACCAGAAGGATGCGTCAGCCGAATGGACTGGTTCGCATCACTTCATCTGGGTGGAAGCTGATGCGCAGGCATTTCTCTGTCCTTCAGAAGAGACCGTCTGGACCAGAGACAAGATCTGGCCTCCTCCTGCCCCTCTAGTGTCGTCCCCCACCTGTCACCGCACCCCCACACCCACCAGGCCCTCGCCACGCTGGCCTCTCTGTCCTCCAGCACACTGCACCCTCCGGCCTCAGGCGCTTGGCCCTTGCTGTTTCCTTTCCTTGGGATTCTCTTCCTGCTCTTCCACAACATCATCCTTCCCACCACTACACACCACACACACTTCCCTGTGACCACTTGTCTGAACCACTCTTAGCTAGAGCGGCCCCTCCCCACCCAGTTACTTCTCACACCATTTCCCTGCTCTATTTCCTTCATAGATGTGCCATGCCCTGAAATCCTATTTATTTACAGGTTAATGTCTATTTAGACACTAGAACTGAAGTTCCCTGAAGGCAGAGGCCTGGTGTGTTCCCCTCTCTGCAGTACCCGTGTCCTGGGACTGGTACCTGGCACACGCAGGCCATGAATACACATGGATTGACGGAAGGCAGGTGTGGAGCTATTCATCTATAAACAGTAGAGTACTGTGCATGGGACGTGAAGGGGAAGAGGGGATAGAAAAGAAAAGGTCAAGCCCTGACCTCTGAGGTTCTTCTAGCCCCATGGGAGGATGTGATCAGAGCAGGCCTAGCCCAGAGTGGTGTCCATGGGAAGCAGGCCTGAGTCAGGAAGGTGACATTTTTAGGGTGGGAGGCAGTTCCCCGGGACACACACCTGGTAGTGGTGGGCACGGCTCACAGGCCGGCAGGTAGGCAGCTTGACCATTTAGGCCAGAGAAAGGGCTTGACTACATGGCCCCCAAGAGCCTTTCCAGCTCTGAAACTATGATTCTCGGGCAGAGGTGAAAAAAACAGAATAGTGACCAAGATAGGACATGGAACTGATTGCGAGGAAATGTCCCTAAGATGGACTATTACCTGAAAAAAGCCAGGTGCAGGGCTTCCCTGGTGGCACAGTGGTTGAGAGTCCGCCTGCCGATGCAGGGGACACGGGTTTGAGTCCCAGTCCAGGAAGATCCCACATGCCGCGGAGCGGCTGGGCCCGTGAGCCATGGCCGCTGAGCCTGCGCGTCCGGAGCCTGTGCTCCGCAATGGGAGAGGCCACAACAGTGAGAGGCCTGCGTACCACACACACACAAAAAAAAGCCAAGTGCACAAAACACTCCTCACAGGAATCTGGAAGCAGCCAGCAGGTGTTAAGTAGGCACAGCATAGCACGATCACAGTTTTGAACTACCCACACGTACACACATCTCTATCTATAAAACACTTATATAAGCTTTTATTAGTAGTTACTGGTAGAGATCATATCTGTAATAAATACAGACATAAGAGAGACGTATGGGAATTCACTTATTCAAATATCTGAAGACCTACTATGTGCACGGTAGTATGCTGAGCCCTAGAAGTACAGCAATATATAAAACAGCTAAGCCTCATCCTTAAGGGGCTCACATTCTAAGAAAGGGAGACAAGTAAATAAAGTACAATATTAATTTGAATACTAGTAAGGACCATGGGGGAAAACACACACACAGGGAAAGAGGGTACAGTGACAGGGTATGGGCATGTACTATTATACAAGATGGCCCCTGATGACGGTGAAATTGGAGCAGCGACCTGAATGACCTGAATGCAGTAAGGACCAGAGCCACAGGGACACCTGGGGGAGGGATGTCCCAGGCTCAGGGAACCGCAGGCACAATGGCCTGAGGCAGCAGAGTGCTGGGGAATGATACGTATTAGTAAAATCTCCATCATTACCTATTATTGCTACAATATGCATTTATATTATATTACAACCTATAAGATATAGTAACAGAAACCTTCTAGAAGGATATACACCAAAATGTTTCCTGTGATGATTATCTAGATAGTGATACTATGCACAGTTTATATCTTTTTTCCCTTCGTAGTTATCTACATTTTCTAATGTTTCCCTACAACAAACGTGTACTAGTTGTATAATAAAGACAAGTACAAATGGGAAGTATATGAGGTGTTGCCAGGGGACTTCCCTGGAGGTCTAGTGGTTAAGACTCTGTGCTTCCAATGCAGGGGACGCAGGAAGTTTTAGCTTAGTTTTCCTGGTCGGGAAACTAAGATCCCACACGCCGCAGCCAAAATAAAGCACGGCCAAAATAAAGAGGTGTTGGGCTTCCCTGGTGGCGCAGTGGTTAAGAATCTGATGGCCAATGCAAGGGACACAGGTTCGAGCCCTGGCCCAGGAAGATCCCACATGCTGCAGAGCAACTAAACCCATATGCCACAACTACTGAGCCTGAGCTCTAGAACCCGCAAGCCACAACTACTGAGCCCACATGCCACAACTACTGAAGACTGTGTGCCTAGAGCCCGTGCTCCGCAACAAGAGAAGCCACGACAATGAGAGCCCATGCACTGCAACAAAGAGTAGCCCCCGCTCACCACAACTAGAGAAAGCCCGCACACAGCAACGAAGGAAGACCCAACACAGCCAAAAATAAATAAATAAATTTATGTTAAAAAAAAAAAGAGGTGTTGCCAGAATTTCAGGAGGGCACGAGCTCTCTGGAGCAGCCAAGTTCCTGGCTAAAGCACTGATTTATGCTTAACACATGTAAACCCAATCATGCAACTAATCTTATTTCACTCTTTGTTTTGACTGGTAGGAAGCTCAGAGTCAAATTTATGGTCTGCTTTCAGCAGGGATAGAGGATTTGTGGCAAGCATTTGGCTACTCAACTTTCCTCCTGTCCTCATCTTTTATCCTTATTTGTCCTTTATCCATCTCCCTATCCCTATCTGAGACAGGCATATTATATATCTAGGTACCTACCCCACACCTTTAAAATTCTTCACTGGAATGAGGTAGAAATGAACAAAGTGAAGAAAGAGACCAACAGGGACAAGAGGTTCTTAAAAGAAGTCTTGAAAGGCACTTCCCTGGAGGTCCAGTGGTTAGGACTCTGCGCTTTCACTGCCGAGGGCTGGGGTTCAATTCCTGGTGGGGGAACTAAGATACCGCAAGCTGTGGCACAGCCAAAAAATAAAAAAAATAATTCCCTCATCCAAAAATGGAGTCTAGAACTTACTACTCCCACAGAGTGATGGGGAGAATTATATATTATTAATGCAAATGTTCAGGGCAATGCCCAACATATTGTAAGAGCTATATCAATGTTAATAATAAAAATAGCTATTATATTTTACAAATATCAATAGTAAAAAACTGCTACTATTTCTGAGTGCCCAGTGAATGCCTGACACTCTATATTGTTCATCTTGTTTAATCTCCCCAGTAACTTTGTGAAGTAGGTACTACTAATCCCATTTTGCAGAGCCTCAGTCTGCTCATCCACAAAATGGGAATAATTATAATAGCGTTGGTATGAAAACTAAATGAACTCATATACGTAATACCAAGTGTGTATCAATAACTGACGGGTTCTTGATAATGCCCTTTAATTATGTGACACTTACATTGAGGAAGATTAGCTGAGAAAAAGGCATAAAATATAAGGAGAAACCAGATCCAATTACAATAGGGAATTTTCCCATTAGAGTAAAATAAATCTTTAAAAAGTGTTAAATATCTGAAAGTCTTGACATGTCCCGAAATACTTATTAAAAAAGGAAAGAAAAGGAGATGAATCGCCTGTTTTAGGGAAAGCCTGTTTAATAGCAAGCAAAGACAACTCAATAGTCCTCAGGTTCATGATTAATTGCCCTCTCTAAAATTTCAGGAGTGCATTTAGTTTCAAATATCTGAAATGCGTTACATAGTCACTGAATCTGTTATCAAACTCCACATGATTAATCATAAACCACACCCACCCACCCCCCCCAAAAAGAGAAAAGCAACCTTACTCCCTGTCCACAGCAAGGAAAGTCCCTAAAATTCCTTTTTGGCCCGACCTAAACCTGAAACTGCAGCTGCCATATTTCCGTGTTGGATCTGTTTTCTGCTCCACTTGAGTTTCACGCTGGCTTCGCCAGGACAGCAGCAGGGCTTGGCGAGGCATTTTAATATTGGGCTGGGCGACTCATAAATTAGGGAACTGTGTTTGCAGACTCGTTAAGTGACACCTCGGTCCAAAACCAAGTTAACTTGTCAAGTCATCCACCAGCTTGAACTATCCAGGCTGCCCTGCCTGCTCTGGCAGCCTGGATCGCTGAGATCGCTGAGATCGTGGATACGGCAGATGCTCAGTGACTATCCGAATGGAAGAATGAATAATGGGTGGATGGTCGGATGGATACAAGATAGTGAGGGAGGGAGGGAGGGAGGGAGGGAGAACGAGCCCCTTGGCCATCCAAGCTCTCCTCTCCAAATACACTGGAATTCTTCCTCCACCAGTTTTTGCTGTTTGTCAGACATCCTGCTTCTCCAAGACATATTTGCTTCTCCAAGAACACACGGGGAGTTTGCAGCCCTCAACAATTAATTTCCCTTCACTCCTGCCTCAATGGACCTGAAACGGGTTCCGACTTCAGACTGATTCTTCTGCACAGAGACAAGGCAGAAAAATCCTCTTTTGAGGATTTCCTCCTCTTTGGGGGAAACCTGAACGTCTCAAAATATGATGAAAGCTGTTGACTCTAGGCCAAAAAATGCTCACACACCCTCATCTTGTCTATAGCTTTGGGTGGGTTTATAGACCCCCCTCACCACCACCACCAAGAATCACTTGGGGAGTGTGTTTCAGGGGAAAAATCCCCCATGTCCCCTTAGACTTCTTCACCTCTGGAGGGAAGGACCCGCAAAGTCTGTTCTTTTAAGTCTTGTGGGTGAGCCTGACTCTAGCCCAGGTCTGAAGTGCAATCCTGTGACCCCCCCCAGCTCAAGCAGAGTAGGGCTTATTTAAAAATTCAGAGTCCTGTATCCAACCCAGATTTATAAATTGGAATCTCTGAGGGGGTGAGACCCAGCAGTCTGCATTTTTAATTAGTCCCGCAGATGGTTTTGAAGCTCTTTAAAAGACTGAGAACAGTTTCCCAGAAAGACAGTTGACACTCTAGGGCTGAAAGCCTGTAAACAATTGCTAATTAACTCATCAGCATTTCAAATGGCAGAGCCAGGGTGACCACATTCCAAGGCAGTTCCCTCTCCCCTCCTCCGTGTTTTCCTCACCCTCCCAGCCATTTCCTCAACTGCCCAGGCACCCTAGGTAATGCTATCATTCCCTCTCTAAACCCCAACCTCTCAACTGTGCAATGGAAATGGGCCTGGGAGTCAAAAGGTTGTGGCCACAGCAGGATTACAGGTGCAAGCCCACCCCCAAGACTCCTCTCCCGCCCACCCTGCTTACTTGGCCTTTTTCCCCAGGGGTGTACCAACCACCTTCTAACATTCTATTCTGTCTGTTTTCCCCCCCCACCCCGTCCCGCCTTCTAGAATGGACATTCTGCACAGAGGGTGGGGATTTTCACCTGTAGTCTCAGCTTCCCAAGGTCCAGGCTGAATGCCCCGCACAGGGCAGGCTCAAGAGGCAGGAAAGTTAAGTTTGGGGCTCAAGTGGCTGGCTGATGCTAAGCACTCAGAAAAGCAGCAGCTGTCCCCCTAATTTCCCTTCAACGTAAAAAGCAGGAATTGAACCCTTTAAATTAAGCTGCTTTTTACAACTGATTTCTCTTTAGGAAGCAAACAGCCATGGTGGGAGGGGGAGGATGAAACTTTTAAAGCTCCCATTATGGTTTAAAGGGATGACCAGAGGGGTAGCCATCTAAGCTCAGCTGAAAGTGGGGTTTTTTGGTTTGTTTTTCAGAAGAGGAAGAGCAAAATCAATGGAAAAAATAAGAGATCTAGGAATCTGGCTTCCTCGTCCACATCATAATGCACTACACCCCAAAGTCCCCAACAGATAGATAGGTCACCCCCATCCCCAGGGACCCTGCAGCCTCATTCTCCACAGCAAAGAGTCCCTTGAACAACTACTCACTGAGAGTCTACTACCTTCCAGGTGCCATGCTGAGGACACTTCACAGGGCATCCAGCCTGGTGGGTGGGAAGAAAGGAGAACTGAGGGAATCCCAACCTGAGAAGGTATTGGGAGGAGGGGGAATGTCCTGACCCAGGTCTTGGGAGTGGAAGATCAGGGAAGGCTTCTTGGAGGAAGCATCCACTGAGCTGGGCTTGAGAGAGGAGTTAGCCAGGCAGGGAGCACAGGAAAGTGTCCTGGTGGAGGTGGGAGAGAGCCTAGGTACTCTAGGGAGGGACCAACAGCACCATTAGAAATGTGAATCGTGAGCAAGGCCACGCTGGCCCAAGTCGATGAGAAGCCCGGGAGACGCCCCAGGCCTCTGTGCTCAGCTACAGAGCCTGAGCAGCCAGAGGGCAGGGTCCAAGCTATTAACCACCAGCCTAATCCTCCCCATGGAAGGAGCCCCCTCAAACTACCCACTGAGTATTCCACTGCCCGGAATGAGGGTGGGAGGAGGTGTGTGGTGAAGAGACAGAACTGGCAGGACGTGGGGGGGTGGATCTGGACTGAAGGGAAGAGACAAGGCCCTCTGCACTGACCACCTGCCCCTACCCCTGCCCTCCTCCATCACCCCTGCCCCGGATCCCTTGCACACCGGCCTCCTGGCTCTCCCACTCTGCCTCAGGCCTCTGCCTGCTGCTCCCTGGGTCTGGAACACCCTTACCCACATACATCCTTATCCTTCACTTCGCTTGGATCTTTGCTCAAATGTCTCCTTCAGTGAGGCCCTCTCAGGCCACCCCACTGCTTCCCAGCAACTCCTCACTCAGAGTCGTTCTAAATATTTGTCGCCACCCAACACCCTAAATGTTTCACGTATTTACGTTTCTTGCCTGTTCCCATCAACACACTAGAATACAAACTCCACATGGAAAGAGATCCGTATGTGTCTGGTTCCCTCCTGCATCCTCAGTCCTGGAACGGTGCTTGGTACATAATAGCTATCATTATTTATTCAATGAATGAATGAACAAACGAACAAATGAATGGCAAAGAACAGGTGGTGCCATTTGCTGAGATGGGGACGGAGTAGTGGATTTTGGATAAGCATGTGGGGTGGCTGAGGGACAGCCAGGTGGGGCGGCCTCAAGTCTGAAGCACCAGGCCGGACCACGCTGGCCCGAGGGCCACATGGATGGGGCAGCTCATTTCTGGTTCTCCACAGCCACTCCAGATGGCCCCAGCAGGGCCTGGGACTGACTCCGTCCAGTGGCCCCAGGGCAGACAGAGGGAGAAGAACCTGCCACTCCTGTTCCCCGGGTTCTCCGAGCTTGCCTGAGTCTCTGCCCGCAGGGCCCCAGCAGCCAGCCAGCAGCAGACACATTACACAGTCCTTCTATGGCCCCGGTAGGCCCTGTCAGCCTCAGAAGGCCAGGCTGGAATAGCCATGGTGCTGGTGGCGGGAAGGGGTTTCCTCGTAGCCCCCCACTCTCCTGGTAGCCTCCAGGGCGGGAAGCTCAGTTTCAGCTCAGCTACCTGCGTCACCGTTCAAACATCCCCTCTGTCATATTTCTGGCTCCCAGAATCTGCACGGGAGGTCCCTCCCCACCCATCTTGGCTTCTGGCATATCATCCCCGCCCAACACCCCAGACCCCCCAGACCCGGCTCCCCAGCTGCCCCTGCAGAAGCTCCGCCAGCTGCTCCAGCCCACACAGGTCTTCCCCCACCTGGGTTCTGAATGCGCCCATTGTCTGATAACTTGGCATCCCAGCGTTTCAATGCTCCTCCCCTCATTTCCAAACCCCTCACCCCTCGCCTGTCTCCAAGCCCCTCGGGACAGGAGAAACCTCGTGACTTGACACAGAGGACACAGTAGGCACTCAAACACTGTACTGAGGGAAACTGGTTGGCTTCTGTGCTAGTAGAAACACCTTTCTGAAGTTAGAGGGAATGAGGGGGGAAAAGCTCCATGGACTAACGTGCAAAATTTTCCCGGGCATATCGTAAAGGAGAGGCGGGAGATGGGTTACGTATTACACTGCCATTTGTGGAAAACTCCAGTTTTTCAAAAACCCACAAATATGGGCACACACGTTCTGTAAACCCTTAGAAAAATGTCTGGGAGGATGCATGCCAAATCGCTCATGTCGGCCACCTGAGAAGGGGAGGGTGTTTGAACTTTCACTTACAGATCATTATTCAGGTTTTCCTTGAATGATTTGTTTAAGCTTTGCAACAGAGAATTTCAAACATATCTCAAAGTAGAGAAAATAGTATGATGAGCCCCACGTACCAACAACATGACGCACGGTGGTCTTATTACATTTACACCCCCATCCCAGACCCCTGATCTTTCCATCTGTAAATAATATGTCCCTGTGTATCTCCATCGGATCAAGACTCCTCCCTCTTTAAAAAAAAAAAAAAAAATCCATTACTACCATCGTGACATTTCTTAAAAACAAAATACTTTCCCTCACATCCAGCTTGGTAGGGAGGTCAACAAGCTCTGGCATTCCTGCAAGTTAACTGGGTTACCCTCTTCCCCGTGCCCCTGCCCCAGCCCCAAAGTGAAAAGGAAGAAACTTTCCGTGGCACTTTAGAAAAGAAAAAAATTCAAAAGAACCTACGAAGCTCTGAAATGGTTGCTTGCAAACGTTAGTCTCTGGACACAGTTCACCGTTCAGATTTTAAACGGAGCCCAAAGTGTCCAGGAACACCCCTTTAGTCTGTGCTTCCAAAGGAGCAGGCAGGATCTCCAAGCTTTTTACCCAAAGGGCTAAAACTGGTAAAGGACTTAGGGGGCTGCGTGGGAGATCCAGAGGTTCCTTTCTAGGCCAAAGTGAAGACTCTAGAATGCAGATATTCTCAGAAAGGGAGCTGCTGAGCTCAGGGAGGGGTAAAAGCAGGCCAGGCTGGGAGGCACGGCTTTTCCATCCCACTGTCACTGTCACTGTCACCAGCCATGACCCTGGATCAGCCAATAACCTCCAGAGGCTTTGGTTTTATTATTTGAAGATGGAACTGTCATAGCACCTACCTCACAGTTTGGTGCAGGGATTAAATAATGAGATCCTACCTGAATAGCTTGAGTACTCAATAAACGGGTGTGATCAAATTATGGTTCCTGTTTAATCACAATATTATTGTTATTCTAATTCTGACACCTATCAGCTGTGTGACTCTGGTCCAGCCACCTAACCTCGCTGAACTGGCCGATTCATGTATAAACTAAGAAACTAGATGACTCTTAAAGCCTCTTCTAATTCTGCCCCCAAAGAATGGATTTTTATGAATGAATCCAACTCTAGCTGTTCTTTCTCATCTAAGAAAACAAACAAAAGATGATGAAGCATGGAGTTTTTAAAACATATGGATTTTTTAAAACATATTCTTTCGCTGTGAGTTTAGTGCTAAGCAATTCTAACTCTTCCTCTAGGGGGAGGGCCTATGAGGGTTTACAGAGACCTTGGAATTCCCTGCATGGAACAGGGCTACAGCAGCAAGGGAGTGAGGTGGAGCAGGCAAGATGCTCCCGGTGTGACCACAGGTGCTTTTGGTGTCAGAATCAGGAAAGGGCTGTCAGTCTCCAGAAATGCACTCCCTGTGCTTCAAACCAACCTCAGAAGTCTTACCCTAGTCCCTCCTGCTGCAATTTCTGCCCCGTTTCCGTTTCCTTTTACTCCGTTCTCCATGGGACCACGTGGAGGAGACCCTTTGCAAGTATTCAAAAGCAGATTCATTGGTTCTCAGCTTCCTCAAAGGCCAACTCCCAGCCCAGGGAGGCTTAAGGATGCTGGCGCATGGGGAGAGAACAGAATTACTTGCACAGCAGGAGGCTGGGCAAAGACCCCTGAAAGAGTAAACACATCAGTTTTGGTGAGAGAAGGTGCCTGTGATTTGATACCAATGCTGACCCTATTTCATGCATCATCAGGAAACCCTGAAAACCACGCGCACCTCTCCGATGCCCAGGACTGGCCGTGGGAGGAATCTGTCCTCTGTGATCGGTAACAATCCCAGAGGCCAGAGATCTTCACATCACAGGCCCTCCTGCTTACACCATCTAAAATGCTCTTGACATTGCTTGTAACAGTGAAAAAATAGAAACATCCAGTATCCATCAAGAGGGGACTGACTATACAGTAGAACACTATACGGCAGTTATAAATGAGCAAAAACTCCAAGATATATCAAGCCAAGAAAATAAGTGCAGAACAGTGTGTTAAAAAGGGGGTGGGGTAGGGAGCAATAAGAATCTACACATACCTAACTCAAAAATATGGGAGGGCTTCCCTGGTGGCGCAGTGGTTGAGAATCTGCCTGCTAATGCAGGGGACACGGGTTCGAGCCCTGGTCTGGGAAGATCCCACATGCCGCGGAGCAACTAGGCCCGTGAGCCACAACTACTGAGCCTGCGCATCTGGAGCCTGTGCTCCACAACAAGAGAGGCCGTGATAGTGAGAGGCCCGCGCACCGCGATGAAGAGTGGTCCCCGCTTGCCACAACTAGAGAAAGCCCTCGCACAGAAACGAAGACCCAACACAGCCAAAAATAAATAAGTAAACATATGTGGGGTTAAAGAAAAAAAAAAGGAAAAAAAATATAAAATAACAATGGGTTATGAAAGGGATCTGAGAGAAGTTGGAGTTCACAGAAAAGCACCAGCCAGGTACAGGTGCACTGGTGGTGGCATAAGCGTTGGGGTCAGCAGAACAGGGTTCAAATCCCTGCCTGCCATTTCCTAGCTTTGTGGCCTTGGGCAAGTCACTAACTCTCTCCGAGTCTCAGTTTCCCCCTCTGTAAACTGAAGGTAATACTAGAATCAAGTTCATAGGACAGTTGAGCCAAGTAGGTGTGACTATCAATCAGTGCAGTCACTTGGTGATGGTCTGCCTGCCTGGACAGCAGCACTTGACCTGTGGACAAACAATTTGCATTTGAAGCAAAGTGACAAGGGGATGCAGCCCTTCTAATCCTCAGTTCTCTCTGGCTCCTTCCGTTCTTTAGCATTTACACATTTTTTTTAACCCCTTGACACAAGACTAAAGCAGAAACGTCTAATAATAAAAACTCAATACTTAAAGAGTGTTTGATATGTGCCAGGCACTGAAAGCACTTTATGTCCGTTAACTCATTGAATTTTCATCGCAACCCTGTGAAGTAGGAACTACAATTTTATCCCCCCTTTACAAGTGAGGGGACTGAGGCACAGAAAGGTTAAGTAACTCAAGGCAAGAGTTGAGTCAGGATTTGAACCCAGGCGAACCTGTTTCTCATACCACTCTCCCCAATTCATCTTCACTCTCAGAGGCTTAGGGAGGCTGATTCCTTCATTTCACAGGTTAAAAGAGAAATAAATGCTGAAGATTAAAGCCACAACCTTGACATCAAATCTCTGTTGAAACTAGGAGTAAAACCTCACACCTGGTAAGTGATGTACAGTTTCCTAGGCTGAACAGCCTTCCCAGGTATTTAATTCCCAAAGTCTTAAGTACTCCCACGGCTCAGGCAAGAGGATTAGCAAGGGGAAAAAACAAAAGAGAGAGAGAGAGAGAAAGAAAGAGAAATCATAACTAAAATTTCCAAAGTCCAAAGAAAAATCAGCACAATTTACATGGAAGTTTCAAAATCAAAGACTCTGACGAGCTCTGAAACACCCATCTGCAAGGCATAGATGAGCATTCCTTTATAAATGCAGACTTGAAAAGGCAAAAGGTGCAGGAAGTACACCCACAAATTCTCATTTCTCCAGAGAGTTTAGTCATGATTACTAGCCCAGGAGGTGGGGTGGGAATGAAACCAACCACATGACCCTAACCAAGCAGGTGTTGAACCCAGTCATTCCTGCAAGACCACAGGCTTCTTGTTAAGAGTGCAAAGATCTAGGGCCAGTATCTCCCCGGATATGAGTAAGAGCAGGCACCTAAAGTACCTGTGACCATGAGAGGGTGATGTCACGGAGTCATTCAACCTCTGATACTGATAACCTCACCAGGATGGCAGTGATTCAGGGCCCCGCCCCACCTGTCAATAGGGCCCAGGTTATTGTCCCAAGCTGACTCAAGTGATGACGTTCTCTATGGAAAAGCCACAACTTTTCCACAAACAAGTTGGTCAAATCATTCCCTTTCAAAGACTCCCACACAATTGTGATGAAGAATTTGTGGGGGAAGAAGTTTGCTGTCTGAAAATCCTCATACTGAAACCAGGCTTCATTCTAACTAGCAGGTCCTGGGACACTGGTATACATGTAACCCCTCCGCCCCGCCGCCCCAAAAACATTCTGCCAGAGAAGTCTCATCCCTCTGCCATAAACTAGACGTAAAGCCATACTCCTCTTGGGCAACAGGCCAAGGGGAGGGGTAGCTTGGAAAGAACACTGGATCCTGGTTTGAATCCAATACCCTTTAAAGGAGATGTGGTAACAATTAGCTCTCAGGATTATTCTAGAAAAATGCCTGCCCAGAGTATTGTCTTTAAATGGCACCAAGGGACTTCCCTGGTGGTCCAGTGGTTAAGAATCCATCCGCCAATGCAGGGGACACGGGTTCAATCCCTGGTGTGAGAAAATCCCACGTGCCAAGGAGCAACTAAGCCCGCGAGCCACAACTACTGAGCCCACATGCCACAACTACTGAGCCCGTACACCACAACTACTGAAGCCAGCACACTCTAGGGCTCACGCACCACAACTACTGAGCCCGCGTGCTGCAACTAGTAAAGCCCACGTGCCTGGAGTCCGTGCTCTGCAACAAGAGAAGCCACAGCAACAAGAAGCCCATGCACAGTAATGAAGAGTAGCTCCTGCTCGCCGCAACTAGAGAAAGCCTGCACGCAGCTATGAAGACCCAGCGCAGCCATAAATTAATTTTTTTAATTAATTAATTTTTTAAAATAGCACCAATATGGACTTAAAGAATGTGGGAAGTCCAGCTCTCTCAAGAAACAGCCCAATCCTAATTACCAATCGAGCATCTCACTTCTTCAGGTCTTTACACAAATGTCATTCTCCTTAGTGACAACCTCTCTCCAATCCCTCCAGCCCCCAAATCCCTCCACCCCAACACACATAATTCTTATCACCCTTCCTGCAGTGTTTTCTTTCCCTTCCATAGACCACCATCCAATTGCCTCCTCCTATCTCCTCCAATTAGAAGGGAAGGAAGTCCAAGAGGACAGGGACTTTTGTCTTTTTCCCGTTACATCCTCAACACCTAGTGCAGTGCTAGATAGGTGCCCAACGAATTTATTCCTTGAACAAACAAATGCCTCCGTCGTCCCAAGGGACTTCTCTCCCCGAGACATTCAGAGCAGGAACTATCCATCACCTTCAGCTGGCTGCTCACAGACCATCTGGTTAGTTGGCTTTTCTTGCAGTAAAGAGCACAGACTTTGGAGTCCAACAGCCACTGAACACGCGGCCAGGCTCTCCCACTTCCTGTCCTAGTGAACTACACTCTCTCACGCAGCTGCTCAGGGTCTGTCAATTCTCAGTAGTTTTGTGAGGTGTAAGGGAGAGAGACAGCATCTGGGAAGAGTTCTGGACACACAGTATATACTAGTACTATCTGTACAGTGTTGCTTAGGATAAGAAGAGAGGATGAAACAATTTTTTTACTATGTCTCAAATATTGCATGGGACATACTGATACTAAAAAAATCAGTCATTGTTTATCTGAAATTCAAATGTAACTGGGCATCCTGTATTTTTTTTTTTCCATTTGCAGATGGTGGCCACTTTAATTTGAGCAATGATTGATACAAACCATTTGAAGGCAAATAAAGCATCCTATATTTTTGATGTTCAATCTGGCAACTCTGCCCATTAGGCATTATATTGCTGAAGGCGAAGTGATGCATCTTACATAAAGATTTATAAGATACTACCCTATAATACTCTCTCAGTGAATATTTATTGATCAGATGAATTTCGGAGCTGTGAGATTTTTGTCTTGGCCGTGAGATGATTGAGTTAGCCGTAGATCATTGTCGTTGAGTTTTTTGCATCTCTTTAGAAGCTCCCTTCAGGTTCCTGCGCATTGCCAAAAACTGGAAGAATGGAAACTGGGTCTTGAACAATTAATGGGCCTGAAGGATGCTGCCGATACCCAGGAGAAAGGTGTTGGGTGTATCTGGAAGCCTTGCTCAAGGAAGGTGTCACCAGACAATAGGAAACCAAACAGATGGCCCTGGCGGCTCAGATCTCTGTTTAGATTTTGATCTGGTGCTTCCTTACACCAAGAAGTGTGGGGCAGAAATGGCTCATCTGACCTTTACACTCTAGACTGCAAGCTGTTTTGTGACAAGACAATGAGGTAAGGTTACACCAGCAGTGTGCAGGGCTCAGAGAAACTGGGGAGTGCCAAGTGGAGACACATGCCCTGAGAACATCCCCTTCTCCTTGTGTCCTTTCTGTGGCTGGTACTGAGAAAGTTCCCTCTTTTCTTTAAAACAGAAAGCACGACAACACCTGAAACTACTATGTTATGTGTCAATTAGATCTCATTTTATTTTTTGGAAAAAGGCACAGTGGAATAGCTTCTAAAAGCAAAAGATATGTACGGACCTATATATACACTCTGAAACCTCATTCCTTCATTCAACAAATAGTTACTGACACCTACTATGGGCCAGGAACAGTTCCAGGTGCAATACAGCCGGTGAACTCAACAAGACAAAAGCCCCTGGCCTCCTGGAGTTTTTTTGTTGTTTGTTTTTAATATTTATTTATTTATGTGGCTGTGTTGGGTCTTAGTTGCGGCACGTGGGATATTAGTTGCAGCATGAGGGATCTAGTTCCCTGACCAGGGATCGAACCTGGGCCCCCTGCAATGGGAGCATGGAGTCTTAACCACTGGACCACCAGGGAAGTCCCCCTCTTGGAGCTTTTGTTCTAGTGGGAGGAGAAAGACAATAGATAGGTGAAATACATGTTAGATGGTGAAAAGAGCTACAGAGGAAAACAAAGCAAAGAAGGGGGAAAGGGTTACTGCCTCAAATAGGGTGTTCAAGAAAGACCTCATTGAGAGGGTGACACTTGAGCAGAGAAGTTAAGACATAAAGGAGTGAGCCATGCAGGTAGCCAGGGGAAACTGTTATTGACAGAGGTAATAGCCAGTGCAAAGGCCCTGAGGTAGAAATGTGCCTGGTGTGTTCTAAGTACAGTCAGGACAAGAGGTAAGGGGTGGAGGTGGGCGGGGAAGCAGATCATGGAAGGCTTGTAAGTCATAGAAAACATTGGCTTTCATTCTGTGTGAAATGGGAAACCACTGGCGGATTTTGAGTAGGTGTGATGCTTTCTAACTTAAATTTTAAAAACCATCACTGACTGCTGAGTGGAGAAAAGACTGTTGGTAGAGGGGCAGAGGAAGCAAGAAGACCAGAAAGGAGGCTGTTGCAACATCGAGGTGAAGACACTCAAAAACGTCTTTGGGGAAAATTCTCCTGGGAGTCTGAGTACCAAACCACACAAACAGGTGTTCTTCTTAGCCTTCAACCTGCCCAAGTATCATAAATCTGAAAGGCTGTTGGATTGTTACAAGCTCTTCTAATTACAAAGCCCATTAATTATTATCTAGACCTTGGCCAGTTATCCCACGGGGTCCTGTGCTGGCCACCATTTATGATTTTCCTCATGGGAACAGGTTCAACTCTTCAGGCAGACCCCAGAAGTTCCCAGCAGTAACATCTGAGCTCACAGGGATCTGGGCACACTCCGTCTATTCCCAGTGTGGACAGATCCACAGCCAGACCTCTGCCTGGTGCCCACACCTTGAGTTGGTTCCACTTGGAACATGAGTTTGTTTAGGACATGTTCCCTCCCAACCCACCATGAATGCCAGTATAATTGCATTTTCAGACTCAGAAAGTCGAAAAGAAGAAAGTAAAAGAAGTGCAGTTCACCTAGCATTTTTAGGAAGTGAAAGTCAAAAGGGACAGAGGCTGAAAATGGCTCAGAGGCGAAAGACAAAAGAGGTGCTTCAGAGGCAAAAAAAAAAAAAGCCTGAATTCTAGCAACACAATTAAAAGTAGCAAGATGCAAAAGGTGTAAAGACCTCTTTTCCAAAGGGCGGGAGGAACTCGCCTTAGAAAGGTGAATTAGTTTCACTGGAGATGCAGTTTGGCAACGAGGCAGTCGAGGGCGTGGGAAAGGGCACGGGTTTTAGAAGACAGAAGTCCAGCTCTGCCACTACCTGGCTGGGTGACCTCAGACAAGTTGTCCAACTTCTGAGTCTGTAGGAGATAATGACAGTTTCCGTCCTGGGCCACCGTGAGGCTTAACCAAGCTGTCAGGTCTGTGAGGACCCACTTTTGCAGGCCCCACTCCTGACACTGGTTAGAAACAAATACTTGTATTTTTATTTGTTGGCCGCCTCCAAATAAATACTCTCAGCATAGCCCTTCCATTATGTTCTCCTCCAGTGTGGGGTCCCTGGAAAACCTCTGCATCTATTGACACAAGACTAAGGAAAAAAGACCACTGTCCTATACAAATTCCTACTGAAACTGGTGCCTGCTGTTCTCCCAAGCTCCAGCCCTGAGATTCCCAAATACCCTCAAGATGATGCCACTTCTGGGTCCTTCAAACTTAACACTTTCCTAACCAAGAACAAATTTTCCTTCCCCAACTTGCTCCTACTTTCTCCTCTATTCCCAGCACAGGATGTCCTCTCATTCACCAAGATCCAGGGGGTAGAACTGAGCACCCCTCGCTCAGAAAACATCCTCTGAATATTTTCCCACCCCAGTGACATTCTCCAGTATATTGGAATTAGCCACTGAGGGAGGGGGCGCATCAGAGAATTCCTGGAATCTCCCTGAGGGCCCCCAGCACTGGCTGCTTCTCTGGGCACCCCCCATCTCCACCCCGTCTGCTCTAATTTGCGCCCGCAGAGCTCTCCTTCACCGGCACGGCAGGTCGACCAGCCGTATCCTTCCCTGATCAAGGGTGCCCTTGGATCCTTGGCCTCAGGATGGGCAACCAGATGCCCACACCCTGGCCGGCACTGGGTATTTATTCATCAAACATTCCTGATCTCGCCACTGGAGTTGTCCAGGGCGATGAATCAGGTGGCAGCGGACTCCTGGGGAGCTTTTAAAAATGCCATGTCAGAACCCCACCTTCAGAGACTGCAGCTCAGTGAATTTTCAGGTTTTTGAAGTGCTCCAGGTGATTTGATGCTTAGCCATGTGGGTAAACCATGGTCTCAGAGGCTGGGGCAGAGCGTTTTTTGGCAATGGGGAAAAGACAGGCACCCTTAAGCCATGTGTATTATGAAATATGTTTAAAAACCAAGCAAAAGCTGCCAGGTTCAAGGTCACCCTGATTTCCTGCACCCCCCACCCGGACCCAGTTGTACCTTGCCCACTCCTCCCACCCCAATTCTGAACAATATTCATGGGCAGGTCCACAGACAACCCCACTCCAGCCCTTCCCAAGCACACTGCACAGTGGCAAGCAAGAAAACACCGCAGCATTTCCTTTCCTAGCAAAGGGCACTTTGGTCTAGTCACTGTTTGCTGTTTGCAGAGCAGTGTTTGCTTTAACACAGAAACAGGGAGAGTGAGGAAACTGGTTTGGCTGGTTTGCCGGGTGGGAGAGAGCACAGGGAAACGTTTGAACCAAAGGTAAAACAAGGGAGAGTCTCAAACAGAAGGCACCAAATACTCCAGGGGCTTTAATATGTAATATTCATTGGGCACTTAATATACACTGTGACATGGGTACTATTATGCCCATTTTACAGAAGGGGAATCTAAGGCTTAGAAAGTCCCTGGCCAATGTCCCTCAGCTGGCAAGGGGCATTACCTGGATTTCAATCTAGGCAGTCTGACTCAAGAACCTTCTAAATGTTCTTGGGCCTTGGGAGGTGGGGGAGGAGTGGAGAACTGAGGTAGATACAGGAAGGAAAGGGAAGAGGAAAAATGCAGAAAGAGGGGGCTTAAAACGCTCCCAACAGTAACAAGCAAAAGCTGAAGTATATAAAGGAAAACTTACAATAGTAAGAGAGAAAAGGCTAGGGGAGAGGGAGGGGAGAAGGAGGGGAGAGGGGGGGAGAGGGAGGGGAGAGGGAGAGAGAGAGAGAGACACCACCGCAATTTTTTTTTAATGGACCAAAGACAAAAAAAACACTTTAAAGTGTCTAACTGCCCTTCCATTTCCAGAATCGGGTTTGAGGTCTCCCCTCTCTGCCCTCCGTGGCTTTCAGAGGGAAGCACTAAGTACACTGTATCCCTGGGACACACTTATCACTATGGTCTGGCTTCAAGAGCCACTGGCTGGGCATGCAGCCTTCACAAGCATCTTAGAAAGTTCTAACAGACGCAGCTCTCCCTGCCAATTACAATCAACGTTGAGCGCTGGCCCAAGGCCACAGTTTGAGAGGAAGAAAATAAGCCAAGGTATGAGGTAGTAAATATGCATTCATTCATTCATTTGTTGAAAATAATACGAGTGCCTACTCTTTCCCTAAGAAATATGAGCCACCATTGAATGACTCCTTCCTGTTTCCTTAACATCCTTCTCACTCACTTTACGTTCAGCCCACTCGGCTTTATTCATTACTGTAATCCCAGGGTCCAGCCCAGTGCTGACACTCAATAGGTACCCACGTGTGTTGACAAGAGAATCTAAACGAATAAACAAATATGCATATTTAATCCTCACAACAAACCTGTAAGTATTATTGCCCACCCCACCCCCCAATTTTACAGATGGGAAACAGGCTCTTAGAAGCAAAGTGATTTACCCAAGGTCACACAGCTAGTAGCTGAAATTCATACCTGGTCTTTCATACTCACGGAACTATCCTGACCAGCCCTAGCCCATTCCCTTCCTTGAAAGCCTACAGCCCTGAAAGAAGATGGGGGTTGAGGCAGAGTGGAAACCCAGAAAGTCTGGATTGTGATGGGTGTCTCTTAGGGATTTCTGGGTATGGGCAGCTTCTGGGAGATGTGAGAGCTGATTGCTTCAGCATCCGGCTTATCTGGGGCTGCACTTGGAAGGCTTAGAAGGAGCATTTAGGAGGAAAAGGCTCACCCAATAAAAAGCCCCAGAAAGCAAACAGGGATTTCCATAAACACCTGGCTGAGAGGATAGGCAGGTCTAGAGGCCCCGTACAGAAGCAGCAGGTGCCAGCCTTCCTTAGATGGCTTTGCAGGGCTCAGGACTTTCTGCCACTCCTTGTGAGACACAAAGGCAAGGGCAGGAGAATGACTCATTAGTCTCCTTCCCCAGGGAGATTTGCACCAACCACTGACACAGATGTGAGTAACAGGGAAGTGATGTTTAGGAGTTGGAGGGATGAGGGAGTAGGGATCCTATGACGTAAGGTGACCCCAAAGCAGGCTTCTGTATTTGTTTTTTAAAGTCTAGTTTAGGGACTTCCTTGGTGGTACAGTTGTTGAGAATCCACCTGCCAATGCAGGGGACACAGGTTCGATCCCTCGTCGGGGAGGATCCCACATGCCGCGGAGCAACTAAGCCCGTGTGCCACAACTACTGAGCCTGCACTCTAGAGCCCGCGTGCCACAACTACTGAGCCCACGTGCCGCAACTACTGAAGCCCGCGCGCCTAGAGCCCGTGCTCTGCAACAAGAGAAGCCACCGCAATGAGAAGTCCCCGCACCGCAAGGAAGAGTAGCCCCTGCTCACCGCAACTAGAGAAAGCCTGCATGCAGCAACGAAGACCCAACACAGCCATAAATAAATAAATAGATAGATAGATAGATAAAGCCTAGTTTAATGAGGGGGCCTGCATACCGTTTCCATCACCTTTCAGCACATCTTTTAGAAGGAGGAGGAAATGGGTGTATTTAATCCTTACAGCTGGATGCCTGTGAGCAAGGTCAATCCATCAAGCAATCAGAGCTCAAACCCAAAATATAAGCCCTGTTTGCCCAAGGTCAGGTGGAGGAGGAAGCAAAGCAAGGAAATCATCGGTTTGAAAGCCTGCCTGCTTTTTTTCCCACCCCTCAGTCAACTGAAAGCTGAGTGCACAAGTATTATCCTGAGATTGGAAACTGTCTAACAGCCTGGGTTTTTCAAACCAGTTTGTGCTTTAAAAAAAAAAAAAAAAAAGGAAAATAATCAGAAACTCTAAAGAACCAGTTTACAGTTGTGGTTTTGGTGTCGTTTGTATGTACGTTCTCCATTCTAAAACGTAGAGAGAAATCAAAGGAACACAAAGCTGAGTGAGACTGTGAGGTTGGCCTTCTCACAGGGCGCAGGAACGACCCCAGAAAACCACCCCAAGATCCCCTAAGTTTAATCAAAACCCTATTTGTGACACTCTTCAGCCACCTGTGGACATAACGCAATAGGCTCCTTGTTCTCAGACCCTCATGCAGCAAATTCCCCACAGGGCCAATGTTTAAACCTGGTACTAATGTTGCATGCCTCCATCTTCCTGGACTGTCCAAAGAGAATGAGGTCACCTCCCTAAATCCTGGCTGCCTTTTTCAATCACAAAGCCAGTTCCCTGAGATCGCATGTGTGATTTTACCAGAAGGGCACTTTCATCTGATTCCACGTTGGAGTGGTAGGAGACCCCATCGTCCAAAAAGGCCAAAAAAATTACATGTCAGGAAATCTGTTGATTGGGGCTGGGTACGTGGACATAAAGGGAACTGGAACCAGCCACACAAGCAGCTTCCAGAGGATACTTCTCCCACCAACACGACCAGCTATAGGCCCCTTCCACTTCCCACAAGGTCTGGCCCACCTCCATAACCACCAGCCCCCTCGGGGTCCTGCCCTATCAACACCTCTGCTCTCCAGGGTACACAGGGAGGATGAGGCCTATTTCACGATGGACACAAATTCCCCAAATACCCTCTGTCTTTTTCTTTTCGAGATTATTGAGAAGCGTGAAGAATGGGAGAAAGACCGGCTGTGGCTCCCTGAGCAGATCAAGAAATTGCCTTATGCTTCAGTCTCCTCATCTCAAAACAGAAATAACAATGGTACCCACCCACCCCCCACCCCCCGTCACACAGTTCAATGAGGTAAAATAGGTAAAGCGCTTGTCCCAGAGTCTGGTTCAAAAGCCAATAGGTGGGGCTATTAATAATAATATTTATGTTATTATTAACGTGTAATCATATTATTACTGGTCAGATACAAAAGCTTGGTGGTGGTGGTGATGGGACTAAAAACTAGACTAACCCACCCTTGGTGCTACAAAGATGTCTTGGTGAAGGAAAATAAAGTGACCAACACCTGTGTTGCAACACTTCATACACAGATGCACACACCATTTCTAACCCTTGCCCCGAATTCAAGGTTCAGTCAACTTTGCCTCATCCCAGAAGCCAGTCTTCACTGCCCACTGATACCCATCAGAACACCCCAGGGCACCCACACTCTGCCACCTAAGTGCCCATGTCCCACAATGTTCTCTAAGCGGGTCCTGGGACATTTCTTAGCAACCTGCTGGAGTGTGAAATACCAGGGGCAGGGATGAAGTATCCCTATATCTCCTCAATCACTCCCGGGGGCCCAGCATAGGGCCGGGCAGAACATCAAGCAGAGACTGGCCGAGTGATGGTGGACCCACTGCAAAACCAGGCAGACAACACTTCCTTTCTGACCCAATAGAAAGCTCCACACAACACAGACGTGACTCAGAAAAGCAAATATGTTTAATCAATCAAGCTGTTTAAAAAAAAAAGTCTCCTACTGTTGGAACAACTTTCAAAGTTCAAAAAAAAATTTCAGACAACAGCATGATTGCTGTAGATTTTCCACATGGCCAAAGACTGGAAGAATAAACAGTGAATTGCCTTAGGGGAATTGTGGGTGATTTCTCATTTCAAAAAGTGTTTCTTTTATTGTTATGATACTTGCCCTATCAACTAAATCAAGAGGGAAGAGAAAGTCCTTTGGTAGGAAATAAGCGCCTGGGAATCAGTGAAACCAGAAGAGAAACCAACATTCCCTTGCTCTCACTCCTGGGCAATAGTGAAGTGAAACAAAGCAAACTCTAGAATCCTGATTATCACAGTGATAAGACCCAGAGGCACACTGTGTCCGTTTTCATTCCCTGAGTCAGAGCTACCAGGTTTTTGAAACACACACACACACACACACACACACACACACACAAACACACACACCCCATTATTCCTTGGGGGAATGGTACCTGTATCAAAATGTTTTCATCTCTATGAGCAAAAGCCACAGTCTGGTGACTAAGAGAGGGCTCCTCAGTCATCCCAGAGATGTTGCAGAATGGGGCCTAGGAGTCAGGTCCTAGCTCAGATTCTTGCTCTGCTGAACGTGGGGCAAGTGGGCTCCACCCTCCTGAGCCTCACATTTGCTCATCTGTACCACGGGAATTACCACCCACCCCCACCCTCTTCCCACACATCAGGTTTTTGTAGCATGAAATGATAGACTGTCTCAAAGTGGTCAGGATGGGCTTCCCTGGTGGTGCAGTGGCTAAGAATCCACCTGCCAATGCAGGGGGCATGGGTTCGAGCCCTGTTCCAGGAAGATCCCACAGGCCGCGGAGCAACTAAGCCAGTGCACCACAGCTACTGAGCCTGCGCTCTAGAGCCCACGAGCCACAACTACTGAAGCCCACGCACCTAGAGCCCCTACTCTGCAACAAGAGAAGCCAGCACAATGAGATGCCCGCGCACGGCAACAAAGAGTAGCCCCCACTCGCCACAACTAGAGAAGAGCCCTCACGTAGCAATGAAGACCCAATGCAACCAAAACTTTTAAAAAGTAAAAAAATAAGTAGCCCTGAAAAAATTATATATATAAAGTGGTCAGGACAATATGAGACACACTGAAGGCCTCTAATAAGTGCCCCCCATAACTAAGTCAACCATACAAGATAGCCCCCTCAACCCCAACTGCTCTATCTTGGCAAAAGTTTAGATCCCTGTATCTGTGTAAATTACAAAGGGGTGTCACCTGAGCCACGGAAGAAGGGGCTCGCCCAGTCCAGCCCAGGGGTGTGGGAGCGCAATTTCTCGGACCCTTCCCAATCCCACCCCACCCCGCTCAGGGACAACTGCGGCGCGCCCTCACCTCTGCCCAGGACTCGGCCTCTCTCCAAGTGCAGCCGGGGCACGGTGAACGTGTAGCTCTCGGCGCCAAAGCCGGGATTGCAGGGCTCCGGCTCCTGGCAGAGCCACGATGAGACCTGGGGAGGAGAAAGATATGGAACCCGGGTGACTTGAGAGGGTCCCCTCCCGCCCACACCGAAACCAACAGTGCCTCCCCTCCCTTGCTCCCGGCGCCAGGACTGTGGGAGTGGCCCACCCCCATGCCCATCCCCATCCCCCCGGGCAGGCAGCCACGCCAAACTCTTTCATTCGGAAACCTGTGGCCGCCAAGCCCCCAGGACTTCCCAGGAGAGGCGGCTGCTGGGTCACCTTCTCCAGACCTAGCACCCCCTTCCTTCCAGTCTCCTTTTTAATTTCATTGGAGGCATCTTTACGCTTCCAAATTCCACTTTCCCTATACCGGGAGAGCTCCCACTCTTAAGCCCAGTTCCTCAGACCGAGGGGCGTTCCAACCCCTTTTGACCCTACTTTCTTGTCCCGGGGACGTCCCCATACCTATTTACCACCCTTTCTTTACAGGGCAGGTGCCTTCTTTATCTATTGGTTCCCCTTGCCTTACCTCAGAGGTCGTTCCCACTACTCCCGGCTCCCCCCGGACTTGCACCAGGGCTCCCCTATCCCATACCCCGACGCCCACTCTACTCCATGCCCTCCGCTGCCCGCCCTTAGCCCACCCGACTCCCCGGAGGCTGCAGTGAGGCGTGCCCCCCCCACCTCAGGCATTTGCGGGAGGCAGTAGGCAAAGCCGCGCTCGCCCTTCACCCTCACCCGCTCCCGCTCCCTTCTCCGTGGAATCCAGAGCGCGGCGCAGTTTCCAGGCCATTCAGGCCCTTTGTACCCAAACTTTCTTGGAAGAAGAGGGACTGGGGATGACAGGAGAGAGAAAGGGACGACGAAAGAGAGGAAGGGGCTGGGGGCCGGGGTGCGGTTGGTGGGTCCGGAAGGCGTCTCCTGCAAAGTCAGGGGACCCAACGTACCTGCAGCAGCAGCAGCAGCAGGAGCGCAGAGAGGCTGCGGCACGGAGGGCCCATGGCGGGCCGGGCGGGGGTCGAGTATGGTCCGGCCGAGCTGGGCCGGGCTCGAGTCTGGCAGAACTTCCGCGAATTCACAGGTGCTTTAGGGTTCCGGACGCCACTGAGCTGGGCAGTGCCGCGGGAGCCAGGTGAGCCTCGACGGCCCCGCCTCCGGCACCGCTGATTGGCTGAGGACGCACCTGCCCGGCCGCAGCCAATGACCGGCGCGGAAAGGCCTCGGGCTTCCTCCGCTGGCTTGGGCGGACGCTCCGCCCCCGCTCCCGCCCCCCAGCCTCATGCCGACCCGGTGACCGGATTGTAGAGTCAGAGCAGCGGATAGGGCTCCATGATTCCTATTACCATCAGGTTTGAATACCAGCCTCGCGGTGGCTCACTAACACCTGGGACCAGAAAGGATTTTACTCTTTAACTACTTCTGTCTTTTTAACTTCAGATCTCCATCAGTTCGTGAATCTGCAAATCAATTCACTGGGCGGGACCCCGCCCCCCCCGCCCCCCCCCCCCCCCCCGCCCTTCAAAGCTTCAGTTTCTCCACCTTCCAAATGGGAATAATAATCACCGAGCCTCCCTGTGTTGTTGTGAAGTTGTCATACAATTAATAAGACAAATGTTTGCTGCACCACAAAAGCTCGATACAGAGGTGAGGGATAATAATAGTTAACAATAGGTGCTGGGCATTAAAAGTTACTGTGCCGGGCTCTGTGCTAAGCATGACATTAACCATCTCATTTAATCTCATCTCAAAACAACACAAGAGCTGTGTTATTATTCCCATTTGATAGCCAGACAACTGAGGCATAAAGAATTTGAAGCCAGTAGGAAGTGATAGAGGACTGGAACCCACCTCCCTCTGATTCCAGAGCCCCTATTCTATTAACTTCACCTCATGTGGTCCCACAAAATCGCCAGCTGGAGCTGCAGTTTTCAATCTGTCCTTTAATGTTGACTGGAAGAGATCCATTAGAGATCACCCAAACCTTTCATTTGCAAATAACTCTTTCTATGTCCCATGCAATGGACACCATCTTTCCCTTTACCCTTGAATCATGATCAGAACTACAGTACGTGTAAAAAGAAATGGTAATTATGTGATATGATGGGGGTGTTAGCTATGAGTTAGGTATGTGTTAGGTAAGTGTTAGTTACTATGGTAGTAATCATTTTGCAATATATGTAAGTGTATCAAATCAACATTTTGTACACCTTAAACTTACACAATGTTATATGTCAATTGTATCACAATAAAGCTGGAAAAATACAAAAACAAACAAACAAACAAAAGCACTACAGTGTGTGGAGTCAGCCACTCACTAGCTGTGCAACTTTGGGCAAGTCAGTATTTTCATCTGTATAAATGGGTCCTTAGGAGCTAATATAAGAAAATCACTAAGCAGAGTGCTTGTTGCCTGGTAGCAACTGCTCAGTATGTGTTGGGTGTGGAGGTTGTTCTTTGGAACGGACCACCCCCTTTCCCCCTTGCTCATGGGGAAGACCATGTTTACAATATTTCACCCCGAGCTAAAAGTGAATCTGAGCCCATTGAGGCTACTTTCTCAACCCCAGAGGAGAGGCACTGTCTTGAACCAAGACACTGTTTCAGGTCAGTCCAGCCACCCCCCCCCCAACCTGTCCCCTCCATTTTAATGGGTTTCTGAGCACACGCCCAGGCCATTTGGATCTCTGCATCTTGGCGCTCTCTCTGCCTCAACCCACCAGGAGACTTTGAGGGAAAAGGCTCCAGTATTTCCTTTCCCACTGAGGCTCCTGCAGGACAGTGCATTAAGCAAGAAAATGGAAATACAGAAAGAGGCGTTTCCCCCATGGGGCGGCTTGTCCGTTTATTTTTTTTCCCCTCAGTTATGTAAAAATTCATGTTTTATACCATCACTCAGCCCAGGGAGACTTTAGGGCTTTGCTTTCCTCCTCCCACAAAGCCCTGGCCTTGTAACTCCACGGCAGCTCTCATCGACTCCTCCATTACACTCTGATAATTCAATAAAAAGCACCTTAGAAAACAGTTAGGGGCAGTGAGGACAGGTCAGGCATGAGCTCGCTTCAGACTTCTCGGCAAGCCCTTCTCCAAGCTCCAGGGAGCGGGCCAGGAAGGGCTGCCTGCCCTCAGCGGTCCAGGGTGAGCCAGGGTGAACGGAGGATGCGCAGGGGTTTCCTGTGGAGACAGGGCATTGTGTGGCCCTCAGTGAACTGCCTCAATTTCCTCTTCCATCAAAAAAGGATACCTCATTGTGAGGATCAAATGAGCAGGTGAAGGTGAGCCTCTGCTGCCTGATCTCAGGCTGATGGAGGGTTAAAATTCCTGCTCTGCCACTATCTGGGTAGCATGTCCAGTCTCAGTTTCCTCACCATAAAATGAAGATGTTGGCAGCACTTAATTCACAAGGCTCGTATAAGCGCTCCGTGAAGTTAGCTATTAGCACTCTAGGCTCAATACCTTCCCCTTCCAGTTCCAGGCAAAACTGTGAGCCCCCATGGAGCCTCCCCACCCCCAGGCTCTCCTTTTCCCAGCCCTGCAGTTAAAGTCTCTTAGGCTATCTCTGGCCTCTGCTTGGAAAAACTCTTTCATGGGGGCTGTTTAGTCTTTGAGACCTTCCCAAGGTCATTTGCATTTTAAAGAGAGCTCTGGGGTATAATTCTTTCAAAGGAAGGAAATCTTTGGAACCAGTGAACTCCGCCCAGGGTTCTTAACCTGGTGTCTACGGATGGGCTTCATGGCGTGAGTGGTCGTGAAACTCCTGAGATTGTTAGCAAACCTGTTGGTGCAGGTGGTAAGGTCCATTGCTTTCATTAACTTCTCAACTCGGGGAAAGAAAAATCAAAATCTTGGAAGTTGAGTTCTCTCTGAGGGCCAGTCCAGTGTTAATGGTAGAATTTCAGGCATTAACCAGGGAAAGAAATGTTGACCGGAGGCCTTGCGGGTACCATTCTAGGTGGATGACAGACCCTACTACCGCTGGTGCTAACCGGGCTTCCGTCATTGGCATGACCAACACCAGATTTCCTTATTGCCTGCAGGGTGTGTCTCTGACGACTTTCATTTCCTGGGTGTCCTGGCAACTGGTCAGCTTGGAGGCTAAAGATTAACTCCCCAGGCGGTCCTGCTCCTTTCATCTTCTGGCAAAGGGGTGGTATAATAAAGGCACTCAGACTGGGAGGGGCACCTCTACCCCAGCCTCAGCCAAGAGGAGCCCAACCCCCTAGCCGGCTGGGGAGGAATCCCAGGGAAAGTGGAATTGCTGGGGATTGCAGCCAGATCAGACTCCCCATTGTGTGGGGAGAGAAGGCTCCATTCTAGCTGCTCCTGGGGGCTCCTGACACCTCTGCTGGGCCGGGCTGCCTGCCAGCACGCCGGGGAGGGAACTGGATATCCCACTTCAGCCTCCTGTTAAAATGTGGTAACTGATAGGGGTACCGCCCTTTGCAGCTCAGCCACTCACGTCTGCAACAAACATTTTTATTTCAAACACAAGGAAAAATAGTATAATGCACACCATGAATAGTTATAATGAAACACCGTGTATCTATCATCTAGTGCCAACAATTATTTTTTGCAATTTGTATAATTTTGTAACATGTGAACGTTATACCAAATCTTGTTTCATATTTTCATCCCTGAGTTTAAAAAAAAAAAAAACTAAGACTATTTTTTAAAAAGTAGTTTTAGGTTCGCAGCAAATTTGAGTAGGAGGTACAGAGATTTCCTAAATACCCTCTCCCCAACACATACATAGCCACCCCATCAACATCCCCCGCTAGAGCAGTACATTTGTTACAACTGATGAACCTACACTGACACATCATAATCACCCAAAGTCCATAGCTGACATTATGGTTCACTCTGGGTGTCATATGTTCTATGGGTTTGGACAAATGCATAATGATGTGAATCCGCCATTGTAGTACCATACAGAGTCTTTTCACTGCCCTAAAATCCACTGTGCCCTGCCTGCCTATTCATCCCTCCCTCCCCCCAAACTCCTGTCAACCACTGATCTTTTTACTGTCTCCCAAGTTTTGCCTTTTCCAGAATGTCATGTAGTTGGAATCACATTACATGACATTCTGGAAAAGGCAAAACTTTTGGTATGCCTTTTGCAGGTATGTAGACTTTCAGATTGGCTTCTTTTACTTAGTGATATGCATTGAAGGTTGTTCCATGTCTTTTCATGACTTGATAGCTCATTTCTTCTTAGCGTTGAATAATATTCCATTGTCAGGATGTACCACAATTTATTTATCCATTCACCTACTGAAGGACATCTTGGTTGCTTCCAAGTTTTGGCAATTACAAATAAAGCTGCTATAAACATCCATGTGCAGTTTTTTGTGTGGATGTAAGTTTTCAACTCCTTTGGGTAAATACCAAGGAGCATGGTTGCTGATTGTATGGTAAGTATACGTTGAGTTTTGTAAGAAATTGCCAAACTGGCTTCCGAAGTGGCTGCACCATTCTGCATCCCCACTAGCAGTGAATGAGAGTTCCTGTTGCTCCACATCTTCTCTGGCATTTGGTGGTATTAGCGTTCCATTTTGGGCATTCCCATACATATGTACACTTGCATTTTTATTTTTGCAGACCATTTTAAAGCAAATCCCAGATAACGTAATTTCCCCTGTAAATATGTCAGTCTGCATCTCTGAGAACATGACCATCATCCAATTAAGTAATAACGCCTAATAAAATTCACAATTCCTCAATATTATCTAATGGCTAAAAAATGTCCTTTTAACAATTTGTTTGTATCAGGATTCAAGCACGAGTCCCATTTTGCATTGGGCTATATGTCCCTTGAGTCTCTTTATATTTGTAAAAGTCTCCCCATCCTTTTTTGTCCGGCTTTTTTTTTTTTTTTTTTTTTTACTTTTTGGCTGTGCTGCGCAGCGTGCAGAATCTTAGTTCCCCAAGCAGGGATGGACTCTGTGTCCCCTGTGGTGGAATTGTAGTGTCTTCCACTGGACCGCCAAGGAAGACCCTTGTCCAGCTTTTCTGAAGTATAATTGACTGCACATGTTTAAGTACACAGTTTGATGTTTTGGCATATGCAAATACTGTGAAGCCATCAGCACAATCAAGAAAATGAACAGATCCCTTTTGTTTGTTTCTGTTTTGATATAATTCCAGATTTACAGAGTTTGTTTGTTTTTAAGGGGCATTTATTTTTTAAGATACCCGGTCATTTGTCCTGTTGGATATCTTGCATTTTGTATATTGATCACATGCATCCTCATGGTGTCACTTACCATGTCCCTCTCTCCCATATGTCATGTAAACTAGATCTAGAGGTTTGATTTGATTCAAATTCAATTTTTTTTACGCAAAAATATTTCATAACTGGTACTGAGTACTTCCTATAGCATCATATCAGGAAGCAAGAAATTGCCTGGCTGACTCACTTTTAGAATACTAAGATTCAGTTGGTGTCAGCTGATCTTTCCAGTATCAAGTTCTCCATCAACCTTTCACCTTGTGGTTTTAGAATCATGGCTGATGGCTGTCCAGATCCATTATCTCATCAGGGAAACAACAAACATTTATTAAGCACCCCCATGTGCCAGGTACTCTGCTCAACAATGGGGACACAGAAATAAACAAAATATGATTCCTGCCCTTAAGAAGCTCATACGGTAGTGAGGGATGCAGACAGGTAAACATTCATCCACTTATTTATTAAGTATTTACTGAATGCTAACTAGGACCAGGCATCGCGCTAAATACCAGTAATTACAATACAGTGTGTGATAAAAGTGATAGCTACCACTTATTGGAGCTCACGATACTCTAAGCAGTATCGGTCTTTGTACAGCACTTTGGGTGCTCTCACTACATCCATTTTTTTTTTTTTTTTTTTTTTTTTTTTTTGCGGTACGCGGGCCTCTCACTGCTGTGGCCTCTCCCCCCGCGGAGCACAGGCTCCGGTCGCGCAGGCCCAGCGGCCATGGCTCACAGGCCCAGCCACTCCGCAGCACGTGGGATCCTCCCAGACCGGGGCACGAACCCGCGTCCCCTGCATCGGCAGGCAGACTCTCAACCACTGCGCCACCAGGGAAGCCCTCACTACATCCATTTTACAGATCTAGAAGCAGAGGCTCGAGAGGTAAAGAGATTTTGCTCAAGGTGACATATTAAGTGACAGAGCTGGAATTTGATGGGTTCAAAGCCTCTTCATCTCCATGCTATACTGCTGAGATCAGGACAGTCTTTTATTTCCAGGTGCCATTTGAAATGAGAGGCAAACCTTGCTTAATTTAGCAAGAAATGGTCTGTCGAGTTGAACTGAAATTCCAGACCCTGGGATAGCCAAGAGAAGATGGCAAGAGCATACATAGCCTGAACTACTGGTTTTTCAGCCAGGCTGGAGCTTCCAGTACATGAGGGGTAGGTTGGGGGTAATGATGAGAGTTGGAACCAGAGGGCTGGGTCCTGGGTCGAATCATTTGGTCCTCCAACTTGCCCACAGAGCAAAAGTTATTCTCCCCATTTTGCAGAGGAGGTGACTGATGCTCAGAAAGATGAACAGCCAGGTCATGGCAGGGGCAGGCTTGAGACCGGTGCTCTGGCTCCAAGACCAGTATGGCAAAATGGTTCCCAGCACAGATGTTAGTGCCTCGCTGCCTGGGTCTGAATCCTGCTCTTCTACCTGCTAGTTCTAAGCCTTTGAATGAGTCACTTTAAAGCACCTTTGGACCTCAATTTTCTCATCTGTATAAATGGGGATAATAATAGCACCTACCTTGTTGGGTAGCTGTGGAAATTACGTGAAATAACCTAAGTAAATGTGGCAGACTAGAAGTCCTAAATAAACATTAACTATTATTATTTCCACATTCCATGATGCTCAGGCGCTGGGGTTTTCACTGAGAGGAATCCCTGAGTCCCTGAGTTCATGGGCAGCAGGATTCCTCCAACCTAACTCTCACTCTCTCCTAGACTCACTGAAAGAGAGGGAGCCCGCTGCCATGGGGCTCCACGGCTGGCTGGGTGCCCTCTCTTGGCACAGATACTTTTGTACCTGGTGTCTCAAGATAAGGTGCTACAGAATAGCTACAGAATACAGAACCTCAAGATAAGGTTCCACAGACCTGTGCTTCCTGCCTCCCAACTTTGAGCAGAGAAGGCCTCATCCCTCCTCTCAGAACCAAGGACCTGTCCACGTGGTGGGATGGAGAGAGAAAGCTCTTTCTAGTCTTGCGTCCAGGTTGGACAAGACCAACCCTCTCCAGGGTCAGCAGCCAATGAAATCACTCTGTGCCAAATTCAGCCTGGCCCCAAGTCAAAGAAATTTAGTGACAAACAACTTATTTATTTATGTACCAAATTCCAGGGGCTAGCTAGAACACAGTGTAGGGAACTGACCTTGTCACCTGAAGCAAAATCTCTTTCTTTCCCTAAGTCTCAGTCTCTTATCTGTAAAATGACTCAGCTGGCCTGTAAGGATCCTTTATTTTTCTTCTGCCTCTAAAAACTATGACTTTGAACGTCTTGAGATTGAGTCAGTGAGCACTGTGTGTGTGTGTGTGTGTGTGTGTGTGTGTACACGTGTGTGCTCACCTACTTGTGGGTTCATGAAAGGGGTGCATCTTGGTCTTTCTAGTCCCAGCAGTTCTCAGCGAGAGTCCAAGTTTTACAGGAAGGGAACGTGAAGCTGACCAGTCTCAAGCCAGACTGTGGCAGTCGGAGAGAGAGAGCTTCCTGTAGGGGTGGAGACCAGCAGAGCAATAAAACCTGGGCAAAGAGCAAGGTTTCCACTGTAGGCCTAGGAGAAAACTCCAGAGTCCAGACTCAGGATGGGGCTGCCCATAATTTTCTAGAGAGACTCTCCAACTTTTCAGGCAGCATTCATTCACTCATTCATCTATCCATTCATTCACTCATTCATCTATCCATTCATTCATTTGATTAAACAATCACTGGGCCCCCAGCTGTGCCTAGTGCTTTGCTGGTGAGGGAGGTGCCTCCCTGCCCTCACAGGGCTTTCAGTCTGGTGCCATAAACAGACAAGGGAACCAGGTATTTATAATCCAGGGCAATAAGCAAGGATGATACTAATATTTAACAATAGGTAAAGCATGGGCACCAGGCCAATCAAAATGAACACCAGCCATTAACACCAGGGTAAGGTCCCCAGGCCTCCTGCTGTGTGCCAGGCTTTATCCTCTTGGTTGTTGGGTGGTGGGGAGGTGTGGGCATGTGGGAGGGGCTGGGGGTTTGGGGGGCACTTGAGGGACTCAGGGAAGCAGCTGATTACCGACTGATATGGAAAAACTTCAGTACTGTATTTTAGCCAACAGAATAGCCATATCAGTGACCAGGGCTGGAGGACAGCCCTGGTGATAATGATTCAAGATTAACAAGGCCCATGATGGGAAGGCACAAGGGACTCAGGGAAGGCTTTGTGGGGAAGTGACATCTAAGTTGAGTTAGCCAGAGCGTTCCTGGCAGAACCTGGGCAAAAGTATTTTCCCAGTGGGAGGAGGGCTCAGTATTTTCAGGCGGTTCAGTCTAGCTGGAGGAGAAAGAGGCGGGAGATTAGACCCAACAGGCAGGTAAGGAGAGTGTGTGCTGTAGGGTTGGGGGAGGGGGCTGTGTTAATCATGCTCAGTGGCTTGGACTGTGTCTCCAGAGCAATCGGGAGCCACCGCAGGGTTTTAATTAAGATCAGGGGGGCTTCCCTGGTGGCGCAGTAGTTGAGAGTCTGCCTGCCGATGCAGGGGACATGGGTTCATGCCCCGGTCCGGGAAGATCCCACATGCTGTGGAGCAGCTAGGCCCGTGAGCCATGGCCACTGAGACTGCGCGTCCGGAGCCTGTGCTCCGCAATGGGAGAGGCCACAACAGTGAGAGGCCCGCATACCGCAAAAAAAAAAAAAAAAAAAAAAACTCAGGGGAGTCACCTGATCCAGTCTGCAAATCCCCCAAGTGACACCAAGGAATCCATTTTTCCAAAGACAAGAACCAAGGCTCAGGGAGGTTAAACACCTATCAGATGTCATGCCGCAGGCTGGACATGGCATAAAAGCAACTGCTCACTTCTGGATCGCCTTCTCTACTGAATACCATGTGCATCAGAGGCTGCCCCTTTGTGTATGGAGCTTTAGAGTTCATAAAGCACTTTACAGTTTACAGAGCACTTTCCCATCCATGCTCATTTGATTTCCCACCACAGCACTGTATTACAGTGATACCATTCCCATTTCACAGTTGAAAGGACTGAAATACAGGCAGGTTTCAATATGTAATAAATAGTGAAATTTTGACTCAAACCTAAACATTGAGACTCCTTGTCCAGTGATCTTTCCCCTCCACCATGCTGTGTCTTGGCATTTGTATTGATCACTTTGGGTTATAAATGCCAGAAACATAAGTGCCTGAGCAGAAAAAAGGAATTTGGGAGCTCATATACTAAAAAGTCCATGATGGATGGACTTCAGGCATGGATGGCTCCAGGTGGTCAAATTACGTCATCACAGATCTGTCTTGCTCTGTCTTTGCTTTCATCTATGTTGATTTTCTTCTTGGATTCTCTTATCAAGGCAGAGACAGGCTGCCAATCTACCACTTTAGCAATCCCAGCCACAAAGTACCATACTTTTCCAATAGGTACAGCAAAAGCCTCAGGTTTCACCTTTATGCCTTGACTTGGCTCATGTGCAGACATGAACCAATCCTGTGGCCAGAGAGATGGCTAGGTGGCTCTGATTGGCCAAGACTAGGTCATGTGTCCAGCCCTGGAGTGATGCAAGAGGAGTCAGCCTTCTGGGACCACAAGGACTAAGAATAGGGGAGGTGTGGTCCCCTAAAGAAAAACGATGGTGCTGTCACCTAGAGAAGAGCAAAGAGATACTGGGCACATAAAAACTAACATTCAAGCTACATCATGATCCCTCAGCATCAGGAGGAGGCTACTCACCTAGGGGAGGGTGGTCTTCTCTGACCAAGGAGCTCAGCATGGTGGCAGGCATGGTCTGTCTGGAGCCTGCTCCTTGGGGCAGGAACCCTGCTCCTCTGCAGAGCTCTACCTTTCAAGAGCCAGCCAGCGAGCTCCAGTGCAGCTCGGAGCCCCCAAAGCCACTTCCCTTCTTCTTAATGCCAAGTTTTGGTCTGTGCCTCCTGGGGCTGGGGTTGGAGGCTGGGTTCTCTGCAGATGTTCCTCTTAGTAGACAGAACTTAGTCATGGTGTGACCTAAAATTTTAAAAAAGAATAAAAATAAAATTTAAAAAGCCAAGAGCCCAAAATATCCTGGCTATGGATAGATACTGGGGCCAAGTTTGCAATAAATTCTCCCCACTGTGAGCCTCTCTTTCCCCCATCCCATCCCTGGTGAGACTTGTTGCTGGGCTGCGGTTTACACTGCAAAACCACCCTAAAGGCAGAATTGGGTAGTGCTTAAGAATACAGACTCTGAAAAAAAAACAAAACCAAAAAGAATACAGACTCTGGAGGCAGGCTGTTTGTTTGGGCTCAAATCTCAGCTCAGCCACTTACCAGCTATATGCAAGTTACTGACCCTGTGCCTCAGCTTCCCCACCTATTATATGGGTTTAATGATGTTAATAGTAGAAACTCCCATGTAGGGTTGTCTAGGAATCAAGTGAGCTAGTACATGTTCAGACCAGTGTCTGGCACGGAATAAGCAATATATATAAGGCGTGGCTATTATGTGCCATATCAGCTGCTTTTTATTCCTCTGAGGAGACAGGCCCCTGGAGGACAGGGCCTGGTCCGTCTTGTTTGTCACTATATTCCTGGAGCTTAGCATGGGGCCTGGAACAGAGCAGGCCAAGGTAAATATCTACTGAATGAATGAATGATTGAATGGCTAGTGCCATGGGAGCCAGCAGTACTGGACTCTAGGCTGGCTGTGTGACCTTAGGCAGTTGGCTTTCCCTCTCTTAGCCTCAGTCTCAGCCTCTGTAAAATAAATCAGATCAGTCAATGTTACTCAGGCTTTTCCAATCAGGCCCCCATTTACATCGTGCTAGGACACACACACACTGAAATTGAACTTTCACAAGACAACACTTACTTTCCTATGTGCAATATACTCTGATATATTCTGTTTTCTTGTGTTCTACTCTATTTCACTCTTTTTCATTTTTTAAAAATGCAATCCTGGGGCTTCCCTGGTGGCGCGGTGGTTGAGAGTCCGCCTGCCGATGCAGGGGACACGGGTTCGAGCCCTGGTCTGGGAGGATCCCACATGCCGTGGAGCGGCTAAACGTGCGGGCCACAACTACTGAGCCTGTGCTCTGGAGCCCATGAGACACAGCTACTGAAGCCCATCGCCTAGAGCCCGCGCACCGCAACGAAGAGTAGCCCCCGCTCGCCTCAACTAGAGAAAGCCCGCGCGCAGCAACGAAGACCTAACGCAGCCAAAAATAATAAATAAATAAATTAACATTAAAAAAAAAAATGCAATCCTTACCCAGTGAATAGATTTGAAGCCTCACTAACTTCTGGAGACCTGCAGTTAAAACACTGAACTAGGGGCTTCCCTGGTGGTGCAGTGGTTGAGAGTCCGCCTGCCGATGCAGGGGACACGGGTTTGTGTCCCGGTCCGGGAAGATCCCACATGCCACGGAGCGGCTGGGCCCATGAGCCATGGCCGCTAGGCCTGCGCATACGGAGCCTGTGCTCCACAACCAGAGAGGCCACAACAGTGAGAGGCCCCCGTATCACAAACAAACAAACAAAAAGTCACTGAACTAGATAAAAGGCAAGGTCCTTTCTGACCCAGACACTGATGATGTTATAAATCTTGCCTAAGAAGCATTATTTGATTTTGTGTGATGGTTAAGAGCTTGGGCCCTGGCGGGAGAGGACTGGGTTCAAGTCCTACGGATACTGGCCTGTGCTGATCTTGGTAAGTTATATAACCTCTGGGTGCCTAGGTTTCTTCCTTAATGCAATGGAGGTAACAATGATTCTTTCCTCTTAGGAGTGGTGTGAGGAATGAACTGATAAATGAACTGAAACCTGCAAAGCACTAAATACTTCTAAGTGCTCCATGAAGAACTTTTAAAAAACATTATTGTTATTTGAAAGAACATATATAACACTTTGTGGGTAGCCTGGCAGGGAGTCAGAGCTCAATAGATGTTTGTGTATTTTTTGGAGATTATCAGAGCATTCCTCTACCTCTCCGGGGAAAGAAACTGAGTTTCCAGGAGGGAAAGGTACTTGCCCAAGGTCACCAGCAAGTCAGAGACAGAGCTTCAGGCATCAGGCCTCAGATTTTAAGAAGGTTCTATAACTTGCTGATTCAGGGAATGCAAGGGAAACCCCCTTTCCTCATGTCACGGCCCAGAATTCACTGATCTCAAGCCCTCTTTCTTTTTCTTTGTTTGAACCTTTTCCCCCCATTTTTAAACACTGAGGTATGCTTTACATATAGTAAAATTCACCCCTTTTGGTGTGCAGTTCTGTGAATTTTAATAGACACAAACAGTTATCGACCCCTATACTCAACATATAGGACAGTTTCCATCATGCCAAAAAATTCCCCTGTGCCCTTTGAGGACAAAATCTCCACCCACCCCTAGTACCTGGCAACCACTGAGATCTTTTCTGTCCCTATAGTTTTGCCTTTTCCAGAAATACTTTTGAGATTCATCTACTGAATATGTTGTTTTGTATATACCTTTTTGCTTAGCAGTATTCCATTGTATGGATACCACAAATTGTTTATCCATTTACCAGTTAATGGGCATTTGGGCTGTTTCCAGTTTTGGGTTATTATAAATAAAACTGCTAGAAACATTCATGTGTCTTTATGTGGACATACGTCTTCATTTTTCTTGGGTAAATACCTATGAGAAGAATTGCTGAATCACATGGTTAGCATATGTTTAACTTTCTAAGAAGCTGCCAAACTGTTTTTCCAAAGTGACTATGCCACGCTGTCACACCGTCAGTGTACGCGAGTTCTAGGTGCTCCGTATCTGCTCCAGCAGGCGGTGTGGGCAAGCTTTTAAATTTTAGCCATTGTGACAGTTGTGCAACCATCTTATTGTGGTTTTCATTTGTACTTACTTAATGACTGATGTTGAGCACCATGTATCTTCCCTCTTTCTTTAAAAAAATTATACAATGGGCTTCCCTGGTAGCCCAGTGGTTGAGAATCTGCCTACCAATGCCGGGGACACGGGTTCGAGCCCTGGTCTGGGAAGATCCCACATGCCGCGGAGCAACTGGGCCCGTGAGCCACAATTACTGAGCCTGCGCGTCTGGAGCCTGTGCTCCGCAACAAGAGAGGCCGCAATAGTGAGAGGCCTGTGCACCGCGATGAAGAGTGGCCCCCGCTTGCCGCAACTAGAGAAAGCCCTCGCACAGAAACGAAGACCCAACACAGCCAAAAATAAATAAATAAATAAAAACTATACAAGTAGTAAATAGCCACAGTAGAAAAAATTAATGCAGAGATAAGCAAAAAGAAGACATTTTGAGCTATGTCCAACCTCTGTCTCTTCAGACAAACATATAACTGAATTTTATTTATTTATCTGAGAACGTAATACATGCACCTGGTACAAAGTTTGAAAGGAATGAAAGGATAAGTATTGAGAAATAAGCCTCCCATTCATTCGGTTGCTGAAGTTAAAAAGTCTAACTTAACGTAGGATAGCAGAGAACGTGCATTAACCGCATTCCTTTGATGTGTTGGTGAGAGTGTAAACACGTACGAGCCCAGTAACACTGAGCACTCAAAAACCCCAGGCCACAGAGAGTCCATTCCTCAGCCCTTAACCAGAGGAAACAGCAGAAACATGCGCAGCAGGATACCCGTACAAGAATATTCATAGATGCATCCTTCAAAATAGCAAAAATCTGGAAAAAATCCAGATGTCCATTGACAGGATAATGGATTTTTAAAATGCAATATATTCATACAACGGATGAATACATAGCAATGAAAAAAATGAATGGACTGCAGCTATGCACAGCAGCATGAATGAATCTTCATAATATGATGCTGAATGGAAAAACTACTTCCAAAAGGTTCCATACAGCATGATACTCTTTTTATAAAGATTAGAAACAACTACAAGTACACAATATATTATTTGAACTGTAAGTATATATGTATCAACTATACAAAAGGAGCAAGGGAAGGAAAAGCACAAACATCAGAAGACTGGTTACCTTTTGGGGATGTAGGGGCTTGGGATAGAAAAGGATCCTATGGGTACTGTTGTTCTATCCCTTGGGTTGGGTAGAGAGTTAAAAAAAACTAATCAGTGAATCAAACTGAAAACTGGGTAGGCACAGACCAATGATACAAGTGTATCATTAATCAACGGATTATGATTCATCTAATTCTGAGCACATGAGGTGCATTAAAAATTAAAAAGCAAGTCTTCCTCTCTGGTCCCCCAGGCACTCTGTTCCCCTCCCTAAAGGCAACTACTGTTACCACTTTCTGTGTTTCCTTCAGGAAGAAACTACTTTACCTATTCTATTGAGTAACCTGTGTTTTTACTCAACAGCAGTTCATGGACAACCTACCACATCAATAGATTCCCAATAGCATTTTAATGGCTGTATAATTTTCCACTATTTAGATGTCCATATTTTATTTTATTTTATTTTTATGTTTTTATTTTTTTAATTAATTTATTTTATTTATTTATTTTTGACTGTGTTGGGTCTTTGTTGCTGCGCATGGGCTTTCTCTAGTTGCGGTGAGTGGGGGCTACTTTTCGCTGGGATGAGCAGGCTTCCCATTGCAGTGGTTTCCCTTCTTGCGGAGCACGGGCTCTAGGCGCACGGGCTTCAGTAGTTGTGGCTTGTGGGCTCTAGAGCACAGGCTCAGTAGTTGTGGGCACATGGGCTTAGTTGCATGTGGGATCTTCCCGGGCCAGGGCTCAAACCCGTGTGCCCTGCATTGGCAGGCGGATTCTTAACCACTGTGCCACCAGGGGAGCCCTAGATGCCTATATTTTATTAAACGAATTCCCTTTTTGATGGACCTGGGTTTTTTTCCCCCAGTGTTTTTTCTCATAAACAATGTTATGAGGAACTCCTTTATATACACGCCTTTGATGAATTGTATGGAGAGGTCTTTAGGATAAATTTCTCCAAGTAGAGTTACTGAGTCAAAGATTATGTGCATATTTCAGGGTTTTGAGCCATATATTGTGCCCACCAGCAAGGAGAGAGGGGACTGTCTTTGAGAAGTCTGGCAGCTGGCCTGGTGCTGTGAGGTCTTTTGTTACTAAAGCTACCCCAGAGGTTATTCAGCAGCAAAGCACTGTTAACCATTCCCAGGACCTCCCTGTGGGACAGCAGGAAATGGGGTGGCTCCTCGGGCAGAGGAGAACAACAAGTCTTTATCAAAATGCTATTCACCAAGAACGCGTTATTAGCACAGATCTTGGTCTTGCATTTGGGCAACTCCCTGCAGACGCGTGGAACTATGTCTCCTGAGGGAAGATGAGCAGGAGTTCAGGGTGTGCCGGACTTCTTAGCATCGGACCCCACTTCTGTTCACTAAATTATACAAGTAATAGTGTGCAATGGGGAAGAGTTGGCACTAGAGCCAGATGGCCTGGATTAAAACCCTTGTTACTCTGCTTCCTAGCTGTGTGACTTAGTTTGCCCTTCCATAAAATGGGGCTAATGAGGGGCTTCCCTGGTGGTGCAGTGGTTAAGAATCCACCTGCCAATGCAAGGGACACGTGTTCAATCCCTGGTCCGGGAAGATCCCACATGCCACGGAGCAACTAAGTCCGTGAGCCACAACTACTGAGCCTGCGTTCTAGAGCCTGCGTGCCACAACTACTGAGCCCACGTGCCACAACAACTGAAGCCCAAGCGCCGAGAGCCGGTGCTCCACAACAAGAGAAGCCACCACAATGAGAAGCCCGTGCACCGCAACAAAGAGTAGCCCCTGTTTGCCGCAACTAGAGAAGAAGCCCGCGTGCAGCAATGAAGACCCAACGCAGCCAAAAATAAATATATTAAAAATTAAAAAAAATTTTTAAATGGGGCTAATGCTACTTAGCTCATGTTTTTTGGGCACATAAATGAATTAGCATACATAAAGTGCTCAAAACACACTTGGCATGCTGAAAGTGCTCTATAATTATGAACTGGGCTAGATTCACAGCCCCTGCCCTCAAGGTAACCTCAGACTGGTGGGGGACATGGAAGCATTTACAATTCAGGGCAATGAATACATTAAGGCAGGTGCTAAGGAAACTCATAGGAGGGATGCCAAATTTGGAAGGCTTCCTGGAAGAAGTGGCATCAGGGCAGGAACCAAGTCACTTGCAGGATAAAGGAGAGGCAAAGCGGCCAGCCATGAACTCCCTTTACTGGAAAGGTGAAAATGGGATTCAGAGAAGGTTTTCAGTCTTGGATTTCAATTCAGCAACTTCTCAGCACCAGCCTGGGTCCCAGGTACTGTGCTCAGTGCCAGGGATGAGTGTGGGCTGGAGATAATTAGGCAGAGGCCCTCAGTAAGCTTATGATCTAACTCGGAAGAGGAACATGAAGTCTAGCCTAAGAGCTAGACTCCAATGAAATCTACTAGAGGAAGGAACACGATGTCAAGGGAGCAACTAATTCTGAGGCTCCAGGATTGTGAAAGGCTTTGCGGAGGAAATGCTTGTAAGAACTGATCAGATTTGGGGAGGGATGGGGAAGAAGTAAGGCACCCCCCATAGGGGGAAGAAGCACAAGCGAAGGTGAGGCAACAGGAGAGCCTATGTCCTAAAAAAGATACAGCGTGGATTGTGGGGCCTGGATCAAGGGAGAGGTGAGGGGTGGGCAGGACTAGGCTGTAAATGTCAGCTGAGACCAGGGTCTGGAAGACGTCACATGACATGCTACTTGGACTTCACCTAGTAGGTCATGGGAACGGAACAGAAGTGTTTAAGCAGAGAAGCGACATGATGAGATCTGAAGGGTTACTCTGGCACAGACGGGGGAGGAGTCTTGGAAGGCAGCACAGCTCGAGGGCCACTGTAACTGTCTAAGCGACAGATCCGGTGGGCACGGAGGGCAGGCACGGGTGGAACGTTTGTAAGCAGCCCTCTGAAACACTTGAAATCCAAACCCTGAACTTATTCCCTGGTGGCTCATGAGTCGAGATGTCTAATATCCCTGGAAAAATAAAACTGCTCCTGACGCCAGCCAGCAGGAGCAAAAGCAACCCGATATGCTTGTTGATTAAGATGAGGGAAACTTTTCCCCCTTTATTAAGGGTCAACCGAATTATTAGGGAAAATAGAGTGACATATTAAAGTGAAATGACTTGATTTTATTGTTTTTTTCCTTCATGGAAACAACACATGAGATCACCATTTAAAATATTTCTCAAGGATGGTAAAGTATAATCCACCAAAACCAACCTTGACTTCATTTCCATACAGACATAGAGAAGGAGGGAGAGGAGGGACAGAAGGGTGGGGAGATCTCAGGAGGAGAGGGAATGTGGCCAAGCGGAGCAGCGGGGCCAGGGGCGGAGGGAGGAGGACGATGGCACAGAACGGAGGCTAATGCGCTAGGCCCGGAGGTGGAGTGTGTGTGAACCTCGGAATCAGAGGCCCAGCCAAGTTTCCCACCTTTCTTAGCCCTGATTTCCTTACTTGACAAATGTGGGTCATAATGTCCTTGTCACATGGCACAATGAATGTTATTAGATCTGTATATTAAAAGGATCCCATTGCCCTGGCCACCCGACTGGAGTGGGATAAAAGAAAGTGCTCTGCAGACTACCTGGCTTTTAAGAGTTTTCTTAAGAAAGTTTCTTCTGTGTGTTTTGTTTTTTGTTGTTGTTGTTTTTGCTGCACTGCATGGCTTGCGGGATCTTAGTTCCCCGACCAGGGATTGAACCTGGGCCCACGGCAGTGAAAGCGCCAAGTCCTAACCACTGGACCACCAGGGAATTCCCAAGAAAGTTCTTAAGATGAGGGGCTGATGATGATGGTAGCTTTACTTACTACCATTTCCTTTTGGAGTTCTCATTGGCCCCATGTTATTCACAGCAGTTAGGCTGCTCTTGTTTAAAACCTCTCTCATGGGGTCATCCAGGATGGGGTGCCCTCAGAGCTTCAGGACTGGTTGGTCCAGTGGCACCCCACTTCCTCCATCCCCAGCCTTCTCACCGCTGGGCCTTCCAGGGGTAGACGGCCTGACTTGTTCCTCTTAACTCCCCGCCGCCCACAAGTGCCTGGCAGCTCATGAAATGACACACACAGGGGCCCTGAAGCTCTCTCCTTCATGCCCTGTGCTCAGGCCTCACCCCTCAGCTCTTACTTCTATCCAGTAAACCACCCCAAGGGAGGAAGTGAGGAATGTGAAGTAAATGATGTGGGTTCCCTTCGTGATATGGTGCCACCACTTCTCCTCTTCCTTCCTCGCTAGCTGGCGGCAACGTCCCTCTCCCATCTCTAGTAGGAAGGAGAACAGACACTGTGAAGCTGGCACCAAAGCCCCTCCCTCCCGGGGTCACCTGGCCTGTGTGCAGCCTGGAATCCTCTCCAGAACCCCACACCTGCAGAACCCTACTACACCCAAACATCTCCACTTACATGTCCAATAGGCACCTCAAAGTGCTCAAAAATACAGGCAAGTTCAGAACCAAACGCATCATTGCCCTTCTCCAACCTGCTCCTCTTCCTGTCTTCATTTCCGAAAATGGCAGCATTATCAACCCAGTCAACCCATTATCAACCTAATCTAGTGCTTAGATGAAGACGTCTTGCAACCCTGCCCACCACTCTGTAAATAGTACCTCCGTTAACTCTGCTCAGTTAATCTTTTGAGTTTGCCTGTTTCTTGCCAGCATCCTGGCTGATACGTCTGGTCTCCCCTTTTACTCCTTCTCCCTCTCTAATCCGTTCTCCACACAGCAGCCCGAGGGCTCTGCCTCCCTCCCTCATTCCTTCTTTTCATTTTTCAAGTCTAACTTTTGAGATGGGTAAGGCATTCACCTAGTTCAAAAATTACAGGACACAGAAAAGGTATAAAGTACAAGTGTCCCTCTCATTCCTGTTAGCCATCCGCCTAATGAATTCCCAGGCCTCTCCCCGCGGTTAACGGAGTTTCTTTTGTATTCTTCTAGAGCCATGCGGTCCAATACGCTGGCTACAAGCCACATGTGGCTATTAGATTTAAATCTAATCATTAAGTTAAATTAAAAATTCTGTTCTTCGGTCACTCAAGCCGTATTTCAAGTGCCATGTGTGGCCAGTGGCTACCATGTTGGTCAGCAGAAATACAGAACATTTCCACCATCAGAGAAAATTCTATTGGACAAGGCTGTTCGAGTTTCTCTCCGCACATTTAAGTAGAAAATTCATATAGTCTCATTTTCCTCCTCTTCTTTTACACAAGAAGTAGCACATGTTCCGCATTGTTCTCCAACTTGTTTTTTCACTTGACAAGATACCTTAAGGATCTTTCCACGTCTGTGCATAAAGAGCTTTCTTGTTGGTTTTCAGTTGTGGAATATTCCATGCTGTGAATGTGGCACAGTTTATTTAAGCAGCCACCCACTGATGGACTAAGGGTTATTACCAACCTTTTGCTCTCACGGTCAACGCAACAACGGTGAATGGCCTTGTCCATCTGGAATTTTGCATGTATGCAAGTGTCTATAAAGAACACACCCGTGAATTATCATTCTAGAGCACCGATTTGGTCATGCCTCTCCCCTGCTGAGCACACACTGCTCCTCCTGATCTCCTTCTCCAGCCCACGGCAAACTCCTATGCAGCCCTCAGGTCTCAGCTTGGATGTCACCTCTTCTGGGAAGCCCTCCCCGACTCCGCATCAGGTCAGACTAGGATCACCTGCCCTGTAATTGCCTGGTTCTTCCTGGTCTCCTCCCTCAGTCTGGAGCTTTATAAGGGAGGCTTGGGGCTATCTTGTTTTTCCATGTATCCCCAGGGCCTGGCACTCAGTAGGGGCTCAATAAATATTTGCTGAATGATGAGGTGGGCACCAAGTTCCAGCAGTGGTTCTTTCCAGCACTTTGTGGGCTCCCAAACCAAGGAGCTGGTGAGGAGAACCCCCAGCAAGCAGCTGATTCAGATGGGGAAACTGAGGCACAGAGGTGGCAGCCTTTGGATCAGCCCCCTTGACTCCAACCTCTCCTTTTTTTAGCCCACCTTATAGTTAATAACAACAATAATAACAGTAGTAATATTACCTGTAAGGTTAATATTTATTGAGTATTTCTATGTGCTAAGTGCTGCTCTAAGTGTGTTACATGCATTAACTTATTTAATTGTTGCAGCAACTCTGTGAGGCACATACTCCCATTATTATGCCCATCTTATCGGTAGAGGAACTGAGAGCTTGTGTCACAAATGGCAGAGAATGACTTGAACCCAGGCAGTGGGGCTTCAGAGCCCACACTCTTATGCACTCTGCTGAGCTATCGACCATTCTTGGCAGCTTCTCCCTTTTCCAAAGCTCACTGTGGCTCCTCACTGACTCAGGCCCAGAGCTTCTTCTCTTGTCATCCCAATCCCCCCACCCTGCCACCCTGGGTCCCATCCCTCCCAGCTTGACTTAGTTTATTTTCTACTTCATTGGCTTCCCCCTGGAACAAGATCCTGAGACTGGAGCCAGACTGGGCTCTTCTATCCACTTGCTATAGCTACCTTCTGGGCCTCAGTTTTCTCATCTGTACAACAGGTCAATGGCAAGGGAAAGCATGGTACTCTCCTTTCTTTTAGCCCCTTATCCAACTCCTATACATCTTTTAAGGACAACTCAAAAGGCTTCCTCCTTCAGGAAGTCTTCCCAGATTTCTCTAGCCCCTAAAGTTCCCTCCCACTCTTCCCTGAAGGCAACTTTTAAGACTCAGATTAGCACTTAATTCTTCTTTTATTTTCCGGATTGTAAGTTGTCCCCCATGCCCTCCCCACCAAAGAAAGTGATACTCTTTGAAAGAACATATAAGATAAAAAGTAGAGCTTCAGTCTTTGAAGTACCACCTTCATTGTTATTGGCATCCCTGAGTCCCACCTTCACTAACCTTTACTTAACATTGTTTCTTTAAATGGACTCACTATCTAAAACATAAAGAAATTTATTTTAAGTGAAAAACTAACAGTATTGTAAATGAAAAACCAGCATCACTTGCCGTAACTAAAGTAAAAATAAATACAATGATGACAGAACAGTGTCATTAATTTCTAGGCTCTCCTTCTCCGGTTAAGAGAGAGAACCATAAGGGTTAAAGTCATTAAAGATATGCTAAGCACAAGAAAAGGGGGACTCTTCCCTTGACGCAAGCAGGATTGAAAGAAAAGTGAAAATGGAACAACTCTGTCTGCGTGATTCAGGATCACGTAAGACTTTAATACCTTGCTCACCCATCACGTCACACCATTCCACATCCCACCACAGGCCCGAAGCCCACACTCTAGGAAGCAATGACTTGATCAGAACAGACAGAACCAGCTTCATCTCCCATCTCTGCCCCTCTCTAGCCTCCGTTTGCTCCTCTGTAAGATGGCATGAGCATAACCACTCCAGGACTGATGCAGGGTTAAATGAGATGTCACAAGTGGCGTTCCTGGATTCTCTCAGCTCTGCTGCTAACCATCTGGGCATGACCATGGGTGACTTACCCTGCCTCCCTGGGCCTGACTTTCCTCATTTCCATAAGGTAAATTATAGGGGAATTCCCTGGTGGTCCAGTGGTTAAGACTCTACGCTTCCACTGTAGGGGGCACAGATTCGATCCCTGGTCGGGGAGCTCAGATCCCACAGGCCACATGGCACAGCCCCTCCCTCCCCCCAAAAAAGAGGGAATTTACAAAACCTGCCTTGAGGGTCGTAAAGCATGTTTATTAAACGAACATTTATTGAATGTTCCAGGCCTACTATGTTCCAGGCACTATTCCATGGGATAGGGATGTAGCAGTGAAGGAAAGAAACAAAAATCCCTGCCCTCGTGGAGCTTATATTTAAATGGGGGGCAGGGGACAAATAGATAAAATATACAGTATAGTATGGTGAGAAGTAATAAATGCTAAGGAAAAATAAGGCATGGTGGGTGGCGGCAGTGTTGCAATTCTGAAGTGGGACAGAATCTCTGACAAGTGGACATTTGGGTGATGCCTGAAGGAGGTGAGTGAGGAGCCATGAGGTCCCCGGGGGAACAGCAGGCCAGCCAGAGGGCACAGCGAATACAAAGGCCTCGAGGTGGGAAGCAGCCTGCACGAGTCCCAGAAGAGCAGGAGGCTGACGTGGCCAGAACCACGGTGGGACTGAGGTAAGAGCAGTGGGAGGCGAGGTCCCAGGGGCAACGGCGTCAGATCCTGCAAAGCCCTGTGGGACATTTTAAAACTCTGGTTTTGATTCGGAGTGAAACTTTAGCGTATTGTCTTACACATGGTAAGTGCATAATTCACAGAAGCTCTAAAGGTAGTAATTCCCATACTTACTTAGCACTGTCTCCTCAGAAGGCCTCGGCTGTCAGGTTCCAGGGTGACAAGAGACCTGCCCTTCCCTGCCCTATTGGTTGGCCCTGGTTTACTGGAAGGCAGTGGGGACAGGAATGGATGGAACCCAGCCCAAGCATTCCTGACCCACCCATCCCCTCTCAGATTGCTCTCCAGGCCCTGTCACACCCCTGCCGCTTGCTGGGCAGTGGGCACAGGAATGCTGAGGCAGCTGAGGGCTGGGCTCCGCCCCTAACTTGAAGAAGGCCTAATAACAAGCAACAAGAACAGTAATGATGGCAGCTACCACTTATTGCACCCTAACTGCCAGTCAGACAAAGCACTGAGTGCTTTTCACATGTCACCTCCCAGCGGCCTCTTTTCACCCCTTTGAGAGAGGTGTGGTCTTGAGGGAAGGGAGGCTGTGGGTCACACCCACCTCTCTGACCTCTAGGGGCTGCACTCTTCACCAGGGCTCTGTGCTCGCAGACTTGGGGCTCCTTTCTGGCAGGCTCCCCACTCAGTCCGGGACCCCCGAGAGACAAGAATCTTGTAACTCCTGCCTGCCAGCTCTGCAGCTGCTGCAGGCCCGGACAGGTCCAGGCAGCCCCCTCAGTGGCTGAGAAGTGAGCAGAGGAGGAATCAGGTTTCTCCAGCTCCTGGATGGAGGCAAGATTGCTGAATCAGGCCTTTTCCCAGGGCTTCTGGAACCAGGCCTTGTCGTGAACTCAGCCTCCAGGCTGGCTGTGGAGGTGGCAGCCCAGGACTGGGCACCTGGGCCTTACCCCGTACCTGTCCGACCTCATCTCCCACTGCACTCTTGCTCGTTCCCTCTGCTCCCTGCTGAACTCGGCTGAAATCCCCGCAGCACTCCGGCCTCAGGGCCTTTGCACAGGTAATTTTTACTAGACATACCTGCATACTCGCTCCCCAGTACCCTCCAGTCTTTGCTCAAATGCTCCCTTCTCAGTGAGAAACGGAATAGTTCCTGCCATATCAATAAACAAAGGATGTCACAGTCATCAGTGATTGCAGCCCTCCAACAAGACCTGGTGAGCCCTGAGGAAACTCAGGAAGTGAAAACACAAGATACTGGCCCCAGATGGTTGAGGTGCATATCAAAGGAATGATTTCAGTGAGCCCAGACTCTTGCATCTTCCCATACATAGAAAAGCACTAAATTCCTTAACTTGAGATATCTGGTTTTCTTTAATTAACTATAACCTTCTGATACTCCCGACTACCTGCCCTTTGTTGCAAAACTCGAAAAATATCCTGGCTCCTCCCCTCGCCTCCTTGAGCAGTTTCTCAGAGCTATCTGAAACGCTGTCTCCTGGGCTGCAGTCCTCATTTTGCCCCAAATAAAACTTAACTTGCTGGGGGGCTTCCCTGGTGGCACAGTGGTTAAGAATCCGCCTGCCAATGTAGCGGACATGGGTTCGAGCCCTGGTCCGGGAAGATCCCTACATGCCATGGAGAAACTAAGCCCGTATGTCACAACTACTCAGCCTGCGCTCTAGAGCTTGCGTGCCACAACTACTGAGCCCACGTGCCACAACTACTGAAGCCCGCGCGCCTAGAGCCCATGCTCCACAACAAGAGAAGCCGCTGCAACAAGAAGCCTGTGCACTGCAATGAAGAGCCCCCACTCACCACAACTAGAGAAAGCCCACGCGCAGCAAGGAAGACCCAACACAGCCAAAAATAAATAAATAAAACATAAATAAATTTATAAAAAAAAAACCCTTGACTCGCAACTCTCACGTTGCACATAATTTTAAAGTCAACATCAGCAAGGCCTTTCCTGACTACTAGAACTGAACCCTCACCCCAACCCCTTACATCCTATGCCCCACCCCAGCTTCATCTTCCTCTATAGCCTCACCTTTCACTGTACCATCCATATTGCCGAGTCATCTTGTTTATTGTCTGTCTCCCACGGAATGTCAGCAGGATCGCCCTTAGACTGGGCAGGAAGGGCCTTCGCCCTGTGCATTAGAAGGCTCTGCTCTGGCCCTCCTGCCCCTCCTATGGAGCTAAGGAGCTGTGACTGCTAGAACCTGTGCCCCCCACCCTGCCCTCTAGACCATTCCCTGCATAAACTGTCCCAGGCCCTCCCTAGGTCTGTCCTGAGGGCAGCCAGCACAGCCCAGGTGTGTACTCCTAGGCCCAAGGGGTGGTCAGTGGAAAGCTATTTGTGTAGGTCGGTGGACAGAGCTTGGACAGGTGGGCTGGGTAATACACACACACACACACACACACACGTGCACAAGGACCCTCATGGTGTAGGATGGAGCCTGGGGTAGGTAGAGTAGTAGGCTGACCACCGCTCCTGGGCTGGGGTCTAACTCTGCCTGTGCAGCCGCATTCTGCCTAGTACTCTAGGTGTCTGGGAATCCAGATTAAAACCTGGCCTTCCGGATCGCCATGAAGACATGCTTGTCTATGTAGGAAGATAGGGTATCTTTTATTTAACAGTTTTTGACCGAGACTCACATGGTAGGTGGGCCCTACACATTTTTTTTTCCCGGAGCCCCCCATATATTAGGGCTGGGATTTTTAAGTTTTCTGCATTTCTGTATCCCCTGCAACCTAGAACAGTGCCTGGCATAGAACGCATACTCAATTAACAGTTGTTAAATTAAGGAATAAAGAAGTCCTGGGGTGATGCCCCACATGCCCCAGATGCAGTTGGAAATGCTGTGGCTTTTGTGTGTCAGGACCTTAGAGTCTCAGGGTCAGGTGGGGCCAGCTCTGCTGTGGAGGAGGCTAGGCCATACCTGAAGAGCCTCCTCCACTGCCTGCCTGCCCCATGTTCCCAATGTAGCTGGAGTTTTTTCCTACTGGTAAAAAGAGCGCATACTAGGGAATTAAGGAGACCTGGACCCCAAAACTGTCTCTGTCACTTGTGTGAAGGGCACGGCCACATGTGTGGCCGCATGCGTGAAGGGCACGGCCAGTCACCACCCGATAAACAGTGACCGCCGCCACTATCACCGTCACCATCACCATCACAGTGTCCAAGGCAGTTCCTGCTGCATGGCAGCCAGTGTGGCTGTTCCACCCTCAGCTTCCCTAGCCCTCAGCGGCCAGGCTGGGAGGCGCTGGCCGTGCTGTGGTTCGAGTGGATGGTGCCCTCTGCTGGGCGCAGAGGGGAAGGGCCTTCGGGGAAGCCACAGCCACCCTAACCACGGACGTCCCTTTCTGCAGTCGGAACGCTAAGGGTAGGAAGGGCTGTTTCCGCCCAAGCTGTGAGTGTGGAGATAAAGGAGCAGCACCCAACGCTGTCAGTCTGTCAGCCACCACCATGCAGTGATAAGAACAACACTTAGGCAGCGCTCCTGTGCCAAGCACCGTTCTAAGCGCTTCACAGATACTGACTCATTTACTCCTCCACCTTCCAGGTGAAGAAAGTGAGGCACAGAAAGGTTAAGTGATTAGCCTAAGGCATCGTGCCTGGAGGTGCTGGGATTTGAACCTGTGCCCAGAACCACGCCTCCTGGGTGGATTATTTTCGTGGGAGGTGGGAGGTAGGCTCTGCCTTTAGCCAGAAGGAGTGGAGCCCCCAGTGGGTCTGGAACTGGACACAAAGGGCGTGAGCTGCCCAAGGGGCTTCCCAGGGTGACTGCCCCCACCCTTTCAATGGCAGGACCGTTGCCCGGCTGACCTCAGGGCCCCCCCTTACTGGCCATCCCTCAGCATTTCCCTACCTGGGTCTTCTTGCTGCATCCCTGTGTGGGCCTGTGGTTAAGGAAAGTCCATGTCTAGCATAGGAAGCCAGGAATTTGAGGCCTCAGCTACTTGCCAACCTTCCGGGGATGAAATCCATCCCCTCAAGCCCCTTCAGGGACTGGCAAAGCCCACCTGGTGAGATGGCTCCTATCTTCAGCCTTTTGGGGAGGAAAAAAAAGATTGTCAGGTCAGCCACCAGGGAAAAGGCATGGTGAGAAGTGAGGCTTGGGTTCTGCCCATCTCTGCCCCGCTGGAGCGATCTTGGGGAGTCCCTGCTTTTGGAACCTCTATCTTTTCCAACCTGAAAAATGACAGGGGTAGATTGGGGGCAATTTTCAAAATGCTCTGCATTTGGGTTCTTAAGGAGAAACACTGGGAGGATGAGGCCAAAGGCAGGTCTCTGGGCACCCTGACTCCTTCTTCCCACAGCTTTACTTCAATTATTTTCTTTGTTGGACTTGGGTTCTGCAACTTTGGCTTTAAGTCTGGGGGAAAATCATTTAATAGAATGAGCCTGAGGGGTCCTTTCAGCACCAACCTGTCTGAACCCTCCACTTAGAATTAGGCAGCCTCGATCACAACCAGGACCACAGGCCCCCTCACCCCTCCCCAGTTGGAGGGCTGGCTTTTTTCTTTTTCGGCTATACTGCGTGGCACGCAGGATCTTAGTTCCCCAACCGGGGAGCGAACCCACACCCCCTGTAGTGGAAGCGCGGAGTCTTAACCACTGGACCGCCAGGGAAGTCCAAGAAGGCTGGCTTTGAAGCATCTGAGGAGATGGATGCTCCAGGGAATTTATTTTATCATTGTTAAGGGCGAAAAACTACAAGTACTAATGTCCATGGATGGCAGTAAGATTACATACATGCCAGCACATCCCAACTAGATGTGATGGAGACGATAAGGCAATCCTTTTACATCCTGTTATGAAAAGATATAATGCCAAATGTGTATGTAACGCATAGGGGGGAAAAGATTGGAAGGATGCACGTTCAACTGTTAGACCTCAAACTGTGAAAGATTCACATTCAGGGGAGGCAGAGCAAACATGCAGGTGGTCCCCATTGGTATGGGCCACACTGGTTATTTACAGTCAGCACTCACTCAGTGGTTAGCACTGGAGACCTACCAGCTGCAAATAGTTTGACTTATTATTATAGGCCCTAAAGACCAGAGTCCATTTTTCAGATGAGACGCAGGTCCCGAGTGAGAGAGTGACATAACATCCAGCCCTGTCGCACAGCCCAGGCTCGTTCCTTCCAAGTCACTCAGGGGCTGGTGGCGGGTTCCATCACCAAGGGAATCCAGATCCACCCGCAGAGACGAGGCTTGGCTAGGAAAGGCTGCTTTTGCTCCTCCGCTCCCTCCAAAAATCTCAGGGGAGGAAGGTCAGCCTGCACAGTGGCTCCTTGGTTTTATTATTAGTCTCAGCTGAAGATAGGGTTTCAGGCTTTATTCAGGCTTCTCAGAGAGGCATTTAAGATAAGGGGCAGCAGGTGTTTGCTGGCTGAGACACCTAATCCTCCCCGCACAACCTTAGCAGCAGTAGCAGCAGGGCCCTGGTAGAGGGGAAGCTGAGGCTGCGGGAGCCAGATGCTGCAGCTTGAGGGAGAGGCAGGAGGTGCTGTGACCGTGGGCTCAGGTGCTACGGACCAAGGAGCTTTCTTAGCAGACTCAGTTCCCTTTAAACTTCCCCATCCAGGGCCTGAGGCTTCAGGACACCCACGGCCTCACGCTTCAGAGCCTTGGTCTTAAACTCACGGGTGCATCAGAATCACCTGGAAGGCTTGTTAGACAAGATTGCAGGGTCCTGCTTGCAGAGTTTCTGATTCGGCAGGCGATGCCGACGCTGCTGGCCCAGGAACCGCGCTTGGAGTACCATTGCTTTAAAGAATCAGTCACTCCTGCAGGAAGGACACATTGATTTCAACTTCAGCGACATTTTCAGCTTCACTTCGGATTCTTTTCTTCTGGTTCATTGCAAAGACAAATTTAAAACTTCGCTTTAACAAAGACACACATGGTATCCCTGCTGCCTCTTCATCCTTATTCCTGCATCTGTGCCCTGGTGTTGTCAGGAATGTTCCAATTTCATTGACATCCTGGGTGAGTTCTCTAATTTTCTGTCTGGCTTGATTTTGATGATGATCAGGCATCATTTAAAAAAAACACAATGAGGCCATTCTTTAAAGGAGGAAGATCCCCTCAGAGGGTGACTGTGAGGATTTGTTTAGAGGAAGTAATTGAAGTTAAGGGCTGTTTGGGTCTAAAAAGTACTGAATAAATGGTAGCTGTTACCAATGAACACAGAGAGCGCTTACCATGTGCCAGATGTTAATTCACTTAATCTCCATGAAAACTCCCCATTTTATACATGAAAAATCTGAGGCAGGTAGAGGTTAAGGGACTTGCTGGGAAGGAGCGGAGCCAGATTCTCCCCAATCCCTGCCTTTCGACACAGAGCCCACAGAACAGGAGAGGAAATCTTCACGTACTGCACCACGTATGTGTGCAGCCACTGGTCCAGAAAAGACATCGCCTGCAGCCCTGGTGCCGCTAAGCCCAGGGGTAAGCAAGTTAACGGTTCTCACACAGAGTTAGCAGTTCTGAATCTGTAGGGAGGACAGCAGAAGGTTTGCCCCTACCTGGGCCTGTCAACAGATCCTGAGCTTCCTCTACCATCAGGAGGAAGCTGGGGGGAAGCCCGCAGGGCTAAAAGCATTTTCTCCCCCTTGCACAACTCTCAAAGTTCTCGAAAACCACTGAATTGTACAATTTAAATGGGTAAATGATATGGTGTGTGAATTATACGTCAATAAACTGCTATTAAAAAAAAAGTTCACTCCCCTGGCACCTCTGGGAAAAGTTCCTTTAATAAAAAAGTTCTAGTACATTTACAGCATTGTCATCACCCTTCCTCTACAGCACTCGATAGGGAAAGTAAAAAATAAAGGACCACCTAAACACGCTCGGTATAAAAACGCAGTAATCCATTCAAACAGGAGGCCTCGGGGTCCAGACATCAGAGAGAAATGCAACGCGTGAGGGCACATGAGCCAGGCAGCTCTGGCCTGGGCTTCTGGAGGACCCCAGGGGCGGCTGAGGACCTGGTTCTAACTTTTTGAAAATAGCATTAAAAGAAAAAAAAATCCAGATTGCAATAAGAGGCCTCTTTCTAAGGAGGAGGGTCCATTCCAGAGAGAACGTCAACATGGGGGAGTCAGAGTCAGTCCAGGCCCGGTACACAGGGCTGAGCATCTTACGGCAGGGGAGAGACTCCCGGAAATTCAGCAGCCCTGGCCGAGGCTAAGAGGTTTTCACTGTTGAAATCAAACTGCCCGGGTCCCTCCATGCTGAAAGGCTTAGAAACCTGCCCCTTTAACGTCACGCCTCTTCCCTCCAAGTTGCTAAGGCTACTTCTCAACAAGCTTCGAAGTCCCTGGCCGAGGTGGGGACGGAGACCCCTTGGAGATGCAGCTGCGGGCCTGGTGTTTAGGCCCCCGGCGCTGCAGGCAGGGAGGCCTAGTCATCCTGGCCCCCGCCATACATGTCTGCCAGCTTCTTGAAGCGGCTGCCCCATTCATTCAGATAGTCGTAGTCTTGGTCCTGGTCGGAAGCAGAGGAGGTGAGCGAACTCAGGGAGGCGGCATCGGAGCCGCTGCCCTCATAGTCGAACACCAACAGGGAGTCATAGGGTGGGGCCGTGGGGTCCGTGTTGGCCGCCTTCAGGTTCTGGGGGACAGAGAGCAGGGGGTTAGGAGCTGCGGGATCAGACACCTGGCAGCTGTGAGAGCCCCGGCAAGTTAACTGAGCCTGCATTTCTCCATCTGCGAAGCCAGCTCTCCCCTCCTTTAAGGTTTTGAAGGTTGAAAATGAAATAATGCACATAAATCCTCAGCACAGGGCCCAGCCTGGAGCGAGCGCTCAGTGTGACAGGCCAGCAGTTCAGGGTGGGGGCTCTGAAATCAGACTGCACACACGATGTGTAAACTTAACCTCTCCGTGCCATTTTTTCCCCCCTCATCTCTAAAATGGGAAGACTTCTTATAGTTTTAGAGGAATAAATGAATATACGTAAATATAAAAGCACTTATTAGCATAGTACCTGGCATATAGTGGAACACTATTTCCTCATTTGTGAAATGAGGAAGACAACAGGTTTCCTACTCTGCAGAGTTGATGCAGGCAGGCATTAATTGAGACAGTATCTGCAAACTGTCCAACACAGATATTCCGGAAACTGTCTTCATCTAACTGGAGGGAAAATCTCCTGGTTATTTGGCTCCAAGGCAAAGTTGCCCAGAGCAACTTTCCCCAGCCACTTCTGTTTTTGCACAGGATTCTCAAATATGCTCAGGCTAAAGAACAGAGTCTGACCACCAGGCTATTTCTAGAAAGCAAGAAAGGTAAGAAGGGTTCAAGCCAAAGTGAGGTATCCTGACCACCCACTGAGCTCTGTGCCCACTGCTGCTTCCTTGAACTCCCCAAATCCATCCATCCTCCCCTCCTTCCTTCTTTCCTCCCTCCCCTCCCATCTCTCCCTCCTCCTCCCCTCCCTCGTATTAAAAACCTCCTTTAACTGACTGCTATCAAGGTACCAGGCTGTGCTAGGCTCATATCACTCATCTTCTATGTGCCTAGGTTGTGGTTCTCACAACCCTGGCTATATATCTGATTTCTTTGGGGAACTAAAAAACATCAGAGCCTAAAAAAAATGAATGTCTGGGTCCCAGGCACTGATATTTTTCAAAATTCCTCAGATAAATCAAATATGTGACCAGAATTGAGAATATCAGATACACTTAGCTATTAGCAACAGTAGCTATCATTACCTAATACATGTTAGGTACCAGGCCAGCGGTTCCCAAACTTAAATTATCTGGGAATCTTTAAAAGAATTCTGAAGCTCCAGTCACATCCGGATCAACTGAATCACAGTCTCAGGGGGTGAGTCAGAGGCTCCATGTTTGATGTTCCCTGTGCTAGCACGGTTCCAAGTGGTCCTGCATCCAACCCCTAAAGCACCCTAGGACAGAGGACACCAACTCTGCTCCAGACTGGAATCACCTGAGATCTTTAAAAATTCAAATCCAGGGAGTCTGGCTCCAGAGTTTTCTCCTGACAACCACTACATTTGCTGAATAAAAAAATAATTCCTAACCTATTCTTAACCACTCTGAAACTTAGGGTTTTACGGAAGAGGAACAGAAGCTCAGAAGTTACTCAAATATGCCAGAGGTCACACGGCAGGTTGGAGGTAGAGTCAGGATTTGAACCCAGAGCCAAGACCCCAAGCCCGTCTGTGCTCGTGCTGCTGATGCTTGAATAAAGGGCTGCCCTAGGATGGCCCCCCATGCCTCACCTCGATGATGAAGTTGCCAATTTCATCTGGGTTGGCTGGCCGTGGACGGTATGCGGGTGTGGGGATGAAGGTTGGCACCACATCGTTGCGGAGAACCAACTCAGGCCGGGCCTCCAGGCCCCGGTGGAGTTGGGTGATGTCATAGTCCTTCATGAAAGGGGAAGGTCATGGGATGGAGAAGGACCCTTCCACTCCCCCCGTTTACATTTCACCCTAGTTCCGTACCATTTGGATGTTCTGGTTCATGGGTAGGTCTTAGAAGACAGATAATGTCAGAGATCTCTGAAAGCCCTAGTTTCCAAACCCCCTCCTCCCCAGTTAAGCACAGGTTCAAGGTCAAGGTGGCTGGGGCCAAAGAGACTAGAGCCATGGACCAGACACCCTCTCAGAAGACAGATGCTTCAGACCAGGGTCTGGTTGACGCAGCTGACATGGTTAATTGGTTGACCCAACCATCCCTGCCAGTGGCTGTGGGGGCCATCCACCTCCCGACCCCCAGACCCCCCAGTGCCCCACCTGGTCCTCCTCGCCACCCCCCTCTTCGCCGTAGTAGAAGACGTTGTCACGGGTGTCGTCTTCTGGGAGCAGAAGGGGCTCCTTGATCTTCCGTTTCTTTCTCACCAAAAACAGGAGCACCAGCAGGAGGACTGCAAGAGATGGGGAGTGTGAATATTCACCCCCCAGCAACCACACGGCTGGCCAGGACCCACAAACCCCCAGAGCCCCATCTAATTCTAGACCCCTCTATTCAGTTGCCAGAGCTTAACACACTTCAGTGGCCCCCTTGCACCTAGGAAAATCCCTGACTCCCATCAAGCCTACAGGACTGGCCCCTGCCTGTCTCCAAGCCTCCCTGCCACCCAAGTCTAGTCACATTGGCCTCCTCGGGGTTCCTCAAATATACCCAGCAGTCTCCCACTTCAGAACCTTCAACCAGGCTCGTGCCTCACCTGGAACACTCTCTATGCCTATGCATGGCTCTCACCCTTGAGCTCTCAGCTTAAAATCACCTCTTCCTACTGGCATTCTGACTCCATTCCCCCACCTGTAATTCTGTATCATTTTACTGTCAGTCTTCCCATATTGGTGGTACTGGTCCTTAAGGAAACCCTCCTTTGTGGGGATGGGAATCTCCCAGCAGATGTTGCTTTTCAACATGACTCTTTTTCAGTCACTAGGTGTCCTCTAATAACCACAGACTTTAAGTTAAAAGCAAGACAGTGTGGGCTTCCCTGGTGGTGCAGTGGTTGTGGGTCCGCCTGCTGATGCAGGGGACACGGGTTCATGCCCCGGTCCGGGAAGATCCCACATGCTGCGGAGCGGCTGGGCCCATGAGCCATGGCCACTGGGCCTGCGCGTCTGGAGCCTGTGCTCCGCAACGGGAGAGGCCACAGCAGTGAGAGGCCCGTGTACCGCAAAAAAAAAAAAAAAAGCAAGACAGTGCAACTTTGATATAACGCAGTAATGTGAACTTAGGTGCAAATGCTATTTTGGCATTTTAAGAGAGGGACTAGGTTTTAGTAATATGGTTTGAAAGGCTGACAGTCTATTTGGACACAGTGGGGACTGGCCAGCTAGTGCCTAGTTGCTCGCCTTACCCCCAGTTAATCCCATATGAGGAGGGTACCCCCTGGCCCTCTCTATGGCTGTTTAATGTAAGAGGGTAGAGCCACTGTTTAGCTTTATCCCTTTTTTTGCCTGCCGGTGGAACCACTGTCTCCCTCTGGCCAGACAAAACTGACCTAGCCTTCTTTGGGAGCCCATGGGTTCTCACCTCCTTACCCAACTTTTTTTTAATCCATAGCAACACCTATTTCTCTGCCAGATTATTTGTCGTCTGCTCGCTGCACTGGAAAGTAAGCTCCATGAAGGCAGGGACTGGTCTGTTTTGTTAAGAGTTGTACCCTCAGCGCCTAACAGTGCTTGCTACACAGTATGATGACTAACTAAAGCTTGCTCTTGTATTCATATGTGATTGAATGCATGTTTTCTGTGTAAGGACAATTCAGAGAGTGAAAAAAGCAAATGTGATAGGTTCTACCTTTAGAGCAAAGAAATTAGTTTTTAACTAAACATTTCTGCTCACTAGACCAATGGCTCTCAAGCTCTAACATGCATCAGAATCCCCTGAAGGGCTTGTTAAAACACAGATTACCGGGTCTTACCCCTAAGCTTCTGAATCAGTAGGTCAGGAGTGGGCCAGAGAATTAGCCTTTCTAACAAATTCCTGGTGATGCTAACGCTGTTGGTTGGAGACCACGACTTCAGAACCACCGCTCTAGCCACTAGATGATCTGACAGCAGGGTCGAGTCTGCTCCCCAATGCATCCCCAAAGCCTGGCACCTTCCAGAACCTCCATAAACATCTATGGATTGAATGACACTCTGGGAATTAAGAGTTTAAGGAACAGTTGCACAATGTTGGTGGCCCCTTAGTCCGTGAAGTTCAGGGTAGAATCAGGTCTTCTAACTATCCTGTCCTCAGAAGGGGAAGGGTGCCGGCACTCACACAGCAGAGCCAGGACAGCACCCAGGATGGGGAGGAGGAAACTCCCCTTCCAGCGTTCGGGGCAGGTCTCCACATGGCCGTGGCAGTCGCACACGGTGGCCCTGATCACCGTCAGCTGTTCCTTGTTGCCGTGGTCGGACAGAGAAAGGTGCACGTCGTATGTGTCTTGCTTCAGGAACTTCTTCAGGAACAAGGCCACTGTGTCTCCTGGAGTGGACAGATAATTATTCATCTCAGGAGACCACAAATGGTGGGAACTGAGCACACCATGACGGAGGTTTGAGGAGGCAGCCTCTGCATCTGGGCAACAGGAAGCAATATCCCCAAAGCACATTATACCAAGTGTTAAAAACTGATATTCGGCCAAAGCCAAATTTACCACTGTGGAAAGGATTATTTGGATAGAAGAATAAATTCATCACTTTATTTAAAATGAATCAATAATCACAGCATTTTTTAAATACGATGTTTTTAAAAAGTCATGGCATGTAGAGCCAATAATTTCTCAGTACCATTAGCTGCTAGATTATTCCTTGCCGCAAAACAAACAAACATTGTTCTTCCTAAAAGACAGCTAACCCAATCTTTTAATATTTACATTAACTGGCCACCTGCTTTCCTATTTGAAAATTCACTACCATTTATTATTGCAGCATTTTGCTCTTGCAATAGTAAATATAATGTTTACACCTCAACTGTATGATAGAATTTCAGTATCCGAAACACGGATATTCTGAGTGAGCATCAATTATTAATAAATCCAAAATGCATATGACTTGGTGATGTAACTGATGTTGTTAAGCAGAGAGGGTGCTAACCTGTGTTATCCCAGCATTAGTGACTGCACACAAGTTCAGAGATGCTGGCAGTGAGGCTGCAATGGGCACTGTGCTAACCAGCCTTCAAAGGCCCGGGGTGGGCAGCAGGCAGCCACAGAGCAGAAGCCAAGCCTCAGTGCGGCCTGCACGACGGGTACCACTCTGGGGAGGGTGTGCAGCACTCCTGGAGTGGGGAGGGGGGCTGTGTTTGCAGGTGAGAAATACAGAGTCAGAGGCCTCTCTGAAGAAAGGCCTTTCGTTTAGACCCAAGTTTCTCAAAGAGGGCACTATTAGCTTGGATGGAACTATTCTTCATCATGAGGAACCTTCCCGAGCATTCAAGTCCTCACCACTAAATGTCAGTAGTGTCCCCCCATCACTGGGACATTCAAAACCAACCCCACGTTTCTAGCCCACCCACCTTCAGGCTTGCTGGCCTATTTCAGCAGTGACCTCAAGCCATTTTCAGTTCAAAGGCTCTGCATGCTTGCTGGGACCCTCTTAGTTAAAAGGCCAGAAGGGAGAATTCACCCTGTTGCCATTCGGCAGTGGCAGGCAGAGAGAGTTCTGTAGGCTGAATGTTTGGTCTACCAAGTGGAGAGGCTAACATGGGGTATTTCACCCAAACATCCCTCCTGCTATCCTGTTCCCACGCTGGAGGGCTGAGTTCTCAGCTGATGATGGTGCTGGTGGTGGTGTCAGTGACTAAACTGACACTTACTATGTGCCAAGCCCAACTCTGATATCCACCCGAACTTTAAGAGGCAGGTTCTGTTATCCTCATTTTACAAATGCAGACATTGAAGCTTAGGGAGGTCAAGTAAGCAGCCCAAGGTCACACAGGTGTAGAGTTTGGATTAACTCCTCTGACAAAAAAACACAGTCAGATAGAACAACTAAGTCAAAACCAAGAACCGGGTATCAATGCTAGTATCAGGTGTTGGCACCACTGAGCTTTGGGCCTAATGCTCACACTTGACAGAGTCAGATCTGTGATTGTTTGGGAAACAGTGGTGGTGAAGATGGCCACTGACGTCTACCGAGCACTGATATACCAGACAAGATGCCTTTCAGGCACTCATTTAATCTTCACAGTGATTGTATGGAGGTAGGTACTATCATGGCAGCATTCTACAAGTAGGGAAACTGCAGAACAGTGAGGTTCAGTAACTTGCCCACAGCCACGAACCTCGTAAATGGAAGGGCTGGATCTTGAACCAAGGCATTCTGGCTCCAGAGTCTACGCTCTGTAAACGATACAGTCAGGGCGGGGGAAAATTGGCTTCTAGGCCACAAGGTGGTGACAGGAGACCAACTTGGGTTCCCTCAAGGAAAGGTGCTGGATAAACATCCCCAAATCACGGGAATCATAAAAATGAGACAAGATGTGTGTCTGAAGCAGGTCTCCCCAGTCCTTTCTGGGCGGGGCTCAGCAGCAGTAATAGGTACCAGGCATTTTGTTACTTCGGGGCAGAACCTGAATGTTCTGGCTCCCCATTCCCCTCCTGGGGGACTCTAGCCCCAAGAGGAAGAGGAAGATGCTTTAAACCAGAGTGAGCAGGGTTTCTCCAGGGGCCTTACTGGCACTTGGGCCTGGATGCCTCTTTCTCACACACCTGGGTCCTTGCCCACTTGATGCCAGCAAGTCCCTTCTCCGGTCCTGTGACAACTGAAAAACCACTCAAGGCTGAGGAGCTCCAGGGGGATGGGAAAGAGGAAGGACAGGGAGGTGGCTGGGAGCAGGGATGTGGGGGTGAGGGACCCCAGCTTCAATTTCTGCTCCACTGCTTATCCACACTGTGCCCTTGGGCACACTATTTAGCCTCTCTGAGCCTCATTCTCATCTGTAAATAGGGATAAAAATACTGATCACAGAGGATGGTAGAAATATTAAATATGGAAAAGTACAAAAAGCATCTTGCATATCGCCAGGGTTTGATAAATGGTAAGCTGCAAAGCATCCTGGTATGGCAGACTGCCTGCATTCCAATCCTGGGGCCGTCATTTTCTAACCATAATGCCCTTGGCAATATATTTAAGCTTCTGTAAGCCTTGGTTTCCCCATCTGTAAAATGGGTGCACATGCATGTATGTGTGAGATAACAGTACCTTCTTTACAGGGTTGTTGTGAGGTTTAAGTAGCCGAATCTACTTAAAGCACACAGAGCACACAGCAAGCATAGCACACAGCACATAGCACACAGCACCTAGCACACAGCAAGCATGCTCAGGCATGTTAGCTGTTATCCCCATGCTGGAGTTCTGACTCCCTCATTATGTGAGAGTGAGAAAGGCACATCCCATGTCTCTGGGCCTGTTTTTCCAATTGTACAGGCAGGTGGTTGAGCTAGAACGGTGTTTAAGGGCTCCTGTGGAATTCCAAAGGCTTACACTAAGTTAATAAGCAGCATTTAACTGACATTCTTGAGGAGACTGGTAATTCGGTGACCCACAAGACACTGGGGCAAGAAGGTGTGTCGGGTCTTGGTAGGGGGCAGACACCCATCTGCCACCACCACTCAGTTACCTTTCTCATTGACCTCTGCCGTCCAGTAGATGTCCGAGTCGTGTGTGAGCCGGGCCCGGAAAGGGGAGGTGTGGGGGGACAGGTCCTTGTCTGTGATGTTCAGCACCTGAGGCAAAGGGCTTTGGTTGCAGATGGTGATCTGACGGGGCTCAGGGACCGGGCCATGGTCGTTGACATCCATCAGTGTTAGCAGGAGGGTCCCCGTGCCAGTGGTGGGAGGGCTCCCTGTTTGTAATCACACACATGATCTCTTTTCAGCATGTGCCCTTGGTTGGGTTGATGAATCAATGTTAAGCTCTCCCAGGACCTACCCAATCAGCCTCAGGAGGGTCCTATTTACTATCTAACTGTAACCTTTCAAGAGCCTCTGAACACTAGCTTCATTATAGATCAAACCAGTGATGACAAATGCATGGCAAACATACCATCATTCTCATTTTGTGTCCATGGCAGACATTACTAACTGATCACAGCACAGTTGCAGCCACTTCATCCAGACAGCCACTACCAATCTATTACAAAGAGAAACCTATTGGCCACCTCAGGGTTGATGCAGTGTTTGCTGATCAGCTTCAGGGAAGTTTTGCTTCCCAGCCCTGCAGTAACCTCTCGCCTGCCTCCAGGCCTTGGTTCAGTATGTGTCAAATAGAGATGGTAATTACATCATCACCCCCAATCCTGTCATGGTGTGACATCACTAATCAATCATGACACTTTCCAGGCAGCCCTTTTCAATCATTCATAAGGGGAAACCAACAGGCCAATTCAGGGCTCAGTGAACCACAAACTTAGGCTGAAAGGAGTCTTCAGGATACTTCCTAACTCCTGGGTCTTAGGGAACTTGAAACCAGCCAACCCTAGGACCACCCTTTAAAAGACCCCTCTGAGAGACCCCTTTGACCTCCCAGCTAGGATTGCTGACACCGCTTCCCCACACCACACTCTGTCTGTGGAGGGAACATGCGGTGTCCTTGGCTCCAAAGGTGCTCATGTGGAGGGGCTGGGAGGAAGCTCTCACCATCATCCGTGGCCAAGACCATGACTTCGTAGATGTTGGTCCTCACAAACTGCTCATCCTCACGGTCCAAGACCCCTGCAGCAGTGACCTGCCCACTGTCTGGGTCCATTGCTAGCCACCCTGCTGGGTCTCTCAGGATGTGGTAGCTGGAGCAGAAAAGTTGAGAAGAATCACACTCAGAATACTTAGAGTTCTGGAGTCATCATTCAAAGCCTCCTCATGCCAACAGGCAGAGGGTTTCATAGGACTCAGGGCTCCTAAGCAGGATTACGTGGAAAATGCATCTCACCCCCAAATGGGAGCCTGAGCAGAAGGTGGGGTCCCAGCAGGGACATATGAGAGGGAGCAGGAATACCTGTCCTGTGGACTTCAGCCACATGGAGGGTAGGAACGGAAGGCCCTGTACAGGGGTGACTTTCAAAATATTTAATAGTCTTTATGGCAATTAGAACAAACTCTGGCTATAATAAACAACCCATCCAACAGTACCCACGCATTTAGCTGAATTTAAGCCCAGCTCCTATGTACCTGATCTTCTGACTCCCGTTGTCGGGGTCCCGCGCGGTGTAGGTGCAGACAGGCTCGCCGATGGAGATGCCCTCCTGGACCTCGATGACTTTGGAGGGTGGGACGAACACAGGCGGCTCATTCACATCCTCCACGTGGACCACTATGGTGGCCGTGGAGGTTGGGAGCTTCACCACAAAGGGAGCCTCGTTGATCACTTCAATGTACAGGTTGTGCTGGTTTTTGGCCTCGAAATCCAAGCCCTGGGACAGAACAGGAAGGAGGACCTGAGCTGCCATTTTGTGAGGAGGCCCCATGCAGTGCTGTGATGCCAGAAGGGCCCACAATGGGGGGCTGGAGGCTCCCACCAGCAACAATACTGCCCCTTCCCTACCCCACAGAGCCTCCTGCATTTCCTGAGTGGACATTCAGTGGGGCCTCTCAGACCACCACCCCAAAGGCAACTATAGTAGTAAGCCCTAAGCCCAGAACTGGTTCCCTATGGGGTGATGACACCCCCTAGGGGGTGTTGTAGAAACTTGGAGGAAGCATTTCTAGGTGTCCTAATGACTGGGGATGCCACTGGCATTTACAGGCTGGGGCAGGGACACAAAGAACTGTCCCATATCCCATGTGACTTGCCAATATCACCATGGACACTCATGTATTTATGGGTGTGATGTTCTGTTTATATTTATAGTCTAGAACATGTTTTACATACAAACCGAGTTTTTGGTGTGGTTTTAATTTATACTGAATTTTCCAGGAATGCAACTTCTGAGGGGAGCTTGTAATTTGATTTGTTCACGTCTTTCCCAAAGTTGTTTATTTGCTGTTCTGGAAAAACATCAATACCACTCGTGATATGAGTCACTAGAGTGACATATAGTATCTACTACATCTAGACGATGTGCAAGAAACTAACCGCTTCATTATGTTTTCTAGTGTACTTGTGCCCAAAGGTTTACATATGGAAATATTTTATTATCAGTAACTTTTCCTGTAAAATTCTCTTTTATTTTACAGTTAGAGCATTCCATTTTTCTAGAAATTATGTAAGTTAGAGAAGTTATATTATAAATGAAATTCATTTCACAGTGTGAAAGGGGTGTTACAAAGTTTTGGTTGCAAGGAGGGGACAGCCTTTAAAGTATTATATAAAGCCCCACTTCTCAAACTGGGCCGTTCTTCATAATAAACCAGGAGGTAAAAGAAATCAAAGAAAGATTGGACCCATCTTCTTGAAGCATCCATTTTATTAAAAGACTTTTTGAGAGGCAAGGGTATGCCTAACTACTAAGTAATTTAAAACATTTTACTATCCAAACACCTAGACACCTAGATGTGAATTATGGATTGAATGCAAAATTAGCAAGAATTCCAATAAAACAGAGACTCTCTGTGTAAGACTGATTGGGAGCAGCCACTGGACACTGGGATCTGGGAGGGGGGGGCCCCACTGATCTGCCTCAATTAGATCAGCAACTCTGTTTTATGAATGTTTTATGAACTGGGTCCCTGGGTAAGGTTTAGTTTGAACAAAGGAATTCCCCAACCCAAGAGGAATGGGAGAGTGTTGCAAGCCACTGGCCTGGTACACTCCCTGGTGAGTGGTCCAAGGTATGTCTCCCAAGGCAGGTGGTACCCCCTAGTCCTGGAGGCTGCAGACCTGACTGTCCCAGGTGTGGCCCTTGTACAAAACCCAAACCGACTCACCTTCTTGGTTGTCAGGATACCCTGGTTGCTCTCAGGGTGGGTGGTGATGGTAAAATGGTCCCCGTTGTCACCTTCCACGATGCGGTAGGTAGCCTGCCATGCCGGTGAGTTGGGGGCATCCAGATCGGTCACTGTCAGCCTCTGCAGCTCGTGGCCCACTGCGTTCTCAGGCACATGGGCCTCATACTGTCAGCGTGGGAAGCACAGCACAGTCAGAGCGGAGAGACTGACCACCTTGAGAGGCTGTTCCACTCTTCACTGGCTGTGAATCCTCCATCCAACTCCAGGGGCGCCCCATGCCGCTCACCCCTTCCTGGACCGCCCAACCCACTTATTGGGGTTTCAAGGCATGCATGGATGCAGAACATCCCAAGAGTCAGCCTCACAGCTGCTGGGACAGAGCACGGCAATCTTGGGCCTGCTTTCCCTACACCCAGGGGCCTGGCGCTCCAGGAATCTCACTGATCTGGGTGCCCAAGGCCTCACCATTGAGTAGTCACCTATATCTAGCTGAGATCAGAAAGGCATAAGGAAGGTGGCAAGAAGGGCTAGGTGTCTGATTGCTCTGGGGCACTGACCAGGAACTTTTTGGAAATTCTGGAACAGGTGGCAAAGATGGGGAAATCAGCTGTTGAGAACAAATTTTTAATCAGGCCTAAACAATGTTTAGCCATCAGAGTTACCTACAGGTGGAAGGGGGTGGGTGTCGCCTCGACTGTCACTGAGTCCTCTGTCACGTGAGGTGTACAAGCATTCACTGGGGGAATGTGGGCAGGTATAGGTGTGAGGCAAATTAGGACTTTCCATATCAACAAAGATTTTCATATTGAGCACTTGTGTACCTGGGATTGTGTTAAGAACTGTACATAGATTATTTCATTTAAAACTCAGAAAAGTGCAGTAGGAGACAATGGAGCATCATCTCCATTTCACAGATTAGGAAATAGGGCACAGAGAGGTTAGGTAGTTCACCTCAGGTCACAAAGCTCACAAGTGCTGGGACTGGGACTTGAAGCAATGTAGGCTGGTTCTGGAGTTTCATCAGAAAGGAGAAACTTAGTCCTTCATCATCTGACGAGGGAAGAAGGAAGGAAGGGGCATTACCTGCTGGGGCTCAAACACAGGAGCATTGTCATTGGCATCGAGGATTTCCACTATGGCCATAGCCGTGGTGCTGGAGCCGTCCCCGTTCATGTCCGTAGCCTGGATGGTCAGTGTGTACTCAGGGACTCTCTGGGGAGAAAAGGAGAGTGGAAGTGGAAGGCCACTGCGCGTTGGGCACAGCCTTGGGTGTACGCGGAGGGAAGCGGAATGTTCCTCCCTCTAAGTGTTCTCTTGATTCCTGACCCACTGCTTGCCCACTGCAGAAAGGACCAGAAGCAAAGGGTGGAGGGGGAGGGGAACTGTGGATCCAAACGGTTCTCCTGGGCCTCTCGTGGGATGAAGCCTGGGCATTGCTTCCTGACCCTGGGCGGATGCAGAATGGGAGCTTTGAGTGTGGATTTGGGCAAAGGTATTAATTAGGGAACAGGAGGCAACTCTAATATCCATGGAGCTAACTCTGCTTTGTGGCACACACGGGACAAATCTGGGCAATGTGCGTGCTAAGTGAGCCATGCCGAGAGGAAATGAGAAAACCTGCAGAAGGTATTAAACGTCTGTGTTTTACAGCTGCCTCCTCAGCCTTAACGAGATGGTTTGGCAACGTGCCACTGGCCCGAGGGAGCTGCAGGACATCAATGTGGGACACAGCAGCAGCCATTCCCAGCTGACTTGGGTCCCCACTGCTCTGCCCTGGGCTTTGGGGGCAGAGGCTTCCGCTCTGAGCGTCAGACCCCAGCCTGGGCTAGCCTGGGCAGGCAGCACCTTCCCGAAGGGCCACTTACCTCCCGGTCCAGGCCACTGGAGACGACGCTGATGGTGCCTGTGCTCCGGTGGACCGTGAACATGAGGTCCTTTGGCTCTTGACTGTGGATGGAATAAGCAACCACCCCATTGTAGGTGTTGATGGCATCGTCCTCATCCGTGGCTGTCACCTGCATCACAGAAGTGCCTGGAGGGGAGAAGCGCTGATGAGTGTGCAACCTTCCCTTCCAGCTCCGATTCCAGCCTTGCCCACTTCTGGAACTCCGAGAGGCTCCACCCTGCTCGCTGGCTTGGCCCCATGTTCCACTCGTGGCAGAGACTGCTAATTGGTGCCCATTTCCCATTCTCCCCTTCCTTCTTAGAAACATAATCCTCATAATCATTCTAGGCTGAGCACAAGCCCACCGGGAACCAAAACTATTTCGCTTCTTGCAGCTAGCTGTGGCCACGAGACTGAAATCTGACGGATGGGATATACAGCTTTGGGGGAAGCGTTTTTCTGAGTTAAGGGGCTTATTCTTCCCACCCCTTCCCTCCTTCCGGATATAATGGCCAGAGCTCCAGCAGCAACCATGAGGTAATCTTGGGAATAAAGCCAAAACAGCAGAGCAACGAGAGGGAAGGAGCCTAGTTCCCCCACACGTTAAAGCACCATTCCAGCCTGGCTTGACCACCTCTAGGCTTCCTCAATACAAAGGGGGAAAAGGTTCCATATTGTTGAAGGTACCGTTTTTCTTCCGGAAATGTCTATTACTGGCAACCTAACCAACTCACATTTCTCTGTAATTCTCCACAACTCAGAGACAAAGGGAGAGGAGGAGCCCTCCTCACCAGCACTGTCTTTGAGGTCATTAATGTCACCTGTTTCTCTAGTCTTTTGCCAGCCCCTCTCATCCTCTTCCCCAGCCTGACAATTCATCTTCTGCTTTCTCTCACCCTTTGCCACCCTCCTTGCAGCTGCCATTTCCCCAAAGAACCTCATGTCAGGTGCTTCATATCACACAGCAGTAGGCATGTGTTATTTCTAATCTTCACAGCTCTTTACGGTTGATATTATCCCCATTTTCAGGAGTGAAGATTGAGGCTCAGAGGTCAAGACCTTGCCCAGGGTCACAGCAGATGACAGACAAAATCCAGATTCAAATGTAGGTCTCTGCAGCTCCAAACCTGCAGCTGGCTGATCATCTGAAGCTTCTGGGAAATTTTCAAATACACAGATTCTGGGGCTCTACTCCAGCATCATTCTTATTCAGGGGTCTTGGGATGGAGTGGGGGAATCTGGATTTTTAAGAAGATCCCAGGTAATCTGAGGCACAGCCCAGGAAATCAGGTATGAAGGGTTCTTCCAGCCTTTAAGAGTCTGGGCTGATTCCAGAAGTGGACCCAAGGCCAGGTCTGGGGCCAGCAGACCTCTATAGCTGTGCCCTCCCCAGTCCTCTTACCGGGTAGTACCCCTTCCAAGACGTTCCCTCTGAAGACATCCTGGGTGAACTTGGGCTTGTGGTCATTCTGGTCTGTTACAATGATGGAGATGTTCATGGGCTCTTCCACGGAGGCACCATTCTCCGACACAGCGTGGCCAAAGAGCTGTAGGTACACAGGCCTGGGGTCAGCCTGGCACTACCCTTCCTGGGGCCCTGCTTCTTGTTGGACGCTAAAGGTTACTTACCTCATACTCGGCAATTTTCTCCCGGTCCAGTGGTTTATTCAACAGCAACCAGCCCGTTTCCTTCTCTATGGTGAAGACACCCTCAGGGGGGCTGTCTGCCCCAGGCCCCGTGATGCTGTAGAAAATCTTGGTACCTCTGTCTTTATTAGATTTGAGCTGGAAGCAAAAGAAAATGGCAGCTGACAAAGTGACAAATATCTCATGAGTGTAGCAAAGAACCCTCTGTGGGCAGGGGTGGAGAGGCACTGCCTGATTAGAAATTGCTCCCATCAGAGAGTTTCCCTCTGCGGTCCCCAGGGCTCAGCAGCAAGAAACCTCATATTCAGGCCTTTGAATGAGAGTCCCTGAAGACACCAATGACTCCCAGGGAGAAGGCACAGTCATACCTGATGCAGCTTCTGGGGGAAGGGACCCTTGCCATTCTCAGGGACAAATATTGGCGGGACCACCCAATCTCTCTTGCGTCTTCGCAAGATACGTTTGGATGGGGAGATCTTCAATGCTTTCCTTTCCTGCAAGGAGAGAAGACCCCTTAACCCAGGTGTGCAAACAACTGGAACATACCCAACATCCTCTCATCTACAGGGGCTCATGGCAAGGACAGAGGCCCAGATGGGTTTACTGTAAAAGAAAACTTGGAAATAATCTAAGTGTTCACTTATAGAGAAGTCCCAATTAAATACACTATAATACATCCATCTAGTGGAAATTGTATACAGCTTTAAAAATGAGGGATGTCTCTCTGTGCTGGCATGGAAAGATCTTTGATATATATCCATACTTAAGTGAAAAAGAACAAGATATAGAACAGCTTAATGTAGTTTAGTATTCTATTTAACAAACACTTACATAGGGCTTAATATGTGCCAGGCACTGTTCCATCTTTTGTGTAAAAGGGTGGGAAAATAAGGCATATATTCACATCTGCTTATATACAGACAAAGTGTGGGGGATACTAGAAGCTTATAACGGTGGTTATCTGTGAGAAGGGGATAGGCAGTGTACTGATGTATTTTTCAGTGCAAAAAGAAGGTGCAGACATGTGAATAGTATGTTAGTTTTGCATAAAAGAGGACCGAAAAGTTTATTTTATACCTATATATAATATATATAAATATATTTAATATAAATATAGAACAAATACATAAATTAGAAGGAAAGAAACTGGTAACAGGTCTTCTCTTGGAGTGGTAGAGAGGGCATTAGACATAGGGGGAGAAAAAAGGGGAGGTTATTCATTCTAAAACTTTTTAATATTTAAAATTTTGAACCATGTGGATACATTAGCTGCTCAAAAAATTAAATTAGACAAAACAAAGAAATGTGGCCAAGAGCCTCAGGTCCATCTTCCCAAAGGTTCACGAGATTGGCAGTCCTGTGTTGGGATCACCTTCACTTGCGGTTTACCGGCATGATATGGGAAAGAAGGAAAGGGAGATGGGACAGGGAATTCAAGGGAGGAAGGGCACTGGGCCATTACTCACAAAGCAGCTCTGGGCCCCCCTTGCCTGACTCTGGTGCCCCCTACTGGGCAGCTGCAAGCACTACCCTGCTTAGATCGGTACCCACGCGCACAGCTATGGGCAACTGAGGTCTAACCCTGCGTCCTCTGCAGGGGTAACATGGCTCACAACAGCCACGGCAACCTCGGCCTCCTGGCCAGCAGCAAGCTGGGCATGCACGGAGAATGTCTTTCTTCTCTCCTGAAGGTGGACATGGTGTTTTACCTGGACTGTTTTGTTGTTCAGAACAGTGAAGTCATCATCAGTCAGCAGGGCCGACTCTTGCCCAGGGCAGTCCGTGAAAACCACTGTGGGGAAGGAAGGAAAAGAGTATTAGGAAGGAGGGGCTTCTGGAAGATACCCCATGGGAGCCAAGACCTGACAACAGCCCCCTGACTGGATCAAGGACTATTGCAAGCCACTGCAGAAGGAGACTTGGCTTACTTCCTCTGACCAGCAATGTGATTCCATATGAGTTTCAGATGGGCTTCTGAGTTTGGTCTCAAGAGGGAAGACCACTTCCTGGTTTGTGGGCCGAAGAACCAAAATCATAGATATTCAGCGACATTAGCCCCATGGAGTCTCACGAGACACAGAGTTGACCCAAGGTCACAGCTGGAGGCAGAAGATTTTAAGCATTTCCGAAGGCTATGAGTCTACATATGCGCTGTATGCATACTGCTACACCGTCACCCACACAGATCATTCTGGATAACCTCGGGTTGTTTCAGTCTGTCATGCTCCTTCTGAATCCTCCCTGCTTGGCCGCCCTTTAAACAAGCACTCTGAGTTAATAACTACCATTCGTTAATCCGGAGACTGGGCCCATTTCATCTTTACAACTATGCTGCCAAGTTAGGCATGAGCTCCTTTACAAAGATGAGAAAACTGAGGTTCAGAAGCCAGGTCAGCCTGACTCCAAGGCATACGCTAGAGAGTATTCACAACCAGTGTTCTTACCCACCCTTCCTTGTGGCCAAAGCATGGAGTCAGGAAACCTGCCAGGGGCTACAACTGGGCTCATCGGCAACATGCCCTGACCCAGGCGTTCCCATAACGCTGGCCCAGACACCAGCACTCATCAGTCTACTAGGCTGCAGCACAACAAGGACCAGAGGGACAGTGCTGTGCCATGGAAAGGTCAGCGTGAGCTCTGCCAACTGTCCTTTCCTGAAAAATTGTCCTTTAGTTTCAAATGATGACGACAATTGTTTTAAATAATCCTTCCCTAAAATAAGAAAGGATAACAGATGAGGGTTTTTAAACTACAAAAGTAATGTGACAGAAGGAAGAAGAACTACAATCCTGCAGCCTGTGGAACAAAAACCACATTCACAGAAAGACAGACAAGATGAAAAGGCAGAGGGCTATGTACCAGATGAAGGAACAAGATAAAACCCCAGAAAAACAACTAAATGAAGCGGAGATAGGCAACCTTCCAGAAAAAGAACTCAGAATAATGATAGTGAAGATGATCCAGGACCTCGGAAAAAGAATGGAGGCAAAGATCAAGAAGATGCAAGAAATGTTTAACAAAGACCTAGAATTAAATAACAAACAAACAGAGATGAACAATATAATAACTGAAATGAAAACTACACTAGAAGGAATCAATAGCAGAATAACTGAGGCAGAAGACGGATAAGTGACCTGGAAGATAGAATGGTGGAATTCACTGCTGTGGAACAGAATAAAGAAAAAAGAATGAAAAGAAATGAAGACAGCCTAAGAGACCTCTGGGACAACATTAAATACAACAACATTCACGTTATAGGGGTCCCAGAAGGAGAAGAGAGAGAGAAAGGACCAGAGAAAATATTTGAAGAGATTATAGTTGAAAATTTCCCTAACATGATAAAGGAAATAGTCACCCAAGTCCAGGAAGTGCAGAGAGTCCCATACAGGATAAACCCAAGGAGAAACACGCTGAGACGCATAGTAATCAAATTGGCAAAAATTAAAGACAAAGAAAAATTATTGAAAGCAGCAAGGGAAAAATGACAAATAACATACAAGGGAACTCCCATAAGGTTAACAGCTGATTTCTCAGCAGAAACTCTACAAGCCAGAAGGGAGTCACATGATATACTTAGTGATGAAAGGGAAGAAACTACAACCAAGATTACTCTTACCCGGCAAGGATCTCATTCAAATTCGATGGAGAAATCAAAAGCTTTACAGACAAGCAAAAGCTAAGAGAATTCAGCACCACCAAACCAGCTCTACAACAAACGCTAAAGGAACTTCTCTAAGTGGGAAACACAAGAGAAGAAAAGGACCTACAAAAACAAACCCAAAACAATTAAGAAAATGGTCATAGGAACATACATATCGATAATTACCTTAAACGTGAATGGATTTAATGCTCCAGTCAAAATACATGGGCTTGATGAATGGATACAAAAACAAGACCCATCTATATGCTGTCTACAAGAGACCCACTTCAGACCTAGGGACACATACAGACTGAAAGTGAGGGGATGGAAAAAGATATTCCATGCAAATGGAAATCAAAAGAAAGCTGGAGTAGCAATACTCATATCAGATAAAATAGACTTTAAAATAAAGAATGTTACAAGAGACAAGGAAGGACACTATGTGATGATCAAGGGACCAATCCAAGAAGAAGATATAACAATTATAAATATATATGCACCCAACATAGGAGCACCTCAATACATAAGGCAACTGCTAACAGCTATAAAAGAGAAAATCGACAGTAACACTTTAACACCTCACTTACAACAATGGACAGATCATCCAAAATGAAAATAAATAAGGAAACAGAAGCTTTAAATGACACAATAGACCAGACAGATTTCATTGACATTTATAGGACATTCCATCCCAAAACAGCAGATTACACTTTCTTCTCAAGTGCACATGGAACATTCTCCAGGATAGATCACATCTTGGTCACAAATCAAACCTCAGTAAATATAAGAAAATTGAAATCATATCAAGCATCTTTTCTGACCACAACGCTATGAGATTAGAAATGAATTACAGGGAAAAAAACGTAAAAAACACAAACACATGGAGGCTAAACAATACGTTACTAAATAACCAAGAGATCACTGAAGAAATCAAAGAGGAAATCAAAAAATACCTAGAGACAAATGACAATGAAAACATGACAATCCAAAACCTATGGGATGCAGCAAAAGCAGTTCTAAGAGGGAAGTTTATAGCTATACAAGCCTACCTCAAGAAACAAGAAAAATCTCAAATAAACAATCTAACCTTACACCTAAAGGAACCAGAGAAAGAAGAACAAACAAAACCCAAAGTTAGCAGGAGGAAAGAAATCATAAAGATCAGAGCAGAAATAAATGAAATAGAAACAAAGAAAACAATAGCAAAGATCAATAAAACTAAAAGCTGGTTCTTTGAGAAGATAAACAAACAAAAAGTAATGTGAACATGATGAAGTATTCAAACAGTATATAAGAGTGTAACATTAATAAAAAAAGAGTATAACATTAAAAAGTAGAATTCCAAACGATATCCAGACTATACAGTGAACTCCTAAAACTCAAGAACAACAAAAAACAAACAACCCAATTAAAAATAAGTAAATAAAAAGGCAAAGGAGTTGCAAAGACATTTCTTCAAATAAGGTATACAAAAGGCCAATAAGCATATGAAAAAATGCTCAATATCATTAGTCATTAGGGAAATACAAATCAAAATAACAATTAGATACCACTTCATACCTACTAGGGTGGCAAAAAAAAAAAAGTAAATAACGAGTGTTGGCAAGATGTAAAGACATGGGAACCCTCCTGCACTGGGAATGTGAAATGGTGCAGCCACTGTGAAAAACAGTTTGGTGGCTCCTCAGAAGGTAAACATAAAATTACCACATGATCCAGCAATTCTACTTTTAGGCGTATACCTAAAAGAACTGAAGTAGGATCTCAAACAGATACTTGTACACATATTTTCATAGTATCACTATTCACAATAGCCAAAAGATGGAAACAACACAAGTGTCCATCAAGAGATGACTAGATTGGGGCTTCCCTGGTGGCGCAGTGGTTGAGAGTCCGCCTGCTGATGCAGGGGACACGGGTTCGTGCCCCGGTCCGGGAAGATCCCACATGCCGCGGAGCGGTTGGGCCCGTGAGCCATGGCCGCTGAGCCTGCGCATCCGGAGCCTGTGCTCCACACGGGAGAGGTCACAACAGTGAGAGGCCCGTGCACCGCAAAAAAAAAAAAAAAAAAAAAAAGAGATGACTAGATAAACACAATGTGGTCTATACATACAATGGAATATTATTCAGTCTTTAAAAGGAATAAAGTTCTGACACATGCTGCAACATGGAAGAATCTTGAAAACATTATTCTAAGTAAAATAAGCTAGTCACAAAAGGGCAAATACTGCATGATTCCACTTACATGAGGTACCTAGAATCCTCAAATTAATAGACATAGAAAGTAGAATAGAAGTTACCAGGGGCTGGAGAGAGAGGGGAATGGGTAGTTATTGTTTAATGGGTACAGAGTTTCTGTTTGGGATGATGAAAAAGTTCTAGAGACAGACTATGGTGATGGTTGCACAACAATTTGAACGTACTTAACGTCACCGAATTGTTTAAAATGGTCAAATTTTATGTTATGCATATTTTACCTCAATAAAAAAAAAAGTAGAAGTCTGATGTGGGAGTGTAAAATGGGATAGTCATTTTGGAAAACTGTCGAGCAGTATTTGCTGAAGCTAAATATACACCTTCCCCAAGACCCAGCAATTTTACTTTGAGGTATAGACCCAACAAAGGTACATTCACTAAAAGACAAGTATTATAATAGCCACAGCAGCACTGTCTATAATAGCTAAAGACTGGAAATAGCCCAAATGTCCATCAAGGTAGAATGAATAAAAATATGGTGGAATATTCATATAATTAAATGAGTCAACCACAAGGACATACAACAACATGAATGAATCTTACAAACATGGCTGAGTGACAGAAGCCAGATACAAGAGAGGACACATGTATGATTCCATTAACATGAAGTTCAAAAGCAGGTAAAACTAACTTGGGTGAAAGAACTTAGGACACTGGCCATCTTTTGGGGAGAGGCTTAGTGCATGGAGGGGAGGAAGATGGAGGGCTTAAAAGCATACAGAGCTGCCTTCAGCTCCCCAGAGCCCCAGAGCTCATACACAGAGGCAGGTTCCTTCATGGGAAGGCTGGAGTGTGTCCCTGAGAAAGAGAAGATTGCTTAGATACCGGCCCTGCCTCCTTGACGACATCCCCACTGAGGAGTCATGGGCTGTGACAACATGCTCGGCCGGTGGGAGGAGGGGAAAGAGGGATCTCAGCCTGAGTCAGTTCCAAAGGGTCCCAGGGGCAGGGAGATTCCCAGAGTGACCTTGCCCTTTACCTCCAGCACACAGCTTTGTACTCTCATCTTCTGAGGAATCTTGCTTTGCCTTTGGGCTAAAAAAGACCAGGAATGATATGTGGCAGAGTTTAAATCATCTTAATACAGGGCAAAAGTTAAATAATCTATGGGGCATGCACTCCATGGATTTTTTATCCAGCTATGCAAAATGTAAGCAGAAAGTAGAACTGCATATATAGTATATGTAACTATGCACGGGAAAAAATTTTAAAAAGACTGGAAGGAAATGAAGCTTCCCTATGACTGGGGTTACCAGCTACTTATTGTCTTTATTTTTCTGTAGGTCCAAGTTTTCTCTTAACATGAATTGTGTTCCCCCCTCAAATTCATGTGTTCAAGTCCTAATACCTCAGAATGTGATTATATTTGGAAAAAGGACCTTTAAAGAGGTGATTAAATTAAAATGAGGTTATTAGGGTGGGCCCTAATCCAGTATGATGAGTGTCCTTATAAGAGGAGGAAATTTGGACACAGACAATTACAGAGAGAAGACTATTTACAGACACATGGAGAAGACAGCCATCTACAAGCTAAGGAGAGAGGCCTCAACAGAAACCAGCCCTGCTGACACCTTGATCTTGGACTTCTAGCCTCCTGAGTTGTGAGAAAATAAATTTCTGTGTTTAAGCCCCCAGTCTGTGTTCCTTTGTTACAGCAGCCCTAGCAAATGAATACAGCAAGCATAAATCTCAAGAGTCGAGAATCCCTCCCATCATGAATTACTATTATTAACAGCTAACATTTGTGTTTTTTTTTTAAATCTGTATGAATTTTTAAAATAAATTTATTTATTTATGGCTGTATTGGGTCTTCGTTGCTGTGTGAGGATTTTCTCTAGTTGTGGCGAGCGTGGACTACTCTTCATTGTGGTGCGTGGGCTTCTCATTGCGGTGGCTTCTCTTGCTGCGGAGCACGGACTCTAGGCGTGCGGGCTTCAGTAGTTGCAGCATGTGGGCTTCAGTAGTTGTGGCATGCAGGCTCAGTAGTTGTGGCTCACGGGCTCTAGAGTGCAGGCTCAGTAGTTGTGGTACACGGGCTTAGTTGCTCCGCAGCATGTGGGATCTTCCTGGACCAGGGCTTGAACCTGTGTCCCCTGTCTTGGCAGGCAGATTCTTAACCACTGTGCTACCAGGGAAGCCCTAACATTTGTATACTTTCTCATTTAATCTTCACCAAGCACCCTATAAAGTAGATTTTAACGCCCATTTTCTAAATTGGGAAAATGAGGGGCTAAATGCATTCATTGAAGTTACATAGCTAGGAAATGGAATGGCCAGAAGTGGTACCTAGACCTGTCTAGATTTAGTTGTTTATATAATATGGTTATATTATCTTTCTGACACACCTGAGAGTTTGTTTTCTTATTTCCTCCCTAACCCCCATTACCTGTGGTCCTTCTCCATCTATTGAAATAGCAAAGATTGATTTTTAGATGCCCAGTGAGGCAGTGTGATACTTGGAGAAAAGTACTAGATTCGGGGATAATAAGAGTAACTCTCTTACAGGTAGTTGTGAGGATTAAATGAGAATAAGTGTAAAGAACTCACAAATAGGATGCATTATGGCCAGGTCTGCTGTTAATACTATTAATAGTGATGGAGACCCCATTCTTGTGCAGGAACTGACTTTAACTTGATGGGTGATCCTGGGAAACACACTTGAATTCTGTAGGCCCCAGAATCAATTGTTTGCTGAAGTTTCTGTTTTGTTTTGTTTTGCTTTTTGGCCATGCCGCATGGTTTGAGGGATCTTAGTTTCCCGACCAGGGATCGAACCTGTGCCCTTGGTAGTGAAAGTGCAGAGTCCTACCACTGGACCTCCAGGGAATTCCCATGTTTGCTGAGGCTTCGAGCCTAAGGCCTGTCTTCCCTTGGTTTGAAGGGAGAGAAGCATGTTATGAAAAGATGTATTCAAGAATAGTAGGGGCTTCCCTGGTGGTGCAGTGGAATCCGCCTGCCAATGCAAGGGACATGGGTTCGAGCCCTGGTCTGGGAAGATCCCACATGCTGTGGAGCAACTAAGCCTGTGCGCCACAACTACTGAGCCTGTGCTCTAGAACCCACGAGCCACAACTACTGAAGTCCACGTGCCACAGCTACTGAAGCCCGTGTGCCACAACCACTCAGTCTGCGCTCTAGAGCCCATGTGCCACAACTACTGAGCCCGTGTGCCACAGCTACTGAAGGCTGCACACCTAGAGCCCGTGCTCCACAACAAGAGAAGCCACAGCAACGAGAAGCCCGCACACTGCAACGAAGAGTAGCCCCTGCTCGCCACAACTAAAGAAAGCCTGCACCCAGCAACGAAGACCCAATGCAGCCAAAAATAAATAGATTAGTTAAAAATAATAATAATGGGACCAAAGACACTTTCTCCTTGATGTAAAAAGAAGAAAAGCTTAAAAGGGAACACCTAAACTCACTAGGTGATTCAGCATTGCTTAAAGCTGTGTTAAGGACACATGCAAAGGTCCCTCAAAACTCTGTTAGTTGGAACCATCAGCATGTTGATGCAGAACTTGAATTAACTTATTAGGAATTTAGGTTTTCTCATTTGGAAGATGAAAATTAGACTTCACAGAGTCATCCTGAATATCAAATAAGATAAAACCACAAAATCACAAATTTGTAAACCCCAGAACTTTATACAGGCTCATAACACATGAGGAAATGGGGGTTCAGAGGTGAGATGGCTTGCCCAACATCATACAGCTAGTGAGTGGAATCAGAATTAGAACTCGGGGTGGTCATATTCTAAAGTCAGGTTCTTCAACACAGCATCCATCAAGAACTAGGAGAGTGTTTCCTAAGTGCCCAATATTCTTCTAAATACTAGGGATGCATCAGGGAACAAAATGTGTATCTTCAAGTACCCTTACGTTCTTATAGGATACTGCCTCCTGTCCCAAATCACCTTTCCACAGCTATCTACCAAAGTAATCAATAATGCATGGATTGTAATAGCAAAAGTCCAGACAACCTAAATGTCCATCAGTGACAGATTAACTTTGTGTAATGCTAACATCCATACGAGAACACTATGCAGCCATGAAAAGCTGTAAAAGATAAGGAAGCCCCTATGTATTGACATGGAAAGATCTCTAAGACATGTTGTTAATTAAAAAAAAAAAGATATGGGGACTTCCCTGGTGGTCCAGCTGTTAAGGCTCTGTGCCCCCAATGCAGGGCGCCTGGGTTTGATCCCTGGTCAAGGAACTAGATCCCACATGCCGCGATGAAGATCTCCAATGTGGCAACGAAGATCCCGTGTGCTGCAACTAAAGACCCGGTGCAGCTTAATTAATTAATTAATTAACTAATTAATTAATTTAAAAAGATATGGAGCAATGTAGTCTATGCTAACATTTGTATTTTAAAATAAATACTTCTGGAAGGTGACTCCAAAAAACTGGGTTTATGGGTGGAGAAGCTAGTAGCTAAGCAACAGGAAAGAGACTTTTTACTGTGTACCCTTCTGAATTTCGACCCACGTAAATGCATTAGCTATTCAAACACTGATAAAAAATAAAAATTAACTGTCACTTTTCCCATTCTTAAAACAGCCCTCTTCCTAAGGGAAGGTCTTCAGCTAGCAGAGGGGCTGGCCAGATAAGCCTGTCAGGTTTTTCACTTAATGAGTGCCTCTCAATGAACTCTCCAATCCTCTCCCACCAAGTTACCCAGCAGGGGGCTAATGCCTTAATCCCCCAAACTCTAAAAGCTGCCAGAAACCCAGAAACCGTCTTCCTGCTGTCTACAAAATCTGCCCACCAGGAATGTACGGTACACTTCACTACCCTGTTTGCTGGCACATTTCCATTGTTTTATGGGTCCAAACATTTGTAGCACAGTATCTGGGGCTGTCCATCTATTCTTAGAGGGGACAGTGCCAACAATCAAGGAGAAGTCAGTGGTCAGGTACTTCAATTGTACGTGCCTCCCACGCAGGCTGCAACATTCCAGCTGCCCCATCAGCCCTCAGCCACATTCAGCTGGGTGCAGAATACAACCAAGGGGCATGAGTCAGGCAGGCAGGAACAAGCTTCAAAGGCCCACTCTGCCCGAGACACCCAACTAAGTGTTTTCTTATCCAAGTCCTCAAAAAACAACCCACAAGGGGCTTCCCTGGTGGCGCAGTGGTTGAGAGTCCGCCTGCCAATGCAGGGGACACGGGTTCGTGCCCCGGTCCGGGAAGATCCCACATGCCGCTGGGCGCACGCCTGCGTGTCAGGAGCCTGTGCTCCGCAACGGGAGGGGCCACAACAGTGAGAGGCCCGCGTACCACAAAAAAAAACAAAAAACAAAACAAAAAAAACCCCACAAGGTAGATACTCCTCCCCTATTCTGACAACTCAGGAAACAAGAGACTGCCCTGGGGTTGAAGTGCCTCAGGAAGCAGCTTCAGAGAGGAGAGCAAAGTACACGAAGCCCCACAACTCGGAAGCATTAGGACCAGATTTCAAATCCTAAAGGCAGAGGCAGATGAGTGATGAAGAATATGGGATTTGGAGTCCAAAAGACTTGGGTTCACATCCATGTCGTGTGAATGTACAGAAGCTGTTTTCTCATCTGGAAAATGGGAATAATACCTACCTCATAAGATTATTGGCAGGAATAAGTGGGATAATGTTCACACAGCACTGAGCACTGTGTCTGGCCCAGAGTAAGCCCTCAATAAGAGGGACCTTTAGCCTACTCACAATTAACCAGGGCTTCTGACTCCAAATCCATGCCTCTCTCTACACCATAGAGAAACCATCTCTCAGAGTGGGCATGGGGTTAGTTACAGCCATGTGCTTTACCTAAGGGCTGAAGCACGGAAGGGAAAAGGGGATACACAGAACCAAAGAGCATGACGGGGAGCTGGCTCAGTCTGCATTCGGAGAGGACTGTTTCGTAGGGGCTGCTCCATGGTTTATTGGGAGAGGCAAAGGATGGAGATCTCACAGCCAATCTGACCTGCCCAGGGAAACTCGCTGAGGCACCTGTAGAAACATGAGCAGTTTTCTTTGTAAGCCATGAGTCACACAGAGGCTAGTAAACGGTAAGCCCTGGGGCAGATCATTACAACTTCCTCCCAGATGCTTCTTGGCACTACTGGCTTGTATCACTGGTTTCAAAATGAAGTTGATCTGAAACCAGGTCTCATCATTACTCACCCTCCTTCTACCCTACCTTCTCACAGCTAGTGAAGGAAGCTGATTCCCGTTCCTGACTGCAGCCTAGCTCCACAAGGCCACAAATCTTGGCCAAGTCATGGAGGCATGAATGGGCTCGTGTCAAACTCTTTCTGGGACAAGTTGGTGAGCACTGACGAGCACATGGGGCAATAGTTCAGATCTTAAGGCTGAAAAACACAGACGTAAACATAGCTAGCTCTTATGTCCATACCCACCTAGGACCTTAAAGTCATGTGACAGCTTTAAACTCAGTTTCTTCCACAGAGATTCGGAACCATAAAGTCGATGAACCTGATGCAGATGTAGGTATTTGTACCACTATAAACTGATAGGTTTCAGCACTGAGTCTGAACATGCAATTCCTACAATACTGTTGGGGAAGGGAGTTAGTAACCTGAGACAGCTTCTAGAGATTTTTTTTTTTTTTTTAAATCAGAACCTTGTGTATCTGCACTAGATAGAAACATCCAAGGGAACCAGGAGTCCCCGGCCTGTGCTCAGAGCTTCTCTCTAAAGACCATCCTGCCAAGCCTGGCCTCAGATCCTGAGCTGGCGCCACTATAAAACTTGGGCAAGAAGGGTTGAGGCCCTGGAGTACTAGAGCTGTTGAAAGAAGAAAGCTTTTTAAATAGACTTTTAAGAATTAATGGATATTAGGCTGGGAACTCATCCCAGGCCTGTTTTTAGGTTGGAATTGCCTAGACACTTCCAAACTCTCAAGGAAACACCCATGAAGGTCAGAAGCTTGTCTTCTCAGCCATGACATAGAGGTGCTATGTAGTCCCAATGTCCAACCTTACTGGATGTTCTGGCAAAATAAAACCACCCAACTTTCAGGGGTAAATGTCCTTCAAGTGATCAACACTTGATCACTTTATCACTCGACAGTTTTCCTATTGATCTTTGGGCATTTTAATGAGAAGGGAAGAGTAATATCAGTTTGAAAGTGTTGTGGCCAAAAGGCATCTTGTTGGGGAATGAGGGAGACACTGTCAAAGGTGTTTCCATTCTAGCTTGGTCTAGAGACACACCCAGTTTATAAAGTAAACAAACTTGTCCTTGTAGCTATCACTACTTTCCGTTAAGGGACTGGGATAAGAAGGTGCAAGGGGAAAGTATGTGGCATTGCCTTGAAAGAAGATTCTGGCATTTTCCTGAGTAAAACTACCCGTAGAAAAAAGTTCACTTACTAGGAAATACAAATTAAAAGGACAAATGTTGTGAAATACTTAGGGAATGGATGCTGCTATATATTGTTAGGGGGTGGTGGAAACGTAGATCGACAAAAACTTTTGCGCTATTAAGCCTTAAACAAGTCCTTCGACCCAAGAATTGTGCCAGGAAGTCATCCAAGATGTGACAAAACCATACCTCATGGATGTTCATGACTGTTGCTTAGTGTTTAAAAAAAAAGTCTCAACAACTTAACTTTCAACAGAATACTTAATTACGTGTGCTACAGTCACTCAAAAGTCTCATCTACAGCCTTAAATATTGTAAAGAAGTATCAAGGGAAAACAGTGCTCTGCTCAGGGGAAAAAGGTCACAAAACAGCCATTCATTCATTCATTCATTCACTCACTCACTCATTTACTTACTTACTTATTTATTTATTTATTTATTTTTGCGGTACGCGGGCCTCTCACTGTTGTGGCCTCTCCCGTTGCGGAGCACAGGCTCCGGACGCGCAGGCTCAGCGGCCATGGCTCATGGGCCCAGCCGCTCCGTGGCATGTGGGATCTTCCCGGACCGGGGCACGAACCCGTGTCCCCTGCATCGGCAAGCGGACTCTCAACCACTGCGCCACCAGGGAAGCCCTATTTATTTTTATTGGAGTAAAATTGCTTTACAATGTTGTGCTAGTGTCTGCTGTACAATGAAGTGAATCGGCTATATGCATACCTATATCCCCTCCCTCTTGGACCTCCCTCCTCACCCTTGCCCCCATCTAGGTCATCATAGAGCACCGAGCTGAGCTCCCTGTGCTATACAGCAGCTTCCCACTAGCTATCTATTTTACACATGGTAGTGTAATTATGTCAAACCTAATCTCCCACTTCGTCCCACCCTCCCCTTCCCCCTCTGTGTCCACATGTCCATTCTCTACGTCTATGTCTCTATTCCTGCCCTACAAATAGGTTCATCTGTACCATTTTTCTAGATTCCACATATATGCGTTACTATACAATACTTACAAAACAGCCACTTATAGTTTATAGCCTGAGCCTGACAATCATAAAATATTAATATCTTTATACTCGTTAAAAAAGGGGGGTGGTGGTGGAGCCGTGGCACCAGGAAAGCAGACTAGCTCTCTCCAGAACCAATGACTTTCCAGGCCAAAGAAGCCCAAGAGGAACTTCCCTGGTGGCGCAGTGGTTAAGAATCTGCCTGCCAGTGCAGGGGACGTAGGTTCGATCCCTGATCTGGGAAGCTCCCACATGCCGCGGAGCAACTAAGCCCGTGCACCACAACTACTGAGCCTGCTCTCTAGAACCCGCATGCCACAACTACTGAGCCCATGAGCCACAACTACTGAAGCCCACACACCTAGAGCCCGTGCTCCGCAACAAGAGAAGCCACTGCAACGAGAAGCCCGCGCACCACACGAAGAGTAGCCCCTATTTGCTGCAACTAGGGAAAGCCTGTGCGCAGCAACGAAGACTCAACACAGCCAAAAATAAATAAATAAATAAATAAGTTTATTAAAAAAAAAAAAGAAGTCCAAGATGGTGGAGGGTGAGCAGAATCTGATCTCAGGAGACTAATAGGCAGAGGCTGCAAGGTATGCGGGCGGGTGGGCGGGGGAGGGGGCGGAGGGGGGACATGGGGAGCCCACAAGGCATGCTAGGACCCCAAGGGGCTATCCCGTGGTATGCCGGGAGATAAGCACCCCATGTGTCCTGCCACAGCCGTTTGAGGCCCTCAGAGGACCCACAGTGATTCCCTAAAGCAGAGAGCAGTGCAAGTGGACCTGCCTCCCTGGGTGTTCGTGATGATCCGTCACCACAGGGTCACCACCTTGGGGGATGCTAAGAAGTCAAGCACAGTGCTGGAGCTGAAGCGCTTGGTGAAAGGCATTCTTAAGTGGCCACGGGCGCAAGGAGCAGCTTTACACAGATGACAGCTCCTGGACAAGAGCATGACCCTGGGGGAGTGTGGCTACGCCTGGCAGACGCCTCCATCTATACACCATTCACCCTGGACCTGGATCTTCCTGCAGATGGCGCCGATGGGGCATTTGAGGCCCTCAGCCTGTAGCCCTTCCCTGATCCACTGAAGTAGAATATGAAGCTGGATTGTTAGGAAAGCCAGGCAGGAGGGCGAGCTGTGGGGCAATGAAGCAGTGGGACTCGGGCCCTCTCCTTCAGATCAGATATCTTCAAGAAAGACTTGATTAGGGAAATGGACCCGGAAGATCTATTAAAAATGTTCATTTGAAATGACTAAGGTCCTTTATGGGTGGTGGACCTCCATTCTGCTTATCTTCCAGTTTTTCCATAGTAAACATGTATTTGATTTGCAATCAGAATGAGATGTTGTGATTTCCGCCCCCTCTGACTAGTATATGGCAACCCCATGTTGTTAAGGAGAAAGCAATTCTTTCTAGGGGAGTTTTGCCTCTCTGCAGAAAGCTCTTTGGAAAGATCTGCACTACTCAGGTTCTTCCTCAGGCTTGGGAGCTGGGTCCTCCCTTTTAATCCCCAGAGAGAAACCCAAGCGGAGCTATACTTGACAGCACTCTGGGAGTTCCAAACATGGCTGACACGAAGTTCATTGTTAGGTGTGCTGTCAATGATTCCCACCCACAAGAATGAGAGCAGAGATGCCAGCGATCAACCTGGGACCTCTGGGATACCAATTAAGGGTCTGGTGGGTGAAAGTGCTGCACATTGGCCCTGCAGCTTTGGGCAAGTCACTTCGTATTTAAGCTGTTAACAGTAAGCACTCAACAAATATAAGCCCTTGGTGATTTCCAGTATCTAAAATAGGAACACACACACACACACACACACACACACACACACGCACACACACACACGCTCTTGTTAGGGCCAAATAAGACATATTGTGCTTTTTAAAACACAATTAAGTATTTAAAACCAGGGATGGTAATTTAAAAAGCAAAACAAAAGAACAAGAAGGTAAAGGTCATTCAGAATCCTGAGGTAAGCAGAAAATTAAGAAAAAAGAAAAAAAAACGATCAATTTCCATTGAGACAAGCATTGGAAGTTAAATTCAAAACGCCATGCTTTCAGGAATTCCCTGGCAGTCCAGTGGTTAGGACTTGGCTCTTTCACTGACAAGGCCCAGGTTCAATTGCTGGTCAGGGAACTAAGATCCCTGCAACCTGTGGGGCCAAAGGCAGGGTGGAATGCCATGCTTTCATTCACATTTCACTAGTTTGTTCCTTCTTTTAGATCCTCTCTAAAAGAGATATATTCACCTCTTCACAGCGACCTTCACGATCAACAGTTCCCAAATACAACTGATAAAATCACCTGGAGAACTTTAAAAAAAACTCAGATTCCCTGCTTCCAGCCCACCCATCACTTCTACTGAGTCAGTTTCTGGAGGTGTATTTAGGGAAGACAGTTTATTGTTTTTGGGGTTTTTTAAAAAAAATAAATGTATTTATTTGTTTTTTGGCTGCGTTGGGTCTTTGCTATTGCATGCGGGTTTTCTCTAGTTGCGGTGAGCAGGGGCTACTCTTTGTTGCAGTGCGTGGGCTTCTCATTGCAGTGGCTTCTCTTGTTGCAGACCACGGGCTCTAGGTGCATGGGCTCAGTAGTTGTGGCCTGTGGGCTCTAGAGCGCAGGCTCAGCAGTTGTGGCGCATAGGCTTAGGTGCTCTGCGGCATGTGGGATCTTCCCGGACCAGGGCTCGTAACCGTCTCCCCTGCAGTGGCAGGCGGATTCTTAACCACTGCGCCACCAGGGAAGCCCAGTTTATTGGTTTTTTAAAGTTCCTGATTCTCACCTTTATTTCTCGTAAGCAGGTAAATTGGTATGGATTTTTGAGGGCACTTCAGAATATGTATTAAAATTTCAAATGTCCAGATTCTTCCTCTGACCAACATATATATATCTGTCTTTTCAATATCTCCCCCTGGATGCTTTAAAGGCATAATCCATAATCTTAAAATCACGTCAAAAAGCAAATTCATGATCTTCTTTACTCTAGCCCTAAATATGGTCCTTTTCCAGTGTCTCTCCCAGGGAATGCACTCAGCTACACAAATCCAAAATCTGGGCCTCAGAAGCAGCCCAGAGTCTGTGTCTAGAGTACCCAGACTTAAATTTTGGTTCCAGTGACAGACTTTGGGCAAGTATGTTTCCATACGTAGAAGATGGGAATGATGCTAGTAATACCTACCTCAGTTAAATGAGTTAATATTTAGCACAGTGCCTAGTGTACTGTTGTCTAGCATCTTCTTCCTTGACCATTTCTCCCTCAGACTCCCCTTCGCAGTCAATCACCAAGACTCATGCCTCTCCATCTCTACCTCCCCAATCTTAGTACTTACTATATCATTTTTAGCCTAAATGAGTACAAAATCCTCCATTTTAAAAAAAGGATCTTTTAAAAACGCAACAGATGATACATTTGAGAAAATAAGATCACTTCCTTGTTTGAAACTCATCAATGATGTGCCATTGTTCTCAGGATAAAACCCAAAATCTATAATGTGCCCAATCCCTATCTCCATTGTCTAGCCACAATGGTCCTCTTCTTAAGTGCATCATAACCCCTTACCACAGGGCCTTTGCACATGCTGCTCCTTCTGTCTAGAACAGTGTCTCCCTACATTCCCATTCCAATTCTACCCAGTTAACTCCCAACATCTTTCAGACCCTAATTCGAAAGTTACTTTCTCAGGGAAACTTTCCCTCAACCCTCCCAAAGTAGATCAGTTTCCCCTGTTAAAAACTCTCCTAGCTCTATGTAACTCTCTTCCATAGAATTCATTACAACTTGTAATGATATGTTTACTTGCTATTATCTAATTGCCTATCTCCCTTACTAGTCTCTATAATGCCCAAAGGCAAAGACTGTGTTAGAATCTGCTTATCACTATATCCCAACACCTAGCACGGTTCCTGATACAAAGTAGGCATTCAATAATTGTTGAATGAACTATGAAAGTCCTTTGACCCAGCAATTTTTCTTCTAGGAATGCAGTCTAAAGATGTAAGTATACAAACTAGTCTAGCTGTAACAACACTGTTATTATCACTACCACTAACACCTGACATTTATTTATTTACTACATGCTTTTTCATACCCTAACTCATTTAATCCTCACTACAGCCTATGAGATCCCCATTATTACCCCTATTTTACAGATGAGGAAACTGAAGCATAGAGGTTAAGCAAATTTACCCAACCCAACAGATTTAACCCAGGCACAGTGGCTCTGGAACTCCAGCTCAGACACTCTATACATTATAATAGTTACATTTTATGCAAACTTCAATTGTCAAAATTTGAAATGGTGCTGTAAATATTAAAGTCTAACTTTGTATGCAAAGTTTGAAGAAATGCAAATCTCCCAAATTAAGAAAAAGTGTAAAAAGTCACATAATTTCAATACAAGAGAGACTAGGGCTTCCCTGGTGGCGCAGTGGTTAAGAATCCACCTGCCAATGCAGAGGACATGGGTTCGAGTCCTGGTCCAGGAAGATCCTACGTGCCACGGAGCACCTAAGCCTGTATGCCACAACTACTGAAGCCCAAGTACTTAGAGCCCGTGCTTCATAACGAGAAGCCATGGCAATGAGAGGCCCACACACCACAACGAAGAGTAGCCCCTGCTCACCGCAACTAGAGATAGCCTGCGTGCAGCAACAAAGACCCAATGCAGCCAAAAATAAATAATAATAAATAAAATAAATATTTTAAAAATCTTAAAAAATATACAAGGGAGACCAGTGAATTGTAAGCATCCGTCTAATTCCCTTATTCCACACACATACACTTCACATATGTTCATAGAGGACATAAGTCTTGAATCATAGGAGTTATGAATTATTTGAGGTTTTCAAGGATAAATCTTTTACATCAATGCAACCACCCTGTGCAAGACTGTTTATTGCAGCAATATTTGGGTTTAAGAAAAAACCCATAAGCCCCTCTTGGAAAATAAGATCAGAAATGAGTATTCTCTTTAAGAATGGAAATCAACTTTTCATCAAAATGCTTGCTAACTAGATTTTGAAAACTAAAGAGAAACTTGAGAAAAAATGCACTTTCGCTTTGACTGAATGGCACACTCTCAAGTTTTCAACACCCAAGGAAAATAATGCAAGTACTAATACATTTGATAGTTCACTTCTGAGTTATGCAATTTAAATTAAAAAAATTTTTGATTTCAAAGACTTTTGAAACATTCAGATAACTAAACCTTAAAACAATGGTTGGTGTGAAAACTAATGATTTTTAAATGGTATAGTAACCTTATTAAGCTTACCTCAAAGCCTGTCTTGAAGGTATTGTTCAAACATAAAAATTTAATTTAACTGAATGGGGTTAAGAGGAACAATTCATTCAATCATCTTTCTACAGCAGTCTTTCCTAATAAGGTGATTTCTGACAGATTTCTAAAAATTCAAACACTTCACAATTTTTATGTTAACTCCTCCCCACTTCCACATCTGTAAAAGATAAAAATAGGGGGTTAGCTAATAAATCATGGTATATCTACCATGTAGAAAACTATGGAGCTGTTAAAAGCAAGATAGATGTGTACTTAGCAGTCTGGAAAGATGCCTGTGATTCAGTAAGTTAAAAAAAGTAAGTTGTAGGATAACGTTTGTTAAGTATGACATAGTCCAATCCTTGTTTTAATAATTCCTGTGTGCATACATAAGTTATTTGTCAAGAAAAAGGTCTACAACAGATGTAGAGAACACACGTATGGACACCAAGGGGGGAAAGTGGTGGTGGGGTGGTGGTGGGATGAATTGGGAGATTGGGATTGACATGTATACACTGATGTGGATAAAATGGATAACTAATAAGAACCTGTTGTATAAAAAAATAAATAACATTAAATTCAAAAATTAAAAGAAAAAGGTCTACAAGAACTCACATTAAACTATTAACTGTGCTTACCCTACCGGAGCAGAACTGAGGAAGAGAGAACTTTCACGTGTTTATTTCTGATTTGCTTCTGTTGAGGCACAATGGAGTTCAATGGTTGAAGCTCAGGCAGCTTAGATTTGAATCCAAGCTCTGCTATTTACTATTTGCATGATCTTGGGCAAGTTACTTAACCTCTCTCGCCTCAGATTCCTCATCCATAAAATGGGGATAGTAATAGTACCTACTTCAAGGGATGTTATGGTGATTAAACAAGGTAATACACGTAAAATGCTAAGAGCTGTACCTGTCACATAGTACATGCTATTATTTTATTGAAAAACATTGTTTTTACAGGGAATAGATATTCACGTATTAATGTGAAACCCCAACGAACGAGCCCAACTCTACACAAACTATATAAAATAGTATATATGAAAGAGGGTGTGATAGAAATAAAAAGCTCCCTAGGCAATCCTGACAGTCAGCCAAGCTTGCAAACTACCGACTCAAAGGCAGGGGTACACCAGCTGGAGTGTGGCTGAGTTCCAGCTGGGGAACACAGGAGAATTCTGGAAGCAGTAAAAGACCATAAAAGACAAGAAAATGGCAGGTCTTGAAGCCCTGGTGGGAAGCCCTGGCTGAAGCTGACTCCACAAGGAGAGGCAGGGGTGTGGGCCTGGCATCTTGTTCTGGCTTGCGTGTGGGGAGCCCTCAAGTACCTGTCTTTTCTCTCTGCCTGAAGCTACAAGATGGGGCTCGTTGTGAGAAGGCAGGCAGCCTTAAGCAAGACACCCGGGTGAGTAGCTGAGCCCTTCAGCCCTGCTCTCTGTCTGACCAACCAGCAGTCTACCTCCTCGCGTCCAGGGCCACAGAGGCACTTCCCACACGGGAGCTAGAGCAACGAGGCCGAGGAGCTGGGACCAGAGTAACTTGCCTCAGGCCTAGAACCCCGTTTTCCCTTGCCTGTGCCCAGATGTGCACCATCAGGCCTGTCCTCACTGCTGGCTTTGACAAGAATCTGAAGAACTTCCGAGTGGACTGGACTTGGGGGTGGGAGAGAGTGGGGTTGCCAATTTGGGGGGAGGAATCTTCTTAGAAAAGCACACATGCACACAATTAATTCCCAGGGAACAAAGACTTCTTAAAGTTACTGTGAGGCCCTGAAGTCGGACCCCCCACCCCGGGCAAGATCAACCTCCTTTTAGTCTCCAACACAGGTTTGAGGCTTGGTAAGAGATGTGATTTCGAACTAATCTCATGTGCTCTTGAACAACCAAAAGTGGGGTAACAGATTGAGGAGGCAGAGGAAACCCTGGGGTCGTGCCTCCCTAGCCACATCTCGCCCCTGAGATACCTCCGAGTCCTGAGGGAGAACAGCTCTCCCCTCCGTCTTGGGTTCTGTGTAGCCCAGAGAGGCTCTCGTTAGGGGGAAGCAGGCACCAGCCCTCCCGCCTCCTGGCAGTGTGGCCCTGGCCCTGAGCCCTCTCCTCGGATGTCAGCGACAGAGCCAGAGCTACGAGCTCAAAGGTGGGGTAAAGGGAGGAAGGAAAGTGTTCATTCGGCTTTCCTTCCCAGGATACGTCATTTTGGTTCGCTGAGCAAGCAGCAGGACCCCCGTACCCCGAAGTCCACCGGGACCGTGGCAGCTGCAGCCTGGAGGGGATTTTGTCATCTTGAGGAAATCTGCAGGCTTTCTGATGCTCTAGGTAAGCCACAACCACGTGGGTGCCCAGATTTGGCTGGGTGAGGAGGCGGGGGCAGAGCATACCAAGCTCCTCCGCTCAGAGCAGGGCTGTGGGAGGCCCTCAATGCTGGGAGGAGGGGGTGGGGTGAGGAGAGGAAGAAGATGAACAGCCAGAAGAAGGTTCTCTGCTGAGAACTGACAGTGAGAGCACTGTCAGCTATTGGGCCTGGGATCTGAACCCTCCCTGTTCCCCTACATCCTAAAAGGGAGGCTGGGGTCCTGGAAAGATGTGTCCCCTCCTCATCCCCTCCCCCATCACTCCAGATCTTGGTGATTAACAGAGGCCAGTGGAGGGAACAGCAATTCAAAAGTCTTGGGTCAGATGTTAACTATTTCCAATCTTCCTCAGCTTGGCTGAGGCCAGAGGACTCACAACTCTGACTCCCAAATGGTTAGTAACTCGCAAGTAGGAGTCCAACCTGGTTCAAGCCCTAACTCCACAATTTACTAGCTGGGTGACCTTGGATAAGTTACAAAGTTACAAGCCTAGGTTTCCTATCCAGTGAAATGGGGCCAATTCTACTCCCCTCATGGGGCTTTTAGGAGGATTAAAGGGGCTTATTACATAAAGTACATTGTGTAGTTTCTGGAACTCAGTAAGCCCTCCAGTAAATGTTATTATTAAACGTGTTTGTTTCATTTCGTTTGAAAGCCCTTCCTTGCCACCCCTGCTGCCTGGTAATGCCAGGTAACTAAATGAAACCAAGGGGAATATTCAACTGCGGCTGACCACGTTGTCCTTGGGTCTGGGAAAAGTCGGGAGTCGAGAAGGGGTGGTGGATGTGGGCCTAGGGTCCTGGATCCAGAGGAGACTTCAGAGACAGTGGCCTGCATGAGGGCACAACTGGAACGTCAGCCACATCGCCTGCCTTTCCCAAACACCACGCTGCCTCTGTTCTGGAGTGAGGGAAGTTCCGAGCTGGACTGGACCCTGCCTACTTCCCTTCTGTTGCTCCCCACCTTACACTCCATGGTCCAGCCAAACTAAACATATTTAAGTTCTTGGACCCCCTATGCTGTTCCCTTGGCAGGAACACTCCCTGCCACCTCTCATGTCCCAACCCCTTCCCCAGCCCCTGGCTTGGACAACACTTCCACCACGTGCCCCCCACCTCCAAGAACATGTCAGCAGCCCTTCCTATGTGACTCTATATTTTTCCTCCCACTTGATTACATGCATATATTACTTATTTTGTCCATCTCCCTCCACTAGCAGGCGAATGGCCCACAAGCCTGGGCTTTGTGCATGTTTTGCTCACTAATGTATCCCCGGCACCTAGAACAGTACCTGACACTTGGTAGGTGATCAATAGATACCTGCTGAGTGAAGGATTCACTAGTAAAATTGCCTGGTGACTGATCTGCTTCCTCCTGTGGTCAGGGAGCTCACTGAGGTTGAGGAGCTGTGGGCCTTGCCTGCCTCTCAACTTCAAGCGCCCAGTAGGTACTCAGACGTTTGTTGGCTGAATGACCAGTCAGCTTGGCCTTGAGTCTCAGACACCTCACTGCGTCTATAATGAGGGAGGAGCTGCATTCGACCACCCTGGCCATATGAGGAGGCTGCTGCCCAGCCACACACCAGCCAGGATAAAAAGTCTCCACCCATGAAGAAGTTCTCACCTTAGAAATTCACGGCCCTTTCCAGATTCCCTTTCTACTTTAGGGAAAGTAACAAGCATTAGCTTAAGGACAAATAAAGGGAAGGACTTCTCCCCCCAAACAAAGGACGTGACCAACTACCTAATAAAAAATTCCTGTCTCTTAGCACAGGGCCAGGTGGGAAGCAAGAAGCCAGAAGGGATGGGTCTGGTAAGGAGACTGTTGGGAGAGGTAGAGTCCAGAAGAGACTCAGCTACTTCAAGACACAGAAAAGCTGACAGTACTGAGGTCCCCAGGTAATCCTCAGTTAACCCAGCAATTACGCTCCCAGGGATGTACCTAACCGATCCGCCTACGCAGTTTCCCTTGCACAATGGTGTTCACGGCAGCACTAGCTGTAATAGCCAAAAAAATGGAAACTCCTCAAACGCCCATCAACAGCCGAAGTGTGGATGGTCACATGATGGAAACTACAGAAGAAAGACAATCGACCACAACTACATCCAGAACCGTGCAAGAATCTCACAATGTGCAGTGAAAGAAGCCAGATCCAAGAGGATATTCTGTGTGATTCTTTTACATAAAGTTCAAATACAGGCAAATCAATCCATGGTATTTGAAGTCCAGATAGTGGTTTTCTTGGGGGAGGGTAAAGATGGGGAGGGAAGTGGCATTTGAGGTGCTGATAATGCTGTTTCTTGATATGTGTGCTAGGTACATGGGTGTTTAAGTGTGTGATGTTCATCGAGCTGTATGTACACTTATCATCTGGACACTTTCTTCCACATGTTATTCTTCAATAACGGTGGTTCTTTGCATGGAGATCATTCAGCCTCAGGACCGAAGCCTCCACTGATTTGGGGAGACAGGCCCTTCTGTCCTTCCCCCTCCTCCATCATCCTCCAAATGCTTTGCAGAGCTATCGTTCCCTAGAGACTCATTGCTCATGGTAAGCCATGCTCTCCTCACACAACAGGGAGGTGAGGGCACCCTGCATGGGTAACCTAGAAACAGAGTGCCATGTGAGGAGATGAGAAGAGAGACTAGAGGTTTGAGACCTGCTCCCCAGACACCAGCTAACAGTGATGTACGTCGGGCTTCGGCAACCAACTCTACTCGGCTGCTGAGCCAGGAAGGCAGCTGGGTGGGCTGGAAGCCCCAGTTCCCAAATATTCATTCCACAGAGGCAGATTTATTGGGCACCATGGACTGCCCCTGGCCTTACTGCTGACTGCCCCAGTGACCTCACACCAAGTTTCTTACCCTCGTTTTACAGCTGAGTGGGAGTTACCATCACCTGCGCCGCAAGGCTCTTACAAGCATAAAAAGTAACTAATATTAGACAGTCAGCTCCACCAGAGCAAGGTCTTAGTTTTGTTCATTGTTTTAGCCGCCATCCTAGAATAGTGCCTGATATATGCAGATGCTAAATATATGTTTACTGAAAAAATAAAATGTAAATAGAGGGCATAGCCCGGAATGGGAGCTCCAAAACAAAGGGCAATTTTTACATGAGTTGAAATAAGCAAAACCATCTTGAAGTTAACTCCTGCTCAGTCAAATTTATTACTGAACTTTGAAGTTTTCTACCAAAGCTAATGAGGGTTAGCTTTAATCTTACCCAAATGCTGACTAAGGGTGAGTTGAACCTGCAGAGGGGGCCATAATGAAGAACTGGATTTCTTTTACTGTAATTAAGCTGCTTCTCTCAACCGTTCTCCATGAAGGATGTATAGACCACTTTAGGTCACTCACTTTAATCACTGCACTAATACCATGAAAGCTCCTTCCTCCCACCTCTCCTTTGTCTTTGCTTCTAGACCACCCTTGAAGGCAGACCCCAGACTGTGGAGTTGGGGTGGGGGAACATTCCTGCTCTACCTCCTTCCAGATTAACCTCTCACTCTTGGTCTAGGCAAGCCTGGCTTCACCTGCCCCAAGCCCCCATCACTAGGACACTTGAGAGACTGTATGCAAGCTGGTTTCCCCTGCAGGAACGTTTCTGGAAAACCCTAGGATGAAAAGGAATAAATGACTAAGCGCTCTTGGGGTAGGGGGTTGCTACTGGTGGGATTTGGTGCTCCAACATTCCACTTCTTCATTTCATCCACCTCCTACTTTCCGGTGGTAAAAAAAAATGCCATGGAACTTGGGAGTCAGAAACTTCCATTCAAGTCACATCTGGTCACTGCAGAGATGACTTTGGGGAAGCCATAGCCACTGAGGTTTCATCTGTAAAATGGGCAGAACTTCACAAGATTGTCATAATTCACACAAATACCTACTGGGACCTATTAAGCACCAGGTCCTGGGCACAAACCTAGAGGTAAAAGTCATGTCTGTGACCCTCAAGGAAACTCACTAGTTTAGCCTAGGGAATTGAATCCATTAAGCTGTTCCTGTGTTTCTCCACCTCTAAAACCTCCAGCAGGGCTGGGCTACAGGGTTTCTGAAGTCCCAACTCTGGGATTAAGAGTTCAAGTTGTTTAAATGTACATCACCAGCTTCAAGAGAACGTCAGGAGGATAAAGCAAGTTCAGAGTTGTGCAAATGCTTTGAAGAGGAAAGTGTACATACAAACAAGGTATTAACTATATCAGATAATTTCTTTGAGCTCAACTTCATAGACACCTGTGAAATTCATAACCCAGGGGCGAACAAGGGTAACTGTTCCTTAGCTATAGGGAAACTGTTGTCTGCTTGGCCGAACTTGAGAGTTTGTATGTACCCTCAGGACAACCCTTTCAACATGGCTGGATCCAGGCTGGAGCTCCTGTGTATGGAGGACAGGGAACTGGGGTGGAGGTAGAAAAGAGGTCAGCTGCTGAGGACTAAGGGGAGAAATACCACTATTTTTTGCCGGGGAGTCCCAATTTATTGGGACAAATTGGGCCCAGAAACTTGCTTTTTTTTTTTTTTTTTTTGCGGTACGCGGGCCTCTCACTGTTGTGGCCTCTCCCGTTGCGAAGCACAGGCTCCGGACGCGCAGGCTCAGTGGCCATGGCTCATGGGCCCAGCCGCTCCGCGGCATGTGGGATTTTCCCGGACCGGGGCATGAACCCGCGTCCCCTGCATCGGCAGACGGACTCTCAACCACTGCGCCACCAGGGAAGCCCCCCAGAAACTTGCTTTTATTTAAAAAGGCAGCATCCCCTTTCACAGGAAGACTGCTCTAAGAACTCGGCACGTTGCAGGGAGCTGCACTCAAGGTTAGCCAAGCACATTAACCCATGTTTTGTTTTATAACCTAGGTGTGCTCCTGGCATGAACCCACCATTTTCACAACCATAAACCAGACATCCGAGAAAGCAGAATTTTCTCAAAAGGTTTAAAATGCCTGACGTCACCGAGAAGCACTTGCCAACCGGACCGTGAAATCGAAAACCTGATCACTGCTTCCCCCCAAGAACCTCAAGCTTAGTGAAGTGACAGTTAATCTGATATTTCTTGCTTCAGTAAGAAAGATAAGGCACAGACAACACTCAGAGCCACAGCCTGCTCTCCCAGACTGTAGTCGGGAAACTTGACAATGAGGGGGAGGGTGTACAGATTTGGCAGAAGTCTGGTTAGCAATAAAGCTTCCTCAGGGAGCCGGAATTGGATTTGGGGCCCTGCCCAAGTTAACATTTTTACAGGTTGGCTGAGTTGCAGTTTGTTAGCCAGTCAGTAATAAACCCAGTGCAAGAATTTAAAGTTTATGAGGCATGGCCTCTTAATGCTTCTCCTCAGCTCCCCTACAGCCAAGAGTTTAAGGAGCTTGGCCTGGCCTGGGTGTTAATTGTTTTGTCAATAGGCAGAGTTATTTGGGGGAAAAAGAAGAAATAAAGGCTTCTACAGAACTCAAGGCCCCCACTCCTCTTTTGGAGAAACAAAGGAGAGCCATTCTGCGCCCTAGGCAGCTCTCGCGCACATTCAAGCTGTGGGAATTTGTACCTGGGGTGAGGGGTGTGCTGATGGGGGCATTAGAAAAATGCTAGGTGGCACAGGTTTTTAAATTGCTTTGAAATTTTTAAACTTTAGATCCCCTACCCAGAAAAATACATACAAGTTCTTAAACAATTTCACAGGTTAAGGATCCTCTGGAAGCTCACCCAAGGATCCTGGGACACACCTTTGTTTAAGAACTTGGGTTTGATCCGGTGGAGGAACCCGCACTGCCCTGGATGGAGGGAGAGAGGCCCCCATCAGCCGTCAGCTGCCTGGATCTCATAACACACTGGTTCTGAGCACCAAAGTAAACCCCACCCCCTCAAGTTTTTAAACCGTAGAAGAAACTGTGAGATCAAAAATGTGCTTTGATTCCCCACCCACTGCCCCTACAGCTCAAGACCTTCTGGCTCCTCGACCCCCACCTCCCTCAAGGGCCCTAACATTTCAGTTCCAATACAATGGGGGTCGGGGGGTGTGCCCAGTACGTGATGGCCCCAGTCCAGGTGTGCCAGGCCCAGTTTTCAGGCAGGCTGCAGGGGCGCGGGCCCTCCGGGAAGGGCAGGGTTAAGAGTGCATTCCAGCTGCCGGGCAAGAAGGGGGGCGGGGGAAGGGAGCGCGAAGAAGAGAAACAGACCTGGTCTGTCAGTCGGAGACACAAAGCACGGTACACAAAGGGGGCCCGAGAGGGGCAAAGGGGGCTGCCCGGGGCACGGCTCATCCCCACACCTGCGCGGGGGTTGCGGGAGGAATGTGGAAGGCGCATTCCTCCGCTGGGGCCAGCAGGGGAGAGCTTCCCACGTCCGGGCTGGGTGAGCGGCTCAGCCGCCCCGCACCCCGAAGAAGGGGGTCCGGGTCGGCCGCCGCAGAGGGGCAAGGAGGGGCTGGACGTCAGAGGGCGCTACGCTCTCCGGCCTTTCTCTCCATACGCCCACCCCCATTCCAGCCCTGGGGATGCTTTCTGCGCCTCCCCCGCACCTGAGGAGGCGCCAGGAGCCCCCCGCCGCAGCCCGGACACCCTCAGCTTAGCCCCCGCCTCGAAGTTCCGCCAGGCGGGCCCCCGGGGGGGGGGGTCTTACCATTCCCCCGCGCCCGGCTCCGCTCCAGCTCCGCGCCTCGCGCCTCCAAGGTCACTTCAGCTTCCCCGAAGCCTGCCCGGCACGGCTCGGAGGCCGCGCGCGGCAGCCAGTAAACCTGCGCCTAAGGGAAGAGGGGAAAAGAGGGAGGCTGGGTCACAGGCGTGCCCGGCCCTGCATACCCATCCCGGGGAGTCCTCACAGGCTTTCCCGGACAACCTTGGCCCCAGGCAGCCCAGTCCGGCTCTCTCCCCGACGCCACCGCCGCGTGCGGACCCCGCCTGCCCTCTGAGGAACGTCCCGGCAGGGGTCAGGGAAGGCAATGGAGTACCTGGAGTAAGAGGAAGAAGCGGAGGAGGAGGGACGCGAGAGGCCCACTAGGGAGCCCCATGGCTGGAGAGAGTGAGGTGAAAAGCTGCCGCGACTGCGGGTTAGTGCTCCGCTAAGCTCAGCGCGTCCCTTTGAGAACCGCGGCTCGCGGGAGCCAGAGGGCGGGGGGGGGGCCAGGTGAGCGCAGGTAGGTGCTGATTGGTCCAGCGCCGCAAGGTCCCGCCTCCTCGCAGGTGGGGCCGGGGCTTGCTCTGTGGAGGCACCCCGAAGCGCCCCCCCACACTGTCCTCTCCCGCGCCCCTCCTGCGTTCTCTCGGGTTTTCCGGAGTTGCTCCCGACAGAGACCCAGGCCCTGTCTCGCAGATTCTGGGTTCGAGGGGGAAAAAAAAAAAGGCAACCCACTCCCCGCCGCAAACGAAGAAAATTATTTCTGTGCCTTGTGGAAAAGAAAGTGGAGATGCATCTGAACCCGACTGGAAACAAAGGCGCCCCATTCATGCTCCCCCGAGGCTCTCTGTTATCCAAGGCTTTGATGGAGGCCGGGTGTGTCCGCCCCACACCCGGCTACAGCGGGGGGCGGGCGGGTACCTCCTGCCTCTTTCCCCACCTCCCACATCAGCCTGCCCCCAGGACTCCGAGTGTTTAAAACTGGCAGTGAGGTCCCGAGGGACGGTGTTACAGAATCTGCTACAACTTGCGGAAAACTCATTACTTCCCTGACACAGCCGAACAAAAGGAGGCTGAGAGAGAAGATCCCAGAGATCGAAGCCGTGGTGACGCCAAAAGGTGCGAGGTAGAGGGGTGGTTATTAGCCCCATCACCTCCAGCAAGCTTCCCACCCCCCACGTAGGATATAAATAATTAACAATGTCTCAAGTTTTGTAAAATGCAAATAAAGGCATTTTGAAAATCGCGACTGTTTTTATTGGTCTAAAATACCTACTATAATCTAAGTAAAAACTGCTGGCTGCGAGAAGCAGCCTTCCAGTGAGTCTCCCTACGAAGCAGCTCTTCTGTATCCTTACTGGGGGACATGCGACGGAGCTGGGATTCGTTCCTCTACTTCAGACCCGAAGTGCTTTACCCGTGGCGGCACGCAAGTGGGCCCCGGGCCCTGAAACAGTCCTGAAACTCAGTCGCTCCACACTGCACGCCCTCTCCCCACCGAACTGAGCTTTCCCAGCCAGTCACAACCTCCTGTTCCCTGAGGCCTTCCCACCTTCCCTAGCTGTCTTGAGAATCTCAGGCTGACTCCTCAACACGTTCCTTCCTCCTACCCATCTCAGATTTAGGGGTTTGAGGAGGAGACTAGAGTCTCTAATTATAGAGTTTTTGGCTCTCAAGGGCTAGCCTGGAAGCCTGCCTGTCCTTCCCACCACCAGGCCTGCGGCTAAGAGGACAGTTTGCCTTGCGATCGTGGGAGTCCTCTCTCTAGCCGACCAGGGGCTCTGGGGCCGCACCGCCTGCGTTCAAACCCGGATTCCATCACTTATTAGCGCTGTGACCTCAGGCTAGCGAAATAACCCCTCTGAGCCTCAGTTCCGCATGCATCTAGTGGGGGCTATTATGATATCTGCCCTCTATAAAGTACTAGGATTGAATGAATTAATACATATAGAAGAGGATTAAATTAGCACGTTTAAAACGCTAAACTCAGCACTTGGCACAGAGCAAGCGCCCAAATGTTGCCTGGTAGTATTGCTTTAGGATCCAGCTCATTTGTCCTCCGCCTCACGAGCCGTTTCTTTCCTCTATAGCACCCTCACGTTCCCCAAACTAAGAGAATGAGAAACGCTGTAATCCTTCAATTTCACGGCTGATGGTAAAGCGAGCAATTGGCATCTGGTATCAGGGGAGCGCTCCGTTATCCCGCCTGTGGGCCCGGCAGCTGGGGGTTGGGGATGCACGACGCGCAGGAGAAGCCCGAGGCTGCTGACTGAGCTCCAACCCCCTCGCCTCGCTCTCCCGCAGGGGTCGCTTTCCGTGCCCGAGGGGAGGTTAGATACCCGCGCAGAGGCTTTTCGAGGCTGCGCCGGCCCCAGACAGTACCTGGTGGCCCCGCCTATCCTCGCCCCCCAGGTTCCTTTGCGCCCGCCAGGAACCATATGCAGTCTTTAGGCGGACAGTTAAACATCAACGTGCGTCGGGATACAGGTCCTAATTAAGTAAACACCTGGCTGGAGGGCAGTTGAACACGCTCATTTCCGCCTCCTTCCAGGGCACTCAGCATTCCGGGTGGGGGCGGGGAGGGGAGAGGAGAAATTGAGAGTCAGCTCTTCTGCCTGCACCTTGGACCACACTGCTGTCTTCTCTGCAGCTCCCTTAGTCGGTCGGCCGTTCATTCATTCATTTAAGAGATATTTGCTGATAGCCTGTTGTGTGCCAAGCACTGGAGATACAACAGTGAACGAAGCAAACATCCCTGCATCCTTGGACCGTCCATCACAGAGTGTGAGGGTTCAAGGAAACTAAATAAGTAACTATATAGCATGTTAGATAATGTGTACTATGCAGAAGAACAGAATGGGAAGTGCCAATTCACGGAACAGAAGGTAGGCTGGAAACTGTAAATAACATAATCTAGAAGGTGTTTAGGTCAGGGTCTAGTGGGAGACAGAATCCAGCACGGATGATTCTAGTCTTAGTGAAGGGACTAGAGGAATAGGCAGGGTTCAGGAACCAACAGGGGTGTAGGAGGTCCGGAGATCAGCAGCAAGCAGAGAAGCAGTTACAACTTGGAGGACTGGCGGGCAAAGGGAGGAAACGGTATCATTGGGAGTGGGGGGTTGGAGGGGAGGGGGAGCTGGAGAGCTGAAGCGGAGGACCACCCCTCCCAAATGCAGCTGTGGTCCAGGAGGGACAGGCCACTGCCCACAGCAGAGCAGGAAGGATGTTGGGGGGAAAATAACTCAACATCTCTCTCCTTTCACCCTTCATCTTCTGGCATTGCCTGCCATGGACCAAACCCACCCAGAAGCCTGAGGGCAAGAAAGCCCGGGTGGTGGTGTTTGTAGGGGTCATCTTCCCAGGCACAGGGCAGAGAGGAGAAAGGCAGAAAATGGAGGAAGGGCTGATGAACAATGGGGAAAGCCCAGAGGCCTCCTTGAGAAATGAATAAAACCTGAATGAAGTGAGGGAGAAAATTACATTAAGCATATCTGAAGAAGGAGTATTCCAAGCAGAGAAAATAAGTCAAAGGCCCTGAGACAGTAGATTACTTGGGACAGGAGAAAAAAAAAAAAAGGCAATGTGGCTGGAGTACAGTGAGCAAGTAGGAAATGAGTCAGATTTGGGAGGGTGAGGAACAAATCTTGTACAGCCTCATAGGCTATTGTAAAAACTTTGCCTTTTACCCTGAGCAGGAGGGGAGGAAGGCACTGGAGGCTGTGAGTAGAGGAGTGGTGTTGAGAAGACTACAGGAGATGAGGGCAGAAACAGTGAGGTCAGTTGGGATCCCACTGCAATAAGCCAGGCAAAAACTGAAACGGCTTGGTTCAGGGTGGTCATTGTGGAAGGGGTAAGAAATGATCAGACTAAAACAAGCAAGATAAAAAGTGTTGGTGAGGATGTGCAGACGTTGAAACACTTGTGCACTGTCGGTGGGAATGTCAACTGGTGCAGCCACTATGGAAAACAGTAAAACAGCTACTAAAACAAATTAAAAATAGAATTGCCATATGACCCAGCAATTCCATTTCTAGGTATATACCCAAAAGAATTGAGTGTAGGGACTCTAACAGATATTTGTATAATACATCTATGTTCATAGCAGCATTATTCACAACAGTCAAGAGGTGGAAGCAACCCAAGTGTCCACTGACAAATGAATGGATAAACAAAACGCTTAATAGGTACAGAGTTTCAGTTTTGCAAGATGGAAAGAGTTCTGTGGATGGGTGATGGTGATGGTTGCACAAAAATGTGAATGTACTTTATGTCACTGAACTGTATGTTATGTGGACTTTACCACAATTTTTAAAAGTTACTTTAAAAAAGTGATCAGACTCTGGGTATATTTTGAAGGTACTGCCAACGAGATTGGCTAAAGGATTGGATGGGGGTGTGAGACAGAGCAGATCAAGGATGACTCCAGGGTTTGGGGCCTGAGTAACCAGCAGGATGGCAATACCATTTCCTGACATGGGTAAGGCACATGTAGTGGACACTGTCAGGGCACTGCTCAGATCCCCTGGGATCCCTTTGTTGGTTTCTGAACTCCCCTGGTTTGGCTTCTGTGTGCTGATTCTCCCAGCAGCCTGTACATGTGAAGGGCCAGAGTCTTGCCCATCAGCTACTGGGGTCCCTTTGCCCTTGCAAGGAAGGGCCCAGGAGTTCACTTTCCCAGCCCTTAGCCAATGACCAAGTGGTGCTGGAATGTGGAAGCTGAGCGCTGGCCCGCCTCCCCCCAAACTCCCAGGGGTAACTTACATCCAGCATCCCCTGCTGGATCAGGCTGAAGCTACCCTCCAGGGACTTGGTCTGAAATCACACCCTTGCTTGGCTTCTTGCCCTCTTTATCTTGCTTCTCCACTCCCTCACCAGTTCCTCCTGGGAGCCCTTCCAAATTTAATAAGTCACTCAGGTACATGAATCCTTGTCTCAGGGTTAGCTTCTTGGAATCTCATTGCAGGTAGAGCAAGTTTGGGATTAGGGGAAGATCGGGACTTCAAGCTGGGACGTGTTCAGAGATGCCCAGTAGTGGCATGTTGAGGAGGCTGTGGTTGGAGACACGGGTCCAGGGGAGGCGTCCTGCCTGGTATATACCTTTGTCATAATGGAAAAGCATCTATTTGTGGAGAAAGACGTGCCCAGGGAGAACCCTGAGCCTCTGGGGGCCTTCCCATCTCCGCCAGAGCATGGCCTTTTTCAACACAGATGTTCATCCCGTCCCTGATGCCTTCCACCCAGACAGGGCTGGGACTCTTTCACTCATTTTGCTTTTTCAGAAAGAAGTGCACCTTCCTTGTGCTTCTTGTCTGCATTTCACATTTAAACACGTGCTACTTACTGTCTTGTGGGATCTCTGGCATTGTTACTTTCATCTGAGTGTCCTTCCGCCTCACTCTCCAGTACCTCTTTCCCCCTCCTTGAAAGCTCCTGGGGTCAGGGATCAGGATGAGCAGAGTATCACCTCTGCAGATTTCCCCACAGCACCCTGCCAGCCAAAGGCCCGTGGCATTTAAGTTAGGTTTGGCAGACCTATGTCTGAATCTTGCCTCTGAAAACGACTGCCTGGGTGATCTGGGGTGAGCTCTTTCATCTCTCAAAGTCCTCTGGAATGAGTAATTCCTATTTGATGAGTGATGGTGAGAATTATCCAAAACTGAACTGACCTTCCTCTGCAATTCTGCTCCTCCCACAGTCTTTCCATCTCAGCCAAAGGCAATTGCATCCTTCCAGCAGCTCAGCCTGCGCCGTCTTTCACTCTCTGACTCATCTGCTACCACTTGCTCACTCTGCTTTCTCAGCGCTGGCCTCCCTGTGGTTCTCCGAACACACCAAGTGTGGGCCTTTGCACAGTGCTTCCCTCTGCCTGGATCGCCCTTGCCCAGATGTCCACCCGCCTTTCTCCCTCACTCCTTCAGGTCTCTGCTCAAATGTGGCCCCTCTGAGAGGCCTTCCCTGACCTCCCTACATAGAGAGCCCTCTCTCATCACCCTCTTTCCCCTGCTTTATTTTTTTTCATAGCACTCATAGCACTTAATAGCACTAATCTATTAGTACACATATATATATTTTTTTGGGTGGGGGAAGGCAACATACAGTAATGATTAAGAGCAAGGACTCTGGAGTCACACTGTCTGGCTTTGAATCATTAATGCAGCTCTTCCAAGCTGTGAGACCTTGGCCAAGTGACTTTCAACTCCCTTGTGCCTCAGTATCCCCATCTGTAAAATGGGATAAGCATAACAATACCTTCCTCATAGGTTATGGGTTAATATTTGTAAAGCACTTTGGAACATAGTGAACCTAAGTATTCATTAAATTGTATTTATTGTCGCTCTCCCCTCACTGAGTGTATCCTCCCTGAGAGGCAGGGATTTTTGTCTTTGTTCATTGCTGTACCCCCAGTACACAGAACAGCCTGGCATAAAATAGATACTGAAATATGTATTGACTGAGTGAAATCAAGAATATAATAACTGTTAAGCATCTGGCAGGGTGCTAGAAGCAGAGTAGACACAAAATCAATGTGGGTTCCCTGACCCACCTCACAGAGCTGATGTGAAATCCAATGAGCTAATAGGCAGCAAAGTGTTTAGCCAAGTGTCATACAAATAATACAAGTCATAATAAAATGAACTACTAGCACACTCTGGATTCAGACTCTAAGTATTTTCATGCATGATCTCACTCTCATCCTCTCAACTCTACACGCTAGTTCCCTTTTCACAGACGAGGAAACTGAAGTTAAATCCCTTGCCCAAGGCCACACTGCTAGGACAGAGGCAAAGCCACAGTGCAACCCAGTTCTGTCTCACTCCAAAACTCATTGCCTGAATCAGTTTCCAACCTACTATTCATCAATGTTTGCTGGAAGAATGAACTTGGGGAGCAGGTCTTTGGTATATTAGGAAGAATTCCACAATATCTGATCTTTTAAGAACCTCTTAAAATAAACATATTTGCCTCTGGTCCAAGGTTAAATTCTGGGTCCTCCAAGAAATATTTAGAAAGAGCTTTTCTGCCCATTTTTGGTAGCAAAATTCCCAGAGCTCCACTCCCACATAGCACACTTACAGGGTTATGTCCCAAAGACAAGTGGGTGTTTTCCAATCTTTTCTAGGAAGTGTCCTTAAAACTGGGTGCGGCCCTATTTCCTGCTCCTCCCCTCCCCTGCCCAGTGCACCTACAAATGCTTCCACAGTCTCACTTCTTTATGTCTGTTCCTGAACTTTCTGGGACCCTCCTTTCTGCCCAGTGATGTCTCTGGCCAGCTTTCCCATCTATCACTTTTGAATCCTTGAAGGTGCTGAGGCAGCTGATCCCCAGAGAGAAACCTGATCCACATACCTTCCCTTTCCTTGAACCTCGGGCAGGGCTCCGCTGCACCGGTGAATTTTTGCCAAGGCCTGAGCTGTCGGTTTCCAGAGATAAGAGGCTAAGCATTTATGTATGTGTATACAATGAAGGCACAGAATCGATTAATCAATAAGCACTCACAAAGCCCTGAATCCCTGTGGTTGGCTAAGGTCTAGAGACTTTGAGAACTGTAGGGCTCAAAAAGACCTTAAAGAAAATAATAACAACAAAATAATAATAATCTGTCCTCAGAGACATTCTTCATACTTCCCCTGAAAGGCAGGGGTGATCTCTGCAGATGAAGTTTCCCAGGCTCACTTGAGAGATGACTTCCTGCTGGGTTCAGCCAATGGGAGGCACTAGTGGGAGACTGGAGGGTGGGACAAAGGGAAAAGCCGGGGTATGCCTCCTCCTTCAGCTGTTTGATAATGGCTGTGTTTAATCTACAGCTACAGCTCCTGCTGTTGGTCCAGGTTCTGCCAGACTCTGGGCTCTGGAAACACCACCATTTCCCTCTCTTTCTCCTGCTAAGGGGTGGATGACTTCTTGCTGCCTAATCTCTAGGTTGTATCACTGTCCCCTGTTTGGCTTCTTAGCCTCTCCATCACCTCTGCATTAAGTTCCCTCTGCTTTAAATACTCCCAGTGGTTTGTCTTCCTGATTGGACCTTGACTGACAGAACAGTTAAAACTTACCCAGTACTTACTATGGGACAGACACTCTTCTAAGCGCATTACGTAAATTAGCTTATTGAATTCTACCATCTGAGGAATGACTATATTTTACAGATGAGAAAACTGAAGCACAGAGAGTCTGATCTACCCTAGTGAGATACCAAATCTGGATACGTATCAAAAATTAACTGCCAGGAAGCTAATTAAAAATAGAGGAGGTGGGCTTCCCTGGTGGCGCAGTGGTTGGGAGTCCGCCTGCCGATGCAGGGGACACGGGTTCGTGCCCCAGTCCGGGAGGATCCCACGTGCCGCGGAGCGGCTGGGCCCGTGGGCCATGGCCGCTGAGCCTGCGCGTCCGGAGCCTGTGCTCCGCAACAGGAGAGGCCACAGCGGTGAGAGGCCTGCGTACCGCAATAAATAAATAAATAAAATAAAATAAAATAGAGGAGGTGATGGACGCCATCCTGGTCCTACTGAGTCGGACTCACCAGTCCATGAGGCCCAGGAATCTAGAAATTTAATAAGCTCCCTAGGTGATTCTGATTCAACTAACCCAGCACCCCTCCATGAACTGGTAGTCATGAAACCCTGACCTCATTTTGGCGATGAGGACAGTAAGATCCAGATCAGTTGTACAGCAAGCTCTGTGGCAGACAAAAACACCGCCAAGGACAGTGCTTTCTGGTACTTCCACTGCCTTCTCCTTCAAGGTCACATGGCTGGTTCTGAAGTTTGGACTTGCCCTCCCCAGGAGCCAGCTGAAGGTACTTCTTATTAGAAATGTTTTGGAAAATTCAGTATATGAGCAGATGTGTAGGGCTTCCCTGCTGGCGCAGTGGTTAAGAATCCACCTGCCAATTCAGGGGACACGGGTTCAAGCCCTGGTCCAGGAAGATCCCACATGCCGCGGAGCAACTAAGCCTGTGTGCCACAACTACTGAGCCTGTGCTCTAGAGCCCGCGAGCCACAACTACTGAGCCCGTGTACACAACTCCTAAAGCCCACGCACCTAGAGTCCATGCTCCACAAGAGAAGCCACCACAATGAGAAACCTGTGCACCCAATGAAGAGTAGCCCCTGCTCGCTGCAACTAGAGAAAGCCCTCGTGCAGCAACGAAGACCCAACGCAGCCAAAAATAAATAAATAAGAGGGTTAACATTCATTATAAAACGAAACAAACAAAAAAAACCCACAGATGTGTATGCAGAATTGCTGAGTGGTGATCAGTATTTGGGAAAAGGAAAAGGGAGGCAATTTAATCCACCTAATCTCTTATTTTCAGTCCTTTCTGAATAACTTCGGAGAGATAGTTAACCCTCCCCTCATTCTACCTTCCCCATTCTGATCAAGGCTGTGGTCAGGCCAACAATCTATATTTTTCAACAGGGGCCCAAGGTGATCTGCCAATTTGGAAAATACAATCAAAATCCAAAATGTTCAGAATCTGAATCGACTTCTGTCGTTGCCTTTCCCCCCATGCCACTGCTGTATTCCCAGCACCAACAAACAGTGCTTGGTACACAGTAGGTGCTTAATAAATATTTACTGAGTGAAATAACAGTAATAATTATTCTTGCATTGTGAAAATATTTTCTGTACAGTTATTCACTGATCCTCACGATGGACAGAATAGATATCAGAGTCCTCATTTTACAGAAAACGAAACTGAGTTCAGAGAGATTAGGTGATTTACCAGGTCACACAGCTAATGAGACGTGTCAGAAGCTCTCTCCGTGAAATTCTACCACCAGTTGATGGTGGTAAGAAGGAACACAGGTGTAAGAATGCAAATATGAATGCATATGAATTACCAACATAGAGGTCAAATTAACTCGATAAGGATAAGAAATTCTAGCATTTATCACTGGAGGAAAAGATTAGAGATTCAAAGATTCCAGGAGATACACAAGTCCCTCTATCTCTGGACTCTTAACTTTACCATCATTAAATTCAAGCAATTCTTGCTTGCCTGCTATATTGGTAATAGTAATCCCCCTCTCATCCCTTATGGTTAAATGCTAAGTGCTTTGTACATCTTATTCCATTTAACCCTATTATCTCTCTCCTGAACTACTGCAGGAGCTTTCCTTCATCACCCTCCAATCTGTTTTCCCCCACTTCTGTCAGACTGATCATTTACAACTGCCAAGTCTGATCACTTTGGATCTCTGATTAAAATCCCTAAATGCCTCCCCAAGATGCTCTCTTGAGGTCCTGCTTGGTCTAGGCCCCACCTACCTCTCCACTCATTACATTCAAGAAATATTTATTGAGGGCCTACTACGTGTCAGATGCTATTCTGGGAACTGAGAATGCAATGGTGAATCAAATAGACAAGATCCTTGATATCATGGACTTTGTATTAAAAACGTAGAGAAGTAAACAAGATAATTACAGACTATTGAAAGTGCTAAGAAGGAAAAAAAATAAAGCAATAAGATAGTTACCGGGGAAGCCCATTTTTTAAAAAAAATTAATTTATTTTTGGCTGCGTTGGGTCTTCGTTATTGCGCGCGGGCTTTCTCTAGTTGTGGTGAGCGGGGGCTACTCTTCGTTGCGGTGCGCGGGCTTCTCATTGCGGTGGCTTCTCTGTGGAGCACGGGCTCTAGGTGCGCGGCCTTCAGTAGTTGTGGCATGTGGGCTCTGGAGCGCAGGCTCCGTAGTTGTGGCACTCGGGCTTAGTTGCTCCACGGCATGTGGGATCTTCCTGGACAAGGGCTCTAACCCGTGTTCCCTGCATTGGCAGGCAGATTCTTTTTTTTTTTTTTTTAACATCTTTATTGGAGTATAATTGCTTTACAATGGTGTGTTAGTTTCTGCCTTATAACAAAGTGAATCAGCTATACATATACATATATCCCCATATCTCCTCCCTCTTGCATCTCCCTCCCACCCTCCCTATCCCATCCCTGTAGGTGGTCACAAAGCACGGAGCTGATCTCCCTGTGCTATGAGGCTGCTTCCCACTAGCTATCTATTTTACATTTGGTAGTGTATATATGTCCATGCCACTCTCTCACTTCGTTCCAGATTACCCTTCCTCCTCCCCGTGTCGTCAAGTCCATTCTCTATGTCTGTGTCTTTATTCCTGTCCTGCCCCTAGGTTCTTCAGAACCTTGTGTTTTTTTTTTAAGATTCCATATATACGTGTTAGCATACGGTATTTGTTTTTCTCTTTCTGACTTACTTCACTCTGTAGGACAGACTCTAGGTCCATCCACCTCACTACAAATAACTAAATTTCGTTTCTTTTTATGGCTGAGTAATATTCCAGTGTATATATGTGCCACATCTTCTTTATCCATTCATCTGTCAATGGACACTTAGGTTGCTTCCATGTCCTGGGTATTGTAAATAGAGCTGCAATGAACATTTTGGTACATGACTCTTTTTGAATTATGGTTTTCTCAGGGTATATGCCCAGTAGTGGGATTGCTGGGTCATATGGTAGTTCTATTTTTCGTTTAAGGAACCTCCATATTGTTCTCCATAGTAGCTGTATCAATTTACATTCCCACCAACAGTGCAAGAGGGTTCCCTTTTCTCTACACCCTCTCCAGCATTTATTGTTTGTAGATTTTTTGATGATGGCCATTCTGACCGATGTGAGGTGATACCTCATTGTAGTTTTGATTTTCATTTCTCTAATAATTAGTGATGTTGAGCATCCTTTCATGTGCTTGTTGGCAATCTGTATATCTTCTTTGGAGAAATGTCTATTTAGGTCTTCTGCTCATTTTTGGATTGGGTTGTTTGTTTTTTTGATATTGAGTTGCTTAAGCTGCTTATAAATTTTGGAGATTAATCCTTTGTCAGTTGCTTCATTTGCAAATATTTTCTCCCATTCTGAGGGTTGTCTTTTCGTCTTGTTTATGGTCTCTTTGCTGTGCAAAAGCTTCTAAGTTTCATTAGGTCCCATTCGTTTATTTTTGTTTTTATTTCCATTTCTCTAGGAGGTGGGTCAAAAAGGATCTTGCTGTGATTTATGTCATAGAGGGTTCTGCCTACGTTTTCCTCTTAAGAGTTTTATAGTGTCTGGCCTTACATTTAGGTCTTTAATCCATTTTGACTTTATTTTTGTGTATGGTGTTAGGGAGTGTTCTAATTTCATTCTTTTACATGTAGCTGTACAGTTTTCCCAGCACCACTTATTGAAGAGGTTTTCTCCATTGTATATTCTTGCCTCCTTTATCAAAGATAAAGTGACCAAATGTGCATGGGTTTATCTCTGGGCATTCTATCCTGTTCCATTGATCTATATTTCTGTTTTTGTGCCAGTACCATACTGTCTTGATTACTGTAGCTTGGTAGTATAGTCTGAAGTCAGGGAGCCTGATTCCTCCAGCTCCGTTTTTCTTTCTCAAGATTGTTTTGGCTATTCGGGGTCTTTTGTGTTTCCATACAAATTGTGAAATTTTTTATTCTAGTTCTGTGAAAACTAGCAGGCGGATTCTTAACCACAGCACCACCAGGGAAGCCCCGGAAACCCACTTTATCTTGATAGACTGGTTAGGGCAGACGCTCTGAGGAGGCAACAGTGAAGCTAAGACCAAGGTTGAGAAGGAGCCAGTCATGGAAAAGCTAGGAGAAAGTATTCCAGGCAGAGGCAACAGCATGTGCAAAGGTCCTGAGGTAGGCAACTTCTAGAAACCAGGGACAGAGGAGAAGTCAGTGTGACTGAAGCAGAGGGAGTCTTCAGAGAAAGGGAGATGAGGTGAGAGTAAAGAAACAGGTGAGAGATACATATCATATAGGATTCTATAGCCACAGAAAGTGGTCTTTTATTCCAGGATAAAAAGGAAGCTATTGAAGAATTTTAAGCAGAGGAGGAATATGGCCTGATTTATATTTTATAACATTCCTTCTGGCTGCTGTATGAAAATGAATTGGGGGCAGGAGGAATGAAAGTAAGGGAAAAGAGAGGAGGCTGGTGCTATGTCCAGATGAGACACAATGGACCTGGCTAGGACTATTGCAGAGGAGATACAGAAAAGTGGTCAGATTCTCGATAGAGCTTTGGGGTGAAATTGACAAGACTTACTGAGAGACTGATTTTGAGATTGAAGAAAGGAGGAATCAAGGCCTTCTCTTAGGTTTGGGGCTTGGATAGACAGTGGTGCCATTTAGGGAGGTAGAATCAGGTGCAGGAGGAATCAAGAGTTCCACCTGGACTGTGAAGCTGGAGGAGCTGTGAGCTTGCTGGGTGCAGATGTCTAGTTGGCCACGGGCTATTTATATCTGGTGCTAAGAGATTAGGTTGGGTTGGAGATACTAATGTGGGTATCTCCAAACATCATCCTTAAAGGTACAGGATTAGCCCCGAGGCACTCTGACATTTGAAGTCTGGGTGGAGCAGTAGGGACTAAGACCTGTCAAAGGAAAACCAGAAGATTGAAATCAACAGAAGAAAGGGTTTCAGAAAAGAAGAAGTGGTCAGCTGGATCAAATGCTGCTGGCAGGCCATGAAGGATGTGGTCAGAGATATGTCCATTGAATTTGGCTGTTTGAGGTCATTGGGAGAACAGTTTCGCTGGAGAATCAACGTAGAAACCAGACTGGATTAGACAGAAGAGTAAGAGGTGAGGAAGTGTGTATAGTATTGACAATTCTTTTCAGGATTTCTTTCAACAGGAATAAGGAAATGGGGTGTAGCTGCAGGTGTGTGTGGAGTCAAGTGAGGGTTGATATTTGTTTTTATTTATTTATTTATTTTAATATACATTTATTGAAGTAATGTATATCATATAAAACACATACTCAATATAACTTATACATATAAGTTCTTCTTATATGTATACATATAATTCGTATTTATAATAGAGCATATTTGTGCTGTTACATATGTGTAGTGTGTGTATGTGTGTGTATATATATATATATATATATATATATATATATATATAGCAAATGGAATTTACTAGAGCCATTTTCTCCAAACTTCAGTCACTGAAGAATCATCTTTGTTTTTGCCCGGTCCTTATACCATGAGTATTCTATACTTAAAATTTTTCATAAAATCAACTCACTTTTAAACAAATTTACTTTAAAAATTTACTTTAAAAAGCAATATTACTACAGTACATCAAATGGGAAACCAATACCACTTGCCACGACTAGAAGGTAACTGATTTAAAAATCAGTACAATGAAAATAAGATACAACATCATTAAATTCTAGCTGGTTATTACTGCCTGCTGGGGGCTAAGCCTGGGACCAGCTCTGTTTAAAAAGGGAAATCATGAAGTGTTAGATATCAAAGACATATCAACATCAAAGGGAGACTTTATCCTCGAAGGACTAAAAGAGAATTGAAAGGAAAATAATTGTTTCTCTATGTGATTTAAAAACACCTACTACCAGACATAAACTCTGGGGAACATGTCTTAGAACATTTCTTTTTTTTTTATTTAAGATATAACTTGTACTTAGTTGAGTGCACAAATCTTAAATGTAGATCTTGATGAAGTTTTACATATGTATATACCAGTGTAATCACCCCCCAGCTCAAGATATAGAATTTTCCAGCAAGGCCAGTGCCAGGCTTTAAACATAACAGATAAAGGCTGTGTCCTCATGGAATTTATAGTTAGCTCCTCTTGATACATATACCAAATGCCTAGTATGGTGCTAGGACATGGTAGGTGGTCTCTTTCTTTTTTTTTTTGGCTTATCTATATATATTTTTTCTATTAGTTTTCTGTAAAGAGTATGTCTTATTTGTGAGTTAAAAACCAGTCTTGAGGGGCAGGAGTCAAGATGGCTGTGTGGGAAGACGTGGAGTTAGCGTATCCCCACAAGTAGGGTGCCTGCCGGCTGCTGGTGGGGAACTCTAACCCCCAAGGAGACGGGAGGAACCCCACAGTGAACCGGTAGGATGTAAGGGGAGTAAGGGGGAAGGAGAAGTTGAGGCCAGACAAGATTGGTGCCCCTGAGGCTGGGGAGATCAGGAGAGGCAGTGGGGAGAGGAGTGTAGGGTGAATGCCCCACCCACTCGGACACGGGGAGACTGCTGGGCTCCCAGGTGAGGTCCCCCGCCCTCTGAGACCAGGGGTGGGGGACACGCCTGGGCCCCTTCTGTTCCTTGAGCCTAAGCCCCACCCCCCCCACAGCCCCCAGGGTTTTCCTGCCCTGTGGGTCCCGAGCATTGGCCCCGCCCACCACCCAAACCTCACCCTTGCTTAGGCTCTGCTCTCCACAGCCAAGGCCTTTCCCACCCCCCCTCCTTTTTTTTTTTCTTTCCTTTTCCCTCCTCCTCTTTTTTACTATTGTGGTACTGATGTACCTTCTGGTTGTTGATTCATCTATACTGTTATTTTTACAGTCTTTCTAACATATCTGTTAGTTTCCTAGTCTAATTTTATTTTTTACTTTGTTATTGTTCTCTCTCTCTCTTTTTTTTTTTTTTTTTTTTGCCACCCCACGTGGCTTTCAGGATCTTGATTTGCCAGCACGGGGTCGGGTGGAAGCTCCTGCGGTGGGAGCTCCAAGTCCGAACCACTGGACTAACAGAGAACCTCAGACCCCAGGGAATATTCATCGGTGTGAGGTCTCACAGAGTTCCTCATCTCAGCACCAAGACCCAGTTCTACCCAATAGCCTACAAACTCCAGTGTTGGAAACCTCAGGCTAAACAACCAGTAGAACAGGAACACAATCCCACTCATTAAAATAAATAAATAAATAAAGAGACAGCAAAAAAAATATGTCACAGATGAAGGAGCAAGGTAAAAATCTACAAGACCAAATAAATGAAGAGGAAATAGGCAATCTACCTGAAAAAGAATTCAGAGTAACGATAGTAAAGATGATCCAGAATCTCGGAAATAGATTGGATTTATTCCATTTAAATAGAATGGAAGCACGGATTGAGAAAATACAAGAAATATTTAACAAAGATCTAGAAGAACTAAAGTACAAACAAACAGAGATGAACAACACAATAACTGAAATGAAAAATACACTAGAAGGAATGAATAACAGAGGCAGAAGAACAGATAAGTGAGCTGGAAGACAAAATGGTGAAAATAACTACCAAGGAGCAGAATAAAGAAAAAAGAATGAAAAGAATTGAAGACAATCTCAGAGACCTCTGGGACAACACTAAACACACCAACATTCAAATTATAGGGGTTCAAGAAGAAGAAGAGAAAAAGAAAGGGTCTGAGAAAATATTTGAAGAGATTATAGTTGAAAACTTCCCTAACATGGGAAAGGAAATAGTCACCAAAGTCCAGGAAGCACAGAGAGTCCCATATAGGATAAACCCTCGGAAAAACACACCAAGACACATACTAATCAAACTAACAAAAATTAAATGCAAAGAAAAAATATTAAAAGCAGCAAGGGAAAAACAAAAAATAACATACAAAGGCATCCTCATAAGGTTATCAGCTGATTTTTCAGTGGAAACTCTGCAGGCCAGAAGGGAGTGGCAGGATATTCTTAAAGTGACGAAAGAGAAAAACCTACAACCAAGATTACTCTATCCAGCAAGGATCTCATTCAGATTTGATGGAGAACCCAAAAGCTTTTCAGACAAACAAAAGCTAAGAGAATTCAGCACCACCAAACTAGCTTTACAACAAATACTAAAGAAACTTCTCTAAGTGGGAAACACAAGAGAAGAAAAAGACCCACAAAAACAAACCCCCCAAAATTAAGAAAATGGTAATAGGAACATACATATCAATAATAACCTTGAACATAAAGGGATTAAATGTCCCAACCAAAAGACACAGACTGGCTGAATGGATACAAAAACAAGACCCATATATATGCTGTCTCCAAGAGACCCACTTCAGACCTAGGGACACATACAGACTGAAAGTGAAGGGATGGAAAAAGATATTCCATGCAAATGGAAATCAAAAGAAAGCTGGAGTAGCAATACTTGTATCAGATAAAATAGACTTTAAAATAAAGACTTACAAGAGATAAGGAGGGACACTACATAATGATCAAAGGATCAATCCAAGAAGAAGATGTAACAATTATAAATGTTTATACACCCAACATAGGAGCACCTCAATACATAAGGCAAATGCTAACAGCCAAGAAATTGACAGTAACACAATAATAGTAAGGGACTTTAACACCCCATTTACACCAATGGACAGATCATCCAGATAGAAAATAAATAAGGAAACACAAGCTTTAAATGACACAATAGACCAGATACATCTATTTGATATTTATAGAACATTCCACCCAAAAGTGGCAGAATACACTTTCTTCTCAAGTGCACACGGAACATTCTCCAGGATCTATCACATTTGAGGTCACAAATCAAGCCTCAGAAAATTTAAGAAGATTGAAATTGTATCAAGCATCTTTTCTGACCAAAACACTATGAGATTGTAAATCAATTACAGGAAAAAAACTGTAAGAAACACAAATACATGGAGGCTAAACAGTGCGCTACTAAATAACCAAGAGATCACTGAAGAAGTCAAAGAAGAAATTTTAAAAATACACAGAAACAAATGACAATGGAAACATGATGACCCAAAACCTATGGAATGCAGCAAAAGCAGTTCTAAGAGTTATAGCAATTCAGTCTCACCTCAAGAAACAAGAAAGGGGCTTCCCTGGTGGTGCAGTGGTTAAGAGTCCTCCTGTCAATGCAGCGGACACAGGTACAATCCCTGGTCCAGGAAGAACCCACATGCTGCGGAGCCACTAAGCCCATGTGCCACAACTACTGAACCTGTGCTCTAGAGCCCACGAGCCACAACTACTGAAGTCCATGCACCTAAAAGTCCATGCTCTGCAACAAGAGAAGCCACCACAATGAGAAGACAGCACACTGCAACGAAGAGTAGCCCCTGCTAGCTGCAACTAGAGAAAGTCCGCATGCAGCAATGAAGACCCAACACAGCCAAAAAAAATAAAATAAAATAAGTTAAAAAAAAAAAGGGAGGGCTTCCCTGGTGGCACAGTGGTTGAGAGTCCGCCTGCCGATGCAGGGGACACGGGTTCATGCCCCAGTCTGGGAAGATCCCACATGCCGCAGAGCAGCTAGGCTCGTGAGCCATGGCCGCTGAGCCTGCGCGTCCGGAGCCTGTGCTCCACAACGGGAGAGGCCACAACAGTGAGAGGCCCGCGTACCACAAAAAAAAAAGGGAAACAAGAAAAATCTCAAATAAACAATCTAACCCTACACTTAAAACAACTAGAGAGGGCTTCCCTGGTGGCGCAGTGGTTGAGAGTCCACCTGCCGATGCAGGGGACACGGGTTCGTGCCCCGGTCCGGGAAGATCCCACATGCCGCGGAGTGGCTGGGCCCGTGAGCCATGGCCGCTGGGCCTGCGCGTCCGGAGCCTGTGCTCTGCAACAGGAGAGGCCACAGCAGTGATAGGCCCACGTACCGCAAAAAAAAAAAAAAAAAAAAACAACTACAGAAAGAAGAACAAAGAAAACCCAAAGTCAGTAGAAGGAAAGAAATCATAAAGATCAGAGCAGAAATAAATGAAATAGAAATGAAGAAAACAATAGCAAAAATCAATAAAACTAAAAGCTGGTTCTTTGAGAAGGTAAACAAAATTGATAAACACTTAGCCAGACTCATCAAGAAAAAAAGGGAGGGCTTCCCTGGTGGTGCAGTGGTTGAGAGTCCACCTGCCGATGCAGGGGACATGGGTTCGTGCCCTGGTCCAGGAAGATCCCATATGCCTCAGAGCAGCTGGGCCCGTGAGCCATGGCTGCTGAGCCTGTGCATCTGGAGCCTGTGCTCCGCAACAGGAGAGGCCACAACAGTGAGAGGCCCGCGTGCTGCAAAAAAAAAAAAAGAAAGAAAAAAGGGAGAGGACACAAATCAATAAAATTAGAAATGAAAAAGGAGAAATCACAACTGACACTGCAGAAATACAAAGGATTATAAGAGACTACTACAAACAACTATATGCCAATAAAATGGACAACCACGAAGAAATGGACAAATTCTTGGAAAGGTACAATTTTCCAAGACTGAACCAGGAAGAATTAGAAAATATGAACAGACCTATCACAAGTAATGAAATTGAAACCGTAATTAAAAATCTTCCAACAAACAAAAGTCCAGGACCAGATGGCTTCACAGGCGAATTCTACCAAACATTTAGAAAAGAGTTAACACCGATCCTTCTCAAACTCTTCCAAAAAATTGCAGAGGGAGAAACACTCCCAAATTCATTCTACAAAGCCACCATCACGCTGATACCAAATCCAGAAAAAGATATCACAAAAAAAGAAAATTATAGACCAATATCACTGATGAACATGGATGCAAAAATCCTGAACAAAATACAAGCAAACAGAATCCAACAGCACATTAAAAGGATCATACACCGTGATCAAATGGGATTTATCCCATGGATGCAAGGATTCTTCAATATATGCAAATCAATCAATGTGATACACCACATTAACAAATTAAGGAATAAAAACCATATGATCATCTCAATAGATGCAGAAAAAGCTTTTCACAAAATTCAACACCCATTTATGATAAAAACTCTGCAGAAAATGGGCATAGAGGGAAACTACCTCAACATAATAAAGGCCATATATGACAAACCCACAGCAAGCGGGTGGGTTTGTCATTGGTGAAAAACTGAAAGCATTTCCACTAGGATCAGGAACAAGACAAGGATGTCCACTCTCACCACTTTTATTCAACATAGTTTTAGAAGTCCTAGCCACAGCAATCAGGGAAGAAAAAGAAATAGGAAAAGAAGAAGCAAAACTGTCACTATTTGCAGATGACATGATACTATACATTAGAAAATCCTAAAGATGCCACCAGAAAACTGCTAGAACTAATCAATGAATTTGGTAAGGTTGCAGGATACAAAATTAATGCACAGAAATCTCTGGCATTCCTATACACCAACAACGAAAAATCAGAAAGAGAAATTAAGGAAACACTCCCATTTATCATTGCAACAAAAAGAATAAAATACCTAGGAATAAACCTGCCTAAGGAGGCTAAAGACGTGTACTCTGAAAACTATAAAACACTGATGAAAGAAATCAAAGGTGACATAAACAGATGGAGAAATATACTATGTTCTTGGATTGGAAGAATCAATATTGTGAAAATGACTATACTACCCAAAGCAACCTACAGATTCAATGCAAACCCTACCAAACTAGCAATGGCATTCTTCACAGAATTAGAACAAAAAATCTTACAATTCGTATAGAAACACAAAAGACCCCGAATAGTAAAAGCAATCTTGAGAAAGAAAAACGGAGTTGGAGGAATCAGGCTCCCTGACTTCAAACTATACCACAAAGCTACAGTAATCAAGACAGTATGGTACTGGCACAAAGACAGAAATATAGATCAATGGAACAGAATAGAATGCCCAGAGATAAAGCCATGCACATATGGGCACCTAATTTATGACAAAGGAGGCAAGAACATACAATGGAGAAAAGACAGCCTCTTCAATAAATGGTGCTGGGAAAACTGGACAGCTATACGTAAAAGAATGAAATTAGAACACTACCTAACACCATACACAAAAATAAACTCCAAATGGATTAAAGACTTAAATGTAAGACCAGACACTATGAAACTTTCAGAGGAAAACATAGGAAAAACACTCTTTGACATAAGCCACAGCAAGATCTTTTTTGACCCACCTCCTAGAGTAACATAAATAAAAACAAAAATAAACAAATGGGACTTAATTAAACTTAAAAGCTTTTGCACAGCAAAGAAAACCATAAACAAGACAAAAAGACAACCCTCAGAATGGGAGAAAATATTTGCAAATGAAACAACAGACAAAGGATTAATCGCCAAAATATACAAACAGCCCATGGAGCTCAATATCCAAAAAACAAACAATTCAGTTAAAAAATGGGCGGGGGCTTCCCTGGTGGCGCAGTGGTTGGGAGTCCGCCTGCCGATGCAGGGGACGCGGGTTCGTGCTCCGGTCCGGGAAGATCCCACATGGCGCGGAGCGGCTGGGCCCATGAGCCATGGCCGCTGAGCCTGTGCGTCCAGAGCCTGTGCTCCACAGCGGGAGAGGCCACAACAGTGAGAGGCCCGCGTAAAAAAAAAAAAAAAAAAAAATAATGGGCGGAAGACCTAAATAGACATTTCACTAAGGAAGGCATACAGATGGCCAAGAGACACATGAAAAGATGCTCAACATCACTAATTGTTAGAGAAATGCAAATCAAAACTACAATGAGGTATCACCTCATGCTGGTCAGAATGGCCATTATCAAAAAAGCTAGAAACAATAATGCTGGAAGGGGTGTGGTGAAAAGGGAACCCTCCTACACTGTTGGTGGGAGTGTAAACTGATACAACCACTATGGAAAACAGTATGGAGTTTCCTTAAAAAACTAAAAATAGAACTACCATATTACCCAGCAATCCCACTACTGGGCATATACCCTGAGAAAACCATAATTCAAAAAGAGACATGCACCACAATGTTCATTGCAGCACTATTTACAATAGCCAGGACATGGAACCAACCTAAATGTGCACTGACAGATGAACGGATAAAGAAGATGTGGTATATATATATATATACACTGGAATATTACTCAACCATAAAAAGAAACGAAATTTAGTTATTTGTAGTGAGGTGGATGGACCTAGAGTCTGTCATACAGAGTGAAGTAAATCAAAACGGAAAAACAAATACCGTATGTTAACGCATATATGTGGAATCTAAAAAAAAAAATGGTACTGATGAACCTAGTTGCAGGGTGCAGGACAGGAATAAAGAGGTAGACATAGAGAATGGACTTGATGATATGGGATGGGAGAACGAAGCGCTGGGGCGAAGTGAGAGTAGCATGGACATATATACACTACCGAATGTAAAATAGTTGGCTGGTGGGAAGCAGCAGCATAGCACAGGGAGGTTGGCTCGGTGCTTTGAGATGACCTACAGGGGTGGGATAGGGAGGATGCGGGGGAGGCTCAAGAGGGAGGGGATATGGGGACATATGTATGCATATGGATGATTTGCTTTGTTATGCAACAGAAACTAACACGGTATTGTGAAGCAATTATACTCCAATAAATATCTATTAAAAAAGGAAAAAAACAGTCTTATCTGAACTTACTATTTTCCAGAGTGTCTAATCCAGAACCTATCAATCAAAACCAGAAAGAACAACTTCACGATCTCCCTTTGGATATAAAACCCAGGCCTGAGAAGACAAAAGTGTCCAAACAGAAGAATCCAGGAACCATTGTGTTAGAGATGCAAACAATTCTCTTGATTCCCAATTTCCACCTGGACCCCACTAACCTGTATTCTGTAGGCCCTGCAACAGCCTTTACTTTCACACCCTTATACACAGTAGCTGAGAACACCAAAGCCGATTTATCTGCCCTCCTCAATAACATCGTGACAGCAAGACAAAACATCACCAACAAGTCTTTAAAAATTTAAAGAGCCTGATAAAGTCCTCCATTCGGCATCTGCCATGAAGGAAATCGCCTCTGGCTGTCCCTCTGTTGTGCTTCCCCCTTTCCCAGACACCTCCTGTACAAACACCCCTCCCCATGGTTTCCCCTCAGCTGCTTGCAGGAGGGTGCTAGGGCCCCTTGCTGGGGGAGCTGGAGGAAGGGGAACCCCTTAAATTCCGATGAGCAAAACTAAGGAGTTGTTCTTCAAGCACGTTAAGGATCAAAGCCTGAGATCTGAAGCCTTGGCAAGAATACAGCCACCTGTGGGCCTGGGTGGGCCCGAGCAGGGTGGCCCTGGATAGCAGTGCCAGGTGCTATGCACACTGGGCTGAGCCTGCCTGTGACAAGGCAGATGTCAGGACTGGTCCGGGAAGATCAGGTCCCCAAGCGGATGGTGCAGAAAAGGAAGGATTCGGAACCATTGTAATTAATACAGGAATTCGGGTGGGGGCTGGGGAGGCAGTAAAGAATAAGGAAGAAAAAAAACCCTTATATTCTCACCAAACCAAATTAACCAATGTTGGCAATTTAACTTCTTCGCTTCTAGTCTTTTTCCTATGCATAACTTTTTAAAAATTATATAACTAGTGTCTTTTTGTATAATAATAAAAAAGAACATTGTGATTAAAGCAAAAATCCTTCTTGGACTGCCCTGGTGTTGCAGTGGTTAAGAATTCACCTGCCAATGCAGGGGACACGGGTTCAAGCCATGGACCAGGAAGATGCCACATGCCACAGAGCAACTAAGCCCGTGCGCCACAACTACTGAGGCTGCGCTCTAGAGCCCACAAGCCACAACTACCGAGCCCACGTGCCACAACTACTGAAGTCCGCGTGCCTAGAGCCCATGCTCCGCAACAGGAGAAGCCACCGCAATGAGAAGCTCGCGCACCGCAACGAAGAGTAGCCCCCACTCGCCGCAACTACAGAAAGCCCGCACGTACAGCAGCGAAGACCCAACACAGCCAAAAATAAATAAATTTATTAAAAAAAGCAAAACTCCTTCTTGATTTCTACTTAGCCATTCCCATCTTTGCCTTCAAAGAGGCAAATGCTCTGAGGTGTATTTATGTCCTCCTCCCTGTATTTTAAAAATACCTTTACCTGGGCTTCCCTGATGGCGCACTGGTTGAGAGTCTGCCTGCCGATGCAGGGGACATGGGTTCGTGCCCTGGTCCGGGAAGATCCCACATGCCACGGAGCGGCTGGGCCCATGAGCCATGGCCACTGAGCCTGTGCTCCGGCAACGGGAAAGGCCACAACAGTGAGAGGTCCGCGTACCGCTAAAAAAAAAAAAAAAAAAAAACCTTTATGTAAATGTTATAGTCCTATGACTTGCTTTTTCCAATACAATCATATATTTCTGAGAATTGTCCAAGTTGGTATACAGGAAATTTACTCCTTTATCGCCTCCAACATATATATATATATTTTTTTTTTTTTAATTAATTAATTATTTTTTTGGCTGTGTTGGGTCTTTGTTGCTGCATGCGGACTTTCTTTAGTTGCGGCGAGTCGGGGCTACTCTTCGTTGCTGCGCCCAGGCTTCTCATTGCAGTGGCTTCTCTTGTTGCAGAGCATGGGCTCTAGGCGAGCGGGCTCTAGAGCGCAGGTTCAGTAGTTGCGGCGCACGCGCTTAGTTGCTCCGCGGCATGTGGGATATTCCCGGACCAGGGCTCGAACCTGTGTCCCCCGCATTGGCAGGCGGATTCTTAACCTCTGCACCATCAGGGAAGTCCCTCCAACACATATATAAACCACACTTTGTTGGTGAGCATATCAATAGCCAATACCAACAGTCAACACTTAATAGTATTCCTCTCTACCAGAAACTATTCCAAGTCCTCTAGGTGTATTAACCCCTTGAATTCTTACAAGGACCTAGGAGGACATAGGGATAGGTCAAATAAATTTCTCATCAACACACAGCTGGTAAGTGGCAGGGTGGGATTTGGGGCCCAAGTCAGAGGCCAAACTTCAGGCTAAACCCACTACACCATCCAGCCTGCACTTGGGTTGCTTCCTAGTTTTCTGATTGTGCAAACAAGGCCTCAGTATTGTATCAGTTAGCCATTGCTGGGTAGCCAAGCATTCCTAAAACGTTGTGGCTTAAAGCAAGAACAGTTTGTTATTTCTCATGATTCCGTGGGTTGACAAGATGGTTCTTCTGATCTTACCTGGACTCACTTAGTGGCTGTAGTCAGCTGGCAGCTTGGTGGGATGGCCCACGATGGCCTCACTCACATGTCTGGAGCCTCAGTTGTGATGTCTGGCCCTCTTTTTCCAGCTGAACTTTGTCATATGATGGTGGAAATGTTCCAAGAAAGTAAGTGCAGGAGGTCTCCTGAGGCCTCACTCAAAACTTGGCAATAGTCACTTGTGTTGCATTCCATTGGTTAAAGTGAGTCAAGAGACCAGTTCAAATTCAAAGGGTGGGTAAAGAGACCCCACATTTTGAAAGGAGGGACTGCAGAGAATTTGTGGCCATTTTTAATCCACTGAAGTAACCATCCTTATATGTATTCCTGGTGCATAGGGAGTGTGTGTGTCTCTAGGCTGTGTACCAAGAAGTGGAATTGCTGGAACTGGATTTTTCAATTTTAGTTTTTTAAGTACTCGCAGAGTTGGTTTAATTGATATATAATTCACATACCATAAAATTCACCATTTAAAAATTTTTTATTTATTTGTATTTTTGGCTGAGTTGGATATTTGTTGCTGTGTGCAGGCTTTCTCTAGTTGCGGTGAGCGGGGGCTACTCTTCATTGCAGTGCATGGGCTTCTCATCGCAGTGGCTTCCCTTGTTGCGGAGCACAGACTCTAGGTGTGCGGGCTTCAGTAGTAGTGTCTGGCTTCTTAAACTTAGCATAATGTTTTCAAAGGTCATTCACATTGTAGCATGTATCAGGATGTCATTCCGTTTTTTGGCTGAATAATATACCATTTTGTTTAGCCATTCATCAGTTGATGGACATCTGTGTTGTTTCTGCTTTTGGGCTACTATGAGTAATGCTGCTATGAACATTCATGCACGAGTTTTTATACAAACACATTTTCAGTTCTCTTAGATATGTACCTCAGAATGGAACTGCTGGGTCATATGGTAATTCTATGTTTAATTTTTTGATGAACTGCAAAAACGTTTTCCACAATGGCTGCACTATTTTACATTTCTGCCAGCAATGAGTGAAGTTTTCAATTTCTCCATATCTTTGCCAACACTTGTTATTTTCCATTTAAAAAAAATTAGCCATTTAAAAAAATAGCCATCCTAGTGTGTGTGAAGTAGTATCTCGTGATTTTGATCTGCATTTCCCTAATGTCTAGTGATGTTGAGCACCTTTTCATGGGCTTGTTGTCCATTTGCATGTCTTCTTCGGAGAAAAGTCTGTTTGAATCCTTTGTCCATTTTTTTTTTTTTTTTAGTAATACTTGCTCATTGGTTTATTTATTTATTTATGTAAATTTATTTGTTTTTTGGGGTTTTTTGGCTGTGTTAGGTCTTCGTTGCTGTGTGTGGGCTTTCTCCAGTTGTGGTGCGTAGGGGCTACTCTTCGTTGTGGTGCGCGGACCTCTCACTGTCGTGGCTTCTCTTGTTGCAGAGCATGGGCTCTAGAGCTCAGGCTCAGTAGTTGGGGCACATGGGCTTAGTTGCTCCACGGCATGTGGGATCTTCCTGGACCAGGGCTCGAACCCGTGTCCCCTGCATTGACAGGTGGATTCTTAATCACTGTGCCACCAGGGAAGCCCCTTTGTCCTTTTTTTTGGGGGGGGGTGTATGTGGGCCTCTCACTGTTGTGGCCTCTCCCGCTGCAGAGCACAGGCTCCGGATGCGCAGGCTCAGCGGCCATGGCTCACGGGCCCAGCCGCTCCACGGCATGTGGGGTCCTCCCGAACCGGGGCACGAACCCGTGTCCCCTGCATCGGCAGGCGGACTCTCAACCACTGCACCACCGGGGAAGCCCCCCTTTGTCCATTTTTAAAATGGGTATTTGTCTTTTTATTGTTGAGTTGTAAGAATTCTTTATATATTCTAGACCCTAATCAGATATATGATGTTCAAATATTTTCTCCCATTCCGTGCGATGTCTTTTCGTTTTCACAATGCCCTTTAAAGCACAAAAGTTTTTATTTTGATGAAGTCCAATTTATCTATTTTTTCTTTGGTTGCCCATGCTTTTGGTGTCATATCTAAGAAATTGTTGCCTAATCCAAGGTCATGAAGATTTACACCTATGTTTTCTTCTAAGAGTTTTACAGTTTTAGCCCTTACGTTTAGGTTTTCAATCCATTTTGATTTCGTTTCTGTAGATGGTGTGAGCTAAGAGTTCAGCTTCATTCTTTTAGATATTCTGTTGTCCCAGTACAATTTGTGGAAAAGACTATTCTTTCCCCATTGAGTGGTCTTGGGACCTTTGTTGAAAATCAGTTGCTACCGTTATAATATCAAATAGTAAGAATGATAGCATCCTTGCCTTGTTCCTGGTTTGGGAATAGTTCTATTGTTTCGCTATTAAGTTTTGTTTCAGGACTTCCCTGGTGGCACAGAGGTTAAGAATCTGCCTGCCAATGCAGGGGACAGGGGTTCAAGCCCTGGTCCGGGAAGATCCCACATGCTGCGGAGCAACAAAGCCGTGTGCCACAACTACTGAGCCTGCTCACCTAGAGCCCATGCTCTGCAATAAGAGAAGCCACCGCAATGAGAAGCCCGTGCACAGCAACGAAGAGTAGCCCCTGCTCGCCACAACTAAAGAAAGCCCGTGCACAGAAACAAAGACCCAATACAGCCAAAAATAAATAAATAAATTTTTTAAAAAGTTTTGTTTCATATGGGGAGATATATCAAGAACAGGAATTTCCCTTTAGTTCTGGTTTACTACTGTTTAATCATAAATAAGTATGAGTTTTATCACCTACTTTTTCATGCTGGTATTGAGATGATCACATTTTTCTCCTTTAACCACACAGTGTGGTATATTACATAAATCGATTTTTTTTGCTGTTGAAATGCCCCTGCATTCCTGGGATAATCAATTGCAGTTATTTTCTGCTTTGAGTTCCTCTTCAAGTTCCCTGTCTTAGAATATGCTTTGGAGGGGCAATGGCATTTCCTGTCTGGGGTCCTCATCAAAAACTCCAGTTTCTTAGCTGAATGTTCTCCTAGGAGCTTCCGGAAGCTTGGATTTGCTCATTAGTGACTCGGGGTGGGGGGGTGGCAAAGAGGCTCAAGGGCAAAGCCACTGCTTTAGGCTGTGTGAGTATTTGCTACAGAGGAGCCAGGTAGGGGGCACGTAGCAGTCTCCCAAAGTCACCTACTCTTGTCCTTAAGCAACAGAATTCAAATATTCTATCCTTATCTGTAAAGTTTATTCTGTCTCATAAACATTTTTTCCTGTGAAAAGTATGACTTTAATCATTCTGGGACTTCCCTAGTGGCGCAGTGGTTAAGAACCCACCTGCCGGGCTTCCCTGGTGGCGCAGTGGTTGAGGGTCCGCCTGCCGATGCAGGGTACGCGGGTTCGTGCCCCGATCTGGGGGGATCCCACATGCCGCGGAGCGGCTGGGCCTGTGAGCCATGGCCACTGAGCCTGAGCGTCCGGAGGCTGTGCTCCGCGACGGGAGAGGCCACAGCAGTGAGAGGCCCATGTACCGCAAAAAAAAGAACCCACCTGCCAATGCAGGGGACACGGGTTCGAGCCCTGACCTGGGAAGATCCCACATGCCGCGGAGCAGCTAAGCCCGTGCACCACAACTACTGAGCCTGTGCTGTAGAGCCTGCGAGCCACAACTACTGAGCCCGTGTGCCACAACTACTGAAGCCCGCACACCCTAGGGCCCACACGCCGCAACTACTGAGCCCGTGTGCTGCAACTACTGAAGCCCGTGCGCCTAGAGCCCGTGCTCCACAAGAGAAGCCACTGCACTGAGAAACCCATGAACCACAACGAAGAGTAGCCCCCCCCTCGCCTCAACTAAAGAAAGCCCGCGCACAGCAACAAAGGCCCAACACAGCCAAAATAAATAAATAAAATAAAAAAGGTAATTAAAAAAAATCATTCTGTGTTTTGAGCGCTTTCTATATGCCAGGCCCTGTGCTCAGTGCTCTTTACACATTATTAACAATAATTCCAGCTACCATTTACTGATCCTTTACTTAGTTCTAGGCACAGTACTAATTGTTCTACAAAAGTATTGCATTTAATCCTCTTAACCTCCCTATGGGGTAGATATTATCATCTCTTATTTACAGATGAGGAGACTGAGGCTGAGACAGGCTAACTTGCCAATGGTCATAAGACAGAGCGGAGGTTCAAAATCAGTTTGTCCCATTGCAGAGCCTGTGCCCTTAACCACTGCTGTACATGCTATGGGTAATTAATTAGCTTTGTCAGCCCAAACTCCCATGATCAGTATTAAGTACTGACAGTTCCCTGTGACCAGCGCGTGACGGGCATTGCCAAGTGTGATTGGCTGGAGTCATGTGTGGTCTGATTAGTCTCAATGTCAGGCCGTGACATTTGCTCACATGAGGTGGTCTGCAGTAACAGCTCCCTTAGGGAAATTAGTGTGGGCATTTTCAAAAAAGCTTTTAAAAAATAACAGCTTTGAGATGTAATTCATCTACCATACAATTCCCCAATTTAAAGTGCACAATTCAGGAAATTCCCTGGTGGTCCAGTGGTTGGGACTCTGCACTTTCACTGCCAGGGCCCAGGTTCAATCCCTGGTCCGGGAACTAGGATCCCGCAAGCCATGAGGCACAGCCAATAAAATAAAAGAAAAGGTTTAAAAATAAATTAATGAAGTACACAATTCAATATTTTTTGTATAGTCTCAGACTTGAATAATCATCATAATCAATTTTAGAACATTTTCATCACCCCCCAAAAGAAGCTCTGAACACATCAGTAGTTATTCCTCATTTTCTCCCAAACTCCCCACTACCGGGCAACCATCAATCTGCCGGTCTCTACAGATTTGCCTATCCTGGATATTTCATATAAATGGAATTATATAATATATGGTCTTTAGTAACTGGTTTATTTCACTTTGAATAATGTTTTCAAGGTATATCCATGTTATAGCATATGCCAGTACTTCATTTCTTTTTATTTTCAAGTAATACTCCATTGTATGGATACACCACATTTTGTTTATCCATTCATCAGTTGATGGATACTTTTTGGCTATTGTGACTAATACTGCTATGGATATATAGAGAGACGTTTTTAGGTGGACATATGTTTTCAATTCTCATGCTTCATTTTTTATGTGGCATTACTTATTTTAAGGCAATCTTTGCCCATGTCCAATTCAACCTTTTACAAGTGAAAATGCTCAAGAACAACCCATTTCAAGGAACAGCTGAAAAATGTGCTGGCAGTGGGTTCACTTACCAACTACAAGTATGTGAATGAGGTGGAAATGGTTTCCCAAGCAGGGATCACCTGTTCTGCGTTCAGGGGCTGTTAACTGCACTGCGGATTAAGTCAGAACCTGGCACACCAGAGGCCCAGTTACCTTTGAGGTAGAACCCCCTCTGGCCCTTGTAGCTCATCCTAGCGATTCCAGAGTTAGGCTTCGTTCTGCTCCCGCTGCAATCCTCCCCATCTAGTAACGGCAATTCAGTGCAGGTGCTCAGGCCATAAACTTTGAGGTGATCCTTCTCCCCTCTTTCCTTTCTCTCACATATCAAGCCAGCAAATCCTGTTGGTTTTACCTTCAAAATATATCTAGAATCTGACCCCCTTTCACCCTGGATTATGGCAATGGTCTCCACTGGCTCCCTGTTTCTGCCTTTGTCCCCAATTTGTTCTCTCCACGGCAGCCAGATGACATCACTGCTCCTCTGCTCAAAACCCTACTATGGTGTCCATCCTCCTCAGTCCCTGCACATGATTACAAGGCTCCATGAGCTCTGACCCCCATTATCTCTCAGATTTCTTCTCCTACTTCCACCTCATTCATTCCTTTTCGCAGCCAGGCCTTGAAACTGTTCCTCAAGCTTGCCAAGTATACTCCTGCCACAGGACCTCTGGCCATGCCGCTCCCTCTGCCTGTCACAGATCACATTTCTCCCTCAGATAGCCACAGGGCTCCCTCCCTCATGTCCTTCAAATCTTAGTTCAACTTCCACTGAGGCCTTCCCTGATTCCCTATTGAAAGCTGCATCCCCATCACACACTACTTTCCAACTCCCTCACCCTGCTTTATTTTTTACCTTTGCACTTCCCACTTTCTAATGTAATATATCTTTTTATTTATTTTTATTTTTAAAATTTATTTATTTATTTCATTGCACTGTGTCTTAGTTGTGGCAGGTGGGCCCCTTAGTTGCGGCACATAGGTTCCTTAGTTGTGGCATGCAAACTCTTAGTTGCAGCATGCGGGATCTAGTTCCATGCCCAGGGATCGAACCTGGGCCGCCTGCACTGGGAGCGCAGAGTCTTAACCACTGCGCCATCAGGCATGTCCCCTATATACAGTTTTAAAAATGTTTATTGTTCTTCCTTCCTCCTACACTGCCATCCCCACCCCTGCCATGTCAGCACAAGGAGGGCAGAGATTTTGGAGTATTTTGTTCCAGACTATGGAACAGTGCCTGGCATGTAGCAGATGCTCAATAGATATTTAACCAAGCTGCATGGTTGGCTCAGCCCATCCCAAGTTGCTCCCTTTCCTTCACTCCTCTCTCCTGATGCAAATAGGTCTTGGGGACTCTCTGGTTCTTTGCTCCCTGCCCCAAAATCTCAGGCCAACTAATCTCTGACATGGAGGTAGTGTCTGAAAGTTCCTTTCAAGCTGCACTTTGGGTTAACATTGACATTCGAAAGGCCTCACATTTGTGTTTATCATCTGCCTCTCCTGTGGGCATGCCAGGTACACAGGAGTGACTCAGACTATCACATCCGGAGCTTCCTTCTGAGGAAGAGGTCCTGGGGTTCTTTCTGCATAAATTTCTGTGGACTAGAACTTGGACTCATTCATTCATTCACAGGCAGATCCACGTTTCAGGGAGCTGAACAAGGTACAACTGGGGAGGTCCCCTTAAGGAAAAAAAACCTCACAAAACTTCAAGTAAAATAATTAGATACCTAAATTAGTATTTATTTAGAATAAGAAAATAAATCACTACAAACCACAAATTTAAAAAAGTGATAAATACCACAAACATCACTAACATTCAGAAAATATTATTTTTATTAATTGATGGTGTCAACACCTTTCTCTGATACCTTTTTCCATGCGTTTTTTGGCTGCAAACTCTTCAGTCATCTCTTCATATGACAATGATTTTATAATATTCCCTGTTGAGTTTCCTTCTCATTTTTGATGAGTGAAGTTTTATTCTTTTACATATATTAAAATTTTTTAATGTATTTTTATAATTAAAAAAGGAGTAAAATTTTAGAGCTTCCCTGGTGGCGCAGTGGCTAAGAATCCGCCTGCCAATGCAGGGGACAGGGGTTCAAGCCCTGGTCCGGGAAGATCCCACATGCCGTGGAGCAACTAAGCCCGTGCGCCACAGCTACTGAGCCTGTGCTCTAGAGCCTATGAGTCACAACTACTGAGCCCACGTGCCACAACTACTGAAGCCCACACGCCTAGAGCCTGTGCTCCACAACAAGACAAGCCACTGCAATGAGAAGCCTGCACACTGCAACGGAAGAGTAGCCCCTGCTCACCACAACTAGAGAAGGCCCACGCACAGCAACGAAGACCCAACACAGTCAAAAATTAATTAATTAATTTTTAAAAATGAGTAAAATTTTAGATTGTCAAACTTGGGAAAACGCCTACCAGATTTCTTTCATATGTAAGCTGAATAATTTCAGGGCACTTTGCATTTTCTTGTGCAGTGACTAATCTTTTTCTTTTTTTTCAATCAAACAATTTTAATCAAGTTAATAGTAAGCAGTAACGGTGCAATTACACAAAAAGCCCCATATTTTACATGTTTAAATTGTTTTTCATTGTCTTTACTTGTAAGGTATCAAAGGTGGGACCCACTCCTGAATCTTCTTTCTAGTGGTGGAATAAGGTATATATTGTTGTGGAGTGCCACTCATGCTGAATTTATGGTTTGTCCAAATGAATGTACGAGCAATAGGTGATTTTCTTGTTGGAGGATCATGAGTCATACAGTGGAGTCAATGATGTCATTCAGGGGGCACCATGCTTCCATCCACATCCCAGAATGTGTTCTTGCCATTCATTTCAGTAGTATATATAACCCACTGGTGATAGCCAAAAAACTGCTTGCTGTCTTCATAGTATTTATTTCCATTTTTGTCTTCCCCCACTAATGTACCAACCCTCACATCATTTGTCCTGAAGAAAATCTGTAGATAGCCATGGAGGCTGCCCTGGCCACTGACCTGCTGCAGCCCATGCTTAGTGACTAATCTTTGAATTGATTACACTCATTAACCAGTTGAACACTGATGTCCTCATATGCATGTTATAAAATTTAGGTTATTTTCATCAATGTCTGTCTATTATGTCAAACAGCAAGAGATTTAAACACAGAAACTCTGATAAATTTTATTTCACCAGATCCTCATATAGAAGAGAAATGTATGGTGTATTTGTATGTATATGCTGTGTATCAGTTAATTATTATTGTGTAACAAACTGCCCCAAAATCCAGTTCTTAAAACAACAAATATTTTATTCACTTATGTTTCTGTGGGTCAGCAATATGGACCAGGATCAGGTGGATGGTTCTTCTGCTAGGGATCAGTCATGCAGCGATAGTCATCTTGTGGCTGGACTGAGGCTGGATGGACTGAGATGGCCTCACTCTTGTCTGGTGGTTGGTGTTGGCTCTTGGTTGTTGGGTTCCTCTCTCCATGGGGTCTCTTATCCTCAGGAAAGCTGGTTTGGGCTTCTTTATTTATTTATTTATTTATTTATTTTTGCTGTACGCGGGCCTCTCACTGTTGTGGCCTCTCCCGTTGCAGAGCACAGACTCCGGACGCGCAGGCTCAGCAGCCATGGCTCACGGGCCTAGCTGCTCCGCGGCACATGGGATCTTCCCGGACCAGGGCACGAACCCGTGTCCCCTGCATCGGCAGGCGGGCTCTCAACCACTGCGCCACCAGGGAAGCCCTGGGCTTCTTTATACAGCAATGGGAGAGCTTCTTTATATAGTAAAGGCTGAGAGCAGAAGCTGCAAGGCCTCTTGAGGTCTAGGCTTGAAACTCCCACATCATTTCTGCCACATTCTATAGGTCAGAGCAAGTCACAAGGCCAGCCCCAGACAAGAGATGGGGACAGACTCCACATCTTGAGGGAAAGAGCAACAATGTCACACTGCAAAAGGCATTTGTGCAGTGACACGAAGAATTACTGTGAGCATCTTTCCAAATGATCTACTACATATTGCGTTACTGAGTATATTCTTGACAGGAAAGCACTTCTGTTTTGGCTACACAGTGATGAGAACTAAAATTGTCTGTTCACCATTTTATACGTCTGATGAATGGAAGAATTTCCTACAGGCTAGCTTCTGCTTCTCTACATTTGAAATCTTGTTTTCTCTACCACCACATACTTCCAGTGCCAGATGCCATAGGATTTGCTCATATCGCAATAGAACCTCTGGCCTTGCGACCTTACATTACAACATTGGGCAGCTGTAGTATTTCTGGAAACCACTACTGTACCAGGAAGGCTAACACTAACTTAACTATACACAGAAGTGACTACAAACCACATAAACATATCTCAGTAAACCCAACTCAACTTCCTCTTAGTGACTATATCCCCCAGATGCCCAGGTCTATGCCAATGCCACCCAACAGGAGCAACAGTACAACAGAGGTGAAGTCAGAGTGGAAAGAAACAGAAAACTTAACCAATTACAGTTAAAATATCTTACTTTTGTAAATTTTCAAAAAAACATATGACCATGTGAACAGATCACTAGGGCCCTTTCCTGGGTCTTAGGAGGGGCTGGTGTTAGTGGGCTTGAATTTAAGCTTCATTAGTTTCTTGGTAAATACCTGTGGTAGGCAAGATAATCACCCCTCCAAAGATGTTTACATCCTAATCCCTGGAACCTGTGACTATGTTACTTTTCAAGGCAAAAGGGACTTTGCAGATGTGATGAAATTAAGGATATTAAGAAGATTATCCTAGATTATCTGGGTCAGCCCAATGTAATCACAAGGGTCTTTATTCATGAAAGAGGGAGGGCCTGAGATGGGGAAGGAGATGTGATGATAGAAGCCATCAGAATGATGCCCTGTGAGGAAGACTCAATCAATCATTGCTGGCTTTGAGGATGGAAGGGAGTCATTGTGCAAAGAATGTGGGCAGCCTCTAGAAGCTGGACAAAGTAAGGAGATGAGTTCTCCCTGACAGCTTCGCTGGCAAGAATGCAGCCCTGCCAACACCTTGCTTTTAGCCAGGCGAGACGTGGTTTTTTTTGGACTTCTGATCTCCTGAACTATAAAATAATAAATCTGTTCTAAGTCACCAAGTTTGTAGTAATTTGTTACAGAAGCAACAGAAAACTAATACAATACACTTCTGCTTTCATTCATTCAGCAAAACTATATCGAATACATTCTATTTGATAGGTAATAAGCACCGGAGACCCTGGCGTGAATAACTAGATGAAGTCCCTGTCCTCATGGAGTTTATATTTTAATGGGAGAAAACAGATAAAAAACAAACAAAGAAAAATGTAATAGGTCAGGTGGTGTTGACTGCTGTGGAGGAGTCCAAAACAGGGTAAGAGAGCTAGAAATTGATGGAGCTTAGGGTTTGGGTGGGGATGGAGTAGTGGGGTCTAGATGACCAGGGAAGGCTTCTTCAATGAAGTGACATCTGAGCAGACACATGAAGTGAGTTATGTGAGTCTCTGGGGAAGACTATTTACACAGAGGAGAGTAAGTACAAAGGGCTTGAGATAAGAAGCCAATTAGTTTATTTAAGGGACAGAAAGGAGGCTACAGTGGCTGAAACAGGGTGAACAAGGGGGAGAGAGGAGAGGGCCAAATCATGTGGGGTCTTGAGGCCACAGTAAAGATTTTAACTTTTACTCTGAGTGAAGTGTGAAGTCCCTGGAGTCCTTTGAGCAGAGGAGTGATGGGATTTGACTTAAACTCTAAAAGGATCGCTCACTGCTGGCTGGAGAACACAGTGGAGGGGAGCCAGGATGGAAGCAGAGAGACCAAGGTGGAGGCCCCTGCAGTAATCCAGGCAAGCGATGATGCAGCTTGGCGCAGTGTGGTAGCAATGGAGGTGGTAAGTATAGGCGTCTGGATACATGGTAAAATGATATATAATTTGCTGAAGGATTAGATGAGAAAAAGGGAGGAGTCAAGGAACTCCAAGTTTTTTGGCATGAGCAATTGGAAGAATGGAGGTGACATTTACAGAGATGAAGGCTGCGAAGGGGAAGGTATAGTGGCAAGAGCGGTGTTTCAGTTATCTATTGCAGCAAAAAAAAAAAAGCGCAAACTTAGTAGTTTAACAGCAATTTATGATTTCTCTTGACTACATGGGTTGGCAATCTGGCAGTTCTTCTGCTAATCTTGCCTGGGATCAGTCACGTGGTTGAGTTATCTGATAGCCCATTTGGGGCTGGAAGGTCCAAGACGGCCTCCTCTATATGGCTGGAGCCAGGACCAGCTGCTGGCTGGGGTGCCTCACTTGGCTCTCCACATGGGCTCTCATTTTTAGTGAGGCTAGCCTGGACTTCTTTGCCATGGTGGCCTCAGTGTTCCAGAATGGGAGAGTAAAAGCCGCAAAGCCTCTTATGGCTTAGGTTCTGGAATTCATACTCCATCACTTTCTACTGACCAAAGCCAAGATACAAGGCCAGCCCAGGTTCAGGGGTGGGGAGTGTGTGTGAAGAAATTAATGCTCACACTGCAAACAGGCACGGACACAAGTGAGGTGTGATTCACTGGGACTATTATTATAACAACTACTACAACGAGGAATTAGTTTGTGGGCACATTAAGTCTGAGATACCTCTTAGACATCTGGGCAGAGATGTCGAGTAGGCAGTTGGATAAATGAGTCTGGAATAGAGGAGATGGGTTCAGGCTAGGGATAGTATAAATTTGGGAATAATCCTATAGTAATCGGATCCATGAAACTGCAGGAGATAAACAAGAGAGGGAGTGTAGATAGAGAAAACGTATTAAGAGCTAAGTCCTGATGCATTTCAACCTTAAGAGGCTGGACAGATGAGAGACCAACAAAGTCAACTAAGGAGATAAGAGAAAATGGAGGAGAGAGTGCCATTCTGGAATTAGGGAAAGAAAGTTTTGTAAGGAGCAAGGAGTAACTTAATGGAGTCAAATTCTGCAGCTGATAGGCTGAGCAAGATTAGGACTGATAAACGACCACTCCATTTCCTACAGTGGAAATCACTGGTGAGCTTTATAAGAGACATTCTGGTGAACTGCTGGGGCAAAAGCTTGATTGCAGTTGGTAAAAGAAAAGATGAGACACATGGTGACACATGTTCAGACAAGCTTTTCAGGAGTTCTGCTGGGAAAGGGAGCAGAGAAATGAGATAAAAGCAAGAGGGAGATGTAGGGTCAAGATAGGAATTTTTTCCCGACATTTTATTAATGAAAAATTTCAAACACACCAAAAAGTTGAAAGAATTTTATACATTGAACACATAGACCCACCACCTGGATTCTCCTGCTAACATTTTCCTATACTTGCTTTATCACATATATGTCCATCTGTCTATCTATCCAGCCCCAAGATAGGTTTTAATTTTTTTTTAACACTGACACATTACAGCAAGACTGAAGGTTTCTGGGAAAATTCAGTGGATGGAGCAGACTAATGATGCAGGAGCAAGTTGGGGAAGGATTATGAACACAACGGCCTGAGTGGGAAAGAAGGGCTGGGATTCTAGCGTGAAGTAAGGGGTTGGCCTTCAAAAAGGAGCATAGACAGAACAGGCATTGTTACAGGAATGAAGGCAGGGCACAGGGGCATAGATGCTGGAAAGTATGTGCGTGAGGGTGTGGGAGCTTGTGGAAGTTCTCTTCTAATGAAGTCATCAGCTGAAAGTGAACACAGGGGGCAGAGGAAGTGTTGTAAATTAGAAGAGAAAGGAAGGGGCTTCCCTGGTGGTGCAGTGGTTAAGAATCCGCCTGCCAATGCAGGAGACATGGGTTTGAGCCCTGGTCCGGTAAGATCCCACATGCCACGGAGCAACTAAGCCCACGCGCCACAACTGCTGAGCCTGCGCTCTAGAGCCCACAAGCCACAACTACTGAGCCCGCGTGCGTAGAGCCCATGCTCCGCAACAAGAGAAGCCAACGCAATGAGAAGCCCACACACCGCAACGAAGAGTAGCTCCCGCTCGTCGCAACTAGAGAAAGCCTGAGTGCAGCAACAAAGACCCAATGCAGCCAAAACAAATAAAATAAATAAATTTATATTTTTTAAAAAAAGACGAGAAAGGAAAAAGGTGTGAAATAACCTTCTAGGAGAGTGGGAGGATGAATGGTCTAAGAAATACAGGAAGATTGCCAAGTGACCCTGGGGGGGGGTCCATCTGAAGTTAATGGTCAGGCATTTGAAACAAGACAAGTTTTTGAGTTTTCCTCAGCCCTATTCAGCTGTGTGGGTGCAGGTGCAGGGTCAAAGAGTTGGATTTAACAATTTTTTTTTCCAAGTGAATACAGCAGAGGGGCAAAGAAGTTGAGGATGTACATAAAAGAATGACAGTAATGCTGGACCATGGAATTTAAGCCACACAAAGAAGGAAGTGAGGAAATGATAAGGGTAAGAGACAATGGAAAGGTGATGGGATAAATGGATGGCAGGTTCCAAAAGGGTCAAAGAATTGCTGGAGTTGGAATAGTAGAAGAGAGGGCTGGAGTTGGAGGTGGCAATTATCAAGCAGGATGCTTGAAACTGAGATTATGGAGGGGCTGAAACTATTGGAATGATAAGGTCAAGGCTATGGCCATGGGAGTGAGTGGCTGAGGTGAGGTAGAGAAAAAGTTTATTGGGGGAAAAAAGATCAGGGAAATGAGCAGTTTTTAAAAACAGCTTTACTGAGATATACTCCACATATCGTATAATTCATCCATTGAAAGTGTACAATTCAATGGTTTTTAGCATATTTACAGAGTTGTGCCAATCCATCACTAAAATCAATTTTCAAACATTTTTATTACTCCCCAAAGAAACCCATACCCCTTTACTATCAATTCCTATCTCCCCACATTCCCCAGCCCCAGGCAGCCACTACTCTACTTACAGTATCTATGGATTTGTCTCTGGACATTTTATATCACTGGAATTTTATAATATGCGGTCCTCTGTGACCGGCTTTTTTCACTTAGCATGATGTTTTCAAGGGTCATCTTCATTGTTAGTACTGGAATGATTAAAAAATTATGATTTTTGGTGTTGGACAGAAGGACAGTGATCCAGAAGTTAAAAACTTTCGCGGAAAGAGGAGTGACCCAGTGTCTGTAGATGTCTGCCATAAGGAGGGGCAGAGGATGGTACAGTCTGATGAAATCAAAGTCAGCTCAGATAAAGAGAGGTTTACTCCGGGGAGTCCAATGAGAGAAGATGACAAGGCTGGCGATAAGGAACCAGAACCAGAAAGTCAAGAACCAAAGTTGTGCCCCCAGGGCTACCAGGCTCTCTCATGTCTGCCTCTCCTCTGGTCACCCCTTCCCTCTCCCTCACCTCACCCGCCATGACCTCCGAAGCTCCGACACTCCACAGCCTTTCCTTTCATGCATGCTACGTTGTCATCTAATTGACTTTACCTCCAGGTCCTAAATTTCCAGGACAGGGAGTATGAGTGGCTTGACCCAGCTGGTGTCCCCCTGGATCTGTTGTTCATTCCCGGTTCAGTCAGTCATGGCCTGAGTGGTCATGGTGGGGTCATGAGAAAACACGGCAGCTCAGACAGTGGGTTGAGATCCTCTCATATCTGATGTGACTGAGGAGAAGAGGAGCAATCTCACTGGCTCCCTGAGGAAGCACAAACACCAGAGAAGAAGGCTGGGCAGCTGTGCTCAGACGTCCCCGGTGATGCTGCGGTGGAGCTCAGTGCTCCATGCTGCCTGCGGGATACCCTAGCCTGGGAAGCAGTTTCTGGCTCTGCCACACCTCCCCATCCATCCCGGCAAGAAACGCTCACTGCTCCCACACACTCACCCAGGCATGCAGGATTCTGCCTTGATGCCTGAGAAAGCCTGACTAATACGCTCTCCTCTCACAAACCAGTGCTGGGGGATTTGCTGAGGCCTTTTCCTCTCGTTTCACAGAAACTTCGGGAGAGAGAAATTGAGGTCAGTTCAACCACAACGCTGCCAAAGCCCCTGAGCTGATTCTCATGGAGAAGACAGCGAGAGAGAGAGGAAAATAAGAAAAGAGGAAAGGACTCTCCAAATTTGGGGTGGGGGGAGGGGTGTTGAGGGTTATTTTTAGAAAGTATTATGATTAAAAAATAAATATACGACTCCAGCCAGTTCCAGCTTTCCACGTGGGAGAAGGGAAATGCCCAACTCCAGTCCACCCTAGCCGTCATGTCCCCAACTAAGGGGGGAACAACTGAGAAGCACTTAAGTTCACAGTCCAGATGTACTGGCTCATGAAAAGACTAAGACCTAATCATGGGACTAGGACAGAATGCTTCTCCAAACCCCACACCCTACCACCTCATAGCCTATTTACAGGAGTTCCTTCTACCCAATACATCATGTCTATAAATATATATATATATAGTCTCAAACTAAAAGGCAAAAACATAGTTTGAGGGACTTCCCTGGTGGCACAGTGGTTAGGAATCCGTCTGCCAATGCAGGGGACACGGTTTCAATCCCTGGTCTGGGAAGATCCCATATGCCGCGGGGCAACTAAGCCCGTGCGCCACAACTACTGAGCCCACATGCCACAACTACTGAAGCCTGCGCACCTAGAGCCCGTGCTCTGCAACAAGAAGCCACCGCAATGAGAAGCCCAAGCACCGCAATGAAGAGTAGCCCCAGCTCGCCACAACTAGAGAAAGCCCGTGTGCAGCAACGAAGACACAACGCAGCCAAAAATAAAAATTAATTTAAAAAAAAAAGGATGGAGAAAGATATACCATACTAACAGTAATCAAAAGAAAGCAGGGGTAGCTATATTGATTTTGGACTTCAGAGCAAGGAAAGTTATCAGAGATAAAGAGGGGCATTGCATAACGATAAAGGGATCAATTCTCCAAGAAGGTATAACAATCCTTACCATATAGATCCTAACAACAGAGCATCAAAATATGTGAGGCAAAAACTGATAGAAATGTAAAGAGAAATAGATGAATCTACTATTATAGCTGGAGACTTCAACATTCCTCTATCAGAAATAGGTCCAGCAGGCAGAAACTCAGTAAGGACATAGTTAAACTCAGCAACACCAACAATCACCATCAATATGATAAATATCTGTAGACTACTTCATCCAACAACAGCAGAATATATATTCTTCTCAAGCTCATATGAAACATTCACCAAGACAAACCACATTCTGGGCCATAAAACACATCTTACTAAAATTAAAAGGATAGAAATCACACAATGTCTGCTTTCAGACTCCACGGAATTTAACAAGAAATCAATAATAGAGAGACAGCTCGAAAATCCCCAAGCACTTGGAGATAAAACAACACACTTCTCAATAACACACAGGTCAAAATTCAAGATAAATTTTAAAACATTTTGAACTAAATGAAAATGGAAACACAACTCATCAGAATTTGTGGGATGCAGCAAAATTCGTGCTTAAAGGGAAACTTATAACACTGAATCATATGTTAGAAAAAAAGATTTAAATTCAATCATCTAAGCTTTTACCATAGGAAACAAGAAAAATAAGAGAAAATTACTGTTTTGTTTTTTGCTGTGCCACGAGGCACAGGCTCTTAGTTCCCCGACCAGGGATCGAACCTGTGCCCCCTGCAGTGGAAGCGCAGGGTCTTAACCACTGGATCACCAGGGAAGTCCCTAAGAGAAACTTAAATCCAAAATCAGGAGAGGAAAAGAAATAATAAAAATTAGGGCAGAAATCAATGAAATTGAAAACTGGAAATCAATAGAGAAAATCAACAAAACTAAAAGCTGGTTCTTTGAAAAGATCAATAAAATCAATAAACTTTTAGCTAGACTAAGAAAAAAAGAGAGGATACAAATTTCTAATATTAGAAATGAAAGAGGGGACATCACTACAGATCCCTGGGACATTAAAAATAATCAAGGAATACTATGAACCAACTCTATGCCCACAAACATGACAACCTAGATGAAATGGACCAATTCCCTGAAAGATACAATCTGTCAAAACTCACACAAGAAGAAGTGGACAATCTGAATAGGACTATATCAATTAAAGAAATTGAGTAAATGATTAATAACCTTTCAAAACAGAAAGCATCAGACCCAGATGTATTCACTAGTGAATTCTACCAGACATTTAAGGAAAAAATTATACCAATTCACTATAATCTCTTTCAGAAGATAGAAGCCTACTTCCTAACTCATTCTATGAGTCCAGCATTAATCTAATGCCAAAACCAAAGACATTACAAGAAAAGTACAGAACAACATCTCTTATTAAAACAGGCACAAAAATCCTCAACAAAACATTAGCAAATTGAATCCGATAATGTATAAAAATTATACATCATGACCAACTGGGATTTATCCCAGGTATACAAGGCTGGTTCAACATTGGAAAAGTAATTAATGTAATCTATTACATCCACAGGTTAAAGAAGAAAAATCATATGATAATATCAATACATGCAGAAAAAGCATTTGACAAAATTCAACACCCATTCATGAGAAAAACTCTCTGTAAACTAGGAATAGTGGGGAACTTTTTCAACTGAATAAATAATACCTACAAATCATCTGAAGTTAACATCATGCTTCATGGTAAGAAACGTGAGGTTTTCCCACTAAGATCAGGAACAAGGTAAATGTCCCCTCTTACCACTGCTTTTCAACATCATACTGGAAGTCCTAAATAATGCAATAAGACCAAAAAAAGGAAATAAAAAGGATACAGATTGGGAAGGAAGAAATAAAACTGTCTTTGTTTACAGCTGACATCATCTATGTAGAAAATCAGAAAGAATCAAGGAAAAAAATTCTGGAAATAATACGTGATTATAGCAAGGTTGCAGGGCACAAGGTTATTATTTTTTTAAGCCAATCACTTTCCTATATATCAGCAATGAACAAGGGGAATTTGAAATTAAAAACACAGTACCATTTACATTAGCATCCCCCAAAGTGAAATACTTAGGTATGAATCTAACAAAATACATACAAGGTCTAAAAGAGGAAAGCTACAAAATTCTGATGAAAGAAATCAAAGAAGAAGTAAATGAATGGAGAGAAATTCCATGTTCATGGATAGGAAGACTCAATATTGTCAAGGTGTCAGTTCTTCCCAACTTGATCTATTGATTCAATGCAACCCTAACCAAAGTCCCAGCAAGTTACTTTGTGAATACTAACAAACTGACTCTAAAGTTTATATGTAGAGGCGAAGGACCCAGAATGGCCAACACAATATTGAAGGAGAAGAACAAAGTTGGAGGACTGACACTACCCAACTTGAAGACTTAACATTAACCTACAGTAATCAAGACAGCGTGGTATTAGCAAAAGCATAGACAAATAGATCAACAGAATAGAATAGACAGCACAGAAATACACCCACATAAATATAGTCAACCAACCTTTGACAAAAGAGCAAAAGCAATACAATGGAGAAAGCAATAGTCTTTTCAACAAATGATGCTAGAACTGAACATCCACATGAAAAAAAAAAAGAATATAGACACAGACCTTACACTCTGCACAAAATTTAACTCAAAATGGATCACAGACCTTAAGGTAAAATGCAAAACTATAAACTAGTAGAAGATAACATATGAGAAAATCTAGATGACCTTGGTTTTGGCAATGACTTTTTAGATACAATACCAAAAGCATGATCCATGAAAGAAAGAACTGATTAGCTGGACTTTATTAAAATTAAAAACTTCTGCTCTGTGAAAGATGCCTTCAAGAAAATGCAAAGACAAGTCACAGACTGTATTGCAAAAGACTTACCTGACAAAGGACTGTTATCCAAAATATATAAAGAACTCTTAAAATTCAACAAGAGAATAACCCAATTAAGAAATGTGCAAAAGATCTGAGAAGATATACAGACAGAAAATAAGCATATGAAAAGATGCTCCACATGATATGTCATGAGGGAAATGCAAGTTAAAACAACAATGAAATACCACTACACACCTATTAGAATGGCCAGAATCCAGAATGCTGATAACACCAAATGCTGACAGGATGTGGAGCAACAGAAATTCTCATTCATGGCAGGTGGAATCCTAAGGGCAGGGGAGTCTGGGAACTGTAGGAGTCAGTTTTCCTACATCACCAACTAGAAGAGGGTGAAATGACCCAGGTTGAGAGAGCCAATCCATAGTATTCACTACACCCTCCATAGAGGTGGTACCAAATTACACTCCCAGCAACACAGGATCTTAGCAACTCTTTGAGCTTTGCCAATTCAATAAATGAAAATCATTACCTTATCGTTTTAATTAGCATTTCTCTTATTTTTGGAGAGGTTGAGCATCCTCTCTTACAGACCATTACAATGTGCATCTCTGTGAATAGAATTCAGTGGGAGTGCCGCGCCCTGCAGTTGTGCAACATGGTGAGCCTGTAATATAGTTACATACAATTTGAATTTCCTTCTGTGAATTCTTTAGATCCTTTGCCCACATGCTGGCTTTTTTTTTTTTTCATGATATATTTAACTAGAAACATACATGGGACCTGAACATATGGCATCTTCAGTGCCAGTTTTCCAAAACTACACCTTACCTAGTGTGATGGTTAATTTTGCATCAACATGACTGGGCTAAGGGATGCCCAGATAGCTGGTAAAACATTACTTCTAGGTGTTTCTGAAAGAGATTAGCATTTGAATCAGTAGACTGAGTAAAAAAGATTGCCTTCACCAATGCTGGTGGACATTATCAAATCCATTGAGGGCCTAAACAGAACAAAAAAGCAGAGAAAGAGTGAATTTTCTTTCTGCTTGAGCTGGGACATCCATCTTCTGCTGCCCCTGAACACCTGAATTCCTGGTTCTCGGCCTTTGGACTTGGACTAAGAATTATACCATTGCCCCTCCCCACTCCTCCCCTTCTCAGGCCTTTGGGTTTGGACTGGAACTACATCTCCGGCTTTCCTGAGCCTCCAGCTTGCAGTCAGCAGATCGTGGGACTTCTTGGCCTCCATAATCATATGAGCCAATCTCTCATCGTAAGTCTCATTCTATACACCTATACCTATCCTATTGGTTCTGTTTCTCTAGAGAACCCTGACTAATACACCTATTGACCCAACAACTTTTTTCCCTTTGTGTCATCTCCCTCCCCGGAGATGGTCCCAGTGAAGGGTAGGGAGAAACAACCTCAACTTGAAATGTCACAAGCATTTCAAGTTCTGGAGCTCTAGAACTTTAAAATTAAATTGTATTCAAAGTGCTTCTCCCACACAGGTTTACAGGAAATTCTATTTTGCCTCCTGCCTGCTGCAGATTTAATTATGAATCATGCTGGATGGACGCATGAGGACATGGTGTGCCTAGGGAGCTGGGCAGCTGTTCCCTCCTGCTGGGCTTGCGTTCTTGTGGTTTATAACGACTTCTTAGGTGAATAATAACCTCACGTTCATGCCAGGCCTTTTGGTCTTTGCTGATGACCTATAGAGGCTGGAAGCCTGAGATTTCAAATTCATCAGCAGGCCTTTTAAGCCTGGTCAGTCAGGCCACACAGAGCCACAGAAAGTACAAGCTGCTGATGCAGAAGGACCCAAGCACTCAGAGGACTACACCATTTGCCTAGAAGTGTGAGGTTGAAATTTTTTTCTCTTTAAAATGTCCACTTGCCACGGGGCTTCAGGTGCTCAGTGGCAAGGCCAGCTAACAAGGAGTGCACTTATGGACTTTCCTCTAAGCCCTCATCTGAGGCACCAAATTCCATCATTAGGTATTCATTCCTTTGGCTTAAACCTTTCCACAGTAACCTGGCACTCCCTCCTGACTTGCTGATGATTTTTCACTTGGTCAGGCTCAAAGTGTCCTAGGCATTTTTAATCCCTTCCTCTCTTTGTACCCTCGTCTCCTCCCCCATCCAATTAATCACAAAGTCACCTTGATTATTCCTTCAGAGTGTCTCTGGGGAAGGCCTGCTTGAGTGGGAAGAGTACTGGTTGTGTGACCTTGAGCAAGTGATTCAAACTCTGACCTTCAGTTCCTCCATCTATAAAGTGGAGCTAACAACATCCTACTTCACAGGGTTTTTAGTAAGGATGAAAAATAATTCATGGTTTTATTAAAACACACACACACATACACACACACACACATACACACACACACACAAACACCACTTCCCTAGAAGCCTCTTTGACTGACTAGTGTCAAGCCTAGTGATTTATAATATTCTTTGCATATATTATAAGACGCACAAATAATGTATGGTTTTATTAAAATGAGATCATATTCCATATATATATATATTTTTTTGCGGTACGCGGGCCTCTCACTGTTGTGGCCTCTCCCGTTACGGAGCACAGGCTCCAGATGCGCAGGCTCAGCGGCCATGGCTCACGGGCCTAGCCGCTCCGCGGCATGTGGGATCTTCCCGGACCGGGGTACGAACCCGTGTCCCCTGCATTGGCAGGCGGACGCTCAACCACTGCGCCACCAGGGAAGCCCTCTCTTTCTTTTTTTAAATGAAGTATATTTGATTTATAATATTGTGTTAGTTTCAGGTGTACAACACAGTGATTCAATATTTTTGCAGATTACACTCCATTATAGGTTATTTCAAGATAATGGGTTTAATTCCCTGTGCTACACAGTACATATCCTTTTGCTTTTTCTTTGTCTTTCTTGACATTTTTTATGATCTAGGCCAATTATTTTATAAAATGTCCCTCGATTTAGTTTCCTTCTATTCTTTTTTCGTGCAAATGTATACATACAAATTTTCAAAATTAGGATCATATAGTACTGCTATGTTTTTAAACTTTTCATTGAAGTATAACACAAATACAGAAAAGTGAGCAGATCCTAAGTGACAATGAACACACGTGCTACCAACACCCAGAATAAAGGACAAAACATGACCTGCCCCCGAAGAATCTTTTTGACCTCCATCAGTCCCTAACCCCCAACCCAAGGGTAATCATTATCTTGACTTTGAAAACAGAGATTAGGGCTTCCCTGGTGGCGCAGTGGTTGAGAGTTCGCCTGGCGATACAGGGCACACGGGTTCGTGCCCCGGTCCCAGAAGATCCCACATGCCACGGAGCGGCTGGGCCCGTGAGCCATGGCCGCTAAGCCTGCGCGTCCGAAGCCTGTGCTCCGCAACAGGAGAGGCCACAACAGTGAGAGGCCTGTGTACCGCAAAAAAAAAAAAACAAAAACAGAGGTTAGTTTTGCCTAATTTTGTGCTTTATATAAATATATTCAATTTTGACTGTGCCACTTTCTCTCCTAAAGGAGAGAAGTTTTTTTTTTATTTTTTTTTTTGCGGTACGCGGGCCTCTCACCGCTGTGGCCTCTCACGCTGCGGAGCACAGGCTCCGGACGTACAGGCTCCGGACATGCAGGCTCAGCGGCCATGGCTCATGGGCCCATGGGCCCAGCCGCTCCGCGGCACGTGGGAATCCTCCCAGACCGAGGCACAAACCCGTGTTCCCTTCATTGGCAGGCAGACTCCCAACCACTGCACCACCAGGGAAGCCCAAAGATAGAAGTTATTTAACTTATTTAAATCCACTAACGAGGCTGCTGTGAGGACATAAAGGTCCCTGGGAAACCCCTGCAGAGCACCAAACACATGTAGGTTCAGTATTGCTGTTATTGTTAATGTTATCAATCTTTGCCCTGAATTAAAGTATGAGGAAATTATAAAATCTCATGCTGGCGTTATTACTGAAGTCAAGAGCATGAGCTCTTAAATAGAGGGATCTTTGGCAAAAGAAAAGCGAGTCAGGGTGAAACAGCAAACAATGGAAAATAAGGGTTTGTGGAAGGGTATAAATAAGAAGCAAAATGTTTCCAGGTTGGACCAGCCTTACTTCCAAATTTATCTGATTATAGGACTCATCTGGAGAGTTTTTAAAAATACAGATTCTTATCAATGGGTCTGAAGTGGGGCCTTGGAATCTGTATTTTTAAAAGATGCTCCTGGTAATTCTTATGATCAGGCAAGATTTGGAAACAGTAGATTCTGAGGAGAGTGGAAGAGCACGGACTCGCTCCCTGGGATGGCTGGGAGGAGTCGGGTAACTCAATGTAGAAATAGTCATCATCATTCACTAGACATCTACTAGGTGTCAAGTACCAAGCTCAGCATGTTCCTACAGTATTGATTTAATTGTCACAACAATCCTAAGAGACAGAGATTACTGTCCCAATTCTACAGCTGGCCTCAGAGTTAAATGAGTTGCCTGAGATAATGTACAGGAAGATATCCAGGTGTCTCCAATTTCAAAAGTCTTAGGAACTACCCTAAACTAACAGGTCAGACTGCTCAGCTCCATCCATTATGACAGGTCATCTATTATGCATGTGAGTAACACCATACTCATCACTTTACAGTTTTCAGAGCACTTTTAAAAAAGTGTTATTGGGGTATAATTTACGTACCATAAAATTCATCCATTTTAAGTCTGCAATTCAATGTTTTTTAATATATTCACAGAGTTGTGAAACCATCACCATGTTCAATTTTAGGACATTTCCATCACCCCACAAAGAAACCTTGTGTCCATTTACAGTCACTCTCCACATCCTCCACAGCCCCTGGCAACCACTCATCTCTTTCTGACTCTATGGATTTGCCTATTCCGGACATTTTGCATAAATGGAATCATACAATATGTGGCCTTTTGTGTCTGGTTTCTCTCACTTAATGTAATGTTTTCATCCATTTTGTAGCGTGTATCAATACTTCTTTACTTTTTATGGCCAAATAATATTCCATTGTATAGATGTGCCACATTTTATTTGTCCATCCATCAGCTGATGGACATTTGGGTTGTTTCTGCTCTTTGGCTATTTTGAATAATGTTGCTATGAACATTTGTATACAAGATTTTGTGTGGACACGTTTTCGTTTCTCTGGGGTATATAAATAGGAATGGTATTGCTGGGTCATACGGTAACTCTACATTTAGTCAGTTGAGGAACTGGGAGGGTCCCTCAATGGCTGTGCCATTTTACCTTCCCACCAGCGGTGTATGAGGGCTCCTTTCAGAACACTTTTACAAATACAAACATCCCCAGAGATAGGCATCATTACTCGTATCTTCCCGACAAAGACACTGAGGGGCAGAGAGGGGATGTGACTTCTCTGCTATGAGGACTGGGCTCCAACCCTGCAACTGCCCTCCATCCTTCAGGAAACCTGACTTTCAGGCCAAAACAGTAGGTCTTTGAGAGGTGATGAGGTGATGGGCAGAGAGAAAGAATCTGCGGGTACAAAGCCTTGCTATGGAGATGGAACCTTCAGTTTTAGGAATGGAGACATCTAAGCCACTTATGTTTATGTTTTATTAGGCAACAGCCAGAGCCAGGTTCTGACTAATTAATGATGATCAAAGTGCTCTGACAAGATGGAGTGATATGCAAACATTAGCCATGAATTATTCACAACTGGGTGTTCTTAGCTGAAGGTGAGGAGGCTGCCAAGGAGTAAAAGAAAGCTAGGCCCTCACTTCCCCCTCAGCTTGCATGAGCCTGGGCCCTCCTGCAGGACTCAGTTTCTCAATCCAGAAAATGAGGCTAGACAGGCGCTCTCATCCCTTTATGCTCATAGGCCAGCACCTGGCAACCTGAGTCCTATTCCAATCAAGGCAGCATACTCAAGCTGCCTCCACCAAACAATAATTAATAATACCAACACACAGTTCAGGGGTCGACAAACATTTTCTATAAAAGACCAGACAGTAAATACTTTAGGCTTGAAGGCCAAATGGTCTGTCATACTCCTCATCTCTGCCACTGTAATGCAAAAGCACCACAGACAATACATAAATGAATGAAAGCAGCTGTCCTGTGAAACTTTCTTTGTGGACACTGAAATTTGACTTCTGTGTAATTTTCACGTTATAAAATATTATTCTTTTTTTGATTTTTTCCCTACCATTTTTTCCCTACCATAAGAACATAAAAACCATTCTTAACTCCTGGACTATATAAAAACAGGTGTTGGGACTTCCCTGGTGGCTCAGTGGTTAAGAATCCACTTGCCAATGTAGGGGACACGGATTCAAGCCCTGGTCTGGGAAAATCCCACATGCCGCGGAGCAACTAAACCCGCGAGCTACAACTACTGAGCCTGCGCTCTAGAGCCCGCGAGCCACAACTACTGAGCCCGTGTGCCACAACTACTGAAGCCCATGAGCCTATAGCCCATGCTCCACGACAAGAGGAGCCACCACAATGAGAAGCCCGTGCACCGCAACAAAGAGTAGCCCCCGCTCGACGCAACTAGAGAAAGCCTGTGCTCAACAACGAAGACTGAACGCAACCAAAAATAAATAAATAAAACAAAAACAAAAAACAGGTGTTGCCTCAAAATGTTAAACATAATTACTATTTAACCCAGCAATTCTGCTAAGTATATACCCAAAATAAATGAAAACATAAATCCACACATGTGTACGTCAAAGTTTATAGCTATTCATAACAGCCAAAAAGTAGAAGAAAAACACAAATGTCCATCAACTGATGAATGGATAAACAAAATGTGGTATAACCATACAATGAAATATTGTTCAGCCATAAAAAGGAACCAAAGTTTGATATATGCTACAATACGGATGAGCCTTGAAAACATGCTAAGTGAAGGAAGCCAGACAAAGATGGCACATGTATGATTTCATGGATATGAAATGTCTCTGGAAACAGAAAGCAGAGGAGTTGTTGCCTGGGCCTGAGGGGACTGGGGCGGGGGAGGGTGATAACTAAAGGGCTCTTTGGGGCATGACGAAAATTTGCTCATGGTGACGCTTGCACAACTGTGAATATACTAGAATTTGCTGAAGTGTACATTTTCAGTGGGTGAATTGTGTGGTATTTGAATTATATCTCAATAAAGCTGTTAAAAAGGAACTACAGGAGTAATGTCGTAGTTTGTTGACCCATGACATAGCACACAGTTGCTTAGCCTCTCACAAAGCACCTTTTCTCACGTTGTCACAACCAGCCAGGCATTTGCCCCTTCAATGGCTGAGAAAGCCAAGGCTCAGAAATGGAACTGACTAGGACACAGGTAACCAATGGTGAGATGTGAGCAGAACCCAGGTCTTTGGACTTGCTGTCCAGTGCTCACTGCAGCACAGACTTTCCCAGAGTTACATTCAGAGACTGGGTAAGTCACTCCTCAAAGCCCCGGGGGAGAGGAGATGACAGGAAGGGACCCATCCCTAGACCTGTCCCTCCCTGCTGCACCTCTGGCACCAGCTTCCTCCTCTCTGCACCCCCTACCCCCCCCACCCCCGCCCTCCCCTGTGACGTATTTCGAAAAGGGCTCCAAAAGGGTGAGGAACCAGTTCAAGGTCACACAGCAGATATCAGACCTTTGACTTCCTTGATTTTTTTTTTTTTTGCGGTATGCGGGCCTCTCACTGTTGTGGCCTCTCCCGCTGAGGAGCACAGGCTCTGGACGCGCAGGCTCAGCAGCCACGGCTCACGGTCCCAACCGCTCTGTGGCACGCGGGATCCTCCCGGACCAGGGCACGAACCCGTGTCCCCTGCACCGGCAGGCGGACTCTCAACCACTGCGCCACCAGGGAAGCCCCTCCTTGATATTTTTGAGAATGAAAGGAGAGAGGGTTTGGGGCTTGGGTAGGGTTTGAGGTGAGCCAAGCCCCATCCCGTTCCTGATTTTTCTCTACACAACACCTCCCCTCCAAAACTCTCTCCTCTTTCATACTTTCAAAGGCACCGACCACTACAAGAGGGCTTTTAAAAATATTAATTGTAGAAGAAATATTAATTGTAGAAAAATCAGGAAATACAGATAAAGGGAATAAGGATCATCTTGGTCTCACTCCTCAGATGTAAACATGGAGGTGACCATGGGGACTATTTTGGGTGACTCTGGAGCCAGCGCATGGCTTCGAATCCTGGCTTCATCACTCACCATCTGCGTGACCTCTGGCAGCTCATTTCACCTCTCTGACCTCAGTTTCTTCACCTGTAATATGGGAATAATAACAGCACCTACTCAGAGTTGTGTGACAATTAAATGAGGCTATAAAAAGCACTAAAAACAGTGTATGGCCCATAGCAAGCACTCAGTACATCATTGTATTTTCCCAGTGATTTCCTTCAAACGTATTTTTTCCCTAGAAAAATGAGATCATTCCGTACCCATCATTTTATAATGGATCCCTCCCCTCCCCTTACCTTAACTGAATTATTAACATCTTTCCCTAGCATTAGAAATCCTTCTATAGAACTTTTTTTTTTTTTTTTTTTGCCTCGCTGTGCATGGCTTGTGGGATCTTAGTTTCCCCACCAGGGATCAAACCCGGGCCCTTGGCAGAGAAAGCACAGAGTCCTAACGACTGGACTGCCAGAGAATTCCCTAGAACATCTTTCTTAAGATATCATATGCATATGTAGTATTCCATCTCCTGAAGTGGGATACTTAGGTGTGATTTTTGTTTCCCCACCACCAAACACATTCCTCATCTTTGACCAATTACTGCTTCAGGACAAATTCCTAGGGAATTCGTTGAGTCAAAGCTGGATGTGCAGGCATTTCAGGCTTTTGGCACATAATCATCAAACTGCCCCTAAGAAAAGTTATGAATAGTTTCACTTCTGCCAGCTTAGAAAAGAAGGCCCCACGCTCTCCAGTGCCTTGTCTCCTCTTATCATTTAGAAACATCATTTCCAACTTGACCCAAGAGAAGTGTTGTTTGCTGCCATATTTTGATTTGCAGTCCCAACTCTTCCTAGTGGAACTCAGTTTAGGCATCTGCTCAACCCCATGACTCCTCTGGGTGGCCCTGGACTGGTCATCAACCTCTCTGAACCCAGAAATCTCAGTTATAATTCCCAAATAAACCCTTGGTTTCTTCAATGAGATAATATATGTAAAAATTCAACCCCAAGCCACATTTTTATTATTTAAAATAGGCTGTAGGGATTTCAGAAACAAGGATGGCATTTCAGGAGAGCCCTGTAGGTAACTGTGGTGCACATGGGGAAACTGAGGCCTGGAAAGGAGAAGTCTTCCCAATAAGAAAAAGTCAGAAACATCTAATAGAAAAATGGGTGAAAACACGAATAGGCAACTTAGAGAGGAAACCTAAATGTGTGCTACTAGGCAAAGAGATGTTCAAACTCATTAGTTATCAGGGAAATGCAAGCCAAACAAAGAGGAGAAACCAAGTCACGGACTATCAAACATTAGGAAGTTGGATAACACCAAGTGTTGGTAGGGTGTGGGGAAATGGGACTCTCATGTGGCACTGCTGAGTGTAGACTAAGACCCTGAAACCCAGCGATTCCACTCCTGGACAAATATCCCAGGGCCCTTCCCACAAGGCCGAGGATGTTCACGGCAGCTGTTGTCGGTGGTAGCTGGGAGTAGGAGAAAAACTGAATGCCCCTCACTGGGAGTAAATATGCAAAATACGGTGAAGGCACATTATGGAACAATTACAATTATGCAACGATTCAAAACAGCTAAGCAGACTGTGAGTCAACGAAGACCTGTGAGCCAAATGTGACACATCACCTGTTTTTGTACAGCTCGGCTCAAGCTGAGAATGATTTTTACATTTTTAAATGGTGGGGGAAAAAAGAATATGTTGTGACACAGGAGAGTTAGATAAACATTATTATCTCACAAGGCTCCTGTGGGTCAGGAACTTGGGAATGGCTTGACTAACTGGCTCTGGCTTGGGATCTCTCATGAGGTTGCAGTTAAGATGTTGCTGGGGCTGTAGTCGTCTGTAGGTTTGACTGGGGCGGGAGAATCATTCAAAATGGCTCACGTACATGGCTGGTAAGTTGGTAATAACTGTTGGCAGGAGGCCTCAGCTCCTCTTAGACCACTCCATAGGGCTGCTTGAGTGTCCTCACAGCATGGTAGCCGGCTTCCCCTAGAGTGGGTGATCAATGAGACAGAAAGAGGATACTGTGATGTCTTTCATCCCCTAGCCTTGGAATTTGCACAGTTATCCTTGCAATATCCTATTTGTTGAGTAAGGTCACCTCTATGCAGTGCAAGAGGGGACTGCTCAAAGATATGAATACCAGGAGTTTCTTACTGACTACCACAGTAAGGAACAGAAGTGATTTATAGCAGATCCTTTTTAATTAAAAAATTAAATTCACATTCACATGAGACAACACTATACATTTGACAAAGCTACACACAAATTCAGAGGTATTTTATTAAACGGAATGGGGGAGGAGGGTAATGGGAGTGGAGGATAGAGATAAAAAGAAATGAATGAATGTGTGAATTAATAAAACCAGAGAGAAGCCTTGTACAAACCAATTAAGAGAGTGGGCTGGGAACTGAGATGATTAATTCAACTCTCTTTACTCAAGCCCCCATGGTAGCCAACCCCCCCAGCAGCAAAAAAAAAAAGGGAGAGAAAGAAAAGTTTCCTTGTCCAAGATCACAAGAACTCAGCCTCCCTCATCAAGTACTGCTCTCTCTGCCTGTCACACCTTATTCAATTCATGGTTGACCTCCAGGGTCTTCAGAGAGCTCCAGTTCCTGATTAAATAGAGAAGATTTTTGCCTGTGGGAAGGGGTGTGGGGAGCAGCAGAACAAGCCTGGGAAGAAAAGGCCTAGTTATTACCCAAATAGTGGTGCTGGTGGATTGCTCACCCTTCCTGCCAGGGTTCCTCCTTCTCTGGAGACAAAGGGCTCTCAGAGCACAAAGCCCTGTGAACACCCCCAGGTCCAGCCTGTGAGTGGTGGGAGAATCGAAACTCTCATTTCTTTAAAAATATATCCTGTGGTTCTAGGCCTTGTGACTTCTTTTATTTTTTTTAATCTTCGAAGCTCACCATGCAAGAATTGTTATTTCAAGATGCCCAAAGAACTGAGTTAGATTGTTTTTAACTGTTTTACCTCCCTGTAAGGTCATTCATTCAGCAAATACTTATTGAGCACCTACTATGTGCCAGCATTAAGGATATAGCAGTGAACAAAGCAGGCAAAGCCCCTGTCCTCATGAGGGGTGGGAGTAGTGGGAACAGATGTTAGACAGTAAGCAAATAAAAAATACAACATGTAAACTAAAATGGGTTAAAGAGACAAAAAGTCATTGTGTTATCAGGAAAGCCTTGTATCTGAATCAAGACCTTAAGGGTAAGAAGGAGCCAGCCCAGTGAAAAGCAGTTTTGGAGTAAAAATAGCAGGTGTAAAGGCTCTGAGGTAGGAATAAACTTGTGTTTGAGTTGATTAGAGGGGCAGGCAGGGCTCAGATCAGAGAGGTCCTTGTAGCTCTTTGTCAAAAGAACTTGGGCTTTATTCTGAGTGTGAGATGGAACTGACTCCACCATTATTAGCTACATGACCTTGGGCAAATTATTTCATTCCTCTGAGCTTAGTTTACCTACCTATAAAGTGGATAATATTGGGCTGGCCGAAAAGTTCCTTCGGTTTTTAAGTAAAAATAAGAGACACATTTTTCATTTTCACCAAGAACTTTATTGAATAACGTATTCACCATTTTGTTCCACTACCTTCTGCCATTTTTCAGGCAACTTCATAATTCCATCTTCCCAAAACGTTTTATCTTTTTGAGCAAAGAACTGTTCCAGGTGTCTTTTATAGTCTTCCAGGCAATTGAAAATTTTTCCATTAAGAGAATCTTGTAAAGACCGAAATAAATGGAAATCCGAAGGTGCAATGTCTGGTGAATATGGCGGATGAATCAGAACTTCCCAGCCAAGGTGTAACAGTTTTTGCCTGGTCATCAAAGAAACATTCAGTTTTCGGGCTTCCCTGGTGGCGCAGTGGTTGAGAGTCCGCCTGCCGATGCAGGGTACACGCGTTCGTGCCCCGGTCTGGGAAGATCCCACATGCCGCGGAGCGGCTGAGCCCGTGAGCCATGGCCGCTGAGCCTGTGCGTCCGGAGCCTGTGCTCCGCAACGGGAGAGGCCACAACAGTGAGAGGCCCGCGTACAGCAATAAAAAAAAAAAGAAAAAAAGAAACATTCAGTCTTGTAGTATCCTAATGGAAGATTATGCGTTCTCTGTTGACTAATTCCGGACGCTTTTTGTCAAGTGCTGTTTTCAGTTGGTCTAACTGGGAGCAGTACTTGTTGGAATCAATCGTTTGGTTTTCTGGAAGGAGCTCATAATAGAGGGCTCCTTTCCAATCCCACCATATACACAACATCACCATTTTTGAATGAAGATCGGCCTTTGGTGTGGTTGGTGGTGGATCATTTCACTTGCCCGGCGATCTCTTCCATTCCACATTACCGTACAGTATCCACTTTTCATTGCCCGTCACAATTTGTTTTAAAAACGGAACATTTTTGTTACGTCTAAGTAGAGAATCCCATGTGGAAATACGGTCAAGAAGGTTTTCTTCGCTTACCTTAGGTGGAACCCAAACATCAAAGCGATTAACGTAACCAGGCTGGTGCAAATGATTTTCAACCCTTGATGTGGATACTTTGAGTATGTCGGCTATCTCCCGCGTGGTATAACGTTGATTGTTCTCAGTTAATGTCTCCATTTGATCGCTATCAACTTCAACTGGTCTACCCAACTGTGGAGCATGGTCCAGCAAGAAATCTCCAGCAAGAAACTTCAAAAACCACTTCTGACACGTTCGATCAGTCACAGCACCTTCTCCATACACTGCACAAATCTTTTTTTTGTTTCAGCTGTGTTTCTACCTTTCTTGAAATAATAAAGCATAATATGCCAAAAATGTTGCTTTTTTTCTTCCTTATAAGATTTTTTTAAAATGCTGCCACAATATAATCTAGCAAAATTGTTTTGAATGAAGTTAAAGAAACTAAGCCCTACTAGAGTCATCTTGCTGAAACAACTGAACGAACTTTTTGGCCAAACTTTTTTTTACTTTCCTATCACATTTTAAGATTCCCATGAGGAGGGAATCAATTACTGGTATTTGTAGACAATGGGCAGAAAAGATGGCTTCAGTTGATCTGAGTTACTCCAGTTTTCTGCATCTTCTGCTACTCTGCGGCCCCTTCTACCCTTCCTCCTCCTACTGCTGTGGCACCCTATCTTCCCCAAAGCCCCTTCCTTTATAGCTCTACTTGAGGTCTCCCTCTGTACTGGATTCCCCTCCCACCAGCCACCATCTTCTCCACCCTCTCCCCGACCCCCTCCCCTCCCTTCAATTTCAGCTACAAACACTTCCTGTTTCTAGCCCCGCCCACTTTCTGGGATTTCTCCATCTGCTTCCCCTCTCTTCCCCATCCCCCTCCAAATTACCCTGAGAATTTCTCTAGGACCTCTCACCAAGCTGTTTACCCTTTCTCCTACCTCCCAAGGAAACTATTCTTTAAACTGCCTTCCTCCACTCCCCACCCCCGGAAGAGTCTTTCCAAACCGTTCTCCCTCCTCCCAAAGATTACTCGTTAAACGTTATCCCTCTACCACCCTCATTTTCCAAATCGTTCCCTAATTCCCCCCTCAATTCTAAAGTACTTCGCTCCTCCAGGACCCGACTTCACCCACTCTTATCTCTTCTCTCACTCTGCCCACAAATGAAGCTGGATCACTCTCCAGACTGTCTCTTCCTTCCAACCACCCTCCCAATTACCGCTCCCGGCAGCCTCTCCCCCACGACTTAAAATGTCCCCTCGAAGGAACCTCACAGTCCTATACCCGGCTAAGTCTCCTTTCTGATGTTCCCGCTACTTCCTGGGTTCCAGTTCTACCCCACTCTTGCAAGCATCCCGTGCTGGGTTCCCTCCCCACACAGGGAAGAGCCCCTTTCTAAACGTACCTCGAGGTTCCGGCCCGCGCCGCCCCCTTCTCCGTCCTCCGCCCACGCTCGGCCACTCCTTCAGCCCTTCTCTCGCTCTGGCCTGCTCGCTCCCTTCCTTCCCTCCACCTTCTGACTCCACATTGCTCCCTTCTCCAAATTCCCGGCCCTCCTACCAGGGGCCCCTCTGGGTCGCCCTCACCTCTGCACGGCCCTCCCCCTTCCCCTCCCCCTTCCTGGCCTCCCCTCCCCGCCCGCCGCTCCCCTGCTCCGTGCCCCTCAGCTCGCCATTCTTCTCCTCGAGCCGCGTGCCCTGCCCGGCCCCAGCTCCCTAGTTTCCCGCTCCCTCGCACCCTCGCCCCCATTCCAGGCTCGGCCCTCGCTCCCCGCAGCCTGACCTGCAATGGCGGCTAACAAGCACGGTGCCACGCAGCAACGGGCGACAACCGAACCTCCCGCCGCTGTCGCCGCTCCCGCCAGCACTTCCCGGGCAGAGCACCCGAGCACGCGCGCACGTGGGGCCAGGGCGGAGACAGGCGAGCGCCGAGAGTGGCGAGCCGGAGAAGGGGCGTGGGGAGCGGGGATGGATTGGGGGGGAGGGGAGTTCGAGTGGCGGCCAGCTCTACGTCGGTGACTGCCGATTCCCATGTGCTGAGGCCGGTGGGGGCTACTCCGGAGATCCCCGGAGATGGAAGGGGCGATGGAGCCCTCGTGCACGCCTTGGACACACTCTTAGCTCGGCCCCACCAAATGCGCCCGTTCTGCGGGCAGGTTCCTCACCTTAAAGGGAGCCGAGTAAGGGGTGACCATAATGAGAAGCCCACGCACCACACGTTAAGAGTAGCCCCTGCTCACCGCAACTAGAGAAAGCCCACACACAGCAACAAAGACCCAACACAGCCACCCCCCCGCCCCCCCAAAAAAGAAGGCAGTAGGGAGGCCAGTGTGACTGGAGTGGAGTAGACAAAGGGCAGAGTGGTGGCAAGTGATTAAAGGGGTGAAGTGAAGATTAAAGTAGATAATGAATGTTAAGCTTTTTGAACCTAGTAGTTGCTCAATAAATTAAAGCTTTTTTTTTTTTTTCTTTAAGAAACTACATTTTGGGCTTCCCTGGTGGCGCAGTGGATAAGAATGGCCTGCCAAAAAAAAAAAAAAAAAAAAAGAATGGCCTGCCAATGCAGGGGACACAGGTTGCATCCCCGGTCCGGGAAGATCCCACATGCGTCGAGCAACTAAGCCCATGCGCCACAGCTACTGAGCCTGCGCTCTAGAGCCCGTGAGCCACAACTACTGAAGCCCGTGCACCTAGAGCCTGTGCTCCGCAACAAGAGGAGCCACCGCAATGAGAAGCCCACGCACCGTAATGAAGAGCAGCCCCGCTCTCTGCAAATAGAGAAAGCCCTCAGGCAGCAACAAAGAGCCAACACAGCCAATAAATAAATAAATAAATAAACATTTTTTTTTAAAACCACTACATTTTGTTTTTTAAAATTCTGTGGGGCTTCCCTGGTGGCGCAGTGGTTGAGAGTCCGCCTGCCGATGCAGGGGACATGGGTTCGTGCCCCGGTCCGGAAAGATCCCACATGCCGCAGAGCGGCTGGGCCCATGAGCCATGGCCACTGAGCCTGCGCGTCCGGAGCCTGTGCTCCGCAGCGGGAGAGGCCACAACAGTGAGAGGCCCAAGTACTGCCAAAAAAAAAAAAAAAATTGTGACATAATCTCAGGTGTACACACAAAAAGGGAAAACAACATAATGAACATCCATTTAACCATGATCTACTCTAATAAATAAAACTCATCAGCTATGGTTGAAGCTTCCTATGCACCTGACCCTATCCCCACCCTCTGCCCCAAACATCACTCACTGAATATAGTGCTGATCATTCCTGTACACAGCTTTATATATTTACTCCATATGCATGTATCCATAAACAATCTCTAGAACTGTTTTTCAGGTTTTAAATATATATATGTATATATACACATATATATGCATGTATATATACACACATATATGCATATATCTGGTAAAGGATTAATATCCAGAATATATAGAGAACTCCTAAAACTCAATAACAAAACAACAAACAACCTGATTCAAAAATGAGCAAAAGATTTGAATAGACATTTTCCCAAAGAAGTTATATGAATGGCCAATAAGCACATGAAAAGATACTCAACATTACTGATCGTTAGGGAAATGTAAACCAAAACTACAAGATACAACCTCACATCCATTAGGATGGCTACTATCCAAAAGCCAGAAAACAGGGACTTCCCTGGTGGCGCAGTGGTTAAGAATTCGCCTGCCAATGCAGGGGACACAAGTTCGATCACTGCTTGGGAAGATCCCACAAGCCGCAGAGCAACTAAGCCCGTGCACCACAACTACTGGGCCTGAGCTCTAGAGCCCATGCGCCTAGAGCCTGTGCTCCGCAACAAGAGAAGCCCACGCACCGCAACGAGAAGCCCGCGCACCACGACAGAACATCCAAGAACCAACGCAGCCAAAAAATAAATAAATTTATTTTAAAAAAAACCCGGAAAACAGTAAGTGTTGACAAGGATGTGGAGAAACTGGAACCCTTGTGCACTGTTAGTAGGAATGTAAAATGGTTCAGTCGCTGTAGAAAGCAGTATGGAAGTTCCTCAAAAAATTAAAAATAGAATTACCATATGAGCCAGCAATTCTATATCCAAAAGAATTAAGAATTATCCAAGACCCTCTTCAGGGTCTTGAAGAGACATTTGTACACCCATGTTCATAGTAGCATTATTCACAATAGCTAAAACATGGGAGCAACCCAAGTGTCTGATTGATGAATAGATTACCAAAAAGTGGTATATATTGGGTTGGCCAAAAAGTTCCTCTGGGTTTTTCTGTACGGTGTTACAGAAAAGCCCGAAAGAAACTTTTTGACTAATCCAATACACTCCACGGAATATTATTTGGCCTTAAAAAGGAAGGAAATTCTGTAATATGCTATAACATGGATAAAACTTGAAGACATTATTCTAAGTGAAATAAGCAACTCACAAAAAGAAAAATACTGTATGATTTCACTTATATGAGGTATTTAGGGCTTCCCTGGTGGCGCAGTGGTTGAGAATCTGCCTGCTAATGCAGGGGACACGGGTTCGAGCCCTGGTCTGGGAAGATCCCACATGCCGCGGAGCAACTAGGCCTGTGAGCCACAACTACTGAGCCTGCGCGTCCGGAGCCTGTGCTCCGCAACGAGAGGCCGCGATAGTGAGAGGCCCGCGCACCGCGATGAAGAGTGACCCCCGCTTGCCACAACTAGAGAAAGCCCTCGCACAGAAACGAAGACCCAACACAGCCCAAAATAAATAAATAAATATATGAGGTATTTAGAGTAGTCAAAATCATAGACAGAAAGTATAATGGTGGTATAATTGACAAGGGCTGGAGAGGGGGAAATGGGGAGTTAATGTTTAAAGAGTATTGTTTATGACAGGAAACTGTCACATGTAGCCCAGTGATCAAACTTAGTGTCACTAATATAGTCCAGGCCTATGTGATGGGCCTCCTGATACGATGTAATGGGAAAAAGATAACATGGCCTATGCAGTATTTACACAAAACTGACTTTCTTGAATCTAATCACAAAGAATAAATAGGCGACAGATTCAGATGGTAGAATCTTCTACAAGACAACTTCCCTGGACTCTTCAAAAATGTCATGAAAGGGGCTTCCCTGGTGGCGCAGTGGTTGAGAGTCCGCCTGCCGATGCAGGGGACACGGGTTCGTGCCCCGGTCTGGGAAGATCCCATATGCCGCGGAGCGGCTGGGCCCATGAGCCATGGCCGCTGAGCCTGCGCGTCCGGAGCCTGTGCTCCGCAACGGGAGAGGCCACTGTAACAGTGAGAGGCCCGCATGCTGCAAAAAAAAAATGTCATGAAAGAAAAAATGAGGTGACCATTGATCAGGTCCTGGATCACAAACAAAACAAATTTACAGCTATACAGGACAACACTGTAATAACTGGGGAAATTTAAATATGGAACTGTATATCATTTAATTGTATTTAATTATATCCATGCTGAGCGTCTTAGGTGTGATAATGGTATTGTGGCTGCGTGTGAAAATGTCCTTGATCTTAGGAGATGCAGGGTGAAGTATTTGAGGTGTAAAGTGTCAGGATGTCTGCAAGTAGGTCTAAAACGGTTCAGCCAAAACAAAATAAAATGTGTGTGTAAATAACCTGGCAAATTGGATTGACAGTGAATCCAGATGAAAGATATATGAATGTTTGTTGATTGTACAGTTTTGAAAACGTTTCTGTTGGTTTGAATTTTTTTTGAAGAAAAAGTTGTGGGAAAAAAACCCACTTTGCCCACGGAGGTACTGAGCCCCTCCTGCATTATTTATGACAGTGTTGCCTGAGATTTGCAGGTCTGACCACAGCCGACGCTGACGCTGATCAGCCCTATTGCCAAGTGTTCCAGATCTCTCCCCCTCAGGTGCATCCCTTGTGGATGGAGTATATCGTTATTTAGATGCTGCGAAAATTCCAGCATCCTTTAAAGGCGGAAAGGGAAAGAAGAAAGAGGAGAGGAAGCCGGCAACAGGCTCACCTGGTGCAAGTTCTGTGGCCTCCCGGGCACCCACTGCGGTGTGGCATCGCCCCCTCGTGGCCACCGGCAGGCACGCGTTGTCCGGGCCGGGAGACGGGCAGCAGGACCCTGCAGCACTCGCTCCCACCGGGACGCGCTCGCGGAGAGTTCCCCGCAAGGGCAGCACCCCCACAATCCCAGCTTGTTCACCTTGGGACCAAACATTTTAAAGAACACCAACTACGAGCGGGCAAGGAGCAAAGTCCTATACAGATATTAACTCAATCCTAGCATTAAGTCCCAACAGGTGGGACAATTGTAGCCCCATTTAAAACAAGTTTGCGCCAGGTCACTCAGAGAGCAAGAAGTATTGACCGTTTTTAGCTGTATAAAAGATACTTGTGTCTCCATTCCTGAAAGATTTTGCTGTATACATACTTCTAGGTTGACAGATATTTTAAGCACAATGAAGATTTCATTCCCCATTCGTATGGCTTCCACAGATGCTATTGGGAAGTCAGATGTTACTTCTTGAAGTTAATTGATCTTTTTCTCTAATTGCTTTTAAGATTTTATTTACCTTTTATATTTTATTGTTTCACCGTGATGTATCTGTTGTGGACTTATTTTTATTTGTGCTCCTTGAGTTTCATTGGGCTTCTTGAATCTGTAGCTTGGTATGTCTTTCATATAGCTTGTTCTGTATTTTCCTTCTGGGAATCTGGTTAAATTTATGTTGGGCTTTCTACCCAATGGCTTAAGGTATTTTACTTTGTCTTCTATACTTTCCATCTCATTGTCTCTGTGCAATAATAGTTTCTGGACAATTTCTTCTCACCGATATTCCAGTTCATTCTCTCTTCTTTTATGTTTAATTTGCTGTCTAAACAGACAGCTGTTGTTTTTTTAAATTAGCTTTTTTTTTTTTTTTTTGCGGTACGCGGGCCTCCCACCGCTGCGGCCTCTCCCGCTGCGGGACGCGCAGGCCCAGCGGCCACAGCCCACGGGCCCAGCCGCTCCGCGGCACGTGGGATCCTCCCGGACCGGGGCATGAACCCGCGTCCCCTGCATCGGCAGGCAGACTCCCAACCACTGCGCCACCAGGGAAGCCCTAAATTAGCTTTTTTTTTTAAAAAAAAAAACAATCTATTTGGTTATTTTTTCTAAACTGCTAGGCCAATTTTTAAAGCTTGTTTTTTGTAGATATTTTCAACCTTGTCTTTTATCTCTTTAAAAATACTAAGAATTGCTATTTTATACTCTTTCTCTGATAATTCCAGAAGTGTTTGGGTCTGTTTGTTGTCTATTAATTCTGCATGTTCTTTCACGATTTCTTATGCCCTTGTGTATCTAGTTATCTTTGAGAATGTGCTGGAAGTTACTAAAAATGAAGTGTGTGTGTGAATACTTTGATGTCTACGATGATAATACCTTTCTCTAAGGATCATTTCCATTTGCTTTTGTCAGACACCCGGGCACACCACTAGGTCAATGTTATAGAGTTTGAAGGCTGAGGATCTCTACACCTCCAAGACAACCTGAATTTGGGAGACATGTCTATGCCAGGGCTTATCTCCTGTTTAACATTTTCTTGAGCATGTCTTCATTTGGGGTCCCAGTTCAAATGTGGGGTGATTATTCAGACTCCCAGCTTTCAACACTTTTACATTTGTACCCCTTATACTGCAAGTCCACCAACTTTACTGCTGGCTTTCACAGGTGTCTCTTTCCACCAGCAAATGCCTTCAGGCAAAAGCAGCTTTGAGTGTTGGGATTATGACTTAGTCTCTTGCTTCTCCTAGACTCTGATCCTTAATTCTTCACTCTCCTGTTAGCTCTTTGCAATGCTTTTTTCAACGTTTCATCCAGCTTAAGTTATTTTCCATGGAAGAGTTGGTGCTAATTACCTAGACTACCATTACCATGAGTGTAACCCTTCACTCAAGGCTTCATTATTCTCCCTCCAGCCTAGCTGCACAGGACGCTTCCTGTACCGAGGAAGAGAGCAGACGGGAGGAGAGAGGAAAAGGAGATGGTGTTTCTGGTTTTATGACCGTGTTTCGGGGGAGTAGAAACTTACAGCCCCTCAGGAAAAGCCAAACTTTTTTTTTCAGAGAGGGGAGCTATTGTTACCTTAAGTTTCTCCACTTACCTAGACTACCTCATATGATTCAACGTCTCCCCAAACTGTCCAGCAGATCACTGATAGGAGATGGCAGTTTCCGGCCACTAGGCAGAGCCGGGGTGGGGGAGAGGGCGCAAGGCCCCGGTCTGGCGTGTTCTAGCCACGGGGCGTGGGTGGCTGGTGGCGGCCACGGGAGGAGCGTAGCCTGGCCCCGGGAGCAGAGTGCAGGGCAAATACCTCGCGCGCGCTCAAGCTCTTGCCTCCTCTTCACTTTCTCAAGATGGAGCGAACACCAAGCGGCACGCATTCGCCTCTGCGCATGTCGAAAATGACTATAGCATGCGCCAGGGCCACGTTCCTCGCCCACGAGCGCCCCAGTCAGCGGCGGAATACGTCAAACCAGGAGCCGAAGCGCACCACCGCCAAGGCTTTCGGGAAATGTAGTCTGCAGCCGCGCAGCGCCTGGAGACCTGGGAGGCTGCTCCCTTTGCAAGCGGGTGGCCCGCACTAGGTGGACTACACTCCCTACCCAGCACTCCTACAGTGTTAGGGGACGCAAGTGCGCTTCTTTTTTTATTTTTGGCCCGGAGGCATGCGGGATCTTAGTTCCCCCACCAGGGATGGAACCCCTGTCCCCTGCAGTGGAAGCGTGGTCTTAACCACTGGACCCACAGAGAAGTCCAAGTGGGCTTCCTTTGACACCTCTTTAAAAGGCACACCCAGATTTTCTATTATTAAGTCTAAATTTGGTGGTATAAACCTAATCTGTCTGGTGTCACCATTTTAAACGGCTTTCTCGCCCTCGCCAGGCTATCAAATCCCCTTTAGGAGCTCATAACCTGAGAAAAAGCAATTTTGTGCTTACTTACGGTTATTAAAACTTAGTCGAGACCAGTTCAAAACTCGAAATTCATACCTGATTCTTAGATGCCCGCATGCCCAGCCCGCATGGGTCAGGTGAGGGATAAGAAGGAAGGTGCCGGTCCGCTGTGTTAGTCCTGTTGGGCCCAGGGCCGGTGGCCTGCCCCAGCAGGCGGCCTCCTCACAGGGAGATGCGCGCCAGTCTGTGGGCTGTGTGCAGCTTCATCCCAGCCCACTATATTCATTCAGAGAGGGGTAGCCTAGTTCTGTCCTCACCTCCAACCCCTCTCCAGGTGGGTCACCCGCTAGTTTGGTGGGGCAGCCCCTGGGACACAAAGCCATTGCTCCTGCCCACCCTCTGACTTCTTTCCTCCGGTGAGTTCAGGCATAGGATAAACATATCTCCCAGTTTGTCAGCACAGTCCCAGCTTCCCGTCTGGTTAGCTCCCCCTTGAGAATGAGCTCAATGGTCCTGGTTTAGCTGATCAGTAATACATATGGTCACCCCACCCAGGATCCACTGAAATCCTGTCTTGTGACCTCTGACGGCAAAGAAATCGGAGAGAGTGGGCCTGTCCTTTTTTTTCCAAGGCACAGCACAAAGGCGGATGCTCAGAGGCCTTCACATTCTGCTGGTGGGGTTACTCCACCAGAACACCCCTCCATTCAGAAATCTCCAGACAGTTGCAGGCACCTGTTACATTCCTCCCCACCTCCTTACCACCGAATACCCACTCTTCAGGCGCACGTGCAAGCTCTCCTAAGAACTCGGAGTAGTAGCCCTGAAGTGGGCTTGTGGTTTTGCTGGAGATAAAGACAGCAAGCTCCAGTGATGTCAGATGCCCCCAATATCTCCAGTCATTCTCTTGGTGCCTGATTCCCCCGGCCCTGTGGGGAGGGCCAGGGGACTCACCCTACCACCACAAGGATCCTCTCCTCTGGATCTGACCCTGTTGCATGGTTATATGTCAGTGGGGGCCTAGGAATGAGAGGTTGTGAATTTCTCACTTCCTAGTGAACCCTGTGGGAGCATGTGCCCAGTTCTTGTGGTACCCTTTAGAATGTAGGGGAATATGACTTTTTTCATCTTTCAGGCTTTATCAGCAATTCTAAGCCAACAGAAAAGTCCATGCCAAAACTCTGTGACAACTCTTAACTTCTGAAAATGAGTATTAAAATTCAAGAACAATTGGTAATTGCTAGTTTCTTAAAGCACATGGTAAAACAAAACCTCCATTAATTACTACAACTAATACTTATCTGGTCATAGCAGAATAAAATACCATATTTATATCAGGTCCAAATTTCTTGGCTCCTTTATCCATTAAAATGTTTGTCCAAAAAAAAAAGTGTTTTTCCAAAATTACAGGGCTTTCCCTACAATTTGCTAGCAAAAATTGGTTCTTTCCTTCCACCAACTCCTGCCGATAATCACCTATGTTGCTTATCTACAGGAAGCCCTCTGTGCCCCTGCCCTCCCCTTCTTTTTAATTATTCCCTCAAATGGCATTTCTAGAGAGGGGGAACTACTTTGATTTTGACAGTACCAAGACCGACACTTTCTTGGGCTTGGATCAGACTTCTCACCCTTGGGAGCATGAATGCCCATCATTCCTTCTCCTAAATGCTTCAGACATGCTGGATGTACAGGTCAGACAGGCTCATGGTACCGAGGGGAACTAGGGAAGTGGCTTTGTATGAGAAGGGACCAGGTAAGAGCAGGGAGGCAGACTAACTGTAAAAGAGTTTAACATTCACAGAGACACATACAACAAATATGCATCACCCTCTTTTAACAAATATTAATAATTTGACAGATTTGCTTTTTTATTAAAAAAATTTGTCTTCTTTTATCCCTTCCCAACCCTTTCCCCACTAGCTACTGAGGAAACCACCACTCTGAAGCTGGTATTTTAATACTTTCCTACTTTTACTTCATATGAGTTGATAAAAAAAATAGGTGATATGGATTTTTAAAAGTTTTATCACACTGTATGTAATCCCTCTGCAACTTTATTTTCAATGTTAGCCTTGTTAGTAACATGTACACTCAGTTCAACCATTCATTAAACATTTGAGTATCTCCTGTACTGGGTACAGGGGACTGAACAAGATATGCAAGTTGTTGTTCTCAATCATCAAGCTGCTCACTTGCTATTTTTATACTTTTCTGTAAATATGTTGTGCTTCAATAAAATATACACCCCCCAAAATCTCTACTCTCACAGAGCTTACCTTCTTGAGAAGGACATACAATAAACAAGTAAATGTCAGGTGGTGGTAGGTATTATGGAGAAAATGAAGCTGGGAAGGGAGGTCGAGCATGCCATGCAGGGGGATTGCTTTTTTTTTTTTTTGGCCACGCCAAGGGGCTTGTGGGATCTTAGTTCCCTGACCAAGGATTGAACCTGCGCCCTTGGCAGTGAAAACCCTGAGTCCTAACCACTGAACCACCAGAGAATTCCTGGGGATTGCTATTTCAATAGGATAGTCAAAGAAGGGTTCACTAACCAAAGATCTGCAGGAGGTGAGGAACCAAACCAGGTGACATCTAGAAGAATAGGATTCCAGGAAGAGTCAATAGCAAATGCAAAGTGTCTGAAGTGGAAGCTTGCCGTGGGTGTTTAAGTTACTGCAGAGAGTTTGGTGGAGCCGTAGTACAGTGATCAAGAAAGAAGACGAGTGGTGAGTCAGATAATACAGGAGGGTGGCAGGTGGTGACAGTACTGCATAGGGCTTTTACTTTAGTCTTTATTCGTGGAGAGCTATTTGAGGGCTTTGAGAAGACGAGTGACACAATCTTAGACTTTTACAGTGTCACTCTGGCTGCTGAACTTCGAACATAGAGAGGCACGGGTGGAAGCAGGGAAACCAACTAGGAGGCTATTTATTGCAAATATCTGGACCGTAGATGATGACGGTGACTTGGCCTAGGATGGTAGAGGCAACAAGAAATGGCATCCACATATATCCTGCAAGTTGGCAGACAGAACTTACTGAACCTTGGACGTGGGGTGTGAAAGAAAGGTATCAAGAATGGTTCCCCAGTTTGGGACTTGAGCAACTGGAAGGATGGGGTTGCCTTTTCCCAGACGGGAGGGCTGAGGTAGGAACATGCTTATGATGAGGGTGGGAAGGGGAGATCATGAGTTAGTTCATTTTTGGACATATTAAATTTGAGATGTCTGTTAGAAATTCAAGTGGAGGTGTCAAGTAGGCAGTTGGTTATGAGTATGGAATCTTGGGCTGGAGATAAAATTTTCAAGCAGGTATTTAAAGTCTTGCGAGTAGATAAGAGCCCCAATGAGGGTGACTGTAGAAAAAGAAGAGAGATCCAAAGATGGAGCCCTAGAAGAATTCCTATGTCTAGAGCAAGGGAAGATATAGAACTTGGGAGAAGTAGCTGTCAATAAAGTATAAGGAAATCTAGGTGTGATAACCTGGAAGCCAAGGATGAGGAAGTGATCAACTGTACCAAATAATGCTGACAGGTCAAGTAAAAGGACTGAAAAGGGCTTCCCTGGTGGCGCAGTTGTTGAGAGTCCGCCTGCCGCTGTGGGGGACACGGGTTCGTGCCTCGGTCCGGGAAGATCCCACATGCCGCGGAGTGGCTGGGCCCGTGAGCCATGGCCGCTGAGCCTGCACGTCCGGAGTCTGTGCTCCGCAACGGGATAGGCCACAGCAGTGAGAGGCCCGCGTACCGCAAAAAAAAAAAAAAAAAAAAAGACTGAAAAAATACGACTGGATTTAGCCACGTGGAGTCCATCAGTGATCCTCTGACAAAAGCAGAAACAAAGACCTCATTGGAGGGGGTGCAAGAGAGACTGGAAGGAGAGGAATTGGAGACAATGAGTATTAGACACCTCTATTGAGGAATATTCCTATTAAGTAGGGAATGAAGTGGCAGGTGGAGGGGGATGCAGTGTGTGTGTGTGTGTGTGTGTGTGTGTGTGTGTGTGTGTGTGTGTGTGTGTGTGTGTGTGTGTGTGTGTGTGTGTGTGTGTGTAATATTTGAATATATTTACAAATATAGATTTAAGATGAGAAAAATCACGTTATTATGCTGATAGGAAAAATTCAGTAGACAAGAAAAAAAAGATGCAGGAAAGAGGACAACTGTAGGAATAATGTTCTAGTTTATGAACAGGATCTAATACACCAGAGAGAAGCTGGTCTTAGATAAGAGAACAAAGTGTCAACCACAGTAGCAGGAAAGAAAGGAAGAGCACAGGGACAAGATGCACGTAGGTGAGTAGTTACCTTCTGGTTGCTTTTATTTTCCTGTTACCTAAGAAACAAGGTCACCAGCTGAGTAAGGACTGGGATGAAGTGCTGGAGGTTGAGAAGACAGAAGCTATACAACAGTACCTTAGGAGACTGGGACAACGACTGGACTAGGGAAACAAATGCCTGAGGTTAGCAGTCAGGGATTTAAAGTGGGACTAGTCACTGTGGCTCTGTTTCCTGCAGCCACATTTAGCTGCATGGGTACAGGAGCGGAATAGACGAGTTAGAATGTTTTTTTGTTTCCAGATGCTCTGGTTCCTTTACTGAAGTACTGTATTATATTAAGAATATGCCACGGTTTATTAACCCATTCACTTACTGTCAGACATTCATGTTGTGTCCATATATTTACTATTTCAAACACTGCTGCAATAATCATCCTTGTACATGTCTTTGTGCTCACATGGGAGTACTTCTACTCTACCACATAGATCTAGAAGTGGAATCAATGGGTCATCAAGTGTGCTTAACTTCAATTTTACTGGATATTACCAAATTACTCCCCCAAATGATTATACTAATTAACCCTCTCACTAGCAGTGTATAAAAGTTCTCATTTTCCCCCTGCCAGACGTCTAACTAAATTTTTTGCCAGCCTAATGGATATGAAATAGTATCTCACTGTTTTGCAGTATTCTGATTTCAAGATTGAACATCTTTTCATTCTGAAAAACTAGCCTTCTTTCTCTATCAACACATCTCCACTATACTGCTAACAAGACTATATTAAGTACCTATTGTGTGCCTGGCATTGTGATAATCAAGGGAACAAAAAATGTTAGCAAAATAGATGTGGACTCTGCCTTCCTGGCACCCACAATCTACTGTAGGGTGGGGAGAAAACAAAAAATTGTGGTAAGGTGAAGGACATTAACAATAATCCATGAAAATTTAAAAGGAGACCAATTTAGCCAGGCAGTCATTAAAACCTTCCCTGATGTGACATTTGCATTTTTAACAGGTAGGAATTAACTATTTCAGTATTTATAAAAGCCCACTGCAGCTATAAAGAACCAAGCATCACCAGCATCAATATGCCTAATAACTGCAGAATTGTTTTATTATCCATGCTGGCACAGAGAAGTGCTAGACGCTCTGGCAGACATAGTGCCTACCTTGGGGCCCTTCCCCACATACACCCAGGCACCAGGAGTAGGACACTGGTTTTCTCTTGTTTCCCTTTTGCAATTTTGAAGCTATTACTCCTGCACTATTGTAACTAGTTTATTCTTGCATGAATCTCACACCTGGTTATACTTACCTATACATGCTGACCCAGTAATCCCATTTTGGATATTTATCTCACTCTGGATATTTTAAGAAAAAATTCTATAGAAAAAAAAAGTGGGGGTGCTTAAAAAGGTGAAAGTATTCAATGTCATTATAAAACCAATGCCCCAAACTATCCAAATATTATTGCAACAGTAGGGAGTTTGTTAATGGGATCATGAGACTGTGTAGCAACATGAAAAATATTTGTAAGAAAGTTTTTTATTTAAGTATGAGACAAGATTTTATCTACAGTCTAGGCAAATGCAAATAACTTATATATTAAAGTGTGAGGGTGTGGGTGAATCTGGGGGATTTAATTTACTGAAACAGTCAAGAAAAACATTCCAAGGCCCTTCATCATTTTGCTTCCACTTGGTCTCCCGTCTAACCTATCACCATATCCCTTCATCCATTCACCCCCAAACGACACTGTGTTACATGCATCTCTTTGAACACAGCATGGCTCTGGAGACATGAAATTTAGAGGTTAAGAGCTCTGCCTTTGCAGCCAGGCAGTTCTGGGTTCCAAGTCTGAATCTGCCATGGGCAGTACTTTACTTCTCTGGGTTTTTCTCCCCATTATAAAACAAAGATATAATACATGCATTAAGTTTCTTTAATGCAAGCAACAGAAATATAAGAAAGGGGGACTCATTCAACTGATAGTGGGGAGCCCACTGAATCCCAGAAGAGCTTCAGAAATTGAGCCCAGTCCAAGGACCTCAGGAATGAGAAATGAGAACACCATCATGGCGGCTGCATCCTCTCCTGCTACAACAGACCTCCCCGCTCTGGTAAGGAATCAGGCTCCAGGCAACTTTAGGCCTTCACCTTACCAGCCTAGCAACCTCAAATTAAAGTATCCTTGCTAAGTCTATTTTGAAAAAATTCTGTCAAAGGACTCTGATTGGCTCAATTGTTCCTGGAACTATCATTGAGCCCCAGGATGTCCTGACTTGTGTTCCTGTGGTCAGTACAGCAGGGATTGTTACAAGAGGAAGAGTGGGGAAAAAGTTGGGCAAAGACAAGACACCACAAGACCTATTAGGGAACCTGTAAGGATTAAATGAAATGATGGCTATATAGTACTTAGCACAATGTCTTTCAAGTAGTAAGCAATCAATAAATGCTATTAACTCACCTGGCTGTGATGAGTTTAGCAGTTAATCCCTCTTCCTTGATGCACCACTCTTTAATCTTAGCCAAGTTCTGAAAATGGAAAAAGACAAACTGACTCCCATTCAACTAAGAAGGCTATTTATTGAAATAATACAACAATGTTACAAGGATGTATTTCATATGGCCTAGAAGCTGGGTGTTCATTAAGTGCATGGTGCATGGTTGCTGGGACTAGAGAATCCTCTGCTCAATCAGCCATACATACATCCTGGGCGCCCTCCCTGCCAATGATGATATGCTGAGATTCAGAGACTGGTTGGATCTAGGCCAGGCTGCACACACAAACCAGTTGTCTCCTTTAGGTCTTCTGGAACTAAGTCTTTATAAACTTCCACAACAGCTGCGTAGCACTCAACTGGTTACAATTCATGCCATTCTTGCAAACAGTCCACTATGGGGATCCCCAAACAATCAACAGAAAAATGAGTTCCTGATAGGCATCCTAGCCAATCAGTAGAGGAGGTTCCGAGTAGAATTGCCCATTGTCAAACTATGTATCAGACAACACAGGCACGGTCTTGGCATTGTGGCGTATGCTAAGCGTGGAACATCATAAACAAGGTATTTTTGAATGGTTAAAGTCTCGGAAGGGCAGATCTGCTATAGAGCATCCCATCTTGCTCCACATACGACAAACTCACTGGGCTGGACTTCCCAAATTTCAGGCCCCAGGCACATTTTTCCAGCAGAGAATTACAAAGGATGTTTGGGAGCTGCCTCATGTTGTCCAGAATGAGACAAAAATGATGGATCCTCCCACCTGGCATGCAAAGAAGCCAGTAGGAAAGGTTCACCATCAACACCACCCCATATCACTCCTCCCCAGGATTCATCATTAGGGCAGGAACATTTGCTTATCTTGGGGGGAACAGAGGCTCTTTCATGAAAAGGGTCAATTTCTACAGTTGCTTCCAAATTTCTCTGCACTACTGGTGCCAATGAACGAACAAAGATTCTGGAAATTCCTTTAGAATAAGCCATGGGAGGCTTTAGGGGATATTAAGGATTAGAGTGGGCTATTGAAGCTTACCTCACGCTTTACTGATGGAAAGTCACCACAGAGCCATAAAAGTTAATTTTTTAATGGTGAAAATTTCCTTGGCACACAAAATGACCCACTACATGATGATTGCCTAAACTGATTTAAAAGCAAATTTTATGGCAATGGATAATTGGATTTATACTTCTCTACAGTAAAATTAATTTGAGGAATTTTTTTTTTTTTTGCGGTACACGGGCCTCTCACTGCTGTGGCCTCTCCCGTCGCAGAGCACAGGCTCCGGACGCACAGGCTCAGCAGCCATGGCTCACGGGCCCAGCCGCTCCGCGGCATGTGGGATCTTCCTGGACCGGGGCACAGAACCCATGTCTCCTGCATCGGCAGGCGGACTCTCAACCACTGCGCCACCAGGGAAGCCCAATTTGGGGAACTTTTTTTCTCTTAGTTCTGTGTTGTTTTCCCATTGATCAAATCAATACAGGAAGCTTGGGGCAGTGCTTTTTCATGGGAGGATCACGAAAAGCACAGTAGGAAGACTTATTAATTCTATGAAACTGACATACCTTAGCTGAAGTATGATATTGGGAAAAGAAAAAAAGTCATTAGTAGTTCAACTATTTACAATTTCTGTTAACATTTTGGTTTGTAAGCTTCCAACAAGCTGCTTTAAATAAGTGTGTGACAAATTTGCATATGTCTTGCTGCCTCTTATGCTTTTATGAATTCCCAAAGTATTCAACTCCTGAGCGTTCATTAAATATTTGTGCATCTGATTTATTTTAAAACTTATTTTAAAGCCCTGAATTCCAAAATATCTTTTCAGTGGCAAGACTATGAGGCCAAAGATCCAGGAGACCTGCATTTTCCACCCAGCTTTGCAGCTATAAACTGTTATCATGCTGTGCAACCACTTCACATCTTTGGCTTTCAGTTTCTTCATCTGTACAATGAAGCGGTTGGACCAGCTGATCTAATTCTTTGAATGGTGAATTCCTGGAGGTGAAACTGGTTTCCATGGTAAATTTAACGTAAGAGCTGCAGTTGAATGCAGCTGTCAAGCAATTTAAAAATGAGTTTTGGTAACTACCATGGGAGTTTTATTTATTTTTTTAAAAAGCTGTAAACAGTGAGAGTTACAAGTTAAATTGTTGAAAGTTGGTGATCTCCTGCAAACATATATTCAAAAAATTTACAAAGTCCAATATATAGGCATACCATTTCTAACAGGCTACATGTTTGTAGTTGTTTTTACACACGTCTGTAATCAGATCTGAGAATGTGGCTTTTATTTATTCTTTTCCTTTTTTTTTTTTTTTTTTCCTCTTATTTGGCTGCACCACATGGCATGCAGGATCTTCACCGACTAGGGATCGAACTGTGCCCCTGCAGTTGGAAGCGTGGAGTCTTATAACCACTGGACCACCAGGGAAGTCCCAGAGAATGGGCTTTTATTAAAAAAAACACTGTCTACTAGCACAGAGCTTTCTCCACACACAATGTGCACACATACACACACACAATTCATTACATTCTCAAGCTTTCTCTCCAGTAAGAATCCTCTGATACTGAATAAGAACAATATTTTAGCTAAAGCTTTTGGCACATTCCCTAATGTCAAGGTTCCTAGAGTTTATTTCGTGTATGAATTCTCTGATGTTTAGTAAGAGCTGAGCTTCGACTGAAGTTTTTCCCACATTCCTTACAAGCGTAGGGTTTTTCTCCAGTATGGATTCTCTGATGATCATGCAGATTAGTTTTCTTTCGGAAAGCTCGCCCACATTCATTACATTCATAGGGTTTTTCTCCGGTATGAGTTCTCTCATGCTGAATGAGAGATGAACTCTGACTGAAGGCTTTACCACAGTCGATACATTCATAGGGTTTCTCTCCAGTGTGGGTTCTCTCATGTTGAGTCAGTGATGAGCGTCGACTGAAGGCTTCTCCACATTCATTACATTCATAGGGTTTTTCTCCAGTATGAATTCTGTGATGCTCTATGAAACTCGTACTCCTTTTGAAAGCTTTCCCACATACATTACATTGATAGGGTTTCTCGCCAGGGTGAGAAATAGATTGTTGACTAAAGGCCTGCTCACAATCATAGGGGTTTTCTCTAGTGTGGATCCTCTGATGGTCAGAGAAGTCTGTAATGTGACTGAAGTCTTCCCCACAGTCATTGCAATGATAGGATTTCACTTCAGTGAGAGTGTTTTCATCTTGAGTAAGAGATGAGCTCTTGAAATCTATGCTGTAGTTACTGCTTTGGTAAGGTTTGCCTCTCTTATGAATCCTCATATGTTTATAAAGGGAAGGGCTCTGACCAAAAGCCCTCCCACATATGCTACATTCAAAAGGTTTCTCTCCTGTGTGAGTCCTCTCATGCTGGACAAGGGAAGAACACCGACTAAAGGCTTTCCCACATTCCTTACATTGGAAGGGTTTCTCTCCACTATGTGTGACCTCGTGCTGAGTGAGGGATGTGCCATGCCTAAATGACCTACCACACAAATTACATCGATATGGTTTCTCTCCAGTGTGAATTCTCTGGTGTTGAACAAGGGAGGAGCTGCGCTGGAAGGCTTTCCCACAGAGACTACACTGATAGGGTTTCTCTCCAGTATGAGCATTCTCATGCTGACCAAGGGATGAGCTATGCCTGAAGGCCTTCCCACACACATTACATTCAAAGGGTTTCTCCCCAGTGTGAATTCTCTGATGCTCAGTAAGTTGTGTCTTCCAGAGGAAGGTTTTCCCACAGTCAGTACATTCATGGTGTTTCTTTCCAGGATAAATTCCCTGATCTGTACCGTTGGGGAAAGTTCCATCTCCTTTATGAGTTTTCTCATGTTTAGTCAGTGATGACCTATGAATAAAGGCTTTTCTACATTTATTACATTTATAAGGTTTCTTTTTTGCAAGGATATTATTCTGACTGAGTAAGTCTGAATTATGTCCCAAATTGCTCCCAAGTGTATCACATTCATTAGACCTTGGAGGAATGTTCAGTTGTGTAACCAGGTCTGTGTTCAATCTAGAATTTTCAACAAATTTATTTTGCTCACAAGCTTCCTCTGGTGTGATTATTTTCTTCTGGGTGGATGCATCTGGCCCCAAATGTCTCTTCCAGTTTTCCTTGTGCCTCTCTAACTGGCCATTAACATCCCAAGTGTCTTCTAACGTGGTACATGAGGGATCATCTGTGCTAAGGGATACTTCAGATATGCTCTGCTGCAGATTTGAAGATTTGGCTTCAGGCCTGGTCCTCCAGTCTGAAAGAAATCCAAAGTGCAAAAGTCCCCTATTCACTCCTGTTAAAACAAACTGCTACAGGAATGAGGAAGTGAAAGAGATATGTTATACATCACTCTGTTTTGAAATTAGTCCTGTAGCTTCAGGAGAAGACCCAAAATGGAGAAAGGAAGAGTGGAGAGAGGTGACAATGCAGACTGCAGATCCAGAGAGAAGAATAAGTCCAGAATGAGGAAGCCCATGTAGGAGGGCTTGTTAGGGAGTAGGGAACAGGTGAGCAAGAGAGAGTTAGGCACAGATACAAATGGAATAGGATCATGGTCTGTCTTGCAGAGTCCTATCTGCTATCCATGCCTCCCGTCCATTTTACAAACTGCCACGGAATCTATCTTCCTAATACATTCATTTCATAATTTCTTTAAAGTCACCTCTGAGGCTTCAGATCTTCAAACCCTGCAGAGAAAATCTGCAGCCAGTGATCTAACTGAAATGATTCTTTGACATAACCCGAGATCAAGGGCTATACTTCCCAAAGAGAAAAAAAAGTACTATTTCAGGAGGCAAATCATCCTTGCCCTTACACACGGAGCTGTGATTTTAGTCTATTTGAGTTCTGATTCTACATTAATCACCTCTCTTAACCAAAAACAATTTATTTTAATCTGCCTAAAAAACCGATCTCTAAACCTCTGTTTAACCTCAGAATACTAATAGCAGAAAATTAATTAATGTCTAGGTTCTAAGAAAGGTAACCTTTTAAAAACTAAGGGGAGGGAGGTTTCTGGAATGATGGAGATGTTCCATATCAACAGAAGTTTTGGTTGGATGGGAGAATGCACTTGTCAAAATCAAATGGACGGTACATATATAAGAGGTATATATTTCACTGTATATAATATTTTCTAAAAAAAAAGAACTATGAACAAATATTGAACTCTAGCCAATGATATACATGCTGAAGCATGTAGGGGTGAAATGTACTCATGTCTGCAACTCACTAGGAAATGCATCAAAGGTAAGACAGATTAATAGATAGACAGACAAAGAGATATGACGAAGTGATAAAGCAAATATAACAACATGTTAACAACTATAGCACCATGGTGGTAGGTATATGGTGTTCACTGTATAATTTTTTCAACTTCTCAAATATTTGAAAATTTGCATAATAAAATATTAGGAGGGGAAAAAAAAACCCAGTAACTAAGGAGCCCTAAACTCCCAAATTCCTTACCCTGGAACAAGACTCAATTCTAAATTTCTGAGGACAGAGAATGCTTTGTACTCCTTTTAGAATCCTTCTCAGTGGGACATTCAAGAAATGTTTGTTGGAATGAATGAATGAGAAAGTTCTCTCCCAGCAAGATTCCATAACAATCAATCAAGTAATTTTCTGACTGCTTTCTACATGCTCTGCAATACAAATAGAAAATATTTAGAAATATAATAAATAGACTCTCCAGGAGCTTAAAATCTAAGAATAAAAACAAGACTCAATCTTTTGATGACTTAATAAAAAACCCATCAGATAGCACGTATTAAATCTGAATTTGTGTGGTAGAGATGATATAAATGGTATTTGTGATCAAGGAAGAAACAAATAAATATATTAGCATATATTAAGTTTTATGGATTAGACAGACCTTGAACTTAAAGAATAGATGGTTTTGGATAGGCACGAAGTATTATCTAATGAGGGAAACTATATGCTACTTACAGAGAACATCAAGAAAAAGTTTAAACTAGGTGGAGCTTTTTTTAGCAGGAATAGAAAGATAATACTGGAAGGGATGATGGGGACCTTTAAATCAAGGGAGTTTCTGCTTCCTATAATGAGGTACAGGGAGTAATAGCAAAGTTCTTTCAGAGGTGGCTGGTTTAGGAAGATAAAGCATTAAAATCCAATATGGTCCATGAAGTGATGAATAGATAAACAAAATGTGATATATCCATACAATAAAATATTACTCAGCAATACAAAGGAATGAAGTTCTAATACATGCTACAACATGAATGAACCTTGAAACATTATGCTAAGTGAAAGAAGCCAGTCACAAAGGGCTACATATTATGATTCCATATATAGAAAATATCCAGAATAGGCAAATCCGTAGAGATAAAAAGTAGATTAATGGTTGCCAGGAGCTGGGAGGTATGGGGAATGGAAAGTGACTGCTAGTGGGTATAAGATTTCTTATTGGGGTGTTGAACATGTACTGCTTAGATAGTGGTGATGGCTGCACAACTCTGTACATATCCAAAACAACCACTGAAATGTACACTTTAAAAGGGTGAATTTTATGGTATGTGAATTATATCTCAATAAAAGTATGATTTAAAAAATCCAGTATGGATTACAAAAAGATAAAATTCAGTGAGCAACTTCACCTGGGAATTATAATAATCTAAGTCTGGGGTTTGGTTTAGGATGTCACCAGTCCAAGTTAAAAGGGAGGAAAACCTAAGATACTTCTCAAAGGAGGAAAATAACTTGGGGTGAAAGAAAAAGACTAGACTGACTATGGTGTCTGGCCTGAGGGACTGGAATCCTGGTAATTTCTAATGGGCAAGGGGAGAAATGGATAATGCGCAATGTAGCAAAATGTGCTGACTGGAGATGCAAGATGATTAATCTAGATCTTACACCTCTAATAAGAACGTTGTGGGACTTACAAGTGGAGGGGTCCTGTGAGAAGAAAATAAAAGTGACCAGGGTACAAGTAAGGATGATTCTGAGTCTACAGCACACAATAAAGAGCTGCAACTACCAGAAGGCAGGCACCCTTTTATAGGGAGGTAATATAGAAAGAAAGGAGAGGAAGCCGGAAGGCAGGCTCCTTAAGGTAGATTCACTAAGAGGGAAAAGCAAGAAAAGCCAAAGACCCAAAGCCAAGAAGCATTGAATGAGGGGAAACCAGGAGAGGATGATACTCCAGGAACTGTGGAGGGAGGAAATGGACAGGAGTGCAGGACGGAAGGAGGATGGTGTTGCTCGCCAGACAGGTGGTACAGGAGTGCAGTCAGGGAAAGAAGTCTGGAGGGAGGGAGAATCAAGGTTATGGGTATTTCCTGCAAGTCTGGGGCATTCGACAGTGAAAGCAGCAAGAAAAAACAAGGAGGAGATATGGAAGTTCAATTAATGTCTGAATGAGTAAGAAAAGAGATCTCTAAATAATGAAGGGGTACTGAGGACACCAAAGGAGAAAATAATCCAGAAGTAGGGATATAGGATAGGGACAGATGGTATTCTGAGTGTAGGACAAAGGGCTACTTTCAGAAAGGAAAAAGAGGTACCTTTTCTTCCAAGACCTACCAGCAGCAAGACACCCTAATGGAGAAGGGAGACATACAGGTAGGTGTCATCCAGATGGTCCAACCTCTTCTACAGGTCTAGGCGCTCCCAAGGCAGCAATCTGAAGGTGCTTCCCTCTCCCTCAGCTGTGCCACTGTCCTACATGCTTGATTCTCCCTCATTTACCTGGACAGAAAGGTCTTTGGATTTCTCCCTCTGCTATCCATGGCTCTTCTCCTTGCTCCAATTTGAAGATCACCTCTGGCTTGGAAACTTGATATCCTGCTCATGGGTAAATACACAAGATTTGGTTGTTTGTGCAAGTAGACAAAGAACCCTCTACAAGTCAGTATTAGGCCTTGATCCTCAGGAACTCTGAAGGGAAAAAATGGTGCAACTTGAGGAGTCATGCAATCAAATGGCCTATTTCCAGTTCTGCAAAAGAAAGACCTTTTACCTAAAGAGCAGGCTGAGAAACCCATAAAGCTGGGTCCCAGCAAGATGAACAAGCTGTAACCCTGTACACTCTGCTCACAGTCACCCAAACTATGAGTCCCACAACCTTAGCAACTGAGAAAGGAAAGACCCACCAATACATAGACAATGAGATGTGGTCCTTACCAAGAGAAACCAAGTGGCTATAGTTCTCCAGCATCACATCCCTGTACAAGCGCCTCTGAGCGGGATCCATGTGGTGCCATTCTTCCTGGGTGAAGTTCACAGCCACATCTTTAAATGTCACCGATTCCTGTAGGAACACATTCCTGCTCAAGTAGGGATCAACCCCACAAATGTTCCCATGGCAAAACTGGGAACCTACTGTAGGGTCTATCACAAATGGTGATCACACGTGTGATATCCTGAGGGGGCAATGTTGGGTTAAATATACTAGTTGTTACACAATTTTATAGAGAATCTAATATGGCAGGCAGGAAAGTCATGAGGGGCAATGTGTCCCGCAATCCTGTAAGCCTAGTTTTCTTCTTGTTCCCTTCAAAGCCAAGCCTTTCCTATACAATCACCAATTCCTCACTGCCCATTACAAAACCCAAATACAGCAGGGAATAAAAAGTGACAGCCCTCCTTCACCCCCATCACCAATCCCACACAAACTCCCTACAAATAACCATTGTTAACAGTTTGGTGTATACACTTAACAGTCCCTTTCCATGTTTCACACACACACAGTCTTGTTTTGTGAAATATCATATAAATTGTTCTACATTCTGCTTTTCACATTTAGCTATGTATCTTGGAAGTCTTTCCTTAGTGCTATGTATAATTTCACCTTATTTCTTTGAATTGCTTCATAGCACCGCAGAGTACAGCTGTACCATAAGACACCCATTGCCTAAAACCCATAGCACCCCACTGTACTAGGAACAAGATTCAAACTCCCCCATCACTCACTGGGCTCTGGCCATGCTGACCTTGCCCTGAATATATCAAGCCTGTTCCCACCCTGGGCCTTGGGATCGCGACATGGTTGACAATCAGTCAACCTAAACCACGTTTAGGTCTCAGGTCCAGGATCGCCGCCTCAGAAAAGGTGTCTTAGCACCTCCTTCTAATTTACTATGCATCATATTACCATGCTTAATTTTTCTCCTAAAACAGGTATTGCTCACTGTCCAAATTCCTGCCACCTTAACTCAGGAACCAAATAGATTCAGATGAAAAAGGACACTTGTACTTCTAATCGTTATGAGATTTGTTAGCTTTTCTGTCTCCCCAATTGCAAGTCCCGTGAGAATAAGGACTTTACCTATCTTATTCACAGCTATATGCCCCCCAGTGCCTAGACCGATGCCCAGCACATAGTGGATGCTTAGAAAAACTTGGTGAATGAATAAATGGACCAGTTCTTTTTTTTTTTTTTTTTTTGCGGTACGTGGGCCTCTCACTGTTGTGGCCTCTCCCGTTGCGGAGCACAGGCTCCGGACGCGCAGGCTCAGCGGCCATGGCTCACAGGCCTAGCCGCTCCGCGGCATGTGGGATCTTCCTGGACCAGGGCACGAACCCGTGTCCCCTGCATTGGCAGGCGGACTCTCAACCACTGCACCACCAGGGAAGCCCGACCAGTTCTTATTATTAGATATTTGGATTAGTTCCAATATTTTGCTATTACAAACATCACTGCAATACATACTCTTTGTGCAAATATATTAGAATTCCTGTAGGCTAGCTAGCTAGAATTGGAATTTCTAGGTCAAAGATTTTTTCATGCTTTACTCCACTCCAATCACTTCTTCCTCAACACCCACTGAAATTGGCTAAGGACTCTCGTGCCTCTGAATAGTCAGTTCTGATGCTCACAGGTTGATTTCTGTCTTGCCTCACCAGGCCTTGTTAAGCCATGGGACACCTGTCACTATGCCCAACTTGAAATATCTCCTTTGGTCCTGGTTAGATTTCTACCTCAAGAAGTACATAATAAAGTATGTAAAGACAATCAGCATGAAAAGACACTGAAAGCAGAGCCATGAGTTCACTGGAGCAGTGAGGGAAAGTTACGTGAAGGTTTCTACCTTATTCCATGCCCTCCTCCCATGTGCTTAGCTATAGCTGAATTGGACTTCTGTTTCCTAGAAGATATAATTCTCTCTCCACCCTCCCATCCGTCTTTCCCTTGCTAATTCCATACTTCGGGTGTAGGTTAGCAGATCTTCAGTGAGGTTTTCTGATCCCCCAATGGAGGATCAATCCCCATATCATGTGCTTTAAGCCACTTTGCGCATCCACAATTGAAATAGACCTAATAATCTACTTAATGCTTGTTTTCCTAGTTAGATGGTGAGCATCGTGAGAGCAGGGACTCTACTTTTCCTTTTTTTAAAACTCTAGAATACCAATGTCTAGCAAGTACCTGACCCAACACTAAATATCTGTTTCCTGACTGAGTTGAGCCTTAAGGAGATAGCTGAGATCTGAATTTTAGAGAAAAGGAGAGTGGCCCCATCTCCTACTGGGTGAGGTGCATGATTGCATCCGTACACAACAGTGCCTCCTCCATATCACATTTCTGCTCAACACTGCGGCTGTGTCCCCACAAGAACAGAGAAGGGTTGAAACGTGGCAGATTTTTCTGACAGAGGTCAGGGATCTGACTGTGCCAGGTAAGATGATACTAGATGCTAAAAAAAAAGACACTAGATATTTACTAGGCGCCTGGCTTTACCATATGCACCATGGCAGAATAAAAATGCAAAAGAAAAACACTGCAGTCCTTGAATAGGTTTCAGTTTATTTTAAAATGTGTTGTTTATTAGAGCACGATATGAGACAATACATAGTAAAGTGGGTGCTACCAGCGTTCTGGGCAGGGAAAACTGGGTACAGGAGAGAAGCTTCAAGGTGGGCTATGCACTGGGCCTTAAGAGGTAAGTACCATTAGGATGGGAGAAAAAAGAGTGGGAATCCAGCCCAGGGACTGAGAAGTTAGAGAAGGGAGGCTGGATTTGGGATGCACATGGCTAACAGAGAAAAGGTTTGGACCAAAGCAGACATTTTAAGTTAGGCTGTGAGAAGTAACACCTTTCCACTCCTACTCTGTCCTCTAAACTTACAGCCCCTTTGGTTTAGGAACACAGAGTTGGCAGCCAATCTGGATTCCTTTGCTTCACTGGTTCCCTGTATTTAACACATGGCCTCCTGACTTTATTCTGCTTCCCCAAATAGGTTGAACTAATGTTAAAGAATGTGCTAACCAGTAAACAAATGTCTAGTCCAGGCCACTCATTTCTTGCCCTGGCAGGACAAGTAACTTCTGTTCTACTACTCACGGTTCCACCAACTCTTTCCTGTGTACTATCAGAGTCACTTCTCTAAAACAAATTTGATCATGCATACAAACCTTTAATTTCTTTCCACTTTTCCCTATTCTTACTGCCCTCACCCTAGTCCATGCCACCATCACCTCTTCCCTGGACCACTGCTACTATCTCCTACCTTGTCTCTCCTTTTCCACTCATGCCCCACCCCTCCCAAGTCTGTCTTCCATATAACTACTAGACTCATCTTGTTAAAACCTTTCAGAGCAAGTCATTCCTTTGCTTAAAAGCCTCCAATGGCATCCCCCCCCCCCCAAAAAAAAGCCTCCAATGGCATCCCAATTCATCCCAAGTAAAAGCCAAGGTCTTGATAGTAGCTACACAGCCCTTCACAATCTGGCCCCCCACTATCTCCCTGACTTCATCTTGAACCTCATCCCCAACCTACTGCTCTCTTACCTTTACTCACCCTGCCCTCCTTACAACTCCTGGAACGTACCACACATGCTTCTGCCTTGAGATCTTCACTCTGCCTGTTCCTTGACTTGGAAGCCTCTTCCTGCAGATAGGCATGTGGCTCACCACTCACTTCCTTCCGCTTTTTGTTCAAACGTCACCTCACCAGAGCCAACATCCTTGACCACGCTATATAAAACAGCGCCCCCCCCCCCGCAACCTTGCACTGTCACTCTCTGTTCTTTTCCTTTTTCATAGTCCTTACACCTGACGTGTCATATTTTATTTGTTTACAGTCTGCATCCTACAGCAGAATGTAAATTCCAGGAGAGTAGGAATATTACCTATTTTCTTTATGGCTGAATCTCCATTGGCTACAAGAGGCTGGGCACATAGTGGGGGCTCCATAAATATTTAATAAATTTTCCTTGAGATTAAAAACTAGACTCCTTAGTGTGAGCTTCTGAGCTCTTCCAACCTAGTCCTCACCTTATTTCTGCAGCCTCAGCTCTAGCTTCTCTTCCCCTTGTACACCATGATTCAGTGTGCAGAACACTTACACCTCCTTGAAAAAAAAGATCTCTTTCTCTTCTGCAAGTGCTGCTTCAAAATGTTCGGCCTTCCCTCCTCTGCCTGCTAACACTCTCCCACCAAGACTCAGTCAAGTTCTCTCCTCAGGGGCTCCATTTCTACCTCCAGGTCTAGGCTAACCCCCACCCCCCAGCTCCCCTCCCTAGGCCTCTCTTCAGCACAGCTCATAAGACACTACCTTATGGCAACTGTTACCTATTGTTCACTGTGCTTCTAGAGGGTCAAGACCTTGTCTCAGGCGCCTTCGAATCTCCACTGGCCAGAACCATTTTGGTACATAATGGACAGTCAGTGGTCTGCAAGATTAAATAGGTAAAATGTACTCTGAGATCCTTGGTGTGAGTTAGCCACTCTGAATCAAATCAATTTTAGGGCATCCAATGCAGGTCACACCTCAGACTGTAATAAAATGATCCAGTGATGTCTTGTAAACACTGCTTACCCTTCTTCCAGATTTAACTGGACCTCATAATCAACACCTTTTAAAAACTAACAAGAAGTATTAAATGTTCCCCTTCCTCATGCTGACATAAAGAGGACCTTGGCCAAATGATGGAGCCCAAAGCAAAGAACTGGAAACAGCACATACTAAGTTAAGAAGTTAAGTGTGTAATATCCTTGGGCAAATCACAGACCTCCTGGAGATCCAATTTTCTCATCTATAACGTGGATTCCCTGAACTGAAGAAATAAGAGTTTTAAGAGCAGAAGGGTGAAAGAGTACATCCAGAAAGGACATGTCCAACTATAAAAAGACACGCTCCTGCAACTCTAGCATATACCATCCCTGCAGGAGAAATCCCCTAAAACTATAACTCAGGAAACTTTGTAGTTTTGCAACTTTGCAAAGCTCAAAACCAGAGCCTGGAAGCTAATGAGTAAAAATAATCTAGTTATTTAAATCACATATTTTTAAATACTGTATTTATACTACATGTAACATTTTTATTTATTAATTTAACTATTGTATATAATATTTAATTTTTATGTTATATACAATTATAGTAATATAAAAACTACCCCCCTCTAAGACCAAGTTATTTTAACCAGTTAGAATACATTAAATTTACTGGGATACAGTGTGGCATTTTCACTCAAGTACTCGGTGCTCTATGATACTGGACAATAACAGTTTGGTAAGCTGAGAGTTAACAGCATCCCTAACAAGTGCGTACAGAGAGAAGTAACATGATTACTGTTAACCTTCACACACATACACAGATGCCCTACTGACGCTAATGGCATCACCATCTACAGTATCCCAACTGGAAACCTGGACCTTACCCTTGACTCTTCATTTTTCCTTTATGCCGTAGAATCACCAACAGCCTCAAAAATGTCTCCTACATTCAGTCCCTTCCCTTCACCTTTCAAACCCAGCTTAAATCCTCCCTTGCCAACAATGCCATTGGGCCAGGCAATGGCCTAATGGTCTAGATCTATGTTGTCTAATATGGTAGCCACTTGCCACATGTGAATACTGAGCACTAGTAATGTGGCTAGTCCAAATTAGGACGTGCAGTTCAGTATAAAACACTGGATTTCAAAGACTTAGTACCAAAAAAAAAATAGAACATCTCATTAATAATTTTAAAATATTTATTCATGTAGAAATGATAAGATTTTGGCTATACGAGGTTAAATAGTATGCATTACTAAAATTAACTTCCCCTGTTTCTTTCTACATTGTGGCTACTAGAAAATTTAAAATTATCCATGTAGCTTATGCTTGTTTTGGACGACACTGTTCTAGGTTGTTCCAGATCTCCACCTCAGGCCATTCTCTCTAGATGACAGAATCATCTTTCTCTTAAATTCTGCCTGCTGCCACACACCCCATGCTTCTGACAAGTGGACTCTTTGCCCTGATTACATCATTCTCTTCCATGTTTCCTTGCTTTTGTACATCCTATTCTGACCATCATGTACTTTCTTCCCTCAGCTCTACAGGATAAATTCCAAGTCATCCTTCTAGAACCAGTTCAATGGTCCCTTCCCTTCTGAAGCTTTTCCAGATCCCTGCCACCTTTAGTATTTGGTCCACATCTCAATTTCAGAACTATAGCTATATTTTCATGTTTTTCTCCCTCAACAATTTCTCAAACTCCTTTTCATTTCAGTATTTCCAAAACTAAGCATGTTGGAATTTTCCACAATCACAGGGGCAATTTGGAAAAACTGGCCATGCATGAAGGGCCCTACCAGGCAACATTTAAAAGCTCCTTACATGATTCATTATAAAAAAGCAACAACTAACATTTATTGAGCATTCACCGCAGGGCACGCACCCCCTCGCTAAATTTTCTCACTGAAGCCTTACTGCCACCCCACAGGAAGCAGGTACCTTCTCCTGACTGGTTCTGAAGCGTGACCCTGGTTAAGAATACCACCCGGCACAGAGCAGGCATTCTAAAAATGTCTGCTGAGTGAATGAATAGAGTCTGGGTAATTCTTACCAAAGGAAAATGAGGAGTCATTTTGAGGATTAAAAAAAAATTACAGATTAGTGAATTCTATTCTTGGATTATAAACAGTAGGGGCAAATGGCAAAACGATGGCATTAACAGCCAAATCTAAAAGCTGGCTCCTCTTAAATACTGGCTGAACAAAAAAACCTCTGACAAATATACTAAAAGAAGAAATAAAAAAATAAGTCAATTTAAAAATAAGGGGAGGGACTTCCCTGGTGGCACAGTGGTTAAGAATCCACCTGCCAATGCAGGGGACACGGGTTCGATCCCTGGTCCGGGAAGATCCCACATGCCGCAGAGCAACTAAGTCCGTGTGCCACAACTACTGAAGCCTGTGCACCTAGAGCCTGCGCTCTGCAACAAGAAAAGCCACCACAGTGAGAAGCCCGCACAACGCAACGAAGAGTAACCCCCGCTCACCACAACTAGAGAAAGCCCGCACACAGCGACGAAGACCCAACACAGCCAAAAATAAATAAATAAATAATAAATTTAAAAATAATGATAAAATTAAAATTAAATTAAAATTAAAATAAGGGGATAAACCAGTAAAATACCCAGCAGTGTGTTAAGAAATGTGAAAGATCTTAGTGAAGTGGATAATTTTTAAATCCTAAATCACCAATGTTGACACAAAAAAGGAGAGAAAATAATTGAGGAAGAAACAGAGAAAACTGTTCCCAAGTCATCCTCTTTATAAAAATCCTGGATCGAAATGTTTTATAGGCAAATTCTTTCAAAAGACAGAAAAAGATGAAAAGCAATCTGAATGTTTCTACAAATTAAGGATAAGCATGCCATCAAAACCTGCCAAAGATCTCTCTCGTAAAAAAAAATTTTTTTTAATTATCTATTGTAACCAATGGGATTTTATCCCAGTATTATTTGTAATAGCAGAAACTTCAGAAGCAACCTAAATGTCCTCTGAGAAATGGTTAAATAAATTTTAGTATATCATACAAAGCAGTATAATACAACCATAAAAGTGATTTAAAAGAACAAAAGAAAAATCCTCATAAAAATGAGATGAAATTTAAAATGTTGTAATTGAGGGGACTTCCCTGGTGGTCCAGAGGTTAAGAGTTTGCCTTCCAATGCAGGGGACCCAGGTTCGATCCCTGGTTGGGGAACTAAGATCCCACATGCCATGGGGCAAATAAGCCCGCGTGCCACAACTACTGAGCCCACGTGCCACAACTACTGAAGCCCGCACTCTACAGCCCGTGAGTCACAACTGCTGAGCCCACATGCCACAACTTCTGAAGCCCATGTGCCTGGAGCCCATGCTCTACAACAGGAGAAGCCACTGCAAGGAGAAGGCCACACACTGCAACAAAGGGTGGCCCCCGCTTGCTGCAACTAGAGAAGGCCCGCGCACAGTGAAAGTCACACTGTTTCATTCTATTGCTTTATCAGAAAATTAGCATCACTGCAACTGGAAAAATTACATTTTTGCTATGTGACGAGCAGAAAATGCAGAAAGTATAAAATCACTGCCTGGGGTTAAGTGGTTATTAATGTTTGCTCATGTGACACCCACTTACTGTGTGTGTACTTTGGAGCAAAGGATGAAAGGAGTCAGGTGGCCCTTCTCTAGAAAAGCAGAAAGCCCAGTACGAGACAGATGGGTAAGCACACCACTCCATACGACATGAGACACTACTATGACAAGTGTACATAGGTGCTACAGGAATGCACAAGAGAGGCACTTGACCTTACCCAAGGGAAGGAGGGTCTGAGCTGAAGCTTAAAGACCAACACCAGTCAGCTCAGGAAGAGGTTAAGAAAGCGGACCTCCGTATGGAGGGAGCTTGAATATCCCTGGCCACAAACATCCTGACCTGGTTCAGCAAGTGGCTTGGTTTCCCTGGAGCATCTCATCTGAGTTTGTGACCTGAGCCAGCTTTTGCTGGGTCTGTTCAATTCTGATGACCGAACCACAGAGCTCTCTTGGGATCTGAAGTCAATAGAGACCAGGGCCTGGTCCCTCTGCATTTCCTCCCCTTCAAGATAGAACACAAAGAAACCTGGTCTCCATAAGCAGCTTTTTCTTATAAAACTTTCCCCATTTCTTACTTTTCTGGTGGCTTCAACTTTTAAGAATGCTTAAAAAAAAAAAAAAAAAGAATGGTAAACACCTTTTCAAAATCCTAACTAAGGGCTTCCCTGGTGGCGCAGTGGTTGAGGGTCTGCCTGCTAATGCAGGGGACACAGGTTCGAGCCCTGGTCTGGGAGGATCCCACATGCCGCGGAGCAACTGGGCCCGTGAGCCACAGCTACTGAGCCTGTGCGTCTGGAGCCTGTGCTCCACAACAGGAGAGGTCATGATGGTGAGAGGCCCGCGCACTGCGATGAGGAGTGGCCCCCGCTTGCTACAGCTGGAGAAAGCCCTCGCACAGAAATGAAGACCCAACACAGCAAAAATAAATATAAATAAATTAATAAACTCCTACCCCCAACATCTTCTTAAAAAAAAAAATCCTAACTAAAAACATAGTACACATATAACAAAAAAAAGAATGCATAGTTGTTAACACAGCTATAGTTACTAACAATCCATAGAACCCAAGGATTTTGGGGGTATTCCGCCCGGCCCATCTCTGCTCCCATTCCCCTCCCAATCTCTGCTCCCATTCCCCTCCCACTGTGAGACCACTTTAGGTATTCGTTAGCTAAGCCCTGGGAGAAGGTCTCAACCACAGGAGTCCCAACTTTCAAACTCTTGCTCCTGCACATCATTCACAGCCATCTGTAAAACTAAGAAACTGTACAGTTCCCTGCTCAAAATCATTGGCTCAAGCTACAATAGCCTCCTTGCAGCTCCTTGAATACACCAGACACACATCCCACTGTTCCCTCTACCCAGAACACTCTCCCTCAGACCTGAATGTTGTTAACTCCCACACTTCTTTCAAGTCTGCTCAGATGGTATCATCTCAATAAGGATAAGGCTTACCCTGACCACCCTATTTAAATTGCACTCCTTGGACTTCCCTCGTGGCCCAGTGGTTAAGAACACGCCTGCCAATGCAGGGAACATGGGTTCGATCCCTGGTCCAGGAAGATCCCACATGCTGTGGAGCAACAAAGCCCGTGCACCACAACTACTGAGCCCGTGTGCTGCAACTACTGAAGCCCACGTACCCTAGAGCCCAGGCGCCGCAACTACGAAAGCCCGCATGCCTAGAGCCCATGCTCCACAACAAGAGAAGCCACTGCAATGAGAAGCCCATGCACCGCAATGAAGAGTAACCCCCGCTTGCCACAACTACAGAAAGCCTGCATGCAGCCACAAAGACCCAACGCAGCAGACATAAATGATGAATAAATAAATAAATAAATAGCACTCCTACCACAAGCGCCCAGTTCCCTACTCAATCCCCCTTATCCTTCTCTACCTTTTATCTTTTTTTTTTTTTTTTTTGCGTTACACGGGCCTCTCACGTCGCGGAGCACAGGCTCCAGACGCGCAGACTCACCAGCCATGGCCCACAGGCCTAGCCGCTCCGCGGCATGTGGGATCTTCCCCGATCGGGGCACGAACCCGTGTCCCCTGCATCAGCAGGCGGACTCTCAACCACTGCGCCACCAGGGAAGTCCTACCTTTTATCTTTTTTCTAGGGTACTGATGCCTTCTAGGATATCATACAATTTCCTTACTTACTTGCCTCTTCCTTCTAAGATGTAAGCTCCAAGAGAGCAAAGACCATTATAAATTTTGTCCACTAATGTATACCAACCACCTAGAAAAGTGTCTTAACACTTCATAGGGGTTCAATGACTATCTGCTGAATGAATGTATGAATGAATGAATGGATTACCAAGGCCAAAGAGAAAAAAGTCCAAACGCCCTTGTATTCTCATCTACGCAGTGCCTGCAGCCCACACCCACTGTCACACAGGACAATGGTTTCGGATATAGGCCCCTCATCTTCTTGCCTCCCAACCCCTGACCCACAGTCAATCAGCTCTACCCCCACACCCTTCATTTTCACCGGCTCAGACCCTGCCCCTATTCAAAGGTGAAATCTCCACTGACTCTTCCCACAGGCAGAATTTCCTCTCCCTTCTGCACTCACAGCAGTCCCTGGATCTCTGCAGCAACACTTGACACCACCTTTCTGGTGCTATACTTCTGCATGAGGTTGTCCTCCCCCACTAAATTAACTTCCTGGATAAGTAGTCACATGACTCAACTGCTCATCTTTTGCATTCCTCTGAGGGCCAGGCTCAGCGAAGGGGAACCACTGACAAAGGGAAATTTCTGCCTGAAAAGCCCCATTTGTAGGGCCAGTGTTCTGTTCTGTCCTGTCCTCCATCCCCAGTCATCATCTGCAGCCTAAGTCAGGTAACCCAAGTGAACACCGTCAGGCCATTCCATGAGAATATAACTGAGTGCTTTTGGGAACACAGCTTTAAAAGTGAAGTTTAAAGAGGTCCCTAAAGTTCACTGTTCAGAACACAGATTCATTTTCACATCAAAAGGCAACTCCCACCCCCACGCTGCGGAAATGATCAACACCTCTATGAGGTGTTAAGTGAGTTAAGTCATCTGAATTCTCAAAACCTACTGAGGAAACACTTTATACGGAAAGGTGCTGATGACCGTGATTTGCTCTGGCTCTCCTCAAACAAAACAACTGTTTTGTTCTAGTACTGTTACTTGTCTTACTCCTTAAAGCTCACCCCTGTAAAACAAAAACATATAACAAGAAGTAAAAAAATATAAAGGCATTATATGCTGTGTTTAATTTACTGTGAACTGCTTTTAAAGAACATTGGTATTTTTACCTGATTTGTCTCACACCCTAGCAACTAGAATCTGTGATTTTTCCTTAATTGTAAAGAGTGTGGATTAAAATACCATCTGAACTTTGTTATATTTTCACTGATAAGAGTCTGTAAATCAGTGGGTAAGCTCAGAGTTGTAATGCTTCTAGAAAATGCCTCCTGTCTCACAAGAATAAATGGGTTCACAAATCAGCGTTATGTTAATTAAGTTGAAGGCCGGACATCTGGGGACGTGCATTATTATACCTCTGTTAAAGCAGAAAAAAACAGGTAAAGCTACGGGACACGTCCTCCCTTGTTGTTTTCCTCCTTGCCCGGGAAGAGCCCATCTCCAGGCTCTTCCTAGGCAAGTCCAGACCAGGCTTTTTTGATCCCTTAAGGTCTCTCTATGGCCCCTGGGTCAGAAGCTAGGGCTCCTCTCTCCTTCACTCACAGTCACTTTCCCCTCTACAGTTTTCTATTCTGTCACCCGACCCTCTAGATTCCTAACGGACAGAGTTCAAGGAATTGGCTTGGCCCTCAGGATTCTCAACACTGACGCTTACTAATACATCCACTCTTAACTCCTCCCACAAGACCACCCCGCCCTGGTCCCCCTCCTCCCCACCGGCCCTCCTTTGGGGAAGCCCTTTCCCCCCAGCTCTGGACACCTTGGTTTTGCAAGGCTAGGAGGCTCTGAGGGGGCAAGCAAGCCAGAAAGGAAGGTCGCTCAAGCAGTGAACAATGACTACTCCAAATACGCCCCGGGGTAGGAACGGGCTGCTCACCTGCGGCCTGGCCGTCGGAGGCCTTGGGGCCATTCCTGCGTCGCCGGGCCCGGCTCCTAGACAGGGTCTGGGGAGAGAGGAGAGGGCCCACTCAGCCAGCTGTAACTGCCAACCAGCCCGCGCCCCGCCAGGCCCGGCCCGCCTCCGCCCCGCAGCCACTTCTCCAGGGTAGAGAGGTGGGGCGGTGCGCGGGCCCTGGCTGGGCCTGCCTCCCCCAAACTAAACGCTCGCCGCCTCCTAGACACCCTCCTCCGGCCACGCCCAGTCCCACCCGCAGGATGGTGGGCGCGGCCGAACGCACACGCGCAAAGCCCGTGGGAGGTGCCGCCCCAACCCGCGCACTCGGAATCACCGCCTCCTGGGGACTACGGATTTCGAGACCTCAGGCCCACCCAGGGCTCGGGCCGGCTCCTCCAGTCCCCGGTGCCGGTTCAGTCCTCTGCAACTCTGAAGTCCGAGGGGCGGCCTTCGCCGCACCTGGGCCGGACAATGGCTACAGCGGCGGGGCAAAGCCGGAAGTGCGCCTGCGCATGCGGAGCCTTTCTCCCGTAACCGCCGGGCCGCGGCGGGCGCGCGAGTACACTTCCCAGCGGCCACCGCGCATGGGTCCCACGGAGGCTGCCTGGTAGGACGCTTCGCTTTCCGAGGCGCCCCAGTGGGGACCGCTATCTGGGCCCAACGGGTCGGAGGGTGGGGCTTGAGTACTCCTGCGTCCGCTTATTCCAGTAACAGTCACTGAGCGTCTTCTCTGTGCCAGGGGCGTGTTGCTAGGGGCGGGATACTGCGGTAGATCGGGCAGGAAAGATCCTGCTTTCTGGGAGCGAGTATGCACTCCTGTAGACGAGGCTGACAAAAAAAACCGTAAACATATCAACAAGATAATTTCACGTACTGACTTCAGCTGTAGGAATAAGACAGTGAAGGGAGTGGGGCAACGTTGCCTCTTCTATGCCGTCTTCATCCGTGGGTCACTACCAAAGGTTTGGACACTGACTTCCCAGACCATATAGAGTATTACGGCCAAGATACTTGATGAAATAGTTGATACTACAGAAAGAAAAAAACAAAAAACCTTCAGATGAATCCGTAGCCTCCCGAACAGTATTCAAAAGCAAACTGTGCCACTGCCATGTTATTTCATTACTTGGTATCCTATTGCTCAGGATTTTGTACTTGGGGAAATAAATAAATGATGGAAAATTTCAACTCAAAGAATTAGATTTATATAATTATGGGGGGTTTTTTTTGTTGTTTTTTTTTGCGGTACGCGGGCCTCTCACGGTCGTGGTCTCTCCCGTTACAGAGCACAGGCTCTGGACACGCAGGCTCAGCGGCCATGGCTCACGGGCCCAGCCGGTCCGTGGCACGAACCTGCGTCCCCTGCATTGGCAGGCGGACTCTCAACCACTGCGCCACCAGGGAAGCTCTATAACTACGTTTCATATATCTCAAATAGTCTAAAAACTTCCTAGACTTACACTTGATTTTTTAACATTAGAGTATCACATATTCACATGGTAGAAAATGATTGCAAGTAAATGTTCTTTTTGTTACATGCTTTATCAAAAGGATGGACATTAAAAAAAAATAATGCTTTCCACCACTGCCGCCTGAATATGATGCTGTGGAACAAACAGAAGGCATCATTCAGAAATATGAATGAGTGGTCTAAGGAGGCCTCTTTGAAGCAGGAACTCAGTAGACTGAGACCTAATGAGGCAACTGCTGGAACATGAGGGAGAAAAGAATTCCAGGCTGAAGGAACTGAGGGTGCCAAAGCCCCGCGGTGGAAACAAACGATGTGTTTTAGAAACTGATGCCTAATGTAGCTGTAGCAGAGTGAGGGGGAGGGAGAGTAAGTGACATAGAGGTAGGACAGGTAGGCTGGGGTTTGATGGAGCAAAGGTTTTTAGAGGCTGTGATAAGGAATGTGGATTTTACTTTGAATGTGATGGGAACCACTGGGTTAGCAGGAGCAATTGGTCATTTACTACTATGAGGGAATAAGAGAAAATTTCCCTGTTGTCCCAGAATTGGAAACCAGGACTCAGAGCTGAGATTAAATTCTTCTGCGTTCAAAAGAGAGACAAAATGGCGTTTTTCACAGAACTAGAAAAAATAATTCTAAAATTTGTATGGAAATACAAAAGACCCCAAATAGCCAAAACAATCTTGAGAAAGAAGAGCAGAGCTGGAGGGATCACACTCCCCCTGATTTCAAGCTACAGTCATCAAAACAGTATTGGCACAAAAACAGACACATACATCAATGGAACAGAATAGAGAGCCCAGAAATGAACCCTCACTTATATGGGCAATTAATTTATGACAAAGGAAACAAGAATATAAAATGGGGAAAAGACAGCCTGTTTGATAAATAGTGTTGGGAAAACTGGACAGCTACATGCAAAAGAGTCAAACCAGATAATCTCTCACACCATGCACAAAAATAAATTCAAAATGGATTAAAGGCTTAAATGTAAAACCTGAAATCGTAAAACTTCTAGAAGAAAACATAGGCAGTACTCTCTTTGACATAGGTTCTAGTAACATATATTTTTTGGATATGTCTCCCCAGGCAAGGGAAAGTAAAGCAAAAATAAATAAATGGGGCTACATCAAACTAAAAAGCTTTTGCCCAGCGCAGGAAATATCAATAAAATAAAAAGACCACCTACTGAATGGGAGAAGATACTTGTAAATGATATATCCAATAAGAGGTTAGTATCCAAAATATACAGAGAACTCGTACAATTCAACATCAAAAAACCAAACAACCAAATTTTAAAAATGGGCAGAGGATCTGAATAGACATTTTTCCAAAGAAGACATACAGATGGCCAACAGACACATGAAAATGCTGTCTGTTGAAATGAAAATGAGTGATGCTCAACATCACTAATCATCAAGGAAATGAACATCAAAACCACAATGAGGTATCACCTCACAGCTGTGAGAATGGCTATTATAAAAAAGACAAATGACAACTGTTAGTGAGGACACTGAGAAAAGGGAACCCTCATGCACTGTTGGTAGGAATGTAAAGTGCTGCAGCCACTATGAAAAACAGTTGGAGATTTTTCAAAAAATTAAAAATAGAACTACCATGATCCAGCAATTTCACTCCTGGGTATTTATCCAAGGAAAACAAAAAACACTAATTAGAAAAGATATTTGTACCCCTATGTTCATTGCAGCATTATCTACAATGGCCAAGATATGGAAGCAACCTAAGTGCCCATCAACAGATGAATGGATAAAAATGTGGTATATATATAATAGAATATTAGCCATAAAAAAGAATGAAATCTTACCATTTTTGACAACATCGATGGACCTAGAGGGTACTATGCTAAGTGAAATAAGTCAGAGAAAGACAAATACTGTATGATATCACTTGCATGTGGAATCTTAAAAACAAAACAAATGAACAAACATAAAACAGAAACAGAGTTATAGATACAGAGAACAAACAGGTGATTACCAGAGGAGAAGGGGAGGGGGGAAGAATAGGTAAGGAAGATTAAGAGGTACAAACTTCCAGTCCCAAAATAAATGAGCCACAGGTATAAAATGTACAGTGTGGGGAATATAGTCAATAACAAAGTAATATCTTTGGGGTGATGTAACTAGATTTATGTGGCGATCATTTGAAATGTATAGAAAAAAATCACTATGTTGTGTAAGAGGAACTAACATAGTGTTGTAGGTCAATTATACTTCAAAACCGAATAAAAAACATACACTCCGCAACAAGAGAGGCCGCGACAGTGAGAGGCCCGCGCACCGCGATGAAGAGTGGCCCCCGCTCGCCACAACTAGAGAAAGCCCTCGCACAGAAACGAAGACCCAACACAACAAAAATAAATTAATTAATAAAAAAACAAAACAAACAAAAAAAAACATACAAACAAACTCAGAAAAAGAGATCATATTTGTAGTTACCAGAGGCCGGGGGTAGGGGGAGAGGAAATTGGATGAAGACAGTCAAAAAGATACAAACTTCCAGTTATAAGTAAGTACTAGGGATGTAATGTACAACAATGAGCCGTATAATGAACACAGCTGTATGTTGTATATGAAAGTTAAGAGAGTAAATCCTGAGTTCTCATCATAAAATCTTATTTCTATTCTTTCATTTTGCATCTATATGAGATGACAGATGTTCACTAAACTTATTGTGATGATCATTTCATGATGTAAGTCCAAATATTATGCTGTATACCTTAAACTTATACTGTGCTGTATGTCAATTATTTCTCAATACAACTGGAAGAAAAAGACAAAAAATTTGGGGCTAGACACCCTCAGGTCTTACAGAAGCAGACCGTGTTCTAAATTTGTCCTGCTTCTATTAACCATTGCCTCAACACCACCACTCTTTCCCAGGCTGTATAAGGAGACTAGGATGGGAAAGAAAAGGAAGAATTCTTCAGAATAGCAAGCCCTCCGCCTAGTGGAGAATGCGAGGTTCTACCCTCACACCAAGATAAGTGTGAGAAAGAAAACATTGAGAGCACCCAGAAGAAGGGGAGGGTTTATAAACTACCCCAAGGCCTCCCCAAAGCAAGGGAAAGGGGAGTTAAAGAACAGGCTGAGTGTAAGAAGAGTAGCCTGAATTTTCATTATTTGTGTAGTAAGTGGATGCAGTGGAAAACGACTGGGCTTTAGCCCACAGGGGAGGTGGGGGATGGGTGCAGCTCACCACAGTTAGAGGCTGTGTAATTACATGGGTATGAGAAGAAGCTGAGGAGGTTAGAAGAGGTTGAAGCAGAGCCAGATCTCCCAAGTCTGGTATTGGTGGGTTTCCTCTAAAGAACTCACAAATGCACCCCCATTTCTGCCAGTGTGACTTCATAACTTTAATGCTGGATGAAATATTTTAAAAATCTTTTTAAATAGATTGGTGAGTTAGAAAATTGGTGAGGAATACACAGAGCCAAAAATGAAGCAAAACTGATAGAGTGGTAGACAGATCACTGAAAACTAGTTCTCACCTGGAAATCATTTGCCAACTGAGGCAAACTTGAGCTTTATTTTTCATGGTCCTGTAAGCACAGGGGCCAGGTGATGAAACTCAAATCCCACCCAAAGTAGGATATCTAATAGGACACACACACACACACACACACACACCCCAATTCAAATTGGGACTCCAAGGGTGAACACCCTCCTGGTGGAGACTGCAAGGTAAATTGCCTGTTTCAAACCTTGGCAATGAGTGGAAGAGGTAGAAAATGTTTCCCCTGAGAATTTCTAACCACAAGCTGGTTCCCATGTGGATTTGCAACCTGAATTCACAGTCCCTGGGTGCTCTAAAAAACTGCAAGCTAAAATTTTAGTTAATATTGGTCCCAGGTTAATGGTGTTTCCAGGCATCGGGCAGAAGCAAACACAAATCCTGCTTGGAGGAAACTACCTTCCTAAGAAATATGTGTTCACAGTCTTGAATCACGAAACATATATAGAAAACAGGGAACCACGAATGACAGTAGGAAAAAACTGTATAATCAGATTTGTAACAACATCAAATAGAGGGAATTCTCAAACACAGAATTTACTATAATACATCTAATACATTTCAAAAATTATTTTAATAAACTCAAATAGGGGTTGAGTATATGAGTAGAGATCAAGATTGTTAAAATATTATGAAACAGAACTGAATAAGAATCAAGTAGAATTTTTATAAATGAAAAACTACAGTAAGTTAAATTTATTTTTTAAATTAATTTTTGGCTGCGTTGGGTCTTTGTTGCTGCTCATGGGCTTTCTCTAGTTGCGGTGAGCAGGCGCTATTCGTTGCGGTGCGTGGGCATCTCATTGCAGTGGCTTCTTTTGTTGCAGAGCACGGGCTCTAGGCGTGCGGGCTTCAGTAGTTGTGGCATGCGGTCTCAGTAGTTGTGGCTTGCGGGCTCTAAAGCACAGGCTCGGTAGTTGTGACGCATGGGCTTAGTTGCTATGCGGCATGTGGGATCATCCCAGACCAGGGCTCAAACCTGTGTCCCTTGCATTGGCAGGCGGATTCTTAACCACTGCGCCACCAGGGAAGTCCCAGTAAGTTAAATTTAAAACTTCACACACAGAGTTAACAGCAGATTAGGCATAGCTGGAGAGAAAACCAGTGAACAGTGAACAGAAGCTAGACCTCAGGAAATTATCCACAAAAGGACAAAGAGAAGGAAAAGATGAAAAAAGCAGAGAGTTATATCTAACTGTGTTCCAGAAGAAGAAAAGAAGGGGACTGAGGTAATATTTGAAAAGATAAAGGATGAGAATTTTCTGAACTGATGAAAGATACAAACCTACAGATTCTGGAATACCAACATCCCAAGCCAGATAAATAAAAAGAAATATATGCTTAGACATATCATAGTGAAACCGAAAAACACCAAAGAAGATCTTAAAAGTAGTGAGAGAAAAGACAGATTACCTTTGAAAGAATGAGGTGTGTATAGAGATGTCACTCATGACAAGGTCCAGGGCTCAGAAGGGATCTCTGAGAAATAGGAGGGAGACCCGAGCTGGGCTGGAGCTGAGTGTACATATGCCTTCAGCACTCAAGAGCAGTAGAATAGCAAAATGGTGCAAAGATACGTTTATTCATTTTTAACCTAAGATTTTAAAATTTCCAATTGTCCATTTCAAGGATCATTTATAAAACCTGAGAAGGGACCAACTAGAGATTTTGGGGGCAAAGCCCCTTGATTCACACCGCTCTGGTGGTTGGCTTGGATTTCTGCATAGACAGATTAACAGAAGGATGAACACACTTGGGAGGAATCACTGGCTCCTCCTCACAGTTCTGAAATGCCGCACCGAACCAGAGCCACCCCTAACCCTCCTCCTGAACCAGCTCACCTAAGGTCTGGGTGCACCACAGATGGGCGACGTAACTGGTGCCTGTCAGCTGACTGCCGCTCCGGAGGTCCCACCGGGCTCTGAGCCCTGGGGAGGAAGCCGAACCCGCTGAGGAATGGGGGGATGGTCCACGGGGAGTCCAAGAGCAGCCTCACACAGCTCTGGACGCCGTTCCTGGGTCCCAGGCGCAGTCCCCTTCCTTCATCTGGAGGTCAGCCCTCTGGATGGAAGAGTCGGGGCACCTCTCAGGGGAAGCGCGGCCCTACGCTGCCAGGCTCTGCTGCTGAAGGTCAGGGGGCGGTTGTGGACTGGCCGCAAAGCGCAGACATCCGAGTGGCCAGTTTCCTCAAGCAGGTCTGCACTTTCGGGTTGACCACAGCGCCCGCTGGCCCTAACAAGCCTCCCAGCCAATCAAGAACCACATTCTTCTCCGCGCCCTCCTGTCTCCATGACAACCGCCTCAGCATCTGCTCCACACCCGCAGTCCTACTGCTGAAAAGACAGACTTGAAGGTCCAGTCCAGGTTCCCGGCACGCGGGCCGGGCCAGGGAGATCAGCGGGGGCCTCCAGGTACCCTAGTGGTACCCCAAAGCCTCTTCACACCCCGCAAGCTGGTGGGCGGGAGGCTGCCCCTCTGTTTGGGGAGCAGAAGATGCGAGACTCAGCAGAACTTTGTCTTTAGTAGGGCAAAGGCTAAATGTTTTCCATGTTACCTGCTCTGTCTTTTAATGCCCACTTGGACTTGACTTTCAACTCCTCACTCGGCCCGCCATGGGTCCAGGTTTCTGGCTGGGTCCTCTCCCATAACACAAGAATATCCAAGTTCCAGTCATTTTAAAACGTTCGTTAAAATGTTCCACCCGCTGGGTTCCACGAAAACTCCTCGTGAGGGGAGACGGGACCCGGCGAAAGTAGCTCGCTCAAATCCGACCCTGTTAAGCCAGAGAACCAGCGATTCCCGGAGCAACAAGGAACTCGGGTCGCCTGTCTTCTGGGCACACTCGAGCCAGGAGGACAAGACGGGGGCGCTGAGTGGGGGTTGCGTAGCTTCAGCCCTCCATTGAGAGATCTTTGGCTAAGCTTCGAGTGGGACTCTGGGGAAGCGAGTCTCAGCGCTCGGGTCCTCCTCTTCAAATATGACCAAAGAACCTGCTTCAATTTGGAGCTTCCAGGGCGTCCTTCGGCAGAGCGCTGGGCTCGAGCGCCACCTGCCTGCCACTACGACCCTCTACTGCTGTAAAGTTATCGGCATAACAATAACTCAGATCCTGGCAGTTTTCACCTGGCTAGGTGCTTTACATACACTATATCAACTGAATTTAACAACCTATGAAGTATTCTCATCCCAATTTTACATGTGAGGAAACAGGTTCAGAGAATTTAAGAAACTTGCCAAGGTCACTCAGCTACCAAGTGTCAGATCCTGGATTCAAGTGGCCTCTTGTCTCAGGCATGCTCTTAACCCTGTGCATATATCCTCCTATGTTACAGTTGAGTTCCCGGTGATCCTGTCCCAAGGGCCCTCCAATGGGTTCTTCTGCCTGCCTCTGACACTGTAGGCTCAGCACAGTTTTTCCCCAGAGCTCATGCCCCTCTGTGGACCACCCACCCACTAGTCTTCAGGCCAGAGCCTGGCTGGCACTGAGACTCACCTGATGATCACTGTGCATGCAGGCCACCACACTGGCACTTTGAACTGTACCACCAAGTTGTTTCCTTATTTCTAATAGATTCAGGGGCTGTTTTCATTAATTAATATGCTAGGGACTCCCCTGGTGGTCCAGTGGGTAAGACTCTGCACTCCCAATGCAGGGGGCCCGGGTTCGATCCCTGGTGGGGGAACTAGATCCCGCATGCATGCCGTAACTAAGAGTCCGCATGCTGCAACTAAGAAGCCCATATGCCACAATTAAGGCCTGGTGAAACCTGAATAAATAAATGAATAAATTTTTAAAATGTTACCCCATTTAACATGCTGTAATGGACATCTTTTCTCCCCCTCTGCCCAACATCCCTTCCCTCATATCTCAGTAACAGCATCCCCTTTCTTTGGGAGAAGTTCTTCTCCCTCTTCTATGAAGGGATGGGAGATGGGGGATTGGAGAAGGGGATGGGAAAGGGGAATGAGAGAGAAAACAAGAAAGAGAATTTTGTCTGTGTGATTCCTACATTAGCTGGACTTGTGTGTGCAGCTCTAACCCTGCTGTTCCATAGTTTGATCACATGCACCAATAATGTCCTTTTTGTCCTATGCCAGTTTAAAATGGCTTCTCTGACTCTTGTAACTAGAGTCCTAGATGATACATTACGCTAACCACCTCCAAACTCAAAACATTCAAAACAGAATAAAGCTACTCACTAGTACAGTTTTTATTAAAATTCTTATTTTGAGGTAATTATAGACTCACAAGAATGTACAAAAAGTAGTACAGAGAGGTTCCATGTACCCAGTATCCAGCTTCCCCCATAATGGCATTTTATGTAACTATAACACATTATCAAAACGAGGGAAGTGATATTGGCACAATACAATTAACTAGTCTACAAACCTTACTTAGATTTTACCTATTTTGCATGTATTTTTTAATGTCCTAAGTGTATAATTCTATGGCACTTTATCATATGTATAGAATAATACAACCATCACCACATTCAAGACACAAAGCTACCATCACCACAAAAGAACTCCCTGTGCTGTCATAGTGATACCTGCCTCGCTCCCTTCTCTAATCCATGACAACCACTGGTCTGTTCTCCATCTCTATACTTTTGTAATTTCTAGAATGTTATATAAATGGAATAATACAGTATGTGACCTTTTGAGATTGGCCTATTTTTCCACTCAGAATAATGCCCTTGAAGTCCATCTAAGTCGTTGTGTGTATTAATGGTTGATTTCTTTTTATTGCTGAGTACTATTATATTGTATGGATGTACCAGTTAGTCTCTGGTGCAATCTAATGAAAGTTCTTTCCTCAGACATACAGGGTAGGGAAGGTAGAAAAGGGAAAAACTGGACACTCAGTCCCCCAGACACACATAGTGAGTTGTGAGCATCTGGGGCCTTGTCACAGACACCCCATGGTGACATCTGATAAGGTTTGATCTTGGTCAGTTTCTTGACCATTACTGACCCTGCCAGCCCACCCTCAAGTCAAGCTTGAAGCCTCCACAAGCCCCCAAACTGTTTTAAATTCAACAAAAGTTCACTGAGCACCTACAGCTCAAATTTTCTGAGCCCCTGCTGCTCCAGATTGCCTCACAAAACCTCCCTGGTGGTCTCCAGCCACCCCGAGCCAAGCTGAAGGGACCCACAGACTCTTGGTTCATCTCTGCTGTGGTGACTCAGGCCAGAATCAAGTGATGTCACCTCAGGGACAATGTAGTCCCTGCAAGTAACAAGGGCCAGGGGTCAGGAGACCTCACTTTGGCTCCTGGCTCAGCCATCTGGCTCTCCCAGACAGGTTCTCCTCAGGCCAGTCGCTTGCCTCCTTGTTTATTAAGTCTCCTCATTTGTCAGTTGATGAGATGGGCCCTAGGAGCACCCTAGCATCCCATCTTTGCCCTGACCCTGTGGCCTAGTCTGTTTGATCCCAGGCTCCCCTCATGGGTTTGGAATCATGAAAAATGTCTACTCAAGGAAGGCTCTCCCCAGATACCTCTGTACCCCCTGAGACCAGGATGTTCAATGACCTTGGGATATGGTTGGTTGTGTGGGGAGATTTATCCCATTGGGCCTTCCAAGATGCAAATGGTATCTGAGGGCTCTTGCAGCCAAACAAGGAGCTTTGCTTAGAGATCAGAAAGTAGAAAAAATGAGCAAAGAACAGGATAGAGAAGGAGGGCAGAGAAAGAATGAGGGACTAGAAATGAAACAAGATTACTCTCAAATGATGTTTACTGAATTAACTATGTTTGGATTTGAGAGTTTTTTCCCCATCATGATGAGTGTCTAGAGGCTATTTCTTAATGTCTTTGAGTTTTAAAAATAAACTTGCAAGTTAACTAACTCTCAGATATTCTCGTGGAGGTAGTTTTTGTTCATGGCTAATGTCCTCCAACATTGCAACCAGATACATGAACCCAACGGACCTGGGCTAGCCTGTCAGGGGCCCAGTTACAGAGACATTTGGCTGCCAAGCAGTCTCTCACTCCAAGAAGTCCTTACCTATTCGTGTGCCCAGTTAACTGGGCTGAGTTCATGAAATGAAGGCTTTGCTTTATTATAGACAGTGATGGGGTTTGAGATCAGCTAGGCCAGCTTCTTCATTTTATAGAAGCAATAGAAGCCCAGAGAAGGAAAAGACCCTAATTGGAGAAGGAAGAAAATGGTACAGGAAGGAAAAGATGCATGTGACCGGCTAAAAGAGATTCTTGTTACATTGCAGCATTGTGTATCTGCATACACACATGTGTGTTTAAAACATTTTAAATTAAAAAATGGTAATAAAAAAATTAGAGCACATTGCCAGATTGGTCTTTGGTCATTTGCATACTTTTCTTCCTTTTTTCCACCAGTTTCTCTTCAGCTCTATTTACAGGACTGCTGTTGTGTGGTCTCCAGCAAGTGTCTTTCCCTCTCTGGGTTTCTATTTCATCTTTAAAATGAAGGATCTGGTTTGGCTGATCCAAAACCCCATTTTATTTTTCTTCCACAACTGCTATGCCTGGCTCAACCGGCAAAAGTGTGACTTGGGTGGAGGTGAGAAAACATTAAAGTCACCTGGGTCCTTCGTCCTTGCCTGGAGCTGATGGCCACAGACCCGCGAGCATTCGCAACACCCTGCTTGGGCGTTCTCCTTACCTCCCTGCCAGAGTCTAGGGATAACTCAGCAGCTGGCTCTGCGGTTACCATGGCTACCCGTCAGGTGGCTTAGCCTCTGTTTCCCCCTAGCGGACATTCCGGACACCTACAGCTCTGTCATTTTTCCCTTGGGCGGCGTGTTCCGCAGGCAGCTCTGTCCAAAGAGGTGGCTTTCGTACAGGCCCCTCTCTGCTAGGCCCCGTCCTGAGCCTTGGCTTCAGCGGGCCCGCTCCCCATCCCGCCGGTCCAACCATTCCGGCTTCTCTGCCCTGGGGCCATGTTTCTCTGGCTTTGCTGCCCAGGCCCAATAACCCTAACCACCCACCCCTCCCAGCCAGAGTTCTGGGAATAAGAAGGGCTGTTACCCAGGGCACTTCCAGAATCCCTCTAAAAGTGCAAAAGTTCGATGTGATATGAACTAAAACACTCTTCCCTTGGTCAGACTCCACCCTCCGACACAGCCAACAGCCCTTAATTCAGACCTCAGCTTCTGGAACCGCTTTTCCGGATGGACTTTGTCCATCCTTAGGATGGGATCCCATAGACAGGACAGCCTGGCCAGGATCCAGAGAGGCACCAGTGTAGTCGGGGCACCACCAGAGCTGGGCATGGCAGCTTCAGTTGGGAGATGGGCAGGCATACAGACAAACGAACCCAACATGGGGCTGGGGTGGGCCGTGACAAGGATGGTGGCACAGGGTGTGCTGGGAGCATGCGTGGGGAAGGGGGACTCACCCCAGCCTGAGCCAGAAAAACTTCTTGGGGGATGCGATGTCTCAGTTGAAGCTCCAAGGATGAATAGGCACTGTGGGCTGCAGTAGAGATTTCAGCGATAGTAATAGTGGACTGGGAGGTCTTCAGTGCATGCCTTCCTCAGGGTGTTATTTCTCATCAGGGTCCATGGATTCTGTGTCTCTTCTTTGTCCTCTTCCTCTTCTCACCCTGCCCCTCTCCCTGGGCAATCTCCTCCAGCCCCATGATTATAATCAGCACCGCTTTGCTACATGTGGTCCATTCTACCTTGTCACACGCAGTCCCTTCTACCTGGACTTCCCTTGACTTACATGCCTAGCTGGGGAACCCATCTTTCAAGACCCACCTTGATATTCACTCCTTTTTGGTGCCTTTTCAGAACCAACCTTTCAATCATGCTTTCATTCTACAAACTTCTATTGAGCATCAAGTATTAGGTCCAGAATGTGTCCCTACCCTGTAACTTTCTGTTCACTTGTCTGTCACCCCAACTGACCAGGATCTCCTGAGGGCAGGAGTAGGCAAGACTGTGTCTTTTGTCTTCTTAATCCTCAGGTTTTAAGATTCACTCCCTGAATGAATGGATGGATAGGTGAAATGAATTTAAGTACAGCTTCTCCTTGTAAAACAACCAAAAACACCCCAGTTAGCAGAGCTGGCACTCCCTGACTCCCAGTTCTGTCTCCTGACATTGCCCCAAAAGAATCTGGCCATATGTTATTAAATTAAAGTGAATTAAAATTTTCTTGAAATAACCACAGACTCCCCCACTCCCCTAAGCCTGCAATGACCAGATTACATCTCCTCCAGGCACAGAAGTTTGACATTTCATTGCAAAGTCATTTTCTTCTCATTTCCTTATGTTACTAAAATATTCTATTTCTCTTCACTTCCCCTTTGTGTTCCCATTACTCACATTTAGTTAAATTTATCTGCTGCCACTTAATCATCTGAGATAGGCTTGCTGGTGTGGACATTCTTAGGGCACTGCCTTCCAGACCATTTGTCTCCTCCGGGGCCACTCTGAAAACAGGACCCAGATCCCTGCCCCAGGGCTTCTGGGCTGACCCTCAGACCCTAGGTTTGTGCCCAAGACAACTCTGACTCGGGTCCTCCCTCCCTCCTACACCTACTGCCTTCCTTTCCCCAGCTTTCTCATCTTCTGTTTCCTGGGGCATGTTTTTCATTCTGCCTCCAATCCTGGCACCTCCTGAAACCCCTTTGGTCACCCTGAGCAAGGGGCCTCACAGTTCAGCTCTCATTGGGCTCCCTGAGTAGGTCCTTAAGAGGACAGCATATCCAGCAGAGCAGCCAATGTGGGGGTTGTTTGGTGCCTGCTTGGGACACTGCCACATCCACCATGTTTCTGTGGCTGTCCGGGACACCTTTCTTCTCACCTGCTCACCTACCCTCATAATGTAGGGGTGGGGAGTATTCTTTTCCCTGGAGACAGTTGGCAAAGACCAGGAAGGCAATTTTGGCTTGGAGTGGAATCCCAGTTTCTCTTCTCAATAACTGTGTCACTTAGGGACCTGGGATTGCCCTTGGGACTTAGGGCTTAGAACTGCTTAGGTCAGGGGCAGTCAAGGCCCAGTGGCCACAGAGCCCTTTCCTCAGCCCTGGGAGGCAGGATCAGGAGCCCGGGATGGCTGCCATTTACTGGGCATTTGCAGTGTGCTGGGCTCTGTGGGCATATCTGGAGAGTCGGTGCTGTGAATCTCCTCTTCCCAGGAGGATAGTGAAGGATGCTTGCTCCTCACCTCAAGCTTGGGGAAAGGAGCTTCTGTGAGACCACGCAGAAAGCTCAAGACATGTCCTTTGGAGCTTCAGGGACACAGTGAACTGGGGCGACTCATGCCAGAGAAATCCTGATGGCAGGAGACAGGCTGGCCAGATGGCTTAGCAGTGCAGCTAGGAGAGCAGCCGCGTCGGGATCTGCCTGCATGCCCAGAGATCAGGGGGGCAAAGGAGGAGCGAACACTTCCAGAGGATGAGAGGTGGCTGCTGACATGAGAGAGCCAGCATGGGGTTGTCTTATAGCCTGATCAAGAAAGCCTCCAGGAGGAACAAAAAGACATCAGCCAAGGGGTGAAGAAGGGGTCAGTAGGCGATTTAGCTTAGATTTCATCCAGGGGCTATAGGGAAAAGGTAGCTCCATAAGTACATTTAAAGGACAAAGGGAGACAAAGAGAAACTGTTTTATAGTTAGTTCTATTTTATGAGTCATGTTTGTAGGGCTGTGCATAAATTACCTTACTTTTTTCTTTAATGAAATGTACTTCATTCTTGTGGCAATTCAAAACATATTCATCTTTCTCGAACAAGATCGTATCTCCAATCTACACTCATCTACATTTTCTATGATCTCTGGTTGCATCTAGGTTAAAAAGATCTATTATCTTTATTATTTCTGAAATAGTTTATGCCCTCGAACTCTTATCTCAATTTTCACAGCAACCCTGGAAGGGAAGGGCTCCTGTTAGCCCTGTTCTACTTTTGAGGATCAGAAATTCAGAACAGGGCTCAAGGGTACACAGGAGTAAGTGGCAGAGTCAAAGGTTACTTGGAAAAGTCAGGCCTGGTTGGGGTGCCAATAGGGGAGGAGGGGCTTCCCCAGCCCTCCCCCAAATCTCTGTCCCCACTCCCATTATCAAGTATGGGCAGCTGTTGTTTAGATGCCCTCTGAGGAGGTTCTGGGGCGGGGGGGCTTCCTGACAAACGCCAGTGGCCCTGGCTGCCCAGGACCTTGACAAGAGTGCACGAGCCACTCTGTCCCCTGGAGACCCCCAAGAAGGAGCCAGAAGGGGGTCTCCTTGGTTAATAGTGGCTCTCAAGCTACTGGATCAAGTGTCATGACTAGAATTAGTGAACCCAGAGTCATGCTTGTGTGAGTTCAGGTTTTGGGGGGAGCAGGAGCCAAGGGTTCATCTGCAGAGAAGGGGGTGCCCAGAGCTAGAAGATGGGTGAGCAGCCCCAGGTCCAGCACCATGGAGGTGCTGCCTGTGACTGGACAGTTCCCAGGAGGCCTGGAGGGCTCTCACATTTGGCTCCAGCTCAGGATTTCCCTGGATCCCTGCAGGGACACAACTCCCCCTTGTAACCTTGGCTGTTGATGGTTCTATTCTGACATCAATACATCCCCAACTAAGAAACTCTAAGAAACTGGATTTCACGAAAAACGTACAATTCCCTGCATGCACTGACCCACACCAGATTCCTCCTTTCTTAATGCCACTTACTTATCACTACTACGTCTCCAAGAATGCTACATACTCCCAAGAAGACCACCAGCCCTGCCTTGGTCTCCTAGCCTCCTTCCTGCCATATTGTTTCTTTGGAATAGATGGAGAAAAATGGGAAGACTGGCCTGAAATCAAGCCCCTTGATTTCACGTGGCTGTTGCTTGCAGTAGGAACAGAATGAAGTCCCATGGGTTTTTCTCAGCCCAACCACATCTGCCCGGCAGGTCAGAGGAGATGTCTGCCAGGGGCTCAGATGCAGCTGACGTCAGACTGGTTCTGAAGGAGGGGTCTTGCATTTCACCCCTTACTGGGACTTCACGGGTGACTTAACGTGACTCTGGTAGAGGCCACACCGAGGGTCCAGTGGGTGTTACTTTGAATCAGAAGCTCCTCTTTCATTTTTTCCAATGAGGCGGTTTCAGCAGGTGTTGAAGAGCCTGAGGCAGTAGAGGGTGAGATGCACTAAGCAGCATGTGTCTGGCATCTAATTTGATTTGACTTGTTTTCCTGGCCATGCAAACCTGCAGCCAGGAATAAAAAGCACAGGCTGCGGGAGTGACAGCTCCCTGCCTTGTGTCCTTAGCTCCCTCCAGCCCGAGGGCTCACTCTACAGCCACAGGGCCATGTGAAGGCAGCATGGCCAAGGACTCCTGCCAGGCATACACAGCATGGCAGATTGGTTTTGATTATGTTTGAAAAGCCCCAGAAAAATCTCTTCCCCAAACTTTCTACAATCAGGCAAGGAGGTGATTTATTAAGCATGGGTCAGACTGGGCCAGCTCTCCTGGTTGGCTAAAATTGGCCTAAAAAATAAATTGTGGTTGTCAGATCCATTAAATTAAATGATTCAAATACTACTGTAGCTGATTAAAGAACTTTATTCAATTTCCTCTTGACCACATGCTCTTCTGTGAGGGCAAGGGAGATACTGTTTCTGGAAGAATTGCAATGTTCGGAGACTGTTGATCTAATCGGATGATGTTTATTAAATATGGTTCCTTCTCCCTTGTTTGATGAAAGGTGAGACTAAAGAGGGAAGAGGAAATGACTTACTGTTTGTTTTACTATGAATGACCCTCCCTCTGCCAGGCCTCTAGGTAGGAGCCTCCACAGTGAACCAAGCTGGGTGGCTGAAGAATTTTTAAGGATCCTTAAAAGACCTCTAGGCAACAATAACAAAGGTCAACAAATGAAACTCAAGCATGAGTAAACAGATAAAAATAATTAATGAATCTGGGACTCTAGCAGACAGTCTAATAGTGGTGCCTGCATCACCCAGGGCACTGGTGGGAGAGACAGCCTTGTGCCGGCCCCCTTAGTGCCTTCCCTTCTTGGCCCCACTGATTGGCCCAGGAGGGAACCATGACCCAAAGCAACCAATCCAGAGACATATGATGTGCCGTGGCACAAAATAGGTGAGTGAGCTTGGGAACATGAATGAAGAAGTCCAGCAATGAGGCAGTTAGCAGCTGGTGCAGGCACGGAAAGGAGGAAAGGGAGAGGTCAGATGTTCAGATCAATAGTGTGTTCAGATACATGAAAGCAGAAACTAGCGGGAAACAGAAGCTAGGAGACAGGGAAAGGAAACTCAGAGTTAAGGAGATACAAAGGAACTGTTGGTCAGGAGAGAGAAGAGAGCAAAGCAAGCTCAGAGAGAGGCTGTGTGACCCTGGGAGAGACATGGAGAAGAAACCAGTGACCCCAGAGTGGCCCTTACTCTCACCTGCCCTCTGTGCCAAGTTCTGGCCCAGTTTGTGCTCATCTTGAAAACCCCGTCATAAGCTGGTCTAAGCAGGACTCAAAAGAGCCCAGGTGGACACAAGAATCAACAGAAGTATTCAGCGCTGAACAAAAGAGCAGTTCACCGTATGAAACATAAGCAATTTTTAGAGGTGATTCATCTAATCAAAGGGATGTGATGAGGCCACACCAGTGGGGAAGGGAATGGCCTTTCGGCCACAGCAAGGAAAGTGGCAGGCACTGGGAAAGAACTGGGTTCGCCTCCTCCGGGGCCACCTGGTCTCCCTTTGACCTTACTCTGGGCTTCTGTCTCTGGAGGAAAGTAGGCCATGCAGATAACAGTCATGGCCTGGCCCTTCTACCCCAGGGCAACAGACAGGGAGCTCACTGAAGGGAAGTTCACTTCTGAATTCTAGGTGCCGCCAAGATCTAGTGAAGCAGAGAGACCACAGACGCCTGGGCACCCAGGATCCCGCTGGGGCCCATCGGTATGTGCAGAGCGCACTCATCGCCGACTCCCTCAGGCCCCTGTGTGGGCTGACCTCTCAGAGTCTGGGATATGGGTTAGATGGTCCCTCCTGGTAATCAAACCTCTCTCATTGCATTTTACAGGGCTGACTTTTGCTGCCATCCCAGCTCAGAGGGCCAGAATCTGGGTTAGTTATCTCCACCTAAATATTAGTGGGGGCTTCCCTTCCACTTCTCCAGATCATCCCACCCTCTGCTGAGACTCATGGGGACAGTCGTCACATGGGACCGGCTGCAGGGAAGTAAGCAAATGCCCAGGGCAAAAAACAGGTGCTATCCTCACTTAATGGTTAGCAGGCAAGTCCTCCCTGAACACCTCGTATGGCCCTGGGCACTGGCGATGGACCAGGGAGGCCAGGAAGGAGCCTACCACCTCCTGTCCACGTGGACAGCACCTTCAGCACCGGCCTCAGGGACTTTCCCTCTGCCTGGAATGCTCCTCTCACTGATAATCAGGAGGCTTCCCTTTCTTTAGGTCTCAGCTCAAGTGTCACCTTCTCAAAGAGGTCCACCTGACACCTGATTTAAATAGCCCTCCCTCTCCCCCTTTCCCTGCTATTTTTCCCCATGCACTAGTTCACCTGCCATAGAATATTGTCTCATGTTTACTGTCTGTCTCTCTCCCCACTGGAATGTAAGCTTAATGTTTTGTGTGTTTTAGTGTCTATTCCCCTGCACCCATAATAGGGCCTGGCTCACAACAGGTATCCAATAAATACTTGTAGGACAAATTAATTTACTGAATGAATTGTTTTAATTTATACTTTGGTTTTTAGCCAGAGCGTATATTTTCCACATGTTGAGAAACAGGCTGGTGCAGTGAGTAAGGCCCTAAGACTCTGGTGCCAGGCTGCGGGGTCAGATACTGGCCCTGCCACTTACTGTATAACCTTGAGCAAGTCACTTAGTCTCCTGTGCTTCAGTTTACTCATCTATGGAATGGGAATACTCCCTAGTAGCTCTGTTGAGAGATCTAAAGGAGCTGATGCATATAAGGGCTTGCAACAGATCCTGCCTATGTAAACATCAGCTTAATGTCTTATTGGGCGTTTGTGTTTCATCTCAAATGCCTTTGTTCCTGTCCTTTGCCCATTTTTATGGGGGTACTTTTCTAGTTGATGGGTAGGTTGTTCAAGCCAGCGCCTTCCTGGGCGTGTGCTGCGCATTCGGGGCTCTCACCGCCTCCAGGGGGCGCCCGGGGCCTGCGGGCGCAGGGGCAGAGAACTCCAGATGGAGCTAAGACCTGGGTACACGTGGGTTCGTCCCCCTCGTGCCAGATCCTCTTCCCGCTCCCCCACCCAAGGATAGTGAGCTGAAGCGGGCACCGGCGCGGGCGGCTCTACGCGTTGTCTGGGGAGCGCAGCCTCCCGGATCGGTCCCGCTTCGACCTACCTTTGTGTGTGAAACCTCGAGCTTCCAAACCGACGTTGGAGGGTTTCACCGCCTACCGCGCCCACAGCGCCCCTGTGGAAGCAAGCGGGGATGCCGGCCCGAGGGTCTCAGAGGACGCCCCCTGCGGGCTGCCTGCATCTCAAGCAAAAGGAAGCCCTGGTTATTTTACTCTGAAGAATTTGTACATTAACACGTCTTCATGGGTGTCTCGGTGTGACCCGAGGAACTAGGGACAGAAGCAGTGGTGGGGTGGGGCGGGCTGGGGGGAGTGGGAGGGAATCCGGGGCCAGGTTTCCAGCCACGCTGTCTAGTAGTGTCACCAGGCAGCAGCTCCCTGCCCAGGCAGGGGCCTTAGATGGCAGCACCTGGGAGTGAGAGATGGCGATGATGAGCTTCAGGGTCCAGAGAGGGAGGTAGTGGGATGGCCACAGTGTCCCAGCTGGAAATGAGGGGACACAAAATCCTCGGGGCTGCTGACCAGAGACCTCCCGGGGGGCAGGGGCCAGAAGATGAGAGAAACACAGATTGCTGGGTGTGGCCAAGACTGTACAGGGTCCAGTCTGGACATGGCAGCCTGGATATGGCAGAAAGTGAGGGGCATCAAGGAAGCTTGTGACCTGGACGGTGGGATGGGTCGTTCACACCTCATTAAAGCTACCCAAGATGAAGGCAGGTCTTTGAAGTGGGAAAGGGTGAATCAGGGCCCAGAGCAAGGGCTGGAAAATAGGGGGGCAGCATGAAAGAGCGTCAAAGGCTGGGGGCTTTGTTCAAGGCCACAGGATCCATGGTATCCAGGGGTATAGGGGGGCGGCTGGAGAATGAGCGGCAACCCCCAGCGGCTGTGGGGAAGCTTTGGTGGGAGGGGGCAGGTTAACAAAGCAGATGGAAGAAGAGGCGAGCATGTTTCTATGGGGATGGTGCCTGTGGTGGGAGGATTGCAGAGGGGAGCAGGTGAGGAGATATGAGACTTCACTGGATGGGAGGGTAAGATGGGGCAGCCAAGGGTGTGAGGGTGGGAGGCTGGGCAAGCCCCAAAGCATCACAGGGCCTCTGGATAGAGCCAGGACAGCAGGGGCCTCGCTCATGCTCCAGACCTCAGCGGCTGCTTCGTAGGACCCATCTCCTGTTAAGAAACCCCTGTACCACAACAGGTTCTTAGAGGGAGGGAGCCCTGGGCTCTCAGCGCACACCCAGGAGCCTCACACGTGAGAAAGCTCCGGAAGCATTTAGTGCTTTAAAAGGCCCACTGCTCGGCATGTTGGCCCCATTAGAGGGAACATTTTATCACAATGCAGGCACAAGTAGGTTGCCTGATGGTAATTGCTTTTCTAACCCATAGAGAAAATGCATCACAAACCCACCACAATTAAGTAAAGTGGTCACATTCCTCTTTTTTTGATTTAGAGCTATTTAGAAATATTAGCAGCTGACTTTGCTTCCAGGTTTTTTCCCCTTAGCTGAACCTTTTTTTTCTTTTGAATCCCATTAAATAATCTAAGTGCTCTAGGAGGGAAGAATGAAAAGATGTTTGCGTTTCCAGCTCTGCAGCCAACCATTGCTCAAATAATACCTTCAATGCGTAACCTGGGAGTTTAATATCCCCAAATATTTATAATTATGCAGAAATAGCCCTAAAAAATGTTTGGCTTACTCACAGCTGGATAATTATCGGCATCCAATGTTCACAAACTCAGAGCTGCTTCTCAAAGTTCGGTGGTGTCCCTCTGCCACCCAAGGCATTCTGGGTATGTGGAATCAGTGGGCAGATCCCTAAAGGGGCAAGGAGATGGCCTGTAGAGCTCCGGCTTTCCCTAGCACCTTGCAGCCCCCTCCCCTGCTAGGCTTGACTTCACTTTTCCTCTCCCAGAGCATGAAATGTCCAGACGTGGAACACAAATGGTGCCCAGCCCCACTGGTCATGAGGAAGAGCCAGTGTTTTGTACAAACACACACAAAAGGAGGACTCAGTCACTCCCAAGAAATCCTTTAGTCAACTCATGGATGAAGTCCCACATCCAGGAGTGTCTCATGGAGTCTCAGATGCTGCCCGAAAAAGGGTGCCGTGATCAGATAAGCATGGGAAGCTCTGCACACTCTATGGCCCTTTGGAGAGGCACAATGCACACCCTCTATTAATACATGTCCCCTTTCCTATCGTCTCCCCTGCTGCTCTCTCTGCTCCAAGCACATTTCCAGAAGAATATCAAGAAAACTATTTTCCCTGCATAATTACCCACCTCCTCCCCACCCACCTACACACATCTTTCCTGCTTTGAAGTGGCAGCTGCTCTGATTTCTTTAAGTGGACTGCACTCTGCATTTACCAGTCAGGTGGAGTTAAACTGAGGGAGCGCCAGACAGGCTCGGGGGGAGGGACCTCGGCACCAGCCTTCCCCTCACCAGACCTGCTGCCCCTTGGCTTCTCTGTCTGCAATGAGGGCCATTTCCCACCTCCCCTGGGCTGGGGGTGCAAGGCTGTCACTCCCTGAGTGGGTCACCAACCAGCTGCCTGGCCTCCTTCCCTTGAACAAGGAACCCTCAGTCGTGTCCTTGCAACCTGATTGGAACTTTCTCTTTAGTGAGATCAGCTAGCATGCTCTCAGCTGGAGGTTACAGAAAACCCAACCCAAACTACAATAGAGTGCGTTGGCTCATGTAACCTCAGAGTCCAGAGGTGGCCGAGGTTCAAGCCGAGCAGGGCACTGGCTCCACAACTCTGGAATTCTCTCAGGCCTGTCTGCCTCTGGCTCTGGACCTCATCCCCAGCCTGGCCACACTCAAGGACACAAATGGGTCAAAGCTGCTCCAAACCCATGTCCCCCATGTCTGTGCTCTGACCATCCGGAAGAGTCAGTAGGTCTTTCTCCAGATGATCAAGAAAACATGTCGCAGGGGCCCTTCAAAAGTTCCCCTGGTCTGGTTGACCCAGCTTGGGTCTGAGGTCCATCTGTTAGCCAATCACTGTGGCCAGGTGGATGGGTGTGCTGACTGGCTTCACTCAATCAAGGCCCACACCTGCAGCTGGGAGAGGCTGGGAAGTCCACAGGCTGCTGGGGGAAGGATGGGCATCCAAATAAAATGTGGAATAGGGCACCAAGGGAAGGGAGAATGGATGTCAGAGGCCCACAACGGCAAACATCCATTTCTCTGGGTAACTTGTAATCGAGTCCCCTCACCTTATCTCTCTGAGAAGCAAATATGAACCTCTTTCTCTGTGCACCTCAATAAAGAGCTTTTCAAGTAGGGACCTTGCCTGTCTTGTGTCCCCGGTGTCTAGAACACTGGCTGGCCAACCAGGTGCTCCACCAGTATTAGTGGGAGGAAGGGATCAAAGGGAGAGAGAAACAAGGAAGCCAACTCCCCACTTGCTTGGTGCATTGGCTCTGGGGCTCTGGGTGAGTGGATGGACTGAGTCAGCCTTGGGATCAATGGAACTGGCTGGCTGGGGGTCCAGAGCCCAGAGTGACACACGCCCTTCTCCACAGGCCTCGCTTCCGAGATGGCCAGGAGGTGGGAGAGCTTTCACCGACCGAACTGTGTGTGCCTGGCATGTAAATATTCCACTACCCAGGTTGCAGGGATAATTCAGTGAAATTCTGGAAGCATTTGTGGAACATCTACTTAGGCCAGGTCCAGGAATGGGCAGTGCAGAGCCCAGAGCACGTGGACAAGGCACAGCTAGTCTATGCCCTGTGGGTGTACAGCCTGATGGATACAGGTCACGACGAAGCCAGCACAAAATCAGTGGGAACTCCATCACCAGAGGTGGGAGGGGCCCCCTCACTGCGTCCTCTGTATCACCTCAGGCCTCTCGCTCAACAGCCAGGATGAGCCCCTAGGTGCCCTCATATAGTTGCTGGGTGTGCTGGACACTTTCCTTTTATAAACACATGATTTGTGACAAATCAATCCAAACCTGCATGTTTTCACCTTAGATGCTAAGGCTTAAAGGAAAGAGCACCTCCCTAATTTTCCTTATGAGGAAGTTGGTACCTTTGGACAGAATGTTCAGCTTCCTTGAGAACTCTTATTAGAAAGATGAATAAATTTATTTCTTCAGTAAAATAATCTGTTGCTCCAAGTTTTTGAAAACTGCCTTAATCTCTATGCCTAATTCCAGAGTGGATGTGTGTTCAATGTCAAGGGTCAGTATAGACCCCAGGTCAAGTGTTGGGGCATCAAGAAGGGATCCTGTGGCCTCGCAAAGCCAGCTCCCATTTGCCAAGAAACAAAAAGAGGAATAAAATAAGAGCCACGTGGAACCCTGTAAAATATGAGATGCAGTAGGGACTTCAATAACCTTCTCATGTAGTATGGAGCATGTCCAACATTTTTGTTGAAACTACCTGGCAGCCCTCCCCTGGGCTAACTCATCCAGTGAGACCCCCTAGAGCCCTTGGGTCTGGGAGTAGCTGCGTCACCTGAAAAGGGGCACTCTTGGGGTTGGGATCCATGGTGTTCGGTGGGAGTCCCCGTTAGTCACCTCTGGAGGGCACTGCTTCTCCCTCCCAAGCTATTCTGATTCAATCATCAGACTGAAATGTATTCATTCACCTTGCAAATGTCTGCTGGGCACATACCGTGTTTCAAGTTCTGTTCTATGTGCTGGGTCTGAAATGCTGGGCTGCCTAATTCTCAGGACAGTCACACTGAAAAGGGTCTCCGTGTTCTCCCACCTTTTCTCAGCCCTAATGAGGAGGTGCGGCTGGGAAGAAGTGCCAAGGAAATTTCCAAGGAGGCTTCTCCCTGGGCAGACTGTGTTGCTAGAACACACGTGGGCTTTTCTCACTGACGTGTCAAGCAGGCAAGTGCATACCTGATGCCATCCACGTTCAAGGCTGCCTTACCAGACACTGGGAGAGCATCCCTGAATAAATCTCATAGGCTTTAGTGGGAAGAATCCCCAGTGACTCTCAAGTTCATCTCCCTTGTTTGATGGGTGAACAAACTGAGGCCCAGGGAGGCTGGAGGTTTGCGGAGGAAGCCATTAAAGCAGGATGGGGACAGAGTGGTAAACTGAAAACCGAGTCCTGGACTCCTGATCCCCAGGGCAACATTCCTATCAGATGGATTAATTAGGGAAAAGCCCAATAGTATCTGCTGAGAGCGATGGCACTTGGGTGAACTGCCTGCACAGGGATAACTTCTTTCTGGGCAATATGTCATTTACAAGGGTGACCAACTCTCCTGGTTTGTCCACTACTGAGGGATTTCCCTGAAAGTGGGACTTTCGGTGTAAAAATGGAAAAGGCCCAAATGGGACAATTTAGTCACCCTACATTTAACCCTCTCAAAACCTTATGAAGGGGCTTCCCTGGTGGCACAGTGGTTAAGAACCTGCCTGCCAATGCAGGGGACACAGGTTTGAGCCCTGGTCCGGGAAGATCCCACATGCTGTAGAGCAACTAAGCCCGTGTGCCACAACTACTGAGCCTGTGCTCTCGAGCCCGTGAGCCACAACTACTGAGCCCACGTGCCACAACTACTGAAGCCCGCACGCCTAGAGCCTGTGCTCTGCAACAAGAGAAGCCACTGCAATGAGAAACCCATGTACCGCACGAAGAGTAGCCTCCGCTCGATGCAACTAGAGAAAGCCCGCGTGCAGCAACAAAGATCCAACGCAGCCAAAAATAAATAAATACATTTATAAAAAACCAAAACAAAACAAAAAACCTTATGAAGGAGCCACTATTGCTGCTTCCATTTTAAGGATAAGAAAACCAAGGGTTAGAGATGTTTCACGACTTGTTGAAGGTCTCACAGCCAATGAATGAAAGAAGCAGCATTGGGACCCAGGAAATTCAACTTCAGAGCCCGCCAGCTTAATCACCAAGTTAAAACAGGGACCTTTCCTAAAAGATGAGGAATCTTGCAAAATTTGGTTTATGAACATATGTTTTTGGGAAACTTTTTTCTGGAAAAAGAGTCTAAGTGCGGCACTCATCAGATTTTTAAAGGGGCTTAGGATCCCATAGAGGCTGAAGAGAAGGTCTGGGGGTGGCATAACAAAGGCTCACACGTCGAGCTAACTTCCCTTCTGCTCTGGAGATCCAAAGGGGCTCACGTGTAAGATCCGGCTTCATGTGCAACCACAGGGAAACATAGACAGTGGGGGCTGTGCAATTCTGGACCGGTCCGGAGGAGTTGTGAAATCGCCTTCCCGGGAAGTGTTTGCAAAGGGGAGAGTCCCCCGTTCAGCTGCCATGACTCAAGCTTGACCTCCACATGGCTCTGGGGGGCTCTGGGGATGTAAGCCCTTGAGGGTCCAATTTGGGGAGGCAGGAAGCAGCTCCAAACTTTACCAGCTCAGCAAGGCCGCTTGCTTCTCCATGTCCTCCCTGCTTTGGTCAGCTCAGCAACTAGCAGGGGGCTTTGGGATTCCACTGGGAAGGGCTTGTCTAGAATACACCATATAAGCTAATATTGATGGGGCAGGTGTTTACAATTTGAAGTACTGTGCTAAATGCTTTATGTGAAAGAAAGAAATTCATTTCTCATCACAGCCTTATGAGGTAGATACTATTATCATCCTCATTTTATAGGATAAACTGAGGCGCAAAGCTGCTAATGGACTTGCTGAGGTCACCCAGGTGGTAAGAACTGGCCCTGGGCTTTGAACCCAGGCAGTCTGATGCCAATCACCCCTCTACCAAACACTTGGCTCTTTGCTTCTCCTGCCATTACAGTCTGTGGCCTGGTCGACTACTCCTGCTCCCCCCCTGTTGGGTGCCTAGGGGCACTCTGAATGTCCCTCCCCACAACCTGGTGGAGCCCCTTGGGAGATACTACGGACATCAGCACAGTGACAGAGGTCAGCATACCTACATCAAGGATGGAAAGTGAGAGGAGAGAGAGAGAGAACGAGGCTTCCTCACCCCCACCTGTGTGCCACTCCCGAGGATGAACCTAGAGAAGACAGGACGAAGGGGCCCACAGCTACTCAGCCCTGCGTGGAAGCAGCGGGGCCTCACCTGCAGGAGGAGAAGGAAAGCTCTGGCTCTGGAGAGGAATGGCTCTCAGCCCACCTAGGCGACCCCTGGTCCTTCCTCCCCACTGTGGCTGGGGAGTCGCTTTCCCACACGGCATCCAAATAAACATCCCATAAGCTATGGCTCTTCCTCAGTCCCAAATGATCCCCCGAGCTCCAGACCTGCACATCCAGGGCTTCCACGCAGAGTTCTGTAGTTTGTTTGCTGCACAAGGGTGTGTGGCCAAGGGGACTCATGGGGCTGAGGTCCAGCTGTGCTCAGCTCACCCAACCATGTGCCCTGGTAGGAGGCTACATTTGCCTGAAGGAAAGGATGCCCTTCTCTCATTTGCACAAAGGCACCATATGGGCTGGTGGAGGCCTTACATTTATCTATCTGCCTCCTGACAGTTCCACTTAGTACCTGACAGGCATCTCAAACACTGCAGGACCAAGACTGATCCCTTGATTTCTGCACCCTTCAACCTGCTCCATCCTAGACTTCCCCTTTTCAATGATTGGCACCTCCATTCACCCAGTTACTCACACAAAACACTGGACTCTTCTCCTTTCATTGCCTCTCACATCCAAAGCAGCAGCAAGTCCTTCAGCTCCACCTTCAAGCTGGCCAGCTCCCCTGTCCTCCATAGCTCCCATCCAGGAAAAAGACCATCGTCTTTTGCCTGGACTGGTGCAGTAGACACCTATCATTTCACTGCCCTGCTTCAAACCCCCTGGGGGATTCCCCACATTCTTAGCAAGCTAACATCCAAACTTCTCACAGTGGCTTACAGATGCCTACAGAGTGTGGGCTCCACACTCACCCCCAAATCCCCAACAGAAGGGAGCTGGCCTGGGGTCTTCATAAAGGGATCCTGCCCAAGAGAGCTTCCTTCCAGGTGAGGGACAGTGACAGAAAGAGGCTGGTGTAGGTCACGAGCAGCCACTTGAGGAGGTGAACCCCATGCCAGAGAACTGTATTTGGAGGTTCCCAGTGGGGAGGGCATGAAGAGGAGCTCTGAGGAACCGATAACAGTGCCCAGCTGATAAAGATCCAGAAGTTATACATCAGTCACGAAGAAGGCCAGGATGTCAGGTCCCAGATCCAGAGTCAAGAAAGTCCTTCTTAGGTCTCTTGCTTCTCTCTCCATCTCGCTCCCCAGCCCTAGTCCCTCCCCAAAGAGATGCACAACGCAGCAGCTAGGAAATGGAGGGTGAGCTGGAGCAAGAAAGAAAAGACAGGCATACCACAACCTCCTGTCCCCATTGCAGGCTTCTGTGGTGAGGTAGGAAGGGGTTTAAATAGGATAGATATTTGATTATGTGAGGGTGGCTGGAAAAGATATGGAGTGTGCTTGAGAGCTTTTCCAACAGATGCAGGTGAGACTAGAGAGAAGAGGGGTTTACAGAGGCCAAATCCAGCTCATTTTATAAACTACATACAGGACAGTTGGAGATAGAAAGTACAAGCCATGTCCAAGGAACAATTCATTCCATGCAGCTCTTATATGGAATATGCTGGGGACAGTTGTGGGAATGGTGATGAGTAGCAGGCAGGGACAGATCACACTGATCTAACAGGTCAGGTCAAGTAATCTGAAACTTACCCTGAGGACAGTAGGGAGCCATAGATGGTTGTAGGCAGGCAGTGCCATGCTCTGATTCATATGTTCTGAAGGTTATTCTGAGTGTGGAGATGGTCTGGAGGGGTCAAAACAGATGTCTATAGCCTGAACAAGGTCAAAGGAGGTGGAACTGGCAAGGAGCAGGTGGACTGGTGAGAAATTAAGGAAATGAAACTGGCAGCACATGCTATCTTGGTCCTAGGGTCCCTTGCTACACCAATGAGTCACTGAGGCCTCATGGGAGGAAATGAGCATCTACTGCATGCAGGCCCCAGACTGGGTCTTCCCATCTGTTCTCCCACCCAGTCCTCAAATGCCCCTTGAGGTGGGGATCATCATCCTCACGTGGCCAGTGAGGGGACTGGCTCAGAGAAGCCCAGTGACTTGTTGGAGGCCATACATCTGGGTAGTGAAGCAGCCAGGACTGGCCTCACTGCCACTGCCTTGAGGTGGGGATCCTTCCTTTCCTGCCACTCACAGGGGGAGGGCAGTCTCAGGTGACCAACTGTCCCACTGTCTATTCACAGAAGGACAGAGCAGGGCCAGGGCAGGTCTGAGCCACAGGGGACTGCAAAGTGCCAGGCAGGGTTCTAAATGTTTCCCACTTAACTCATTTAACTTTCTCAGTGGTCCTTGGTGTAAGTTACTGTTATTATCTACATTTTACAGATGAGTAAACAGAGGAACAGAGAGATTCTGTAACTTGCCTAAGATCACACAACACCTGGTAACTGGCCAGGCTGGGGCTTGAACGCGGGTGGTCTGACTCAAGTACACAACAGCGTCCCCACAGCCACCCATCCCTCCAAAGCCCCTCTGGAGTCCTCCGCTGCCTGTATGCTCTCCCCAGCTTTCCTACTTCACAAGATGCTCCTACTCCCCTAGCAACTGCCTCGACTTGCTCAAGTGCCTCAGGCAGGGGCCTATGGATGGACCTTCCCTGTCTACTTGGCCTGAGGGGAGTCAAGCCAGACCTCTGGGGTAGAGAATGAGCACCCCTGCAGGCATGACCCACAGGAGGTCAGATGAGGGCTGAGACCTGGGCTCACTGGCGCCCCTCCCACCACAGCCTCGCCATGTGCACAGACCACAGACCACAGAGACACCGAGCCCTTTGTTCCACCCAGCTTAAAATAAGTCAAGCCTTGCTCCACAGTGAGAAATGCCAGGCCAGGCCACCCTCCTAAAATGGACTCCTGCATAGAGAGCTCTGTGGCTGCAACTCAGTGACCCACTATGATCACCTTAACTCCTGCCTCTCCATGGGGGACTGCTGGACAGTTCCCATTCTAGATAGGATCGCTCTTCTCATCTTGGCCTGGTCACTCTGGGCTCCTCTCCCTCCAGTGGGAGTAGTAACTACAAAAAAGGGGGGGGAAAAAAAAAAGAAACCAGGGGCTTCCCTGGTGGCGCAGTGGTTGAGAGTCCGCCTGCCGATGCAGGGGACACGGGTTCGTGCCCCGGTCCGGGAAGATCCCACATGCCGCGGAGCGGCTGGGCCCGTGAGCCATGGCCGCTGAGGCTGCGCATCCGGAGCCTGTGCTCCGCAATGGGAGAGGCCACAACAGTGAGAGGCCCGCGTACCACAAAAAAAAAAAGGGGGTGGGGTGGGGAGGGGCAGTGGTTCCCTGGGCTCCAAAAGGCACGGGGACAAGGGTCTTGGGCCCTAGGGCAGGCCAGAACTGGGCCTCAGCCTCTCCTGCTTTTGCTACTAAGCTGTCCATTGGCATCTCTAAGGAGACTGTGCATCCCAGCCCACCAGGAGGCTAAGCCAGCTTGTTACCCCATTTTAAAGGTAAGGCCTAGAGAGGTAGGACCTACCCAAGGGTGGCCAGGGAGCCAATAGGAAAGCAAGAGTTCAAGCTCCAGCCAGTTCCTATAGGTGCGGGCGCCCTGCCCCATGAACACCCCATAACCATGCCGGAGAGAGGCCATGTCTTGTTCTGACGCCCTAGGACACCCCAGCCATGCCACCAAGGCAGTGAACACAAAGCCTGCCATTCTCCCTGGCAGTTTTTCCTAACCACAACACCACGATTTTCCCTGTCATTTATTTTTCCACTCATACACATGAAGAGAACATAAAGAAAATATAATAAAAGAGCTCCTCAATTAGGGATGGTCCACAATGGCAAAGAAGTTTAACTATAAATAGAAGACATCTGACCTCTCCAAAATGCCTCTGGGATGGTCTGATTAGGCAGAGGCTTGCACCCTCTAATTAAGCAGCCCCTCCATCCTACCTCGGGCCGTGGGAGGCAGCTGGGTGGGGGGCACCTATGGGGCATGTTGCACAGACACACTTTTGGGGCGGGGGTTTTGGCAACCATCTATTGTGCTCATTTCCTCTGCTAGGGCAGGAGGCTGAGGGTAGATCTGGGGGCAGATTGTGGACAGGGGTCACTTTAGCTTGGACAAGATGCCTGGCCACTCTCTCAGGACACATTCTTAGACATGGACGATGGATGTTCAAGGGGATTCAGAAGCAGCTGGTTTAGCACCCTTGACAGCTGATCTTCCTTGGGTATTTACCAGGCCCAGCACTCCCCGCACATGATCTCATTTAATCCTCACAAGAACTCTGTGCCATAGTATTATAATTGCCTTATTTTACAGATGAGGCACAGAGAGGTTAAGCAACTTGCCCAGGGTCACACAGCAGGTAAGAGGTAGAGACAGCGTTTGAACCCAGGAAGCTGTCTCCAGTGCCTGGGGGTCTAACCACAACATGACACTGCTTCCCCGAGAGGGCTGGGGAAAAGACCTATGTCAGTTTGGAGAGGGGTCTCTGATAGGAGGCCATCTGGCTTTGGCCTCAGACCCATCTGGTTTGACAGGACCTGGATAAGAAAAGAGATGAGTAATATACTAGCTATGGTAGAGGATGACAGGGAGTCAGGAGAGAGAGAGGAAGGGAGGGACGGCTGACGTGAGGGAGGATGTTCATAACCCTCAGAGTTACCTGGCAGGAGTTACAAGTTGCATCCATTAGAATGCAACATACCTAGAGGAGCTGGGAAACAGATCCTCAGAAACAGGATCCCACATGGAGGGAAGGCTGTGCCATGTCCTAACAGCAGTACATGCAGCAGGTACCCATCAAAGGGGGTAGTTAGAGAGGTTCACATACTAGAAGCTGGCCCAGGGTCACAGGGGCCCAGGGTCAGCAGGTACTGGGTGCTACGGGACCTCTGGGTTGAAGACATCAGGGCCACGGATACCCTAGGCTGCATATCCTCAAGTTCATGGGCCTCTAGAGTACCTAAGTTTAAAGGTCCCCAGGCCTTTGAAGACACCCAGGGCCACAGATCCTGGCTCCTGGCCGATGCCTTCCTCTACCTCCCACCTCCCTGGCCAGAGAATCATCCCAGTGGTTACAAATGGGTTTGTGGTCACAGTGTCTGAGGGCAGCGAGGCTCTGCCAGGTGGGGATGGTCCAGCTCAGCAGCAAGATGCTTAGCATAAACAGGGGCCCCAAGGGACTTCCCTGGTGGTCTAGTGGTTTAAGACTCAATGCTCCCAATGCAGGGGGCGGGATTCGATCCCCGGTCAGGGAACTAGATCCCGCATGCTGCAACTAAAGATCCCGCATGCCGCAATGAAGATCTCGCATGCGCCAGAGAAAATCCCACGTGCCGTAACTAAGACCTGGAACAGCCAAATAAATAAATAAAAATATTAAAAAAGAAAAAACGGGCCACAGAGGCTAGTGTGAGGTACTCTTGGGTGGGTGGCCCAAAGGATCAGATAGTCTGAGGATCCATCCCTGGGAGGACAGCATCAGAACAAAGGAGGAGAGAGGCTGTGCCATGTGGCCTTGGGAGAACCCAGGGCCCACTGGGGGAGGGTGTTTGAGGGGATCAGGAAGGAGTCACTGTCAGGAAAGACCTGAGCTAAGGCAACATGGAATGGTTCGACGCCCACAGGCTGCGCTGGGCTGAGGGCAGAGCCAGTCCTCTGCTCAGGGCCCCACAGCCCTGGCTACACTCCATTCTAGCAGGCACACTGAACACAGAAAGGACAGCCACCTAGGAAGGTAGCCAGTATCCTCACCAGAGTCCTGAGATTTGTAGAAAAGGAAATGCTCAACCTTCGTTAGGCCTGGAGGGACAATCGCCAAGACTGCTGTGGCAGGTCTGCTTGGTTACCCTCTGAAGACCCCTGTCAGGAGCCTGGCCACAGTGCTCAGCGTGGCCATCCTGGAGCCCTGGACCAGTCCAGACCACTCGGACCCTAGGCGTGGCATGGAAAGCAAGATAAGGGGCCATGAAAGACAGCTTCAGCCTGGCCTCGACACCCTGGGACCAGCCTCTCCAGGGAGCTAAGTCAGTGATAAGAAGGCTGGCTTCTTTCTCCTGAGTAATGTGCTGGCACTAATAAAGCCACTGCTGTGCAGATTTACAGAACCTCTGATTTCACAGACACTGAGGGCCTTGCAAGTATTAATTAAGGCTCAAAACCCCTGGAGCCTGGGACAGATTCTCATTAACCTCATTCAGCAGAGGCTACAACTGCTTCCATTCTACAGCCCCATGGATGTGGCAATAGCTCCAGCCCTGGAAGCTGGGCTGGCAGGGCTCCCTCCCCATGTCACAGGGTGTCAGGGCAGAGGAGGCTCTGGGCTCCTGATGACTTTGTGATACTCATGTCAGAGCCAGGTTTAGATGAGACAGACTCCAGCTTCTACTAGAGTAGCCGATACAGAAAGGATTTCCCTCCTTTTGGCTTTTTAAAAAACAACATTCCCTGGCAGTCCAGTGGTTAGGACTTTGCACTTTCACTGCCGGGGCCCCGGTTCAACGGCTGGTTGGGGAACTAAGATCTCACAAGCCAAGCGTTGCACCCAAAAACAACAAAAAAACACACAACAGCTTTGAGATATGTCACATACCATATACTTCACCCACTGAAAGAGTTCAATTCAATGTTCTCTAGTATATTCGCAGAGTTGTGCATCCATGACCACAATCAATTTTAGAACATTTTCATGACCACATTTTACTACCACAAAAGGAAACCCGCACCCCTTGTCCATGGCCCCTATTTTCCCAGCATCCTCCCCAGCCCTAGACAACCACTAATCTACTTTGTGTCTCTATAGATTTGCCTATTCTGGCTTGTTTTTATTTTTATTGTGGTAAAATATGCATAACATAAAATTTATCATTTTAACCATTTTTAAGCATCCAGTTCAGTGGCATTAAGTACGTTCACATTGTAGTGCAACCATCACCACTATCCATCTCCGGAACTTTTTCATCTTTCCAAACTGAAACTCTACACCCATTAGACAATAACTCCCCATCCTCCTTCCTCCCAGCCCCACTGTAACCACTATTCTACTTTCTGTCTCTATGAATTTCTACTCTAGGTACCTCATATAAGTGGAACCATATACAATAATTGTCTTTTTGTGTCTTGCTTATTTCACTTAGTGTGATGTTTTCAAGTTTCATTCTGGCTTGTTTATTTATGAAATATTTAAGCTAAAAGTAGAGAAAACAATATGCAACACAGCCCCTTTATTTAACTCATATATCTCTGATTTGTTAAATGTGTTTGTTAGCTAGCCTCTTGCCATATTTGCTTTCTTTGTCTCTTTTTTTTTTTATTCCCTTAATTTTTCTTTTCGCCTCTTTTTGCTATTGTCTTCCCCAGAGCTAATCCAGTTGTGAAGTTAGTATGTATCTTTCTTGTTCATGTTCTTATATTTTTATGACATAAGTTTATAACCATAACAATGCATGGTACTATTTTGAGTACTATTTTGTAAATGGTGTCAGATACTGTCCATCTTGTCATCTTATCCTCCACTCCACATTGTATCTTTGAGATGGAGCTGTGGTCTGGGCTGCTCTGGTTTGCTCATTTCTCCTGCTGTACAATGCTCCTGTGCATTGCGTACTCCACACTGGCTTTATTCAAGGAGTTCCTACATTTGGATTCTCACAAGAGAAGCCAGGGACGCCCCCATCTGAGCTGGGCAGACACAGACATGTTCCCAAGCAGAGGACGAGCCACCCAGCAAGAAAGCTGAACAAAGAAGTGGGTCCACAGCCTCCACAATCCAAACCAGCGCAGGCTCTGTGCTCAGAGCCATAAGGGGCATGGCCTGCCCTCCTGTGCAGGGTCAGCACCACAGAGAGGGAACAAGGGTATCATTCTTTGTTCTGTCACCTTAGTCTCTCTTTCTGGGTTGCAGCCTTCCTTGAGAGGCTGACAAAGCTAGGATTTTCTCTCCCCATGAAAATGCACCCACAGAGAACCTTCAACCTCACCTGCAGGCCCCCAGGGTTGGGTTCCAGTCACATCTTCCTACTGGCTTCTCTACACAACTCGGGGAGCCACCTGGCTTGAAGGTATTAGGGAGGATTGACTGGACATTGTGCTGCACCTGGTGGAGGCAATCAATAAATGCTTTCTGAGTGAGCGATCAAGTGAGTGGACGGATGAGAAAACATGCATAGCCCCTGGCACAGTACCTAATAGGTGCTCAGAAACAGTGGCTGTGATTAATGTGTGTGCGTGTGTGTGTGTATGTGTGTTTTAAGTCAGGTTTAATGAAGTATCATTTACATACAGTAAAATCCACCTTTTGTAGTATACAGTTCTATGAGTCCTGATAAATGCATAGTCATGTGATCACCACCACAACCAATGTGTAAAATATTTCTATCACCCTAAAAGGTTCCCTTGTGCCACTCTGTAGTCAACAGCCCTGTCCCACCCCACCCCTACCCCAGGCCCTGGCAACCACTAATCTGTTTTCTGTCCCTATAATTTCGTTTTTTCCAAAATGTAAATGGAATCAACAGTATGGAGCCTTTGAGAGTCTGGCTTCTTTCAATTAGCATAACACATTTGAGATTGATCTCTACTGTCACTCATATCAGTAGCTGATTTCTTTTTATTGCTGAGTAGCATCCCCCTGTATGGATGGATCACAGTTTGTTTATCCATTTGCCAGATGAAGGACATTTGGATTATCTGCCATTTGGGGCAATTATGAATAAGCCCACTATAAATGGCTGCATAAAGGTTTTTGGGTGAACCTAATTTAATTTCCCTTGGCTAAATATCTAGGAATTGGGATTTCTGGGTCATATGGTAAGTAGATGCTTAACTTTATAAAAAGATGCCAAAGTGTTTTCCAAACTGGCTGTGCCATTTTTCTTCCCTCCAGCTATGCCTGAGAGTTCCAATTGCTTCACATCCTGACCAGCACTTGGTATTGTCAGTTTTTTTCTTTTGACCATTCTAATAGGTGTGTGGTGGTATCTTCTTGTGACTTTAATCTGCTTTTCCCTCATGACTAATGATGTTGAACTGACATGTTTTATTGCCAGTCAATCCTGTGGCATGTGGTGTGTGGGGCTGACCAGGCCTCTAGGTGCAGACACTGCTCCCCTGGAGTGCAGGGAGCACCCAGGCCACCATGAGGCCTGTGTGGGTACAGGAGACAGGGCTGGGGCTATGCCAAGAACCCCATTTTGCTCAAAATGAGTAGACACCTGCTGCTGCACCACGTGATGGGCTCCTCACCTGTGATGGGCTGGCTAGGGGTGTGGTAACTTGGGTCAGGCTGTGACAGGTGGTGCTGAGAATACCTCCAGCTACCCACAGTGGCCCCACTCGGGGCACAGATGCACTTGTGGTACCAGGAGTGAGAGTAAAGGATGGGGCAGAGCTGCCCATGGCAAAGGCTCATTCAAAGGTCCCACAGTTGCCTCCCGCGAGCTCCACTCCAAACCTGTCAGGAAAGAGGTGCTGCCTCATTTCATGTGTAGAGCTCCACAAATGGGGGTATCTGCTTCTGCACCCAAAATGGGCTCTCCAGTGGCTCCCAATCAGATCCTGTCACCCTGCTCCGGCACCCAGCTTCTGCTGCCTAGAGGCCCAAGGGAGGCTGCAGGTAGTAGGGCCTTAGCCTTTGCCTCACCGTCCAGAGACACCCTGACCCAGGTCTCCAGCCCCTCCCCCATTTTCCTGTCTCTTCCATTGACCACAGCCCCAAATGGTACCCCTAGTGAAGCACCTGCCTGGCCCCACCAGCCCAGCTCTCTGACCAGGGCTCCCATTGTTCATCTATCCTACCCATGTTGGCACAGATTCCAGAGAGATGATCACCCCCTCAGGCTTCCTTTCCTGGGAGTCCTGGCGGCCTCCAGCCTCCACTGCAGGCCTGGGTCTTGCTCGTCTCCTACTTTCTTCCTCTGGCTGCCTCCCACCTTCCTCCTCTGGCTGCCTCCCGCACTGGCTGCCCACCCTGCCTGAGACTGGCACTGGGACAGGAGCAGATAAAGGCAGGAGGTCTGCAAGGGCTGATGCAGCAGGGAAGGCTTCCTGCAAGAGGTGGAGGACTGAGCTGGGCCAGGGAGCAGGGGAGGTTTGGAAGAGGGAGGAAGGGATGGTCAAGGAGCAGGAGTAGACGTACTGCTGGGGGTGATAAGGGCATGTGGGGAGAGGGCGGGAAAAGGGTCTGCCCACATCTGAAGGACCCAATGTCTGACTCTGGAGGAGCTTGGTGACCATCAGGAAGGCCAAGGTCTGTGGCTTACCCAGCCTGTTCATTTCTTCCTACCATCCCCCCAACCAGACCTGCTGGAGTCCCAGGTCACCCTCCCTCCCATGCTAATTGGTGGAAGGCCTGTGGGCTGAGGACCCATCTGTCTGGCCACTTGCTCCTCCCCTTCCATCACTCATTCAGCAGGCAGCCAGGGGCATCTCTTCTCCCCTGAGCAGGCAAGGCCTGAAGGACACAGAGAAAAGCCCAGAGGAAGATTTGTGGGGGTGACTTGTGCCTTGCGGCAGGGCCATGTCACTCTGGACTGTGCACCCTACATCTGCAGCTCCCAGGTGGCACCAGGAGGCCTGGGGGAGTGTTTGCTGCACAAATACAGCGCAAAGATCACAGCCTCCCTCCCCAGGGGCATGCCCTGCCCAGTTTTTCCGCATTCCTCCTCACTCACCCAAGGCAGGATGGCAGCCACCCTACGTGGGCTTCCTGGCAGTGCTGTGGTGCCAGGGTGCCCTCTCCTCCAAAGCTCCCGAGTCATCAGCAGGAATTCATGCCCTGGGTCCAGGGATGCCTAGCCTGTACCATCTGGCCTAGGGCCAAACACCTTATCACCAGGCCTCCTTCCCGGGGTTTCTCAGGCTGGCACCACCATGCTCTGGCCTTTACCATCGAACCAGGCGAGTGCCACCCTGGACTGAGAATAACAACACCACTGGGCTCCTGCTCTGTGTGCCGGGCACCACCAGGCTCAGCACAAGCTTTATCTCCTGCCCTGAGCCTCTCCTGCCCCCACCCTGCCCTGGGGCTCCTCACCTTTGTTCTCTGCACCTGGACCACTTTCCCCACTCCTGCTGCTGCTACCACTGCAATAGTCTGGTGGACAGCAAGGCCACATTCACCCAGTAGGCCTGACTGCGCAGGCTCTCTTCTCTCAGTGGTTTAATGGGCAAGGGCAGGAAGGCCCTACTGGTGGTGCCACAGGGCAGGAAACAGGCCAGTTCTGAGTCAGTGACCACTGGGGTACTGCAGCCCACAATGCCAAACACAGAGGCCCCCCGGGAGCCCTCGGAGCTCAAGTGGACAAGCTTGGCCATATCTGGCCTGGGCCTCGACTCCTCTTCCACCCTCTCTGAGCCTCTGTTTCTTTTTTTTTCTTTCTTTTTTTTTGGCCACACCACAAGGCATGTGGGATCTTAGTCCCCCGACCAGGGATCGAACCCCACCCCCTACAGTGGAAGCACGGAGTCTTAACCACTGGACCTCCAGGGAAGTCCTAGGCCTCTGTTTCATCTAACATCAAACTAAGGGTTGAGTGGACACCTCTAAGCACCCTCCCAGCTCTGATAAACTGAGATTCACTCACTGTCAACCCTCAGCATCAATCAGTCCACAAGTTGCAGCCCGAGCAGGAGAAGGAGGATGAACATCTTTGATCCGCCTTCTCAGACCCAGTTCAGAGGGTCTGTACCCAGTGCCTCGACCCTCACAGGGTCCAGATTGAGGCCAAGGGAACACAGACACAAATACCAACTTGCAGCCCCTGTGATCAGGGTCCAGATCGGCTCAGAGAGGTGAAGTGCCTGTCTCCCATGGTCGCCCAGTGGAGGTGGTGCACGGGATTGGAACTCAGGACTCCCAGTTTCTCCTGCACCACACCAGTGCTCTTTCCTCTACACCAGACAAATGCAGCAGCCCCTGCCTACAGCCCCGCTCATCTCTCCTCCCTGCCCCCCCCCGCCCACGCACACTATTTTGCAGGCGAACTCTGGTTACGATGAATGCCATTCTGAGGTCACCTGTGGATAGAGCTTTCAGCAGGTCAGTCAAATGACAGAAACCTGCCTGGACAGTGCTGTACTCACTGTGAGTAACTAGAAAAAGGTCACCTGACGTCAAGGCTCAGTGATTGCAGCTGAGACCCAACTCCTTGGCAGGCATCAAGCTAAGACCTTTGACCTCCCCACCAGGCTCTGGCTTCTCCTTCCTTCCCCTCCCGCCCCGAAGGATGGGGTCTCCATGGGAAACTGAGGGCTTTCCTTCCCAGAAGTTCAAAGTTATGGTCCTTCACTGCCTTAGAAATTCCGGCAAGAAGGAATTGCAGGGCCCTTGTTTCACAGGTGACTAACTGAGCCTCCAGGAGTCAGTCCATGCTGAGAGCCATCAGACGTGAATCACTAACATCCCGCTGGACCGAATGGACACCTGTGGTCCCCACCTTCACCTCAGTGAAGGATGGCTGCTCAGGCAGGAGGTGATAGATGGGTGGGTAGGGAGATGTGTGCCTTGGTTCACTCCTGAGCCAAATAGCCATCCCTCTATCCTTCCAACCATCCCTCCATTTATTTTTTCAGGCATGCAGTGTTTGGTGGGAGCCGGGAGAGAGCAATGTCACTGAAGCCATGAGAAGAAAGAGCTGGTGGCCATGGGGTGATGCTGACTCTTCTCTCCCTTACCCCCACACGTGTCTCTCCCTTGACCTCTCACTACCACTACCCACTCAGATCCCTCCTCGCCTCTTTCTAGTGACCTTCCTGCCCTTGGTCTGTCCACGCTCAAATCCATTTTCCGCATTGGCTGCCAGGGCTCTTTTCTGAAACACAATACCAACCACATCCCTTGGCAGGGACTGGAGGGTTTCACAACCTGACCCCAACCTGCCTGACTCATCTCTGGTTCCAAAGAGGCAGTAATTAATATTGATGAATGAATGAATGAACAGCCCACTACAAACTCTGGCAGGGCTCCCTCACACCATACAAACATCAGGATTCAGAAAGGCTAGGCCCCAGCAGTGACCAGAGGGACATGGACATCAGCCTTGCCCTCTAGTCCTGGATGCTGCTCCACAGCTCCCTTCTGCAGGGAATGGACCTAGATCAGCAGTCTTGACCTGGATGGTCCCCAGGGCTCTAGAGAGGGAAGGCTGGCCAAGGGGCCACTTCCCAGGAATAGGGCTCTGATCCAGGGACCAGGCCTCTCCCACAACTGACTGGGGCCCCGACACCAGCTGAAATCATTTACTTATACAAAAATTAGTTTCTGTGAAAATTGGGCTGTAACTGTTGGACTGTGGCTCTTTAGGTCCAGAGGAATTTTCTCAAGTGCTGAGCTAGAGGTGCTTTAGTTCATTATCCTCAGGGCCTGCTCAATTCCTCCAGCCCCTGGGGCAGTATCATTGACCAACAAGCCTCCTAAGATGATGCCAAGTCTGACTCCATCTTCTGGAAGGATTTCCAGGAGACCCCTCCCTCCCTGTCCTGGGCCCAAGAAGTGCCTGTCTTAGGGCTTCAGCTGTAGTCACCAGCTAGGCAAATCCAATGGAGACTCAATTCTGAAGGTTCACCCTATCGTTCATAGTCAGTCAAGAAAGGGTATGTGGAAACTTCATACACTGTTGATGGGAATGTGAAATGGAACAACCACTTGGAAAATAGTTTGGTAATTTTTAAAAAAGTTAAACATATACCTATCATATGACCCAGCCATTCCATTCCCAGCTACTTACCCAAACACTGGCATGCAGATATTCAAGGCAGCTCTAAACTAGAAACAACCCAAATGTCCATCAGCAGGTGAAGAAATAAACAAACTGTGGTATAGTCTGTACAGTGGACTACTACTTAGCAATGAAAAGGAATTAATTATTAATACACACAACATGGATGAATCGCAAAACAAATATGCTGAGTGATAAGAACAACAAACTAAAATAGTACATACTGGATGATTTCATTTATATAAAATTCAGAAAAATACAATCTAATCTGTAGTGACAGCAGCAGAAGGGTGGTTGCTTGGAAACAGCGGGGATGGGACAGAGGGATGACAAAGGGACACAAGGAAACTTTTGGAGGAGATGGATGTGTTCATTATCTTGATTGTGGTGATTGTTTCACAGGTGTATATATATACCTTATATACATGTATACGTTAAAGCTCACTGGATTGTACACTTCAAGTATGTTCAGTTTATATACATCAATTATACCTTAATAAAGCTATTTTTTAAAAAAGAAGAAACAGGTGGAGTCTCCTTAGACCCTCACTGCAGCCTTCAGGACAGAGTCACCACTCGGCTTGGTCTGCAAGGCCGGCCACCCTCTCCAGCCTCTTCCCTTGTTTCTCTCTTGCACGGTAACCAATGGGCTGTGGCTCCCTGAACGTTCCATGACCCCATGGCTTTGTGCACGCTGTCCCCTCCAGCAGCTGGGCCATCTCCTGCCTCATCCACACAGAGAACTCCTACTCCTTTGTCAAGCCCTGCTCCGTTGTGCCCTCTCTGGGGAAGCGGGTCACAATGAACAGCTCTTTCCTCTGCATCCCACAGTCCATGTACACAATCTGTCATTAGCATTTGTCTGTACCGGCAGACTGTGGGCTCCTTGAGGCTAGGGAGAGTGTTGTGTCCATCCTTGTCTTGCCAGTGCGATGCACACAGACAACCACGAGGCTTTACTCAGCAGATTCCACCTGCCCAAGAAGGTGAGGTGGTTCAGCAAGGGATGGAGTGTAAGAGGTTCAGAACTAAGGAGCTAAGAAGTGGGTGAGTGGGGCACAGGCTCCAAGGAGAGGGAAGAGGGAAGACTGCACACTGCTCAGGGTTCAGCCAGTGCCTCAGGCAGGTGGGGCTGGGTGGGGTGTGCCCTTCCCCCCATTACAGGGGAACAAGGAGCCTTGGCAGAGGAGAAGGACTGGCTCTGCCTCCCCTCCAGACAGTCTCGGCCCCAGGGTTCATCAGGAGGTTGCAAAACCTGTTTGTGACTCTGTACTCCCCAGGTCTGGTGGAAAACACAAGAAACTCCATCTGCAGTTAGTGGCTTGGAGGAGCAGAATGGGTGGCAGACTCCACAGTGATTCCCGGACACAGTGAGAGAGAAACACCACAAAGGGAATCACAGGAGTTCCCAATGCTGTGAGTGACTTCCCAGACAGTCCTGACCAACTCCCTCCATGGTGCAAGGGTCCTGAGCAAGACTCTAGCTGGACACTGTTCAGGGGCAACCCCTTTTCCACACGGCCCTGCAGCCTTGGCCTTCCCGTTTCGCGCCAGCCTAAGATAAGCCAGCTAGTCTTTGTGTTGGGAGCCGGGCCATGCAGGCAGATGAGAGCTCCCACTCATCCTGATCCACCAGGGAACAGTGCAGAGGCTGAGTACAGAAGGCCTGGGGGAAATCAGTCTTCAGGGTTCAGATCTGCGAGACTAAATACCCAGAAATGATGCCCCACAAGCTTCTAGGCTTGTAACTAGAGACTGGTAACTAGAGACACGTGTGCCTGGGGCCAAAATTCCTGCACCTGAGCAGCATATTCGGGAATAAGGACAGTCAAGAGCCAGAGACACTGCCCAGGGTAACAAACCTGGGCTGGAGGCAGAAGTGCTGCTGTCCAGCTCTGGTCAATCTAACTCCTCATACCACAGGCAGATGAGCATAAATGCCACACTTCTCTCAGAACCTAGTGTCACTGCTGGGAGCTGCTCCCATTGTTTAGCCTTCAGCAGAACCAGCTGTGAGCTGGTTGTTCTTGGGTCCCGTCCTAGCTGGTTTAGTAACTGGTTTCCCACCAAAGGGCTCATTAAAGGTCAGCCTGTCCTCGAAAGTATCCTGTGGCACCTCCCTTGGAGATGGACCTTCTAATGTTGCATTGCTTGAAAGTTTCTCAAGCTGGCATCACCAAGTGAGGTCCTAAAAACTCATTCTTTTTTTTTTTTTTTTTTTGCGGTACGCGGGCCTCTCACTGTTGTGGCCTCTCCCGTTGCAGAGCACAGGCTCCGGACACGCAGGCCCAGCGACCATGGCTCACGGGCCCAGCTGCTCCGCGGCATGTGGGACCTTCCCAGACTGGGGCATGAACCCGTGTCCCCTGCATCGGCAGGTGGACTCTCAACCACTGCGCCACCAGGGAAGCCCTAGAAACTCATTCTTAAGTCCACACACTTTGGCTTAGGAAAGTTGCTAAGACTCTCGGCACCTCAGCATCTTCCATTGCAAAGGGTCTGCAATTCACTCCCTTTCTTTAATTTCACAAGTATTTTTAGGGTACCTGCCACATGTGGGGCCCTATACTAGATGCCTCGGGGAAGACAGATAAATACCTTAACCCATGGAGGTTGCAGTCTGCATTGAGACACTCAATGACCCCACACAGCCTACAGAGCCTGGTCCAGCAAGCATCCCTGGGGACGTGGAGAGTAGGAGTGAGGGGTAGGGGGCCACTCAGCCCTTTCACAAGGGGCTTATGGCCCAGTGGGGGAACCAAGAGGCCAACACAATTCCAAGTGCTCTGTGAACTGATCAAAGAATATTCCAGAAAAAGTGTATCAGGAAGGAAAGTGGGAATAGCACTTGTTTTATGTCATTCTCATTCATAGCTCACTCTCCAGCAGAACTGGGTGAGCTGGGAGTGTTTCTTCTGGGAGTGTCAAGGGTCAGGGCCAGCTTTGTGGGGAGCTGCTGCTTGAACACTCTCTGAGTAACAAACAGAGGTTTGCCAGTAGGTGAAGGGTGAAAGAACAGCCCAGGCCGAGGAAACAACACGAGCAAATCTCTGAAAAACATCTTATGATGTGAGATAAGAAGTGCCTTGAAAGAATTATAAACTTTGCTCTGGGAGTTCAAAGAATTCTAGAGAAATTCCAGATTTAAAAAAAAAAAGATGCAGTGATGTTCCCCTCTTGATACAAGAATGGGTGACTGAGTCAGGCGCTGACCTAATTCTCCTCCCTCTGCCTCTGTAGGGAATTTCTTGGAGACAGATCATGCTAAAAGCCCTTAGTAATGCTATCCTCTGAAGACACACCAATTCCCCATTGTATAATTAGGATATAGCCCAACCTTCCCAGAGTGTTGCCTTCTCTAAAGGGTATAAACTGCAGCAGCCCAGGGACGAGGGCTCCTTAATTGACACATTTCATCCACATTTTAATCTCATTTTCCATTTTGTAAGGTCCTGTGTCTTTTTTTAGCTGGATGAGCTTGTTTAAAAAGCTATTTTATGCATGTATACAGATAAAATGGCAAAAGGTGCTGCATTTGATAAGAAAGTGACTTCATTCTATAAAGTATTCTGTAATGAGTTAGGATCATGTGACTTTTCATTCTTCCAGACCTGGGCTGCTCTACAGCCAATGCAAAGATCTCCAACCTGCTTCCCACCCCACCTGACTCAAATCTTGAAGGGTGTCTCTGGGCTGAGACTCTGCAAGGCATACTGTCAGAGTGAATGTGTCCAGCCTGCCCAACCTGCCCAGCCAGACCTTACCCTCCTGGGAAATGGCATAAGGGCCATGGGGACAGAAATGACTGAGGTTAAGCTCAGGAAAGGACGGAAGGTTCCCCAATAAACACCAAATGGGGCTGAGGGAATAGGTTACTGCAGTGTCATCTGACCCTGAGTTTCGGGAATTCTCTTTGGGAAGAAAATATTATCCACAGAAAGCAGTATCTATGACTTTGGAAATGCATTAAAACCCTCTGGTGTCAGGGAAGAGCTGTGGTGACTCGGGCTGACACTGGTGGTGCAGTGGGGCGGGCGGCGGGGTGTCGAACTGTAATGGAGGCGGGTGGAGGGGTCAAAATTGACTCTGGGGAGAGCCTGTATGGCCCCCAAGGGACTCCCTTGTTCCAGCTCCCCAGTGTAGAGAGGGGCACTCCTGACCTGCTGGCTCCAGAAAACTGGTTCCTCTGGGAATGAACACATATCAGTGGCCTTCCAGACCCAGCGGGAATTTTTTTTTTTCCAGAGGCTTGGTTCATAAGCCAAGTCACCCCAAACTGCGTACAGCCGAACACCCTGCAGGCCTGAGGGGTAATCACTTCTGGGGAAGCTGCTGAGGCCATGGGTCCAGACTTCCCCAGGGGCCCTTTATGCTCCTCAGCACTGAAGCTGGTGGTCAGGGGCCTCCCCTGTCACTGGCACCCAGCCCAGCTTGGTTGTGCTACAGACCTCCATGTGTGGGGTCAAACTTCAGCTGGCACCTGTACCTCGGGGGTTGAAGGAGGACTTTGGGACTCAGTCTCAATGACTGGGCTCCTGCTTGGTCCTAAAAATCCAGCCTCAGCAGGAAGTAAGAGGAAAGGGAACAGCTATTTCTTGTGCCAAGAACAAGCACTATGTGCAGAGCACTGTGCCTTTATCTTCATCTTCTCATTTAATCCTCCCAACCACCCTATGAAGTAGGTAAGATTGACGCCCAGAGAGGGGAAGTGACTTATTCAAAATCACACCACATGAATATATTGTACAGCACAGGGAAATATAACCATTATTTTGTAATAATTTAAATGGAGTATAATCTATAAAAATACTGAATCACTATGTCATACACCTGTAACTAATACAATATGGTAAATACACTCTATTGTATACTTCAATTTTTAAAAATCACACAGAATAAGAAGATCCTCCAACTTCTGTTTTAGGGAATACAGTTGCTGAAAACAACTCAACATACTAGATGAAACATGAAAAATCCTTTTTGAAAGTATTGAAGAACTGGCAAGAGAGAAAGGAATAAGGTCAAAATCAAAGGAGAGGCAAGAACAGAGAAAAGTAAGGAGCGCCAAAGTCATTTTGGCTCTGTGGGTGTTTTCAGATACAGGTATATGTGAATCTCAGTTTGAACGGCCTTGAGGAGCAATGTAGAAAAATGTCAAAACTCAGGGCTTGGGACTTCCCTGGTGGCGCAGTGGTTAAGACTCTGTGCTCCTAATGCAGGGGGCCACATTCGATCCCTGGTCAGGGAACTAGATCCCACATGCATGCCGCAACTAAGAGTTCGCATGCCACAACTAAGGAGCCCGCCTGCCGCAACTAAGACCCGGCACAACCAAATAAATAAATAAATATTTAAAAACAAAAAACAAAACTCAGGGCCTGTCACAAGTGGGGAATCTACCAGGAGACCCTCTTAGATTAAGCTGGCACCCTGGAAGGCCTCACCTCCAGGGGAATGCAAAAGAAGTGGGGAGGGTATGTCCCTGTGAAGTCATAACCACAAGCTAGCCTTCATACAGACTACCTGGCCAAATTCATATCATTGAGTGGTTCAAAAAGCCTCAAGTCATGAATTTAGTTCAAAGCATTCCTGGATTGCTATTTCCCTGAGGCATCTGGCAGAAGGTAAATCCTCCCTAGGGGAAGGTATCTTCCTCCCAGGCTTCAGCAAATACCCCCAATAAAATTTCAAGTAAATTTTGAGCAGTACACAAGCCAAAAATAACCAAACACACAAGGAAACAATGAACAAGAACCAGCAGAGACAACAGACAGCAGACACAGATGTACAACAACTTCAGATAGTGGAATTATTGAGTATAATAAACCAATCACGCTTACCAATCATGCTTACTATGCTTAATGAAACCAATCATGCTTACTATGCTTAATGAAATAAAAGACAAGCTTGAAAATATATGCAGGAATTAGAAAACTATAAAGAGTGACCTAACCAATTTGAGAAAGAAGCAAAGGGAACTTCCAGAAATGAAAAATAATGTACCTGAAATTTTAAAATGCAGTGGAAAAAAATAGATATATGTATGTATAACTGAATCACTTTGCTGTACATCTGAAACCAATACAACATTGTTAATCAACTATACTTCAATAAAAAAATAATAAAATGCATTGGAAGATTAGACTTAACTAAAAAGACAACTTGTGAACTGGCAGGTGGATTAGAAATAAGCAACGGAAAACAGCACAGAGAGACCAAAAGATAGAAAATACGGAACAAAGCTTAAGAGACATGGAAAAGAGTCGCCTATCATTAGTAGGAGTTCTGGGAGGAGAGGAGAAAGAACATGGAGAGGGGCAACGCTTGAAGAGATACTGGCTGAGAATTTACCAGAACTGATAAGAGACACCATTCACAGATGTTAATTATCCCAAGGAATTCCAAGCAGGATTGAAAAAAGAAGAGGAAAAGAAAAAAACCCACCCTTAAACACATACAGTAAATTGCAGAACATACACAAAAGAAAGAGAGAGAGAACCAAAGAAAAATTCAGTGTGCTTAGGTTACAGCTGATTTATCAATGGCAACAATAGAAGCTGGGAGTGGAAGGGACCTGACAAGCCAGAATTCTTTATCCAGTGAAAATATCTTCCATGAATGAGCACAAAACAAACACATTTTCAGACAAGCAAAACCTGACAGAACGTATAACAAAGGAACTCTCATTAAAGGATATTGTAAAGGATGTATGTTAGTCTGAAAAAGGCTACAAATGAACTTATCTACAAAACAGAAATAGTTACAGATGTAGAAAATAAATTTATGGGTACTAGGGGATAAGAGGGGGAGGGATAAATTGAAAGATTGGGATTGACATATACACACTACTATATATAAAATAGATAATAAGGACCTACTGTATAGCACAGGGAACTCTACTCAGTACTCTGTAATGGCCTATATGGGAAAAGAATGTAAAAAAGAGAGGATATATGTATATGTATAACTGATTCACTTTGCTGTACACCTGAAACTAACACAACATTGTAAATCAACTATACCCCAATAAAAGTTTTTGTTTAAAAAAAGGATGTATGTTAGGCAGAAAAAAAATGATCCCAGATGGAAAATCGGAGATGCTAGAAGGTATGAAGAGCCCAAAAAAGTGGTAAATATGTGGGTAAAGCTGAAAAAACATTGGCTGTATAATATAACAGGAATTATAAGGTCCTGTGAGGTCACAATAAAACCAGATAGAATTAAAGTACATCACAATAATGTAACAGTCAGGAGGCGGTAGACAGAGTTAAGATGTTTTAAGATTTTACATTTTGCAAAGAGGAAGGTAAAGTGAGGGACTAACTTTGGATATTGATAAGTATGCATGTGGTAATTCTAAGAAATCTAAAAGGAAAAAGAAAAAGAAACACAGTGTATAACTTTCAATTAATAGAGAAAAAAAGACAATAATAAAAAATAATCAATCCAAAAGAGACATAAACACAAAAATGATGAGAAAAATAGAAAGCACAAAATAGGATAGTGGATTCAAGATCACAGAGTGTGTGTGTGTGTGTGTGTGTGTGTGTGTGTGTGTGTGATATGAAGCTGGACCTCATTTCTGGCTCCATGCAGCTTTGGAAAGTCATCCTCCATACCCAGAGTACCCCCACTGTCTCCTGACACAGCCCCCAGCATTACTTGTCTACTGCATATGTCTGAGCACTACCAGGCTTCACATCCTGCCCCTTCCAATGACCGCCCCCGCCATCAATGTTGGGCTCCCTAAGGCAAGAGACTCAGCACATGGCATTAACAATGATCTGCTGAGTGCTTACTGTATGACTGTATGTAGGCACATACTGTGCACACCACAGCCATATCCTCATTTACTCCTCACAGCTGCCCTACAATCTGGTTTTGACATCATCCCAGTTTTACTGATGAGAAAACTGAGGCTTTCAGAAATGAGCTAACATGCCCAAGGTTGCACAACTATGACGCCAAGGTTACCCAACCTAGGTCTGTTTATCTAATCCAGAGGTCATGCGCTTAAAACATTAAGCTGGCTTTCAAGGATTTTTTAATTTTTTGGTGTGGTAAAATACATATAACATAAAATATACCATCTGACCGTTTTTTTTAGGGTGGTTTTATTTCTTATTTATTTATTTTTAACACCTTTATTGGAATATAATTGCTTTACAATGGTGTGTTAGCTTCCGCTGTACAACAAAGTGAATCAGCAATATGTACACATATATCCCCATATCCCCTCCCTCTTGCATCTCCTTCCCACCTTCCTGATCCCAACCCTCTAGGTGGTCACAAAGCACCAAGCTGATCTCCCCGTGCTATGCAGCTGCTTCCCACTAGCTATCTATTTTACATTCGGTAGTGTATATATGTCAATGCTACTCTCTCACTTCATCCCAGCTTACCTTTCCCCCTCACAGTGTCCTCAAGTCCATTCTCTACATCTGCGCCTTTATTCCTGTCCTGCCCCTAGGTTCATCAGAACGATTTTTGTTTTTTTTAGATTCCATATGTATGTGTTAGCATACAGTATTTGTTTTTCTCTTTCTGACTTACTTCACTCTGTAGGACAGACTCTAGGTCCATCCACCTCACTACAAATAACTCAATTTCATTTCTTTTTTTTTTTTTTAATTTCATTTCTTTTTATGGCTGAGTAATATTCCATTGTATATATGTGCCACATCTTCTTTATCCATTCATCTGTCGATGGACACTTAAGTTGCTTCCATGTCCTGGCTATTGTAAATAGTGCTGCAATGAACATTGGGGTACATGTCTCTTCTTGAATTATGTTTTTTTCAGGGTATATGCCCAGTAGTGGGATTGCTGGGTTATATGGCAGTTCTATTTTTAGTTTTTTAAGGAACTTCCATACTGTTCTCCATAGTGGCTGTATCAATTTACATTCCCACCAACAGAGCAAGAGGGTTCCCTTTTCTCCACACTCTCTCTAGCATTTATTGTTTGTAGATTTTTTTTTTTTCTTTGCGGTATGTGGGCCTCTCACTGTTGTGGCCTCTCCCGTTGCAGAGCACAGGCTCCGGACACGCAGGCTCAGCGGCCATGGCTCACAGGCCCAGCCACTCCGCGGCATGTGGGATCTTCCCAGACCGGGGCACGAACCCGTGTCCCCTGCATCGGCAGGCGGACTCTCAACCACTGTGCCACCAGGGAAGCCCTGTTTGTAGATTTTTTGATGATGGCCATTCTGACCAGTGTGAGGTGACACCTCATTGTGGTTTTGATTTGCATTTCTCTAATGATTAGTGATGTTGAGCATCGTTTCACCGTGTTTGTTGGCAACCTGTATATCTTCTTTGGAGAAACGTATCTGACCATTTTTATGTGTTCAATACTGTGGTATTAAGTACAGTCACATTGTTATGCAACCATCACGGCCATCCATCTCTAAAACACTTCATCTTACAAAGCTGAAACTCTGTACTGTTAAACAACAACTCCCCTTCCCCCTCCCCCCAAGTCCCTGGCAACCACCATTCTATCTTCTGTCTCTTGGCTTTCAAGGATATGTACCGACTGGTCCTAAGCTCCCGTCTCAGCCTACATTCAGGCAACTCAGTCCTATCCTCTGTGCATGCCCTGCATGATCCTAACTCCTTGCCTTCACTCAGGCAGATCCCTCCTCCTGCAATTTCCTTCTCCAAGCCCTAATCTTCTGGAATTCTCATCCTAAATGTCTCCTCTCCAGCAAACAGCTCCTGCCTTTGGTGACTGTCAAGGACTTGCATCATACTCAAGTGTGTAAACTTAGTACTGCTGGGCAGCAAGTTTACTAAGAGCCAGGACCATGTCTTATTCGTCCTTTAGTCCCCAAAGTACCCTCTGCAGTGCCTGGTGTGCATGTTTTCTGAATTCTTTATAACCAGTTCAAGCAGACGGGTAGAAGCTGCACACGAGCAAAATCATTCCCAAGCAGCAGAGCTTGAGTTCTCCTGGAGCTTGGCACGCAGAACATTCCTGCCCCCCCTGTGTGTAAAAACAATGGAGATGTTTCTGTTGGCAGGGATACTCCTGGTGGTGTAAGGGCTGGTTCTGAGTTCAGGACCTCTCTTCCATGGCCCCTCATTTCTCTCTTCTTCATAGATGAACTCCAGCTTTTATTAACCCCAAGCCTCCAGCCCTGAGAGCAGTCTGCATCTCTGTGTCACCATAGCCTGTTTCCAGAGTTCATAGGAAAACTATAAACTACAGCTGGCAAACCTCCCACCTTCCTTCTAAGACTCAGACCCAGGCAAATCAAATCAAAGCAATCCACATCAATTTGGGGCTACATGGATGAGGCCAGGTGTTGAGGAGATACAATGGAATGAGGAAGGATCAGACCTATCCGTGCCCAGGAGGAGCTTACAATTTATGTGGGGAGGTAAGACACATGGGAAAGCTAAGCAGAGGAAAATGAGATGAGGCCTAATTACCAGTTTCAGGCCATAGGGGAAGAGGTCCTACAAGACTGAGCCTCAGAGACAGGCATAGCACATGTGAGGGTAGCCAGGCCTGAGGGTGCCAGGGCAGCAACAGGCCCATCCAGCTGAGAGAATCTGGGACCCAAGCTGATTCTCAGGGGACCGAGTGCAGGGGTACTCCTGCGTGCAAAGCTGAGGGACAGGAAGAAGGGTGTAGACCAGGTAAAGGGTGTGGGTGTCCCTGAGGTGACCAGCCTAGCTAGGTGGACAAAGGGCTGATGAAAAGGTTGGGGAAAAGAGGCTGAGGTTGGAAATGGGCCAGGCTGAGAAACTTGGGTCTTGATGGGGACTGTGAGGCATCGTGGAGGGCCTGATGTGTGCGGCACTGAAGAGGTACACCAGCCAGCCCTCACCTTCTTCCTCCCACAGACTCAGTGCTGTGAGCTGACCCCTGAACCCTGCAGGAGAGCTCCCTTTCCAGACCCAAAAAAAGTAGAAGAAAAAAATAAAGCCTAGATCCACTTGGAAAAGGGTGAACCAGCCTCTCCCAAACCTTTCTTTGATTTGCACCCAAGACCTTAAATATACCCTTTTAAACCCTTCACTCATTGCAGTTGCTTTTCTTTGAAACCATAAAAGAATGTGTGGCCGCAGTTTGTCTTGTTGGCAGGAAAATTCCACATGCAACTTGCAGCATTTACAGGGTGGGAACTGCTGGCCTGGGAGTAGGTAGTCTGAGTGTGGTTTTTTTTCTGGGCCCAGGAGTTAAGGCACATTGTGATGAGCCAGTTGGGTAACCTTGGTCAGGTCACTGAATCTTATGAAACTTCAGTTTGCTCACTTCTGATATGAAGATAACAATACCTGCTCCCACTCAGGAAGGCTGCCTACCTTCCAAGCACATGGATTTCTGCAAGTGCCAACAAGGATGTTGGGTCAAATGAGATTCCAGTTGATTTTTAGAACTCTAAGAGTCCAGTTATCTCTCCCAGTGGGGAGTTCCAGACCCTCTGGCTGTCACTATAAGAGATAAATATCTGGGAAGGCAAATTGTCACAAGCGTTTACTGTCCATCAAGAGTGGAATGGCTTCAAAGGGATGCTGTTCTGGTCTTCACCTCCATGATCACTGCCAGATGGGGGTGCTCCAGGGCATCCAGAGCAGGGGGAAGGGGGATGGTGTCTCTGTCCCCACCAAGTGCTTGAATGTGAGCAGGAGATCAGAGGCTGAATAGCTTAGGAAACATCAGAGACAGGATGGTAGCTTCATGAAGAGGTGGAAATGGAGGTGTGGTGGAGAGAGGACAGAATACTAACCCAGGGCACCAGGAATCTAGGAAGAAAATGGCTGAACCTAGACCCTTACCTCACACCATATACAAAAATTTAAAAGGATCATTGACTTAAATGTAAGAACTAACACTATAAAATGACTAGAAAAAAATACAGGAGAAATCATTTGTGGACTTGGATTTGGCAAAGATTTCCTAAATAGTACACAAAAAGTGCAAGCTCTAAAAGATAAAAATCAATATATTGATCTAAAAATCTTCATTTTTAATGAAGATTTAATGATTTAAAACTTTTGTGCTTCAAAATACACTGCTGCAGACATGAAAAGATAAGCCGCAGACTATGAGAAAGTATTTGCGAACGATATATCCACCAAAAGGCATATTTTTTGGTGGAGATATATATATATAATTTTTTTTAAATAAGCAAGCATAAACTTTAGTCTCCTTCTTGATGTTTCAACATAGTTGTTACCTGGTTCCATTTTACCACAGAAACTGTCAATAAATTCAGGAGGAATATAATATATTTGAATATATATTTGAAATATAAACCTTTTGGGGGATATATAGTTTGTAAATATTTATATATAATATATAATCTAAAATATTTTATAATAAATATTATATATTATTTTAATGTATAATATATAACATGTAAGTTATACTATAGTATAATTATTTTATACATTGTATTACTATAAACAACCCAGCTTTTAAAATGGGCAAAGAATTTGAAGAGACACTTCACCAAAGAAAATATATGGATGGCAAGTAAACACATGAAAACATGGTCAACATCATTAGTTATTAGGGAAATCAAATTAAGACCACAGTAAGGTACCATGACACATCCACTAGAATGGCTAAAACTTAAAAGGACGACCATACTAAGTGTTAAGGACATGGAGAAACTATAACTCTCATAAACTGCTGATGGGAATGATTTAACCATTTTGGAAAAAAGTTTGGCAGGTTTTTTTAAGTTAAACATATGAGCCAGCCATTCCATGCCCAAGAATCATAAAAGCATATGTTTACACAAATACTTGTATGTGAACATTCATAGAAGCTATATTTCTAGTAGCCCCAAGCTAGAAACAACTCAAATGTCCATCAACAGATTAATGGATAAACAAACTGTGGCATATTCATATGATGGAGTGCTACTCAGCAACAAAAAGGGACAAACTATTCATATATGCAGCAACATAGATAAACCCTAAAATAATAATGTTGAGTAAAAGAAGGTAGGCAAAAAAGTGAACACACGTTTTGATTCCACATATATCCAATTCTAGAAAAAGTAAACTGATCTAATAGTGACTGACAGCAGATCAGTGGTTGGCTAAGCAGGGCAGGAAGGGCAGGAAGGAGGGGTTTCAAAGGGGCACAAGGAAATGAGTGATGAATATGTTCATTGTCTTGACTGTGGTGATGGCTTCACAGGCGTAGACATATGTCAAACTCATCAAACTGTATACTTTAAACATGTGCAGCTTATTGTACATCAATTATACTTCAATAAAGCTGTTCAAAAGGAGGAGGAGGAGGGAAGGTGGCAGCCCTTGGCCCCGTGGTGGAGACCAGTCACTCCTCTGCTCTCCTGGTTGGGTGCAGATGAGTGTGGGGTTTATCTACAGAATCATGTCTCCTCTGCCATCCAGGTATTCTTTACCTACATAGCTGTGTCTCCCCCAATTGTTCCAGGTTTCTCAAAGGTAGGGCAGTGCCTTCTGTGTCCAGCCTCTCCTGTTGAGGAAGAGGAAGATGACAGTGATGGAGCAGGCTCCATGGGGAGCGGCAGAAGGGCTGGTCTGTCACTGGGACCAGTGGTGATCACATGAGGATCCTGGAGGAGTCCACCCAACCAAGCAGAGCATGTGGACTGCTGTCATTCCTGCCTTGTTTGTGGAATGTGTAGCAACGCACTCGGGGAATACTCCTAACACTGCTGCAGAACTGGATAAGGCAGAGATGCGATGCTGAGCCACGCCTGGTATCTGAAGAAACTGAAACACTGGGGCTTACATTCAGGTCAGGGCTGTCAAACAAAATGGTTATTACACAACCTACAATGAATAAGCTGTGAAATAATTCTGGAGCCAGGAAGCCAATGCTATGTGCAAAGTGCTCCTCCAGCAATTGGCTGAACCCAGATTCTAATCTGTACCACACTGACCTGATTGAAATCTCTATGGTCTGCTGGACAGATTGTCGTTCTGGCTGAGGCACCCAGAGGTTGATGACCTTGTTAAGCCAAATTCTTAGCTCTCTCCCTTCTAGAAGCCAGGCCAGCAATTTTTCATGTCAGCAGGCCTTGACTTTCTGAGGGCCAAACACTCAACTCTACATGAAGGAGTTAATTTCTATCGCATTCAAGCACCAAAAGGGCCTGCAGTGGCAATGGTTCCCATACATTTGTGTATGAACTAGGCTGAGGATGTAATTTTCCACCTTGTGGTCAGTCCTGCCAACAGCTATGATCCTCCCTCACCTCTTGTGGATTTTCCTTGATAGCATTAGCCTCACTAAAGGAAAGCTTGATTCAAAAAGCCAACCACAAAATGGACATATGTGTTGGGGTTATTTCCTACATGACCAAAGGAAAAACTGTGTCCTCTACTCACAATACTTCTGCCACCAAATGTGTGGGGTTTACCCTCACATCAAGCAATTCTGACACTAACTACTTGGAATTAGTACAGATCCCAAAGGTAAAGGGCTCAGTCCCACAAGATTGCCCCCCTTCAGACACCAGTCACAAGTAGTGGGTCCCCAGGTTACCCACACTTCTGATTTGTTACAAATTAGGGATTCCCATGATCCCCTCTTCAGGTTCCATAATTTGCTACATGGCTCATGAACTCAGGGAAACACTACACTTACTACTACTGGTTTATTATAAAGGCTACAACTCAGGAACAGCCAAATAGAAGAGATCCAAAAAAACAAAGTATGTGGAAGGTGCATGGAGTTTCCATGCCCGCTCTGGGTACCTCACCCTCCCAGCTCCTCAATGTGTTCACCAACCTGGAAGCTCTCTGAATCCTTTCATTTAGGGTTTTTATGGAGGCTCCTTACACGGGCATGACTGATTAAATCACTGGTCATTGGTGGTTAACTCAATGCCCATTGCAAATAGTCTGAGCTTCCTCTCTAAGCCCCATAGACCTCGCTCTGCTCTCCAGCTCGGGCCAGCATCTACGTTCTTCCCTCGACCCAGTGTCTCTGTAGACTCAGAACATGGGAGCAACCCCCATCCTCCGGACACTGCTGACTGAGCTCAGCTCCCCAAATGGTGGGAAAGGTCTGCTTTCTAGATCTCTCACCCAGGAGACACCAGGCAACAACTCACCACCTTGTCAGGTAGCCCAGCAAATCCTCCTGGTGAATTTTAATTGAAAGCACGTGCCCAGAATGGCCACCCCAGTGAGCAAGGCAAAAATGAGTGACCTCTCCCCTGACCAAGCACCTGCACAAGGCTCATATTGGCACAGCACCTGTTTCCCCAAAGCACTTGTATTTCAACAGAACACAGTCTTCCCAGGAGAGTTCTTGTCCCCACTGGCATATGTTCATGAGGGCGTGAACAAGCAGGGCACTCAAGTCAACTACAGAGTCAGATGGAGAAGGATAAGGGTTCTAAGACACAGGTGCCCCAGGCGCATCTAGTGTTTAACATGCACCACACACAGATGTGCATCTTAGCAGCAGAGGATGAGGGACATCAGGGCCCTGACCCTGAGACCACCGACCTCCCTATTTGGAACTCAGGCCCCTGTACAAATATTTATTGGGTACCTACTATGTGTTGGCACTGAGGAGTCACAGGCTAACAAGATGGGTGAGGGTCCTGCCCACATGATTTCCACAGCCTCAGCCCTGCAACATTAGCTCTGAGAGATCATGAAGCAAGAACAGGACTGGACAGATTAGGCACCCAACACAGCCCAGGTGGAACCCCAGAACTCTATCCCTGAGTGAAGGGAGAGAGAACTCAGGACAGGACAGGGCCAGACACAGGGCAGAAGCAGCCAACACCTCAGTCAAAAGCAAACAGGTGTGTGTGTGTGTGTGTGTGTGTGTGTGTGTGTGTGTGTGTGTGTGTGTGTGTGTGTGTGTGTGTGTGTGTGTGTGTGTGTGTGTGTGTGTGTGTCAGGCCAGAGGAGGAAGAACCAAGACAGCTCCACCCTGCAGTACTTTGCTTGTGTGTGTGTGTGTGTGTGTGTGTGTGTGTGTGTGTGTGTGTGACAGGCCAGAGGAGGAAGAACCAAGACAGCTCCACCCTGCAGTACTTTGCTTGTGTGTGTGTGTGTGTGTGTGTGTGTGTGTGTGTGTGTGACAGGCCAGAGGAGGAAGAACCAAGACAGCTCCACCCTGCAGTACTTTGCTTGTGTGTGTGTGTGTGTGTGTGTGTGTGTGTGTGTGACAGGCCAGAGGAGGAAGAACCACAGCGACCAAGACAGCTCCACCCTGCAGTACTTTGCTTGGTGCTCTGAAGAAAGTACTAGCTTGCTCACCTTGCAGCCCAAGCTAGATTCTCCCCAGGACATGGCACTCCATGAGTATGGCACTTCAGAAAGTTTTCTTAGCTCCTGCAGGCCACACAGATACAGTTAGTAAATCCTGCCCCGAGGAATTTCAGATTAACTGCTCCCATCTGTTCATCATGCAAAATCTGCAGTGGAGTTGGGATGAGGCATGAAACACATATTACAATTCAAGATCCCAGGACCTCAAACAAGGATCAAAGAGTTAATTCGGTTTTGTAAACATATAATCAACTCCCAAGAAGAATGTGGCTCCAAGCCTCCTAATAAATGAGAATGACACTGAGATGCCAACATCCACCTACGAGTGCCATCTCCAGCCATCTGCAGCTGCGTGGCACATACTGACCAGGGTGAAGCCCAGCGCTGAGCCGGGTTCTGCCACAATTTGCCGTGGGATCCTGGTCATATCACTTCTCTCCTGGCTTCAGGTTCCTGATCTGGAAAACACTCCCTGCTCTGTGTTGGGCTGCATGGGGGAGCCTTGCCCACTGAGTGCCGCTCATTCTAACTAGCCTGATTTCCCGGTAAAGGCTGTCTGGGCCGTTCATCATCCCCCATCAGAGAAACTGAAATTCTCTAAACCTCTATGGCTCATGGACGGCCCCACCAGCGCAGAGCACTTCAGGGGCCTGCCTCTGAAAGCAGCCGCTTCTCTCCATGTGACCCTGAGGGACCAAGGACAGCTGAAAGGAGAACAGAGAAAGAAGAAGCAGACCAGAGGCATGTGTGCCCTCAGAGAGCGCTTGGCTTCCTTCTGCAGACCACAGGGCTCAGTACCACTAGGCTCCCTGATCTTGAGAGGGACAGAGTGTTTGAGCTGGACGGCTTCTGTGGCTTCTCCACTCGGTGGCCTTGGCCAAGTGACTGCCCTGCTCTGTGCCTCAGTCTCCCCACCTGCCAAGGGGCTCAGTTGTGAGGATTAAGTAAGGATATGTGCTAGACAAGTGCCATAAAACAAACACCCCACAAATGTAACTCTTCTCCCCGCTCTCCTTCTAACCACCTATCACCTCATCTCCAGGCAGGGAAGCAGCTGCTCTGTTGCTCTCAGTTTACCAGACGACAAATTGAGAGGCTGACCCCCCAGGCTCTGGGTCAAACAGTTAATGAATGGCTGTAAAAATGTGTAGTTACATTATGAATAAACAGAAATTTGGGTGTTTCCTGTTGCTTCCTTACAATCTATTATTTTTTCCTAGCAAACTCTATCACCAGCTGAATTTTGGAAATTTAGTATTCTGGAAAATTTTAGTGGATAGGAATGGTAAAAAACTATGTTAGTCCAAACAACTTTTTTTAAAAAAGGAGAAGAATAAACAAAACTGAAACTAAATTTATTTTTAGAAATGTCTTTTTGAAGGCAAATACTTATTTTTAAACAGCAAGAATATTAACACACACGAAAAGGATTTCTCCTACGAAGTCTTTAGCTGCCCAACCTCGAGAAATCCCAGAACTCTCTTCAAATTTTCCATTCTGATCCAAATCCAATTTCAGTGCTTTCTACTCATATTGAATGGAATACGAAATTAACTTTTCTATTGTAAATAACATTTGTTGAGAAAATAAAATCTTACAATTTTAAAAACAAATTTGTTCAGAAATATTTTAAAACTAGTTTTTATGCTATTTCTTACCATGCCTTATTATTGTTTGGGTTGGAGTGTAGTTGTTAGTCAAAATTGCCTTACTTCCACTGATGATTATCACATTGACTTTATATTTCACTAGATTAGATGAGGAGCCACACATAGGATAAGCCAAACAGAGCTGTAGCTGACTTAGTCTCTAGAAAGAGTTTCCATACTTTTCCATCATATAGGGTTTTTTAAAAAATTTACTTATTTATTTTTGGCTGCGTTGGGTCTTTGTTGCTATGCACGGGCTTTCTCTAGTTGTGGCGAGCGGGAGCTACTCTTCATTGCGGTGCGCGGACTTCTCATTGCAGTGGCTTCTCTTGTTGCGGATCACGGGCTCTAGGCGTGCAGGCTTCAGTAGTTGTGGCACACGGGCTCAGTAGTTGTGGCTCTCGGGCTTTAGTGCACAGGCTCAGTAGTTGTGGTGCACAGGCTTAGTTGCTCCATGGCATGTGGGATCTTCCTGGACCAGGGATCGAACCTGTGTCCCCTGCATTGGCAGATTCTTAACCACTGCATCACCAGGCAAGTCCCTTTTTTAAAAATTAATTAATTAATTTATTTTTGGCTGTGTTGGGTCTTCATTGCTGCGCGCAGGCTTTCTCTAGTTGTGGCGAGCGGGAGCTACTCTTCACTGCGGTGCCCGGGGTTCTCACTGTGGTGGCTTCTCTTGTTGCAGAGCACGGGCTCTAGGCCCCCAGGAGTTGTGGCACGTGGGCTCAGTAGTTGTAGCACACAGGCTTAGTTGCTCCGTGGCATGTGGGATCTTCCTGGACCAGGGCTCGAACCTGTGTCCCCTGCCTTGGCAGGCGGAATCTTAACCACTGTCCCACCAAGGAAGTCCCCCGTCATATAGTTTTAAACATTATTTTCGTACCTGGGCCTAAGCGACATGTCTGCAAATGTAGTGAACAAACATACTGCCCCACTGAGAAACAGAGAACCAAAAGAAGAATCAGGTCAAGTGGCTGAAGCCACTGAGGAACAAAAAGAGGAACGCAAACTCCAAACAGACACAAACTTGACAACTGGGGGACATTTTCACAGAAACCATGATGCCTATGCTAATAAAACTCAACAAACTCACACTGGGTCCTCCGCTAATCCAGAACAGGGCAGGCGATGGGACCTCGGGCACCTGGGTTTGAGGGGTGTGGCAGGCAGGCTGGCTTCAAGGGCGAGTGACCAGTGCAGTTGAAACGGGGCTCTGCACTCCAGATTTAATGCTCTGAGGTCATCATCTCGAAATCCTTAATAATTTTGTCTTTGAGTTTGTGTTTTGCAGTTGAAGTCTGATGGGACAACAGAGCATGTGCCAAGAGCTAAGTGCCTTGATTCACTCGAGGTCACGCCTCCCTGGGACAGGTCCCCACCACCTGCGCACCGCTCCCACCCAGTGGCCATGCCTGCACTGGTAGAGGTCTGGGCACAGGCGCGGGAGGGGTCATGGTTGGGTGTGTGTCCCATGTCAAGGGGCAGGGCCCCAGGCACTATGAGGGGCTGCACTTGAGCTGTGAATAACCCCTGTGCCTGAGGTAGCACAACATTAAATAACAAATTAAAAACAGTGTTACAGGTTGAGAGAGAAACTGTGGAAAAAAGAAAAAAGCTTTTTCCTGCTTTTTGAACACTTCCCACATATTATTTAGCTGGCCCTGGCAGCAGGCACTCATAGAGGAGAAACTTCCAATCCTGCAAAAGTTGGAAACAGCCTCACTCTGGAGTGTGGGGACTTCTCTGAGCAGGGTTTAAGCGAGAGGACGGACTGCCAAGACTGAGACAGGTGGCACTTTCATCTTTACCTTTGGTTTAAAATGTTGGGGACTGTTCATGCTGGCAGGAGTGTACATTGTACAATCTTTGGAAAGCCACTTGGCATTCACTAGTAAAGTCCAAGATGCACACACACCCTAGAGAAACTCAGCATGTGCGCAAAGGAGACAAGTATGAGAGCGTTACCACAACATTGTGGGAAATATCAGAAAACTAGGAACAATCTTAATGTTCATCAGCAGAACAGGTATGGTAGTATATCCATGCAGTGAAATGCTTTAGAGTAATGAAGGCAAATGAATCAGAGCTACATGTGTCAACATGGAAGACTCTGAAACATAACATGGAGCAGCCCTGTGGGCGCATAGCCTTCATGAGCCATGCTCTGTGTCCCCGGGGTTGGTTGAGTCCTGGGCAGGAAGGGGATGGCCCCCTATGGTGAATGTGAGAATCACATACAAGACTTGGCTGCATCAAATCCACCAAGGGTGCAATGCCCGAATTTCCACTACTAGAAATTTAATCTTCTGGGTCAAGGTTGATGTGCTGTGTTGGAGATCAAAGAGATCTAATAGTTTCTGGTTCTACAGTAAGTACTCTGCTGGGCAGCCACTGGCCACAGCCAAAACCCTTCTCACTAAAAATCTCATGGGAAGACGTTGAGGCAGGAAGGCTGAGCAGCAGGGTCAAGGACAAAACTGGGGGCACACCAGTAGTTAAGGATTGGTAGAGGACGGGAGGTCAGAGGAAACAGCTGGGAAGCATCAGGAGCCAAGAAAAGCCAATGAAATCATGAGTTTAAGAAGGCATTACAGAAACTGACCACATATCACAGAGGTAGGTCAGTTCAGGTGAAAAGAGATCATTAATAATTTGACAATTTAAAAGCCACCGGTGGCCTCAGCAAGGGCAGTATTGGTAGAATGATGGGGGTAGAATCCAGACTTGGTGGGGAATAAAAGAAGCCAAGGAAATGGAGGCACAAAATGTGGGCTACTTTCAAGATGTTTGTTCAAAGGACAGGGTGGGAGGTACCAGGGAAGAGAAAGTAAAGATTTTCTAGAATGGGAAAGAATTATGCTTGTAGGGTGAAGAAAAGAACAGGGAAGGATTAGAGGATCAGAGAAAGAGGATAATTTATGGAACTGGGTCCTGGAAGAGGCAAGAGAGGGTGGGAGGGAAAGCCTAGGAGGAAGGTTGGTCTTGGAAATGTCATGTGGATCCTGTTAGAAGCAAGGAAGTGAGGAGCTGAGAACCTGATATACTCCACTCTCCCAGGGCAGCAGACTTTGCGGTCACTGGAGACAGAGACGGCAGTGGGGTGGACAATTTGAGGAGAGTCGGACAAGCAGGAAACAGCCACCATGGGGAATGAAATTAATGTCTGACCAGGTATTAATAAAAGGACTGGCAAAGAGCCGGCTGAGTTGGAAACGGGCTAATCTCTGTGGTGGTGCTAATTTTCTTTTGTCCCAGTAGAGCTTGACAGCTCTGAAGCCCCACAGAGAAGATGGAAGGCTGGATGATTCCAGGCGGGGGTAAGGCAGAGAGGGTGCAGCTGGACATGGGGCTTAAGGCCACCGAGAGTGCTAGTTAGGTCACAGCAGCTCTGGGAACAGCTGGGGTTGGCAGACAAAAGAGACTTCTCCAGTTTTCTTTTTCATAAGAGACAACAGTCTGTTGTTGTAACTTAAAAGACATTAAATAGAAAAGCCACTTGAATGACTGGAGTTGATGTTTTCAACACTGAAGTAGCAATCTGCACCCCACCTTGCTTCTGGGTCACTCACCAGGGTCAAGTGACTTCTATGGGCACACGACCTTGCCAGCCTATGAGTCTGGGCCTCAGGTCCACTCCACAAACTCAGAGGTAACAACCAGATGAGATTCTTGCCTTCACTTCCCACCCACATGCCAGTAACTGGTACTGAAGGTGCTTCAAAAGAGAAGTTTACAAGTTTCTAAAATGTGGTATTTTGGTCAACCTGATGAACCATTATTGAAAGAATGACTGGGTTGAAAACTACTATGTCTCGTCATTGCTTTTTGCATAGGGATCTGCTGCTGACCACTGCAGCAGTTTTAAAATCCTCTTAAACATCTTTAAGCAATTTTATCATCTTTTCAGAATTGAGAGAAGTGGTCTTTTTGTGCTTTACAATTTTTTTAAAAAATTATTTATTTTTGGCTGCATTGAGTCTTCGTTGCTGTGCGCGGGCTTTTCTCCAGTTGCGGCAAACGGGGGCAACTCTTTGTTGCGGTGCGCGGGCTTCTCGTTACGGCGGCTCCTCTTGTTGCGGAGCATGGTCTCTGGGCATGCGAGCTTCAGTAGTTATGTCACACGGGCTCAGTAGTTGTGGCTCTCAGGCTTTAGAGTGCAGGCTCAGCAGTTGTGGAGCATGGGTTTAGTTGCTCCGCAGCATATGGGATCTTCCCAGACCAGGGGTCAAACCCATGTCCCCTGTACTGGCAGGCGGATACTTAACCACTGCACCACCAGGGAAGCCCCCGCATTACAATTTTTAACTCATTTTCAGGCAATTATTCCTGCTCTGCACTGTTTATACTCATAAAAAATCAGAATTACCTAAATATCCAACAATAGGACTTGTTTATAGTTCTCTTTTTTCTTATTAGAAAAGCAATGCATGTTCACATCAGAAAAGGTAAAAAAAGTAGGCAGGTAAAAGAACTGAAGGATGTGTGGACTCCCTCCCAGACACCACTGCTAGTTAACACCCAGGAACAAGTCTTCCAGCTCCTTCTCTAAGCCTGTATATTGTGGGTTTATACCATATTTACCTTTTGCAACTACTTATAAATGGCTTAAGGAATCCAGCTCTCTAGGCTCAAGTCCCCAATCCACCCACCCCCCAACACACACACACACTCACCTGCCTGCCTTGTGTCCTAGGGAAGGAGTTTTGGAAGTAAGAGTTGAGGGTGCCATGACGCTAACTTAAAGAGGAGAAAGACATCGTGGGCTCTTCTTGGAAGGTGAAATAGCCACGTCCGCTTCAGGGACTGCAATGCCCTCACTGAATAATCATGTTAACAACCACCCCCAGACATCTGTGAATAATCTGGAATTACAATAACCTTATAATTTGTGCTTTTGGAGAGTTCCACAAAGCCATGGTGGGTCCCTCAGCTGGGGACACTCAACTCATAGCTGAGTGGAGACAGTGAAACTTGAACTTGAACCATAACAGACTAGGAACAAAGTTCAAAAGATTAAATGAACTACAAATGCCAACAACCATCCTGAATGATTGTTATCCTGAAATAACATAGCAAGTGTGCCCTTTCCTTCATGGAGCATCCCAGGGTCCCCAACTTGGCCAGCTTAGGAATGAAATGATGTGCTCCAGACCCCCAGAGGTGCTGCCTTCCCCTGCCACAGTCAAGTTCTGTGATCCCCGTTCTTTCAGCCTTCAGTACAGGAAGATAGATTTGTAGAGTTTCTTCCATGCCCCCAGGACACAGCAGTGGGCTGCATTCCCCATGCAGTCTCTAAGAAACTGACGGGTGAGCTGGCCTCAGTGGGCCATGTGGTATATGGAGGGAGCAGAGGCCCAGACAGACCATGATTTTCATCTTGGTCCTGTCCCATTCCAGGCCTTGAGAAAGTTACCTCATTTCTCTGATTCTCCAACTACTTGCCTATAAAATAGGGACCCTGGTAGGATTATGAGGACTAAACTGAGGCTGTGTAGGGAAAAAACCTGGCAATTCACCTGGCATATAGGTGGTGCCCAATGAGTATTAAATCCTTTACCTCCCAGCCCAGTGGTCCCATCATGCTTTTCCAGACTTGCCACAGCCTGAGCAAGAGCATCCCAGAGACGGGAGTGAGCAACATTCATTCATTCAAGAAACATTTACACAAAGTGCCTGTGTGCCTAGCACCCTAGAATATCAACTGCACTTAAAGATTTTTAAAAATATTACTTTAATATTAAGACAAATATCAGGGAGAAGAATGCAAAATTTGCATTAACTTTAAAGAAAAATGTGAGTTATTTGGCCCATGCCCCAGGCTTCCTAGGAATCCCATATAGGGCAGCTTGAAGGTGCTAAGTTGCCCAAGAACTTGACCTCAGGTCCAGGTCACACAGATCTTCACATTTTCCTGCAGTGAGTCATGAACCAGAAGTGACGTGGTCCCTCCCTAGAAAATCAGGGTGGAAAAGAACAGGTCCAGAGAAAACCAGCCAATTACACCGTAAGCCCTCACTGTGTTCACAGTTCCCAGAGCCTTGCTTACACAGCCTGTCTTTCTGAGAGTCATCCTTGGGCCAACTCTTCCAAGATTATCTCAACTTCAGTTCTTCAGTATCTTTGGAAAACATCCCATTTCTAGGAAAATATCATGAAATTTGCTGTATGTCAAATCCGGGATGTTCAGCCAGGTCAAAGTTGTTTTCCTGGGCTTCTCTGGTGGCGCAGTGGTTGAGAGTCCGCCTGCCGATGCAGGGGACATGGGTTCGTGCCCTGGGCCAGGAAGATCCCACATGCCGCGGAGCGGCTGGGCCCGTGAGCCATGGCCACTGAGCCTGCGCATCCGGAGCCTGTGCTCCGCAACGGGAGAGGCCGCAACAGTGAAAAGCCCGCGTACAGCAAAAAAAACAAAGTTGTTTTTCTCACTTACTTCCCAGTCTAGCCTCCTGTACTTCTAGGGTCACCCTCCAAGGTCAGATTCTGGGATGTAAACTGGAGGTGACTCCATCCATTTATCTTTGCTCCCTGTGCCTTGCTGGACTCAGATCTGTGGGCTCCTCTTAGCACAGGTCGACCTGGGCTGGAAACCAGATCTCCCACGTTCACCTTCTTCTTCTTCATAAAAATGTAGCTCCTTCACTGAATCAATCACCATGTCAGATGTCAGCTAATTTCATATTCGATATAAACAGAAAAATAATAGCCATAACCATCTCTGAATGGTGAGAATATAAGTGGTTTCTAATTTCATCACTTTGCTTACCTGTATTTTCTCATTTTCAACAATGAGATGTATTTTTTGTGTACAGAGAATGAGAAGAAAATGTAGAGACTAACATTCCTCTCACTTAGTTGTTTCCTGGTAGATTTACATTCTGAATTCAAGCTCAAAATTCAAAGCAGAAAGTCACAGAATGTTTTTCCATAGAGGAGACTAGAAATCCGGTAACTCCTCCTTGCTCTTCTCCAAGCTGAACCAAATTCCAGTTTATACTTAGGTTTACCAGATCAAAGGAAATTGTTTTTGAGGCAGGATTATTTATCAAATGTACTTTACATATGGTTATGAATCAAAATCACAACAAAATCAGAAAAACTACTGGTGAGGTAATGCAAAGCCATGGGCTGGGGAGATCACATTATTCTCCAAAACAACTTAGTAACCTAAGGAGGTGACACTGGATGTGGAACTGTAGTAGTCATTCATTCAACAAATATTTGTATATTCACTGTGTTCCAGGCACAATTCTAGGCACTGGGGATACAGCAGTAAACAAAACTAGCAAAAATCCCTGCCCTCAGGAAGTCTGTATTCCAGTCAGGGAGACAGAAGCAACAAAAACCTTAGCATAGTATTAATACTGTTTCTACTGTTTTGACTGTTTTTCTGACATTTTTCTCAGTGAAGGAGAACTTTCTCCCAAGTCGCTTCTACAGCCAGTGGCTAGGTTGACTATTTCTTGACACAACCCATTCAGGAGTGGGACAGACTGGATCCTAGTACCTTTAGAGTCAAGGTAACTAGAGAATTAGAGAGCTACCCAGCCATGATCTTCCTGCAGTGATTGTCCTAAGGACTTAGCTGATACAAAATGGTTCAGATATTCCCAGAGGAAGAAGATGAAGTACCCCAACCATGAATGGAGTAGAGAACTGAGCCAGAACACTGGGAGACCAGGAGCTGCCACAGTGGGCCACTGGGATAAGCAGAAACAGGAATAAGACTGACTTAGGGAGAAAATTTTAGCTCCATGTAAGAGAAAACACTTCAACAGACAGAGCTGCCCCACAGTGGAATGGGCTGAAGGAAAGGCAATTCTCAGGCTCTGCTGGTGAATGACAAGCTCAGCTCTGCTACTTACTGACTGTTTGACCTTGAGCTAGTCCCATAACCTCTATGGGTCTCAGTTTCCTTATCTGTAAAATGGGAATTATAATGGTACTTAGTTCATGGAATTGTGGTGAAGATTTAATAAGAGGAAGCATGTAAAGTGCCAGGGTACTACCTGACACAAAGTAACTTAGACATTGAAAGGCAGGACCATGGTCCAGGCCCAATACATGACCTCTGGCTGATTTGGACACATCAAGACCTCGGTCCTCCCTGGAGGTGCACCAGGGTACTGGGCAAAGGCAGGGATCAGGCCAGTAATAGTGTTCAGCGTTCAGGGAATGCCCTAAGGCAGAAGCACCAACCCCACATATACACATCGAGCCAGGCTGATTTGGGAGTGATCTGGGGTTCAAAATAGGAAGTCCCCAGAGAGGCTGTACTCAACATCACAAAGCTCCTAAGGGCCCATTAATGACCACAGCAGCAGTGCTAGCCTCAGTCCCACTCTGGGTCATCCAGGGCTGATGGACTCAGATGGCAGCCTGTGACGCAGGACTCTAGAGGCACAGCCAGGCAGGGCTGGAGAGCTCCAAGCCACAGCCCAGTGGGACAAACGGCAGCCTGAAGGCAGCCCAAGATGGAATTCCAACCTACTCATAAACCCTCCTGTGGTTCCAGGTGGGGGGCATATTCAGACAGGTTTCCTCTTGCACCCCAGTGAGGATACCCCAGGGGCAACTGCACAGCCACAGGTGACCTGCGTTATAGCCTAGCCCCACCTCCTGGCCCTGGCTTTTGGTAATGGCCCAAGGGTAGGAGAAGGCAAGTAGCCAGTCCCCTTGTGTATGCCCAGCAGGCCCTCTGGCAACTGCCATCTCCATTCCAACGGCCTTGGAATTAAAGGCGGTCAGCCTTTAATTGTTGAGCCAGTGTCTAGCCCACAAGTTCCTGCCATCACACCCTCCCACCAGCCAGCTTTCCAGGCATGTCTAAACCTGTCTGAATTCTCAGCAGGTAAAGAGCTCAGGCGAACCTCCCCCCATTCCCCTCATGTCCACTACTTAAGTATCAAAATCCCAAACAATAATATCTTGTATATGTGTGGTGCTTAGCATTTTTCAATGCACTTTTCATAACCTTATATAGCTCACAAAATCTCCAGGAGAGTTGAGACTCAGACTTGGAAGCACAGAGTCAGGAACAATGCCCCAAACCCTAACTCAGCAATGGTTTAAGGAGACATCATCATGACTACAGAGTCTAGCATACTGTCCCTGCTACCTACACCACAGACACCCTTATGCTCGATGGTGCCCGTAAAACTGCTGTCACTGGAAACTGAGATTGCACCCATCAAGTCACTAAAAGGGTTGTAAAGCAGACTCTGCTCCTTTGCTGCCACTGGCTTCCAATTCAAAACTGGTGAGGGGTGGCATGGGGATGGGGGGCTTGTCTGACTGGAGAAGCCTGAGCCTGAGGCCGATGCCCAGGCCTTAGCTGCAAAGGAAAATGGCTCCACCTCATGATGCGCGGAATTCCTCAAGCACAGGAAGGAGGCTCAGCTGCCAGGCAACCAAAATGAGTGAAAAATGTCCAACTCTGCAACTCATTCAATCATCACACCAACACATGAAGTTGTCAGAATGACTCTCATTATCCCCATTTTAGATGGCAGGAGTCGACCAGGGCAGCTTCTCTACCAACACATTGAAATAAAACAGGGAGAAAAGAAAAGTCTTGCTTTCAGGTTTAAAAAGGTCAACTGCAGGGGCTTCCCTGGTGGCTCAGTGGTTGAGAGCCTGCCTGCTAATACAGGGGACGCGGGTTTGAGCTCTGGTCTGGGAGGATCCCACATGCCGCGGAGCAACTGGGCTCGTGAGCCACAACTACTGAGCCTGCGCATCTGGAGCCTGTGCTCTGCAACAAGAAAGGCCGCGATAGTGAGGGGCCCACGCACAGCGATGAAGAGTGGCCCCCGCTTGCCGCAACTAGAGAAAGCCCTCGCACAGAAACGAAGATGCAACACAGCAAAAATTAATTAATTAATTAATAAACTCCTACCCCCAACATCTAAAAAAAAAAAAAACATCAACTGCAGAAGCGTGGGATAAGAGGAACTAGTTTTGGCTTCAGGTCATGTAAAGAAGGTCTTAGAATCTCAGCTGACCTTGAGGTTCATATGAACCCAGCTAAAGAGGTTGCTGACACAGCCACTGCAGACTTGTGAGTGGGACAGCGTCTTGGCCTCTGGGCCTGCCAGACTTACCTGGGGTTGACCACTCTAGTCTGGTCACATATTTGCAGAGATGGGCAGCCAAGGTAGGGAGGTTTTGTAACATCTGGTGCGTGGACTCTGTTGCTTCAGAGGGCAGAAATGGGGCCACACAGGAGCCACAGGGACTGCATGCCAGGTCAACACCTGTAGAACAGGGCAAAAACAAGACAGGTTTCCTTGTGAGGTGGTGAGGTCCCCATTGCCAGGGGTATACAAACAGAGGCTGGAAAGCCATCTATCAGAAATTTTAGTTGAATTGGATGATGAATACAGTCCCGTCCAACTCTAAGATACTATAAGCCAACAATGTGTGTAAACATTGGGCACAATCTACAATCACCCTCCAAGAGCCTCCTAGGGACCCACTGAACTAAACAATGACAAAAGAAGAAAACCAAAAATATGCACTCTTACTAGACATCAATTATATGCAAAAATAAAAGGAAAGGTCATTTTATATGTTACATGAGTCAAAACTGAAAAGTAATGTCCAGTACTGGAGAGGTTGTGATAAAGCTGGAACATTCGTACTGGCGGTTGGGTAAAATGGGTACCACCACTTTTTGAAATCAATGTGGCAGATGGTATCAAAATACCAACAGCAGGACTTCCCTGGTGCTCCAGTGGTTAAGACTTCGCCTTCCAATGCAGGGGGTGCAGGTTCGATCCCTGGTTAGGGAACTAAGACCCCACATACCCCAGGGCCAAGAAACCAAAACATAAAGCAGAAGCAATATTGTAACAAATTCAATAAAGACTTTAAAAATGGTCCACATCAAAAAAAAAAAATCTTAAAGAAACCAAAAGCATATTTAATCCTTTACCCCAATAACTGTTCACTCAGGAATCTACCTTAAAGAATAATTTGTAAAGGGTAATTGGTATATATTTGGAGATATTCATTACATCATTATTAATAATAAACAAAAAGTCTCAAATAGGAGAGCGGTTAAGTATAGTATAGTGTTTGATGGAATATTAGGCAATCATTACAGATGGTGTTTATAAAGAATCTCTGTTCCTCGAGGGCAAGTCCTGCATCCTATTTACTACTGTAGTCCCAGCACTGTCTGGAACATAGAAAAGCCTCATTAGCTATTTGTTGAATGAATGAGAGAATGAACAATTGAGAAAAGAATTCAATCTTAGCAAGGGAAAATGCTTATTACATGTTGAAAAAAACAAGCAGAACTCAAAATTATACTTAATCTATGATTTCCAGAATATGAAGTATTAAATACATGTGTCCTACAGGTGGACTACATGGAAAAATAAAAATAGATGTTAGGATCATGTACTAGGGATGATAATATTATTCTTATTCATTCACCATGTTTTTCTGAGTACCTGTTATGTACCAGGTGCTGCGCCATGTGCTGTGAGTAGAGCAGTAAACAAAATAGACACAGTCTCTACCCTAAAGGAGAGTTCATTCTAGTGGGTTAATGGAGGAGTGAGAGTGGGGAAGAGACAGACAATAAACGGATAAGTAAAACAATGTATAATATGTCAGGTGGTAGTAAGTGCTATCGGAGAAAAAAAGCAGGAAGCGGGGATAGAGAGTGCCAGGAGAGGAAAGGCTGCCATTTTATATGGGATGTCCGTGAGGATATCTAGGGAAGATCTTTCAAGCAGAGGGAACAGCAAGTGCAAAGGCCCTGAGGCCAAAGTGTACTTGATGCAATCAAGGAATAACATGGAGGTCAATGAGCTGAGCAGCAGGAGCCTGGGAGATGAGGCAGAGAAGCTACAGGAGTCAGAGTGTATATGGCCCTGCAAGCCATCATAAAGACTGAAAGACTTGCGCTCAAAGAGACAAAGAAGCCACTGGAGGCATTTTTACAGAGGTGTGACATGATCTGACTTATGTTTAAAAGGAATCACTCCTTTTATAAGAATATTTTATGAAAGTTTAAGATGAAAGGAAGAATTTTAAACAATGGACAGATTATCATAACATTAATGAGTTGATTCACAAAATATTTTCTGAGCACTCCCTGCTTTAAGGGGCTGGAATAGCAGGTCTGTTTCAAGATTACAAAGACATATCAACATATCAACAATACAGAAGTTTTTTGTTTTTTTTTTTTTGGCCACGCTGCGCAGGATCTTAGTTCCCAGGCCAGGGATTGAACCCAGTGAAAGCACCGAGTCCTAACCACTGGACTGCCAGGGAATTACCCCCATACAAAAGTATTTTTAAATAACACTGTTTAAAAAAAAAAAAAAAGACAGAGATTATCCAGAGCAATTAACTGATTTTGTCCTTTTTTTTCTTTTTTTTTTTTGGCGGTATGTGGGCCTCTAACTGCTGTGGCCTCTCCCGTTGCGGAGCACAGGCTCCGTATGCGCAGGCCCAGCGGCCATGGCTCACGGGCCCAGCCGCTCCGCGGCACGTGGGATCCTCCCACACCAGGAACGAACCTGCGTCCCCTGCATCAGCAGGCGGACTCCCAACCACTGCGCCACCAGGGAAGCCCTGTCCTTTTTTCTTTAGAGATTACAGAGGTAATTTTGCTCAACTAACATTTAGATGCACATTTCATATTCTTTTTTTTTTTTTTTTTTTTTTTTTTGCGGTACGCGGGCCTCTCACTATTGTGGCCTCCCCCGTTGCAGAGCACGGGCTCAGGACGCGCAGGCTCAGCGACCATGGCTCACGGGCCCAGCCGCTCCGTGGCATGTGGGATCTTTCCCGGACCGGGGCACGAACCCGTGTCCCCTGCATCGGCAGGCGGACTCTCAACCACTGTGCCACCAGGGAAGCCCATATTCTATACCAAGTCCCTTAATTATAAACTGAGCTGCTGTTTGGGAAACCCTAAAGTTGGCTGCTTATTTGACTCGTCTTAAATATCTCATACACAACACTTCTGCAGCATCACTCACAATCCAACATTACTGATAGGCGACCCTTGTGGCAAGTCTGTATGTGCCAGAAAGATTATCTGAAAGACTAATAAAATCCTTGTAATCCTTTTCAAGGATGCAGAAAGGAAAATGGCTACATTTCAAATTCATGTCATTTCAAACGCGTGAATTAAGCTCTAAACTCTACATTTGAAAAACAAAGTCAACACAAGTTCTCTAATTTATGTTCTAAACTGAGAAAACAAATAGTTGCTAAGAAACGAAATTTGCAAAATTGTTAAACACGTTTTCTAGTTGATATGCACGTACTTAAAACTACAAACTATACCAAAATATAAATGCAGGAATCACTACCATTGAACTTGGTTGATAAAACTTCATCATGAAACCTGGAATTGTTTTTTTTGGTTTGGTTAATTTTATTCCTAGACACTCTGCCTTTTAGGTGTATATAAAACTGATCATGTGTAGATGATGTTGAGATGATACTTCTGTGAAAATATATGAGAAAGCTTATTGCTTCTCTTCCTTCTTATCCATCATGCCCTGGGTGAGAGGGCTCCTTCTTAGCTCCCAACATCTTGATTACTGTGACACTCATGCCAGAGTGCTCTGCACCCTAACCCTCCTCCTGGCTATCACCTGTTAACTTCTCACTCAATGTACAGTTTGGCAAAGGGCTACCAGACTTCCTCTCTCCTTCAAAGCAGTCATCCTCCTGGAAGACTTGCCAATGACCCATCCAACAAATTTGCCTTTCAAACCCATGATCTCCTCTGTCCAATCCAGCCACTTTGCCCCTGCCCATAGCTCCTCTACCTCTGACCAACATGCCTGCCCTCCCTGCTCTTCTCTCCCACCCATCACATCTATTCTCTCACTCCACTGAGAACCCCACCCCTCCAATCTGGCTTCCCCTCCTTCCTCTTGGTGGACTACCTCTTCCACCTCTCTTGCCAGCATCTTCAACTTCCTTAAAGAACTGTCTCCCTTGTCCAGCAAAGCCCAGCCCTGGATCAGCCTCACCAGTAGCCTTCTCCATGCCTATCTCAGGGCTGATGGGATGCTGAAGAAAGCCCATACCTCATAGATTAGTGCCCCCACAAACCCATGGCCTCCAGCCTCAGCAGTCCCTTACCACCGCCCTGCAGTCTCTGTGGGTTGCTATTAGCTTTCCCTCCTCTTTTCCGTAGCAGCCATCTTGAACATTTTGCTCTTTCTCCAAGCTTCCCACCCCATCCCATTTCCTCACACTGAGTAGATATCCTTGCCTCCCATCACAAGTAATGGCTATCAGGTGTGAATTCCCTCCATTTCCTGAGCCCACCTCCCAACTACCTACTTACCAAACTGCTGACCTACCTGCGTCTCCAACTCCTTCCTTTCCCTTCTCCCACCTGAGGCTCACTCTGAACCCCACCACCTCCCATCCTCTTGCTGACCTCACTTCATCCTTCAACCCTTCTCTTCCCTGTAACCTCAACCGTCCATATACTGGCTTTTCCCCATGAGCATTTTTAAATGTCCTAATCTCTCCCAACTTAAAACTGTCTCCTAACTCTATATCCTTTCTCGTTTTCTCTCCTCCCCTTCAAAACCACTAACAAGAGTTATCTACATCCACTTCTCACACACTCAGACTGCTGCCCCTGCTGCTCCATTGAAACTACTCTCTCCAAGATTGCCAGTGACCTCTGTGTTGCTAAATCTGGGGTTCAGTTGTTCAGACTTTGGCTTACTAGACTGTTCTACAGCACGTCACTTCACTTCCTCCATTTGGCTTCTGTGGCACACCATTCTTTGGTTTTCTTCCTATCTCTCTGTTCTCACCTTTACTTCTGGGCTCCTCTTCCTCTATTTGTCCCTTAAATGTTGGCATTTCCCAAGGGATTTTGGTCTTCTCTTTCACCCTCTCTACTGAAGGATTTCATTCACTTCCATGGCTTCAGTTATGATGTATATATTAAGAACGTGATAACTTAAGGTTCTTTCTCCAGATCAGATCTCTCAAGGATGACAGGCTCTCAGGCTCTGTCTTTTTTATTTGAATTAGGTTCAGGGTAATAGTCTCCCTGATTGCTTCTTCTTTGGCCATGAATTAGTTACTCCCATATATTAAGGCATTCTCCCAAGATAAGCTCCGAATCACCTAATGGACCTCTCACCTGATGTCCCACTCACCTCAAACTCACCTCCTCCTCTTCCTGCCTAAACCTACTCCTTTACTATTCCGTACCTCAGCGGAAAGCACCACCATGCATTCACCTAGTTACCCAAGGCAGACACCTGGGCCTCACCCTTGACTCACCACTTTCTGCCACACCCTCAGCTCATCACTCACAAAGTCCTCTTGATATTTCTTTTTTTTTTTTTTTTTGGCCACATTGCGCGTCTTATGGGATCTTAGTTCTCTGACCAGGATTGAACCCAGGCCCATGGCAGTGAAAGCATTGAATCCTAACCACTGGACTGCCGGGGAATTCCCTGAATATTTACCTCCTTAATACATCTCAGATCTACCCCTTTTTTCCATCTTCATTGATGCCGTGCTTGATCACTGCAGCAGCTTGCAACCTACATCTAAGCCTCATGTTCTCCTGGTCATTTTCCACACAGGCCCTAGACCTTTTCAAAATGCACATCTTCTCAAAAACCTTCATTATCATTAGAATAAAGTTATATTTCTCAGCCTGATATACTGAGAGGAGCCACCCCTGATTAATCACTCCAGCCCCGTGTCTGAGATTCAGCATTCTGGTTAATCCCCTTGTTAATGAATTAGAAGACCTATGGAACTTCACTGAGACCTTTTGCCTCTCTGACAAGGGAGCAGGCTAGCTCAGTGTTCCCCTGGAATCCTTTGCAACTCTAGCTTATAAGCATCTAGAATTCCTTTCTCTCACAATTCTCTGCTCTCAAACCACTCCTTAAAAAAGACAAAACAAATATATTGAGCATATGCCCGACCAAAATCATACAACTAATAAGAGAGAGAATGGGGATTTGAACCCAGATTGCCCAGGACATTACCTCCTGCCTATTTGTTCACAATCAAACCAACTACTGATAATCCAAGATGAAGAATGTGGAAACAGACAAACATTCATTAAGTGCTTAATATTTATGAAGTGCTTTACATAAGGCATCTCACTTCTCCATTACAACACTGTCAAATTAGCAAACTGTAGATCTGAGAAGGTAGTGTGTACAAGGTCCCACAGCTAGTAAGTGGGCTTGAATTCCCCCACCTCCACCTTATTACCTGATCCCTACCACCAATAAATAGCATTTTACAACTGAAGAAACAGGTCCAGCCCAGGGTCATACCTCTAATCAGAGGCAAAGTCAGAATTAGAATCCAGGTTTCTGAATCTGCTTGGCTGGGCCGATGCTATTTTAGTCCCTGCTTTCTGGGAGAATCGTGGAACCCTGACTTGTACCCTAGTTATAACAATTTCCTGAAAACTAGCACTACTCCTGAAGGGCTAAACTGACCTCTAGAGTTTCAACTGTTGCTCCAGGCGGTCTTCTTTGGTAGCCCTCTGCTGATACTCTGCCGATGCTGTGCTGGTGTCCACCCTGTGGTGTAGTCCTCCCCTTCCCACTTTTCCAACAACCTCTGCTCTCACTGCATCCACAAAATTAGGCACTCTGTGTCAGCACAAACCCCATTTCCTCCTACCTCCTACAGTTTTCTCATCTTCAGTAATGAGCCCCCCCACTATCTGTCCGCCTAGCTCCAAAGGTCTTTCCTTATGGTTTAGCCAGGATCAAAGCCCCTCTGCCTGTTAGTTATAAGTCCTGTTAGTTCTTTCCTAAGTGCAATCCATTTGACTCCTTCCCCCATTCTAGCCTTCCCTCCCTGGATATCATCAGCGCAAGGATGGCAGGGTTGCTTTCTCAGGCTCTGTCTTTTTGGTCTGAATCAGGTTCAGGGTAATAGCCTCCCTGGTTACTTCTTTGGCCACAAATTAACTATTCCCATTTATTAAGGCATTCTCCCAAGAATGCTTTAGCTAAGATATATCCAGAATGTCTGGATGTGGTGACATATGAAGCATGTGTGGGATTAACTGGACCATCTGGCCAACACCAGGGCCCTGAGTGGAAAAAGAATCAGAAAAGATGCTACCTAGCAAGGTGGGATATCACCACCAGGGCCCTATGATGCTGAGCAGAGGGCTGAAAGAAGGGCAGGGATCTCAGACTGCCTTTACTCCATAACTGACAGGAGCAAAAGATCTTTCCCAGAAAGGGAGTGGGAGGTAGGGTGTTTAGGCACAGAAAGAAGAAGGGCCAACAGCTAGAAATAGAGGAACATGAAGAACTGATGACATTTAGGGGAGAACTGACAGAACTTCCAAGGAATGATAGACATGAATCTATCACTCCCTTGCGTCACAGGACTGGAAAGGCCCTCAAAGCACTCAGGCAAAATTTCAATCCATTGTTTGAATAACATAAACATTTCTTCAAGGCGGTGGTATCCCTCTAGTTGAAGACTTTCAGCAATGGGAAATGCCTAACCACAGGAGATCAAGATCATGCGAAATTCAGTTACAATACATTCATTTTCAATTCAACAAATATCTACTGAGTACCTACCATGCAACAGACACTACAGGCACTGGACTGTAAGTGTGAATAATATAGACACGGTCCCTGCTCTGTGGATCTTATAATCTAATATGGAAGACAGATACTCAAATACATAAGTAGAATGGGGGAAGTAGAGGGTGCTGCTCAAACACAAGGTGAGGTACCTCATATGGAGCCGGGCATCTGGGAAGGCTTCACTGAGGAGGCAGCGTCTAGGCTGGGGCTTGAAGAGTGTGAGGCATTAGCTGAGTGCAGGGTGGAGGGACCCACGTGAGAGAACAATTGCTTAGGGCTTCCCAGCTTCCAGAGAAGTTCAGAGTGTTGCAAGAAGGTGGAGTCCAGATCCTGAAGGGCCTTTAGATTGACACTGAGGAATGTGGGTTTAATTCCGGAGGCAATGGGAAGACTGGTGAAGGGTTTTAAGCAGAAGCGCCCTCTGGCTACGCTGTGGGAGACGCTGCGGTACGGGGCGTGGCGTGAAGGAGGCCAGAATCCGGGATGAGAAGGCCTTGATGGCCCAAGGAAAATGACCAAAAACAAAGCGCTCCTCTATGACAAGACAGAAGCAAAAACAAAGGGGTAAAGTTCAGAATGCGCCCCTTCCACTCGCAAGCCGAAGGTCTCCATCCTCTCTCACCTTTGCTGGGCAGCTCGCCCTCGGTTTGCCCTAACACCGCGGAGTGTGGGCGGGGAGACGACTCCACGCCCTTCTTTCCAGATAAGAAAACTGAGGCCCAGAGTCCCGGGGTGGGGACCGAGGTGAAAAGAGAATGGAAACGGCCTCCCAAAGGAGGCTGCCCGAAGTCACGCACAATCCTTCGAGGGTCCGGCGGCCTGCCCCATTACTCCGTCAGCCGTCCCCAACCAGTCGCCTTTGCTATAGAAACAGTCCTCCCGCCCTCCTCAGCGCCTCTGTTTTGTCAATGCACCCTGGGAAATGCAGTCTATCTCTCATTATCTGCCCGAGACATGAGCCCACTCCGCGTCCTTAAAGGACTACAAGTTCCAGAAGGCTGTACGAAAACACCGGCGGGCTCTCGGGGATTTGGTCTAGCAAGAGAGACAGAAGAACCCGCGGGCGGGGCCGAAGGGAGGGGAGATGTGCCCCCACAATGGGCGACCCCTGGGCGGGGCTCGGGTCTCTATTGGCTACGGAGGCACGGAGGAGGCGGGGTCAGCGGAATGAGGCGCGGAGCTGTTCGCCGCTCCAGGTGCTGAGTCCGAGGGAGGCTCCGGAGCGAAGAGGAGCGGTCTCAGCCTTCTCTGCCGCCGCCGCCGCCGCCCCGCGTCGAGAGCCCTCCGCCTGGAAGCCGAAGCCGTGAGGAGCCCGGAGGAGCTGGATGCGCTGCCGGGCGCCGACCGCCCTTCCGCATCTCTGAGGTCGGTGCTGCTGGATTCGCTTTTGTTTTATTGAGGAAGGAATGAATTGAGGCGTTAGAGGGCCTGGGGAGTTGATGGGACCTCACCGCCCTCAAGACCATCTGTCCCGGAGAGCTGCTGACTGACCCCTCGTGTGCCTCCCTGTGGCCCCGGCACCTGAGGTCGGAGCAGCTTTGGTTAGTTTTTGTCTTATGGTGGAGGAGGCTCTTAAGCGTGAGGGGCGAGGGCTGGGGACCTACCCCACCATCTCTCTTGAGAGGGCGTTGAGAGCTTGGAGCCTCCCTCCGCCTGTGCCTGAAGTCGAGGCTGCTTGGATTATTGAGGATGGCAGGGAGTGTTCCGGGATGAAAGAATCGGAGTCAGGTGGACCCTTCCCCACACCTCGGCTGCTTGAGCTTACAAAGAGGGTCTGGATGTGATGGATGAAACCGCGGTATTCCTCCTCCTCCGCTCAGACCCTCCTGAGGAAGGGCTGTTTGGGGATGTCAGGAAGACCCTTCCTCGTACCCACCCCTCTCCCGAAGCCTAGGGTTTTGTGAAAAGGGGGGACGGGATGAAGATGGAGCCAGACGACTCTTTCCCCTCCCAGCTGGACCCGCCTAGGTTATGGGGGGGTAGGGGGAATGGGATGTGAGGGGCAAAGGCCGGGAGACCCCTCCCCACCCTGTTAGGAGTCGCCGGTACAGGAGAGCCCTGACGGATTCTCCGGGTCCTCTGCGATCTGGGCCCTGTGCCTAAGGTCGGGGTGGCCTGGGTGTGGGGTGTGCGATGGGGAAAAGTAAAAGGGATTGAAGAACCCCTCCCGACCTCTCCGCTCCCGGGCCTTATCGACTTGGCCCTCTAACTGGATCCAGGCCAGGGACCCTAAGTCGAGACGACCCTCCCCTCCCCGCCCCGCCCCACCCCGGAGACCCTGGCTGCTGAACCGCAGAGGGGAGCCAGACCTGGATGGGCACATGCTGGGCGGGACAGGCCTAGTCCCCCTCTCAAGCGCCCTGGAGCTCCAAGCAGACGCCCCCCGCGCCCATAGACCCTCGGGCTGTTCTGCTCGGCGCGGGGTGCGCCTCAGACCCCGCTGCCGAGACCTGTGTCCTGGCTATGCGGCGGCCGCTCCGGGCGCAGGGCTTTCGCGCGTGGCCCCGGCATCCGCGAGAGGACAAAGCCGCGGACGCCGCACTGGCGGGCCTGCGCCACTGGCTGGGCGGGGGGCGCGGCCAGGGGAGTGGGGGGTGGGGGAGGCTTCGGGCGCGGCGCGGGGAGCTTCTGCGGAAACGTGCCAGAAACCAGGCGGGAGACAAAGCGCGCTCGCTCCTCGCGGGCCCGCGCGAGTCGGGATGGAAAATCCCAAGGGAGGAGGCGGCTGCGCCGGGCAGGGCACTATGCCCCACACCCTTCTTCCCTGCACACCACCACCCTCGCCGGTCCAGCACCCAGGATGCCGTGTGTGCGATGGTAGCCAGGGTCCCTTCTGTGCGGCGTTCCAAGACCTGTGACCACGAGAACGTGGACAAGCCAGGGGCTCCGCCTCTCGAGGAGGGGTCCAGGGTTTAGGAGGCATGAGTGGGCCAGGGGCCGTAAGGGCATCCTGCCTGGACCCCCCAACCCTGCTCCATCAGCCGTGTTAGGTCAAATTTGGTTCCAGGATTCGAGTGTATTTGTATGTGTCACAGTGTGTTTACATGGGTGAGGGTGCGGGTCAGAGTGTGAGTGTGAATGTGTATGCCCGGGTGAGGTGCCAATGGGTGCTCCAGTGTTCATGTGTGTGTCCCTTGTGCATCTGGCCGGATGTGTGTGAAAAGAATCAATTACTGCTGGCCTTGGATGGGGGCGGGGGTGGGGCAGGGTAGTCACCCCTCCAACCCTCAAGCTGCAGTAATGACCTCGGGTCCCAGGGGATGCCCTCAGGGTGGAGGTAGCTTCAGATCATGTGCATGCAGTGTGGCGCAGAAAGTGGAATCTCACAAGTATGTGGAGCTCTCTTCAGCCCTTCTGGTGATTTGGGTCTGACCCTAATATCCTCACCAGGGTTCTGCCCTTCCCATCCCTCAGAAACCTTATCCTGCTGTAAAAGGCTGCCCTAAGGACCAGAATTCTGCCCCCCACCATCATGGGCTGACAAGTGGGGCTTGGGGAGCTCAACAGCAGAGGTGGGTGCAAGATTGTGTGGCAAGACAACTTTTGTCACTTTGGCCTCTATCTGGAAGGACCATGGGGCTGGAGTTGCTGGTCAGTGATGGTGGCCTCTCAGTAATACCAGATACACTCACGGAGAGGGCACGAACGTGACACAGATATATCACTATGGGTAGATATCCCAGGAGGATGAGGACAGCCCTCCCAGACCTGCCCACTCCCACCAAGTGACCTCAGTTTCATAGCACTTTGACAGCAAAGGTGCTGTCACCAGAGACTCCTTTCCTGTATGATGAGGGGCTAGACAGTGCCCAATGGAACCACAGGAAGAACAGTTACCAGAGCCACCATCCAGCCCAGCCCTGCCCGGTCCAGTCTCCACAAGTATCCACAGCGACCTCTGCTGGGCAGAAGTGAAACCAATTTGAAATTTGGCAACTAACACTCCCCTACGGTGTGAAAGCTCAAGGTGGGTGTGGGCATTGTTAGGTAAAAACCATTTAGGGGCTACTTGTCTGCTTTTGGAGTCCTGAGTCGATGTTCTTGTCTGCAGTTCCTTCAAGCAATGGAACTGCCACTGTTCTCGCCTATATGGAAATATTTAAAGAGGGCCTAAAGACGTTTGTTCAAGTTTTCATCCAGTTGGGGGTGGGCATCAAATTTGTTTAAGAGAAAAAAGCATGAAAAACATTCATCAAGCTCAGGGAGATTTAAGTATATTTCCTCTTTTCCTCTCCTTCTTCAATTCCTTTCTCCTTTTTCTTCCTATTCTACTTTTATCCTCCCCTCTTCCTCATTATTAGTCAAAAACACATTTTTCAAACATATGCTTTCTTTTTCTCATCAACAATACGGCCCTGAAAATGCAGATATCAAGAGTCTATTTCTAAATGCAAAGAACTGGGAAACATTGGCTCCTCCAGGCCTAATGATGGGAGCAGGGGAGATGGATGAGATGTGCTCAGTCTTAAATGCCCACCTGATGACATGTGTCTCCTCTCCTGGTGTTGCTCTGAAGTGATTTCATGCAGCCACAAACTCTTTAGAGCTCCTTAAAGGAAAAGAGATATTTAAATACCTGGTATTGTTCTTACTTTGGCATCCATGTGATTTTCATTGAACTACATGACTCAGTATCATAAAGTAAAAATAGGACTTAATCTCCTCCTTGCCTGTTTGGAAGGTGACTGCATATGCATGTTGTGTTCTGCACTGGAGAGCGAAAAGCTAAATTATCTCATAAATTGAACTACCTGCTTATCCTAATTAGAGAATGTTGCTTAACATCAGATACAGGCAATAACATTGTTTTTTAAAATTCATACGTGAATCTCTGTCTTCTAAAGCCTTTCTTCATACTCATACATTATTACTTTCACTTGAGGTTAATCAAGAATGTTTAGTCCTTGTACTGAAGCCAAACAAATTAAAAATCGGCAGATACAGGAAGTTGTGGGTAGTATTTCTGTTCTTCTTGGGCTCAGAAAAGAAAAAATCCTTGGAATTCATAGGAGAGAAGGAAAGGCCCTGAAGATTCGGTAACTCCTATGGATGGAGTTTCTGAGGAGAGGCTCCTCAGAATTTTCCAGGAGGGCTGGTTGTGTTGAAGAATCTCCGTATGCATTCAAGTGGTACACAGGCTGGGAATGAGACTGCGGCTTTTGGGATTCCTAAATCCCCACACTAATGCAGCCCTTCTGGGAAAATCCCCCAAGTGCTTCCTGCTCCCTCAGGCCGCCCAGCAGTCCCTAGGGTGTGGAGCTGTCCAAGGTCCTGGAGCACTGGCCCCAGCCCCGCCTAGTGGAAAGGGAGAATTTTAGGGCATGGAGCAGAAGCAAGCTCTGAGGACCACGGCCTCTGTGAGGATTTCCCCAAAGCTCATCACAGAATGGAACAGGAGAAAACATAGCTGTAGACGATCTACTGCATCACTTCGAATGAACCCATCAGCGATCCCTATTTAAAGAATTACAAGCTAATAATAAGAGGAAACATTTCTGAGTCAGGCTCTTCACATGTAAGGATGTATTTAATCCTCACAGTCCTTTGATGTGAGTGGTGGTGTTACTTCCACTTTCAAGATGAGGAAATGAAACTTTGAGAGGAAAGGGGTTTGTCCATGGTTATACAGGTCAGAAGGAGCAGCGTTTATGCTCCAGCCTGGATATCTTAGACTCCAGAGACTCCTCCTGACCACTATTTTTTTTCCCTACTGCTATTGTAGAAGAAAAATTGAAGTATTGTACTGTCTTCTGTAAGATTCTAACCAAATTTTAGAGTAATGGGATTGGGGACCAACTAAGATTCAGACATAAATCACAAGGAGTCCTTTCAAATTGAGCAAGGGTATTGCCACATACTTTACATCTTATCCTGACAAAGGGCTTGTTACCTGAACTTGATTACCAAAGAAGGGGAAAGGTGAGTGTATGACCCTCATGGCCAGTGGTCCAGGGTTTTTCCAGAGTGGAACAGTTTCACAGGAAGCCAAGCCTGCAAGAATAGAGAGAGAGGGGAAAAAAATGAGGATGTTGTTATTATTCAACAGAGTACATATAGAGCTAAAGAAACGGGCTTATCTTTATCCGCTAGCATCCTGTTCCAATGCTGAGGACACTTGGATATTCTTAAGAGGCTCCTTCAACCTATTCCCTCTCTCAGATTTTTCACAGCAAAGCTTCTAACACCAAAATAAAAGTTTTCACTGTTGTGAGCCTCAACTAATCTCAGGGAAACATCACATTTCCACACTCATGCCGTCACAACCAATGTTCCACCTTCATATGTGGCCACGGGAGTCCTAAAGGTGGCCAGGTTTGGAGCTTGATGTGCTTCAAGCCACATATTCTCCAGTCCTCCCAGGGTGGCAGTGTCAACTGCCCCAATCTTGCCACACACACACAGGGGGCCTGTGCCTGAGAACTCCCCATGCGGTTGCTATAGGTTTGGGTGTCTAAAGAGAGTAGAGAGAAATAGAATTGTGCTTTTTCTCCTCTCCCTAGACCTCAGTGTGCTTAACACCCAGGCAGGGGCATGGCCTTTCAAAAAACTGCTTCACATCATGCTGGGGCTCCAATCCATTTTGAGCAATTCCTTTCCCTTGTAGGTTGGGATTTTGCAAGGCTCTTGACGTATGGAGCAAAGATTGCTATTGCTTTTCCCGAGGGCATTTGGAGGCCAAGGACCAGCTCCCCATCTGGGTCCGCTCTGACTCATATGACTGCAGACAGATTTGATTGTTTTCTTATTTAGAGTCATTAATTAACTCTCCTCAGCATAAGAACAGCATGTAACAAGAGGGAGGCCCTTTGCGGGGGTCTCTAGGCAGTCATGCCTATAGCTGAGCACCAGCTCTTTTGCTAACAGGATCGGGAAATGGTTTCTAATCCTGGCTATTACCCTTCAGAAAGCTTAGATTGTCAGCACTTTAGGCTAATATGAGAAAGGAAATGAAAATGTAATTAATTGCTAAGGCTACTATAGTTATTCTGCAAAAACTGAGAGGCCCCAGGATCCCTCAAAGAACTGGATTTTCATTCATTCAACAAACATTTCTTGTTCCTGCAGTGTGCCAGACACAGAACTGGGCACAGGGAACACTACTCCAACTTGGGATAAGCACTGTCATACAAAAATTTTGACTGGAAAGAGGAAACAGCTGCAGAAACCCTGAAAACGGTGTGTGCTATAAGAGAAACTTAATAATCATAAGCCATCATCTCTTTTTTAACATGAGGAAAGAGGCTGAGGGAAGTTGAGGGTTGCCCAGTTAGCTGAGGATTAGAACCCAGGTTTTATAACTCCTAAGGTATGTTCTTTCCACTGTCCTAAACCGCTGCTATGTTTATTAAATTATCCAAAGGGCACATTTCCATTAACATAGGCTTTTATGATCCAATCCTAATGCAAAACCTAAAGTTGAAATAGAAACAGATGAAATAGGAAAAGAAGAACGCCTATTTATATCTGTTTCCAATATAATACCCATATGTGGCTATTGAGCACTTGAGATATGACTAGTCTGAACTGAGATGTGCTGTACGTATAAAATATACACCAGATTTTGAAAAATTAGTACGAAAAATAGCTCATTAATAATGTTTTGGATAAAATAAAATAACATTTTGGATACATTAGGTTAAATAAACAATATTATTAAAATTAATTTCACTTGTTTATCTTTACTTAGCTGCTCTTGTTATCAGAGGGGGCTTATAGAATCTTACAAGACAGGGGCAAGAGGAAGGAGAACAATTTTCAGATAAATCAAACAAAAGATTTACTACTAGTTAAAACATGATTGAAAACACTTGTAAGTATAAGCTCATGAATTACCTTGATGTGGGCCAAATTTTTTTGCAAATAAGGATACTGAGGAAAGATTTCAAGCCATTTATATAAGCATATGATGAATAAATAAATTAGCTAACTGAATTATGCACAGGTCTTGACCTCTGCTAATGAGTTGAGGAAGAGGATGATTAGAGGGTACTTACAACAGATGACCCAAGAGCTCTAAGTCTCTTGGACTCCACGATTCCTCGGGGAAATGAGAGCCTTGTGCTTTAGGAGAAAGATGCTGGATAGGAGTTGGACATACACGAGGTCAAAGCCACTCTGCCACCCATTGGCCTTGATCAAGTTATGCAGTCTTGAGCACTCAAAAAATGGTAGCTATGACTAAATGGGATTTCAGGTGTTCTTTAATAGAAAAGTTTCTGTTCAGAATCTCCACGGTCTTCTCTACAATTCTACTGTCTCACCCCCCATCTTTGCTTGTTCCCTGAGGAGGCTTAAAGGACAGTTGCATTTGATTGTGTCTACACCAAAACGTAGGGTCTCAGTAACTTTGGGCACACCTCAGCATCTTTCATGTTCTCCTCTGTCCCATCAACACACGTGAGGTTCTTTCTCTGGGACGATGAGGCAAGCAGCAAAACAGGCATCATTCTGTCATGTTTATCCTGAAGTTCTGCATTCTCATCTTGGTGTTTAGAGCACTTTACATGCAGTTTTACTTTAAAAATAAAGGGACATAAATAAAGAAACCATAGCCCCAGGAGAACGTGGCCATGGTCTCTTTACTGCACAGCTCTGAGGGAGCACATCATTGCTATTCTTGACCATCTTTTTTCCAAAAGTTTGCCTTCTAGATCAAAGAAATACATGTTAAGCTCAGTGAAGACTTATGTTAACAGAGCATGTTGAAACCAAACTCCTTTCTAGAGACTAGTCCCACAGGAAGTGCAGAAATCCCTGGAAGTGCTTTAGAAGGAGAGAAACATGGTCAGATATCCTGGGTCAGTGTGGTGGGTGAGTTGAAGTGGGGAAGAGCCTGGAGGTGGGATGGCCCCTGGTTCTGCTGAGAGGCCCCTGACTTCCAGGGACTTAAGTACAGGGCTAGGTTATTTGGGGATAGATTCTGGTCTTGAAATGCATTTTTCCCACCCATTCGCTCTTTTTTTAAAAAATAAATTTATTTATGGCTGCATTGGGTCTTCGTTGCTGCACACAGGCTTTCTCTAATTGCGTTGAGTGGGGGCTACTCTTTGTTGCGGTGCGCGGGCTTCTTATTGCGGTGGCTTCTCTCGTTGCGGAGAGCCGGCTCTAGGCGCGCGGGCTTCAGTAGTTATGGCTCGTGGGCTCTAGAGCGCAGGCTCAGTAGTTGTGGCACACGGGCTTAGTTGCTCCGTGGCATGTGGGATCTTCCTGGACCAGGGCTCGAACCCGTGTCCCCTGCGTTGGCAGGGGGATTCTTAACCACTGAGCCACTAGGGAAGTCCCCAATCCATTCTTTTTTTTTTTTTTGCTGTACGCGGGCCTCTCACTGTTGTAGCCTCTCCCATTGCGGAGCATAGGCTCCGGACGCGCAGGCTCAGCGGCCATGGCTCACGGGCCCAGCCGCTCCGCGGCATGTGGGATCTTCCCGGACCGGGGCACGAACCTGTGTCCCCTGCATCGGCAGGTGGACTCTCAACCACTGCGCCACCAGGGAAGCCCCATTCACTCCTTTGTTCACTCAACAGATACTGAATGGTACATAGCTAGGGTGGCGGTGTTTTGAGAAACCTTGCTCCAGAGGACCCCAGGGTCTGGCTGGGTAGAGGAGCAATGCCCACGTGAAGGGTAAACCAAGGAAGACGGGCTGATGTAATAACAGGAGGCCTATTAAGGTGGGTTGGCTATGGCGGTGGGAAAGCTGTTGATCCCAATCAGATAGAATTGACTCTGAATCTCAGCTTCATCACCAAATGTGTGGCCTTGGGCAAGTGCTTTAACCTTTCTGAGTTTCATTTTCCTCATCCGGGACAATTAAATCTACTTTTCCTGGGTTGTTATGGCCTTACATGGCAACATATAAAGAAAATTCTTAGGATTAATACTAGCTCTCCTTTACTGAGTGCTTACAGTGCACCAGGCATTGTGCTCAGCCCTTTATATGCATAAAAGAGCTACTGTTATTATCCCTATTTTATAGCTGAGGAAAGCAATGCCCAGGAACTTCAAGTAACTTGCCCAAGGTCACACAAGCAGTAAGAGGTGGGCAAGCTGACTGCAGAGCCTGCTCTTAACCACTGTGATTACTGCCTCATGGTTCAAGATCAGCAGGAACCCAATAACTTCTTTTGAAGGAGGGCAAGGTGATTTGTGGGTCAGCTTGTAGAGAGGTCTTCTGCTTGGTCTTCAAGGGTGTGTACAGGGCTTCCCTGGTGGTGCAGTGGTTAAGAATCCTCCTGCCAACGCAGGGGACAATCCCTGGTCCAGGAAGATCCCACATGCCGCGGAGCAACTAAGCCCATGCGCCACAACTACTAAGCCTGCGCTCTAGAGCCCATGCTCTGCAACAAGAGAAGCCACCGCAAGGAGAAGCCTGCGCACCGCAATGAAGAGTAGCCCCTGCTCGCTGCAACTAGAGAAAGCCCGGGGAACAGCAATGAAGACCCAACACAGCCAAAAATAAAAACAAACAAATTTATAAAGAAAAAAAAGGTGGGTACAATATGAAGAGGCTCTGAAGGGTCAGTAGGGTGGGGAAGGAAGGCAGGGAAAAGTCGTGACCAAATGAACAAGGCTGGGTATGCCAGTGGTGTATTCTGGGGACCCTGAAATGGAGAAGAGAGTTTCAGTAGGAAATAGATGTTTGGTAAGAACGGTTTAGAAAACCTGTGGCTAACAATTTTTGGCCAAAAAAAAGTTCATATGCAAAGAAAGGAATGTAAAATCTGAAACTACCAATTTGAGGTATCTCACTGAATTGGGGCATTTTGTTGCCATGTGGAACGTGCTCATCAAGCATACCCAAAGCCAGAGCTTGTGGAGGGCGTGGCCAGACAGCACAGCCATCCAGCATTCCTACCAGTGCTCTTTGCTCTTTAGAGAACATGCATGGACTTTTCTCTCATTTGGTCTTCACAAAAGCTCTAGGCAGGAGAAGGCTGGGAACTCTGCTACGAGGATGGCTGCCTGTGTCAAGCGGCAGGCAGCACGAGTTGCCAAGAGGCACAGATGCCAAGCACAGCCGCAGTGCCCAAATCCAGGCAAAAAGCTTAGGAGGGCTTTTTCTGTGAGGGAGGAGGCAGAGGCTTGCTCCTGGACTGAGACCTTTTCTCTGTGCTCCAGGAGGCAGGCAGTGTTATCCTTTGGTCTGTGATTCTCCAGCAATGTCCCTGAGTGGCTGCCTCCCAGAGTGGCTGCTGTGAGGGCCTGAGTCAGGGTCACTGCAAATCCCACAGCCCATTCCGGATGCAGCACCTATCAATCAGTGACCCCCGCCTCCCGTGCAGAGAGCTTGTTTCACAAAAGGGGATTTTTCTGGACTTGCCATCTTGAGTTTGTTCTGCAGACTGCAGGGACTAGAAACCAAACCCGTCTTCTTAGTCCGATTAGAAGGAAAATCTATCTTTTCTCAGGGCTGCAGTCACCACTGACCACCAGATTTCTCTCCATGGCTACACTTCTAATAACAATGGAAAGTAAAGGCAAGAAGGGAGAGGGACACAGATGCAGCACTTCTTCCAAGAGGCACCTGCAGTTCTGTGAAGGATGTGAGGCAGTGGGGAGGTAATATTCACAGCTCTGCAAGAGTCCCTTGATGAGTGAAGGGGGAGTTTTGATGTGCAAGATGATAGAAGATGAAAGAGACCATGGTGCTGCCCTGCGTTTTCTTTGGAAAGTCATGCGAGGGTTCCAGATGCCCTCCACAGTTCTGGAAGGATAAACTTGCCACGTGTTGGCAAGGCCACGCAGATTTTGACAAGTTGTCCAGGGATAAGTCCCTAGTGATTATAAACATAACACTAATGAGAAATGACAAACACTTGTCTTGGTAATGGAATGTTAAGGGCTCATCTGGTCATTGACCCCAGTAATGATTAATGTGTGTCCACACTCACCGAATGCGACGGAGTGGAATGGTGACTTCTGAAGAATAAAATCAAATTGAGAAATCAGAATAATAATGAAGGCATGGATGTTTGGAATGGTTGGGCACCGGCAAGTAGAGCTGTGGTTACTTCAGAGCAGCTTTCCCGCCAGGTCTCTTTTACCAGATGATTCTGACCCCAAGGCTCTGACACGCCAATTCTTAGACAGTCCCAGCACAGCATGTGGCACCTACTCTGTGTTAAGCCCTGCACCAACCACTGGAGAGACAGGAGTGAATGAGACACAGTCCCTGTCCTTAGGGGGTTAGCCAAGTCTAAAACAGAACATGGAGCACAGAGTAGGAAATGTGAAAATGAACATGGCCACTTCATGTTGTTTCCTTATAAGTGCTGCCTCACCTGTAGCCGCAGCAGGTGAGCCAAATTGGGATCTTAGAAATATTGCCAACCTTATCTCATGTCAAATCTGAGCAGCTGTGATTCCAGCTACTGATGCTGGGGTAGCAGAGTAAGGGCAATGGAAGCAGAGGCTGGTGTATTTCAGAAACTTGTTGCATACATTTGGTGAAAATGTTTTTCCTTTACATGTTTCGTTTGAAAGACCCACTCCTGAGACCCTTTGCCTGCAATTAGAGCACACTGCCACAAGGGGCACCATGAAGCAGTGTGGCCCAAGCAGCTATGCTCCTCACAGGCATAGTATGCTAAGCAAAGTATAGTTTTTCAGTTATTAACCTTCAGAAGAACATAATTTTTAATTAATCAACCATAGAAGGATTGCACATTTAATAGGGCCAAGCCATGGTAACCTATGTATAGTGAGTGGACAGTTGTGAATTCATCAACATTCATCTAACAAAATTCATGTGTGCCTACTGTATACAAAGAACAGTACAAAGTCCCTGCCCTTAGGTACTCACTCCTGTCAGGAGGACACACACAGACAGACAATTCCAGTGCAGCAAGATAAATTGTATGACGGAGGGATGAACAGAGAGCACTGGAAACACAGAAGAGGAACGACTAACTCTAACAGGGGGAATTACATACACACACACACACACACACACTTGCATGTGTTAGGTCTGGACATTAACATCTGAGTCAGAGGGTTTATACCAACTCATATAGAAGAAGAAAAGCATATGGGTCAAAATATTTTGAAACACTCTAAGGAATTGGAATCAGCCTGTTGAGTGACCTTGGATATATCATCTACATCTCTGGACCTCAGTTTCCTCATCTGGTGCTCCAAGGGCTTGACAGTAGCCATCATGACCATGTGGGTCTGGAACAGGAGGGAGATTAGAGAGATGACCTTGACTCCAGTGGCCAGGCGTGGCTTTGTCCCAGCCCCAAGGTCTCCTTGACACCTGCTTGTCTGGACCTTGATGATGTTACCTCTTGATTCTGGCTTAGATGTTCCAAGGCTTCCCAGAGGATCAGCTGAGGTGCTGGTCCCCAAGGAAATTGGTGTTTGTGAGGTGTCAGCCTTTGGTGTCTGGTGGATATGGTCTGGCTCTCCTGAGTAGCTATTTGGCCCACCACCCTCCCCAGAAGCCAGGCTGGCCCTGTCAAAGCTCTGACCACTGCATGCACTGCCCCTTCTCGCCAGCTTCTCACTGCTTCTTCTGACCTGTGGCCACTCTTAGGAAAACCTTGGCCCTGTCAGGCAGAGGATCACTGGCAGCAGCACAGCCCCACCTCTGCCTCTCAGGCCCTACAAAAGATGAAGGCTTGTGATAGTCATTTCCCAATATAAACATGTATCAAATCATCACACTGTTCACCTTAAACCTACACATGTTCTATGTGATTATTACCTCTATAAAGCTGGAAAAAGCAAAAAAAAAAAAAGACAACAATGAAGCTCCACCTGGCCTGTCTCCCTCTGGAGACCTTCCTAGGCCTTGGCAGTTTGTCCTCCCCAAGCAGCCCCACCCTGCCTTTCCCAGGCCCCAACCCTCCCCTCTCTGTGGCTGTGGCATTGCCCTCCCCAGAACTGGCACCTCTGTGTTAGGGGATACAGAGGAGCAACTATCTTGCATAACTGAAAAAAATGCCAGAGGTGCTTAAATTTAAATAAGTCATTTAAAGCTGTTAATTGCCCCACAGAGAGAGTTTTAATATAAAATACATGGGAGCAATACCTGGTTAAGACAGTAGACAAACGGAGGCCCTGAGAAAACCCTCACTGAAGTTCCATTTACAGGTCTTAAAAAGCATACACAGGGACTTCCCTGGTGGCACAGTGGTTAAGAATCCGCCTGCCAAGGCAGCAGACATGGGTTCGAGCCCTGGCCTGGGAAGATCCCACATGCCACAGAGCAACTAAGTCTGTGCGCCACAACTACTGAGCCCATGTGCCACAACTACTGAGCCCGCGCGCCTAGAGCCCGTGCTCTGCAACAAGAGAAGCCACTGCAATGAGAAGCCCATGCACTGCAACAAAGAGTAGCCCCCGCTCGCTGCAACTAGAGAAAGCCCGCACGCAGCAATGAAGACCCAACACAGCCAATAAATAAATAAATAAATAAGCATATACACACACACGCATGCGCGCGCACACATATTTTTTTGGCCATGCTGCTCTGCATGTGGGATCTTAGTTCCCCAACCAGGGATTGAACCTGTGCCCCCTGCAGTGGAAGTGCAGAGTCCTAACCACTGGGCCGCCAGGGAGTTCCAAAAAAAGCATATTTAAAAATAATTTATGTGCCCACCATATTGCAAATCAACTATACTTCAATTAAAAAAAAAAGAATATAAAAAAAATTTATGTGCCCAGGAATTTTCACGCCTGAGACTGACAGTCCCTGAACCACCTGTCTAGGCCAGAACCAGGACCCTGCCAGCTCAGGCCCACCACCCCCCACCCACCCTCACTCTGGTCCCTCAGCCCTGAGACGCTCTCTCTGCAGAGAGCTTATCCCTGCCAGCTGGGCCGGGTCTGCTTAGGCCAGTTTCCTCAATCAAAGGCCAACAGGCACTTCCTGGGCCTTCCATGGGCAGTGGTAATGACAATTCCTGCCTTCCCCCATCACCATCGCCACACACACACACCCTCTGGCTAGAGTCTAGATGGTCCCTCCATCTCGCAGGAAGCAGGAGACACCTCCTTTCCCTGAGTGAGCAAACAAAGAAATCAACAGAGGGCCTTTAAAGCCATTCTGCAGAGGATGTCACCTCCTGGGGATGAGAAGGGCCAGGCTGAGATAAGCAGAGCTGCTTACAAACCCGAACACAGAGACAAATTAAGACCTTTATTGGAGGCAATAAAATGCAGACCAGTGGAGGGAGAAACAAGATGTCTCCCTTCCTAATCACTGCAGAAGGTAAAAGAAATCACCAGTTATGGCTCAAAAGAAAGGAAATGCAGAAAACACAAAACAAGATGACAAGAGGCCACCCGAAATGATTAGGACAATAAACGTAAGCATTTACCATCCCCTTGTTAGAAGACAAAGGTTCCCAGATTAAATTAATACAAGAGACTCACCTAAAATAAAATGATTCCAGGGTAGACAAAGCTATACTAGGTAAATGCAAACAAAAGAAAAAGCGTGAGTGGCTCTGTCAGACAAAGCACAATATAAGGCAATAAGCAGCGTCAAGCAGGATAAAAAGGGTAATTTTATATTCATAGGAGCATTTGTGAAAGCATAAGTGTTCTGAACATTTGTACACTCAGTATTTTAGCATCAAAATACTTGAGGCAAAACCCGTTACCATTAAAAATACAAGATGAAGACAGCTGTGGGCATAAATTTACACACTACTCTCAGTACCTGACGTTAAGTAGCCAAAATATATATAACAGAAAGCAGTAATATAATGAAGACGATTGAATTAAAAGGTGGGTGCTGAACTCTGTACCATTCTGAATGATGTTTGCCATATTTTAAAAGACCAATCCTAGATCGATGCTTATAGTATAAATGTTAAATTGTGTGCAAATTTATAAATACAGTATAATTGCAATTTAAAAAACTCTAAACCACTGAAAACCCACTGAAAGCCACTGAAAGAAAGTAGACCAAAATGTCAACATTTGGTGTGTTTAGAAAGGGTGGAAATTAAGTATTTAAAATTTTGCTTTCCACTTTTTCTTCCAAATGTTCTCTAATGATCATATAATAATCTATGACCATGTGAAAACAACTGGAAAAAAAAAAAAGGGTAAGACTCATCCCACAGCATAGGATTTATAATTTCCAAGATTTGGGTAAAATTTAACAAACAAAAGCAGCAAAGAGGAATCCCAGCAGGCTCCACACAGCCTGGGCCTCTTGGCTTCAACAGGCCCTCCTGGTCACTCCCTCCTTGAAACCCTCTGCTTCTTTGCCCTGGGGCACTGTGTTTCCCCAACTCAGCTCCCATCTCTTCTACTGTGCCTTTCAACCCTTCCACCGTCTACTGACGGCTCAAGCGTGGTTGCCCCAAGACAGATCCCCGTCTTTCCCCAGGCGCCCACACCCCTGCTGACCTCACCTACTCTTGTAGAAGGATGTAGCTCCCCTCTATATGCCAAGGACTCCCAAATTCATCCCTAGCTCCAAACTCATCTCAAAGTTTCAAGAGTGTACACCAGCCTGCAGACTGGATGTCACCCCATACATGGGGGGCAGGCATGGTGGACATGCCTTCAGAGGAAACTGTCACTGAAGCCCCTCTGAACACATGATGATCGGGCGCAGGGATTGAGTGTGAAGCAGCGATGCCCCAAGGGGTGGTCATGAGAGCATTTCATCATCCACAGTCAGATGTAGAAGAAGGTTCCCGTGAAAGAATCAGAATAAATCATCACCTTGAGCAAGGCCCTCTCTAGGCCATTTGAAAACAAAACCTATGGCTCTGACTCATGGGACTATGAATTATGGTTGTAGCAGTAATCAAGAAAAACAATAAAGTCAAATTTAAAAAACCAGGCCCAGGCTTCCCTGGCCCTTGGAGTGCTCACCCCAGGTCCCTCAAATTCTCTTCCGCCCACCACACACATCTAGCCACCAGTTCAATGCACAGATCCTGGTCTAGCACTGAGATTTGCTGGTCAGTGGTTTCTGGTCTGGACTCCTGACTTTTCCAGGCAGAGTAGAAAGTCTCTAAATACCCTAGTCTTTAATCTGCCAGCAAAAGGAGTGAGGATGAGATCAGGTTGTTAGCCCACTGATGTGGTATGTTAATTTAACAGTACAGTTTCTTTTGAAAATGACCAAAATAACTTAAGTACTAATTCTAAATATACATGCTTATCAATTTCAGCTCTAAGTATATACTCTCACTGGAAAGTAAATTACCTTAAGAGAGACTTTCTAAAATTATTCCATATAATTTCTCTTGCATTCCTAGGTCTGGATTGCTATCCAGTTACCATTCTATTTTGAAAGGCAAAGATGCATGAGATCCCTTTTTAGAAAAAGGGTTACATGAAATACTATGCAGCTACCTGATTTTGGAGAAGAGATACTGAGAAGTCACCTCTAGTGAATCATTTAACTTTTCTAATTCACAAACTCTTCTTAATCATGAAAAGAATCATCTCTACTGTAAAACACTGTTATAAAGGGATTCACGTTTCCTTATGTAAAGTGCCTAGTACAGTGTCTGTCTTGAAGCAGGAGCTCAGTAAACAGCAGTTATTCTTCTTCTTCTATCAGTGGTTTTTAGCCTGCCCGCCCCAGCCCATGAACATGATGGATGGGAGTCCCATCCCACTGTTCCCATAAGTGCAGCTCTACCTCCACATCCTTTCTCTTCCTACTCTAGAAACATCAGAAGGCACGTGACTGAAATGGAAGTGATGATAGGAAGAGCCCCCAGAATCTCTGCTTGTTTGTTTTTTCGGTAAATTAGTTCCGAACTTTATTAGTTTATCATCAGTAACAAATAATTGGGGATGCACCAGTGTCTCAAAGATAAGTCCCTATTACTTGAGAACCTAGTTTCTCAGAACCAGGCATATCATAACGTTCCTGGGGATCAGAAGCCCTAACATCCCCCCTCATCACGTGAGACCTGGGGGTCTGTCTCCTTGCCCCAACCAGACTCTCAAGCCACTGGATATCTAGGGCCACATTTTCTTACTCCCCTAAACCTTGTCCTCTCCCCTATGCCATGGTTCCTTGCCTTTAACTGACAGTTAATACATGTTTCATGAATAAACGCATCTGAAATCTGGCCCCACTTTTGCACATCCCAGCACTGGGACTGCCAAATGTGTGTTATGAGCCAAAATCAGGTCAGGTGACCTGGCTTTCAGCAATAGTGGCACAGAAGACAAATGATTAAATAATGCATGTCTATCCACTTGACATGACATGCTGCAGCCATTGGAAATGGTGCTCTCGAAGACTTAAAGGCCACAGAGACTCACCTAACATTAACTGAATAAACAGACCATAAAGAGAATGTCCAGGTCCAGCCATCACACACATGGGCCCAGATCGAAGGAGAAAACCTAACAGAATTTGTTGCTATGAGAGGGGCACGATTCCACATGAAGTATTTCCAAATTCTCTTCTATGGTGTTTGGTTTTCACAATGAACAGTGGCGGGGGTGAGGGGAAAAGGCCTCCAAGATTGGAAATTAGCCCAGGGCTTCCAAAGGCATGTGGCCAAACTCAGTGTGTGAACTCAAAATGAAAGCTGAGGAGCTGGACCGGGGAAAGGATGGGTAAGCCACAGTCCATTCAGGAATGAAATGTAGACTTGACCCAAAATAGCTGTCACGCTCAGCCTCAGAGTCTGAATTAACCCTCCTCTTAGCTTATTGACATCTATGAAATTGATTCTTGCCACAGAATCACAGCCCGTGGCCCTGGCACTGCTGTCAGTAAATGGCGGGACTAGGGAGGGAGTAGACAGTATCTGCCCCAAATATTCGCCGAGGGGCACCGTAATGGGCTTTGCTGAGGCTTACGTGTTCTCTCTGGAAAATGTTCCTGTGTGTTCCCTGGGAAGAAAAAGAAAGGGAGAGAGGCGAAAGGGACAGGTGGGAGGCGGGTGTTACGTTGGTGGAGGAGCTGGCAGGGAGGGTGGGAGGGCAACTTCTGCTGCTGTCGAGTCAAAGCTGACCTTGCATGTTGCCTCCTCTTACACTCACATTGGAGACCTGGCCCTACTTTAAGTGCCTTTCCTCTCTGCAGACCCAGAATTTACTCCCTTAAGATGGGACCCACTGCTTGCTCCAGAAAGAGTTTCCTCCCTTGGTCCTCAAGTTCTTTATTTGGAAAAGAACAGGGAAGGGCACAGCCCAAGGGGCTGGTAGAGACTCATTGCTCACAAGGATAACTAGGACAGGCCTGTGTCAGCCTTGGGCTACACAGCCCCACTCATCCCCAACTGAGCTGCAATTGATCACACGACACTGCAGGCCAGGAAGGAAGGGCCCATCACATGTGCCCCAAGCTCCTTTCTCCTAACCCAAGCTCTTGCTGAGAGCAGAAGCAACCATTCTCCTGGAATCTATGTTGTAGCCTTGAGGCCCAGTAGCCCCCAACCCACTCAGAGCCTTCCCAGGAAATCCAGCCCAGCACCAAGGTTGCCAGGGCAGAGTTCCCTGGCCCCTGAAAACAGAGGCTTGCTGAGTTTTTCAGAACCCCCGTGCTCCAGCACAGAGCACTAACCTGCCCACATGCAGCTCTGATTGGTACCTGGCTCTGGCAGCCCCTATTACACTGACCCTCACAGCAAAAGCACAGGGTCTGGCAGGCAGATTGATTGGACTGAGCCTCAATATCCAGCAGGAAAGCAGACAGGCCTTTGCTTTATCACACTGGAGCCCAGATCACCAGTAACGCAGCCCTCAGCTTCCTTACAACCTACCCTCAGGGTACCTGGTGCACCACGACCAACTCCAGATCCATAACCCTGCAGTACCTAGACCCTCACCCATGTCTGCTTTGTCTGTGGCATCTAATGTGCAGCCATCAGAGAGGGATCACCTCCCATGGGGCAGCCAGTTTGGTCATATCACTGAGACTCCCCAGGCTGGGGCAGGCTGACATGCTCTGGCCACAGTCATCGCTGACCACTGGGATTTTTGACATAACTGTAGTTCCCAGGATCAAGAACCTGACTGATCATGGCCTCCTCTGGGCTATCTGTACACAGCACTGTGGCCACCTGTATCCTTGCCTGACCCTCTCCAGCCCCTACTCCAGGCTCAGGTGCAAACGGAGGGCTCTAGGATGTGGGTACCTCAGAGAGGTCTTGCAAACTACCCAAGTGCACCCTTTCTTCTCCTTCCATAATCAGAACAGAAAAGGAGTTAGAGGTCCCAAGTCTCAGCATCACTTCCTGGGAAGGCCCTTTTCTCCCTGTGACTAGGTCTGCTATCAACCTCCTGCCCTTTTTAGTCCAGACTCAAGGCAGTGTGAGGACAAAGGGTAAATCCATCCCAGCCCTTGAAAGCCCAAGGCAAGGATGCCTCTCTGGAGCAAGTTGCCTAGGCCCATCTGTTGTTGCACCTGCTCTCCCCAAATCTGCAGGGTGCGGTGAGAGTGGGCTAAGGGGCACATTCAGTTTGCAAACCAGAGGCAGAGTGGCTGAGGCAGCCCATGTGGCTGTCCTGTTCAGAGTGTTGCCTCTGATGCCCCCATCAGGGATCTGTCCTGAGCCTTTCTGATCAGAGGCAGTTTATTGCCCTCGGCTTCCTAATACCTTTTTCCATGGCCAAATCTTCTCAGGCGACACTCACAGAAGCAAAGGGCCTTTGAGCTAGAAAATCACAGGACGTTAGCCGCTGTAAGTGGAGCCAAGTCTCCACAGTGATGTTTATTTTCCAGCTCCCAGGATGAGACACAGGCTGCTTGGATGCTCCAAAGCAAAGGAAAAGGATGTGGACACAAGTTCACAAGAAGTCTAGGGCACCCGGCAGAGGGACTTCAGGAAGGTGCTTCCCTTTGGGGCAGAGCCATTAGCTGACATTGAGAAGTCGTCTTTCCTTCACATTTATGGGGCTTTAGCTCAGAGAACAAGGGACTGGGTCCTCGGATGAACCCATCTTGTACCTGCCTCTGCTTTCCAAGCCTCTCCTCTCCCTTCTGCCTGCCCACTCCCTCCCTCCCTCCCTCCTTTCTCTGATTTAATGTCTCAGCTCCCACATCTAGAGGTGCCTGCAGAGGCCTCACCCACTGAAGCCCGAGCTCACAGTGCATCAGCTTGGGCCCCAGTCATTTTCAATTCCCTGTCCTGTTCCTATGACCCAAATGTAACAGCTGCACAGATTCTGATCCAGCATCATCCTGTTGGTTTCTGCCCACAGCCCTAGGTACACCTTTAGTCCAGCACAGTAGCCACTAGCTATTTAAATTAACTTAAATTAAACATTCAGTTTCTCAGCCACACTAGCTACTTTTCAAGTTCCCTATAGCCACGTGTGGCTAGTGGCTACCATAGTGGATAGCCCAGATACAGAACATTTCCATCATCACAGAAAGTTCTACTGGACAGTGCTGCCCAGGGCCTCAAGATATTTTAGGGGCCTGAATCTTTCACTGAATGCTTTCACAACTTTTCCCAGCTCTTCCCTGCCATCTGCAAGTTTGATGACCACAGAGAAGTAGGAAGACCATCTGTATTGGAATCAGACAGACCCGAGTTTAAACCTCTGAAACTTGGGAGCTGAATTACCCTCAGTATCTATGAAATGGGAATAATCATATCAACCTAAGCAGATTGATGGGAGGATTAAATGAACACATTTAAAGCACCTGGCAGAGAGAAGCAGTCCATAAATGTAGTTACTGTTGTTATTAATAAAGTGTTGAACAGCACAGGGCTGAGGCCTGAGTCTGTCTGGTGGATTTAAACGCACGCACACAGCCAGGCCTGGGAAGTGTGCGGGGTGACAGGAACAGTCACGAGGAGTGGAGATCTGTCTCTCGGGGATATTTCTATGTTAGGTGCTATTTGTTCACCGTATTGATTTTAAATCAATTGTTAAGAGCTTTTCATTGTTTCACAGTTTTCTGAAACCTGTCTCTCCCTCAGATATTCAGTAGCTATCACTGGAAACTCCCATCAGTCTTACTTCTGTAAGAGCCCAACAGTCATAGTGAGCTGCTGGGGGTCAACTCAAGGTGGCCGTGGGGGACCTGGAGGAACTTCTTGGTCTCGTCATGAACTGCTTATCAGTGTGACCTTGGCCAGCCAGCCCACCACTCTTTTTTTTGTCTTCCAGTGCCCCATCCCCATGGTAAATGGGGTTGTCAGAGACCAAATGAGGTTACTGAATCAACATTCATTTTGTTGTGGGTGTACCTGTATCAAGGTACCCCTGGAAGCTGGTTCTGCATGAAACCTTAGTAGACACTCAGCAAACATGTTGACTGGATGGCTGATCATAGAAAGATCCTGTTTAGAACCATGCTATGCACTTTGCAAAAATGGGGCAGGATTATTAATAGTGTAATAGATAAGATAGTCTAAAATAGAGTCTATTTTATTTTTACCTTTGTTCTACTCTCTGAAGTTTATCTTCCTTGAAAAAAATCCGGTCCATGATCAGATGGACCGCTCCCCCCTCCTTTTTTGGTCAAACCACTCCCTCAGTGCTCCCCTGGGCACCCCCGAATGCCAGGCTCTGTGCTGAGGGTATGTCATCCACCTCAAGGAAACACATGTGATTGGCTTCTCTGCAGCGTAAGACAACAGAGCAGGGCTGGCCGACCCAGGTGCTGTTCCTTCTGGGTTGAATACATTGCCCTCTCTCAGCAGGGCTGCTTGTTCTCCAAACCCCCACCACTCAGCACTAGCTGAGGTTGGGCCTAACCTAGAGGTTCACCCAACCTCATCTTCTCACAACTCCAACAATACAAAAAGCTAACTATTTGCTGCTTCCCAGGGGGCTTCCATCTTCCTGCCTCTGTCCTCCTAGCCTCCTGGTTTTTGTTATTCCTTCTTCCCAGCCTAGATCTGCTCCAGTGGCCAGCAGAGCCCTAAGGCCTCTGGCTCCCTAAGGGCCACTCCTTGTCCTCATGAGTTTGCCTCCTGCTTCTGCCACCTGCCCCAGGATCCAAAGACTCTCTTGGAGAGATGAGGAAGCTGGGTCCCTTCCCTCCCCACTGGGGGAAGCCCAGCCACTGACACTTATGGAGTCTTATGAACCTTCTGGCTGGAGGAGACCCTCTTGCCATGCAGGGCTCCTGCCCACGCTACCTGCCCAAGCAACCTACTTCTTTCCAATAGGGGACGTTCTCCCTCATCAGTTCCAGCCTTGACTGCATGGGGCACCTCTAGGGACATCCATGAGGTTAACTTTATAGTCCACGTGCTAAGAATTGACAACCAAGGGTCTGAAGCCAGAGGTTCTGATTCTGGCCCTTCTAAGCACATTGTCGGATGATTGAGGGGGGTGTGCCATAATGGACATCATTCCATTGGTTGAGGCCCAGGCCTCTCTTCCACACCATCTTGTGAGATTTCTGCACCTTTTTGGGGGGGACTATTTCTTTCAGGATTTCTTCTGGTTTACAGTAGTGTCACCAGGGCCACAGCTTTGCAGGAGAACCACACAGCACCTACTGAGCATTCTGGTGACTGGCACCGTGCTAAAACATTCTGTAAGGATTTTCTCATTTCTTCCTCTCAACCGTCTTATAGATGAGAGAACTGGGGTTCAGAAGTGAAGTTACTTTACCCGTCATGGTGGACTCAGTTCCAACCTAACTTCCATGATGTCACATACCACCAATGCTCTACACAAAGTGCCCAGGAGTCACAAGGGTCTCCAGAGATGCTTACTCCCCTACAGCCCCCATGACACCATGTGGAGGGGTGAGTGAAGTGGGCAGTAGAACAGTGTTGATGCCCTGGGGGAAGGCTCAGCATTCAAAGGCCCGAGATAGCATCTGTAGGACGATTATATTCTGTCATGTACACACAGGGTCTCTCTAGTGGTGTAAGGACATGGCAGTACTCCTGGCCAAAGAGAGGAATCAGAAGAGACAGTCATCCCAATGGCCAGGACAGGGATGGCTGTGATCACCCCCTGGCTCTGGGCACCAACCTGCCATACTTCTGTACGTGCTGGCCCAGCATCCCCCCACCCCCTCAAACCCACACCCGAAACCCTGAAGGGCGCAGCTGGGGCTCTGCAGGTGTTTCCTATGATGAAGCAAAGGGAAGGGCTAGTGAGGAAGGCAACACCTGAGGAAGATGGAACCAGATCCTCTGGCTTTGTGCAGGGAGGGCCTGCCTGAGCAGGAGACCTCCCCAGCTCGAGTCCCTGGTCACCTCAACCTCTTACCCTCACGCTTTTGGCCACGTCTACCCCAGTGTGGGCTGCCCAGCCCCTACCGAGGCCTCCAGATGGTCCCTCCTCCCAATGCTGCTCTGCTGAATGGCAGCCCCCAACTCAGGCACTGCTGGGCTCCACAGCCACCCACATCAGCCTCCATGACTTGCTTCACCTGTGTCAGCCTGTTCCTCCATGCTCAGAGCTCCCCACAGAGCCTGGAATAGCACCAAGCTTAGGAAATACTTGTTAGTAGGTAAACAGTGGGGTGGGCCAAGGCCCCTTGCCCAGGCCTGAAGCAGAGGTCAGCATGCAGGGATAAGACCCCTAGGTACAAAGGCCCATCCCAGTTTGCTGTTAGCTCCCTGTGGTATGTCAGGAAAAGTCTCGAGCCTCGCTGAGCACGGCCACAGAACAGGGGTGAACACGATGATATTTGAGCTCCCTTCTGTGTCATAAAGGAGGCCAGAAAAGCTCAGTCAAAATCCTGCCTCTGACAACAAACTTGAACTAACCATGTCACCTCTCTGAGCCTCAGTTTGCTCAACTGCAAAATGGGACGATACCAGTTCCAGCCTCAGAGGCTGGGAGGATCAGTGAGCTCATAACCTTGAAAATGAACACAAAGCCCCCCAGGACTGTATGAATGTGAACGATCGTAAGGAAAGTCATGTAAGCCAGGGCGGGTCTGTGTATATGTACAATGGTTAAAGAAACTATTCCTTGTCAAGGAAAATCTGACACTTTAAGCTAAAAAGGGGGTACTTCCCTGGCAGACCAACGGTTAAGACTCTGCGCTTCAAATGCAGAGGACACGGATTTGATCCCTGGTCAGGGAACTAAGATCACACATGCCATGCAGCGTGGCCAAAAAAAAAGGAAGAATAAGCTGAAAAGGAGCCTCGGTGCGGCTCAGCCCAGGTGCTCCCAGCTCCGCCTCCCTCTCTATGGCAGATTCGCCCACAGGATGCAGCGATGCACCCTCTGTTCCCTGGAGGTTAAACTGAGGAGAAGCAATCTGCATTCATCTCAGATCTGTGCCTCAGGAGGACGTTCCCTCCCCTTTCTCCCCAGATCCTCATCGTTGTCCAACTACAACAGAAACCCTCAGCAGGAGGCAGAATTCCTTCCCACCCCTCAGGTGGTCCCTCAGGCCGCTGGGGCTCCTACTTTTGTGACAACAGCGAAATTCTTGTTTCCCTCTTTGAGCACTTTCCTATCCTCTGCCTCCCACATTCTTCCAGCCCCTTTCCAGGGGGCTCATCCCTCTGTCTTGCTCAGGTCACAGCTTAAACGAGGGCTGCACCCCGCATCTGCGGCTTCCCCAGTTCTGGACGAGGAAAGAGGTTGGTTCTGATTTTGTGAGGGCCTGGGCAGAATCAAGACAAATCTCTTCTCTCGCCCAGAATAAATTATACCTCCTACTGAGAATTTCTGATGTAGTTGGACGATGCTGAGGAATTTATTATCTTACGGTTTTGGAAATCAGAAGCCCGAAATCAGTTTCACTGGGCTCAAATCAGTGTCAGCAGTCTGGCGTTCCTTCTGGAAGCTCTAGGGGAGAATCCATTTCTTTGTTTTTTCTAACTTCTAGAGGCTGCCTGTATTCCTTGGCTTTTAGCGCCTTCCTCCCTCTTTAAAGCACGTTGCTTCTGCTTCTATGGGCAAATCCCCTTCTACCTTTGGCGTTCTTGCCTCCTCTTATAAGGACCGTTGTAATTATTACACTGGGCCCACCTGGATAATGCAGGACACTCTCCCCAGCTGAAAATCCTTAACTTAATCACATCTGCAGAGTTCCTTTTGCCACATAAAGTAACATATTCACAGGTTTCAGGGATTAGGGCATGGACACCTTTCAGGGGCCACCATTCAGCCCATGCAGGCAGGTCACTTAACCCCTGAGCCTTGGTTTCATCAGCCAAGTGGGGAACAAATGCCCACCCCCAGACTCCCGTGGGTCAACTCGGTGGTGGCCTGGCATGTCTGTGGCCCAGGAATGGAGGCTGAGCTCTCAGTGTCAGGCCTTATTCCCAGCCAAGCCAGAAAGGATGGTTCCTGGGAGATGGAAGGGGAGAGTGAGGGGTTTGGGTTTGGTCATTCCCTCTGACAGAGCTTCTCCGGGGAAGCTGGGAGAGCCCGTCTGCACTAACATTGCCAAGTCGGTCACAAGTTTACTGGCCCAGTGCTGGACCCAGAGGGCATAACTGCCCAGCAGAGTGGATCTGATAGCCGGGAGGGTCATCTAGGGCTCCTCCTTCTCTCTCACGCCGCCTCCAGGTAGGCAGCAAGTCCTGTCAATCTCCTCTAAACATCGCTCAGGCTCCTTCTCTTCACCCCACTGCCACAGCCAGCAGGAGCCCCGTCCGCGCTCCCCTGACTCCTTGCCTCCTCCTGGCCCCACTGCCTCAGGCCTCCCCATCCTGCACCCCACATGCGCATCTCCCTGAAGCATCATCCCAGAGCACAAATCTGACCATGCCCCTCCCTTTTGTGGTCCCCCCACATCCTTGGGTGGAAGCCCAAGCTCTTTACCCTGAGTTACGCGGTCTCTTCCCACCTCCCTGCAAGCTCTGGGACATCAGAGCCGCAGCAAGCAAGTGGCAGATGTGTGAGGGCAGACCTGGGAATGGAGGCGAAGCAGATGAGGGATGGAGGATGGGGGATACTGTGCAGATGGTGTAGCAGGGACCAGCCTGACCCCAAAGGCCCACATACAGGTACAGTAGGCTTTGCTACACTGGCAGGTGCAGGCCGTGAGCTACATCAGCTGCTATTTAACCTAGGTGGGCCAGTGGGTGGGCACCAGGTAAGGCCCAGCCATGCAGCTGCTGGCCTGGAACTAACTCAAGTGCGAAATGGCTCCTGAGTTCTGCTTATTATTCTGAAGTCTGGAAGAACAAGTAGGAAGTCTTTTCTCTGCAAATGATTTTGGCCAAACTCCAGGGATGAGGAATGCCCATTGGGGCCTGGCCGGGCTGAAGGCCAATGGCTTACTGGGGGAGTGATTTGGTTTCTTTCTGCATCAGCTAAAGACATGTAAACTGAATCCAGGGCCCCCATGTACCTGAGCCACAACCATGAAGCTTAATTAATGCTTGCAAAGTACTCCGAGGCCCCGGATGAGAGGCCTCCCGTGGACACAGAATATCCGTATTAATCACTGCTGCGGCGCCAAGTGGGCTGGCCGGTGGGGCAGTTGCCTCCACGCACAGAACAATGGATGCAGTGGAGCAGTTAAATTGTGATTTTGAAGAGCGGTCCTGATCAGCTGGCCCAAAAGCAGCTCAGCTGGGGCAGGCAGGCCTGTGTGGGAGCCACTTAACTCACCTAGCCGTTATCTCCGTGCATTAAGTAGAGGTGGTAGAACCTTCCACCTGGCTGGGCAGGGATAAAAGGGATAAGGGTGAAGTGCCGCTTATCATCCCAGGTAAGCAGGCTGTACAGCTTTGCAAGGGCTAGACAGGCTCCATATCAGGCTGGGTATCTTTGGGCAAGTCCGTCAACCTCTCTGAGCCTCAGTTTCCTCATCCGTAAAGAGTGATAATAATAATATCTTCTCCCTGATAGGATTGTGAGATTCAAATGACACAGTACATGAAAAGGCCTTGGCCTACAGCAATGATATCAATAAAATAATAATAGCAATAGCTGGTAAGGATGCTACCATGTGCCAGGCACCCATCTAAACACATCCCATAATTAGCTTCTCTGAGTCCCAATTTACAGATGAGGGAGCCTGGCACAAAAAAGTCAAGTGACCTCCAGTTTCCCATACTCAGTGAGAGGTGGAGCCGGGATTTGGGCCCAGGCAGTCTGGCTCCAAAATCTGTTCTCTCCCCGACTCTCTGATGCTGCCTTTATCATCATTGTCATTATACTTACGTTAGGAATAAGGCTGAGTACTTCATCATCATCATCCCACGGGGTAAATGCACGAGCCAGTGCTTGGAAACTGGACCCGGAGGCATCCGCTATGTGGAGCATGAGGGAAGGGTCCCTGGTCGTCTCTGACCCTCTATCTTACATAGGAAGGGAAGAAACTTATTGTTATTGAGATGGAGGTGAAGTACATGGATTTTCTCAACTCGTCAAAATTCTGGAGGTGCAAGGAAATGTGTAGATAACAGTTTTTAAGGAGAAAAGTCAATAGATGCTGAAAGAGACTGAAAATGCAACCCTGCCCCGCCTCCTTCCTCAGGCTATGCACTGAGGGGGACATTGTCCCCACAGGGGATAGACAAGGGGCTGCCTGTGGGTGATAGAGTAGGAGGTCCCTGGTCCCCCAGACATCGACTGTCCCTCTTGCATTGGTTGATACCAGAAATGAAGGCTTCTGAGGCCTGATGAAGTCCTGAGGCCGGTTCATGTGCTCAACCCATGTCCCAGAACTTCAGCTGGCCCAGAAGCGGGACCCTGGCTCAGGGCTGTCAACCCCGAGCCTCTCCCTGTCTCACTGGTGGCCATAGCGGCTCTGTGAAGCTTCCTCCCAGACTCACCTGGCCCCTCCCAAGCCAGCCTCAGGGGTGTGGCCTAGTACACCTCGCCCCTCCAAGAGTAAATTCCCAGGCAGGTACTTGCTGGGCCCTAGCCTCCCCCAACTTCTTCGCTCCTCTCCCCCGTCCTGAGGCCCACTCCTACAAATAGACCAACCAGTGCCCCCTCTGTGCTTACCCCCTTCCATCCTGCCCTTGAGCCCCCCTGTCAGCATCGTGTCCTCATGCCATCCCCGTGTCCTCCCAAAGAGATGCACCCAGGAGGCCTGTTCTAGATCTGCCTACAGATGATTCCTGCTCCAGACCCCTCATCTCCAAGAAAAACCAGCAACTCCAGTTTCACACCCATTTTTGGATGAGCTCCAGGCCAAGGTTCAGGCCCGTGTGGCATTTACGAGGGGACAGAGCCAGGTACCTGTTGACTTTAGGAACAAATAAAAGATAGATTTTCCTAAGCCACCACCCTCTTGAAATGGGCTTTTCTGTTCTAATACGGGTTCCAAACTGGTTTGCAAGGTGACATGTGACATATGGGATGCTAGGACAGACTACAAAATGCGTGGGATCCTCCTAAGCTGGCTGGAGGGGGATATGATGCCGACATGGATTTATTCTTTGCCTTTTCCACTTGCCTTTTGGGGAACATGTCCCTGCAGGAAAGTGAGTCTCTCACCCGAGGAAAGATCTCAGCTTTAAAAAATTTAGTGCACTTCTTTTTATATCAGATGGTTATATTTAAAGTATTCAAAGGCCTAGATTTACATCATCTTGGTTAAATTACTCATCACATATCTCTCATCTACAACCTTTTTTTCATTTTCTGAAGGCTCAGTTTACATTAAGAATTTTACTTTCAGTTTTTCTCCAGCCAAGTATGTGCTCGTTTATATCATGAATTTTTTTTTTTTTTTTGCGGTACACAGGCCTCTCACTGCTATGGCCTCGCCCGTTGCGGAGCACAGGCTCCAGACGCGCAGGCTCAGCGGCCATGGCTCACGGGCCCAGCCACTCCGCGGCACGTGGGATCTTCCCGTACCGGGGCACGAACCCATGTCCCCTGCATCGGAAGGCAGACTCTCAACCACTGCGCTACCAGGGAAGCCCCTATCATGAATGTTTTAATTGTGTGTCCACCTGCCTGGATTAACAATCCGTGAACACCTCCACTGCCCCTGCTGCTGGTCCACACAGTCTGCTGGGAGCCGTGGACGCCTGGGTGGCCGTCCTTCTCCCACGAGAAAGTGAAACCCAAGGGCCCCGAAATGCCTCTTGGCTAATAGGCAGCATGTGACAGGGAGGAAGGAGGGAGATCAGACCACCTGATAGGGCAGGTTCATGAGAGCAACACAATTTCATTTAAAAATTGTTATTAACATCTTCCATTGATTGAGCACTTGATGTGTATCAGCCATGTGTTTACTGTATGTATCTTCAAAATAATCCTGTGATGCAGGCATCAGGCCCACTCCCTGGCTGAAGAAACTATAGTTCAGAGAAATTGTGACTTGGCAAATGTCCCAGCTGGTAACCAGCAGCCAGGTCTGTCTGACAACACAGCCCTAACACTGTATGTATGTGTTTTCTCATTAATACCTCATCTCGTTCCAAACAGACTTTGAGGCAGCTCAGAGGGAGCTGTGTGATACAGCAAAGCAACACAAATAACAGCAGTGAGGAAGGTGTGTTAAGGGAACTCAGAAGGCACCAGGGTGTCTTGCAACACGGACTGAGCTCCAAGCTTCCTAGCAGCCAAAGCAAAGAAAGCCTGAGCTCTTCCCCAATTGTTGGTGTAGGTAGCATAAACACAAATCAAACACAGGCCAAGGTCCCGAAGAAGCACAATTTTTCCTAAGTTCTAGTCCAAAAACAAATATCTCCCAAGTAACCCTTAGGAAGGCTTGAGTGTAACAGTAGAACAATTGAGACATCTCAGCAGCCCCGGCACAGCATGGCCAGGCAGGATAGCTCTGGATTGGGAGTTTGAGGGGGTTGAGGGGTGCTGGGTCAGCCCTGCCTCTCTCTGAGCTCAGCCATGGCAGCTGTCTTAGCTTGGTTTCCCCGAGTTGTGTGCAGACTTGACGGTGAGTGCAAGGAAGTGACGAAGGCAGGATTGGGAAGAGGGAGAAACTGAGCCAGACTGTGGTTGCACCTGAGGCCTTAGCAGTTCTGCAGGGAACTCAGGAGCTGAGATGGCCCCTCAGAGTTGTCCCAAACGGAGGCCAAGGGGCCTGGCCTTGGTGCTTCCTCCCCAGGCCAACCTCTGGGAAAGGGCTTAACCTTGAGTGAGGCAGTTCACCTCTGCCAAGGACAATTCCAGGAAGGGATGCAGCTGCGAGATAGTCCCAGCATCTAGAGGATAGATGTGCCAGCCCTGAAGACAAGGTCTAGGCAGACACCACAGCAGCCACTACAAAGAGCCCTTGGGTATGGCATTTGTTTGTTTGGTTTTTTTTTCTTCTCTTTGGCCGCGCTGTGCAGCATGTGGGATCTTACCCCGACCAGGGATCGAACCCCATGCCTCCTGCAGTGGGAACGTGGAGTCTTAACCACTGGACTGCTAGGGAAGTCCGGGTACAGCATTTGTGACTGAGTGCCCCAGAAATCTGTAGGGAGCTCTCCAGCCATGGAGCTCTTAGGGGGACTGACACATCCTCCAAGGACACAGGCCTCCTGCCTGGACTTGGACAAAGCAGGCCCTTGGACCAGCCAAGATGCCCCTGGAATACAGCATTGCCTGTGCTCTGACACACCAAGTGCTGAAGCCCTAAGGGCTGCTCTGGTTAGCGTGGGGAGTAATAACTTCAGCCTGGAAACTGCTAAACACCCACCGAAGGCACACCTACCTACACACACACAACTTAAGAAATAAAAGATCCACCAAGCGCCGGGCTTTAGCAGTATTACTGCTTCCTGGTGAACTTGCCAAGGTAAACTGTTTGCTAGGCATACAAGGAGGAGGCAGAGTGAGGGGACGAGTTGGGTGACGCCTATAAGAGGAAACTGCCAGGCTTAGGGGAAGACGACAATGGTCTTAGACTTGCAGTTAGTTGGTGACGTGCTGCAGGAGGGATTGGGAGCAAGTCCTGCTGGGGCGGCTGCAATGACTTGGGGAGGGAACAGTGGGGTGGGAGTGTAGACCTGGGACAGCTCAGGGTCTGAGGCCCCAGGGAGGGGGAGATGGGAAGGGGCTGGCAGGGGACAAGGGAGAGATGCAGGAGGGGAGGAGTGAGACACAGCAAAAGGAAAGGGTCCAGCTCTGAGCCATGCCCCGTGACAGTTTTCATTCACAGCAAGGAGTCCTCTCTAACCGGGGCCCAGCAGGCAGCATCTGGCACCTGCCTGATCACCAGACACAGAGGTGACAGCAGCCTGTAACTTTTCTTATTGGAGGTCTGCTCTCAGAGCCTCATGGAAGGCAGAATCCACAGCTCCATTCAGATTCCATTTGGTTCTTTCTGCCTGGCCTCACCTAGCTGCCCTTCAGTGCAGATGTTGTTGGTTTGTAGCTAATTCAATGAACTCTTTAAATAGCCACGCTAATGGATCACCAATCATTTCAGAACTTTAATACTAAATCAGGCTGTTGGACACATCTGGGGGCAAAGCTGCTGTATCCGAGCCCAAAACAGCCCTTTCTCTTTTACTTTGCAAAGCAGAGCATGTCACATTAAATACCTAATGGTCTAAGACAGGTCTCTTGTGACCTGAAAAAAAAGCTGAAGAGGTAGACTCTCTCCAAGAGCCCACAAATTATGTATGTAATTTGTAGATCTTTTAAAATTAGGCACTTCATTTGAAGAGCATAAAGGATAGTAAAATAGAACCTCATGTTAACGTTTAAAATAAGTGTTTGCTGTAAGTATTTTTAAAGTCAAGATTAAAATAACATAAACACAGTAGCCCTGGTTTCACTTTTATCTAAATTAAAAAGATCCTGTCAGGGAGAAAATGTAAGATGTGGGATAAAGTTTCCACAGACAGATCTCCTGGAAACTCCCAAGAAGCCCACTTTGAACCTTCTATCCAGGAAAACAGACCATCTGCAGAGCTGGCTGAAACCACAGCATGAACCTCGGCATTGCTGGTTGGGCTAAATGCTTCTGTCACCCACAGGTTAACCCAGCCAGGAGTCCAGTCTCTCAGGCAACGCTCCCCATGGCCCTGACCCCTGTAGCCTCTTGTCTCCGGGTCCCCCTGTCTCCACATTCTCCCTGTCACCCCTCTGTCCACTCCTTAGGCTTCTCCATGGAATCTGTTTCCTTAAGCTCGAATGCCCGTCATTCCTGGAGCTTGTCCTGGCCCTCTCTGGGCCTCACCCTACACTCTCCCTGTGGGATCTCGTCCGCTCTTTGGCTTCAGTTACCGGCCACCCGTGCGCTGGCCTCATATACTTTTCTACCTCTGGCTTGACTTTCTCTCTAACTGCGCACTTTTATGTCCTACAGCACCTCAGTCCACCTGGATGTCGCTCAGGCACCTCAGTTTCTACCTGCCCAACGCTGACTCACCACCGCCACCCACATGCATACCATCCCTCCCATCTCATAATGAGTCCCCACATCTCATACTGAGCCCTCACATCTACCCAAGTGCCCAGGCCCACCTGTCCCTTGCCCTCCATGTCACACCAGCCCACCAGCTCTCCAGATTCATCATCTGTGCTTCCCCGCCACCATGTCCCTAGGTGACCAAGGCAACCGGGCCCTGCTGCCTCTGAGCCCTTCCCCTCCCACAGCGCAGCCCGTGTGACCTTTGTAGGACACAAATGAGACACGTCACTCTCTCCACCCGATGTCTGTGGGATCTGGCTGCTGCCAGCCTCATCTCCTGCCACGCCCCTGTTGGCTGGAGCCAAGAGCTGGCACTTTCCCCTACAGATTCTTACCCACGCCATTTCTTCTGTTCCTACTTGGACACAAATCAAGAAACAAAAGCCAGCTCCCGTTTGTGGGAGCCTCCCACATCTTAGAGGGACTGCCACCAGGAAACCTGACTGCATCTCCCGGACCCCATGAGTCGGGCTGCTGGTGTGGGAGACCAGGCTGAGCCTACTCCACAGGCAGAGCTGCACAAAACTGAGCAGAGAGGGAGCCTTGATTTGATAAAGAGGGGACACAGCTGTTCCTTATCTGCCCAAAGACGCCCTTAAAGATTTTCTCCAAGTTTTTAACAAAGAGAAAAGCCAGGATTTTCCTGTCCAGGCTGTGTTTTCAAAATACTCTCTCATTCCCCCATCACTTGCTCAGCTTCACAAAAGCAGTTAAATTACCTAGTGCCCTTTAAAATGTCCTCATGACGGGAATCTCGCAGATACTTGTTTATCTTCCAGCTGCAAGGCCTTCACAGGTCACCAAGTCCATGCAGCAGAGCCCTAGCAGAGTCTGGGAATGTCCTGGGGCCAGAGGCGGGGAAGGAGGCTGGAGCAGGGGATCTGTCAGCGGACCAAGCCAGGCCACACCTGTCCGCCTCTCAGGTGGAAGGCATGGATGGGCTGGTGGGAAGGTTCTCAAAGGCCCACAGGCCTACACCTTGCCAGGCAGCACCCCAGGCCAGTAGGAGAGCACCGAGACCAGAGATCCTCCCCATTTTACAGGCGAGGGGACTGAGGTTCAGGGGTTGAGAGTACTTGCTCCACGCTTCACACTTGGTGTGGAGCAGCTGGTCAGGGATTCTGAACCAGGACCCCAGTCTGCATAGCCCATGCTCCACCCATTCAAAGTCACTTGCTTCGTGTCCTTGAACTTAAAAACAGAAATTTAACACACATAGGGGAGAGTAGAGAGGGGATTATTATGAGCTGTTTCCAAAGGAGGATTAAATCTTTTTTAGATTTTAATACACTGCCACGTTTTCATGACTAGCCTGGACTTCTCTGAGTCCACTTATCTTTTTACAGTTTGACCTTTAAACAGGAAAAATCTCAATGATTTTCCACTGTTTTGAATAAACTGAAATGGATGTATTTTTCTGAATGATTAGGGAATGAAAAACAGAGCCGGTCAGCATTAAAGTCCTTCAGCAGTGATTTTCCCTGGAGGATGGGGTTCACAAAACTACCCCTCATGATGGGACTCTCGTACCTATTTGTTTGCCTTCCAGCTGCAAGGACTTTACTGCTCATGGTCTACCCAGGAGGAGAGGGGAGCTTCGTCTTGGATTCAGAGGCAGGAGCAGGGCTGGTTCCCCCGCTGCCACACCTCAGGGTGGCCAAAGCTGTGGAGGGTGAGGCAGGAACCTAGGGCTCCACAGTGAACTGATGGGGCAGTGCCAGCATCAGAACTACCCTCAAGGGCATCACCGGGCTCCAGGCCAGTAGGTCCACCTGTTGTCAGAGAGCAGGCTTTCCACACAGGACACTGCCAGGACACTGTAGGGAAGCAGAGGGTGACGTGGAAAAAGCATTCGCAGTGTGGCTGGGACAAATCACTTCAGCTTTCTAAGTCTGTTTTCTTTTCCATAAAATGGTAAAGATAATAGTTACTTGCAGGATTGTTAGGAGGTAAACGTATTTAAGTTGGTGAATACATAGTAAGTGCTCAGTAAATCAGGTTCCATTCCCTGCTCAAGAGCCTAAACTTTTAAAAACACTACTTCCTAACATGTACCATACACTGCCCTACCTTCTTAAGCAATGGAGATGGAATATTATTCCACAATGTCTTCATAACTCAGGTATCCTCTTTACAAAAATGTGGGAATCATAGAATATCAGTCTTCTGTGGGAACCAAGAGCCTGTCCAGGCCAAGCCCTCCCCGCAGTGATCTCACACATTTGAGATTTGCACAGCCATTTACCTTGTGCTTTTTTTCTCTTGATTCTGATTTTTTAAAAAATTGAAACCAGGTTACAATGTTGATCAGAACTGTGTGTTAAATAAAAGCAAGTCGGCTCTGAGTGAGGGCTTCGGGGTCTCTCCTTACAAAGCAAAGCCCAACAGTAGTGGAGGGGCGGTGGCAGCCATTTCTACTGCTTTGTGTTTACTTCTGGATTCACAGCTATGTTTGGGGAGGTAGACGTGGCTGGAAATCTGTTGAATGTCCTGATCTTGACCTTTTATATATGTTTGGTATAAGGCGGTTTGGTCACTTGTGGGACTTGGGGGCTGTCATCCTGGCCACGGGCTTCCTCCCTGCCCACTCCCAAGGGCTGTGTCGGGCAGCCAGGAATGGCAGTGTATCTTGGCACTGGGCATTGGGCCAGTGGGGACTCATGGTTCCTAACAGGTTGCTGGTGGGGGGGACCTTGACAGTCAGTAAAATTTTCTTCCATGTCCTCACCATCCACTCATTCCTCGTAATCTGCACTTCATGCCCTCCCTTCCCTATTCCTTTTCCAGGAAGGTGCCTCAGTCTCATCCAACACTGCCTCTGCTGCCCTAAACTCCACGCAGTGTACTTTCCCAGCGTCCTCCCACCTCCTCTCCTCCATCCTGTCACCTTGCTGCTTCTAGATGCCCACTCTCCCCACAGCACTATCTTTGGCTTGTTTCTCTGCTCAGCAAACGCCCCTTAGCTGCTCATAAACTTCCTGATGAAACTAACCCTCACCGGCCTCCCGCCTCTGGCTCCCCTGGTTCAGGCCCACATTTGCAGCTGCTAGCCGCCTTCTCAAACTCAACACGTTACAAAACACACTTCCCCCATGCCCTCATTTCTGCTCAAGGCACACTGGCCTCCCAGCCACCCTGTCTCCAAACATGATGATCAGATTCCTGAATTCCTCTTGTCTATCATTTCCACTTCTACCCCCCAACTCCCACCCTCAGCACTTCTTGATGGCCACCCCACTGCCCTGGGGTGTCCAGGGTATCACAGCCACTTCCCCTGGGTGCCACCAGGACAAAGCAGGGAGGGAGCTCCATTTTACAGAGTCAAAAACTGAGATAAAGTTTGGGGCTTGCTTTAGTGACCCAACTGGTTTTATAAGGATGCTCTGCATGTTGGCTGCACCTTCCTCCACTACTGTGCTCAGGCCTCATCTTCTTTGATCTTTATCCATCATCACTTCCACCTGCCCCACCTTGATTCTGTGGGCAGCCCAGCTGGCCATCAGCTCAGCCTCAGTCCATCCCCTGTCCCTTCCCCTCTAACCCCTCACTCCCCACCCTTCTATCCATGACTGCAGGGGAGGCGGGAGCGACTAAGCAGGGAGTCAGGACAGGGGCTCCTCTGGGCCCCACAAGCCCAGGCCGCCATCTTGAACTATAGTGGTCACTTTGGTAGAGGATGGTGGATGGTGTCAGGGAACTGCCCTTGCCCTCAGACCCCAGCTCTCGGCCCCTATCTAACCAGGCAGCGTGACCCCCGTAACTGGAGCTCCTCACTCCAACCCCACAGCAGTGCCCCAGTAACAAGTACCCAAGGAGTTTGCCGGTTCTGATCACTGCACTGAGGTGGTCCTGGCAGGAGGACAGGCCTGGGGGAGCAGGGGGACTGGGTTGACCCAGGGGCGGCACACAGGCCAGCGCTGCCTGGACGCTGCCCCCCCAACCATGCCCAGGGGGGCACTCAGACCTTAAACCAGTTCAGCCACATGGTCTCCTCCTGCTGGCTTCTCGTTCTGGACTCTCTCTTCCCACCTTAATGCTGACAGCAGCCCTCACCCTCCCGCAGTGGCAGCCAACAATGGCCAGCGGGCTCCCTACTTGGGCAGAACTCACCAGCATCTGCTGCAGAGTCTGAGCGATTCCTGACCTGATATTTCAGATGCTGTGGTCCTGCAACTAAGAGTCTGCTCTGCCTAAATTCTCTCCATCCACTATAGGCTCAGGGCCCACTAATGCTGCTGGTATCCCTGTTCTGTTTATTTTACCTAAAGTACTTTTTGGGCCCTTCATCTGACTTATAAGTCCTTTTCCATGGCTGGGAAACTTTGGAATTAACAAACAAAAAAAAATTAGGATCTATTCCAGTGTTTCCATCCATGGTGATGGAGAAACAGATAAAATGATTCTCAGTCAAACCCTGCAGCAAAGTGAGGATTCGTAGCTGGGAATGCTCGTGCATGCACAGCTGTTTTGAGTCTTGAGTGTCCAGTGTCAGGCTGATTCAAATCCTTTAGCCCACCCACTGTTTATTCTTAACCCCTTCGCTTAGGGATGCCAGATTTAGCGTATAAAAATATAAGACAGTCCTGCCTCTGAGGCCGAGGTGGCAGTGGTGAGACCCGCTGGGGAGGGGAATTCATGCGTCATCTGTGCCTGAAACTCAAAGCAGCATCTGGGGTGACAACACCAACAATGTTCAGGTTGGTGGGGCTATCCGAGTATGTGGACAGCAAGGACCGCCCCTCAGCCCTCCCCTTCTCCCTCCCCCAGGGGCATCTGCCACCCCCCGCCCCCACCCCAGAGCCCTGTGCTTCCTAACACCCATGGAGCAGCCACAGTGTCTAATACTAGCACCGGCCCTCATGGGGCATTCGTGTGTCCGGCTCTGGGCTGCGGACCTTCTGGGGACAGCACTTGATTCGCAGCCCTCGGGGGACAGGCAGAACAATCAGAGATCCCCACTTCTCACACAGGGTCAGACAGGCCGTGAGGCTTGCCCGATGGGCGATAAGCTCAGCGTCCTCTCCTGAGGGTGTAAAACTTGCATCGCGGGAGTGGGGGACGGAGCTCCTTCAGCCTCCAGGGCAGGATAATCAGCCCAGGAATCACACCCGCAGGAGCACGTGCTCTGAGCCAGGCACTGCGATGGGACTTCGAGTTGCCTTTTACCTCAGGACACCCTGATCTGGTGTTACTGAGCTACTATTCCAACCCTCACTTCAGAGATGTGTTAAACTGAGTCTCAGAGAGGGAACCTGATTAACGCAGAGCCCCCGTGCCATCGTGCCCAGACTAGCGCTCCTGCTGCTTCCCAGCTCCTCACTTCAGACACAACTGCGCCCAACACAGACCTAGTGTGGGAGGACGTGAGGGACCCACACAGCCTGCCTCTGCCACAAGTGATGTCTTGAGTGCAATGCATCCCCCCTCCTGGGGACTTGACGTCCAGGCCACGGCGCTCTGCCCTCACTGCACTGCCCCCCGCCTGGCCCCCCAGCCTCCCCGACCTCAGCAGCCTCCACAAGACCCTGCCCCCCTGAGCCCAGGGCTCCATCTCTCAAGAAAGGCATTCTCTGCAGGGCCAAAATGAGCCCTCTAGGGACATTTCAAAGAAAAGCGTGAAATACAAAGGCTCTGTAGAGAAGCACAGGAATCTGCACTGAGGATAAAAGGCAGCTGCAAACCAGCTGGTAAAATGCAGTGCCTGCTCGAATCCCACCCTAAAGCCTGCTGGGAGGACAGCTAGAGACAGGTCAGCATTGTCACTGAGGGTCCCTCCCCCACCTACCCACTAGCAGGGCCCTATGAGACCCGACACAGCCCGCAGAGCCCCGCAGTGAGTGCGCCATCAGAAGGGCCATGACAGAGCCTTCTAAAAAGAAGTCCAGGACTTCCCCGGTGGCGCAGTGGTTAAGAATCCACCCGCCAGTGCAGGGGACAGGGGTTCTAGCCCTAATCCAGGAAGATCCCACATGATGCAGAGCAACTAAGCCCGTGTGCCACAACTACTGAGCCTGCGCTCTAGAGCCCATGCTCTGCAACAAGAGAAGCCCGTGCACCACAACAAAGAGTAGCCCCCACTCGCCGCAACTAGAGGAAGCCCATGCGCAGCAATGAAGACCCAATGCAGCCAAAAATAAATAAATAAATTTAAAATAAATAAATAAAAAGAAGTCCAACATCACAACTGTACCCACTCATCCAACACATCATAACTGCCCACCTGCCCCTGGGCAGGTCCAATCCAGGAGTTCTCCACAGTGAAAACCGGCAGATTTGATCATTGCCGGTTGAGAGTAATGAAAATGCTCCCACTAAGTTGCTTCCACTAATAGTGCTTGGCATTTTATGGTGCTTCTCCCATCTTTAGTTTGTGAGCTATTAGCATACAACTCTAACTGAATGGCTACTAGGAGCTGGCAGACACCCCGGGGTGCTGGGACTGTGTTCTTGCCCTCCTGGGGTTCTCAACCCAGGGGAGACAGAGCCATGGTTGAGTTATTTATGTGCAAAATGTACCAGGCACTGGTACAGAGAAATAGGACACGGCCTCTTCCCAAGGATGGGCCAGACACGCCAAATGCCTGGGTCCTGGTCATGGCCTTGGCTGGCTCAACAAATCACAAATTGTGATTTATTCATCAATAAACTGATCGCAACAAAGCCAGCCCAGGTTCACCCACCCAGATCTCAGTGAACGTGTCTGCCACTGTTGCCTAAGCTTTGGCTTTCACAAAAAAATTTCGATATCCACAAAAAAATGTCGGTATCACAAAAAAAATTTCGATATTTTCTAAATATTTTAAAAATCTCTCCTCCATTTTCCTAGGAGTTTCCTCTGCCTCTCTTGCTGTTATAAATTCACAAATAATAAATACTCATGAATTGACACGCTTTGTCCTAAATGTAACTGAACCTACATAACTGATTGTTTTCCCTTTTCACCTTGGATTCCAAGAAGCTCGAGGCTAAATTTAGATCTTGATCACAGAAGAAAGGTTAGTCACTGTAGTTAGAAATTTTGTATTCTCTTTTATGACTGGGTTTTAATTTCCCATTTCTATTTTAATAACCTCACTGTCATATCTTTTGCTATAAGCCTCCAAAATCCTTTTTTTGATAAGAGGAGGAGAATAAATGAAGTCAATTTTTAAAAAGGCATACTCTCCAGGAATTCTTTCAAGAGGTTATTGATCATTGAAATTATCTTTTTCTGAGGAAGATGGCTTTAATTTATGCCTATAAGCAGGGTTCTCTGCCCTTCCAGGATGCTGTCTCAGATGTGAATTTTACAAATTGATGGAGACAGTGCTCATTGCCTACGTTCTGTTTTCCCTAAATGCCTTTAGCAACCTGTGTGTGAATCAACGCATCTCACCAAGCTACATTTATGATTAAGCAATAATTATAACGTGCCTGGACCTGCACCTCAAATGTTCACCTCAAGTCAAGATGTGTGTCCCCTTTAATCTTTTCCCGATCAAGCTTCTGCCTCATGTCTGGCCCCCACACCCCATTCTGCCTGGGAAGCAATCAGAAGACCACATTAATGAACAAACAGGCTGGAACACCCATCTGATTTTAGAAGATGCCCTCAGGCAAACATTAAATCCTGTCTCCACCTCCCTGCCCCCCATGCACTGTTGTGCTGCTGTGAGCGACTTTCATTCCTAACAGCTGATTCTGTTCAGCAAATGTTTGTAAATGTCGGTGGTGTGTCTCCTCCACAGCTACAGTGAGCTTCCGCCCCCTGCAACTGTGTTTTCTGAGGCTTTTGTGTCTCCTAATGGTGCCTGGAACATTTTGAACATGATAAGGAACTCAAATAAAATGAACAATAAGCGTCCCCAACCAGCTAGAGCTTTCAACAAGGCCCTTAATGAAAACACTGAACCGCATCGACATCTGATAAAGGCAAACATCTGGAGATGCCAGTGGCAGATGCCCGATTCTGCTGAGGCTGATGAATGGGCACTGAGTTATCTGGGGCTCAGCAGCATCACTCAGCTGGGCCTGCTGCTACTTCGACGACAGGCTGCCCCCTTCCCAGGACACAATCCCGCCTGGAGAGAGTTGGGAATGATTGCTTGTCCACTCACCAGCCTAAGCCATGCCAGCTGACCACCACCATGGGTCTGTTGCCCTGTCCGTGCGGAAGAGAAGGACCAGGTTAAATTTATTTTCTCTTTCACTTTTCCATTTCACAGAAATATCATATTTTCTAGACAAAGGTGTTAATTATACCATAGGCACCATCAAATGGCACTAAGTGATAACTAAATGCTCAGGAGGTTGACATGTATATTGTTTCAAGTAGCTCTGTGAGTCATTATCTAATTTAGATAAACGGCAAAATAGTGGTATCATAATAGCCCCCTTTTATTCTGGTTTACGCCTCATTGTCCCTGGGTGTAGAATAAGAAGTGAATCACCAGACAGGCCCCGTGGGAAAAATGGCAGGCCGGCTAAGAGCATAGGCTCCAGCATTAGACCCACGGGGCTCGAAAACCCAGCCCTGCTGCTGACCAAGGGCAAAAGCTGTGACCGCTGAGGGCTTCTCGGACGGGATCAGGGTTGAGTACAGAGTGGGGTAAACACCTTGACACTGTGTCCAGCATAAAGAATGGGCTCCACCTGTGTTAGCTGTTGTTAAGCCTTGGGTTGAGGGCAGAGGGATGTCTCTGGGTTTCCACTCTCAGGGGTGAGGGGCACGTGCCCACATGAGCCTCCAAACTGTACCCAGCGAGAAGGGGGCGTGAACCAAGGGTTTTACTGCGAAAGGGCAGCCCCTGAGGTGTGCCATCCTGCAGCTGAGCTGGCATCTCTCCAGGGCCCGGGCCATGTTTACTTACATTTCTGAAAGAGGAAGAGGGCTTTCAGCCTAACATGTTTTACTCCAAGTCACCATTTTCTTCTGCGTGTAGCTTGGCTCTTCGTGATGGGAGAGGAACATCAGGCCTCCCAGACAGAATGATTCTTTGCATCTCCTTTCATGAAGGCCGGCCAGGCAGCCAGCAGAGTCTTGGAAACCATGAAGTCCTGGCCAGTAGGACAGAAGCTACAGGGCAGCCATGAGTCCCAAGGATGTGACCCCAAACCTTTATCAAAACACCTGCCTTGGGGGAAGAAACCCAACTGTCCCCACTCACAGTGCCTCAGAAATAGGTCTCCACCAAAAGCTACAGATTCCATAAATAAGTTAAAAATCAAATTATCAGAAGAGGAAAATCCCATTTTCCAAGAGTTACCAAATGTCTAGGTAAGAGCCAGGTGTACCCCAGCCTGGCCCACAGGGCCTGGCAAGTCCGGACACATGTGACTAGGGTTACAGAGGCTGCCCCACTTCTGGTGTCATCAAGAACAAGGTCTCCCACAGAGTGTGCCAAGTCACTGGAGTGGCCCCGCCAAGTACCAGTGCCTTTTCGTTTCCAATTTGGGCAGAAAGCTTTCTTTTCTATGTTCTATTCTTAGAAACAGTGTTTCAGGCTGTCGTGATAGCCCCTGATTCTGCACTGGGCTGGGCCACAAACAGCCTCTGGGGGCTGGAGCCTCCAGAGTGACAGGTGGGCCAGGGACACAGGTGACTCCCCTCCTGCTCCCTGAGGGACCCTGACTCATCATGCAGTCCTGCTACTAAAGGTTTCCCACCAGACCCTCCTCATCTACCAGCACTGCACACCCACCCTTGCGTTTGCTAAGCTGTGGTCACGGGGACTCCAGGAGAAAACACAGAAACCAGGCCAGGGGTGTGATGCTGCCCCTCATCCCAGCCACGCCACAGCCTCACCGGGAGGACTGGTGCTCCCTGCAGTATAAAGCTCACGGGCTTTCTGACAGCTGCTCGAGAGCCTTGGTGCCTTTAGTCACAGGCATTCTGTAAAAAGGGGAAGCTTCTCTCCTCCGTTGTAGGAGGATCCAGTGGTGTATCCCTCAGGGTGCTGGCCAAGCCTCAGGGTTGAAATGAGCCAGGGTAAATTATCCTGCAGGTGATCAAACATCAGCAAATGCATCCTAATTCACCTCATTTAAAACTTTTGTTTTCCATAAAGGATTAAGCCAGGAAAGCATTTAATCACACCAAATCCACTTCCAAAATGGTTACAGATCCCATGATCAAGAGTAATGATTAGGGGTTTCCCTGGTGGCGCAGTGGTTAAGAATCTGCCTGCCAATGCAGGGGACACGGGTTCCATCCCTGGTCCGGGAAGATTCCACATGCCACGGAGCAACTAAGCCCGTGCGTCACAACTACTGGGCCTGCGCTCTAGAGCATGCAAGGCACAACTACTGAAGCCCACGTGCCTAGAGCCCGTGCTCTGCAACAAGAGAAGCCACCGCAATGAGAAGCCTGCGCACCACAACAAAAAGTAGCCCCTGCTCAACGCAACTAGGGAAAGCCGGTGCGCAGCAATGAAGACCCAATGCAGTCAAAAATAAATAAATAAATAATTTTTTTTTTTTAAAAAAAGGGGGCTTCCCTGGTGGCGCAGTGGTTGAGAGTCCGCCTGCCGATGCAGGGGACGGGTTCGTGCCCCGGTCCGGGAAGATCCCACATGCCGCGGAGCGGCTGGGCCCATGAGCCATAGCCGCTGAGCCTGCGCGTCCAGAGCCTGTGCTCCGCAACGGGAGAGGCCACAACAGTGAGAGGCCCGCGTACCGCAAAAAAAAAAAGAGTAGTCCCTGCTCGCTGAAACTAGAGAAAGCCCACACGCAGCAACTAAGACCCAATGCGACCAAAAAATTTAAAAATAATAATAATAATAAGAGCAAAACTAAATAAATATCTTAAAAAAAAAAAAAGAGGCAAGACTAGTTCCTCATCAATCCAGGAACAAAGCCTCCTCACCAGCAAGTCAACAGAGTGGGCCTCAGTCCCAATGAGCCATTCTTGCCCTTCTCAGCATCTTCCTGGAAGCCTCCTAACTCAGCACACACTGGCTTCCCAGGAGAATAATGTGCCAACTTGGGGGTGCATTCTGGACTGAGATACCAGCAGGAGAGGCTCTGACCAGCCATTACCTTAAACCCTCAGTCACGGTACCCACCAGGCTGTACAACCAATCAGACCATTAGAAGAACGCCCCACGCCTTCCACCACCAGCATAAACGTGTCTTCTGACCTCCTGTGGACCCTGCTGTGTGGGGCTCCCACCGCTGGTGCCAAGACGAAAAGCCCGACTGAGTCATGATTCTGGCCTAAAGCTTACCCTCAGATGATGACAAATGTACTGCCAGGATCAATCACAGGCTCACAGCCCTTAGCACATGGATGCAGTCCCCTTCCCGGGGCTGGTATATCTCACATCACCCCCATTTTATGGGGGAGACAAACTGAGGGTGCTGTATCGCTCAGGGCTCAGTCGGAGGCAGAATCATGCAAGCATGATGGCATAAGGAAATTATTATAGGAGTCACACCTTACCAATTGTGAGAGGAGCTGGAGAAGCAACAGTCCAAAAGAGGGACTTGATGGACCAGAGGTAGGTCACTAGCTGGCTCTGGTGTGGGTGAGGGCGTGTTGGAGCTTTGCAGAGAGGTCTGGAAGGCAGGCCCGTGCAGTGAAGGGAGGCTGGGGTAGGAGTCTGCGGAACGTTGTTGGCTCTTAGTGGCCACCACCTCCATGAATTTGCAGAGAAGGGTCTGGGATCTCTGTTAGTCAGCTGGGCTGGCAGTCGAGAAAGAACCGGGGACAAAAATTTCAATCCAATCTGAAAGTAACAGATCCAATCACAATTCCCAATAATCTGATTATTATTTGGCCTATGTGACTCCCAAACCACTAGTTAGAAGAGAAATTCTCTCCCACTCAGAGCTGGTCAGAAGTTTTCCATGTCCATGAGCTCAGTGGCTGAGAGTTTTATGATCCTCAGGCACAGAAGGGGAAGGAAGGGCCAGCCGCAATTACTGGTTGATCTCCCAGCTTCGGTTTTGAACAGGGCAGTGTTCCAGGTGTCCAGGTACTTTTGTCAGGACTTGAAAGATGTGACCATGGCAGGATGAGGCTGCCGGTGTGCACGTGGCCAGTCTGAAAGTTGCCCCCATCTATGTCTGGGACATATGACTGTGTGTACCTATAATGTATAGTACTGAAAAAGTTTGTCTCTTCCACTTAAATTTTTCTTAAAGCTGTCAGAAAGTACTGGTTGGTTCTTCTTGTCTGAGTCTAATCCAACCATCACTGTTGTCTAACTCACTGGACCAGCTTCTATATCTTGATAAATGTTGACAAAGCCACTACATTGAATTAGAAGCTGATTATATCTGATTTACCCTGTAACAGGGTTAGGTCCATTTCCTGGGATGTAGCAGAAGGGCCCGATGGTCACCAAGATGATCCATAATTGCCTCTTAAAATTGCAGCCCAAATGGGTCACGCCAACAGGTCCCTCAACTAAGGGGGACACCCAAGCAGAGCTGGGCAAGACTGGACAAGAAGCACCATGGCTGCCAGTACCTCCATAAAGCCCTTGACCCAGGACCACATCACCCCTGATGCTTCTGTTTGAGGGTGGCCCCTTCCAGAGGCCACTTGCCAAAGGCAAGAAATGAGACCAGGAGGCTCTGTGACAGGATAGATTGAGAAGAGCTTTGGTTTCAGAATCACATGGACCTGGGTTCAAATCGCAGCTCCTCCACTGTGATCTTGGGCAGCACGCTTTACTTCTCTGGGCCTCAGTTTCCTCATCTGTAAAATGGTAACGACAACAGTAGCCACCCTGATATGGTGTAGAATGGGGAGGTGTGATGATGTCAGGAACTCAGTGTAAGCCCCATGGAGCCGAGGGCTTCGGGGTATCATGGGTGTCACTGATGTGACCGTGTTTGTCACCAGGCACTCTTCTCTGGACGTGGTCACTACAGAAGCAATGTCGATACCTGGCAGCTGGCCAAGTCCTCTAATCAGTGAAGACAGGGAACCTGGCGGTCTGGGCAAGAAGCAGCTGACTGGGCTCTGAGTCACTCAGGAGAAATGGGGACCACCACCCTCCCCCCATATTGCAGTCAGCTACATCTGGGGGAGCCTGGGCCTGGAGGGTCCTAGTATGTGGGTGTCTCCAAATGAAATGGATGGCACTTAGCTCTTCTGGAACCCCATGGGACTAGAAGGGGTCCCTTCCACTCCCACTCCCCTCCATCCCACATAGCAGCTGTGCTGGGGGGAAGGAAGGCGGAGGCCACCACTGTTGTCCTGTTTACATGCAAAGCCTGTGAAGACCAGGGACCAGTCCTCAAAAATGAAGTGAGGTGGTAACAGATGTGCAGTGGAGCATCAGGCCCCGGGGCAGTGGCAGCCGGATGGTAGCTCCTCCCACCTCACCTGCCGCCACTGCCCGCCGCACCTCCACCCTGAACCCAGAGCAGGAGCCCACCTAGTAGGAGAGGCCAGAAGTCCCCACCTGGGCAAAGCCAGGCCTCACCCTTCAGCCCAGCCAGGCCTGATTTTGAATCCTGAAGTGACCTCCCCCCACCCACACACAGAGGGACAGTTTTCTTCCTTCAGTGTTTGAATGAGAGGCCAAGAGCCCGAGGAAGCTCAGGGAGAAGCTCCTCGGCCCAAGGAGGCCTGGGGGATCTGTTCTCTTTTTTCTGAGCCAACAGCTACAGGCTCAGTGTTTTAAAATGTTTGAATCAACAGAGGAACTGTTTATCAATATTTAAAAAAAGAAATGTAATTAGAGGTTGGCAAACCCCCAGGGCTCCAGGCCATAGATGTCAAAGGCTTCCTTGACCTGGAGCCGGGCGGAGGGGTTGGGGGGAGACAGGGTGGAAAGCCACGGCAGACACGGGCTGCTCTGCCATAAACCCCGCTGGGCAGGGCTCCCTGCTGAGGCTCGTGAAAGCCTCCGTGGCCAATGGAATGGCATTTCACATGCATCCACGTTTTCCTTTCTTAGGTGGTTTTTCTTTCTAAACTTGGGAATACAGACATTCTATTTTAAGAACATTAATTACTGTCCAATTTTAATGTAACTAATGCGAACCAAAAAACCCAACTTTGAACCAAGGAAAGGAAACAATTTATGGGGTGATTTTGTGTTCACATCCCTCAAGATTGCCTGAGAACATTTGTCTAATGCATTTATTTCTGGTCAAGAGAAGTGAATACCTGACTTTTTGGTGGTTTCTGGAGAACGAGGTGAGGGCTGGCCACATCTGCCTCAGAGATGCCAGCTCGGTCCACCTCAGGCCAGGATGCCTCCTCGGGGCTCAAAGAGGTAGTGTCAGGAACCTAAAAATAGAGAGGGATTCGGCAGCCGCCTTGACACACGGTTTTCTCATCCCAGGGACTGCCACGTAGGGCCCTCCTGTTCCAGCTATTCTAAGTGAAACAGAAAAAAAGTAAGACTATCTGAGACCTAAATAAAAACAGTGCTATATCTTAGCTACTTTTTTTTCTGCTTTCTTCCGCCTTCTCCCAAGTGCTCTTTCTGGCTCCGCTTTCCTCACCAAGCCAAAAATGGGATACGTCTCAAGGTTCTGACCTTGACCCCTTTTTTCCCTCCGCCTGCCTTCCTTGAAAACGGACGTCCACAGCTGTGGCTTCAGCTTGGGGTCCACGTGGCCACAGCCCCGCACGTTCCAGGCACTGCCCGCCTCTTGGACCGCCCCTCTCCCAGTATGAAGCCCCAACATCCTGGAACCAGATTTGGCATCTCCCTCTGGAGGGTCACATTTGGGGTATGTTGTCCCTCCTGATCGTCAGTCCCCATGGCTCTGTCTGTATGCAGGTGGCCAGGTCCCAGCCCCTAGCCCCTCCAGAGCTCACCTCTGAGGCAGGGCTGGGAGCACCGGGTGCTGCCTGCAGGAGGCCTGCAGGAGGTCATACTGACCGCCGGGGAGATCGGGAAGGCTTCCCTGAGGAAGACTTTTCCGCTGAGGCCTGAAGCTGAGGAGCAGCCAGCCAGCCAAGGCAGGGGGGTTCCAGCATGAGGGGACAGAGTGAGGAAAGACCCTGCCTGAGAGGGACCAGGACCACGGAGGAAACAGAAGGGCTCTGGAGGTACAAGCAGAGGAGGAGAAGACTGGCAAAGAGTGAGACGTGACACAGTGGTGGGCTCAGGGCATGGATTTTATTCTGGGGGCAATGAAAGAGTTTTAAGCTTGGAAGGCACTCAGGTTTGCACGCAGAAAGATCACTTTGGCTTCTGTGTGAGAACAGATGGTGGGGGCCAGGCTGAAGGACCAGGTGAGAGACAATGAGCTTGGCCAGCGTGTCCTCACAGCACCTGCCCAGCCCCACAGCGGTAGCTCTACCCGGTTCCTGCGGGTTCATATCTTCCAAGCCTCACCAGCATTCTGTCCAGAGCAACAGCCCTTGGACCAATCCACACTCTGGTACTAAGGACAAATAGTGGCAGCATCCACCTCAAGTCCCTCTGGGACAGGAGGGTGGCAGCAGAGAGGGGGGAGGGTGGTGGCTACAAGCCTTCCCAGACCCCTGGGGTGTTCCTCCCTGGTCTGTGGGTGCCTCCTGAGCATTAGGCAGCCCTGGAGGGTCAAAACGCTAGCCAGGAGGGGGCCATCAATAAGCCTTCCCCAGAGTCTGGGCTCTGCCACTCTCTAGCCGTGTGACTCAGACAAGTCACTTACCCTCCCCGAGCCTCAGTTTCCCTCTCTGAGTATGGGAACAATAAGACCCCAACCTTCCCAGGCTGTTCAGAGAATTAAACAAGAGGTTCTGCATGCAACATCCTTAGCGCAGTTTCTGGCACGCAGCGGGTGCCCCCAAAAAGGTTGATGATGATGATGATGATGGTAGTGATCTCAGCCAGCTGCAAGTGCTACCACCAACATACATGAGTTCACAGAGGTCTTTTAACATTTAAGGCTAAATGTTTGCCTATCTCCCTTTATATAAGGCAGCCTAATGGATGCACTAGTTCAAACAATTAGGAGCAGTTTTCTCACAGCTCCTGCTGTCCCAACCGGTTTGTACAGAGGGAACTGAACCTTTTGGTGACTGACTTTCTGGTCTGGCTAGAAACCATTTTATTAATTCAGCCAAGGTTCCTTGAGTGCCTCTCAGGAACTGGGCTCCATGCTCTGCACTCGGGGGGCTCTGGGCTGCTAGCATAAAGCCCGGTGGGTGGGCAGTTGAAGGGAGGGGCTTGACAGCTGCAGAGCTGAGCCTTAGAGGCTGGGTGCCATGTAGATTGACTGGGGAGGGTGTTCCAGACACAGGGGACAGCATGTGCAAAGGCACGGAGGCGTGAAAGAGCATGGCATGTTCCAGGAAAGAGGAAAGCTAGAGGTTGAGGCCATCACAATGAATCACTGGGAGGAAGAAAAAGGCAGATGTGAGGCTGAGGAGGGGGGGCCCCATCACCAAGGGCCCCCAAGCCAGGCAAGGTAGGGGGATTTGTTCTGTGCACAGAGAGAGATCTGAGATGCTGGGCAAGGGCAGGATGAACTCAGACTGCTCGTGGCGGGGATCACGGGCTTGGACACGGAGCATGATGGAAGGGGCCACACCCAGGCTTACTGGCTGTGCCACCATGCGGGCAAGAAATGAGGAGGCCTGAGGGGAAATGACAGCCAGAGAAGGGGGGCAGCAGGGACTGGAAATGGACCACAGAGCTGGGAGGAACTGGCTCTGGACAGGACACATCAAGGGTGAGGAAGAGGCCAAGGACAAAGCCTGCCCACCCGACTGAAGGGGCCGGGGCTGCCGGGGCTGGGAGCTGGAGCAGAGAGGGCAGGGTGGTCCCTGGGGACAGGACTCTGACTCCTGCCTTCCCTCCACTGCTTTCAATCTCCTCTCTGTCTTTCTCTCTTCTTTAAGTGCCACCAACAGGAAACCAAATACTTTTTTGTTTTGAATTTTGTTTATTTTTTTATACAGCAGCTTCTTATTAGTTACCTATTTTATACGTATTAGTGTGTATACGTCAATCCCAATCTCCCAATTCATCCCACCAGGAAACCAAATACTTTTTAATTGTTTAATATATTTCCTTGTTTTTACTCTAAAAAAAATGAGCAAGTGGAATGTTTTCTATTTCCTCCTCAAACAGAAAAGCAAAATTACCGATACATGAGCATTCATGTGCATGAATCTCTCAATTTTTATTTTCCCTGGATGTATTAAAAAAAAAAAAGGGCATTTCAGGCACCAGGGTGAGATTTGGCAACATCATTTGGTGCCCAGCTGGCCCTGGGTGCCCTCCACCCCACCGCAAGAGAGACTCAGGCTGGCGGCCACGACTGAGCTCATCACTCAAGGGCTTGAGTGAGACCCTGACATGACAGCTCTTTACCCGTAGGATCTGCAAATCTTCCCTCAAAGCCAGAGGGCACGTTCTTAAACCCCGGGACGATGACATTTTGATAAAGTTTTTTTTTTAAAAAAAAACGATTTCACTTTGCAAGACAAACAGCTTAATAAAATAGAATCTTTTTTGGTAACCACCCATACACCAATCAATCTGTCACTCGGAAAACTTTCCTGAGACGTGTGAAATGAGGCCACTCTGGTGTTCTATGGGAAGAGAGAGCCCCCCAGGAAGCCTTCTTCTCACCCAGATGACACCTGCCACCCCAAAACAGGGAAACAATCTGATTGAGAGCACAGGAAATACACAGCTAATTAGTTGCTCAATCAATACTGACTTTTGGAAGACGAGCATGAGGCAACTGTTCCAGTGTTTACAGGCAGCCACCCACACATCCACATCATGAGTGTATCTCACCTCTTGTTTCCTTTCAATTCCATCCCTATTGGGAACAAAACACAAAAGCGGTTCCCACCCTGGGGGCCTGCAGAGTGAGCTGTACCATGTGGCCCGTTCTGTGCTGCAGCCATTCAAATAAGAACTCAAAGGGTCAACACCAACAAAAATCAAACGGACAGGTTTCAGTCATAAAGCACATCTCCTCTGTGCCCATTTGAGGCTACCGTCAGAATCAAGACCCTCCCTTCACTCACTCCATCTTCCCATCTCTGCTTGGCTGCTTCGTGTTTTTTCCACCTTTATTTTCCCTTAGCCCTAATTCTCTCACTGCTTAAAAAAAAAGTCGTATTATATTGTACATAGAACACAGTTTAAGTCATCTTGAATTGTTTTTAGAACAAGATGGAATAAATCTCAGTTAATCAGAATCTCCCTCAAAGCAGCTCTAACTGCAGAATTCTCCTGAGTTAACCTTGGAAGGGAAGCAGGCGCCACAGTATTAGATACTAAGCAGCAGTGTCTGAACACAGTAGGCCCTCAAGGAACGTCAATTAATTTGTTTTTAGATGATGGAATCTGCAAAGCCTCAGGAGCAAGTAAGGTGAACTGAGTGGTAACTACGCTGAAAGAAATAAATGACCAAAATACTACTAACAGGAACAGAACAGAACAACAACAAAAAATGGCTGTAATTCCATGATTATAAAAGAATGGAAAAACATCTGGATGTAGTAGTTTGCCTAACTGAAACAACAGAACAAAGGAATCAGTGATGTTGAGGATAAAATAAAACATCCAACCAGAAATGGAGACACAGAAAACAAACAAAGGTGCAAATAACTGATCTGGAAAATGGGAAATGGGGTCACAGCCCAAAAATAGGAGAGAGAGAGATGGATGGGATGAGGCATACGATGAGGAAAACATCTGGAAAGAAATAATACAAGAAAAGTTTCCAGAGATGAAAAAACAGCTCAGCCTAGAACTAAAGTATACACACTGTGCCTTTCAAGTTTGACTCTCAGGGAAAGAAAGAAACATTTGCTAGTTCAATTTTTGAATGATAAATTATCTGGCAAGCCAAAATGAAGGGAGATAGGTTCTTTTGAAATTAGAATGACAAGAGAGCTGACATCATGAGAGTAAAGATAAACCTCAGGAAAAAACGTGCAATTCTAACCACACATGTGTATTCTAACCACACATCAGTTATGCTCCTAAACAAGACCTCCTCTGTACAAGTAGAAAGAAACGAACTCTCACCAGCCATTCCTAGTAGTTATTCTAGGATACTTCTGCATCCCCCACTAAGGTCCCAACCAAATGCACAGACTAGCCAGCTCAGCTTGCCTGTCCAGCCATGCCTCTTCCCTTACCTTGGTGCTGGGGTTCTAGGGATAACTGCTTCACCAGAGTTCAGGCAAGACCTTTCCCCAAGGCCAGCAGTTGCTCCCCACACTCACCTCAAGGGGCTTCTGCCAACCCAACTTAGTCTCAGGTCTGCATGAAGTCTGACCCTGACACTCAGCTGAAGGGCTGTGTGACTTTATGTTACCAAACCTCTCTGGGCTTGAACTTTGTTGAAGGTAACCTGACTCCAGCATCATCATGTGGTTAAACAAACCAACCTTCTAGGCGCTAGGCCCTTTGCAAACGTTATTTATGGACCTATAAAGTCAGTGTTATTATCCTCATTACAAGAAAGTAGAAACTGAGGCTTGGTGAGATGCCCTGCTTGAGGCCACTACTTACTGGTCTAGGGAGCAGGTCCATCCAACTCCACAGCTGGTTCTGCTCTCCAGGCTGTGTCTCAGGACAGGTAGAGGCATCCAGGAACCCAGACCAAGCTCTGTGCGTCTGGGCATGTGGTCTCACTTGGAGCTGCACGTCCATCAGGGGTCATCCCAGGTGATGGTCTGTGGTCTGTGGGCCTGTGGGCTTGAGGCTCATGGTGGATAAGCAGGCAGGCGCGTGTTTAGGACCACTGCTGGCTCGGCGGACACTGCCTTTCTGTGCTGGGTAAATGGCCCACTTTCCATGCCCACCCCCCCCAGGCCCGCCCTAACCCCCTCCCACTGCCTATTTAAGCAACAGGCCCCAGCTCCACTGGCCCAACACCGCCAGCTTCCAGAGCTAGGAGAGCAGTGCTGCAGGCCTCGCTCACTCGGGATGAAAGGTCCTTCTGTTTCACCATTTCCTACTGGTGCGTTTTGAATGATGATGCTGAGCTGGGTTATAGTGGGAGCTGATTCTGCTCGCCTGGGAGTGTACTGAGATGTATAACTGGCAGAGGGAGGCTCTGATTGAATTTTTCCCATTTCTAATTCCTGACTTGATGTGGTCTTATTTTCAAAGAGGGAGAGAGGCTGTAGTTTGTTGAAGGACAGAGGAGAGCGTATTTTCAAAACAAGGTCTGGCTCAGAATATCAATGATCTGACATGTTTTTCTTGTCTTTTGAGAAGAGGAAAAGTCCTGTAATCTCAAGGTTGCAGAGATTCCATTTCCCCTCAGGAACCCCTCCCTAAATAGTTAGTTCCTGTCATTTAATTTTATTTTGAAAAAACACACAGGGGATTTTTCAGAAGAGTTTGGGAAGGGAGAGAGGCTATGCAGCTTACGGGCGATAGGGGAATATCTGAGGACAAAGACACCCTCCTTGGCAAATCTCTCATCGAGAGATGAGGTGTGAGCTCCTCACTGCTCTGGGAGAGCGTGGTGGGAGCTGAGAGCCGCAAAGGTTGGGATGGCTCCTTTGTGTCCACTTTCAGATATCTGTCAGCCTGTGGTCTAGGGGCAGGGTGAAGGCGGCTTACTGAGGGTGAGGAGGCAGGCGTCCCAGGCACAGGGGACAGGACACCCTCCAACGTCTTGGCAGGTTGGACTCCCCAGGCCATGGGTGGGGAGGGATGCCTGCCAAGTGCTTAACTCAGAGGAAATAAGCCAGGGTGTCCCCATAAAAACAAGGGCCCCCTCGTGTAGAGCATGTAGAGCGAGGACCTAGGGGCTCAGGCTTCCTTCTTCCCGCTCTGATCTGGTAACATCCAGTACCTGTGCTCACTTGGTCCTGGCCATAGCCATCCAAGATCCTGTAGGGAACCCCAGTGTTACGGGGAAGGGGGCATCTGAGGCTCAGAAGTTAAATGACTTGCCCAAGACCTTTCAGCTGACTAGAACCCTTGTCTCACCGGAGCTTTTCTAATGGATTTCTAATCAGGAGGGCGCCAACTGTTTCCCAAGTGAGAAGACACTCCTTCCAGCTCCTCTGCAACATCTTTGGCTTGAGGGCAGAGGGCTTGGGACTCAATTTCAGATTTTTCTGAAACAGTTTGGGTGATTTGCAAAATAAGTGTATATACAGGACAGGGTCTGGTCCAGAGGGGCCCTGGGGAGTAACGGTTGCCTTGCCTGCGATGTGAGGGTGGTAAGAGGGCTCTGGGCCGGGCAGCAGAACTGGCTTGAAAAGGTGTAAAACCAACGAGCTCCGCGCAGGGTTGAGCGGGGTGCGGGCTGAACTTCCTGGGCCGAAATCCAAGAGGCCGAGCCAAAAGCCAGGGATTCGGCTGCAAATTCGGGGGCGTGACTTGGGACTGGAAGGAGGGACTAAAGAGCCAGGACTTTGCCCGAGGCCAGGGGGCGTGGCCAGAGAGCTGCCCGGGGCCAGGTTTCAGGAGGCGGGGCCGAGAGAGTCGAGGCCAGGTAGTGCCTGAGGCCCAGGGCCCAGGGGCCGCGCGACCAGAAAATCGGGGTGGATCCAACACCTGAGGCAGGGGCGGGGCTACAAGAGTGGGGCGGGGCCAGAGAGTCAGCCGGGCCTAAGAACCCCTACTAGGGAGTGAGCGTCCGGGCCCGCTGATCCTCCGACTGGGTCAACAAGGAATGCCAGGAGCCGGTGGCTTCGTGTCCAAAGGTCTCCGCTCACACGAGCGCCCTCCCAAACGCCCCCCTCCGAAGACCCCATTGGGTTCACGAAGCGTCCCCGCTGAGCCTTTCCTCTGCCAGTCTACTCCTTATCTGCGGCCAAGCGGCTTCCTCCCTGTGCCCCACCCTCGTCCCAGTAGCCACTGTCCCTCTTTCCGGGTCTGGGTTCAGTTCTCCCCCACCCTCAGGTGTCTTTGTGAGGCTGAGATTACACAAAGCTCCTGGGGAGAACTCTGATTGTTCTAGCTTCGCCTATCAGATCAAACCCCTACCCCCCACCCCCCCCCGGCCGGGGCTCCTAATTCGCCTCTCCCCTGCCACTCACCTGCACATCGCCGGCCTGGCCAGGGTCCAGCCGTCCACGTGGAAGCCTCGTGCCCCCCACCCACGGAGTCCTCCGCACCTGTCAACCCTCCTATCCCCCGGGCCTGTCTAGGTCTGTCCCACAAACCTCAGCTCCCACCCCCTCTGGCTGAACTTCGTGGGGACAGCGGGGCCCACACCCTCTCCTTGGCGACGTGGAGGGTGTGGCGGTGCCTCCGGCGCAGGTGCGGCCCCTCGGTCTCTGTACCTGGGTCACTTGTACTGCGCTGCTCGGTGACTGTGGCGGTCCGGACACCTCTGTGAACCGCTCATCTACTTTCAGGTCCTTGAGTTCACGCAGGGAGTGCTCCCTCTTCAGCCAGAAGGACAAGAAGGTCCCCGCGGCCCCTCCTCAGGTGAGAAGAGCTTCTGGAAGGGGGAGGGGGACGGGAGGGGGCGCTCCAGGCCTCCCCTCATAGGCTACTTATTAATGTTTTATATAAAGAGGTGCTGTGTGAGATTGTTTGAGAAAAGGTTCTGCTGCTTGGATAAAAAGTTTGAAAACACAGCTCTGGGGTAAGCAATCTGGGGCAAGCAGTTTGGTCCCATTCTGAACCGACCCTCATGTGGTTCAATGCCTGCAGAGGGGGTATGTCTGACACACCCAAATCTATGGAGGAAATTCTAACTCCTTCAATAAGTAGGAAAAGGATTGAGGCAGCACTTCACAATAATGAAGGAATACAATTTAAATATCCTGGAAATTGTAATCAGATATCATTACCCATTAAACTATTAAAAAAAATTTTTTTTAATGCTAAAACCCAGTGCATTTCATGGAAAGGATGCTGTGAAACAGGCACTCTCAAACAACCTTGGAGAAAAGCAGTTTGGCAATATGTATCAGAAGCTTTAAAGTTTACCTCGTAATTCTAGTCTCGAATCCATCCCAGAGAAATAATTCAAACTACTACAATAAAAGTGGAAACCAGAAACACATTTTCTGACCCCCTGACAGTTGGGAACTTCAGTCCAGGAGCCAGCACAGCAAGACCATTATAAGAACCTGCTTCCTCCCAAATATTGGTAAATTAGATGTTTTCACGGTTTCTGGGGAGGTCACCAAGCTGGGAGTAGGGAGATTTGGGGGTCCAAGGTGATGGTGACTGGATGGAAAAACAAAAGAGGAGATGGATGAGGCCGGCAGTCCACAGGGAGGGAGGAAAGTTATTAGGGTCTTCACTAAGGGCTCAGTGGGGGTGGGTGACAAATGTAAGCTTCAGAGACTGGAAAGACAGGGTGAGGATCTTGTTTGGTGGGAACTGAGAGGGAAGAACAAGCAAGACAAGGGGGATAGTGTGGGGAGCTTGTCCTGGAGGTAGCGGGGCTTGGTGCTGGACAGCGCTCATTTGCATATTTTGCATATCATGTGTATTAAACTTTGGTGAGAAATGCAGAGAGGAAAGGGAAATTGGGGTCTGGTGACCAGGCTACACTTCTTGGGGACTGTCATTTACTTTTCTGAGTCTCAGTTTTTCTCATCTGTAAATGGAGCCAACAATATCTGCTTGGGGTGGTTGTACAGTGTAGCTGCACCATCAGTGTCAAGAGCACATTCTGCTCAGATGTCCCAAGAAGTGGACTGTTTGTTCTGCTTTTCTGAGGCTCATTTCTAGTCTCCCTCATGTCTCTGCCATGACTGGCTCGTAGTCCCACCTCACAGGGAGAGAGTGTGGCAGGGAGGGAGGAAATGAGTTTGAGGTCCTGAGCGGGCCACAGGTGGCCCCAGATGAGCTGGATTGCTGAAGCCACCCTGGCTGGACTCCAGGTCTGCAGGGGGCAGGGCTGTCGCTTGTCAATCAGTCATCAGGGGTTCCTCTTATCTGCCTACTCTGTGCCCAACATACAGGTGATGGGATAAAGTACTGAGTGTCTGCAAGGGAAAAAAAGAAGTTGAGTTCCCCAGGACTGGAGGTCAAAGTGGGTGGATGAGCTCCAAAGTTGCTGGTGTCACCATGTGGGCAGGGTCCCTGGTCCTGCAGACACTCTATAGGGCCACACACATAAGGCCCTCCCTCCCTTTGTTTTGAGGTATGGAATTTGCCAACATTGCTCAAGCCTTCACTCTCTCAGTTCTGTGTCTAGTGTGGTAGATCTGAAAGTATGGGAGGCTGGTTACCTTTCTGGTGTGCAGACTGCAAACATGCAATAAATGCATGGAAACTAACAAGGTCAAGAGAGAAATGGCTCAGTTGAGCCGGGCCAAAGGTCTCTAGTTATCCCTGGGGCCACAGAGGAGGGGACTGGCTGGGGTTTGGTGAAGAGACCATCACTGTGACTTCCAAACCCTGAGCGCCTCTGCTGAGGCCTCATCCCTTCGCACAGATGATGGCTGCAGGAAACTGCCTCAGCAAAGGCATGGAGGACTAGAAGGGCTTCAGGGGAAATTGCACAGGTCGGGGTCCCCGGGACTTCAGAAGTAGGCGGATGCAAAGCAGTCAGGCTGCAGGGCCTCGCCCCCCCTTTCCTGTCCTTCTCTGCCAGGTGCATCTTCCTGGGGTCAGCAAGGGCCACTGAAGAGTTTAGCAGGGGAGCAATGTGACCTAATGTGTAGTTTAGAAAGATGCCACCAGCTGCCATGTGGATCAGAGGAGGAAGGCCAGCTGCAGGGGGACCAGGTGATGGCTGTCACAGCATCTAGGTGGGAGAGGGTGAGGCCTGAACTGGGCGTAGCCATGGGAATGGATGCAAGGGGTTAGGGAGGCAGAACCGTGGGCTGGGTGACAGGAGGTGGGTATGGAGGAGGTCCAGGGGCCTAGGACCACTCAGGAGACAGAGCTGGTGTTGGGGAAGTAGAGGAAGACAAATGATAAACTTTTAGGGGAAGGTAGAGAGCTGTCAATTAAATTCATGGGGTCAGAGGTCAGGAGAGACACCTGGGCTGGCTATCACCTGGGAACAGGTGACCCATGAGAGATCAACCAAGAGAAGAGAGAGGAGGCAGGGGAAGGTCCAGCTCCTAAGGGGTGGGCCAGGGAGGAGGGGACAACAAAGGGCTCGGAGAAAGAGCAGTCCCAAGGGCAGGAAGGGAACAAGAAGGATGGTGGCCCAGGACCCGGGGAAGAGAGCTGAGGGAGAGATGAGGATCAAGCCGCTTAGGCCTCCTGTTGGACCTGTTTCTTAAAGCAAATCTGGTTGAAACTGCATAGACTGTTTTCGCATTGGTGCTGACCTCTGTTCTGGAAATGTTCTTTCCAAATCTCTACCGGAAAGCCCGGTGAGATACCCTGTGCACCTTCTGTCTAGCAGTGGGGGTGGTGCAGGTAGCGTCAAGCTGGGTGGCTGCCCAGACCCGAAGCCAGCCAGAGGGTCACAGCCAGGGGGTCACTCAGTCCTTCCAGAGTGCAGCCAGCACACACCAGGCTCTCACTACTCTGAGGTCTGTGTGGTATGGGTTGGATGCTAACCGGATTCTAAGCACTTAAGTTAAACAGAACCACCTAGGGGTAAACTGTAAGTGCATGCATTGGAGCCTCTTCTCAAGCCCATTTTCCACAGCTGCTCCTCCCCCGGCGTCTCCTCCCGGCCTGTAATCTGGGATCTGGCGGTCACTGTGGCCATCGAGGGCACAGGCTGGCAGGCAGGACTCCTGAGTGACACTGCCTTCCTTGCGCCTACTCTCAGCTCTCTCTGCCACTCCATCTTACCTCCCTCCCTTGCTCACTGCTTGTTTCACCCACCACCCACCACTTTCCTGTCTCTATACCCTCTAGGAGGACCCCCCACACACCCTAGAAAGCAAGGCTCTGCCCCCAGAAATTCTTGGGCCCTTGCTGTGAAATACCCCGAGCAGCATCTGACTCATAGGGAATGGATGCCGAGCACCCCCAGCCTCCCAGCTCGACAGCTGCTGCCCTGCCCCTGCCTCTGCCTCTGCCTCTGCCTCTGCCCCTCACCAGCCCTGGCGGGCACCAGTCAGCCAGCACGACCTGGCAGCGTCTGACCACGCCTGGCCTCTGGGCTCTGACACCCCAGGCTGTTGGCTTCATCTCGAAGCTCCCTCCTCCCATCCCCTGCAGGCCCTGCTTGGCCCCCAGGACCAACCGCATATACCTGCTGTGAAGTACTCTGGCCCAGCAGTGACACACATCACTTTCACTCACAGCTTGTGGGTCAGAGCTAGTCACACCCAACTGCAAGGGGACCAGGAGGTGCAATCTTGCCTCATGCCTAGAAAGTAGGCCCGCACTGCTCTAGGGGCCAGAAGAAGCGACGTAAGAGGCCTGTCCTAGGCTTGCAGGCAGATGTGGGCAAAAAGGGAAGAAAAGTCTAACCCGATCTTCACAAAGGCAAAGCATGCATATCTTCTTAAGTTAGTCACTCCTGAATGGAAACACGTCACTGTCTACACTAGCAATGTCTACACCAGCAATCTGGGGACATGTGGTCTCCATCCAAGAGTTCTTGTCTCCCTTTTCAGAAGTGTAGGATTCAACAGCTAAGAGCAGGTATAGACAGGGCACCACTACCAGAGAGGCAGGGGTTAACTGGAACCCAGAGCCTCAGAAGACCCCTGGAAGCAGTTTTGGTGGTAGCAATTAGAGGGAACTTGGGGGGCTATAGATCCCCATGATGTCTTCCCCACTGGTCTTTGCTGTGGACAAATGACTAATTCACATTCTTATGCAAATGTAGCTCTAAGTCCCACTCCCCAGGGTAGCAGACAGCAGCCCCCAATCCCCTCCCAGTTATACCTTCTGGAGCAGGCCCAGGACAGCCCTGCAGGCAGGTCGGAGGCCTCCCCAAGCAAGCAGTCCATGGTTCGGCCTGAGCTGGGCCATCCTCTCTCAGGAGGTCTTCTGGCTGGTTCTCTCAGAGCCAAGGGCTCCTGTGGTGCCGTGTGCAGAGGCAGGACCTGAGGATAGCAGTGGCCTGGTGTCCAAGGCCTCTGAAAGGGCCCAGGACAAGGACCTCAGCCCTCAGTGGGGAGTGAGATCTAGTCTCGGTTCAGAAATGCAGCCCTCGGGCCCAGCTGCCCAGAGCTACAGGGAAGGTTGGTGAGATGCTGATGCCTGATTTTATTTACTCATTCGCACTGATTTGCTTTTTAATCTTTGCATAAATTCTCCTCTAGGACTCAGTTTGTTAAATGTTCTTTGCATAGAAAACTTCAGGCTGAATGTGAAATGATTCCTTTCAGAAGAATTTTAGCAAGTCTATTCCGTTTTAGGGAGGTTTGTTGTCTTCATCTGTGTTCTCTGGTGCCTTGAAATGCCTACACACTGCTCTGCCAGCCAATCCATTCCAGGAGGAAAGGCTGTATTTGAAACCCAGCTGAACACTGAGTCTGCATAAATCCTGCCATTTGTGTGGACTTGTATTTAAAGTTCCACTCCCACAGAAAGTATGTTGTCATTTCTTCTTAAGTGAAGTATGTTCCAAGCCTTGTTCGGCTCAGGGACCATTAACATCAGCTCTCATGTCAGTGAAGCAGGGACTTTGCTGGGACAAAAGCCTCAACAGCGGAGCCTGAGAGAAGCGAGATTCCTCCTAGTGTCCGTCCCTGAGGAAGGACTCTCCTGAGTGGCACTGGCCAGCAGGGAACTTGTTGGGGGCTGGCACTCAGCTGGTCACACAGCAGACAACACAGGGCTCACCTGAGGCAGGTGACGTGACCTGCTAGGGAGTTCCAGGATGCCCGGCTTCTGGCCACTTGCAAGGTGAGGCTCAGGCACAAACCTCAGCACCTGGGCAGGCTCAGAGCTCTTGAAGTAGGAGGCCCAGGCCTGTCTAGATGCTCAGCTGTTGGCACGTGACCTCTCCAGTGGTCAACAACTGCCTGCTCCAGTCCTGCCCTGGAGCTGCCCTGTCAATGCCAAGTGGAGCAGACCCTGTGAACAGGGCCATCTCAGACCTGATATTCATTATGCAGGAAGCCCTCACCCCCCAGCACCTCCCCACCCTGGGTTCAGCCGTCGTGAGGGCAAAGGACTGGCAGGCGCCCTATGGGCTTCAGCCCTCAGCAGACTCTAGGCAGACAGATCTGGCTGCAGGCAGGTTCCTGAACCTAATACAAGGGTACCTAGGAATGAGAGAAGATGCCGCTCAGGGTGGCGCAGGGGTGGATTTAGGTATCAGCCACCATCCAGCCTTCTCCTTAACAGTCCCCATTTCAGTCACCAACAGATGATTCTGGAATGGCAGACCATAGAGGGTAGGGTGGCCAGATCTTTGAACTCAGCCCCACCCCATATGGAGCCCACACTCCCAGGCAACTGGCCCACATCCCTGCTATACAAGGTCCTGAACCCAGAGGTCTTGCAACTCTAAACACTAGGTTGGTTGGGGCACCCCAGCACATATAACTTCAACTTGGCTTAAGATTTGCTTTCCGGTCACGCAGGAATTGCCTTTATCTGGGCTTTCTGAGTTCTGACATGGAAATGCCGAGGCTGACTGATTGAAGGAGCGCCACAGAGCTGCTTGCAGCCTGTTCCTATTCTCAGAAACCACATGACGCATTAATAGCTCCCATGGAAAATTTCGTTTTGAAAATTTTATGGCCCCACTGCCTGCATCTGGCTTCTGCAGAGGCCTGTGACTTGGGCTTGCACAAGCAGCCCACAATAGACAGTCCTGTCTGGAGATGGAGGCCCGGCATCCCCTGCACCATCCCCGCCCCTCATTTGGGATAGCAGGGCACGCTTTTTGTCAAGCAACCAAGCACACGAGGAGGAAACTTCAAAGGCTCCAGCTGTATCTTGAGGGCCTTTGCAACAAAGAAATTAACAGTAGTAGTAGTAGTAATAAAGTAATATTACAGTCGTCCTTCAGTATCCACAGGGGATTGGTTCCAGGACCTCCCACAGATACCAAAATCCAGAGACGCTCAAGTCCCTTAGAGTCAGCCCTCCGTATCTGTGGGATCCGCATCCACGGATATGGAGGAGTGAGGAACCGTGGATTCAGAGGGCTGACTGTATTAGAGATGTGTCAGGCACCATGCTAAGTGCTGCCCATCCATCCTCGCTAACTACCCTGAGATATTGTTACGATGTGTGCTTAACAGATGAGAAAACTACAGCTCAGAGAGTCAGTTAAGCACCTTGTCCAATATCAGAAGCAGGACCTGAACCTGCACTTCTGACACCAGAGTTTGTGCTTATAATGTCTGCACTGCTGTCTCCTAAGGGATGCTCATGGGGCACAAACCACAGGCACCAGGTCTCACCAGGCCTTCGAGGACTCGGGAGGGAGACCCCCTTTTCCCAGTAGGCAAGCCAGGGGGTACCAAGGGAGGTTTGCACAGCAAGGGAACTGATAAGAATTAAGTTTTGGAAAAATCAAGTAGCAGGTATATATTAGTCAGGATCCTTTTGGGGGCAAGTGACAGAAACCCAGCTCAAAGTGTCTAGAGCAAAGAAAAAGGTACTTTGCCAACTCGTTAGTTAGAAACTCTGGGGCTTGCGTTGGCCTCAGGCACAGGGAAACTGGAGCTCAAAGATGTCACCAGGACTTGACCTCTCTCCTTCCAGCCCTAAGGTCTGTTTTCCTCTGAACTGGATTCACTCTCCAGGAGGGCTCCAGAAGCTTTAGGCTCTTAGTGCTTCCATCTCAGAGAAAATGCAGGCCTCTTTCTCGAGGGGTCCAGGAAGGGCTAGGGTCGTGTGACCATTCAGTGGGGTCAAGAGGCTGCTGGGGTGCCGACTGGCCTGGTGTAGCTCATGGCCCTCCCCTTGCATTGGTGTGGGGCAGCAAAGTAGAGGTCTGCCACATCCATAGCGCTGGAGCAGGCTAGGATTCGGGCCTGTGTTGGTGTTTGAGACTCCACTGGGAGCTCCCAGGCTGGTGGGGGGCCTTATGTGCAAACCGGCAAGTACCAGATTAGAGGGACAGTTGGGGATATGCAAGGGAGGGAGAGATGGGAGGGGTAGGGAGGCTGGGGAGGGCTTCAAGGAAGGGGAGGCAGGTGCTTTGGACATGGAAGGGTGAATAGACATTTACCTGGTACAGCTGTGTTGGTGGGAGTCGTTGCTACAGCACGTGTTCACACCAGACCCTGGACCCCGGTTCTGCTTCTGGGATGTGGCTTTCAGGGATTAGCCTGGATTTGTCTCACCTGCGTCGCATGGGAAAGCATCCTCTTCCGTCGTTCTTTCTGTCCTCCCAGCTACGAGTTGACTCCAAGTTTCAGCAGCTCAGAGCTCATGTTGCCATGCCAACCCCTCCCCAGCAGGCATCCAGGCAGAAATGGGCCGGCCCTGATCTCAGTGCTGCCGGGGATGCGAGCACATTCTGGTCATTGGATTGGAACACTCCTCTCCGCCTTTCCTGCGGAAACCTGGGGCTTGGCTCAGCTCCTGCTAGACGTGAGCCTTTGGAAACAAAGACGATGAGAGGAGGTCCCTCAGCTCCAGGACTCCCAGCCCTGCTGCCGGGATGAGAGGGCTCAGCAGGCATGAGGACCAGATGCAAGTGGTGTGAGGGAGGGCCAGGGCCCATCCTAGCCCAACATGGGGCAACACCTGACCCAGATTCCCAGAAGTTCCCAAAGTAAGGCTTAGAGATCCCAAAAGATGGTGTGGGCTTCCTCAGAGGGGCCAGGGCTTGCCTTCGCCAGTAGAACTGGTCTGGCTTACTCACTTTCATGCTGCAGGAGAAATTTAAATTCAAAGTCAGCACCCCTAGGACCCTTTGGGCCTCTGTGCAGCTCATCTTGGGGATCAGCACACATGCCAGGTCCACTTCCCAGGGAGATGGAAGTGGGATGGCGTCTCAGTGCCAGTGTTATTTGGCATCCAGTAGCAGAGATCCTGTCCATTGCAGCTCGCCCACAAGGGTTGTTGGGGACCCATCTCTCTACCCTGCCATCTTCACTCAAACAGGACCAGGCCTGGCCAGGCCCTGTTCCTGAGGATGCCCTCCCCAGGGGAGGGCAGATTAGCCAGCCCCAGAGCTCTGAGGACAGTGACTTTGATCAGTCCGAGTCCCCACTTCTCATGCTGTGGTGGCCGCAGGTCACAGGTTAGCAAACAGGGGTCTCCGTGTTGACGGGTCACCACAGATCATCAGTAACCTGCAGAAGCAACTGCGGTATGAGCTGCTTGCTCTCAATGGCCCAGGCATTGCCTGTCTGGGAGTGGCTGGGCCTGTGACCTCCCAGGTGCTGTCCAGGACCTGACCAGCCGCCTCTTCCTCTCCCATCTTCAAACTGTGGAGCTCTCTGCTCCTCTGTCCATCCTGGCTCCACAGCCCGGTCTCCTTGTCACAATCAGACCCAGTCCAGTCCTCGCCGCAGGGGGAGGAACAAGTTAGTGAAGGCCAGCGGCTCCGACCTAAGGTGTGGAGGCATCTCTGAGAATCTGAGGGCTCTGCAGTTCAGTCCGGGGCCTAGAAATACAGCGGGCAGGCTCAGGCTATCCCAGAACAGCACACAGAACCAGCTGGTCCTGTCTGCAAACTTCACTGAGTTTACAGGTCGGGGAGAACAAACAGGGCACACAGGGCCAGCCTCAGGGGAGGGGTGGTCAGGGAGGCCCTCCAAGGAGAGGGGGAGGTAGGGAAGGAAACAGGGCCAGCCATGTTAGTGGCCTGGCCCCCTTTAATCCTCGTGATAGTCCTGGGAGGCAGGTACTGTTACTCCCGTGATGAGACAGAGGCTCAGTGAGCCTGACTCCAGTGCCAGGGTTTCACTCAGGTCAGCCTGACCTTTGAGCCCATGCTGAGCATTGAGCAATGCAGCCGGGGGTGAGGGAGTGAGGCTGTGGTCTCTGCTTCTAGAACAGAGTGTTTGCGTCCTGGGAGCCCTCTCTTGGGCACTCTGTAGACCCCCACTCCTGAGCCCAGGACCTGAGGGTGTCTGGGACTCCAGGCCAGTTCTGGAAACGATGGTATTGGGGCAGAGGTCATCCCAAGCAACCCTAGAAGCCACACACCAGGATTCACAATAGGGATAAGCCCGAGGGTGATGGTCGGCTTTAAAATAGGAACCTGAGAGAGCAATCCTGCCTGCAGGGGTGACTGGCAACCGCTCAGCACACAGGGCCTTTGAGAGACCTGTCAGCCCCACCAGAAATGCCCATGGTGGACTTTGCTTGGCAAAGGTGCCAACCCCAGGACACGGAAGCAGAGAACTGCGGCGGGGAGGAGAGGCAGGTGTTCCTCCCTGGGAGACAGAACCCGGGCCAGGCCAGGCGAGAGAAAGGGCTGGGACTGGGGGCGCAGGCTGGGTGCCTGTGCACCACATCCTGCCCTGCCAGCCCTCCGAGGACTCTCGGGTTCTCTGAAAATCTGCCAGCCTCCAATGTTTAACTTTGCTCTCCTCTTTCGTGGAGAAAGTGTAGATCAGACTAATTAATGTATTGTTGTTTGTTTACCCTCCTTTCATTTCACTGAGACAAAATAATTACCCACAGAGCTTTAGAAACCAGCTCCATTGGTAGCAATCCCTTTTGTGTCAACTGTGTCAGCAGCTTCTGTGCGTGGATGCAGGGACTGCACGTGGCAGCAGGGCATGTGGGCAGCACCTGAGGCTCCTTATGTCCAGGGCACCGTGGAAGGAGAGGCGGGTGGAGGGGTTCTGGACAGGGGACGTAGGAGAGTCGTGAAGGGCCAGGATGGCAGGCAGGAAGGACTGAGGTGCTCGGATCTACCACATCTCGGAGAACCGCTGTGATGGCCACCGCTGCCCATCGGCCCTCTGGGCTGCCAGCCCCCTCAAATCCATCGATGCCTGAATGGGGACAAAAAACATTCCTACGACCAGCCCAGGGAAGGCAGAAAAGTCACACCTACCACTGCAGTCAGGGCTGGGGAGGGAACTTGCCGAAAAGGGTTTCTGGGGCCACAGCAGAAGTGAGGAGGACCCAGGGCAGCTGAAGAGGGACACTCACCACCAACCAATAGCCCTGTCCCAGCAGATCCTAACCCTGATCAGCCAGTGTTGGGGATGAGCCACACACAACCGAAGGTTTAAGAATTTATCTCAGGAAGCCTTTTATGAAGTGAGGCTGCATTTACCTCTGACCCATAACGGAGCTATGGCCACCCCACGGAACACAGGCCAGTTCTGCTTGGAGGGCAGCAAGGCGTGAACAGAACAGACCCTCTCCTTTCCTCCCAAATCCTTTCTCCAGAGCTGTCATCACAGCCAGGGCTCGGCCACACCTGACTCCTAACACAGTGTGACAGTGCTCCTTGTAGGGCAGACAGCCCCACCCGCTCCACCTTCCCAGCCTCTCAGCCTGGACACAGCAGGGCCCATCCCTTCCTCAGGCCCGCCCTGAGCTCAGCCAGACAGTCCTGATGGAGTTCCGTTTGTGGGATCCAGATGTTAAACCACTCCAGTTCCTGCCAGGATGACAGCACAGCATGGAGAGGGTTTGGGGGTCACAGGCAGCCCTGGGTGGGTCAAAGAAGACCCCTCCTGCCCCCCCATCCCACCCTGCCAGGAGGCGGCATATCAGCTGGGCCCTGAAGAGTTAAGGAGGAGCTGATAGGAGACAAGGCAGGAAAGGAGTCTCAGGCAGAGAGCCCGGCAGGGGCCTGGAGGTCAGACAGCAGTGGGCATCAGAGGTGGTGGAGCCGCCCAGGTGGAGGCTGGGTGGGGAAAGAGGCCAGTGAGGGCAGGAACACAGAGGACCCTAGACAGAGACTGGGAGACTGGACTTCGTCCCCCGAAACAATGAGACCACCAAAGGCAGAAAGAGTCTAATCGGATTGTTTCGGAAGCTCCTCTGGACCGCGGTGCAGACTGCGGGTCTGGGGCCTGTGGCCTGAGACTGAGCACAGGGGAACGGTGCCGGGTGGGGCAGGGCAGCTCAGGGGCTGGGCTGATGACCTCAGACTACAGAGAAGAGGAAAGGGGAGGGAGACGTGGGAGGGGGTCTGTTCTTTGACACTGGGGCGACATCCAGGGCTCCCCATTCTGGCCTGGACCCCAACCCCGAACACCTTGGTACCAACCGCAGGTGCTCCTGGCAGCTGGGGCAGCTCCAGACACCCCACCCCACAGGGACAGGACCTGCAGGCTCTTCCTGGGGGCCCAGATGGTTCAGGCGGCTGCGTCCTCTCTTGCAGCTCTCGCTGCAGCCAGCCTGGAGCCAGCTGGCTCCTGTAGGTGTACACTCGGTATGCCGTGGGAGAGGGGAAGGCAAACCCATCAGGCTACGTGGGAGTGCGAGGGGGCTGTCACCCCAACTCCAGGTTAAACTCAAATGAAACTGCTGGGATTTAAAGAAAGAACAAGTGAGTATGTCAGATGGCAGGTGTGGCCTCCCTGGGTAGCCACCAGCCCCTCCAAGCCTGAGCTGCGAGCCCTGAGCCACAGAGGTGACACAGCTCTGCTGTGGGGTTAGAGGAGATCATGGCACAGAGGGTCAGCACACTTGCAGCAAGTCCTCCAATTTCAGCCACTGTCATTATGAAATTGGTCTTGGGGCCCGAGCCCACCAGTCCGGCCTGAGTTCACAGGGCCCTTGAAAGAGCCCATCACAGGACCAAAGCCATCAGGGTTAGGACATCCCCGACCCGGGGTCTGGCCCTCAGAGGCCAGGATTCGGGCTGGGTATGGGGGAGGTGGTGAAGGCCACTGGCTGAGTCTGAGGCTCCAGGACAGCATGTGGCAGGGAAGATACTGGGGCCGGCTCTCTGGCCTCACCACCAGTGAGCCTTGTTGCTCATACCTGAGTGAGGGGCTCCTGGTCAGATGGCTGTGGTCTGAGTAGACACACCTGCTTCGAAACGTAACCTTCCTGTGTTTGCTTCAAAGTGATTTCCTCTGAAGAAAGTAAAATCTTTGTGAAACACATTCTTCAGAACCAGACACAGCCACCGGCTTAAGTTCATCTTCCGACATTAAGCTCTGTTCCAGGTTGAGCACCACACCCCGACATCAGATGGTGGCCGCAGTAGTGCGACTGGGTGACTGAAACTCCCCCTCCTTACACCGTGAGGCAGATCGACCAAGGTTCACTCACCCATTTCCTGAGATCCCGCTGCTGGTGCAGCCCGGGGAACCCCGGCGCCCTCAGTGCAGCTCCTTCTTCCAAGAAGCCCCCAGTTCTGCAGGGAGGTAGCCTCACCCCATGAGCGTTTATGATCTAGAATTGCAGAGATCAGGCCATGCCCAAGGGGGACGGGAGCCCCCAGAGAAGGAACCTAAGCCACCTGGCAAGGGGGACAAAAGGGCTTGTCTGAGGAGGTGATTTCTAAGCTGAGTCTTAGAAGAAGAAGGGTGAGCTAGACGAGGGGCAGAGAAAATAGCAAGGCGTGGACAGGAAACCACATCCGGAGACTGGGAGGTGAACACAAAGAGGGCTGGGGCTGCAGACATGGGTGGGCCTGGCTGGGGAGACGCAACGCCCAATAAGTGCTGAGCAAGGCCTCAGTGGGGCTGAGGCGTCTGTGATGTGATCAGATTAGACAGAGTCTCTCCAGCCATCGTGTGGAGGATGGCCTGATGGGGAAGAGGCCGGGAAAGTGGGTGACATGTGATGCAGTCCTGGACCAGCACAGGGGCTCCACGGGGGCTTGGGTGGACCGGAGGGACTGATAGGATGTGAGGACTGAGGGAAGGCAGAATCCAGATGGTACCCAGGTCCCGGCTGAGGTGACCAGGAAGGCAGGAGGAAGAGAGGGTGTGGAGCCAGGACAGATGGCCCTGTGGACACAGACCCCCAAGGTGCCATGGCAGAAGCAGGGCTGGGCCCGTGAGACATCAACAGGAAATGAGTCCCCCAGCTGATCTGGTCATAAAAACTCTGCGTTATGTTTATACCAGCTGCACCACAGAATGATCACCCTTGGTCCCTGGAGGCTGGGTAAGTAGTCCAGACCCTTGTCTTTATTGATTCTACGTTCAGTACAATGAATGCACCTGCGGCCTCTCCCGGCGGGGGCCCTGGGCCTGCTCTGAGACCCATGGCAGCTCCCGCACGGGCTAGGGTGGGGACCCGGAGTGGACTCATTCTGGCAGCTGTGAGCCTCAGCTGGGCCCTGGGGCTGTGTGGCGGGGGGGCTTAGGGGAGAAGCTTGGGCCAGACCCTCAAAGCTCCAGGGAGCTTCTTCAAAGGTCACAGGGACCATCAGGGTCCCCTGTAACTGGGTAACTCTGATCATTCTAGAACTTCAGAAGGCCCACACAGTGCCTGGGTCCTCGTCAGGCACTTTCTGCTGGGGCTCAGCAGGAGTGGGATGGCAGAGACAGTCTGATGCTGCAGGCTGGGGCACAGTGAGAGCCTGGTTGTGGAGGGACTCTCCCCTCCGGGGCCCCGCCAGCCACGCTGCCCTCTACCCCAGGACCCCCTGGCCCCTTTTTGGCATTCAGTGACAGGAGGCTGTGTCTGCGGCTCCTCTCAGGCTTACCCCTCGCCTGTTCTAAACACACCCCTGGCTCCTGACGGGCTTCAGGCTGCTCCAGGCCAGTGTCAGGCCCAGGCATCCTCTAGGACCCGCCATGCCCTACATGCCCACAAACTGTGCTCCTCAAATCCTGGGCCAGTTTCCAAGCAATTAGCTTACAAAGTCAAAATGGTCAGCTAGGGAATTCTCTGGTGGTCCAGTGGTTAGGACTCTGAGCGTCCAATGCCAGGGGCCCAGGTTCGATCCCTGGTCAGGGAACTAAGATCCCACAAGCCACACAGTGCAGCCAAAAAAAAAAAAGGGTCAGCTCAGCTAGAGGCAGTCAGGTCACCAGGCAGTTTCCTTGAAGAGAGCCAAACACCCAGGCAAATGCAGCATGCCAGGCCCGCTCCTGGTCCCAAACGCCCCACGTGAGCCTGCCAGCTCCGGCCTGGTCCTCAGAACAGTCCTGCTCATGTCAGAGGAGGCAGGAGTGGGGTGAGCAGGGCAATGACCCCAGCATCCGACCTGGCCCCCTAAAGATGAATAAAAGACCCCTCACTTTCTGTCTTGCAGGTTCTCCAGCAGCCTTTGGTGGCCCAGCATGGCCCACTGAGGGGAACCATGACTGGCTGGCCGACATGTGCCGCTGACCATCCACAGTCGTGTCTCACCAGCACGTGACCCTCCTCCGGCCGCCCCCCACTCGCCCGCCCCGCCCAGGAAAGTGCCTGCACCGCCAGGGACATCATGTAGTAGGGCCGGCTGCGGCGCCCACTGAGCTGCAATGGTTTTGTACACGACCCCCTTTCCCAACAGCTGTCTGTCCGCCCTGCACGCCGTGTCCTGGGCCCTCATCTTCCCATGCTACTGGCTGGCGGACCGGCTCCTGGCCTCCTTCATACCCACCACCTACGAGAAGCGCCAGCGGGCGGATGACCCGTGCTACCTCCAGCTGCTCTGCACCGTGCTCTTCACGCCCGTCTACCTGGCCCTCCTGGTCGCCTCGCTGCCCTTTGCGCTCCTTGGGTTCCTCCTCTGGTCCACCCTGCAGTCGGCCCGCCGGCCCTACGTCTACTCCCGGCTGGAGGACAAGGGCCCAGCCAGCGGGGCGGCCCTGCACAGTGAATGGAAGGGTACAGGTCCTGGCAAAAGCTTCTGCTTCGCCACTGCCAACCTCTGCCTCCTCCCAGACTCGCTGGCTAGGCTCAACAACGTTTTCAACACCCAAGCCCGGGCCAAAGAAATCGGCCAGAGAATCCGCAATGGGGCCAGTAGGCCCCAGATCAAAATCTACATCGACTCACCCACCAACACCTCCATCAGCGCGGCCAGCTTCAGCAGCCTGGTGTCACCGCAGGGCAGTGATGGCGTGGCCCGGGCCGTCCCTGGGAGCATTAAGAGGACGGCCTCTGTGGAATACGGTGGGCGTCACCCTAGCGACGAGGCTGCCAATGGCCTGGCCTCCGGGGACCCAGCTGAAGGTGGCAGCCTTGAGGACGCCTGCATCGTGCGCATCAGTGGCGACGAGGGGGGCCGGCCCCCTGAAGCCGTCGACCCCCCTTCTGGGGGCCAGGCCAGGAACGGGGCTGGTGGGGGCCCACAGGGCCAGACGCCCAACCAGAGTCAGCGGGATGGGGACTCGGGGAGCCTGGGCAGCCCCTCAGCCTCCAGGGAGTCACTGGTGAAGGCGCGGGCCGGGGCTGACGGCGGCAGTGGGGAGCCGGGCGCCAACAGCAAGCTCCCGTACAAGTCCTCGGTGGCGAAGAAGGCAGCCGTGCGCAGGAGGCGCCACCCGGACGAGGCCTTTGACCACGAGGTCTCAGCCTTCTTTCCTGCCAACCTGGACTTCCTATGCCTGCAGGAGGTGTTTGACAAGCGGGCGGCCGCCAAGTTGAAAGACCAGCTGCACGGCTACTTCGAGTACATCCTCTATGATGTCGGAGTCTACGGCTGCCATGGCTGCTGCAGCTTCAAGTGTCTCAACAGCGGCCTCTTCTTTGCCAGCCGCTACCCCATCATGGACGTGGCCTATCACTGTTACCCCAACGGGCGGTCCTCCGACAGCCTGGCCTCGAAGGGAGCTCTGTATCTCAAGGTAGGAGGCCTCAGCCAGCAGGGCCCAGAGCCATGGGGGGAGGCAGGCTGCAGCCAGGGTCCCCGCTCTCTTGGAGGGCATGGGGCAGACAAGACCTTTCATGGAGTGGAACCGGGGGGCCCCCAGCTCAGGGACAAGGGAAATAATGCAGGGACAGGAGCCGAGGCTCCAGGCTGGGTGATCTCAGGCAAGTTCCTCAGATCTCTGAGCCACCATTCCCCCATCTGTAAAGCGGGGGCAACGCAGAGCCTACTCACAAGGTGGGGAGCGGCACGGGAGCGGCGAGGCCTGGGAGGTTCCCACGGTGCCGGTGGTGAAGGTGGTAGGCGGTGGAGGCAGGGAGCCCCTTCTCTGAATCATTGCAGACAAATGGCGGTAGGCTTGCAGGCAGGCCTCTCAGGCCCTGGGCGTTACCACACCCGCTGCCTCAGGCCACCAGGCTCACTGGCCAGCATGCCCTCTTCCTCCTGGCTGTCACGCAGCTGCCACACCAGGCCCTCTGCCCACCAGCCCGAGGCTTCACTTCCACAGTCACTAATTAAAGTGAATCATAATTATTTCTGCTAATTTGGATGCAATTGGGAGAGCTTTTAGACCATGGTAATTTGGTCATTACGCATTTATCTTCTTCTGAGCCTGACACGCTCAGCGTGTTGACTTTCTGCTCCCCATCCAAAAGCTGCTCTTGGTGCTTCCAGAGTTTTCCGAAGCACCGTTTGGCCAGCTGCTACAGAACGGGGCTTTCCGCCCCCAGAGGCGGCAGCTGCTTCGGGTGCGGATCTTCTCTGTATTCCCCTCAAGACTTCTCAGTTCTCCCAGAAGGGGTTCCGTGAACGGAGGGGGCTGGTGCGGCTGCTGTGGAGGCCCAGCGTGGTGAGGCACTCATGCCCAGGCCTCAGCTCTGACTGTGCTCAGCCTGTCCAGGGAAGTGCCACCTGTCAGTCAAGCTCCTACCAGGAGCGAGGGCCCGCCAGATGGTCCACATGGAGCCTGCCAGAGCCAGGGCCACACCCCAACGCCCAGAACTCCCCTCCCATCGCTCAGGCTCTTGTGTGGCTCAGCCGGCGCAGATCTGTGGTCCCTGGCTCTCCTGAGATGCTGAAATTGAAGGCACTCCTCTTACAGGAGACCAACCTCCCCATTTTGGCATATGATTTGTCAGTGTTCTGTCTCAGCAGCCGGAGTGACCTTCTGGGGAAGGAAGGGACATGTCAGTTTGTGGGTGGGAGGGAACGCACCCTCTCCCTCCCGCCTGCTCTACTACAGACCGCTCAAAGGCCAGGGCCCCTTCAAGCCTTCCCCCAGCCCACATGCCCCCTCCTCCTCTCTTTCCTCAGCCTGGCACCCCAACTATCATGCCCACCAGGGTCACAAGTCTCCTTGGGACAGCCCCTCCGACACGGGCTTCCCTCCCACCTCCTACCTCTCTGGCTGTTCCTTCCAGGCTCCTTGTCGCCTGCCCATCCTTTAAATGCTGAAGAGCCCTCTACCTCCTGGATCTAAAACTAGTCTTCAGATGTGTTTAATTTGGTCCACACCATTAAAAAATTTCTTGTGTTGGCCAACATTTAAAAATCAAGCAATTTCACATGAAACTCAGTTTGCAACTTCTCTCCCCACCTTGGCAGATCTGGCAGCACCATGTCTGCTGCATTCTGTCCAGCTCTCAGCCTGAGCTGGGGGTTGGCAGCCCCCAGAGCAGGTGGCCCCACTTGGCAGCCCTCTTCATTTCCAAGCTGTTACACCATGGCCAGCCGGCCCCAGGCACCTGCCCGGGGAAGTGGCTCCACAGCCTCCATTTCCGCACTTGCTGAGGACTCTCTTGCCCTGAGCCCAGTCAATCTACCCGGGCTCCCACTTTCACTTTCCAGATACCTCTGGGTCCACCCCATATCTCCAGCTGCAAGATCACTGCCCAGGCCACCATTCCTCTGCATCCACCCAGATGTTTTGGGCTGGTCTCCCATTTCTAACCTGTCCTCCTCATGTCCCAAGTCTGACTCCTTTTATCCTCTTCCTGCTGCATCAGGGAGAAGTCAGCCTTCACCTGGGCCCCTCCAACCTCCCTGGGCTCTGCTCCAGCAGCACCCTGAGAGGCCTCCATGTGCCGATGCCCCTTGTCTTGGCTGCCCCACCTCAGTGGAGCTCTCCTCAGCGGCGTCCAGCACAAGCCAGCTTTCCCTCGGGGGTTCCTCAGCCCTGGCCCCAGATGTCTTGCTGCCCGCCTCTCCCGTCAGACAGAACTCGAGAGCAGAGCTGTTGTGCCCGGCACAGCAGACCCAGCTCATCTCTGTTGGCGAGAGTGTGCCTCTTTCTCTACGTGGAAGAGTGAAATAAGCGAGGTTTCAGGAGCCAGGCCAGCCCCAGAAGGGCCCAGGGGCTGGAAATGTGCTAGCCGAGCTGCTCCCTTCACCCGGGGCTCCCCGTCCAGCCCTGCCTTCCCGTTTACTCTGCAGAGCTCCTCATCCTCGAGGAAAGTGTGCTTTCCCGCTACCGAGACGCCCGGAGAAAGGAGGGAGGGAATGGACTGGCTTCTGCCTCAGGCGTTGACAGAGCCTGATTCTGGGCCCTGCTCTATTGACAGTCTTTGTCCACCAGGACTAAAGGCACAACCTCTCAGAGTGATTGTTTTTTGCAAGAGAAACACGAGCCTCTGTGGCTCCCGAGGACTCAAGCTCCGGGAATCAGTTAGGTCCCAGCACATAATAAAGTGGATCTTGGGGAGCTCACAGGACTGATGGAAGGAAGAGGGCGGGGGGCTGACATACCTCGTTCTGCGTGTCTTCCCTCCGGGCAGGTTCTCCTCAGCAGCAGGGCCGAGTGGTGCCTCCCTGCACTTGTCTCCGTCCCCACCCAGGATTCAGCACAGGCAGGTGACATGAAGTGCTGAGCGAGTGAGGGGCTTATGCACTAAAAGCCTCAAATGGGCAGCTGTTGAAAAGCGTGGCTCAGTCACCAGGAGCTCAGAAAGCAGTGTAGAGCAGGGGGAGGAATGGGCATGAGCCAAGAACGTCAGATTTGAGCATCAGATTCGAACCGGCCTCAGCCACCAGAGCCTCATGACCCCGGCCACGGATGCTGTAATTTTAGTATAATCCTCATAGTTGTTGTAAGGCTCTAGTAAAGCCGCATCCGTGAAGCGCTAGGCATGGTGCTCACAGCGTGAATATTATTATAGAGGAGGGAACAGACTCCTGGCTTGAGGATGCAGACAGCACCATCGTGTGGCCTCTGGGGGCACTGTGGTTTTAAAGCTGTGTTGTGTTTTTGCAACCAATGGGGGAACCAATGGTGTGTAATTTCCAAGGGATTCCAGGGGTGGGGGTACCATTGGGCAAAGGTCTGGGCCTGGAATATGGGCAAGAAGTGAATGGTGAACATATGAGCTTACAAACAGCCCCAAATCCAGGCCCATTATCAAGTAACCAGACATTCATCTGCCTGGGCACTGGAAAAGGAAAGATGTGCATCTATCCAGGCTGGGAAAGGGGATGAAGAGCTGTAGAAAGCTAAGGGTGTTCGATGACGAGAAAGACCTCATGGAGGAGAATAATACCAACCTGACTTCAGCAGCAGAAAGAAGGATGGAAGCCTCCCGAGGCTCTCAGAGCAGAGGGCCCGTGATGAGCCCAGGCCACTGTTAGCTGGAGGATGGGCAGAGCTATGCTCAGCAGAGGCCAGGGGCACCCGCGCTGCTGCTGCATGCACCTCAGCCAAGAACTGGCCTCTACAGTCACCCTCCCTGGAGACTTCCCGAGGTCCAGGGTCTCAACATCATACGAAACCCAGTCTGGAATAGATTAGTGAAATATGGGGAAGACAGCTGAGGCTCAGATGGGAGGAAAGCCCAGAGAGGAAGAGGATGTGGATTCAACCAGAGGCCTCTGGGAAGGGCACCCGAGAATGGTCTGGGGAGCACGCCAGGAGGGACTCGCCTGTCACAGCCTCCAGCAGAGGGCCTGAGAACCCGCAGGCTAGGTTGCCAACCCTCCCCTCCCCGACCACAGCCCGACAAGGGCTCAGGCTTGCACCAGGCTCACCACTGGGGGCCGAGTTGTCTGTGCTGTACAACTGAGTTGCTCGTTTTCATTATGCCAACCCGTGGAAACAGTCTGCCAGGGTAACCTGCAATTGGGCAGGGAGTCAGGGAGGAGCCCTCGGCCCCACTCCACCTGCCAGGTACGCTGTCTCCAGTGAAGGAGGTGAGCAGCAGGCAAGGACCGAGGTTGGGGAGAGTAGAGCGTGAAGAAGCCCCTGTGGAGGAAGGAGGACTGGGCTCAGGATGGAGGCCATGGGGTGCCTGGGGCCAGCCATGACATAGGTGCCATGGAGACACCGGCCACAGCTGTCATCCCAGATCTGGGGACTAACAGGGGACCACAATCAAAAAGCAGTTAAAATGACTGCTCATGAAGCCGGAGAGGCAGAGACTGGGAAGACAGAGCCGAAGGCAAGGTCCAAGGCTTCTCACAGTGGACGAGGGTGGTGGGCTTTGTGGCTGCACCACATCCCAGAGGGGAGCCTAATTCAGACTTCACAGGAATGGGCTCCAAGCCATGATCAGGTCCAGGGTGTGACCAAGGGGAGGAGGAAAGAGCCACCAGGCAGGAGTGGACAAAGAACCAAGGGGCTGGCACTTCAGGGTCATCCATGTGGCCCTTCTGGTCACCAGGAGACAGCAGGGGTGTGGGGAGCAATTTCTGCATCTCTCTCCTGTAAAACCGTGCCTGAATTGTCGGTGGCACTCACCATGCCACAGGCTGGTACTTCTTCATGCATCTGCCTCCCACACTGGAGCAGAAGTTCCTAGAAGCAGGACATGTGCTGTTCTTCCCAGGGCCCCAGTCTAGCCAGGAGTCGACAGAGCTGGGCTTCTGAGAGTTTGACCTGGCTGGGGGCAGGAGTCGCCAGTGTCCCCTTGTGCTCAGAGAAGTGATAACTCATAGGCCTCATCACCAACACCTTGCTTCCTCCCCTACAGGTGCAGGTAGGAAATACACCTCACGACCAAAGAATTGTCGGGTACATCTCCTGCACACACCTGCACGCCCTGCCAGGTAGGGTCCAGGGGCCCAAGCTTCAGCGGGTGGGGAATGTCCCCTCAGAGTGTTGGGATTGGCCTGGCTGGGGCCTGGCAGCAGCTGCATCATCTCTCTGTGGTTCTGCTGCACAGAGGACAGTGACATTCGGTGTGAGCAGCTGAACATGCTTCAGGACTGGCTGGCTGATTTCCGAAAATCTACCTCCTCGTCCAGCGCAGCCAACCCCGAGGAGCTGGTGGCGTTTGACGTCGTCTGCGGAGATTTTAACTTTGACAACTGCTCCTCTGGTGAGGCGTGCTCCTCACCATTAGGGTCGGCCACTCGGGGAGGCGTGGGTTCCAGTCACAGCTGGAAAGACCGGGGTCAGGCAGCTCAAGTAACTTCCTGCTCCTCCAGAGCATGGGGGTGGGACATTTAGCAAGACTATGATTTCTCTGCCCCCGAGAATTCCTAGAATAAGAGGCCTTGATCTCCCTAAATAGCTCAGAGGCCACCTTGCTGGAGACAAAGAGATGCCCCACAGATGAACCTCTGGCAGGGAAGGCTGGGAGCCTCTGAAACCCAGACTAATGGGGTTAGCTAATGATACTCACCAAGTCTGTATTAAGCTCTTACTTTGTACCAGGCACAATTCTTTTTTTTTTTAAACATTTATTTATTTGGCTGTGCCGGGTCTTAGTTGCGGCACGCGGGATCTTTGTTGCCGCGTGCAGGATCTTTTTTTTAGTTGTGGCACACGGGCGCTTTTAGTTGTGGCATGCAGGATCTAGTTCCCTGATCCGGGATTGAACCCGGGCCCCCTGCATTGGGAGCGTGGAGTCTTAACCACTGGACCACCAGGAAAGTCCCACCAGGCACAATTCTGAGGGCTGTTAAAGGGGGCATTCTCAAGGACACAGAAACCCAGTGACAGATGAACCACAGATCCATCTGTCTGGGGACACAAACCCCACCCAGAGGCAGTTACCTGAGGGACAGGGACCTGGTGACTCTGGTCAGACTGGAACCAGGGGCAGGTGGCCCTCCAGGACAGGCCAGACACCCGGAGCTCCTCAGCACTCCCTCCCTCCCCGCACAGACGACAAGCTGGAGCAGCAGCACTCCCTGTTTACACGTTACAAGGACCCCTGCCGCCTGGGGCCTGGGGAGGAGAAGCCATGGGCAATCGGTGAGCTGGGGCTGGGCACGGGCTCTGGGGGGGAGGGGAGGGGGACTGGGGCAGGGCAGGGGCACTGCCGAGGCCTGATACCCCATGGGCTTCCCGGAGAGACCTGCCCCCAAGACCTCACTGCTGGGGAGAAGGGGGGCACTCAGCTGCCCAGCCCACAGAAGCCCTGGCCTAACCCTACTGCCCCAGGGAGGCAGCCCTCCTTGAGGCTGGCTGGGCCCTGCCCGCAGTGACCACTCTCACCCCCTTGTCCCCAGGTACCCTATTGGACAAGGACGGTCTCTACGACGAGGAAGTGTGCACCCCTGACAATCTGCAAAAGTAAGCACCCAGCACCCATGCTGCTGTGGTCAGGCAGGGTAGGCAGATCCAGGCAGCTCTCAGGTCTGGGATGAGCACCAACCCAGAAACAGGTGTGGAGAGATGGGCTCTGCGGGCAGACAAGAGCACACAGCCCCATGGGACGACGCCTGTGAGAGCCTCAGGGAGGCAAGCTGGGGGTGGGCGGAGGCTGTGGTGGACCTCATGCCCCAGGGGTATCCTTACCAAGAAGAAGCCTCCGAGTAGGCCTGGGGCCTCGAGGTGGTGTTTCCTACACCAGCACCCAGAGTCCGGGTCCACTCTACCAGAGCTTGGCCTGCCCTGAGCCCCAGCCTGCCTTGGGCACAGGAAAAAAGACCAGAATCTCCGAGGGCGAGGCCAAGCGCTGCAGACACCCCTGCCGAAGAGCCCTGGGGATGGCATCTGCTGCAGGAGCCCGGCAGCTGGTAGCCACCCATTAGGCAAATAAAAACACGAACAGAGATAAGACAAGCCTGTCCTTTTCAAAGTAGAGACCGTTCCATCCCAGCCAAACTGCATTCTTGAACCCGAGACTTCCAAAAAGGACACAGTTGAGAGGCCAGCAGCAGAGCCAATTTATAATTCACATCCTGAGACTGCACAGAGCCACGGCAATGGCTCCTTGCAGCTAATTTGAGCCAATTAATTATAGACTAAATTTGAAACATCATCCTATGCCGAGAAAATTATCTTTTTATGAGATGATGATTTAAAAATGACTATCAGTAACTCTTAGATCATTGATGCTGGAATTAATTATCAAAGGCAAAGGACAGTAATGGATTATATTTCTGAGATATGACTACGTTCTGCATGTCATTAGTGTTATTTATCTCAAGGCTGATAAAGACCCTGCAGAAATCCATGTTTGCTGGCTGTGCCTGTCCAGGTGCCCTGTCCATTTGTCCAGGCGTTAGCCGGGCAGGCAGGCCTGTGTAGTGTCTCTCAGTGGCTGCACCTCTCACTCCCAACATTGGCCTGCATCTGCCCTCTGAGATGGGGTGTTCCTTGAAGGCTCCTTACCACTGATTTTCAGGCTCTGGAGGAAACCTGGCAGGAAGCAGATGGCAGTCAAGGAGTCAGAAGACCCGGACTCAGGGCGTAACATTCCACCTGAGCGCCCTGCCCTCCCTGTAGATCCTTGACCAACACATACGCATCCCTATCAGTTTCCTTCCACTGAGAAATGGGGCGACAGCTGCATCCTACCTTATTCCTTTCTTCACACACCTGGTCCCCAAAGTGTTCTGGGGCCACAGTCATCATTCTTGTGTTAGGAGGGACAGTGGAGGCTCAGAGGCTTGATGGCAAAACCACTCAGGGACTGACCGACACAGCAGTCCAGTCCTGGGATGGGGTCTGGTTGTCTCCTGGCTCCCCTGGCCCCCTGCTGACCTGAAACAAGAGTCATGGGAGGCCTGGGGACTTCCAGAAGAGGAAGGTCCCTGAGGCTCACTGCAAAGATCAAGTTCCCCAAAACAGGACACTCTTAGCTCAGAGCAGAAACCATCCTGGAGAGGGGCTGGGCAGTTCTGTCCCCAGCTTGGTCACAGGCTCTGGGTGGTGCCAACGTTCTAGTTCAGAAAGGGAAAGAGAGTGCTGCCAGCCCACGGTGGACACGGGACGCTCCCAGGCAGATTCTGGAGTGGCCCAGGTCGGTCAGGAACTCAAGACTCAGGTGCGGTCTCTGTCCATCCCAGTCCCTTTTGGGGCTCACAGGGAAGACAGATCTTAAATGCAGGGGTTTGGTCTGACTTGCGGGCAGAACGCGGCTCCACACTCAGGACCTGGACCGCAGCGGGGGCAGGGCTCACCTTGCCTTCCTGTGCCTTCTGTGTGAGCAGGGTCCTGGAGAGCGAGGAAGGTCGTCGCGAGTACCTCGCCTTCCCCAGCAGCAAGAGCCCTGGGGGAGGCCAGAAGGGACGCAAAGAGCTGCTGAAGGGCAACGGCAGGCGCATTGACTACATGCTGCACGGGGAGGAGGGGCTGTGCCCAGACTGGAAGGCCGTGAGTCTGGGCTGGGCTGGGCTGGGCATAGGGGACCCTAGCCCTGCACCCCTTGGCAGCACTGAGCTCTCCTCTGGAAATGGGACGTGCCCATCCAGGAGGCCTTTGGGGCCCATGGATCCTCCCACCCCTCTGCCTTCAGGAAGGTCTGGGCCAGGCCTCTCCTTTACAGGATGCCCTTTGGGTCTAACTGGGATGTTTCTCCTCCCCCCGCCCAGGAGGTAGAAGAATTCAGTTTCATCACCCAGCTGTCGGGCCTGACAGACCACCTCCCGGTGGCCATGCGACTGATGGTATCTGCGGGGGAGGAGGAGGCATAAATGGGCCAAGTCATCACGAGCAGCAGGGCCTCCGCCAGCCCTCTGAGCCGCAGTCCCTCCCTGGCCATGTCCCTTCAGCGAGCACCACCCGTGCTGGGGGAGGCGGGCAGGGGCCTGGGAGAGCTGCAGCCAGTCCTGGGTGAGCTGGAACCAGCGCTGCCCAGCACATCTGGGCACTTGCCATGGACAGGAGTCAGGCCGGGCTTGGGAGTCCTGGCTGCCCAACCAGTGCCATTCTTTCAAATTGTTATTTTCTACAAATCTACAGCACAACCTAGTTTGTAACCCGTGGGTTAGTATGAGAACCGGGTTTCTGTACTCTTTGTATCTCTTTTCAAGCTTCGTCCAGGGTTCATTATTTTTGTCTGCTGCCATGTTGTCTCGCATGCCTGCACCCTCGCATGCACGCTGCCCGCATGCCATGTGCCACGCTGTAGCCACAGACCCCTCACTTGGGCCTCACCCAAGGCCAAACTCCAAACACAATCAGAACCAGCCAAAGAAGCATTCCTGGACACACGGCCGCCGGCTCGCCACCTCCAGCCTGGACAGCTCATGAGCAGGGACCGTGAGGGCTGTGTCCAGTTACCAGCGAGCCCGGGCTCTTCCCCAGGGTCTTGCATTCAAGGGCGATTACATTTTAAAGAAAATCAAAAAAGTTAAGAACAAAAACAACCCTTCACTTTAAAGGGTCTGCAAGCCACGAGGGAGAATGCTGCTTTTCCTAAGACAGGCACAGCAGAGCCTGGAGCCTCCCTTGGAGACTCCAATCTGGGCAATGGAGCCATAGACGGGAATCCAAGGAAAGAGCATCACTTTTTTACAGGAAAAAGGGCAACTCACGGCATTAGGGGGGAGGGGAACTTCTGGTTTTGAAAATGATAGATTTGTAGCTTCTCTTCTGTCAAAACCAACACATCCTCTTTCTGCCTGATCCTGTCTACCCTCCGGACACCCTTCTGGTTTGGGACCAATCTTTTCCTGGGGACTGTCCCCATCCACGTGCTGGCTGAGCTCAGGAACCGTCCACCTGCCTCTGGGTGGGGCTGCGGCTCTGTCCTCCCAGGCCAATCCTCAACAGCAACCCGATCTGGGGGCCCTGGACAAAGGGGCTGGAAGCCAAGGCACAGAGCAGCCTGTCCCCTCACCAGCGTGCAGGCCGGGGGTGGCAAGGCCAATGGCCACTGCTCGCCCCAGGCAGGGAGTGATACTGGCTGGCATCCACTCTGCCACCATGTGACCAGGGCCAGCCCCAGGCACACGCGCACAGCATGGCAGAGCCTGCAGGTGAAGCCCACAGCTCCTCATCCCACGGCAGCACTGCCTCTGCCCACTGGCCTTTTTAAACTCACCTGGGGACGCCCCCCAGAGTCACGCAGGGAGGGTTTTGTCTGCTTCCAGGTGCGAGGCCCCTTCAACTCTGGGAGCTGTTACTGACAACTCCCAATGGTCTCCCCTCTTCACAGCGCCCCAACCCATGTGCCCGCCTGGCTCGAGGCCAGTTCTGCCCAACGAGGCTGGGGACACACCAGGACCATGCTGCCAGGAGCCTCCTGGTGCCAATAAGCTGATGCTGTGCCTTGTCACCCACTGAGCTGCAAGAGGGACCAAGAGGGGGCCAAGGCCAGAGGCCAGGCCTGCACTGGAGTAAGACACTCCTGAGAGCCACACTCACAGTGGCACTGGTTGGTCTGAGTGCCCCTGCCTGGGGCAGCAGCTGAGCTGAGGGCCTCACTGCTTGGAGCACTTCCCTGGCCAGGCCCCCAGTCCCACCCCCCAAGTCAAGCCAGGAGGGGCTGCTCACCGTCTAGGGTGTAGTCCTCCTTGGGCTCTCTGCTGCACCCCTCCTCCAAGGCTGTGGCTCTTGAGGCCCTGGCTAGGCTTCACTGGATCAGAGGTCTCCAATCCCAGGAGCAGCCAGGAATCTGCTCACAGGTGGAGCTCAACGGGGCAGATGTGATGCCTAGATGTCTGGGCCTGAGCCGAGGCCCCTAGGCTGCGGGTCAGCTGTGTGCCCAGGACAGCAGCAGAAGCAGGGCCAGGGCTCCTGAAGCAGAGCGACTCCAGCACAGCTTTCATCCTTCAGAGGGGCCACCTGCCTCCCAGGGCAGCTGGGGAGGAGCCAAGGCACAGGGGGCCATGCTTCTCTCCCTACTCACAGGGCGGCCTTAGGCAAGTCATACCTCCCTGTGCCTCAGTCATTTCCTGTCCTAACAAGGTCGCCTCTGCCCAGCCTGCCTAGTGTCCAGAGCAGAGCTGGCCTGGCTCCCCTCTCCCATCGCACTGCCCTCTGGCAGGGCCTCAGCACTGAGGCCGCCATCACCCAGCCACGAGTTTCATCAAGCCTGTGCACCCCCGGGTCTATGTACAAGCCAGACTTTTCCATTTCGATTTTTAAAAAAGAAAGAAAAGAAATATCTCAGATGTTTCTGTGGCATCTAGGCCTGGGAAGGACGGACCAGGGGTCACCCAAATCCCCAAGGCCCTGCACCTGCCCCGGGCCCAGCCTCCTCCAGAGAAGGCAGGAGGCAGGGGTCAACTTTGGAAGAAAACGGTCATTTCATTTGTCCAGACCACCTTGAGTTTTAAGTATGGATATTAATCTTGATGCTTTTTAACTATTGTATTAACTTGCTGAGATTTAGAAATACTGTTTTAAAAAAGAAAAAAAGACTTTTTTAATTTCTGTATTTTTTTCTGTATTGTATCCTCATGGGACATTAGGGGTTTTATATGGTAAGCACACCTGAGGTTTTGGTAAGAACATTATCAAATATATATCCAGACGATTCTTCCCTAGAAGAAAAACAATCTTTACACCTGATAAAATATTTTGAAAAGAGAGGTGTTTTTTTTTTCCTTTACTGGTGCTGAAAGGATGGATAATGAGGAAAAAATAAAACTGTGAGGCTCAAGGCTGGTGTTCTCCACTCATTTAAGTGAAAAGCTAGGCTGGGCCCTGCTCTGACTCCAAGGGGCTAGGCGGCCAGGCGGGGCTGTGGGGAGGCCACTGTGGGGGGCCTGCCTTTCCTGCCTCTCCCCACAGGATGGGCACAGCCTGAGTCTGCCCTGAACCACCAGGAAATCAGGCCCCTTGGGTTCTCTTACTCCCTCTGGAACTGGGAGTAAACAGCAGAAGGGCACCTTGAGTGTGGGAAGAAACAAGGCTAGGGCCTCCTTGGGGCTCTCTGACCTTCTCTGGCAAGGCAACGTCGGGGTGACTGCACTCATACCCATCCGCCCCAGACTTCTAGGGGACGAGGTCCTTCTGCTAAAAGAGGGGCACACGGGAAAGGGCCGTACCTCCTGGCTCCCTTCTGATGGCTGGTTTCCTGGGTCTGCTTCTGAGTAACTGCTTTGGGACAGCCTCCTCCCTATCCTCTGAAAAGCAGCCTGGTGTCTAGGTGCTGGTCTTGGTCACCTGCTGGTGCTGCACATGGAGGCCAGACCCTTACAAATGTGGACTGGTGCCACTACTTAGCAAGTGAAAGGGTCTGAACTCGGTCTTTGGCCTGGCCCTGCCAGGGTCTTCAAGGCCTGGGGCCCAGCCATAAGTCTGCGACTCTGCCCCCAGAAGCCCCTCCTAGCTGAAGCAGGCAGGTGGGACTCAAATGTCCCCAGTGCAGGCCAGGCTAGGCCAGCTCCCACGAGAGCAGCATGCCCACCCCAGCACTGCATAGCCAAGAGCAGCCCAAGCTGCCCAGCCCAGTCAACTCTGGCTCCGCTCCCTGGTTGGGTAGGAGGGACGCTGTAGCCTTGGAGCTTTCTGAGCACTTCATAACCACTGCAGGGTGGGCTCCTTGGCCCCTCCTCAGCTCCAAAGCCATCCCCGCTTCCCACCACATCTGGAGCAAGGAGCCACAGAGCAAAAACACAAAAAGGGAAGAGGTCTCCTCCAAGCCCAGAGGCCGAGCCGGGCCCTGAAAGGAGAGGCGCCTTCACCTTCCTTCACAGAAAGCCACACCATTCAGAGCCTGGCACCCTCAGCCACTTTATTTCTCAACAAGTGAGGGTCAGCATCCACGGTCCAGGGCATCTGAGAGCATGAAATCCACAGTGACATCTCCAGTGTGGGGGTGGAACTCCACGGTGTAGGTGATGGTCTGGGGGCCACCTGGTGGCACTCTGGGGTCTAGTGTGGTGTTGAAGAAGTACACAGCCTGCTTGCAGTGGGGGTTCCAGCAACAGTACCCCTGCAGGGGAAGCAGCAAGAAGGCGGTGAGGGCTTCTGACACCCCAGCACCCTCCTGGCCAGCCTCCAGCCCAGGCAGCTCGTGGTGGGAAGCTGCTGTTCAGGGCCGGGTGACCTGGGGCCACTGAGGAGTTATCATCTGGCTGAACATGCCAGGAACACCTGGAGCGCAGGCAGGTGGCACGGCGGCACCTGCTCTCAGGGCCGGCCCACTCTGGGACCCGCGCACACAGCACTACCTTGTCCTCCGCAGGCTTCAGGAGGCCGGTGCTGACCGTGCTGTCCGGGGTCAGGTGGTATTCCATCCACAGGACGGCTCCGTGGCTCCTCCCAGGCCTGGGGGTGAGGGTGGGATGGGGGGTGGGAACATTGGACCAAAAACAAACAGCTGCACGAGAGACTGGCTAAGCATGGTCATGGCTCCCCTCTGCTTTTCAGAAACCTCTCGTCTCTTCCACTTCCATCCTGCCCAGTGAGGAGGCTCCTAACACTCCAACTGACTAAGGCAACTCAGTAAAATGCTGAGCAAGAAGAGCCACAACCCAAAGCTCCCACTCACTCCCCACAGCCTGGCCAAATACTCAAGAGTAACCCTGGGGCAGGGCCAGCTTGCTGCCGGACCAGCCTCCTCGGCCTGAGGTCACAGAAAGGTTTGGCTCAGAAGGCTCAGAGAGGAGTCCAGGCATCAAAGTCTAGAAGAGCTCTCCCAGATACTCTGGATGGCGGGCACAGATGGGCAACTGTCCTGCCTCCCCCTTGTCACAGGAGCCCAAAGGGGTTCTGGGCTCACGGCCTCCACCCAGTTAGAAGAAAGTTTTTCCTCTGGGAAGAAGCCACCCCTCCCCATGAAGGGAGCTAGGGCTGGAGCTGGATGGGCCTGACCGTGCATCACAACGACAGCCCCTACCAATTCCTAACCTGCTTTAATTCCCAGGAGAGTTCAGGAATATGATCCACTGGGTAACCATAGCAACCAAATTCACATTTCTCTGCAGCTGTGTGTAACATGCTGCTTAGCTCAAAGGGAGCCTCAGATGTGGGAGGATCTGAGAGAGCCCACTCTGGCTCGCCCTCCCCACCCAGAAGCTGTGGGGACCCACTATACACTCAGGGCCACTTCAGGAGGGGCAAGGCTGAGACAAGGACAGCCATCCCACCCACATGAAAGTGGCCAAAGTAAGTGCTTAGCCACTCGGGCAATAACTATGAGAAAACAACCCTGCCACTTCCCCCACTGCCCCCACCTTGGAGACCACGCTCACCTCTTCAGCTCGATGGCACCCTCAGCACAGACAGCCTGCAGGGGGACCGGCTGCCGAAAATCAAAGGTCAGGATCTGCTGGGGCTCGGAGCGGCTGCGGCATGGGTACTCCCACAGTGGGTGGGGCTCGGCCTCCTTGCTCTCCCTGAAGTCGAGGGCGTGCTGAGAAGGGAAGAGGAGGTAGGGGTGTGCAGAGACAGAGCCGGGCGACCAGGGAACAAGGCCATGTCCTCGGCTCCAGGGTTTATCTATGCCAGTGGCCCCTAACCTCCATGGCCCTGGTCCCTCAGGGTAATTGCCATAGTCACGTGGGGCAGTGGGTCCTCACAAAAGACCACAGGTGCCTAGCCAGACCAGCTGGCTTCTGTTCCTGCCACCATTCACAAGCCGTTTCCTCAGTAAGTCACTCTAAGCTTCATTATCTCCCTTTTAAAACTGGATGACTGGGAATTCCCTGGTGGTGCGGCGGTTAAGAATCTGCCTGCCAATGCAGGGTTCGATTCCTGGTCCGGGAAGACCCCACATGCCGCAGAGCAACTAAGCCCATGTGCCACAACTACTGAGCCTGCGCTCCAGAGCCACCAAGCCACAACTACTGAGCCCGCGAGCCACAACTACTGAAACCGGCATGCCTAGAGCGCATGCTCCACAACAAGAGAAGCCACTGCAATGAGAAGCCCGCGCACCGCAACGAAGAGTAGCCTTCCGCTCACCGCAGCTAGAGAAAGCCCACGTGCAGCAACGAAGACCCAACCCAGCCAAAATAAATAAAGTAAAATACAATAAAATAAATAAAATAAAATATAAAACTGGATGACACTGCGCATCTCACGAGCTACCTTGAAGACCAACTGTCTATTGATGAAAATACCTGTCATTTGGACACTTGCCCATTCAGTGACCCTTTCTGAGCACTACAGCTGCCAGATCACCCCCATACAAGGCTCCCAGTCTAGATGGAGACAACTGGAAGACAAGCGAACACAGTGCCTGGGGGACACTGACCAGCTGAGAACAGGGCTGGGCAGGAGAGCTGCCCGGACGGGTGATCTCTAGGCTGCCTCTTGAAGGTTACACAGAAGTTGGCAGCAAAGAGGAGAGTGGACAAAGCCCAGCAGGGAAAGGGTGAAGAGCAGTGCAGAGCGGGCCGAACAGTGCGGGGTGACTGCTGGGGTGGGAGTAAGGGCTCAGGGAGCCTTACAGGGTTTTCCTGCAGGAGACAGACAGGGCCAGACTTCGGATCTACAGATTCACCTGGGCTCCCTGCGGAGGAAGGCTGACTGGGAGAGGCAGGAGGGTGCATGGTCAGACAACGAGAGATCAAAGTGCCCCAGACCAGACCAGCAGCAGCGGGGGAAGAAAACTGGCTCACAAAGGACCTGATGGTTATGGAACCCAACAACCAACTGCAAGGGAAGGTGAAGACTTGTCTGGGAGGTTGCTGGGGCCCTGAGCCCAGCAGGCAGGTATGAAGCGGCAGCAGGTCTAGGACAGGAGCACTGGAAGGGGCCAGGCTCAGGGAGGGGAAAGAGAAGATGGATTCTGGAAGCATCAGGTCACAATGCTTGAAGTCATCTCGGTGGAGAATCCACAGCTCTTAGCTATTTGGTCTGAGCTCAGGAGAGATGCAGACACTGGCCAGCAAAGAGAGAAGATGGGGACAGCTATGGGGGTCTGGGCAGGGGACTGGGGGAGACCTAGAACACAGGACACATTAGGGGATGAGAAGAGGGGAGGAATCCAGGAAGGAGCCTGAGAAGTGGCCAGGGGGAGCCCGGGTGTGCAGTGGTTTCTAGAAGAATTGAACAGTCAGTGGTATGCTGTGGAGAGGCAGGTAAGATGGAAACTGAAAATGTCCACTGGATTTATTTACTTAAAATATGTTTACACAAGTAATCCACAATCACTGTAGAAAAACTGTAAACAGAAAGATAAGCAAAATGAGGAAAATATTAACCACTTCCTAATCACACAACTAACATTTTGGTGTCCACTGCTCCACGCCTTTTTCTCTGCATGTGCAAATTTTTTTCTAATTAAAAAGAAACTGGGGCAACTTCCCTGGTGGCACATTGGTTAAGAATCAGCCTGCCAACGCAGGGGACATGGGTTCAAGCCCTGGTCTGGGAAGATCCCACAGGCCGCAGAGCAACTAAGCCTGTGCGCCACAACTACTGAGCCTGCATTCTAGAGCCCGCGCGCCACAACTACTGAGCCCACATGCCACAACTACTGAAGCCCACGCGCCTAGAGCCTGTGCTCCGCAATAAGAGAAGCGACCGCAACGAGAAGCCCGTGCACTGCAACGAAGAGTCGCCCCCGCTCGCCACAACTAGAGAAAGCCCGTGTGCAGCAACGAAGACCCAACACAGCCAAAAATAAATAAATAAATTTATATTATTTTAAAAAAATTAATATTGTACACAATTTTTAAAGGTTACTTTCCATTTATAGTTATTACACGTGTGAATTTTCTTAATACATAAAAATGGGATGGTGCTCCCTGCCCTGCCCTTCTAATGGGGCTCATGACTCTTCACATCCATCCTGGCTGGTCCAAATATCGCTGGCACTTTCATGACTGCTCTGGGTTCTGGGAGATGGAGACCCTGGTGGCTGACTCGAACCCCTACTGATGTACAAATAACCCTGCAGGACCTTCCTTGCAAATCCCACCCCCCTCCATGCTCTAGCACTTTCCCCTGGAATGGAGTCCCCAAAATGAAAATAGCTGGCTCAGAAGGTTGCCAAAATTGCCTTCTAGAGAGACCGTCCGAAAAGAGAACAAGCTGCTGACACTGGCAGGAATGGTTCCAGTGGCCTGGTGGTGGACAGGCCCCAACCCAAAATTCTGATTCAGGGGTTACAGCCCAGGGGCTAGAATGGCCTAATACCAGCCAGACTTGGAGACCCAATGGCTCTCAGGTTCATGCTCATGGTGAACCAAGTAGAATGGATACACCTGCCCTCGCTGCCCCCAACAGAGGAGCTCTCTGCATGCTGCCTGCACTGCCCAACCCAGGTCCCTCCATGGAAGCCACACGTCCCCATCAGAAGCCTGTGGCCATGTGGAGTGGGTGGGTGGGACACTGTGGGTGGGAGCTGTGGCCCTGCCTACCTTAATCATATCATCCATGATGTGCACATTGAAGCCTTCACAGTCACCACAGGGGCTCCGGATCCTCCACAGGTCCTGTAAGGAAGGCACAGCCTTACTGACACCCACCCAGCCAGGGCACACCAACATCCGCACTCACCCAATGGGGGCAGGTGGGCAGGCACACCAAGGGCTCTGTGGGACAGCACAGAGATGTCCACGCCCACCCAGGCACACGGAAGTGTGGTGACAAAAGCAGGAAGGGTAAGTGAGGTCAGGCTGGGGGGCTGCCCCAGCTCCAAACCTGAGGCACATCTTGCTGCTCCCGCAGGCGTGGAAGAAATGCCCACAGTTGAATGGGCCCAGAGACACCAAAGACCCAGGATGGTTCCTCAAACCTGTAAAGCCCCCCATGATCCCAAGCCCTCTCCTATGAGGGACAATTGGCCAGAGCTACCAGGATAGTGTCTCTCCCTCCTTGTCCATCCTGAACACCGGTTCATTGGGAAGAGCTCTATCAACCAGTTCTCGAGGCTCTACGCCTATAAAGAGAGCGTGAGGACAGGATCCCTGGAGGGGACCAGAGGTGCACTCTGGCCAGTCAACGTTGCATTCTCTGTCTCTTGGACATATGCCTAGGAACAGTGTCATTCTCCACATTCCCTCTTTGGCCATGAAAACCAGAATTTACATGGAACCTGATCAAGTGAATAAAAAACACAAAAGAAATGCCCAGAAAATTAAGTGATGGAACCACTAAGCTACCAATGGATAAAGCCGTTCTTATCAAAGAAATATCAAATGACATTCACGCTACATTTCAGGTTAAAAGCATTTCAAAATCCTTTTAATAAAAAATGTCTTTCCCAAAATGACTTTGTGACTGTGGTTCTGCTTTGATGAGAAAATTAAAATGAAGGTTTTCAATTTTTCTCGCATGAAGAAGCTGACTCGCCCATCTCAAAATGCTTTTAACAACGGGAGCCTCGGCTCTCTTTTTTTTTTTGCCAGAACAGTCACTTTATTAACAGGAAGGGGGGGCCAGGCCTCTCGGCTCAGCGTGGCGCGGGCTGTGTGTGAGGTATGGTAACAGAATTGGAGCCTCAGCTCTTAATGAGAGCAGAGCAAGCTGAACAGCTTATCTTCTGAAACTCTTAATTTATATTTTAAAATTATTCTGATAAGCCATAATTGTAAAATGACAACACACAGCCATTTCCATTTCATGTGCCAAATTACTTCATTTTTACAAAGGCAAGCCTCTTCTATTCAGTCCTGCAGTGTGATGACACAGAAAAACAGAGGCCCAAACTATTAAGACCCTAGTTGCTCCATCTGCATCCAAAGTCTTTACAAGAAAACAAGGTTCCCCCCATCCCCCGCCCGAAAACTTCTGGGTGGCCTACCCTGAACTCCACGACCATCATGTGCAGCGAGGCAGCCTGGGGCATCACCACAGCGCCAGGCGCCAGGTGCCTGTCCACAGCAGTCCGTACATACCAGAAGTACAGGTTGTGCCACGGAAGCAGGCTGGTGGTGAAGAACGGCTCACCCAGGAGGAGAGAAACCTGGCAATCAGAGCAAGAAGCAGGACCAGGGCGTCAGAAGGATTCGGCTGAGGAGTAAAGGACAGGTTACAAGTTTCACAGGCACATTCGTTCATTCATTCACTCACCCACTTGGTCAGTCAGTCAGTCAACAAGCATATCAAGGTCTGCATCTGCCCTTGAGGATACAAAGATGAGAAACAGACATGAGCCCTGCCCTCAGGAGTGCAGAGTGGAAGGGGCAGCAGACAAGGCTGGGGGCCGTCCTCAGAGAGTGCAGTAAGCTCTGACAGAAGCAAGGAAGGGGCTCGTGGAGAGACTCTAGAGGTAAGAGCATAGGGAAGAGCTTCCAGGATGGCATCCTGTAAACCCTACTCAAAGTCTTATTATGACAATTTATTATCAGCGCTAGTCTGTCTCCTTCACCAGGCTCGGAGACCACAGAAGTAGGGACAGAGAAGTGGCAGCACAGTATTCCCAGCACAGCACCTGGCCCAGAGCAGATGGTCAGTGAAGGTTTGCTGATTAGATGAATAAATGCATGAACAGGAGACAGAAAAGCAAAGGAGTAGGGATTACAGGCAGAGGGATGGGCAGAAGCAAAAGCAGGGGTGTGAAATAGAGAAAGGCCCTTTTGGGAGCTTGTCAGACGAGCAGGTGGGGTAGGACGGTAAAGAAAGGGTGAGGCCACAGAGGTGGAGAGAAGCCAGGTCACCAAAGGCAGCTGATGACAGGTAAAGGGGACTGGACTCTGCCCTGGAGGCAAGAGGGGATCACGAAAAGCTTTAATCAGGGTTTAGTATGAGAAGGAATGTGCTTTAGAAAGATCCCTCAGGAGTTCCCTGGTGGCCTAGTGGTTAGGATTCTGGGCTTTCACTGCTGTGGCCTGCGTTCAATCCCTGACTGGGGAACTGAGAGATCCCACAAGCCACACAGTGTGGCCAAAAAAAAAAAAAAAAGAAAGATCCCCAAAGTATGTAGGAAGTAGGGAGGCTACCTGCAGGTGGAGCTGGGGACAGGACATGACTTGGGCGAGCACTGCTATAGTCCAGGCAAGGAGTGGGGAGTCTGTGTCAAAGGGAGGAGAACCAGACAGCAGATGCTGAGGAGCCAGACCACCCAGGGCTGGGCCCAAGCAGACAGGCATCAAGGACAGGGCCAGTCCAAGATGACACATGGGTTCCTAGTTGAGATGACAGAGATGCAGAAGGAAACAACGAAAACAGAAAGGGGTTAGCCCTGTGTATTCCCTGCTCCCCCAACACTGAGGCAAGAATGCCCACTCTCACCACTTCTACTCAACAGTGACCTGGAGTCTAGCCAGTGCACCATATCAATGGCTTTCAGAATTTAAATTTTCTTTCTTTCTCTTTTTTTTTTGGCCGTGCCGTGCGGCTTGTGGGATCTTAGTTCCCCAATCAGGGACTGAACTCATGCCCCCTGCAGTGGAAGCGCGGAGTCCTAACCATTGGACCGCCAGGGAATTCTCTAAATATCTTTTTAATCCTCATCTATAAGGGAAAGAAAGAGCAACTTGTACACGAATGATCAGAGCAGCATCCTTCATGGTAGCCAAAAAGGAGAAACCACCCAAATGTCCATAAACTGTCCATCAATATGGATAAATAAACGTCCATCAGTATGGACAAATAAAATGTGGTACAGCCATACAGTGGAGTATTATTCAGCAGCAAAAATAAATGAAGTATTGATATATGCTGTAACATGAATGAACTCTGAAAGAAGCCACCTACGAAGGACTATACGTAGCATGATTCCATTTATATGAAATGTCCAGAACTGGCACATCCATACAGAAGGAAAACAGGCTAGTGGCTGCCTAGGGCTGGGAGGCTGGGGATAAATAGGGAGTGACTGCTAATGGGCAAGGAGTTTCTTTCTGGGTGATGAAAATGTTCTAAAATTGATTGTGGTGATGGCTGCATAATCTTATGAATATACTAAATCACTGAACCGTACACTTTAAATTTCTTTGCTGCATGAACCATATCTCAGAAAGAAAGCTGTTCTTAAAAAAAAGGCATGGGAGGAAAACAGGCAAAAGGCTTAAATAGATATTTCACTAAACAAGATATAGAATAGCTTAGAAGCACATGAAAAGGTGTTCAACATTATTAGGCAAACACAACTCAAAACTACGAGACATCACCACACACCCACTAAAGTGGCTATACTAAAAAAAAAAAAAAAAAAAAAAAGAGGGCTTCCCTGGTGGCGCAGTGGTTGAGAGTCCGCCTGCTGATGCAGGGGACACGGGTTCGTGCCCTGGTCCGGGAAGATCCCACATGCCGCGGGGAAGCTAGGCCCGTGAGCCATGGCCGCTGAGCCTGTGCTCCACAACGGGAGAGGCCACAACAGTGAGAGGCCCACGTACCGCAAAAAAAAAAAAAAAAAAAAAAAGAGACAATACGAAGTGTTGGTAAAGATATGGAGAAACTGGAACCCTCATACATTACTGGTTGGGATATAAAATGGTATACCCGCTTTGGATAACAGTTTAATAGTTTATTTAAAAGTTAAACAGTGAATTCCACTGCGGTCCAGTGGTTAGGACTCGGCACTTTCACTGCTGAGGGCCCAGGTTCAATCCCTGGTCAGGGAACTAATATCCCACAAGCCATATGGCACAGCAAAAAAAAAAAAAAAAAAAAAAGTTAAACAAAAATATCACACAACCCAGCAATTCCAAGCCTAGGTATCTAAGGGAACCGAAAACACAAACCCTCACAAAGACTTAACATACCCATGCTCACAGTAGCATTATTCATAATAGTCAAAAACTGGAAACAATCCAAATGTCCACCAACAAGTGAATGGGTAAACCAAATATCACACAGTCATACACTGGAACACTACTCAGCATTGAAAAGGAACAAAATACTGACACATTCTACAACACGGATGAACCTTTCAGCCATGAACAGTGAAATAAGCCCGACACAAAAGACCACATATTGTATTATTCCACTCACACGAAATGCCAAGAAAAGGCAAAGTTACAGAGAGAGAAACCACATCAGCGGCTGCCTGGGGCTAGGGGCTAGGTGATGGAAGTTCTAAAACCAGACAGTGTGACAGTTATATAATTCTCTATATTTACTAAAAAATCTTCAAATTGTACACTTGGAATGGGTTAATTTTATGGTATGTCAATTATATCTCAATAAAGGGGTTAAAAAAAATGTTGGCAAGAAAGATGACAGGTTCCAGCTTGAAGGGCCTGTGGGATATGTGAGATTTGAAGACCCGGCTTGGACACCCACGATTCCCACATGGGAAGGGATGTGATGGTCTTGAGAGGAGATGCAACGGAAGAGGAGAGGACAGACAAGAAGAGAGCACCAAGGACACCTGCAGGGAAGGATCAAGTGAAGGAAGAGAGACCGATGAAGGGCTGAGAAGGAGCAGCCAGAAAGAGAAGAGGAAACCCTGGAAAGGCAGCCTCTTAAGGGCCTAAAGAGAAGTATGTTGAGGAGGGAGAGGCCCCTGTTGTGAGGGTGCAGGAGGCCAGCGAGATGAAGCGACAAGGAGACCGTGTCTAGTAGCTAAGGTTACTGAGGGCCGGGAGCAGTTTCGGAGGCACACGGGGGACTGAGGAACAGATGGGAGGCGGAAGCGTGCACAGCAGTGCTGTGAAGGGAAAAGGGAGGGGACACGATGTGCCGAAGTCGCTCTTAGCAGAGCTCGTCTGCCGTTGCTGAAGGAGCAGCCATGAGCCACTTGAGAGCTGTGCAAGTATTTGCTCAGCAGGCATCTCTGCAAACCTCACCACACCCTCAACAGCGGCGAGTCCTTAGCTGGTGAGTGACTGGGGGACACACAGTGAGGTCCGGAGAAGGGGGCAGTCAGGTTGTCTCAGAGCCGTGCTGTCCAGAGCAAACGCAGAGCACTCACTACTTACCTTTTTACCCTCCAAGTCTGCAGGTGTTAATAATTCAGGCCGTTTCTCTATTATATTAATTTTATCTTCCAAGTGGTTAGCCTTGAAGATCTTAGAGAGAAAACAAAACTATTGTTTTTGTCCAGAAAAAGAACATCTCAGTTCCTTTATCTGTGTGCAGTTCTCTGGCCAAACAGTTCTGGAGCACCACTTTCAGCTGCTTTGCAGAACTTCTCCCATCCAAAGGCCTCCTACAGACCTCAGATGAGATCAGGAGCAAAATGTCATAAGAGCAAAAGAAATTTCTCTTGCAGGCACATTGGCAAGACTTAGCTGTAGGCTTGTAGTTCTGGTGGAGGTAGGTTATCCTTCAGAGAGGGAATCACAGGCCAGGAGGAGAAACACTGTCACAGAACCAACCAGTCAGGTCAGTTTGTGAGCAGTGACTCCGTGGGCGCTGGTGCCCCAGAAACAAATCTCAAATTCATTTCTATCACCACAAAGACTTTAGTTTTTTTCATTTTATGTGAAGTGAGGAGAGAAGCCTAAACATCTTCAGCCACAACAAACACAGTAGAGTCTAAACGCTCACTGCTATTCAACGACAGCCCCAGAAGACTTCCAGGCCAGCTCTCGACTCAGGAGTCACAGAACTTCACTGGCAGCTCCTACTTCTCCCAGTTCCCTTGGTACCAGCACTGCTTCAAAGCGATCAATCCCAGACTCAGGAAGGCAGGCCCCACAGGTCCCCTCATTATTTCAGTAACAACAATTATCACTTACTTTTTTCATCAGTCTATGAGAAGCTGCTGAATTCTCTATCGTAAATACCTGAAGAGGATACCATGCTATTAGTTGTAGGAGGTGCACTTAACAGAGAAAGAAAACAAAGATTAAAATGCAACTCCAAGGCAGAGGACAACATCTAACTAACTCTACCTGTGCTCATTATCCCCCTGGGACAGTACAACATTCTGCGCTGAGCCTAGCGAGGTGGCAGACTCAGACTCGGGAGCTGTGGCGATGGGGCAACAGCTATAGCCTGACCCCTGCCCGCACACGAGGCAACAACCCCTTAGCCACCAACACAAGCACGCCTGCCACATATGTGGCAGCTGCACTTGAAAGAGCTTTAGTCACAAAACCATGTACCCAGACCACATGGCACCCAAACTCAAGAGCGGCCGTCAGGAACCTGATAGAAGGCACATGTCCAGTACCTGCTCTGCCCCAAGGTGATGGGCCAGTATGGAGAGCAGACTGCCATCACTGATGCACAGGCAGACACTGTCCGGCTTAAGCACCTGCAGAAAAGAACAACCTCAGCACAGATTTTCTTACAATGTCAAGAAATTCCTGTTGACAAACTGACAGGAACATTTCCCATCTGACCCCCTAACTCACTCTGTGATTACTCAATCTTGATTTCCTTCTCACTCCATCCCCTACACAGCCCGGCTGGATCTTCCTATGCCCTAACACCAGTCACACCTGCCTCCCAGGCCCAGGTGGTAACCAGCCCCCCACTCCAACACAGCCACCTCCCTCACCTCTCCCCACCATCAGGAAAGACTGTCCTCAAGCCATCCTAGAAGGCCCAGCTGAAGGGCTGCCCTGTTTATCAGAGGCAACCTCCCAATCCACAACCACAGGCCTCTTCCCTACCTGGTCACAGCACAGAAAGCTGTAGGCATGTCAAATGACTCCCCAAAGCAGGAATGCCTTTATAGGTCAACAGACTCCTCTGAGAGAAACTTAGGATGGTTGGGACCCTCCCTCCCCCCAAAAATGCAAGCATATGCATACGTGCACATATATTTTTCTGCATATGACTCCAAGGGGTCCAGAGACCCCCGTCCAAACCTTGTGTGTGGTCCCCAGGCTGAGAGACCCCTTCTACAGGTAGCAGGGAGCAAAGGTCTTTCAGGAGAGTTACATGACAAAATTTACATTCTAGAAAATTTTAGAAAGGAAGTAGGAGATGAGAGGAATAATGGGGTGGCTGAATCCACAAGGATCACGCAAAGGAATTGCTGGTGACCATAAAGGCAAAGTGTCCAGAGGTAAGGCAGGGGCCAGGGAGAGGCTCCCATAGAAGAGCAGAGAACAAGCCCTCAAGTAGTCCAGAAACAAGCTCCCTGGCCTCTGCCCAAATGCCCGCCCAGAAGGAGCCAGCTGAAGCCACTCATGGACAGAGAAGGGAGCACAGAAAACAAAACCAGCTAATCATAAGTGAGCAATGAGCTCAATTGGGTCCATGGGACAAACCTCTCCTGGCCTACAACCACCTAAGGGGCTGGACACTTACCATCCTCAGGGCCTGGACGTATTGATCAGTTCTGTTCTGATCATTGATCTCTCCAAACCGAGGCCGGTTCCAGAGCAGGTGAGCCTGGCAGTCACACACAGGGCGTGCTGGGTGGGCTCTCCCATCCTTTTCGGGGCTGGGCCAGGAAATGAACAGACACAGGGTGATGACCTGCTAGGCACCAGCGAGCATGAAGGCACGGCACAGGGACCTGCCCCAGGGAAATCGAGATGGAGAGGGGACACACGCATGGTCCTCTAGGGGGCATGAGTCTAGGCACTGGCTGTGGAGTGGGCGTTAGAGGTCGGAGGGCCCTCCAATTCAAGGCTTCTCATATATATCTGCTCCAAATGGGGGTCCTGCCACTGGGGCAGCCTCTTCAGAGTACACACAAACAGGCATTGAAATACCCAGTCACAAACTTTCGCTCTTATTCTGTTCAGATACAAATGTGCCCACTCAAACCTCTACAGGGTCTGTACAGGGAATTTATATAAAGGCACAGTGTCACAAGCCTAATGTCCCACCCGATGAGGCTTGGGGCACACCTGGTCCTCTGGAGGCTGTACCACACACAGTAGTCGTCGTGGTGGGCTACCAGGCAGAGGGCTGAGCCCTGGACAACAGGCTCCTCTTCTGGCAGGAAGTACACACACTGCATCCAGTGGTCCCGCCACTGAAACAGGAAGAGAATCAGCTATCACCAAGCTGCAACAAGAGCAATGCATCTAATCCGGGGGCCAAAACCCAATTCAAAAATCAATTTGCAGGGAAACCACTGTGTGGACTATAGATAGCTACTATGGCCAAAGAGATAAAGAAGAAAATCCTCAAGTCAGAGAGGCTAAAGGTTCAAAATCTTGCTGGAACACTGCTGGCTTCAGAAGGATAGAATGTGGCCTAGGGCAGTGGTCTTCAAGGTGGGCTCAGGGGAGGGGACTCCAGCCTCTGCCGCGCGCGCGCGTGTGTGTGTGTGTGATCGTGACTAGAAGGAACCTTCTGCCAAAATGTGTACTTGATTGCAAGTATCTCCCCTCCATTAAAATCATACCTATACTGACCTCCTGCCCCCACCCACACCTCTTCAGAGTAGCTCCTCAGAGCTGAGAGGCTGTCTCCCAGGCTACAGTCCTCATCTGACTTCAAATAAAGTTAAGTCACAACTCTCACACTGTGTTGTTTTTTTTTTTCAGTCAACACATTCTATCCTACCTGATCTTGAACTTAAAGACAGGTGAATAACATTCCCATCTATCTAAGATGTCTATTTGAATGTAAAAGCTAGAAAATTAAAATCTAACCAGATACATTCTGGAAAAAATAAACACTAACAAGGAGGAAAAAAAGATCCTCTAAAACCTGTTATTCATTCTTTACTGTGCCTCCCTGACCCCTCCCGGTCTCCCACAGTGCTTCCCTGTCACCATGTCCCTCCCACACACCAGCCTCTCAGGTCCTAATGCTAAAGAGCTATGATAGCCAGAATCCACTGTCTGAGGCTGATCAAAAGCAGTTTAATGAAGTCATGAGGGAGATTCATTAGCAGCTCTTCAAATTCGAAACAGTCCAAAAGTCACCACTGGTAGAGGAAGGACACAAGCCCCACAGTCAGGACACCTGGGGACAAGCACCCACCAAGGCTGCCTACACCTGAGGCCCTGCTCCCCTCATCGGCCCAGCTTTGTGTGGTTACCCAGCATGTCTTATATGAGGATTCAAGGAGAAAATACACATAGAAGCACTTTGAAGATATACAAATGAGAAGTATTTACATTTTAATGAAATTCTTATGCTAATTTTGCAATTACCACACTCCTAGAGGGGAAGAAAGCAGCCCAGTGCCAACCTCAATTCTGTTGGAGAATTCTGACCTCCCCCCCACACCACACCCCACCACACACACACCACACACGCCCCCCTCCCCACACAGATCACACACCACACACACACACCCCACACCCCACACCCCACACACGCTCTCAGCCTACGGAGGACTGAGGCTATGCAGAGTGGAGCCGGGGCAGCTCAAGGGCCCAGGAGGACTGACCGAAATCGCACAGCAGTCATGACCCTTTGGCCTAAGCAGTAACTCAGGGAGCAGGATGAGATGCTAAGGCCTTCCCTGAAGTCACCATGTATACACCCAGAACCAGCAGCTGAGCAATCAAAGCCAAGCCAGTGCCCAGTAAGTGGGAACAGGAAGTCAGAACACACAGAGGACAGTGCCCAAGGCCTCCCAGGTGGAGGGAACATTTGATTCCTTGGTCCTGAAGCATCTTTCCCACTTTCTTCCCTTGTGTTTGTGTACAGAGGGGTAGATAATACATGCACATGAGAGAAAACTCAAAAGATATAAAAGGGTCATGGAGTGAAAAATAAGTTTCCTTTCCACCCCTAACCTCCAGCTCCCTTCCCAGAAGCAACCATTTTTACCAATTTCTGTGAATTCTTCCCAAGATACCCTTGCATACATGCACCACACATAAAGGCTGATAAACACATATATTCTTATTTTTAATAACGCCAACGCTGGCACAGCACACACTGTTCTGTGCCTCTCGTTGTTTCGCTTGATCTGTCCTTGAGACTGTTCCACATCAGTGCAGAGACAGCCACCTCACCCTCTGCGTGGATGCAGGAAAATGGACTTGGCCAGTCCCTGCTGGTGGCCTCTAGGTTGTTCCAGTCTTTTCTATTTAATCAGGGCTGCAGTGAGTATCCTGGCACACACATCATTCTACACGTATGCAGCTCCATCCAGAGCCTAAATGCCTAGAAGGGGCGTCATGTCCCATCCTGACCGACTGTGGGCCTTGCTGCACTCCACAACGCTCTGGTGATCACCCTCCTGCACTGCCCCACGGCTCCACCAACAGCATGCAAACTCTGAACTTTATTCACTAATACACGAAAAACAGTATTTCACTGTTTAAATCTGCATGGTTCTTGGACTTCCCTGATGGCACAGTGGTTAAGAATCCACCTGCCAATGCAGGGGACACGGGTTCGAGTCCTGGTCCGGGAAGATCCCAAGTGCCATGGAGCAACCAAGCCCATGCGCCACAGCTACTGAGCCCGCGCCCTAGAGCCTGAGAGCCACAACTACTGAAGCCCGCGCACCTAGAGCCCGTGCTCTGCAACAAGAGAAGCCACTGCAGTGAGAAGCCAGTGCACTGCAATAAACAGTAGCCCCTGCTCGCCTCAACTAGAGAAAGCCCGTGCACAGCAACGAAGACCCAATGCAGCTGAAAAATAAATAAATAAATAAATAAAATTAAGAAAAATATTTTTAAAGAAAAAGGAATATAATATGTATTTCCTTTTCTGTAGTTCACATCCTCCCCACTTTCCATTGAGCTGAAGAAGGTAGATTTTGAGGTCACAGAAAATGCGGCTGTAGACAGGCTGTAGTTCTCTATCACAAGCTAATCTGAGGACCCCTGGATTACTCGGTGGGCAGGTCTAAGAGTGGCTGTACCAGGACGAGGGGAGAGCCAGCACACCAAAGCTGCCCTATGGCTCACTGTGACCACTGGTGTTGACCATGAACTTGGCCTGAAAGGTCTATCTTATATCTTACTACAGCTAGCCTTGCCTTTTTTTCTTTTAAACTCTTCTTTGACATTGATTCTAACATAGTCCCTTCTATCTCTAAATTCTTAGGAATCTAAGATTCAACATGCTCCTTTCCCAGGACAAAAAGTGGACAAGTTTCCTGATTTCCACAAAAACGTGCTCAGCTCCCGCCTCTTACCTGGAGTTCCTCTGGATCCGAGTGTGCCCAGAAGGGGGCCGTGGTGCACTTGATCTTCCCCTCAGGGTCCATTTCAATATCCCACCAGGAGAGAACCACCTGAGCTTGGCCAGATGCCAGAGGTTCAAACTGCCTGCTATGGGAGGCTGTTGAGCTACTGACTTGCTTGCTGAAGTCCACACTGTGGAAGAATATTCAGGAACTGAAGCATATTTTAAGCTCACACACTCCATCTTTAAGCATTTATGGTGACCTCACCAGCAATGAGACTTGTTTGCAATGGACTCCTGATGTCAAAATGAACTCAAAAAGAACTGCCAACGACCGCAATTCACCAAGTGTCTCCAAACGCCATGACCCTGGGTGGCTCCTTGGTACCTGAACATAGGCAGCACGTTGCTGAGGACAGTGAAGTCAGTAGGAGACACCTGGTTCAGCTGAATGTCATAAACAGAGGGCGCGCCAGGACACCTCTCCAGTTCCAAGGGGGGGACAATGACTTGCTCTCCAAGGCTGGTCTGAACACGGATGGGAAACAGCTTGTTCCATGACCACATCCTCCTGGACTCCACCAGCTGTGCGTAGACGGTTGCTCTGTGAGGCACTGCCTCACAATTTTTCTAAGTTTATATTAAAAAAGTAAAACAAAAGAACAAAAAATTAACCAGTTACGTTGACCCACAGTAATTCCCATTGAGCAAAAGAGATTTATTCCCTAATATTAGGGAATAAATATTAGTATAGTAATTATAAATATTAGTATAGTATTAGTATAGTATAAATATTAGTATGGTATAAATATACTAATATTTATATTATATTATAAATATTAGTATAGTATAAATATACTAATATTTATATTAGTATATTATATACATAATATATATATTATATTATGTATATAATATTATATATTATTTTATATATAATATATATATAATATAATAAATATTAGTATAGTATTAGTATAGTATTATTAGTATAGTATTATAGATTAGTAACATCTAATGCCTTATCACTATTAGGACAGTGAATTGTTTTCAGCCAATGCCCTTGGGAACAGAAGAAACCAGACTTCAGAAAGAATACACATTATGCCTAAGACGACTTATGTCAGGTAAGTTCCTAGCTACCTGACACTCTTGAATATTTCAAAAATAAACCTTGCCCCAGGAGCTTCCACCTGAGTGGGTGGTGGGATTCCAGGGCGCTGCTATGGAGGGGTGTAGTGAGCCACAGCTGGATGCTAAGGCCAAGGTCACCAACCAGCTCATAGATTTTCAGTGGAAGCTGGGTATGGCTGTGAGCTCAGACAGCTGCAGATCACTTAAGTATCCTTATGTTGCAGTGATGCTCAAAGTGGCAGATCATTCAGGCCAAGTAAAGAACAAGTCCTTCGAAATGACAATTCCACAGTTTCAGAATTTCTAGACAGTTCAAGGAAATTGCTGCAATTATTGAAACTGTGTGAAAACTGATTACTTGGTTGATGAATTGCTACCATCATTCTAAAATCATGGACTTTACTTTCTGCAACAAAACTGCCTAAGGATCAAATGATATTTATTGAATGAAAATTACACTTTTGGTTTTCCATTTTTTTAAATAATAAAAAAGAAAATCAGACAATCAGGAATTACAAAGTGGTGATTGCCACACACTTTGTGAATGTACTAAGAGCCACTGAATTGGAAACTTTAAAGGGTGAAGAACTCTGTGGTATGTGAATTCTATCTTAATTGGACAAGGGGCCATCCTCAACTGACCTGACCTCCTGGCCTCACCTGGCACTGCCGACCACACTCCTCACTTGGCTTAGGCTGCAGTCCCTCATCCGATTTCCCTCCTGCCTCATTCATCCAACACCCTCTACATGCCAGGCACTAGGGGCCCAGCCATGAAGAGAACACTCACAGCTGCTACTGCACAGAAAGCACAAGCACAGGGTTTATCTACCTCATCACCAGTGACCTTTTGGATCAGGTGATCCTTTACTGTGGGGGCTGCTCTGTGCATTGTAGGATGTTTGGTAACATCCCTGGCCTCTACCCACAACATGACAGTAGCAGCACCTCTCAGTTGTGACATCAAAACTGTCTCCAGACACAGCTCTGGATGAGAAGCACTGCTCTCCCTCTCTGTCTCCTTCACAAAGCTGTGCTTCCCCTGCCCATCCCTTACAGAGAGAATTCCCCAGAGACCTGGTCTGGACCATCTTTTTCTCCCAGCATGTACTCTCCCATTTGACCTCAACCACTCCATCTTCATTTACCAAATACATGTACCCAAATGCCTCCTGGTCCTCTCTACTTGGCTGACCCTCAGCTCAAAGTCTGTCTAAACCAAACAAGTCACCTTCACCTCTCCCCCACCTTCCCAGGCCTGGTCCTCCTCCCAGTCAACAGGAAGCACCACCATCCAAGCCAGTCACCTACACCTCAAACCCTGGCATCATCCTCAATGCCTCCACATCTAAGTAACAGAAGTCCTTGACCACCTTCCCCATCCCCGAGTCTACCTCTCTGGGCTCCACTGCTATGGCCTTGACTAAGGCCTACCTCAGCCCAGCACCTGAACAACTCCAGCAACCTTCTAACTAGTCTTCCTGCCTCTAGTGTTACACCCCAGCTGCTGTCCACATGCCTGCCTGCATAAATCTGACACTGATCCTCTGCTTAAAATCCTTCTGAGCTACCATATTGCCTTCTGGAGCACAGGGGCCCTTCTTGGTCAGGCCCTGCCCAGCCCTTCAGCCTTCTCTCTTACCCTGCCTCCCACACACCCATAATCTGACTCATCTTCACATCTTTGTGCAGGCTGACCTCCTCTGCCGCGACTCCCCCCAGCTGCCAGGCCAAACCCTGCTCACTCTCAAGACTGACTCAGCTCATGCTTCATCTTCCCCAACCTCCCCGCCTTCTCCCACCAGAGAGGCAGGACCTCACCCCACCAACCACCATCAGCATGGACCTCAAACTGTACTGTGACCACCTGCCCACCTACCTGCCTCCCCAGGAGCTCACCCTCATATTCTTGGTACTCAGAAAAGGCTCTGCAAAATGAAGGCACCAATAAATGTGTCTTCTGAGATCAATTCCTGGGTCACTGCAATACCACATGGACTGTCAGACACTCCAGCACCCCAGTTCCATGACCTCCAATGTGGCAGGAAAAGGGACAGGGTAATGGAGACTGTGTGCGGCCATAGCTCCTTCAAGCTGAGACTCAAGCTCGGCAGATGGGGACAGTGATTAGAGTGGACAGTGCACACCTGGCTGCTACGGGCCAGCTGGGAGAGGAAGCTGAGGACGGCTGCCTGTGCACCTTTTAATTACTAGATGAATTAGAGAAAGACAAATTGAACAACATTAACATAATTCTGAATATCCTTGTTCTCTATTTCAGGGATTCATCTAATTGATGGTTTTAATGTGGAGAAATAGAAATAATTTCTACCAAAGTTACTAGGAAGAATTTTGCATTTTGGAGACAAGACATCTCACGCAGGATGGGGAGCTGGAGGACGATCACCATCACATGCTGACCTCATGAGTAATGTGGACGCGGGCCCCAAATGCCTTGGAAGGAGCCCCCTTCCTCACTCCAGGGGTACTAAGTACCCCTCAAAAGAATACCGGGCCAAGACAGTTACGGGCTCATGTGAACAGTGCCCACATGGCAGGTGCCAGCAGAAGCAGCAAACACTCACACCTCCCCAGCCGGCCTTTGCCTCTGAGTCTCCACCTCCCAGTTTATGTTCATAAAAAAGCAAGACCAACATCTCTGAGCTAAAATTTTCAGCATATCTCTCCCTTCTCAAAACAACTGTCGGAGCTTCCCTGGTGGTGCAGTGGTTAAGCATCTGCCTGCCAATGCAGGGGACACAGGTTCAAGCCCTGGCCTGGGAAGATCCCAAATGCTGCGGAGCAGCTAAGCCTGTGGCCACAGCTACTGAGCCTGTGCTCAAGAGCCCGCAAGCCCCAACTACTGAGCCTGTGTGCCACAACTACTGAAGCCTGCGTGCCTAGAGCCCATGCTCCACAACAAGAGAAGCCACCGCAATGAGAAGCCTGAGCACCACAACGAAAAGTAGCCCCCACTCACCGCAACTAGAGAAAAGCCTGTGCACTGCAACGAAGACCCAACACAGCCAAAAATAAAAACAAACAAACAAATTTATTAAAAAAACAAAAACCTGCCAAAGATTACCACCACCCAAACTCCTTCATCTGGAACAGCCTGGCATTCAAGGTCTTCTATCCTCCACCCCATTCTCCACATTAGCTTACAAGCACCTTAGGCTGGTGTTCCCACTGACCTACCAAACAGGTCCTCCACCTGGGACATCTCTCCTTTTCCTCAGTGCCTTTCCAAATTCCACCCTCTCCACACATGCCCTCATCTCCTTCCTGAGCCTTGACCTTTTCCACCAGCCCTAAACCAAATGTCAGTGGTGCTTCTGCCTGCCTCTCCATCTGGCCCATCAAATCCTTACCACTGCTGACTAGTGTGGATATAGAAGCAAGAAGAATGGCTTATACTTCTCCCTGGATGCTAGAACACCTTACACACAGGTGACATTAAAAGAATGTTTGCTGAATTCAATTTGAAGATAGTTTCTAGTCTTTTGACTCTAACCTACTAAGACGTGGCATTCAAGAGGCACAGAAGTCATAATTGAGGACAGTCAGAATCTCGTAGGAATCAAAGGTTGCCCTAAGGTGTACAGAGAGGCACTGAGGGCTCAGGCTATGTAGAGCATGGTGTGTCAATGAGAGCTGTGTGAGTCAACTGAGATCACAGCAGTTTGCCCGAAGGAGGCCCTCAGTCCCCTACCTGCACGAGATGCCTGTGTGCGTGTTCGTAGGAGGGCAGTGCTCCCTCCCCAATCAGTTCCGTGTCAAACAGCTCCGTGATCAGGATGTTGGCACGGCATGGCATGTCACCATCTGAGAAACAAAAGGAAAGAGTCAGAAGCAAGCAACAGATTGGAACAAATATTAACAGCAAATATGTAAAAGATAAAAGGTTAATAGGTCACTAAAATTGAAAGCACATACATATGCTGAAGTATTTAGAAGTGTCATCATGTCTGCAACTGACTTTTCAACGGTTCAGAAAAAATAAAATAAAATAAAATCCACATTGACATAACACGTATACATCAAAATGCTAACGAGTGACTCCTCAGTCCTGGTTAAGAGAACATGGGTGTTCACCATACTACTCTTATCAATTTTTCTGTATGTTTAATAATGCAAGGGACTTGTAAAACTGATAAGAAAACTACAAACACCCAAGAAGAAAACCAGGCAAAAATACAAATAGACAATTGAAAACAGAAAGCAAATCAATCAAATACATGAAAAAATTTTCATTCTTATTAGCAATTAGATACAAACAATTAAACTATTAACTATTAAATTAGCAAAAATTATTTGAAAAGCAAAACTGAATGCTGGTACTTCAGATATTTCTAGGCTGCAGAGAGGGGGAGAAAACTAAAGCAAGAGAGAGGCTGATTCCACTGATACGCAATGATACAACTGAGATCCAGGATTCAGAAACCCCAGTTCCTTACACTAAATCCCCCTTAATTAAGTTAGTTTCTTGCTACCAAAGAACCCCCCAAATAACAGTTTTTTAAGGACAGTAGGATTATGGAAGGTCTTTCTGTTAACTCTATTTTTTAAACCTCTATAATATAATGTAAAGTAATGTTACTTCTACAATTACAATTTTTAATGAGCCCAGATAAAACTGACTTTGGAAGGGGTATTCATCATGGAGAATTAACTGTAAACACTCCTAATGGCTCATGAATTACAATTTGACAAAGCCCACTCATCTTCCCTACACAGAAGACAAGTATCACAGATGAAGCGAGAAAAGAGCAGCATTAAGAGGTTCAAAGAAGGACGCAGTAGAGGGAGCTTGAGCCTTGAGTCATAGAGAGCTGGGCCTGGATCCCACTTTCTAGCCCTGAACCCTCAGTCCTGACCATAAGTCACCTCATCTGTAAAAGAGTGGTAGGTTACAAGATCTGCTTCACCTGGTGGTGTTTCAAATAACAAAGGTAAAACCTATCCAGTTCCTATGAAGTACACGTGTCCTCAATGGCAGCACAACGTGAAAGGAGGCTGAGAAGAAACTTCTGTCTCCTGGCACAGAGACCACCCTCCTGGGTCACTGCCCATCCTCTCTGATATCATGCCAAACTCCAACTGAAATACACTGTCCCATACTAAGCCAACCACCCCACTTGCACACACCTGCTTCTCTGTCCAACATTTCTTCTCAATGAACAGCATCACCAGTCACACAGTCCTGAAACCTGGGCATCACTGACCAGCTCCAGGAGAACAGGAACCCTGACTGGCCTGTTCACCACTGCACCCCAGCGCCTAGAACAATGCTGAGCACCCAGTAACAGTCAGCAAATGTTAGCTAAATTCTTGATTCCTCCCTTTTTGTCACCCTACATCTAATCAATCACCAAGCCCTACCAATTCTACCTTCTGAATAATTTTTAAGCCAATTATGTAACTTAAAATGATTTATTGCCCAAATCTTCTTCAAAAATAAAGCTTTATGATCTAATGAATTTCAACAAATACTTTTTGAGAGCCTGTTGAGTACTAATGTATAAGGGTACAGAGGGTGCAGGGGGAGCCAGAGGAGGGGCAGTTACCCCAGGTGCCTCAGAAGTCTTCACCAAATGACTGGATGAATGAATAAGTGCCACCCCAAGTTGGCTGCTACACGTCTCAGCATGTAATCCATCTCTGGGGAATAGGCAACAAACTCAGACGCCATTTTTTAAAAGGGCTCAGAACAGAAGCTTGGAAATATGCATTTGGGAGCAAAAAGGAAGCTGCAAAGGACAACCAAGACTGGGAGATGTCACTGATGCCTGGGAAGGGAGAGTTTTCAGAAGGACTCAATGGCAGAAGTACCAAAGCTGCAGTGTTTGTAAAGCAGGGAAAAGACCATCAGCCCGGGCAGTGAGGAAGCCACTTGTCAAGTTGAAGAAGTAGAAACAAAGTCCCACTTACAAGGGGTTAAGGACCAAGCAAAGCTGACAATCTACTCACTAAACAAATATGACTGAATTCTTTCATGTGCCAGGCCCTGTGCCAAGTTATGGAATGGAATTAATATTAATAAGACTACACAGTCCATGAGCTCAGGATGCTTCAGCTGTGTGGGGATACAGACATTAAATACATAATTACATAATTACTTCATTATTGCAGTCATAAGCACTACATAGAAAAATATTAAGAAACATAAGAGGGGGCTGGCGTGAACAACACACAGCCTGGAGGAGGCACAGGGCAGAGCACAGAGTGAGTGACACGGCAAAGGCTGCTCGGCAGGTGAGTCTCCGCTCTCTCAAGATCTCGGGCCAAAATGGAGTAACTGGGATCAGACTTATCCACCACCATAATCAACTAGAAAACCTTGCAAAACATATGAAACAAGTGGTTTTAGATGTTGAACAATGGGAAACAAAGTGACCCCTACTACTGCCCTGGCTTCCAGCCAGCAGGCACTTTCCAGACCATGGTACTCGGTACACAGAGTGAGAAGCCAAGCAAAGTGTCTTGCTGAATAAGGAGACAGCAAAGAGTTCAAGGGAGTGGAGGAGGCTACACTTCAGGGAGAGAGCCGGACAGGAAGTTACACAGAAAAAGGGCTTCAGAAATCTGCAGAGGGTTCCCCTCATGTCTCTTGCTGACTATATTCACACACACACAGGCTAAGTCTCTAGAAGGCCGGGCAAAGGATGACCATGTAGCTATAAGCTGAACAACTGCCAGAGCTCAGAGGACTAAGAAACATTCTAGTTCTGATTAGCCAGTGCCCAGGCATTCAGCAGAGACCCCAGAAAGGTCACACTGTACTAGTATGGCTAAAGCTTGCTTAGAACAAGGGTTCTCAATAGGGGGAGCTAGAGGAGCTTTCTCAATAGGAGAAAGCACACAGGCTTTCTCTAGTTGTGGGCTTTCTCTAGTTGTGGCAAGCGGGGGCTATTCTTCGTTGCGGTGCACAGGCTTCTCATTGCAGTGGCTTCACTTGTTGCGGAGCACGGGCTCTAGGTGCACAGGCTTCAGTAGTTGTTGCACACAGGCTCAGTAACTGGCTCACGGGCTCAGTAGTTGTGGTTCGCGGGGTCTAGAGCGCAGGCTCAGTAGTTGTTGCGCACGGGTTTAGTTGCTCCGTGGCATGTGGGATCTTCCTGGATCAGGGCTTGAACCTGTGTCCGCTGCATTGGCAGGTGGATTCTTAACCACTGTACCACCAGGGAAGTCCCCCTAGAAGCTTCTTGTCCACTGTGCTCTTCCAGTATCAGTGGCATGTGAAATGTTAGAAGTCTGATTCAAATTCCTAAACTATAAAAAATATTCTGAAAACCTGGAGAGACCGAGCTACACAGGCAAATCTCTCACACTGGATACTGAGACAGGATATCGGAACTAAGCAAACCTCTTTCTACTATCAACTTAGTTTTACTTCTATCTGATAAAACTCAAAATTCAGATAAATTTTGAATTCCAACTTGCTTAAGCAAAAGGTTTCATTTGTTTGCATCACCACTCTTATACTTGATTAGCTCTGGTTTACTCATTCCTGATTTGTTTTAACTAGTAGAGAAATAAACTAACAGAAAAGCAAAGTGCTTATCTTCAGATCAGCACATGGAGAGGCCCCAGTCTCTGTGATTACCTGGGTACATCTATTCCACAAACTGGAATAAACCTTTTCCTCTCTCCTACAAGAGCAAGTAAAGCTTTTGACACAGGATGTGTTGATCTTACCTGGCCCTATGGTCACCTCAGTGGAATGCTTGTTGATAATCTTAATCTTATCACTGAAGCCATTTTTCTCCACAATCTTTACAGCAGCATCAGCCATAGGTTTGAAAACCTAAAAATTAGAGACAAAACCCAAGTAAAAATGAGCAATAAATTAAATAACATCCTAAAACCCAAGATATGCCTTGATTCTGGTCCTATGACTTGTACTAAAAGAGGCCTACACTACAGAATTTCTTCCTGAATACACAAAATGTACCTTTGTTACCATTTGATACAGGCAAAATACTTCATTGGGCTGATTTGGGTTCAGTTGATAAATAAACAAGACTTCATCTATGTAACTTAAATACTTCTCCAAATGTGTGTCTTGGAAATGAATATAAAAGGATGAAATTCCGCTGGGTTTAACTTGCAGCTGGGCCTTCCCATTACATGCCAGGCACAGGAGGGATGCAGGGGGCTCCCAAGGAGGCTGCACTACCTAGTAAGGATGGCAGGTGCCAGTGCTATGCTAGAGGGAACCAGGAAGGGGACTTGCCTCACAAAACCATGATCTGTGAACTGGGACAGGAAGTGTATGCGCTCTCTAGAGGAAAGTGAGACTGTAACTGTAGTAGATGTTAAGTGTGAGCAGCAGGTTACTCTCCTGCTCAAAACTGTCTCAAATCCCTACTGCTAGCAGAACACAGCCTATATTTTCTTACGGTATTTGAGGCCCTCCAAAATGTGGACCACCTTACTTTACCCAGCCTTACTCCCCTCCCACACCCTCCACCGGATACACACATACACACACACAACCAACGCTACAGCCACGCGGATGTCCTCATTGTGCAGGAGGCAAGCCTGAGCTTTCCCTGCCCTACTCCCACCTGCAAGCAAACCCAACTTTCCAGGGCAGCACAAATCCCCCCCAACAGAAGTCTTCCCTGAACCCTTCACATGTCCCTAAACATAAGTTTCTCCAACTCTTACTTTCCAGCCTGCCCAACTTAGATTGCACAGCTCCAACCACGTCACTGCATAAAACATACAGATGCACATGCGGCCACACACAGAGAAAGGAAATTTTTGAAAATGATAAAGTGCCTGGTCACGATGACAAGATTTCCATTTTTTTCTAAGACCTTTTCTGCATCACCCATATTTTCTGCCGTGATCACGTATTTCTTTTATTATAGTCAAAAGGGAAATGCTATATTCTTCTATAAAGAATGCATATGTGCTCAGCTAGGAAAAAAAAATCTTCACAATCTGTTTCAAATTATTTCTAGTCTCTGGCTTGATGGTTTTGATGTATTCATAGTTTGAGGGCCTCAAACCCTCAGTTCTCACCTATCAGTTTACCTCCACCCCAGAAGTATCACAAGCTCACACCATCCTCTCAGCCCTCCTGCCTCCTGACTTATCATTCATCTCTTCCACTGACCCTTCAGGCTCTGTCATTCACAGCCTCCTCCTCAGCCACCAAGAACTCAAGAACTCACCCCAAACACTATCTGGAATGAACACTGAAGCTGACTTCCCAACATCAATCTGTGTCCTCTCCTGGCCCTCAAATCAGTTTGGGGAACTGACCTTCTTTCAAGTGGTGCATCTGTCTGGTCTAAGGTCAATGAGGTAAGTTAAATGGCATTTAACCTTATTCTGGCCAATGATACCTAAAGAGAAGTCTGCTAGAGATGCCTAGAAAGTTCTTTTTGCCCTTAAAAAGGAGAAAGAAAGAGAGGAAGCCAGGACCATGCTTTGTTTTCAAGGCATTTGCCACAGAAATCACTGTAACCAATGCACCTTCCCTAAATATTCCTTCCTTTTCAAATGTACTAAAAGAGAAGCCTACAGTCAATGTCTGTGATTTCTTATATTCCATCCATTCCTCAACCTTACTCTCCTGAAAATATCACCTAAAGGGGGGTCACCAATAACCTCCTCGCTGCCAACCCACAGCTTTCTCAGTCCTCATCCTGCTCAATTTCTACACCTGCGCTAATACAGTAGCCATATGTAGCTATTTAAATGTAAATGAAAACTGAATAAAATTCCAAAATTCAGTTCCTCAGGCCTACTAGTCACATTTCAAGTGCTCAGCAGCCACATGTGGCTAGGGACCAGCATACTGGCCAGTAGAGCCATAGAAGATTTTCAACATCAGAAAGTTCTGTCGGACAGTGCTGCTCTATAACATCCACACCGACTGACCACTCCCTCTTTCTCACGATTTCTATGCAGTCTGCCCTACCCTCTAGGGTCTCTTCGTGTCTGTCTGAACTTGACTTTATGGCCACTCTTCTTCCCTCAGCCCCCTGAACATAGGTGTGTTCCAAGGTCTGCTCTTTTCAGTGTACTCTCTCTCCGTGGACAGCCTCCTACACTGCCAGCTTCACCTGTCACATCTTTAGCAAGTGAGTCCCAAATCCACTATATATGCAACTCTCTCAAGGTTCAGACTTCCGTCTATAGGGACCAGCAGGTTCTCTCTCACTCTTTCTTCTGCACCTGTCTTTCCTGTTGCCATGCAGCTCAGGCAGAGCTGAAACCACAGGGCAATCCACAGACAAGAACAGAGGATCAAATAGGTAGTCACTAAAACCAAAACTGGGAGGCCACCATAAGATGTCAAGAATCAAATGGAAGAGGTCTGAGAGTCACAGGCGAGAGTAGCAAGAGAATTAGAAATCCAGGTAAGTGATGTAAAAATATGGAAAAACCTAAGAGTACAGTCCTACCAATTCTATCGAAAAGTATGTTCTCACCCTGTATTTTTAATTAGCAGTCCACATATATACTGGCTCCTGCCACAAGACCTGTCTCTCTCATACTCAACACGTCCAAAATGAAATGCATTGTCTTTCCTGCAAAGTAAGTTATCTTCCTCTGAGTTCCTCTTACCAGTCAATGGCATCCCTGCCTCCACCCCAGACACCCACACTAGAAAACTAACTCTCACATACATGCACACCCTGCCATCAAAGCTACCAATGTGGAGTCAGCACCGTATTAGGAACTAAAAAGACCAAGCTCCAGGTCTAGCTCTCCTACTTATTAACTGTGGGACTTACATCTTTAAACTCTATGGGTCTTAGTTTCTTCATTTACAAAGATAATAAAATCTAGTTGAGTTTTTTGTTTTTTGCCGTGCTGTGGAGCAGAGCTTGCTCCTCTCCCGCTCAGCCGTGCAGGCTGAATCGACCAAAGCAATGGTTATGGAGAAGCCTAGTCCCCTGCTGGTCAGGCGGGAATTTGTGAGACAGTATTACACACTGCTGAACCAGGCCCCAGACATGTTACACAGATTTTATGGAAAGAACTCTTCTTATGTCCATGCGGGATTGGATTCAAATGGAAAGCCAGCAGATGCAGTCTAGGGACAGAAAGAAATCCATAGGAAAGTGAAGTCACAAAACTTCACCAATTGCCACTCTAAGATCCGTCATGTTGATGCTCATGCCACTCTGAATGACCGTGTGGTGGTCCAGGTGATGGGCTTGCTCTCTAATAACACCCAGGCTTTAAGGAGATTCATGCAGACCTTTGTCCTTGCTCCTGAGAGCTCTACTGAAAATAAGTTCTATGTTCACAATGATATCTTCAGATACCAAGATGAGGTCTTTGGTGGCTTTGTCCCTGAGCCTGAGGAAGAATCTGAAGAAGTAGAGGAACCTGAAGAAAGACAGCAGACACCTGAGGTGGTACCTGATGATTCTGGAACTTTCTATGATCAAACTGTCAGCAATGACTTAGAAGAACATTTAGAAGAACCTGTTGCTGAACCAGAGCCTGATCCTGAACCAGAACCGGAGCAAGAACCTGTGTCTGAAGTCCAAGAGGAAAAGTCTGAGCCAGTACTGGAAGAAACTGCTCCTGAGGATGCTCAGAAGAGTTCTTCTCCAGCGCCTGCAGACATAGCCCAGACAGTGCAGAAGGACTTGAGAACCTTTTCTTGGACATCTGTGACCAGCAAGAACCTTCCACCCAGTGGAGCTATTCCAGTTACTGGGATACCACCTCATGCTGTTAAAGTACCAGCTTCACAGCCTCGTCCAGAGTCTAAGCCTCAATCTCAAATTCAATTCCACTGCAGAGGCCTCAGAAGGATCAAAGGGTTCAAGAACAGCGAATAAATGTTCCTCTCCAGGGCTTCCCTGGTGGCGCAGTGGTTGAGAGTCCGCCTGCCGATGCAGGGAACACGGGTTCGTGCCCTGGTCCGGGAAGATCCCACATGCTGCGGAGCGGCTGGGCCCGTGAGCCATGGCCGCTGAGCCTGCGCTTCCGGAGACTGTGCTCCACAACGGGAGAGGCCACAACAGTGAGAGGCCCGCGTACCGCAAAAAAAAAAAAAAACAAAAAAACGTAGATTTGTTCTATCAGGTTCAGAGTATGTTGGGAATTACAGAATCCCTCCTTTCATGCTGTATGTCTTGTGTTCATTTGTTATGCCTCACTCTGAAATTGAGTCTCAAACTGGAATGCCTTTGAGGTCAGATGCTTCTGTAGAGGTTCTTTGACCTCAATAGTTCAGCATTTGTATTAAGTTTTATTTCAGTGTCTCTTCAGAATCCTAGTCATAGCCCATAACAAAGAATGTAACTTTAATATTTGACTTTGCTGGTGTGCTTGAGTGTGCACTAGGTTTTTTTATTTAAATCACAGCCATATGGTAAATTTTCTATTTTGTTATGGTTCCCTTTTATTGGTGGGCATGCAGTGGGCGTTTCTTGGAAATAGTCAATTTTTATTAAAATGTTTCTGGAAGAAAATTAAAAAAAAGAAAAATCTATTTGAGTCTACACTGATTTCTTTTTATCAGCTCAAAGACTCCCACAAAGGCAAAGAAACGGCTCTTAATCAATTTAATGAAATCCTGAGGCAAGTGTACAGAATTGCACGCACCCGTGCACACACCCCTCTCAGGACTTTTATGGAGACCTGAAGCCCATTATTCTTACCTCAAGTTAAGAACACCTAACTCAAGATATTAGAGTTAAAAGTCTTTATTGAGACACTCAGGTCTTCCGGAGTCTAGCTATAATCCACCTTTCTGTGTTTTTCTACCATGACAACCCTCTGCCACAACTCTGGATGACACTTCCCCAAACACACCACGGTACTCCCTCAGCCTAAAATGCCTACCTTTCTAGACCATAAGCATGAGGGCCACCCTGTAAACAAGCAGTGGCGGGGGAGCTGGAAGGAGTCTGGGTAGAACACCCAGAATGCTGACCTCTACACTTCATGTGAGAAAGCAAAAAACTTCTATCTGTTTAAGCCACTGTTATTTTGGGACTTTGTTATCTGCAACTTAATCACCATATGAACCAAATTTTGTAGGGCAAAGTGCTTAAATACATGACCCCTTTCCCAAAAGCTTGGAAGAAAATACACCAAAATTTTAACAATGGTTAACTTTGAGTTAACACACTATTTTTATTTTATATTTACCAAATCTCGTATAAGGATATGTATTATTTACATTATCAGAAAAATAATATATGTTTAATGTTTTATTAAAGGAAAGAAATGGCAGACTGCGGAACTATTGGTAAATGTAGTAAGATGGCTGGCTCTGTGGGGACCTTTAAGGTAATCTCAACTTTGGTGCACATTCAAAAATCCCAATGCCCAGGCCATATCCCAGAATAATAATTAAAATGGGGGGCTTCCCTGGTGGTGCAGTGGTTGGGAGTCTGCCTGCCAATGCAGGGGACACGGGTTCGCACCCCGGTCTGGGAAGATCCCACATGCCGCGGAGCAACTGGGCCCGTGAGCCACAATTACTGAGCCTGCGCATCTGGAGCCTGTGCTCCGCAAGAGAGGCCGCGATAGTGAGAGGCCCGCGCACCGCGATGAAGAGTGGCCCCTGCTTGCCACAACTAGAGAAAGCCCTCGCACAGAAACAAAGACCCAACACAGCCATAAATAAATAAATAAATAAATAAATAAATAAATAAATAAATAAATAAATAATAATAATAATATCACCCCTGATTTAAAAAAAAAAAAATGGGTAGGTGGGGGGAGGACATGACAACGACTGACTAGACATTAGCTTTTTTAAATTTCCTCAGTGATTCTGACATGCAGCCAAGGCTGAGAACCACTGTTTTCAGGGAAGAAAATGAGCTCCTGGAGAAAGGAACTGTGTCTGATTCATCTCTGTGTTCTCCAAACCTGACCCTGTGCTTGGCATGGATGTCTGTCTGTGAACGAACAGATGGGCAGAGTGCAAGGGACACAAAGGACTTCCCACGTAGGACACAGGACACACATGTGAAGAGTGTGCCTCACCTCAATGGCATAGCAGAAGTCAGCACCAGCCGTGACAGCCATCATTGACAAGAGTCCTGTGCCAGTGCCAATGTCAAGAACCAAGGCCGTCTGTCCTTTGTCCTTCACCCTGCTCACAGCAGCCCGGATACCTTGGTAATATTTCATATTCTAAGAAAAAGGGAGAAACAGTTGTTATTTCATACCAGTTTTATAAATAAGTGCTTTGCGAAGTTCTGAAGTCATGGTTGGCAGCAGCAGTGTAAGTCATGACCCTATAACCTCTGTGACTTACACTGGCTGAGTTGGGCAGGCCTCCTGAGGCTCCAGGGGCACTGGGTCAACCTCTTAAATTAAGCGATGGTCTCTCCCCGTCACATCCACTCTTCTATACTCTGCTTAGACATGCTGGGGCTAGGGCTCTGCAAACTACATTCTCCTCTTTCCAGCTGTTAGGACTGGACAACAGGGGAACTAGAGGGTGACTGGAAGGTAGGAGAAAGCTTGTTCCTTCCCACATAAGGGCTCTCCTTGGGCCCTTCAGAGCTAGCAGCAGCACTCAAGCAGAAATTCCTCTCAGAGATCTGAGCACTAGCCTCACAGGAACTCTCCTCCACACATCTAGGTTCTGGAAACCCCAGTCTTCTCCCTTTGTGTCCCCAGCCCTAGGAAAGGGGACTGCTTTCTGCAATTACTGTCACTAGGCTACCCTGGTGCCTCCCAGTCCTCCCACACCTGTGTAACCAATTCCCTCTATTAAATTCCCTCTGTTGAAATATATAACATTGCTTTTGGTCTCCTCACTGGACTCTAATTCATACAGCTTCCTGGGCTAAAAAATATTTTCCTCTCACAAAATCATTTCTTCATTTTTAGTTCAGGTCCTTAGTAGCTTAAGCAGACACATTTTTTTCTCTATAACAGTTTGGCCGATTAAGTACCCTGACCCTTCTGTTGAAAATAACTAAAAATGATGGGGTAAATATATGTAAATCTGTTTAAATGCACTGATGACCTTGCCAAGTCAGTAAGCAATATTAAGAGGCCAAACATGGACTTCCCTGGTGGTCCAGTGGTTAAGAATCCACCTTCCAATGCAGGGGACATGGGTTCCTGGTCAGGGAACTAAGATCCCACATGCTGAGGGGCAACTAAGCCCATGCACTGCAACTACTGAGCACACGGGCCACAACTAGAGAGAAGCCCATGTGCCACAACGAAGATCCCACATGCCGCAACTAAGACCTGACGCAGCCATACATACATACATACATACATAAATATTAAAGAAGAAAAAGAGGCCAACACCTAGAAGTGGATTCACCTGAGTTGAGCCTTAAGATGACTCCCCTACCAGCTGACACCTTGATCACAGCCTATAAGAGACCCAGAGGCAGGGAACTCAAGCTAAGCTGAGTCCAGATTTCTGACCCACAAAAACTGTGAGACACGGACTTCCCTGGTGGCACAGTGGTTAAGAATCTGCCTGCCAATGCAGGGGGCACAGGTTCGAGCCCTGGTCCGGGAAGATCCCACATGCCATGAAGCAACTAAGCCCGCTGTGCCACAACTACTGAGCCTGCGCTCTAGAGCCCAAGAGTCACAACTATTGAGCCTGCATGCCACAACTACTGAAGCCTGCATGCCTAGAGCCCGTGCTCAACAAGACAAGCCACCACAATAAGAAGCCCATGCACCGCAATGAAGAGTAGCCCCTGCTCGCCGCAACTAGAGAAAGCCCACGCACAGCAACAAAGACACAAAGCAGCCAGAAATAAAATAAATTAATTAATTAAAAAAAAGTGAGATAACTCTTTAAGCCATTAAGTTTGGGGATAATTTGTTATGCAGTAGAAAATGAACTAATACAGGACTATATTTTGATATTTTGATACAGGACTGGTACCAAAAGGGCAATATTCTCTGACCACAGTACAATCAAGTTAGAAATTTCAATAACAAAAATGTAACTCAAGGGCTTCCCTGGTGGCACAGTGGTTGAGAGTCCGCCTGCTGATGCAGGGGACGCGGGTTCATGCCCCGGTCCAGGAGGATCCCACATGCCGCAGAGCAGCTGGGCCCGTGAGCCATGGCCGCTGGGCCTGCGAATCCGGAGTCTGTGCTCCGCAGCAGGAGAGGCCACAGCAGTGAGAGGCCCGCATACCTCAAAAAAAAAAAAAAAATGTAACTAAAGAAAAAAGATTTTTGAACCCTAAGAAATTTTAAACTCACAGGTAAAAGACTAAAGCAAAAGGGAATTAGAAAATATCTAGGGAGTTCCCTGGTGTCCTAGTGGTAAAGATTCTGGGCTTTCACTGCCATGGCCCAGGTTCAATCCCTGGTCAGGGAACTGAGATTCCACAAACTGCATGGCAAGGCCAAAAAACAAAATCAAACAAACAAAAAGAATGCAGATTTCTGCTGGGCCTGAGGTCTGCACTTGGTCTGCATTAAAAAAAAAATCTAGAATTGAGTAATTTTTTTAAAACTATATATCAAAACTCATGGGATGGCAAGAGCAATATTTGGAGAGAAATGCATTAAAAAAAGACAAAAGATGAGACAGGCATCCACCTAAAAAATTAGAAACAGGGCTGCAAAATAAACTCCAAATGAGTAGATGAATAAAAATAATAAAGAACAATAATCAATGAATTAGGAAACAAATATAAAACAGAAATCAATGAAGATAAAATTTAGTTATTTCAAAAGATTAAAAACTTGAAGAACCTCTGGTAAGACCAGTCCAAAAAAGAAACGGAAAAAAATGGTAAAGGAAGAAAAAGAAGTACAAGTAGCCAAAAACTGGGAATGAAGGGCGGGTGATGAGGTGGTGATATCAGTATATATGCTGCAGAGATTAAAGAGTCCACCAGGAGGGTACTTCCCTGGTGACGCAGTGGTTAAGAATCTGCCTGCCAATGCAGGGACATGGGTTTGATCCCTGGTTCGGGAAGATCCCACATGCCACAGAGCAACTAAGCCCATGTGCCACAACTACTGAAGCCCACGCGCCTAGAGCCCGTGCTCCACAACAAGAGAAGCCACCGCAATGAGAAGCCCACGCACCGCAATGAAGAGTAGCCCCGACTTGCCGCAACTGGAGAAAGCCCACGTGCAGCAACAAAGACCCAATGCAACCGAATAAGTAAATAAACAAAAGAGATTAAAGGATATTAAAAACAATCTTTAGCAAATAAATTCACCCAAAATCAGATGAAGTGAACATTATATTGGAGATTCTATCCAACACATTACAGCAAGAAAAAATGAAATAAGATCTAGATAGAAAGAAAGAAAATTATTATTAATCACATATGAGACGAGTGTGAAGAAAACCCAAAACACCTACAAATAATTATTAGAATTAAGAGAACTGAGAAAGATTACAGGATTCCAAATCAGTAAATAAAAAACAATTGAGGGCTTCCCTGGTGGCACAGTGGTTGGGAATCCGCCTGCCAATGCAGGGGACACAGGTTCAATCCCTGTTCTGGGAAGATCCCACATGCCGCGGAGCAGCTAAGCCCGTGCGCCACAGCTACTGAGACTGCGCTCTAGAGCCTGTGAGCCATAACTGCTGAAGCCCACGTGCCTAGAGCCCATGCTCCACGGTGAGAGAGGCCACCATAATGAGAAGCCTGTGCACCCCAACAGGGAGTGGCCCCCGCTCGCTGCAACTAGAGAAAGCCCACACACAGCAACGAAGACCCAATGCAGCCAAAAATAAATAAATAAATAAATTTATTTTAAAAAAAAAATTGAAATTCAGTATTATCAGCAATAGCTTTTTTTTTTTTTTTTTTTTTTTTTTTTGTGATACACGGGCCTCTCACTGCTGTGGCCTCTCCCGCCGCGGAGCACAGGCTCCGGACGCACAGGATCAGCGGCCATGGCTCACGGGCCCAGCCGCTCCGCAGCATGTGGGATCCTCCCGGACCAGGGCACGAACCCGTGTCCCCTGCATCGGCAAGCGGACTCTCAACCACTGCGCCACCAGGGAAGCCCAGCAATAGCTTTTAAACCCTTGGCAAAAGGAAGAATTTCTTAAATATGAGACAAAAAGCACCAGTCAATAAAGAAAATATAAGATAAATTTGACATTAAATTTAAGAACTTGTATTGTGGAAAAAACCCCACAAACTAAGAGACCAGCAATACATGTAACTGACAAATGGTTAGTACCCAGAATATATAAAGAATTCCTACAAATTACTAGGTCATAAAAGAGGAAACATGAATAGCCAATGAAAAATGAAAAAAGCTCACATTCAGCAGTGATCAGGGGAATGCAAATTAAAACTATAGTGAGAGACTAGTTCAATCCAACCAGATTGTCAAAGATGTAAAAACTGGTTAATACACAAGACATGAGAATGTAAACTGGCACTATTAGTTTGGAAAAGAATCTGACATTACCCATAGAGCTAGACACACCTGATGGCTGATGGCCAGCAATTCCATTCCCAGGTATACACACCCTAGAGAAAAATAAGCGTATGCACCAGAGTACAGTTACTGGAATGTTCCAGGTAGCACTACTTACAATAGAAGGAAGCTGGAAACAACGCCAAAGCCTATCAGCAGAAGAATGGGTAAGTAGTGATGTATTTACACAATGGAATCTGTATAGCAGTGAAAATGAATGAACTTACAGCTACATGCAAAATGGATGAATCTCAAAAACAATGCTGAGCAAAAAGACAAGTCACAAAGAATAAACACATTATGACTCCATTGTATAAAGTTCAAAAACAGGCAAAACTAAGAATTTATATTTTAAGGACATGTAGTAGGTGGTAAAACTATAAAGAAAAGCAAGAGAGTAACTGATACAAAATTCAAGACAGTGGAAACTTCTGGAAGGAGGAAAACAAATGCAATCAAGGAACACATAAGGAATTCCAAGTAATGGTAATGTTCCATTTCCTAAGCTGAGTAGTGAGTCTATGAGCATTTGTTTTATTATTCTTCTTTAAACTATACATATACATTTTATACTGTTTTGTGTGTCTATGTTATAACAAAAAGGTTCTTTTAAAGAATACGAATAGTACTAGAGTTTAAAATATCAAAGCCTTTAAAATAGTACTAGACTTAAAAAGAAAATGGAGTGATAATGTCAAAATTCTGAAGTGATTTCCAAACTAGAATCCAGCCTTAAGTGTGAGGATAGAATACAGAAGTTTTTGGACAAGCCAAGTCTCAAAAACCTTACTTCCCACAAACCCTCTCACAGGAAAGTGAGGAAGGATGAGCTTCACCAAAGAGGGAGGGAACCAAAGAGGAATACATGGGATGCAGGAAATGGAAGACCCAATAAAAAAAGAGGAATGAAGGAAGTCTACAGACAATAAACAAGAATCCCAGGACAACAGATACACAGCAGGTCTAGAAGGCACCCAGTCCAGACTGGAGCAGGGCAAAATGATCCCAGAGACAATCTCCAAGAAGACGAAACTGACAGAATAGCTGATTGTTTTGACCTTTCCTTCAGAAAGGAAAATTATACTACTGGGAGAAAGTTTGGGCATAAAAGGATGAGTACATAGAAAACAAAGCAAGGGAATTCCCTGGCAGTTCAGTGGTTAGGACTCCACGCTTTTACTGCCGAAGGCACGGGTTCGATCCCTAGTCGGGGAACTTAAGATCCTGCAAGCAGCAAGGCGTGGCCAAAAAGTAAAGAAAAAAAAGAAAACAAAGCAAAAATAAGATAATTATTAATAAAGTTATTCAAGAAAGAAAAAGCAATCAAAGTATATCGCATAGCTCAACTGTGAACAGTGTTTACACATGCCTAATAAAGTCAACATACAATCTTAACTAACATGAACATTTATGTGTTTACCTCATCACAACCCTTCAAAAGGAGGTATTATCGTTATCCCTATTTTACAGATGAGAAAACAGAGGCACAAAGAATCCTTGCCTACTGAAACACTGAATATCAATTTAGCAAAAATTATAACTACATTGGGACAAACAGAGAACGAGTGGGAAGGAGGAGCTGAAAGAATACCAAACTCTCAGCTCTCACAGTGGAAAGTCAATAGATAATAGTTATTTAGATCTGGAAGTAAACATAAAACAGCTCAAAGAAAAGAAATGAGGTTGCCTCTGAAGGTAACTATTAAAAGGTACTGTCTGGGGGATGATACACCAGGGTACTGCTTCTTTATTTATTTTTTAATAAATATATTTATTTATTTATTTATCTTTGGCTGCGTTGGGTCTTTGTTGCTGAGCGTGGGCTTTCTATAGTTGCAGTGAGCGGGGGCTACTCTTCGTTGTAGTGCCCGGGCTTATCATTGCAGTGGCTTCTCTTGTTGTGGAGCACGAGCTCTAGACGCACGGGCTTTAGTAGTTGTGGCTCGTGGGCTCTAGAGTGCAGGCTCAGTAGTTGTAGCTTATGGTCTTAGCTGCTCCGCGGTATGTGAGATCTTCCCGGACCAGGGCTCGAACCTGTGTCCCCTGCATTGGCAGGCGAGTTCTTAACCACTGCGCCACCAGGGAAGTCCCTTTTTTTCTTTTTTTTTTAAACAGCATGTTTTTGTATGTGTGTGTGTATTCTGTCTACCCAATTTTATTTTATTTATTTATTTATTAGAAATTATTTATTTTTTATTTATTTTTTGGCTGTGCTGGGTCTTTCCTGCTGCACGCAGGCTTTCTCTAATTGCAGCAAGCGGGGGCTACTCTTCGTTGCAGAGCGCGGGCTTCTCATTGTGGTAGCTTCTCTTGCTGTGGAGCACAGGCTCTAGGCGCACAGGCTCCAGTAGTTGTTGCACATGGGCTCAGCAGTTGTGGCGCACAGGCTTAGTTGCTCCGCGGCATATGGGATCTTCCCCGGACCAGGGCACAAACCTGTGTCCCCTGCATTGGCAGGCGGATTCTTAACCACTGCACCACCAGGGAAGCCCTGGGACTGCTATTTTTCACAATAAGCCTCACGGAAATATTTGACTCCTAAAGTAACTGCATTTATGCTTTGGATAAAATCAGTATGTCATTTTATGTTATGTGCTTTTTACCACGATGAAAGGAAAAAAAAGTTAAAAAAATCAGGATGGCAATTGTTAGAATTGTTGAACTAGGAAAATGAACATCAAATACACTATATCCCCAAAAAGCAGGAGGGCACAGTTTTCTTTGTGTAGCTGTACCTGTGGGGTAACAAGAAAGAGAGTGGGACTGGGAACTGGCCTGGGAGTTTCAGTGAGCTGATCACCTGAGAACCCTAATTAGCAGCACCCTCAACAGTAAACCAGGGCCTGCATATGTTCCAAATTAATAACACTCATTAAATTAGCTATCACTTTTTTTTTTTTTTTTGCTGTACGCGGACCTCTCACCGCTGCAGCCTCTCCCGTTGCGGAGCACAGGCTCCGGACGCGCAGGCCCAGCGGCCACAACTCACGGGCCCAGCCGCTCGGCAGCACGCGGGATCCTCCTGGACCGGGGCATGAACCCGTGTCCCCTGCATCGGCAGGCGGACTCTCAACCACGGCACCACCAGGGAAGCCCTAGCTATCACTTTTTAATTATCCAACTTTGAATCTAGAAAAATGGTGCAGATGAACCGGTTTGCAGGGCAGAAACAGAGACACAGATGTAGAGAACAAACATATGGACACCAAGAGGGGCAAGCGGCGGGGGGCTGGGTGTGGGGATGAATTGGGAGACGGGGATTGACATGTATACACTAATATGTATAAAATAGATAACTAATAAGAACCTGCTGTATATAAAATAAATAAAATTAATTATCCAACTTTAAAGCTACTATTGGAGCCCTCTTAAAAGGCAATTGGTAGTATCTATCAAGAGTCCTACCTAATGTTCAAAACCCTAGACCACACCAAAAGGTATTCAGATAGCAAATAAGCACATGAAACGATGTTTGACATCATTAGCCATTAGAAAAAATGGAAATTAAAACTACAAAGATAGGGACTTCCCTGGTGGCACAGTGGTTAAGAGTCTGTCTGCCAATGCAGGGGACACGAGTTCGAGCCCTGGTCCGGGAAGATCCCACATGCTGCAGAGCAGCTAAGCCCATGCGCCACAACTACTGAGCCTGCGCTCTAGAGCCCATGTGCCACAACTACTGAGCCCATGCACCCAGAGCTCGTGCACCGCAACGAAGAGTAGCTCCCACTCACCACAACTAGAGAAAGCCCGCGTGCAGCAACGAAGACCCAAGGTAGCCAAAAATAAATAAATAAATAAAAATTTTAAAAATGTATAAGAGGGCTTCCCTGGTGGCGCAGTGGTTGAGAGTCCGCCTGACGATGCAGAAGACACGGGTTCATGCCCCGGTCCAGGAAGATCCCACATGCCGCGGAGCGGCTGGGCCCGTGAGCCACGGCCGCTGAGCCTGCGCGTCCGGAGCCTGTGCTCCGCAACAGGAGAGGCCACAACAGTGAGAGGCCCGCGTACCGCAAAAAAAAAAAAAAAAAAAAAAAGTAGAACTGCTGGGTCTATATGTTAAGTGTACATTATTTAACTTTGTAGTTGTTTTTTTTTAAAATTTATTTATTTATTTTTGGCTGCCTTGGGTCTTCGTCACTGTGCGTGCTCTTTCTCTAGTCACGGCGAGCGGGGGCTACTCTTTGTTGCGGTTCACGGGCTTCTCACTACGGTGGTTTCTCTTGTCACGGAGCACGGGCTCTAGGCGCACGGGCTTCAGTAGTTGCGGCACTTGGGCTCAGTAGTTGTGGCACATGGGCTCTAGAGCGCAGGCTCAGTAGTTGTGGCGCACGGGCTTAGCTGCTCCGCGGCATGTGGGATCTTCCCAGACCAGGGCTCAAACCCGTGTCCCCTGCACTGGTAGGCAGACTCTTAACCACTGCACCACCAGGGAAGTCCCTCTTATACATTTTCTGAAAGAAATGAAAACATGTCCACACAAAGACTTATATGTGAACGTTCACAACAAAACTATTCAAAATACACAAAAACTGGAAACAATCCAAATGTCTGTTAATTGGTAAACAGATAAAACATGGTATATCCATATAATGGAGTATTACTCAGCAATAAAAAGGAATGGATATTGGGACTTCCCTGGAGGTCCAATGGTTAATACTCTGTGCTCCCAATGCAGGGGGCATGGGTTCAATCGGGGAACTAAGATCCCACATGCTACATAACATGGCCAAAAAAAAAAAAAGTAATGGATATTGACACATTCAACATGAATGACCCTCAAATGATGAATGAAGGGACAAAGACACATAAGACTATATATCATATCATTCCATTTAGATGAAATTTCTAGAAAAGGCAAAACTATAGAGACAGAAAACCTATCAGTGGTTGCCTGGCAGGCAGGGGCAACCAGGGATTTGGGTACCAGGATTGATTACAAACAAACAGGAAATAATTTTATGGGATAATGGAAGTGTTTTAAAACAACAACAGGACTCCCCTGGTGGCACAGTGGTTAGGAATCTGCGTGTTAATGCAGGGGACATGGGTTCTAGTCCTGGTCCAGGAAGATCCCACATGCCACGGGGCAACTAACCCGTGCGCCACAACTACTGAGCCTGTGCTATAGAGCCTGTGAGCCACAACTACCGAGCCTGCATGTCACAACTACTGAGCCTGCACGCCTAGAGCCCGTGCTCCACAATAAGAAAAGCCACTGCAATAAGAAGCCCGCGCACCACAACAAAGAGTAGCCCCCACTCACTGCAAGTAGAGAAAGCTCGCACGCAGTAACGAAGACCCAACGCAGCCAAAAAAATAAATAAATAATAAATAAATAAAACCTTACTAAAAAAAAAATAAAATAAAACAACAAAATGTGAGGCACCATGCAAAAGCATAGAGAAATATGTTTTTATTGACTCTGCCACTAACCAGCAACTTCTGACTCCATTTCCTCATGTGCAGAACCGGGGAGGGGAGAACAGAAGTTAGAGGTAAATAATGAAGAGTCAGGAATATTCCACCAAGGAGGTTGAATTTTACCTCAAAAGCAGGGACAGGCCACTGAAGGGTTTTAAACAGAGGAGTAACATGGTCAGATGGGCATTTCAGAAAGACCCCTTGGGCTGCTGTATAGAGGAAGGAGAAGAGGGACCAACGCCAGTAAATGACGGCTGAGCAGGCAATGGGGTTGAAAGAACCATAGGATTTGATGACCAACCAACTACAGGCTCAGATAAGGAAAAGGGCGCCATCTGGCTTGGCTGACCAGATGGATGACGATGCCATTTGCCCAAATCCCCTGGAAGCTGGGTCAAAAAGGACCCTCACTGGAGATGACACTAAAATCAGAGAGGCTCACAGGCCCATGAGTCCAAGAAGACCATTAAACTAGAAAGGATTAGTCAAAAGCTGGGAACAATATTTGTTCCACATTCTGTAATTCCCCAACAGCTCAGCAAAGGCACTCAAATATTTGACGAAAATTAGAGAGGCACCTAGCCCCTCCCATGGAGCCTACACACTAATGGTGCTGAAGGAGGTCCTTCTGTCATAGTGTTACCAAGAAGTAGGCAAGCTGAGCAGTTAACCAGGGCTGGGTCAAGGAGACACCACACAGCCTCATGACGAGCCCTGCCATGTTCCCTGATCTTTCTGCAGTGCACTGCTCAGTTTTTAAGTGTGGCCCTGCATCCTTCTCCTTCAAGCCTCCCAATTTCTGAACCATCTGGATGAGGCTGACTAGTCAAGCACTCTGGTAGACAAGGAAATCCTGGGTTGCTAGCCATCATAAGACCAGAACTGTTAACATTTACTCAAACAGACAAAGAAAACTCAGATGAAACAAAGGACAAAAGCTGAAATGTAATTCTGCAGTGAAAGCCAAATATGCTTTACAAAATACAGTCTGCAGTGACCTCTAGAGATTTTATTTTAAAATTACAAACTGACTATACGAGGTAAAACTGTGTAATCAAAGTATTTTTATCTAGAGATCATGGAAATCAGTTAGTATGGCCCACTCACTGTAAATTCTAATAAATGAGGTCTGCAGAGGTCCCATGTTTTCTCCAAGGTCACGCTCAAGTCAATAACAGAGCAGGAAGTAGGACCCAGCTTCCTGATTTCCCAACCACTACACCGTACTGCCTCTCTGCATCATTCTAACATCATGCCTCTGGGGGAAGTTTTTAACCTTCTTGTAATGGAAGGTTTCAAACACCACATAAAGATAACAGTTTCCTTCTACACTTACCCTGTCTTTGTCATGCAGCATATCAGCATAGGATGACCTAAAAGAATAAAAAGACAGGTCAGAAACTTCTGCTAATAATGATAAACATCAACATATGAGAATATTTACATATATAAATATATTCTTTTATCAGATGGAACAAATATCCAGGCCCATTTTAAACTATTTTAATAGAGCTATAAGCTGTCATTCTCCTGTACTGCAGAAAAAAATCTCAGAGACAGATGTTTATTTTCAGTAAAGAATCTCAGACTAAAAATGCTGATAGTTAGGCCTGTCACAGTAATTCCATAGTCCTAGCATACTGATCATGTTGTACATCATACGATTTTTTCCTCAGGAACAACTCAGATGTGTCCAATACTTTACATAATCTTGCATACATTTGTACATTGGGATGATCACAGATGTAACACTGGGGAGAGGAATCGGGGAAAGGGAAAGTATATGCCTGCTGTATATGTGAAGGGTATCATGCCTGGCACTTTCCCTTGGTTGTCATCAGGGACAATGAAGAAGCATTCACCAAACTACAGGGAGGAGAGCTGCTTATCCATATTTTCTATTGTAGTAATTCAAAAACTTGAAAAATCTCTGGCAGGGTCAGGATAAGCCCCCAGAACTCAACAGGCTCAGCCCAAAGATGCTTTCTGAGAATTCCAGGTGAGAGTTAAAGCACTCTCATTAAACAGAGGACCTCCAGCTTTGGGTCAACATCAGAATTAATGAAGAGCTTATTTTACATGCAGATTCCCACAATACACACAAAGAGCTTCTGATCTAGAAGATGGAGCTGGAGTCTGGAAATCTGCACTTGAACTGGTGCTCCAGGTAACTGTGACACAGGTATTTCATACTCTACATTTTGAGGAACACTGCACCAAATGCAAAGGCTTCTTTTTTTTTTAATGGCATACCAAGGTTTTGAACTCACCTGCGAGTGTTTAGTTGAAATCTGGTCCTTTCTACTTTTCTCCACCTTTTTTTTTTTTTTTTTTTTTTTTTTTTTTTTTTTTTGCGGTACGTGGGCCTCTCACTGCTGTGGCCTCTTCCGTTGCAGAGCATAGGCTCCGGACGTGCAGGCTCAGCAGCTGTGGCTCACGGGCCCAGCCGCTCTGCGGCATGTGGGACCTTCCCGGACCGGGGCACGAACCCGTGTCCCCTGCATCGGCAGGCGGACTCGCAACCACTGCGCCACCAGGGAAGCCCCTCTCCACCTTTTAAGGGGCATTTTCACTCCCCCATCTTCCCTGCCTCACCACCCACTCACTCCCCTGACTCCACTGACATCACTCTTCCTAAGCACCACCAGCTCACTCACATCATTAACATCCAGGATTTCTCTGACCCTGCTGGACACTCCCTCTTCCTGAAACGTTCTCTTCCTTTCTACTCTCTGGCCATGCCCTCCTGGTTGTCTTGCCTCGTCAGCTATTCCAGGATTCCTTCTCTAGTCCTCTACCTTTCACATTCTACACAATCTCTGAAACCCTGCAATCTCTTCCAGTTTCAACTCTAACAACTGCAAACTGTCTCCAGACCCATATTTATCTGCCCAGTGGCATTTCCATCTGGATGTCCAAAGCCAGATACCTAATCTTCATCACCCCAACAACACCCATTCCTCCTGTGTTCTTCTCAAGCAACAAGAGTTCCATCTACCTAGTCACTCTAACCAGAAATCTTGGTGCTTACTTCATTTTCTCTCTCTCCTTCCATCACTGCATCCAATGAGTTACGAAACTCAAGCTCTCTCAAAGCTTTTTCCTCCTCTCTCCACCTCCACTGTCTCAGCCTTGGGGTTGCAATATCCACCCAAATGCCCATATGGTTTTCACACCCTCCAACCCACTTTCCACACTGCTCTCAGGTTAATGTTCCAAAATGCAACCTAATCTTTTTTCTTCCCCATTTAACACCTCAATCACTCAGAAAATAACGTCCAAAATATTTAGAAAGAAAGTAATGTGTTTGAGCCCTTACTCTGTACCAGACATTGTACTTCATTCACTCATCAAATAACCCTAAGAAAAGGGTATTATATGATGAGATATACATATTGTTATACTGAGGTATATACTGTTATACTGTATATGAGGCATATATTACTACATTGATCCTGAGAGAAGTTTAGTAGCTTGGCTAACGTCAAGCTACTTGACGTTAAGAAGCCAAGTAGCTTAAGAAGTGGCTAAACTAGAACTTATACAATCAGGTTCCTCTTCCTGCATTTTGCTACCACCAATTACAACATGACCCCTGCCTACCTTTTCAGCATCCTCTCTCACTATAGCCCTAATTTTGCACCACACTCCAGCCACAATGACTTGCTAGCCATTCCTCAAACTAGCTCATCTGGAAGTTTGCACATAATCCCTGCTGCTCAGAAAGCAATCTCCCTCTCTTTAGATTTGGGAAATCATTCAAATATCACCCTCCCAGCCCAGTTGGTTCTTGCTGCTTCCATGTACTTTTGTGCCCATTTCCACTGACTTTTATCTCATGGTGTCATAGTTTTTTATATGTCTGTCTATTCCACAAAACTGCATGTTCTTTGAGGATGAGAACCTTATCTTTGTCATTTTGATATTCACAGCCTTAGCACGGTGTTATATGCACTTAATGATTGCTAAACAACAGTAACTCACTTACATACTTTTAAACATTCCTCCAAAGGAAAAAAAAAACCTCATTTTTTCCCACTTTTTCCATTAAAGAGAATTTAACTATATGATAAATGTGCCACCATTTCAGTGACGCAAGTAAATAATTAAACTTCATAAACTCGTCTACTACTACTGAACTTTGAGTCCTCTTTGGTCCACAAGACAGATCCTCGGGGACTCTGGTACAGCTGCCACAAAATGTCTGACTCTCCACACAGGCATAACTTTGCCTAACTCCCACACAAACCTACCTAGCTGAGCAGACCTGCTGGTGATCAACACCTGCCCTGATCAGAAGCACTGGGTGACAGCCTATTCCCCACTCAGACTAGATTCCAAGGCATCTGCTTTGAGATCAAGGGCCCCACCCAGCTGCAGCCAACTGTGGAAAAACCCTTGTTACCTTGCGATCTCCTGGTGGTAATCATAATGCTCATCCTCCTCCAGCCACTCCACAGATCCCGTGGTTGGGTTGGCCCGCCCACAGAAGACTTTCATGGTGCCAATTAGCTCCTCAGTTTTAGCATAGAAAGGCAGCCTTGCCAGCTGCTTGTAGACAGGTCTGATCGTCAGAAATCTCTTCAAATTGTAATGCCCAAAAATGTAGAGGAGAAAAAAAAAGAAACCAAGAAATAGACAAAAATGTCAGAGCCACTGAAAATATGTTAATCAGCATTTTAATCTTTCCAGCAGAGTTACTTGGTTTTATATTCAGCATATAACATCAAATACTATTAAGACAAAAACTCAGAAAGCTATCTGGGAACTTCAGCAGTCCTCAACGATTCCAATAGGGTCAAATGACCCTTACAGGTGCATCTGAGTACAGCCTCAGGTGAAGGCAGGTAAGAAGAGAAATAATGCAAAGGAAAGGGCTAGAAGGAAAGGAGAACACAAAGAGATCGATCAGGGTGGTGGTAAAGGAGTGTCACCAATACTGCCTCAGAAAGGTAAACACTTAGTTTAAGGAAAAATACAAAGAAAAAGCAATTCAAACCAACAAAGAAACCTCACCTGAACAAATAAATCAGAGCTATATGCAAACATGGCTAATCCCAGGAATATAACATTGAGCCAAAAAAGAAGCAAATCACAGAATACAAATGATTCCATTCATATGAAATTTATAACTATTCAACATAGAACAATATATTCTTCAGGGATCACACTAAAAAGCATGGCAGGAATGAGGATAGTGGTTACCTCTAAGAGGGAGGGGAAAAGGATGGAATCAACGAGGGCCACACAAGGGACTTCAAAAGTAACAGTATTGTTATTTTTCTAAAACTGGGTGGTGGGGGCTTCCCTGGTGGCGCAGTGGTTAAGAATCCGCCTGCCAATGCAGGGGACACGGGTTCAAGCCCTGGTCCGGGAAGATCCCACATGCCGCGGAACAACTAAGCCTGTGTGCCACAACTACCGAAGCCCGCGCGCCTAGAGCCAGTGCTCTGCAGCAAGAGAAGCCACTGCAATGAGAAGCCCGCGCACCACAACGAAGAGTAGCCCCTGCTCGCCACAACTACAGAAAGCCCGCACGGAGCAACGAAGATCCAACACAGCCAAGGTAAATAAATTTTTTTTAAAAAATTAAAAATTAAAAAACCCGGGTGGTGGGAATACAGGTGTCCATGATATTGTCATTCTTTATGCCTCACTATTTTTTATGATTACTTATCCACTCCATATTCAATTTTAAAAACAATTTACTTATCCACTCCATATTCAATTTTAAAAACAATTTTTAAAAACCTTTCTCCGTCTGAAAAAAAAACAAAGGCTTCAAATAAATGTCACCAGATGCATATCTTATATGGTCTGTTTCTCCAAAGGTATCTATTTCTGAGAGATAAACACCAAAGCTCGAAGTCTGAAAGTACTTCTCAGCAGATATGGCCTCTCATAGTGCCCTCCCTCTTACCATTCAGAAAACAGCAAGTGTTCCACACTCCCCTTCATTTCTTGATAAACACTGATCCATCATCAGGAAACCTTAGAAAGAATGCCTACTCCACAGGACCCTAAACATTCCTAAGGCATTTTACTGCCAAGAGTTACGTTCTTTTGAAGCTATCTAAACTAAGTAAACACTGAATTCTTATACTAGAGGATGGAGAACAATCTTTTCTGAAAAGACTCAGGCAGTCACTGGACTGGCTCAAAGTAGTCAATTTGTCCTTCAGTAAAACTCTACCTCTAACTCTACTTCAGCATGTCTAATCTCTAATTTAGTGGCTCTCAAGCTTTCTGACAACCCCAGTAAGAAATATGCTTTACCCTGAGACACAACATACACACACACATGTAAAGTTTCACGAAACAATACCTAGTCTTCCTGTAGGCAAAACCCTCTGATATAGTCCACTGTATGTAATTTTTATTTTTAATGCTGGTCACGATCCACTAAATTGATTTAATAACTCACCAAAGGGTTGCATCCTACAGTTTGAAAAGCGCTGCAACAATCAGCTCTGCACATCTCTGCTAATACTTATTATTAAAAGACAGAGTATCTAGAACTACCGTAATTTGTAATATGCTTTAGATAACCGTGTCCAACAAATGCTGTAGTAGACAAAAGTTTAAAAGATGGGTAGGATTTAGGTGGGTGAGAAGAGGGAGAAAGCACTTCACCAGATTAGAAAGGCTTAGACAATCATACACAGTGAACTAATCCATTTAGCTGAAGTTTCACTGAACAAGCGGTCAAACATGTTGGTGGGGTCCATGTTGTGAAGAGTCCTGAAACCCTTATCCTGTGGTCCACGTGGAATCAACCATAAAGTCACTTAAAGGTTAAGAGTATAGTAAAGAACTGTAATTTATAGAATTCCCTTTTCACCTATGATGTTGCAGAGGCTGTAACTAGGACCACAGTGTCTTTTCAGATCTGTAGAGAAGTCACTGGTTTCATATAAGTCTAAATAAATGCTTGAGGACAGGAACCATGTCCTGTAACCTCTCTGGGTGAACACTAAACATCTTCTATGGATGAATCTCTTCGTATTATTAGGACTTGTCCTCTCCAAGAAGGAGCCCATACTCCAGATTCAGGATACTCTAACCTCCTCCTCATTCTACAAGAGCTGGGAACTCACAGGGTTAATGGAAATCACCATGCCAAGCCCTAATTGCTTTACTAGTCAGATTTCAGAGCAGACGCCTGTCTGGTTCATTTATTCAAAATTTACTAGGCACCTTCTGTATGCCAGGCACTGTATTAGGACTAGAGAACTATCACAAACAATACAGAAGAGATCCTTGTCCTCCAGGAATTTACAGATCCTAATGGGGGAAAGAGAGTAAATATAAATATACAATTAAAGACTACCTGAGGGCAAGAAAGGAAATATACAGGACGCTATGAAAGAGAATAACAAAGTTATGGAAAGACTCTCTGAGGAAAAGAGCATCTAAGTGGAGGCCTACAGAATAACCCAGATTAAAAGCTGTGAAAGTGCAATGCTCATATTTCAGGAATCCTTACCCCAACTTTTCCAAGAAAAGGTCCTAAGATGTAAAGAACCAGGTGCAGAGTGACAAAAGCCTGAGTGACTGAAGCACTCTGAGCAGAAGAAATGATGGGCGACTAGGGGCGGGCTTCTGCAATGTCGGCTGCGGAAAGGTGTTTGGATTTTGTTCTAAATGCACTGGAAGCCACTCAAGGGTTTTAAGCAAAAGAATATCTACGTTGGATGTACGCTTTTACAGGGCCGCTCTGGCCAGTGTGTGGTAGGTAGACTGGTTTCCAACTACCGAGATTTCCAACTACTGAGAATACTGTGACTGGGAAATACCAGTGAGCCAGGGAACCGGGGCCCAGTCGGGGCGCGATGGCTGAATCTCCGTTAGGATTGCGACGCGGGTCTCTATTGCTGAAGGGAGGCACCAAGTACTATGATCCAGGTCCCGGCGGAGGTGCTCAGTCACAGGCCCAGCTAGAAGCAATGACCCGACTGGATGGCAGAGCCAGGGACCGCCTACAACCCCGCACTACCGCCGGCCCGGGAGCTCTGAGCAGCCCCATACGGATTCTAGAAAGTTCCTCCAGCGTCCCGAAGAGATGCGTACCCCAGTGTCCGAGTACGACCATGCCACATTCCTCCGCCGAAGCCTTGTGCTGAGCACAGGATGCTGGCTGCACCCGACCCGTCAACCGCGACCCCACCTTCCCAACCAGCCCGGCGCCTCACCGGCCGTGAGAACCTCTCCACTCACTTCCGCCGCCACCGCCATCTTGCCGCGGCAGGCGTTCAAAGGCGGGACTTCCCTAGGCCCGCTGAGCGGGCCGTGGGTGGGGCCCGGAAGCAGAACTGGAAAGCTCTTCCGTCGCACCCCGCTCATTCCCATAGTGCTCCACGATAGCTGCTATGGAGGCCGGCATGACAGCGGTCCTCCGCGTGAAGCGGAAACGCAGTGCGGAACCCGCTGAGGCACTTGTCCTTGCCTGTAAACGCCTCTGCTCCAGCGCAGTTGAGTCGGGAGCCCAAAAGACGCCTCCGGAGGATCTGGAGAGAGCAGCAGAAAATAATGTCTTCCAGTTGGTGGCCACCGTGCGCTCCCAGGTATAGGGCCGGGAGGGAGCCAGTGTGAAAGGGATCTTAGGGCGCAGCTGGGGCGCATCATTTTCCCTAACCCTTTCACGAACCCCTGCTTATGCCGCCCCACACCCCCGCTTTTTCCCCCTCCCCACTCCCCGCAGGAGGAGCCAGTACAGCCGCTTGTGCGAGCCGCCCTGCGCCCGTCCCAGGGCAGCCAGCAGCGTATCCGCCGTCATCTCCGTGCGTCGGCTCGGGAGATCCGGCAGAACGGCCGCTACAGGGTAGTCTCTAGCCGCCGATCCTCGGGAATTCCTTCGGGCGGCTTGGGGTCCGAGGACGCGCCGGGAAGCCCAGAAGCCGCCGAGGACGCAGGCTTCCAGCTGTTGGACCTGGTCCACGAGGAAGGAGACCCAGAGGCCGCCGCGATCTCCTGCAAAGTGAGTACACGCCGGGAGTTGAGCTCTGGGCTTCTCGGGACAGAGAGTACGCAAAGTTAGCACACAGTTAAGGAGGGTACACATGGCTTCACTTTAGAGATGGATGATCCATCCAGCTTGATGGACATGTTTTACAGGTTAGATTATCCATTCAACAAGTATTTACTCAGCGCCCACTATGTGCCAGGCATGGTTCTTAGGTTCTGTGGATAACAGCAGTGAGGACCTAACATTCAGGTAGAGGAGAGAAACATCAAACAAATTCAATGTTAGATGGTGAAATGGGCTATTGGGGGCGGGGGGAGCGTGCTCCCATTTCAGTGTCATTTTCACTGAGAAAATGACTTTTGAGTAAAGACTTGAATGGCAGGGCACTGCGGATATCTTGGGCAGAGGGATTCCACACTGAGGAGCTCTAAGTGCAAAGACCCTGAAGCTGAATTTGTCTGGTGTTTGCAAGGTCATTGTGCATGGAGCCCAGGGGGATGGGAGAAGATAGTAAGGAATTTGGGGAGAGGATACCGGCTAAACCCTTTCAACTAGGTAGTTGCAAGGATACACTGCCTTTCACCCAGAGATGGGGAATCACTGGAGGATTCTGACCAAGGTAAAGAATCCTAAAGCAGATGGGAAAACTCATCAAAGGGAGGTTAAAGGACCAGGCCTGGGTAGCATACCAAGCTTGAGGCAGATTTTGGATTAGAATGCAAGTCTTCTCACATTTAATTCAGTGTTAACTTTTTTTTTTTTTAAGTTTATCTTTGGCTGTGTTGGGTCTTCGTTGCTGTGCATGGGCTTTCTCTAGTTGAGGCGAGTGGGGTCTATTCTTCGTTGCGGTGTGCGGGCTTCTCGTTGCAGTGGCTTCTCTTGTTGCAGAGCACGGGCTCTAGGCGCGCAGGCTTCAGTAGTTGTGGCTCGCGGGGTCTAGAGCTCAGGCTCAGTAGTTGTGGTGCACGGGCTTAATTGTTCCGCGGCATGTGGGATCTTCCTGGACCAGGGATTGAACCCCTCTCCCCTGCATTGGCAGGTGGATTCTCAGCCACTGTGCCACCAGGGAAGCCCCCAGTGTTACTTTCTACTAATTACATTTTCTAAGTTAGTTTTGTACCTCACTTCCAAAAAGCAAAGTCACGGGCTTCCCTGGTGGCGAAGTGGTTGAGAGTCCGCCTGCTGATGCAGGGGACACGGGTTTGTGCCCCGGTCCGGGAAGATCCCACATGTCGCGGAGCGGCTGGGCCCGTGAGCCATGGCCACTGAGCCTGTGCGTCCGGAGCCTGTGCTCCGCAACGGGAGAGGCCACAACAGTGAGAGGCCCGCGTACCGCAAAAAAAAAAAAAAAAACCAGAAAGCAAAGTCAACTACATGCAGTAAGACCAAAGAAATAGAAAATTCTCAATCTAAGGTATGCCCCCTCTTGATAAACATTTTTCAGATCTCCTTTTAAGTTTCTGAAGTTTAAAAAATGAAATCTTGGGCTTCCCTGGTGGCACAGTGGTTAAGAATCCGCCTGCCAGTGCTCAATGCTGGTTCAAACCCTGGTCCGGGAAGATCCCAAATGCCGCGGAGCAACTAAGCCTGTGCGCCACAACGACTGAGCCCGTGTGCTGCAACTACTGAAGCTTGCGCACCTAGAGCCTGTGCTCTGCAACAAGAGAAGCCACCACAATGAGAAGCCCGCACACCCCAACAAAGAGTAGCCCCCACTCGCCGCAACTAGAGAAAGCCTGCACGCAGCAACGAAGACCCAACACAGCCAAAAATAAAAAATAAATTTATTTTTTTAAAATGAAATTTTTATTCAAAATATATCAAGCAAAAGATATTTAATCACATTCCTAGTATACGTGGATAACAATTTGGGCATGATGTCCATAGCCACCTCTTTTACCAAAACTAATTCCACACTGCATCATGAGTTACACATTTTTAAAAGCAAACCAATGTTCAGTGGAATCAAGTCAATTAAATAGCTCATTAAATCATATAAGAAAACCTAGTAGATAAGTTAGGAAGGATATAAACACAGATTTTCCCAACAATGCAATACAAACTGTAAACACATCAAAAATGTTTGTGCAGAATAATTATTAAAGAACATAAATTTAAACTGAAAGCAAACTTGAGGTTTTATGCCTACTAGACTATCAGGAAAAGGGTTGCCGGTAGCTCTGCTGGCAAGGCTGTGATTAAAATTGTACGACTGTTGTGCTTAAAATTGATGCAAGCCTTTGGGAAAACAACAGGGCTTTACAGTAATATCAGGCATCCTAAAAATAGATTGGAGCCTAGTATTTTAAAACTATTTTTATTGTTTGGATTCTAAAGCCGTCCAAAAATCTAAAGAGATTTTTTTTTGTTTTTGGCTGCGTTGGGTCTTCGTTGCTGCACGCGGGCTTTCTCTAGTTGCAGCGAGCGGTGGCTACTCTTCCTTGTGGTGCACAGGCTTCTCATTGCGGTGCCTTCTCTTATTGTGGAGCTCTAGGCGTGCGGGCTTCAGTAGTTGTGGCTCGCAGGCTCTAGAATGCAGGCTCAGTAGTTGTGGCGCACGGGCTTAGTTGCTCCGCGGCATGTGGGATCTTCCCAGACCAGGGCTCGAACCCATGTCCCTTACGTTGGCAGGCGGATTCTTAACCGCTGCGCCACCAGGGAAGTCCCTGTATTGCTAGTTTTTGTAAATATTTTAACGGCTGCATAATTTGTTGAACTGAAGGCTGGGGGCTTGTGAGTTGGAACCAGAAGTTTTCTTGTGAGCAGCTTTGAGGTTGGTCAAGAGTCTGCACAAAAACTGACATCTCTAGTTCCTTTTGACTTTGGAGCAAGAAAGAATTCCCTGTAGCCTGTAAATGATGAGAACATTGGTCTCCCTTTATCTGCCCTGGCCATGGGACACCCCCCTCTTCCCCCTGTATAGTGTCTGGTTTGAGCTGCAGAGCTTCTGGTGATGAACCTGTCGAGAGTGACTGGCAGTATGTCCCTATGGTTTCCAAAGTGACCTGTGCTACCCTAGACAACACAGCCTCTTGCCACTGGAGCACATCTTACCTGGGCAAGTTCTATTCTGGGACAATCCATCTCAAACTATCAGAAAAAGGATTATAGGGCTTCCCTGGTGGCGCAGTGGTTGAGAGTCCGCCTGCCAATGCAGGGGACTCGGGTTCGTGCCCCGGTCCAGGAGGGTCCCACATGCCGCGGAGCGGCTGGGCCCGTGAGCCATGGCCGCTGAGCCTGTGCGTCCAGAGCCTGTGTTCCGCAACAGGAGAGGCCACAACAGTGAGAGGCCCGCATACCGCAAAAAAAAAAAAAAAATACAGAAAAAGGATTATAGGGGAGGCCACTCCTCATTTGTGATTAAAAGCAGGATGTCAGGGTGAGCAAGCCAAGTGGTGGGTGATGGCTGGTGGTAGTCACCAGGGTCCAGGAATCGCCCTTAGGCCCCTATAGGAGGCCGCACAAAATGCAGACCCATTTGGGGGTCAACCATAGCCGTGCTGCTGTCGGCCTGTGGATCTCCAAGGGGAGAACATCATACCAAAGGAGCTCAGAGAAGACCTGTAGAAGCAGAGCCTGGGGGCAAGACTAGCCAGCTCTGCTGGCTCTCCCCTTCCTCAGGCGTCTTCCCATGTGCTCTTATGTCAGCCAAGCACAAAAGAGCAGGAAGCTTCTATCTTAAAAAAAGTACTAAACTGAGAAGAGACTAGTAGGCCATGGGGATAAGAATCTTGAATTCAACATAGAGAACTGCAGGGAGGCTTCCTTCACCGAGGTCTTAGGTTCCTCCTCTTGGGACATCCATGTTTTAAGTTATGCATGTATCATCTGCTGTTCTCTTTACAGACATCTGACCCAGATGTGATCCTCTGCAATTCTGTAGAGTTGATCCGTGAGCGGTTGACTTTATCTGAAGATGGACCAAGAGTTGGGTACCAGGAGGAACAGAAGGACAACTATGTGTATGACATTTACTATTTGGACATGGCCACTCCAGGATGGATTGAGAACATCCTCTCTGTGCAGCCCTATAGCCAAGAGTGGGAGTTGGTAAGGGGGCCCATGAGGCAGGGGGCATGAGGCAGCCTCAGTTCATTTTCTAGTCACATGCTTTGCCTCCCTAGGTTCTACTCCTGATTGCCATTGTTCTTAGTTCTTCTTATCCTTGCTTAAAAGGAAAAATTTATGCTAAATGCCTTTTAGAAACCTGGGTTTAGTGCAGGAATTTTGGGAAAGACAGTCTACATTGATAATTTTTGCTCTTAATGAGTCTCTTACAAGGTTTGCAACATAGTCTTGTTTATGCAGTTGGCCCTGTGTAATTTGCAGGTTCCGTGGGCTCTGCATCCCCAAATTCAACCAACCACAGATCAAAAATATTCCGGTGGGGGAAATTCCAGAAAGTTACAAAAGGCAAAATTTGAATTTGCTGCACATTGGCAACTATTTACATAGTATTTGCATTGTATTAGGTATTACAGGTAATCTAGAGATGATTTAAAGTATGTGAGAGGAGTAAAGCAACTATACTCCAATAAAAATTAATTTAAAAAATAAGTAAGTAAAAATCTAAAAGAATAAAGTATATGAGAGAATGTGCATAGGCTATATGGAAATACTTAGCCATTTTGTGTAAGAGACCTATGGAAACAAAAGCTTTTTTTTTTTTAATTGTATCTTAAAGGGTGAAAAACGTTGGATTAAGAAAGCTAACATCCTGACGTTATTAAATTCTAAAATTATTAATGAGAAAAGTTAAGGTCTACCTCTCATCCTCTTATTATGAGAGAAGCACCCTATCCCACACCTGCACTATAACTAGTCTCACACCTTGGTACCCACCTTGGACTACTGCATAGCCCCCCTCCTTTCTGCATTTCACACTTGGGTTTTGGCTCTAACCTTTGGCATCACCTGTAATCCATATAATCCCTCTCCTACCTGGCTGGCCTTCAGCAGTTTGAAGATCACTGCCATCACCTGCTCAGAGCTGTCTCTCCTCCGCACCCTGCTGCGTTCCCTTCTGGTAGAGTTCAGATCATCCAACCGGGAAATGTGGTTCCTGGAGCTGGGCTCTGAGTAGAGTAGGGCTACCGTCTCCCTCTCATAGCCTAAGGTTACTACAGCCTCTAGCAAACTAACACCTATGTTTTCTCTTTTTCACACATCACCCTTAAATGACATCTCTCCAAGTTGGTCTGCTGATAGCTTCCCCCAGAGCATAACTTTAGAGGTTTTGACTTATACTCATGTTTATTTTGAGATGTGCAGGTGAATGATGACCAACAACCAGAGGACATTTATGAAGATGAAGATGATGAGAACAGTGAGAATAATTGGCGCAATGAGTACCCAGAGGAGGAGAACAGTAACGGAGATGAAGATTCCAGAGGTAGGTGGTAGCAGCCCTGGTTGGGGAGGGACTGATGGGATCTGGGACTGAGGTGTGAGCAAGGTTGACAGGTGTATCTTAGCTGGTTTTCCTTCTCTGCCCTTTGAGCTCCACCAGCTTGACCACAAGCTGGTGGAGCTGTAGGACATGCAAGGACCAGTGTTCCCAGGGGGGCTGCTGGAGGTATAATGTCAGTTAGGCCTGGGTTCAGATCCTTAGTTCTTTCATTGCCTAGCAATGGTCCCTTTCCCTCCTACTTTGAATAGAGTGCTGGAGAGGTCTGCCAGTAGGAGTGGGCCCAGGGTTTTCACAAACCAAAGAACTGTTGCATTTACCTGTGCAACAACACAGACATGGTACTTGGGGGAAGAGGAAGGAAGGATGCTTTGGTACCACAGTTCTTTGACTTTCTTGGTGTTTGATGATAGAGGAACAGTTAATCAAGCTATGGGATATTCTATTGGGGAAGTGGCAAGGAACAAAATTATATTTGCAATATGACTACAACTATTATAACAACAACAAAAAAATACTGAGGGGAAAACGACAAAGCACTCCAATGTTAAAGGACTTGGTTTACATGGTAAGAAGTTTATTGCTTTTTTAAAAATTGTTCTATGTTCTCTTTATTGAGCAAGTATTTTATAATAGGAAACAAAACAGACTTTTTTGAGAAGGGAAGGGGCTTTTGTGGTCATTTAGAAAACCATACAATTAGAGCCCATTCCTGTTATCTCATTCTAGTCTCTGATGATTACAACAGCCTCAGTGAAGAAGAAGGAGACAACAGAGGACCACAGATGTGGAGCAAATACCCTTTGGATGTGCAGAAGGAATTTGGCTATGACAGCCCCCATGACCTGGATTCAGACTAATGATCCTGTGATATCCATGAGGTTCTACCACAAGCCCCTGAGGGTTCTGTGACTGCAGTGTCAGCCACACTAGTTAACATCCTCTCGGGTTTCCTAGCTTAACACGTGGAAGGAAAAAGCATATCCAACAGCACCATTCCACCATGGTGAAAACTTGCACTAAGGGAGTCCGTCTTTTCTACTATCTGTAGGGCCCCCCTTCGTCTCAATCAAAACTGACCTTAGAGTCTGGGGGCGGGGGAGATGCTGTGAAAGTGAAGCTTCCTGGCCCAGACATTTTACCTGCATTCCCATTCTCCTCCTACGCCAAAGCCAATTAAGGGGAAGAGAGTCTCCCGTTTTGTCAGCACTAAGACTGGGCTTTCCCAGGCCACCTGCCTCCAGTAAAAGGCTGTTTCTTTTGATAGAGAGAGTCTAGAAGGGCTGCAGTGGGTCCCTTGTAGTGGCACAGACTGGATAGTAATGGCCATTAGGAAAGAAAGTAGAATCTGCCTGAGCCATGAGAGGTTTTAGTTAAAAGCTAAGAACTCCCTGCTTCCTGACTCTGATAATGGCTGTAAAGATTGCTAGTTTCCTCTGGCAGTGGTGCCAAGGAACAGGGTATGTATGAATCTCTTTAATAAAAACTAACTTTGAACAAGAGAGCAAGTAATTCCTTTAAAACGTTTTTAAATGTGACTATCTTATATGCTTTCCCACCATACTCCCTGATCCCTTTACCCCCCACCAAAAAGGGGGAGGGGTTGGTGAGAAGTTTCAGACACTAAGAACTTAAGGCAAGTGAGGAAAAGCAAAGCACATCCTAAACTTGGCTTTCCATTGAGAAATGTTTAACTAGACACAGCACTCACCAAAAACAAACTACAGTCAACAGGACCAATTTTTTTTTACCAAAATTGGTATCTCTTGTAAGCACACTCTCTTTCCCTATTCCTTTCCAAACCACAAATGCCTTAACTCTGACTGAGTTAGCATTTATTCTGCAGTGACGAATACGTTCTATATCTGCACTGTGCAATAGTAGCCATTAGCCACATATGGCTGTTGAGCACTTGAAATGTGATTAGTGCAACTGAATTTTTAAATTTTATTTAACTTAACTAGCTACATGTAGCTAGTAGCTACCATACTGGACTGCACAGGTCTAGGGAAACAGTATACAGAAACTTTGATTCAAGGTGTGCCCTCTTGCCCTGTGGCACAGACTTATTATCACATGGGAAGATAAATTACACAAGGAAATGTCTTCTTCCTGCCAATTCTAAGATTCCATAAGCATCTCTACTTTTCTATCCTACCTGCACCCATTTCACTTTCTATTTTTTGTACATCTTTATCTTCTTATCTACAAGTTGTTAAACCCCCCAAAGTGATTAATTTCCATGTGTGTGTATACTCGGGCCCTACTATTGCAGTTATAAAACCAACAAACAGACTTGGTTTCCCAACCTAACTATCCACTAAGGTGCAATTCAGTGCTGCAATAACAGGCAGCAACTTACAGATCTAATACTAGTCATCTCAGTCTCCTGTAAGCATAGAAACAAAGGATTGAAAACCACTCTGCCATTATAATGTGCTCACTGCTGTTTCTGTACTCATTTACAGTTTGCTAACATTAAAGGGCTGACAGCTTCACACACTGTACCCACTGCAAAAGGGATTAGCACACCAGGAAAAGGATTGAAGGAGATAAACAACAAAGACCTTGCAGAAATTAATTCCACTAGGAAGCTTGAGTGCTGTAAGGAGTCTCTGGCATCCCTCCCTCAGAAGGCTTCCTGGGAGAAGTCTGTATCCAGCACAGAGGGGAAGAATGCGGTCACCATCCAGTAATGAGAGGAGGGTGACGGCTCACTAAGCAAGTACTAGGGCACCTGGAGTGTGAGGGCCTTGCTTCCCCCTGGAGCCACTGGGAGGCAACAAGTTCCCAAGATCAGCTGGTCATTTACTTCAATAGAGAACTAAAGCCTGGGTCAGGGATCCTTCAAAGACAAGTGTAGTCTGCTTGAAGAATTAGCTCCAGAGGATCCCTGGGATAGGTGCCAGATTGGGTCAGACAGGAGTCATGTTTACACAGTCTGGGCAAGTCAGCCTTTGCACAAGACTCCCTGTTGTCAGGCAAATCCCCAACCCATGACAGTAGGAATGTACTCCCATGTTCTCACAGATGCATGCATGCCCTGAACCAAAGGCAGCTGTGAGCATGCTCACCTAAATTGCCTTTATTGAGCAAGTGTGACCAAGGTTAGTCCCTCGTCTGCAACTGGGGCCGGTTTGGTGGAGAAGAATGGTCAGAAAGGTAGATTGCCTCATAGTTCCCGTCTTTATCATTGACCAATTTCAAAACCTAAGGACAAGAAGCCCATGGGGCATACCAAGCCAGCAGGTTCTTCTGGGTCCAGGATGACAGTGTCTAGAAGCATCACAGGACAGTTGTCCAATCCAGTGCAGCCATGTGGCCCATGAAGGAACATCCATTAGGGCAAACCTACCCCTTTGGCCAGACCTGGGTGCTAAAGCACAGCCTGAGCACCAGAATTAGTTGCTTCCGATCATGAATCTGCTGATGGAGGTTGAAGCAGCTTTATTTCCAGAGTCTTCACTGATCTCCACAGAGAAAATAGAAGTCTCCAAAGTACCAAGCTCTTCCTGAGACTGCAGCCCCACCAGACCTCAGGCAAGGGGAGGCAGGCAGGAGATGAGTGCATTATCCCGATGATCCACACCAAGGTGGCTCAGTTGTAAAACAAGCCTGGTGTCAGGGACAGAAGAGGAGGAGGATGCAGCCTGGTGTGAGGTTTTCAGAAAAATGACCACTTCTAGCACCAAGATGGGCTTGCATGGGCCTGCACAGCAGCCCCTCATACCGGCCCTTACAGAGCAAGCTACTTGTCAGTTTGGGTCCAGGAGATGTTCTCTAAACCATTGACAGCTAAAAGAATTCAAGTGATTCACCTGAATCCTAGGACAGTTTCTCCCCTTTTAGAGTTCATACCAGAAACCCAGGGATTTGCTTTTTGTCAACCAGAACAAAGACCTAAGGTCTCAAGTAAAATAAAGGATTATCTTTCAAAATAGCAATATTACCAGACCTCTGACTCATGAATTTGTTCACCCGTCCTTGTGGAACTTGAGCCAGGTGCTTGTAACATGTGACCTATCTGTATACTGAAGTGTAACTGGTACATGAGTAAAAAATCTTTAAAGTTCACCTCTGCAGGTAAGACTCAACAGAAGACTGTGCTAAAACCGAGCAGAACAATCTGTGGTCAGAGTCTGACCCACCACCACCACATAGACACCTCTAAGGTCAGAGGGACTTGCTTTGGGATACTTTGAATTTTTAAACACAATCAGCCTACTGCATCCTGTAGATTAATGAACACCAATGCTTTGCTAGAACTGGTGTCCTGGATTAAATAATATCAATAAATAATAGAATACAACTCTTTCACCAGGGAAGGATTTTGAGCCAGAGGAAGAAAGGTAGCATTTCAGGCCTCTAATGTCAGATGCTTGGACCTGGTCGGAGGAAAACTTCCCATAGAGCAGCCCCTTTGTAGAAACTCCCGGTTCAAACCTCAAATAAATTCGGAAACCACCAGCCACAGCTATTAACCTAGCACTCCCTCTTCCCCCAATGCAGCTCACCAAGTAAGTGTTTGCAAGGGCTGCACCTACTCACCAGGAACAAAACTAAGCAACCATTCCCCTATTCCCCGAGCCCTCTGCCACCACCACCCTCTGAAGTCCCCACCTTCGGGCTGGCCCCAGACCCTGAGACCCATAGCTTACCGATGAGAGTGACCACCTGAGCAGGCCATCAGCCCTGAGCCCCCTTACATAATGTGGGCCAACAGCCCTCCTTGAGTATAAGAGAGTTGGGTCCACACAGTCTTGTCATCTGGACTTCGGTGGCTGTGGCCACAGGTAGCAGCCTTCCAGGCCTCAGGGGATATCACCTCTGGCCTCTACTCAGTTTTCCTCTCAACCTGTCTCTCTTCAGCTACATCTAGCTCAGTCAGGACGCAAAAGCAAAGCTTCTGGGTGACTTTGGTGATAGCAGCTAAATGAAAATAGAGAATAGAATTTAGCAAACTGACATTTAGCCACAGCCCCAGTCTGAACACCACAGGCTGATTGAAAGCATGTGGTTCCCAAAAAAAAAAAAAAAAAAAGCATGTGGTTCCCTTCTCAACTGTTCCCTGGGTACCCTGTACCAAGCTCACCCCCAGCAAGCCTCACTGACCTCCATCCCATGCCCCACCAGAGAGTCTGATGCATGACTCCTTGTCTTGCTATATGGACTGAACTTTCAGGAGGGAGTGTTTTAACCCCAAAATACGAATCTAAAGTTGGAATTAAAGTGATCATGTCAAGACCAAAAGGGGCGGCCAGGCTTCCAGCATATCACTAGTATGTGGAAGCTGTTAGCCACCACACCCACCTGTGCATGCGTCTTTGTATACACACATACACAAGGCCAATGTGTGATAGGCAAAGAGAAGCTCACCAAGGACATTCCGAATAAAGAGTGGTCTCCGGGACTCTGGCAGATAAACACCCAGGAAGTAGATGGGGACCCCAGAGAGGGCAATCCCGATGCCAATGAGGGAATTGATGGTGTCACTGAAGAGGGGCACAACCACCAGAAACAAGGAGCATACGCAGAACACGATGGGAAAAAACAGGCTCAGCTGAAATGAAGGGAGGTGAGATATTAGATAAAGTAGGATGGGGGAACAGGAGAATGGGGTATGGGGAAGAAGTCACCTTGGGGAGATGGCCCACCCCTCCTAGCCTAGAGCCACTGACCTTGAGAGGCCGGGGCCGCTCGGGCTCCTTCCAGCGAAGGTAGAGCTGTCCAGCGACAGACAGGCCCACAAAGAACCAGTAGCTGAAGCTGAAGTAGTTGATGAGCAGGAAGACATCCTCCACAGTGAGGTAGATGAGTGTCATGGTGCACTGGAGGGAGAGAGGTTGGGGAGAAGTGGGCACTGTCACCACCAAGCCACCCAGGAGACTCCACCGTCAAGCAGTCAGCACCAGATCTGCTGACTGCTGACTTAGCTTCACCAGATTACCTCCAGGTCTTTTCAGTGATCCCTTGGCATCAGATAGGTCCATTCTTCACAATGGCCTTCTCTCCTTCTTCTTTTGGGGGCCCTTCCTGCACTCAATGCCTCCCTTCTTTTTGCAAGCACTTCAGTAACAAGCCAGACTCAGTTCCCCTTCTGACGGCAGACAATGAGGCCCTCCTCACTGCAATGCACCAACCTCAACATGAATCACACTGTGCCCTCTGGAGACTGTTATACATGGGTCCCAACTACCTGGCATACAAGTGGAGGAAATGTCTTCAGAACTATCTCACTGTCCTGGAGCCTTAGAAATGCAGATTAGCAAAATGGAACCATCCCCCTGGGAAGAAGTATGACAGGATTTGTCCTCTGGAACAAAAGAGTTCTGGAAGACAGGAGTCAGGGACTAGAGTCCTGGGACAAGGTTAGATTTGCTTTAACAGCCAAAGCAGTCTTGAGGGAAAAAAACGGAGCTGGAGGAATAAGACTCCCTGACTTCAGACTATACTACAAAGCTATAGTAATCAAGACAATATAGTACTGGCACAAAACCAGAAATATAGATCAATGGAACAGGATAGAAAGCCCAGAGATAAACCCACGCACCTATGGTCAACTAATCTATGACAAAGGAGGCAAGGATATACAATGGAGAAAAGACAGTCTCTTCAATAAGTGGTACTGGGAGGGCTTCCCTGGTGGCACAGTGGTTGAGAGTCCGCCTGCCGATGAAGGAGACACGGGTTCGTGCCCCAGTCCGGGAGGATCCCACATGCCGTGGAGCGGCTGGGCCGGTGAGCCATGGCCGCTGAGCCTGCGCGTCCGTAGCCTGTACTCCGCAACGGGAGAGGCCACAACAGTGAGAGGCCCTCGTACCGCAAAAAAAAAAAAAAAAAAAAAGTGGTACTGGGAAAACTGGACAGCTACATGTAAAAGAATGAAATTAGAACACTCCCTAACACCATACACAAAAATAAACTCAAAATAGATTAGAGACCTCAATGTAAGACCAGACACTATAAAACTCTTCGAGGAAAACACAGGAAAAACACTCTTTGACATAAATCACAGCAAGATCTTTTTTGATCCACTTCCTAGAGTAATGTAAATAAAAACAAAAATAAACAAATGGGACCTAATGAAACTTAAAAGCTTTTGCAAAGCAAAGGAAACTACAAACAAGACAAAAAGACAACCCTCAGAATGGGAGAAAATTTGCAAACGAATCAACGGACAAAGGATTAATCTCCAAAATACATAAACAGCTCATGCAGCTCAATATTAAAAAAACAAACAACCCAATCCAAAAATGGGCAGAAGACCTAAATAGACATTTCTCGAAAGAAGACATACAGATGGCCAAGAAGCACATGAAAAGCTGCTCAACATCACTAATTATTAGAGAAATGCAAATCAAAACTACAATGAGGTATCACCTCACACCAGTTAGAATGGGCATCATCAGAAAATCTACAAACAACAAATGCTGGAGAGGGTGTGGAGAAAAGGGAACCCTCTCGCACTGTTGGTGGGAATGTAAATTGATACAGCCACTATGGAGAAGAGTATGGAGGTTCCTTAAAAAACTAAAAATAGAATTGCCATATGATCTAGCAATCCCACTACTGGGCATATACCCAGAGAAAACCATAATTCAAAAAGACACATGCACCCCAATGTTCACTGCAGCACTATTTATGGAAGCAACCTAAATGTCCATCGACAGACAAATGGATAAAGAAGATGTGGTACATAGATACAATGGAATATTACTCAGCCATAAAAAGGAATGAAATTGGGTCATTTGTAGAGACATGGATGGATCTAGAGACTGTCATACAGAGTGAAGTAAGTCAGAAAGAGAAAAACAAATATCATATATTAACACATATATGTGGAACCTAGAAAAATGGTACAGATGAACTGGTTTGCAGGGCAGAAACAGAGACACAGATGTAGAGAACAAACGTATGGACACCAAGGGGGGGAAAGTGGCAGGGGCTGGGGGTGGGTGGGAGGGATGAATTGGGAGATTTGGATTGACATGTATACACTGATGTGGATAAAACTGATGACTAATAAGAATCTGCTGTATAAAAAAAAATAAAATAAAATTTAAAAATAAATAAAATAGATTTGCTTTAACTTCAAGAATATGGAGTTCCCCCTACCTGTCTTTTCACCCAAATTATCAACAAAGGATTTAAAACAAGAAGAGCCCATTCTAGAGAGAGAAAGGAGACCCTATATTAAGAGGAGAAAAGTGGGGTGGAAGGTGATTAATTTACAAGACACAATATCAGATTGCCCTAAATTTATAAATTCAGTGCTATCCCAATCAATATATTGAGAGGATATTTTGTTATTTTGATAAAATGATACAAAAGTTCTTCAAGACAAATAAACAGGTGAGAATTGCGATGAAAATTCCAGGGGGGAGAGGGGAACTGAAGAAGTACCCTCAGCCCCTCTTTAGTTCTCAAATATTCAGTATAAAGCTAAATAAGGAAGCTTGGTGCCGATGCAAGGATGAGGAAAGATGAGTTGAGATGATTGTACATTTAAGGGGCAAATCACGGTACTTGGCACATAAGAAGCACTCTAAAAATTAGCTATTTTTATATGATAAAAATTTGAAAAATGCGGAAAAGTGAATTGTTCAATAAATGATATTTGTACAGTTAGCTAGCCATTTGAGAAAAAAATTAAGTGAATGCCTGCCTACCTCACTCCATTCACCAAAATATAAATTCCAGATGAATCCAAAACATTAAGTAATGAAACCATAAAGGAAAGAACTAAATGACAAGGAAATGAACTATTTTTCAAATCTTGGAGTAAGGCCTTCCTCAGGGTCCCTGTTAGCTTTTACACCTAATAATACCTTAGTGCAAATTAGAAAATGACAGTCCTTCAGGACTCCTTCCATCTGTCAGAATCTGTCAGAATACTTAATAATTTACTAATTTTGTTGAAATAAAACACTTTAATGCTATCTGCTATATATAAATCTATGATGCCTATGATATGAACAGAGGCCCCTAGGTAGCTAGTGTACAAACTTGCCTGGCTTTTCTAAATATGATTTAAAAAAAAAAAAAAAAAAAAAGAGGAGCTAGAAGGAGGAGGAAAAAAGGAAGCCACTGACAAAAATAGATAAATCTTACTAATACACTTTTACATTCTTTTGTAGTATTTGCCTTCCCTAATATAACTATGTTTTACTTTTATATTTTTAAAAAATTGTAAGAAAAAGGAAGAAACACTGAGAGGCTCAGGAAGTATCCCAAGAAGCTAGTACACCTCCCCTCAAACAGTCTTCTCATGAAGTTGGCAGGAGTACCACACAGATAACGTCCAATCCCCACACTCCCCAGCACAGCTTACATTGAACAATAAAGCAGGGATGGGTGTAAAACGCTCAACGTGGATCATGGAGAGAAGGTCCGGGAGGTGGCCCTCACGGGAGCCCACAAAAAACAACCTGGAAGGACAAAAAAATGTGTCAGGAGGATCTCTATACTCAGCCATGCAGCCACACTCCTCACTCAGACAAACCAGGCTCAGCTTCAGAAGAAAGCAGGGGGCAGTCTCTCAGGAACCTCCCATGTTCTCTATGCATGACCAACCCAACCTACCCCCATTTTACCCACAGATGTCTCCACCATTACCCATGAATGCTCAAACCCACTGTTACCCACTGACACCCCCAGCCCCTCAGCTATGCAACCCACCATCACCCAATGGATACCTCACCCTGCCATCACCCACTGGCATCACCCATTGGCACCCCACCCATTGGCACCCCACCAGGGTACCCCACTCTGCCACCCCACACATTTCCTACACAACATAATGGCTTTTTAAAGAAGGGCAGCCAGACTTCTGATGGTCTGCCCTCCATGTACCTTCCCTGAGCTCCTGGTATATGAAAAGTCAGGGAGAGCCTGGGGCTCAAAGAGACAACCCAAGCTTTCTCTCTGCGCATAATGAGCCCTACTGACTGGGAAACAGAGCAGCAGAGAAATGAAACGCCATCCAGGTAGTCAGCAGCATCATGGAGCACACAGCACCAGGCTTGGGGGTGGGCTGGGGAACAAAATGCTTCACAAGAGATGATCACATCTGGACTGGGAAGAAGAGTTGGGGTTTTCCAGAAGGTGAGCGTTGGGTAGAAACACAGCATGGGCAAAGGCAAAAGAGGCTTAGAGGCATAAAAGAGTATAGCCTCTTTGAAGGTGGGTGCTAGAATGTCTGTAGTCCCAGGATGAGGTGTGTGATGAGAGTGCTGGGAAAAACCTGCTTATGAGGTCATGCTGTGGAGTCTGAACACACACCAAGAACCAGCTGTGGCTCTGAAGTAACAGCCTAACCGGATTTGACACAGAGACTCTGGTAATATCACTGAGGCCAACTAAAGCAGGGAGAGGCTAAGGTATGGGGGGATGGCCAGACATCTGTGACAAGGTCCCATAATAGAAGAGGTCTGAATGAGGGTGGACACCCTGGCAGAGGACAAATCTGCTGGTCTTCTGTGTGTGCCCACACGCTTGAGCTGGGAGATGAGGGTGGACTCCAAGGGAAAAAATCAAGAGGCTGAGAGGCTGGGAATTCTCTGGCAGTCCAGTGGTCAGGACTCTGCGCTTTCACTGCTGAGGGCCCAGGTCCGATCCCTGGTTGGGGAACTAAGATCCCACGAGCTGTGTGGTGCATCATCCCCGACAAAAACAAAAAGAGGCCAAGAGGCCAAGAAAGGAGGAATGACGGACCACAACCTCACAGTTGGAGACAAAGCATACGTGGGGCGCATGTGAAGTTTGAGATACTTATGGGCCATCCAGGTGGAGCCACAGGAGTTGATGGTATCATCTGGAAGGATGTCATAGGGCACGATGTTGAAGTTGGCTCACAAGGCTAATATCCGTACTAAAGTAGAGGAGAAATATGCAGAGGGAATGCTGGAGAGGATGTGAAGGTGAGGCAAAGGTGTCTAGTACAAAGCCAAAGACAGCTGCATGGGTAATAAAGAGAAAGTGAAGAAGGTAACACAGGCAGAAATGGTTGTGCATTACCTCGACATTACTGCAGTTCACTTCATGTGCAGGTCCAGATTCGTACTCTGAGTTCCCTACCCTCACCCTCTCCCTCATCCTGTCAATGCCACAAGATAGCTGAGTGAGGCTAGAATATACCAACTACATAAATATTTTGGGACAATTGGCAGAGTCAGTTGGGATGTCCTGGGCCTCAATAAGGGTGAGGCTATGGGAAACATCATCTTTGAGTGGGCAACGGCAGTGAAAGCCCAGAATACTAACCACTAGGCCACCAGGGAACCCCTGACACCATATTCTTTTACAAGGCCTTGATCTCTTTATTACTCTGGTTGCCCTACAGAGGCCCCAAGTACATGGACTGGGGTGTCAAAATTAGTAAGAAGAATGAATAGGACAAAACTATCTCTTTCATTAATTCATTCTCCTATCTGTTCATGTGGCAAATATTTATTGAATGCCTATTACACTCCTGGCCCTGGAGACAGCAACATTTATAGGGTGAGTGGAAGAGAAATCAAGAAAGCAGACTTCCTCTTAGATATCAGAGGGTCACAGAAGCCATGGGAATAGTTTCAGAGGAAGAAGGGTGGTAAATATCACTTGCTTCAGGGGTCCAGTAGGATAAGGACTGAAAGCAGGCCAAGAAGGAAGTCACTGGCACCCTTGACAAGAACATTTTTAAGGTAGTAGAAGCCTACCTATGGGTAGGAAGATGAATGACAGTCAAAATGCAAACCATTTCCTTTAGAAGTATGTCCAATAAGGAAGAGGGGAGATGAGAAACTGTTTTGTGATTTCTCTAAGTGAAGATGAGAGAAGCTTGTGCACAGCTGCCTCCAAATGAACATCTACCAAGGAGAAGGGCCAAGTGATGAAGTGAAGTGCTGAAGAAGAGGGGACGTGCCGGAACCCTGAGACCAGGTAGCAGAATAGCCTGAAAAGGCAGAACTGGTCCTCTCTATGAAACAACTGGAAGGACAGTGCTCTTACAGGTAAGTCTCTGTGCACAGAAAAGAGCTGGAGCCTACCCGTCGGCCGCAGTGTTTTCTGTGATGTGAGGGGCAGAGTCATCCTGTACCAGTACCCAGTATACAGCAAGTGCTCAATAATCATTTATTACAAGAATGAATCCTGGACCTGCAGCATAATCTGCAGGAGCCTAGAGTCTTGTCCCCAACAGGATCCCTCCTCCAAGCTACTGCCTTCTTCCCCTCTACCTCTTACCAATCTGTCCTCATCTCACATGGAAATGTAAGCAACCAGCACACAAGTGTTGTACAAAGGCAAGGACACGCATGCACACATGCATACACAACACAGAGTACTAACCACTATACGATCATGGCCACACATGCATACACACACATACACACCCTGCATGTCCGAGAGAGGGATAAGGGAAAGAAGGGCTCCGATGGATTCACCTAGAGCCTCAGAGAATTAAATACTGGTCTGTTATCGGTGAAGCAGAAACACAGTACCTTGATGAAGCAAAGATAGATGCGTTGAGGCCCCCAAAGCAGGACAGGGCAACAGCAATGGGAATGGTCCAGCTAAACAAGCCAAATGTCTGGTCAGCAAATGTCTGGGGACAGAGCACAGAAGGGGCACTCAGCACACGACAGGGTTTCCACAGCCTCCTGCATCTCTCAGGACAAATGCCATCACTGCTGAGCAGCCCGCCCTCTGGCACAGACCCACCACCTGGCCCTGCAGAGCTGGAGTGGCAGCAGAAACAAAGATCCAGCCATTCAGTACTATGAGATGACGAGCAAATGGGGATCCCAACAGACTCACCACAGCCACGGCATCACTGCCAAGGACATCTGAAATGCTCAGCACTGTGTAATAGGCCACGTTGGTCAGGATGTAGATGAGTGTCACAATCGGCATAGAAATCCCAATGGCCAGGGGCAAATTTCTGTCAGGACAACAGAAATAGGACTACCTGGAACCAACCTCTCCTTGGGGGTCAAAGTTACCCAGGAATTCCCTGGCCTCTGGATCTTTGAGGCTGACTCCTCTTCCCCATGTAGCCTAAGGGAAGTATGCGCCCCACGCCCCGGGCTCTTTCTCCTGAGAGAGAGAGAGAGAGAGAGAGAGAGAGAGAGACAGCCTTCCCTGTGAAGATGGCTCATGATCAATATTTGATCCTCACCCCAGTGGGACCACTGGGTCCCACTGAAGGAGGAGCACTGTCCTCTAGGGACTGGAGGCCAGGCTGGGAACCCGGCTGCCCAGAATAAGCTTCTGGCTCCCCAGGCTTCAGTGTCAGCACCAGAGTGCAAGGTCTTAACATCTCAGCCCCAGCTGGGTTAGCTGCTGCCCACTGAAGGACCTCTCCTCCAGGAAGGACCCTGGGGATCCTCCAGTGTGAATATGAGGCCAAGGAGCCAGGGGTTTCCCACCTTCACTCACTCCCGTCCTCGCCCCTAATCCCTCACAGCTGGTGAAGGGGGAACAGGAAGAAGGGATGAGAGACAGAGGGAGGAGGGGAGGGAAGATGGCAAGCGTGCCCACTATCAGCAGGAGTTCCAGCCAAGTTGGGGAGAGTGAGATCCCACCTTTACCTTTCTGGGTTTTTGATTTCTTCTGTTACAAAATTAAGGGTGTCCCAACCTGAGTAAGAGAAGAGGGCAGAGTACAGGGCGAGAGAGAGGTCTCCCAAGTCCCAGGAGGAACCCTTAAAGGCATCCTGAAAGTGCTCAGAGTGTCCTGTGGGGGCAAAGGCGGAGGTGGGGGGGGCAGCGGGGGGTACAGAGAGGAGAAAGAGGAAGAAGGAGAAGGACAGGAGAGATGGCAGGTGTAAGGAGAAGAGGAAGGAGGGGGAGGGGGAAGGGCAGCAAGAAAGAGGAAGGGGAGAGGCAAGAAAAGGAGAGAGGAGGAGGGTCAAGAAAAGAAGGGAAAAGCAAGAGGGCAGGGAGAAGAAAACAAAAAACAAAAACAATTTAATCCAAAAGAACCACCACCACCAGCTCCCCACACCCCACCCACTCCCTCTGAATAGTTCATTTTCCTTTAGTAGAACTAGACAATCTCAGAAAAACAAAGGCATTCCTGGCTGCCTTCTGACCTGATAACACCTTTTCCAAAGCCCTAGTGAATTTCCATTTCCTGCGGGAGACCACAGGGTAGGCCACAGTTCTTATTTTTAGAAAGAACCCTGTTTCACATAAAGGAGTCATTTTTCATTAACAATTAGATCTTCCTGTGGAACTACCTCTCATGGCCCAGACAGTTCCACAACTTGGTCAAATGGGTTTCTCAGTCTCATGGAGAGAACTCTACTCGCAGTGGCTATGGTTGTGTGCGGCAGGAAATCACAGGCTTCGAAGGAACTGGGATCTTATTTCTCACTGGGCCTGGGGTAGGCCTGGGCCACCGCCACCTTTGGAGAGGCTGCCTAGACATCTGTCATCCTCCTTGGAGGCCTCCAGAGACTGCAGACTTGCAAGCCAAGGGAACAGCACCCAGCTGTCCAGGAGACAGACCTTCTAGACATATTGGAGGTTTTTAATAAGACCCAGACTTCTAAGGAAGCCTGCTGTCACCCACTGCAGAAAGCCTAGACCCATCCCCCAATGTGGCAAAAAGGGCTGGGTGTGCAACAAAGAGGGGGTAAGTAGAGACTCCCGAACCCCAGGGGTGCCACTCATCACACACAGTAGCTGTTCCCTAGGGCACAGATCCTGGAGGGAGAATTACTCAACTACCCAATTAGACCCCAAGATGTTTCAGAGACTCTAGGAACATCCAGATGGCTGGCTGTACTAACTTGGCACACAGATACTGGACCAGCTGCCTAAGATTCACCCAGGGCGCTTCTTAAAAACACACTTTTTTCTTTTTTAGTTTTGTTTTGTTTTTTGGCCGCGCCACGCGGCTTGTGGGATATTAGTTCCCTGACCAGGGATTGAACCTGGGCCCTCGGCAGTGAAAGCCAGAATCCTAACCACTAGGCCACCAGGGAATTCCCCAAAACACATTTTTTTGAACTCCAAGCCAACCAGAGTTTGATCCAATAGGTCTGAGGTTGGAGTCTCAGCTCCTCAGGGGATTGTAAACACAGCCAAGTTTAGAGACAGATGACCCAGAGAACTGTGTTGTCTAATGATTGAGACACCCTTGGCCAAGGGCACCTCAGGACTTCTCTAAGGGGTCAGGGAATATTGGGAGGCCTGTTACCCTCCCTGTCAGCCTACTCTGATCTGGGAATGAAAAGCTCTCTAAGGCCAACAGGCAGGAAAGTCAGTGCCAACTTCACAATATTTTAATATTTTGCTGAGAGCTGACTTTGGGAGGAAATGCTAAATAAGAGCAAGTCCAGATGAAAAGTAAAGGCTGCAAAATAACCACTCATTTCCAGACCCCATCTCCCTGCCACCCACACACTTCCCACCCCTCTCAAGGAGGGCCAAGCCCTCCTCCCCACTGACTGGCGGTCACAGACCAAAAGCAGGAGCCAGAGCAGGGCTCACTCTATCTCCACTGATTACTTTTATGACCCAATTACAACCCAAGTTTCAAAAGCTCCTAGGCCTTCGGCTGGCTTCTTGCAATGCTCCCCACCACCACAGAGGGAAAGCAGCCCCGAGGGAGGGGCTAACTCATGTCCACTAGACCAAACCAGCCTGGCCCAAGAAGCCCAAGAACAGATTTCCTGTTCTCACTGACACAGTCTAGCACATATACAGAAAGAGCTGAGCAGTAAAGCTAACGGAGTCCCCACATCCTCCTCAGGGAATCCAGGGGAACTCCCGGAGTCACCCACCCTCCTTCTGACCTGGGGCCCTTCTTACCCTGGCACAGTTTAACAAGGCCCATGACAATGATGGCAATGAGTGCCAGGACCTTGGCGTAAGTGAATGTGTCCTGCACACGTGTGCCCCACTTGACGTAGGCACAGTTCACAAACGTCAGCAGACCTAGGAAGAAAACCATAAAGTCAGTGGCAGGCTTGAGCTGAGGGCACCGACGCCCAACCTCTCTTTACAAAGCGCATCATTTCTATCCTGTCTGCCTAAGGCAAAGGGGCCGACGGACCGGTCAGAACCAGAACAGGCAAATGGGGGACATCCCCCATCTGCCCCAGCTGAGAGGAAAACATCCCATCAATGTTGACAAGTAATGATACAAAGGCATGCACTACCACATATTCATGCATTCTGACAGCCCGAACCATTTTTGGAAATTCCCCCCAGGCCCAGGAATGGTGAACTTCACCCATTCTTCCCCACTCAGATTCCCAAAGTTTCAAACCACCTGGGGCACAAGACCTCTCCATGGCCACATTAGAGAATGGGGACAAGAGAGGCCCAACAACAAATAAGGTCAATTTAAATGCAGGTGGCAGGTCACCTAGCAGTTAGGGAGACAATGTTTTGCATGTAATTATTTTTTTAAAAGGCTATCATGTGCCTGACAATTTCACATACATCCTCTCAATTAATTCTCACAACCACAAAACAGACATTCCTATTCTCATTTTACAGATGAGGAAACTGAGGTTGACAGAGGCTAACTACCATTCCCAAGCTTACATAGACCCCCGATCTCCCCCACCCCCATTCCTACCCAAACCTCCCAGTTCTCGGATAGGCCCATGGAAAAGTGGGCTCGCGTCAGCACTGCTGGCTTTCCGTTCCAGCTCCTCACGTACCTCAGTGATACCTGGGTCCTGTGTTAGAGGTCCCACCACCTTACCCCGGCTAAATAGGGACTGCTCTGATCCATGGAGAATATCAGTATCCAAGGGGCTCCACAGTGACACCTCTAGCCTCCAAAAATAGAACTTTTACGAGAACCTCAAATGTTATTACAAAATTTGGGGGCTCATCCTCCAGTCCACGTCTACCTACTTCTACCCATGTTGCACTCTCTCCTTCAGCCAGACTCTCTCCTTACTGATGCCGGATATACACATGAGAGAAATGTCCTCCCCTCCTCCTCCTGCCATAGGCAATAGCAACTCCCACTTTCAAGGTCTAGCTCAGTCCCCACTTCCTCTGTAAAACCTTGCTAAAATATATCAGCCAGCTCCTCCCTGAGCTCTCTCTCCCTGAACCCTACAACATTCTCACTTAACACACAGCTTAGTACCTTGTGCTGTGGTCATATGGACATATGTCTCAAGAAGGTTCCTCTCTCTCCCTCAGGCATCTGGGTGGTACTTCCCCAAGGAGATCACAAATTCTTAGGGGGATACAAAAGCATACTGTTTTCTTAAGCTTACTGCCAAGCAAAGATGGGAACTGATCAACCGTGGTTGGAATCAAGATGGTGATGACTTTCGCTTAACTGCCAATCCCCTGGAGCAAGGCAGTTTTCAGAAAGTTGGACATTCCTCCACTCAAATGGAGAGGAGAGCCTAGGGCCAGCCTGTGGATATAAACATGAGTGGCTGAACAGCCTCCATGGCACTTTAAGAGCTTTCATTCAGTACTTTGGCAAATGACACGGGTGCTTACTAGTCAGTCATATAGGGTGCATGGGGGCGGGGGGTGGGGGAGAAACGAGGCGGTGGGGAGTAAATAATGGCCAAGGGGGAAGGGATAAGACCAAAGGAATGCACACTGCTGGCAGGTCTTCCCGGGGACCTGCCCTGCTAATCAGAGTTCGCTGTGTGAAGCTAAGCCTAGATCAGCTAACATGAGGATTACCTAATAAATAGCCACCAGTAATCCACAGGCCTCTGTGCAATACAGTAAGCATATTTTGAAGTACCTGCCAGGCCCCTTCTTGGGAACTGCTCCCCCTTCCCTATCACGGCTGATAGAGTCCAACAACGGACCCAAGCTAGGCCTATTTGATTCTCTCTCCCAAGAATATGGAGTCAGGATACCAAGAAACTGAACCTATCTAACAGCAGCGAAGTCAGGGGCCACAGCAAGTCAAAATCACCTACGAGCCCCTGTAATAGAGGAAGAAAAGCCACAAGAAAGCAGAGGAAGGAAGCAGGACTACAAAAACGAGCAGAAGTGAGAGCAGCTTGTAAGAAGCTGTGCAGCTTGTGAGAAAAAGATTGATGAAGGAGAAAAACAAATACTGTATGCTAACACATATATATGGAACCTAAAAAAAAAAAGGTTCTGAAGAACCTAGGGGCAGGACAGGAATAAAGACAAAGATGTAGAGAATGGACTTGAGGACCCGGGGAGGGGGAAGGGTAAGCTGGGACGAAGTGAGAGAGTGGCATGGGCATATATACACTACCAAATGTAAAACAGATAGCTAGTGGGAAGCAGCCGCATAGCACAGGGAGATCAGCTCGGTGCTTTGTGACCACCTAGAGGGGTGGGATAGGGAGGGTGGGAGGGAGACGCAAGAGGGAGGGGATATGGGGTATATGTATATGTATAGCTGATTCACTTTGTTATAAAGCAGAAACTAACACACGATTGTACAGCAATTATACTCCAATAAAGATGTTAAAAAAAAAAAGGTTGACGAGGAAAAACACAGAAACATACAGAAGACAGAGGCAGAGGCAAGACAGACAAGAGACAAAGACAAGGAGGCAGAGACAAAGAGATGGAGACAAAAGGAATAGAAACAGAAAGATGGACATACACACGGAGAAAGAGGCTGTCTCACAATGTCCTAGCTGTGCTTGCTGTGCTTCTGGTTTGTAGCACTGAAATGTGGCTGCAAAATGGGGAGAGAAGCTGACACACTCCTCAGCCCACTGACAGGCACTCCCTCCTCTGGGTTCTGCTCCTTTTCCTTCCCTCCATCCGGGTACAAACTGCCCCCATGGCTTGGGCCTCTCTGCACACAGTGGGAATTCAATGAGTGAAGGCAGCACCTCAATGGAAGCCCCTGCAGAGCCCCTTCTCAAAGACCGGATGGAAGGATACACAAAAGCCTGGTCACAGCAGCTGCCTCAGGGAGGAAGACTAAAGCTCTGAGAGGGAGGAGACTTTTCCACTATATACCATTTTATATAGTTTGACTGACTTACCATGCACATACACTTCTTTCTCAGTAAAAGTACTTAATTTAAAACACTCTGTAGGACTTCCCTGGTGGTGCAGTGGTTAAGAATCTGCCTGCCGATGCAGGGGACACGGGTTCAAGCCCTGGTCCGGGAAGATCCCACATGCCGCCGAGCAACTAAGCCCGTGCACCACAACTACTGAGCCTGCGCTCTAGAGCCCACGAGCCACAACTACTGAAGTCCACGCACCTAAGGCCCGTGCTCTGCAGCAAGAGAGCACGTGCAATGAGAAGCCCGCTGGCCTCAACTAGAGAAAAGCCCACGCGCAGCAACAAAGACCCAATGCAGCCAAAAATGAATAAATAAATAAAATAAATTTATAAAACAACAACAACAACACTATGTAGCCAGGGAGCAGGACCAGGAGTAGAGTAGGTGAGTAAGGAGCCCAGGGCACAAAATTTAAGTAGGCACTCACTGTCGGGGGACAACCTGGCAAGCCTGAGAGTGAGTGCATCCTTAAATGCTGGCCCCAGGAGCCCTGCTTGCTTCACTGGACTCTCAGCCCTGCCAGAGAACAGAGAGCTCTGAGAACAGTCTACCAAGCAGAAGCCAACTCCCTCGAATGTTTTCCTGATTCTAATTAAGAAACAAAATTTCACCATCTGATCCCCCACCTCCCCACCCCACCCCCCACCCGCCTCCCAGAACTCCCATTCCCATCTAGCAGCAAGGACTACACCAGAGCTCAAATACAAGACAGCCAGGCTGAGCCTGGAGGCCAGGCACTCAGACTCAACTACCACAATTAAAACATGCACGCCTTCCCTCTTCCTCCAATCTCATTTCCTTGCTGCATGCCTGCACCAATGAGTGTGGGACCCATGTCAGGGTCTTCCAGGCTCTCTAGGGACTTGTTGCTGAGAAATACTCAAACAGCAGATCCAGATCCAATCCCTAAGCAGAAATAAATCCCCAAAGTCTCTCTGTGGCAAAGATGGCTACATATCTTCTAATATCTGTTCTTCCATCTTTCCTTAGTAATAGAAATTTTAGCTGGAGTCTGGCTGCCCAAAATAATGATGACATTTCCCAGCCTCTTTTGCAGGCCGGTATGGCCAAGTAACTAAGTTCTTAACCCAGGGATATAAGCAAAGTGTTGCATAAGTAAAACCTTATAGGAGTATCTTTGAAGGGTGAGAGGTGTCTTTCTTTGTCCTTCCTGTCAGCTACAAGGCAGACATGACTGGAGCTTGAGTAGCCATCCTGGACCACCAGCCAGAAGTCACATGCTGAGGATGGCAGAGCAGTAAAACAGAAGGAAGGAACCTGAAGAATTATGAAGTCATCCTACTAGCCCCACGCTGCCTACTTCTAACATGTGAGAAATAAATTTCAACATGCTTGAGCCATGCTCCTTTTGGTTTTCAGTTGTTTGAAACCCAGACTAATCCTGAGTAATACATGTGCCCACAGACAAAACTGCAACTCTCATACTCTCCTTCTGATGAGGAGATGGCCTGGCATCTGAAGCCGTAGTTCCAGTTATGCTGACTGTCGCAGCTCCCTTCTCCTACAAGCACTGGGAGGAAAAGGAACATTCCAATTCCTCCCACAAACAGGCCTTCAAGGACAGAGGAGTGCAATCCTTAACAACGACGACAAAGTGGGAAAAGAAAAAGAAGGGGAAAAAAACATCTACAATTCTCTTAGGAGAGAAATGTTCTACAACAGTCTAGGAGAGGTAAACCCTTCCAAGTGGAGATCCTGGAATCAGAAGCTACCTCTTGGCATGTGTATGAATACATAATGTACATGTCTTTTTTAAAAGCCTCCTTGTTTTCAATTACACAAGTATACATATTTAATCTTATTATCAAAACATTCAACCTATACATAGGGTTAGAATCCAGGGTTTTTGAGCAACTGTGGTCAAGGCCAGTCCTCCTCAGGCCTGCCACTGTCAGAACATAAAAGCTGTCTATCCATAGCAACAGCTGACCAAAATAGAGGAGAGCATCCTTCCTACTTAGAACCCTGCCCAGGCATGAGTCCAAGACAGCAAGAGGCAATAGGAAGCCATTCATACATCACACAGTGTTTCCTCACTGCAGTCTCACCCTTGACAGTCTCCCTTTCCTTCTTCCTTCCCCTCCTCTTCCCTTCCCTGTCAGCCTTACCAAACAAATCCTCAGGGACAATGGAGTCTCAGCTGTGAGCACACCTCTGCTGATGCCACTGTGTCAGTGCTGAACTGACTTCCACGTCAGTTCATGGCAAATACTCTCCAATGATGTATTTGAGGTTACATAACAGACAGAATCCCACAGGGATAAATGCACCAAGACCTAAGCCAGAAACACACACTTCTGCAGACAAATCAAGTACTCCTACAATGCTGGGCACCTGGGCTACTGAGAATACTGCTGGTCACCTGGTCAGAGAAAGGACCTATGGACCTCAAGAAGTGCCATTTTCCCCTACAGTCCCATAAGTGAATAAGAGCCCCTAAGCATACGGAGTTCAGCGGGCAGCCTGAGGCCCCACCCACCACAGAAGAGTCCAAGATCCCAGAATACATAATAGCAGAATGACAGTTTCTCAATTTCAGCACAATTGACATTTTGGGCCAGATAAGTCTGTCATGCGGGGCTGTCTTGTGCATTATAGGATGTTCAGCAGCACTCCGGACCTGTACCCACTGGATGCCAGCAACACCCCTTCCCAGCAGTTGCAACAACCAAAAATGTCTCCAAACCTTGCCAAATGTCTCCTGGGGGGGTAACTCATCTCCAGTTGAGAACCACTGTTCTGACATAGTGAGTACCTAAGACAATCTGAAATCCAAAAAAATAAAAGCTGCTTGGATGTATCTCCCTGCCATGTATAACCTGGGACTGGAGTGGAGGGCTGCTGGAAGCCAGGATCTGAAATAGCAATGCCTTCAGGGCCCGAGAAGGTAATATAAATGAGCAAAGGCAAGAATGTCTGGACATAAAACAAGAGGGAGTGGGGGACTGCAGTCAATGGGAGAATATATGCTCCATTTAAAGGAGTAACCACTACTCAAATGCAGCTGATTGTGTGAGGCTGGAATATGGGTCCAAGTTTGCCAGAACTTTTGATTTTTCAAGAGAAAGGGCAAGTCCTGATTTTTAAATGTTGGCAAGTAATTCAAAATTATTTAGAACACTGTGCAGGTCCAATATATCTGTGGGCCAAGGGTGGCCCGTGGGCCAACAGCTTGCAGCTCTGCCCTAGAGTTAGTTATATGGAGACTGCCTAGGCCCTTTCTTCTAGGATGGAATTTTAATTGTCTAGCTTAGCATGGATATAACTTCTTTAAGCAGTCTCCCAACTAACCTGGACCCCTCTCATGTCTCAGTTTCAAGACTAACGTAATTCTCCTACCCAAGCCTCACACAGCATTCAGTGCAGATCTTTGTTTTTTCCCCTAATTATGACATAGTTGTTTTCTTCCAATTTAGGTCTCTTGAGACCAGGCTGCTCTCAGTGCCACCTCTGTCCAAGGAGGCTCCCTCCAGGACACCCCAGCTTAGCTGGATGATACATCAGCCTGATTCTACACCCTAATTTCCAAGAAGAGGAGTAAACTGAGCCCTAAACCCTAATCTGTTAGGATGGGACAAGGTTTTAATGACTTGGCACCAGCTCTGACAAGTTTCCCGCCCTCAGGCCCGCTTTATGGAAATACCTTGGTTTCTGGAATAGGGGTTTTTGGTAATGCAAATACTGAGTAATCTGTGTAAAAGTACATTTGAATGAAAGAAGTTATATGATACCATAACTTTGCATTTCTAAGAGGTGAGGTCTCTCCTCCAATCAAAAGATCAGTTCCTAGTGTGGGGATGGGCTTCCTAAGAAAAAACAATGGGAAAAATCATAAAAGAAAAAAGATTTAACAAACAAAAATCTTCTTTATGTGAAAAATTATGTACAGAGGTGCCCTTTGATTTGGTTACTCTTGGAATTCATCCTAAGGCCATCAAGGGACCAATGCACAGGCACTCACAGGTGCTCAGAAAAGAGTACAAATTCACGAAATCTTCTAGAAAGCAACTGGGTAAAACACGAAGAAACTTAAAACAGTTTAATTCTTTAGACACAGGGATTTCTCTTTTATAATTTTATCCTAATAAAATATGAAGAAACTCTGAAAATGATTTCTACACAGCAGCATTATTTTTAATAATGATATTATAGGGCATTTACTGTATGCCAGTCAGAGAGAAGTATTGTACTTTATTTGTATTGATTCACTTATTCCTCACAACAATCTTTTCAGATAGGTACTATCAATGAAATGAAAAAAAAATGTTGCCTGTCATATCAGTAAACAAAGAATGTTGCAGCCATCAAGCCATCACAAAACAGCTGCTGGAGAGCCCTAAGGGAACTCAGGATAGAAACAGATGCCTGCCACCTAGCAGTCAGCCACCCACTAACTGCAGCCACCCCCGACAGTGCACCCTGAAGAGACTTAGGTTGAGAAATCACAGGACACTGCCCCCAGATAGCTGAGCTACATATCAAAGGAGTGATTTCAACGAGCCCTGACTTTTGCATTTTTCCATACATAGAAAAGAGCTAAATTCCTTAATGAGATATCTGGTTTTCTTTAATTAACAGTAATCTTTTGGGACTTCCCTGGCGGTCCAGTGGGTAAGACTCCAAGCTTCCACTGCAGGGGGCATGGGTTCGATCCCATTTTTTTGGCAGCGGAAAAACCAAAAACAAACAAAAAACAGTAATCTTTTAATGTTCCAACTACCTGGTCTTTGTTGCAAAAACTCCTATATATCCCGGCCCCTCCCTTACCTCTTTGCAGCAGTGTCTCAGAGCTATCTGAGATGCTGTGCCCCAGGCTTAAGTCCTCAGTTTTGTCTGCTGAATAAAAATAATTCTCAACTTTTAGGTTGTGCATGTTTTTTTCAGTTCACAGTACAATCACTATTCCCATTTTACAAAATGAGAAAATTAAGGCACCAGTTAACTATCTCCTCCAAGGTCAATAGCTACTCAATGGTAAAGCTGGAATCAAACCCAGCCTGGCATGGGAGCCTATGATCTTCCCCCTCCCCCCACCCACTGGCCATGCCGAGAGGCATACGGGATCCTAGTTCCCCAACCAGGGATTGAACCCACATCCCCTGCAGTGGAAGCTCAGAGTCTTAACCACTGGACCGCCAGGGAAGTCCTCTTTTTTGGAATCCTAACCACTAGGCCACCAGGGAACTCCCAAGGGAGGCTATGATCTTAACCACTATATTACACTGCCTGGAAACTACTTGTGTGTCCCAAACCATGTTTTCTAAGAATATTTGGTGAAAGGGATTAAATATTAAATTTTTTTAAATGCAGTATACAAACCACAAAGAGTATTATATCAAGGGTACTTTTTTAAAATGATGGATAAGCAGAAAAAAAAATAGCAGAAGGTATTTCACACAAATAGTAACAATAGTTCTCTGGGAGGTAAAATCATGGGTGATTTTAACTTTCTTTTTTTGCATTTTTCTAATTCTCTGTAGGGTCTATGCATCACCTTTTAATAAAAAAGAAGATATATATATATATATATATATATATATATATATATATATATATATATATAACTTTAAAAAATGTTTCTTTTGGGACTTCCCTGGTGGAGCAGTGGCTAAGAATGCCACAATGCCACAATGAAGTGCCACAATGAAGACCCAACACAGCCAAAAATAAATAAATAAAATAAATAAATTTATTTTTAAAAAATGTTTCTTTTGAAGAACATTTCACAAAAAGGGGGGAAATCCATGATATACTAAGTTTAAAAAGCAGAATATCAAGTTATATGCAAAGTATGATTCCAATTCTATAACAGAAAGAAATGAAGACGTAACTGAACTATTAAAAGTACCCATACGTCAGGCTTCCTGGTGGCGCAAGGGTTAAGAACACGCCTGCCAATGCAGGGTACACAGGTTCGAGCCCTGGTCCGGGAAGATCCCACACGCCACGAGCAACTAAGCCCGTGCTACTAAGCCTGTGCTCTATAGCCTGCGAGCCACAACTACCGAAGCCCGTGTGCCTACAACCCGGGCTCGCAACAAAGAGAAGCCACTGCAATAAGAAGACTGCGCACCACAACGAGGAGTAGCCCCCCACCCCCACCCCGTCTCCGCAACTAGAGAAAAGCCCACGCATAACAACAAAGACCCAACGCAGCCAAAAACAAATAAATAAATAAATTTATTTTTTTTTAAAAGTACTCCTGAGTTTCACTGGTGGCGCAGTGGTTAAGAATCCACCTGCCAATGCAGGGGACACGGGTTCGAGCCCTGGCCCTGGCAGATCCCACATGCCGCGGAGCAACTAAGCCTGTGCACCACAACTACCAAAGCCCGCGCGCCGTGCTCCGCAATAAGAGAAGTCACTGCAATGAGAAGCCCGCGCACCGCAACGAAGACCCAACGCAGCCAAAAATAAAAATAAAATAAATTTATTAAAAAAAAAAAGTACTCCTGTCTGGGGACTTCCCTGACAGTCCAGCGGTTAAGACTCTGCGCTCCCAATGCAGGGGGCGCGGGTTCAGTCGCTGCATGACGCGGCCAAAATAAATAAATAAATATTAAAAAAAATAAAAGTACTCATGTCTTGGCGGTAGATTATAGGTGATTTGAGGCTAATTTAAATTTCTCCTGAACAAACATGTTTTATAATCAGAAACTTATTCCCTTTTTTGGAGAGCTTAGGCTAGAGTCCCCCTGGTGAAACCCTATCACATATACCGCTGAGTTCCCACTTTCTCTCCTCCCAGGGGTATCTGTGGAAGAGTTCCCTTTTAACATCTGTCTTTAATAAATTCCTTAAAGTCAGGAGTCACAGCATACTGTACAATCCTTTACGGCTAAGTCCAAGGTACTGTCAGTCTATTTTTAACACTGTGGATAAACTACACATACTGCCAACGCTTTGCAAGCAAAGATATGGAAAGAACAGAGTATAATTAAGTGCCTCTGGCAGCACAGTGCTAAGGAACACAGGGAATTCTGGGCCACTTCTCAGCTAAAACACTAGCTTTACTAGACTAAGTTCACAATAATCTTCTCTCCCTTCCAGTGTTTTCACACAGAATTCCTCCTTACAACCTCATAAGAAAAAAAGGAAAATAAAGAGAGATCCACTGGGATCTCAGGTTCTGCCCTCAGAAACCAAATACAGGGTAGAAGCCACCTTCCTCGCTGGCCGCAGGCACAGCCTGTTTACAAAGTCAGCATAAAGAAATCTGAAACACCAGTGGGAAACAGCCATTTTGGTGTGGTGCCTGCTGCTTAGATCGGCCTGTGAAGAGTGGCAGTGGCAGGAAGGAGTGGTCCTACTGTGAGCCTGTAGGACATAAAGCCTTGGGACCCCCACAGTCTAGAGAAGCCCATTTCCTCACTGATGGCTTTAAACGGGTCTAAGATTAAAAGCTGGGAAGCAAAATAACTTTTTTTTTTTTGGAGCAGCAGAATAAACGCCTCAGCACTGAGGGTTTTTCCTGGGTTAAGTTACAACTAGTGATGTTGACACCAATCAAAATAAGACAAATATAAGACATGCACCAACCTGTCACATAGACTGGGGAACAGAACTCAGGGACACCGAAGAAGGAAAGTGAGGCACCAGAAGCCACAAACAGATTCAGACTCTCCCCATCCCCATCCTTTACCCTTACTTATCTCAGGAACAAATGACTTTGGTGAAATTGCTTCTTCAAAAAGGTAAGATGCCTCTCTTCCCCACAGAAAAAGAAAAGCAAATTATGCTCTTCAAATATAAATTACCATTAGCATTATAAAAATAACCCACAGCCCCACGCATACTCCCCCGCTAAGCCCTCAGACTTACACATGCAGGCTGCAGCGAGGAGACGGCAGGCCAGGTACGGGGGCTCGCAGGTGGGAAAGGAGGGCTGGATGATGTAGTTGGCAAAGGTGATAGCAATAATGGCCTGACTGGTGGGCTCAACAATTAGCAGGGAGGCCCAGAGGCGGATAAAGGCAATGAAGCCCCCAAAGGCCTCTAGAATATAAGCGTAGCTGGCCCCCGACTTGGTGATGGTGGTCCCCAGTTCTGCATAGCAAAGGGCACCCACAACGGAGAAAAGCCCACCAATGGCCCATATGATCAGCGACAACCCATAGGAGGCAGTGTAGACCAGCACGCCCTTGGGTGAGACAAAGATTCCTGAGCCGATCATGTTGCCCACCACCAGGCTGACCCCATTCAGCAGAGAGATCTCCTTCTTTAGCTGCATAGTTTCTGTGGACCGCTGAGGCAGCATGCTGACATCTTCTTCCTCCCTGGGCCGGCTGGCCTCAGGAATGAGATGGTATGTGGGTGTGGGGCTCTCCAGCTCCCTGGCTTCCATGGCAAATAGTTCCTTCACAACTGTGTTTACTATGGCCTGGCAAAGAATATAAGTATGTCAGTCTAGGGTAGTCGCTGATAAGGCTCTAGTTCAGACCTGCAAGGCAGGCAGATTTCCCTGCCTACCTCTTGTGTAGGGACAGCATGACTCATACACAGACCTAAATACAATGAGCCTGTCTGAGTTCCCACCACAGGATACAGAGAAATGGAGGCAGGCTGACCTCCACTGCTCCCAGGAAAGACACCAACAGGGCTCAGACACGACATGAGGGTGACTTCTAACAAGAGTCTTGATGCCCAGGGTAGGCTGGCATTAGGTTTATCCATAGCATGGATTCTCCCTGAGGTGTAGGTTTTGCTCTGTTCTTACCAACTTAAAACCTACAAACTTGCCAGAGTCCCAGCACTAGGTTCACAGCACTAGCCAGTCTGATAGGCCTTTCAGTTTCCATACTCACTCACCTCCACCCAAACATAAACAGGGACTTCTGCAGTGTCCAGCCACATGTGGAGAGGTCTGTAGCTACTCTCAGGCCAGCAAAGAACATGAACAGGTGGTGGGAAGGGCTAGGAAGATGCTAAGACAAGGGCATATCGCTATTGCAGAGACTAGACCAAGGAGAGAACATCCATGAAAATACACACCCTTGTGTTGCTTTGTCCATTAACACCCACCTCACTTCCCACGTTGCTGCTTCCTCATTCAACACCTTTCTTCTTCTAAAGTGCCTAAAAGAGAGGGATAACATAATAAGACCAGATGAAGAAAGAACATTCAGAGGGCACCCTAATGTGGGACTCATCTGCTATTGGCTTATTTGCTTTCCTCCTCAGCCTGCCTCTCACTACCACCTGGGGCTGCAAAGAGATTCCCCCAAAACAGGACCCAGTAATCTTGACACCAAAACAAAGCTATAAGTCTCCTCTTATCCACAGATCTGGCATTGGAAGGCATCCTGTAGGGAGATGGTGTGCACACGTACATACATGCACACTGCTTCTTTTGGATCAGCATTGGGCCAATCCAGAAACCTCAAGGAAGCTGGATCCCACACCAACCTATGTATGAAGGACCCAGAATCTGTCGGAGGAAGACAAGCACCTTCCTGACCCTGCACTCAGCAGGACCTTCTCTCTTCCTCAATTTCTGTGCCCTAGGAATTGGGAATTCAGATCCCCAACTCCTACTGCATCTTCTGGAGAAAGGAATCTGGTAAGCCACTTGATTCTCTCCCAGGAGTCAGTCCTTTAAGGTCACAGAGATAACTTCCAGGAATAAGAATGGGATCAGTACGTCATCTTCCCAGAACCTTCTCATCTAGTCAACAACAACGGATGTGCTGGAATCTTGCCTCATGGAGCTCAGAGCAAGTGAACCACAGCCACTCAAGACTGAGTAGTTCTCAGGGAAAACTCCAATCTCCACAGGCCCCACTCAAAACTCCTGCCTTACCTGTCCCAGTACCCCTCCAGAGTCTAGACCTGAGCCCAAGTGAAAAAGCTCCTCTGGGGCCATTAATAAGCCTTCCCCCACTCCCAGCGGAGTTGAGCCAGCCTCCTTCTGCTTATTACGAGGCCTGGCTTTAAGGCAGCACCACTTTTCCTTTCCTCCTGGCACCAAGCCATGAAGGTAACTCTATGCAGGCACGTGGGAAAATATCTGTTTTCATGTGTCTGTCAGGTGAGCTCAGATATGCATGAAAACAAAACTAGGAAACACCTGAAGAGCCTGTCTCACATAGAGTCAGGTGCAGGGACTTCCCTAGTGGCGCACTGGTTAAGAATCCACCTGCCAATGCAGGGGACACGGATTCGAGCCCTGGTCCTGGAAGATCCCACATGCCGCGGAGCAACTAAGCCCGTGCACCACAACTACTGAGCCTGCGCTCTAGAGCCCACAAGTCACAACTACTGAGCCCATGTACCACAACTACTGAAGCCCGCGCACCTAGAGCCCGTGCCCCGCAACAAGAGAAGCCACCGCAATGAGAAGCCCACGCAACGCAACAAAGAGTAGCCCCTGCTCGCTGCAACTAGAGAAAGCCCGCGCTCAGCAACAAAGACCCAACGCAGCCAAAAATAAATTAAAAACAAAAAAGAGTCAGGTGCAGGCTCTTCATCAGTGAGTGCTTCCATGTGTATGCTCTATGCACGTTAATAAACTTGATTGTTTTTCTCTTGTTAATCTGTCTTTTGCCAGTTTAATTTACAACTCCCCAGCCAAGGAACCTAAAATGGGTAGAGGGAAAGTGTCCCCCCCCCCCCCCACCGCACCTTACATTCCTTTAAAAAACAAAAAAGTCAGTGCACAGAGACTTGGGTTGCCCACTCAACCCAACATGGAGGCAAGCAGAGAAACCTGGCCCCAGTGGTCACTCCAGCCTCCCCCTATTCATCAGACCCCAGCTGGTGGAGAGGGGGAGGAGGTTACCAGGTATTCTATTTGGACTTCTGATACCAGACTGTGAGTTTTCTATCAAACAATTCTGCAACACCCAGCAGATCTGGTGTCTGCTACAATTTAATCAATTCTAACACCACCTACCTGGAAATAGCAACAGATTCCTCAGGTTAAGGGCTCAATCTTACAAAACAGCCCTCCCCACCCAACTTAAGATGCCAAATCGCAAGTCCAGGTTTTTCCTGTGCTTCTGACCAACTGGCTATGAATCGGAGGTTCCCACTATCCCCTCCTCGGGTTCAATTAATTTGCTAGAGCTGCCCACAGAACTCAGGAAAACAGTTTACTTACTAGATTACCAGTTCATTATAAAGGATATAACTCAGGAACAGCCAGAAGGAAGAGAGGCAAGGTATGGAGAAGAGGCACGGGAAGCTCTCCAAAACCTGTCCTTTTGGGTTCTTTACGGAGGCTTCATTACAAAGGCATAACTGATCAAATCACTGACCACTGGTGATTGATTCAATCTCCGGACCCTCTCCCCTCCCAGGAGGTCGGACCTGGACTAAAACTTCCAAACCCTCTAATCACAGGGTTGGTTCCCGCGACAAGCAACCCCCATCCTTAGAGGATCTAGATGCTTTCAAAAAAATCACCTCATTAACAAACTCAGGTGTGTTGAAGGGGGCTGGTTATATGAATAACAAAAGACATCCGTTTAACCTTTACTGATCTGGAGCTATTTCAGGAACTGGGAACAAAACAAATGTTATAACAAAAGATGCCTCTGTGGCTCTTATTAGGAAATTACAAGAGCTGTGGGACAGGAACAGTGGACAAAGACCAAATAAATAATCACAATATCACAGGGAGGGAAAAAGGTAAACTCACTTCACTGGAAAATTTAAAAATAGGATGAAATGTAACTGCCTTGACTTCTAACTTTCACTTAAGATGTAGAAATCTGGGAAAAGCATCACTCCGACTCCAATGACAAGAAAAAGGCAGATAATCTACAGAATTGTAACTTTTCTTGAAATCATTAGAGACCTGAGGTTACAGGCCAACCAACCAGACTGAGATTTAGGGAAAAACAGATACCTCCCAGAGAGATGCAAGTTCTGGCTTACCTGTGGCGGAGGGAGAACAATGGAACCACCATACAGGCAGGAAAGAAGAATTCAATTCGGGAACAATTTTTAATGAATTACTAAAGGTCAAGTTTGGGTTAGCAAGAGCCGTAGACACTTAGAGGGTTTTCTCCAGTGAGACCTCAGTGGGTGCTCACAAGAATTACTAGGCCAGAGAAAGCCTCTCAGAAGTGCTGGCCTGGAGAAGGAAAGCAGTCACTGCTCTGGGAAAAATATGAAGGTCCACCTGCTCCCTTCTCTAAAAATCTTAAACACCTGGGGAATGGGGAAACTGTCATTCCCAAGGCAGCTGGGACAGGGTGAAAGAAAAAATAAAACAATCCTCTCTGCCTGAGGGAAGAGCAGGAAATTCTGGTCCAGACAATTAGACATGGCAGGCTCACCCAGAAAGATCCAACCCCCCCGACCCAGGGAAATAGGGCCTGCCTAAGGCTGAGGCTGAACCAAGACAACAGAGAACCGCTCTACTCCCCACCACCAGGTTAGCAAGCACCCAGCAACAAGGCTGTGGTACACTGTGTGCTGAGGCACAGGTGTACAAAGACCTAATGCTGAGGGTGGAGCATAAACACAGAAAAATGCACCCTCAGGGCAAGGAAACACCAGAGGAATTTGGAGCCACTGGTGCACCTAAGGTAATCATAGCAACAACAAAACTCAAACCCAACTCACCTCCTAACTGACTCAAACTCCCACATTAACAGGCTAGCAAAAGAAGACGTTGTACCCATTTCCCAGAATAAAGACTATGTACCTCAATCTCTGCTTTTCCACATATTACATCTGACAATCAATAACAAATCACAAGCAACATAAAAAAAGCAATAAAAACAACCCACTATCAAGAGGCAAATTAATCAATAGGACAAGACTTAGAGATGATCCAGATATTGGAACTATCAGACAGGGAATTTAAACTAACTGTGACTGGGACTTCCCTGGTGGTGCAATGGTTAAGAATCCGCCTGCCAATGCAGGGGACAAGGGTTCGAGCCCTGGTTGTAAAAGATCCCACATGCTGCGGAGCAACTAAGCCTGTGCGCCACAACTACTGAACCTACGCTCTATAGCCCACGAGCTGCAACTACTGAGCCCGTGTGCCACAACTACTGAAGCCTGTGTGCATAGAGCCTGTGCTCCGCAACAAGAGAAGCCACTGCAATGAGAAGTCCACGCACCACAGTGAAGAGTAGCCCCCGCTTGCCACAGCTAGAGAAAGCCCGCACGCAGCGACAAAGACCCAACGCAGCCAAATATAAATAAATTTATAAAAAAAAGAATATACATATATACATTTATATGTGAATCACTTTGCTGTACAGCAGAAATTAATACAACATTGTAAATCAGCTGTACTTCAATAAAATAAATTTTAAAATAAATAAATAAATAAAATAACTATGATTGATACATTAAAGGCTCTAATGGAAAATTTGGTCAGCATGCAGGAACATATGTGGAATTTCAGCAGAGAAATGAAAACCATACAAGTCAAAATGTGAAAAAATCCAGAACAGAGCATCTAAGAGTTGTAGGACAATATCAAATGGTCTGAGGTAAATATTAAAAAATATACTTTTTTGATTCTATTAAATGCCTTAGAATATAACTAACTGCCTAAAGCAAAAATAGTAGCAATGCAGCGTTAATATATTGCATAGGTAAAAGTAAAGTGTATGAAAACAATAGCACAAAGATAAGAAAGAAGAACTGGGAGTTATACTACTGTAAGATTCTTATATAATATTATATGTGAAAACTGATGTAATATTATTTAAAGGTAGACTGTGATTAATTAAAGATGTACATTGTGAAACTAGGGCAAACACCAGAAAGTTAAAAACGGTATAAATAATAAGCCAACAGTGGAGATAAAACAGATCATAAAAAATACTCAATCCAAAAGTAGGTAGAGAAAAGAAGAAAAAAGAAGCAAAGAACACATGAAATAAGTAGAAAACAGAAAACAACTAGCAAGGTGGAAGATTTTAATCCAACCATATCAATAATAACATGAAATGTAAATGATCTAAACACACCAATTATAAGACAGACATTGTTGGGTTAGATAAAAATGCAAAACCCAATATGCAGTCTACAGGAAACCCACTTGAACTATAAAGACATAAGTTACAGGTAAAAAGATGGTGAAAAAACATGTAAACACTAATCAGAACCAAGGGGGAGGGCTTCCCTGGTGGCGCAGTGGTTGAGAGTCCGCCTGCCAATGCAGGGGACACGGGTTCGCGCCCCGGTCCGGGAGGATCCCGGGCGGAGCGCGGAGCGGCTGCGCCCGTGAGCCATGGCCGCTGAGTCTGCGCGTCCGGAGCCTGGGCTCCGCAACGGGAGAGGCCACAACAGTGAGAGGCCCGCGTACCGCAAAAAACAAAAGAAAAACAAAGGGGAGTAACTATATTAACATCCGACGAGACTTCAGAATAAGAAGTATTGCTAGGGATAAAAGAGAACATTATATAATGATAAAGAGGTCAATTCAGCAAGAAGAAAATTCTAAACGTGTATTTCCCCCAACAGCATAGCTTCAAAATACATGAAGCAAAAAGTGATAGATCTGAAAGGAAAAACAGACATCCACGATTATAGTTGGAGACTTCAATACACCTCTCTCAGTCACCAACAGAACAAGTAAACATAAAATCAGCAAGGATCTAGAACACCTGAAAATGGAATGTCCCAACATAGTTCTTGTCTAAAATTATGTGAATTCTGAGGGGAAAAACAAACAAAGAAAGGCACCTGCAATAGGGCTTACCTCCATGCAGGAGATGGGGGCAGATCAGGGGTGGGCGACAGCCTTCCAACAGGGAAAAACTGCTTTGGCTCCTCAAGTTTCACAACAGAATACCAACCTTACTATCTACTGAGTTGGTTGCTATCAGAGCACAGTTAGAAACCCTTCCTCAGGTGCTGCCCGAGGTCTTTAGGATCAATTCCAACCTTCTTATCAGGGCCTTATCACTAGGCCCCCTGCTGCATATGGTCCCTCCCATGGTCCAGCCACACTGAATTACTTACAGTTTCCAGAACCTGGAGTAGTCCAGGGTTTCCAGAGCCCATCAGAAAAACACATCTTTGCTCATACTGAGTCCTTTGCCTCTAACACCCTTCTCCTCCCACCATTTTCCTCAACATCCTGGCTGACTTCTTTCTCCACACATATCCTTGTGTCCCTGCATGTGTGTGTCTAGTCTCCCTCTCTCGAAAACACAGTCTCTTGGGAATTCCCTGGCCGTCCAGTGGTTAGGATCTGTGCTTCCACTGCAGGGGGCCCAGGTTCGATCCATGGTTGGGGAACTAAGATCCCGCAAGCCCCTCGGCATGGCAAACAAAACAAAACAAAAGTCTCTAAACTCATTGTTGAAGACAGTGTTCATTAAACAATTCCATACACCCTATAAGTAATTTTCTGCCTTGAGAAACTAGTGTTAAACCCCACTTGTAAGGACATAACACAGCTTTTAACAGGTTTTCATCATATTTTCCAAGCTCCTGTGCAGCAGATAATAAAGGAATTCACTAGACCACTAAAATTTCCTCATGAAAATTTAACCATGAAACTATCATATGCAATTTTCAGGGAGAAAAACTGTCTCTTTCAAAGTTCAAACAAAGAATATTTTACAAGCTGTATTCTAAAACTTTTATAATTGATGACTATGAAAAAAAAAAAAAAACGCTGTTGAGAAAGACACCAAAATCTTAAATGTGGTGAAAACACAGAAGACTTTTTCTTTTTTATACTTTGAGTTTTACAAAATTTCTACAATGAAAATGTATTACTCTTTTTATGCTTAAACTTAAATTATGTGACTCTTTACATTTGTCTTTTCACTTAGGACACCAGGAAACTCAATATCAAATTCAGCTCCCAATCACAGTGAACAGATACCCTCACTTTTCAACAGTACCTGATATCTAGTCTTTTCCATGGCTTTGGTTTCCTATTTTTACTTCCTCATTGCAAGTATCTTTAAATATAAACCACCAAAATTACTCTTTAGAAAGAGATATAATAAATATATGTTATTTATATAATAATTATAGTGTTACATAACTGTTAATTATGTGTGAGCCATTCTCTTTACTAGCATTGTACTCAAATAACTAACTAAAACGGTTTACAACTTGCAAAGATCCAAGAAAATTAACGAAGAACAGAGCAATAATATCCACCTGTGAGGAAATAAGCAAACATCACACTTTCATAAGCCACCTCATCGTAAATGGTCAGGTACGAAGAAGAAAATGAAGTCTTAGAAGTTCCATCACACCCACAGTGGGGTGTAACTGAACACGTGTCTGAGAACCAGCCTGGTCCTTTCAAGTCATGCATGTCTAGACAACTGCTGTTCCCTCTGTCCCAGGTCCCATAAGCACCACCTGCATCACTTTTGTAGTAATGTATCCACACATTCTGGAGGCTACAGCAGGAAGGACAAAGGACAGAAGTCAGGAAATTTCCTGTGTACCAAGAAATGCCAGAGAGATCAGTCATATAACTCCTATTATTTTTGGTTTGTAATAAAAATATGTCCACAGTCAGAAAGGGAAGGAGGCAGACAGGAGAATATCAGGCCTGTGGTTTCCCACAAATTTGTCAGGAAAGGAAAATCAAATATAAGAACTTTTAATGACAATCTGAGACCAAAGTTGGGAAGCAAAAGCCATTAGCACGCAGTGGGACCTCAGCAATGTAGGCAGCCTGGGCCGTTTCCTCAAGGGCCTCCCAACAAGAACAGAGAGTTGAAAATGATTTCAGGAAGCTCTCACAGGCTTTCAAAAGTCTGCTCCTCCCAGATCTTCAAAATCAGGGAGCAGCTCTCAGAGATAAGCACCAGATGGCTGCGCATTCTGCTAGCCTGGTAGTGCTTTTTCTTCCCCATCAAGGGCAGAGACTGAATTCTTTTTACCAAGCACACAGTCCAGTGCACACAAGAGGTACTCAAAAACAAATGTTAAATTAAATATTGATTCCTGCTTATCACTGGCTATAACACAAGTGGTGCCCAAACTGTTCACTCAGTGCTCTGTGAAGAATTCTCTTAATGTTTCACAAATATCGCCTTCCATTTACGACATGAGATGATCAAACAAGATGACAGGATGTGAAGACACTAAGAAGAGCCATAGAAGCAGGAGCACACACCGTCCTCCCTCCAACAGGCCAGTCTCCCCGCGGCCCCAGGAAGCTCTGCTCAGGTGCTCACATCCTCAGGCTCGTCCCCTGGGCCTTTACTCATTTTCTGAGTCTCTCCGACGCAGCACAAGTTCTTTCTCAGCACCAGACTCACACTGGAGTATCTCACACGGTCTCTTTCACGTTCACAGGGTCGCACTCAGGGCCACTCTGACCGCGGTGTCTCTCACACTCAGTCTCTCACAATCTCCCTCTCTCAGTCCCTCTCACACTCATGGAGTCACCTCCACACTAGGGTCTCTCTCACACACACACCGAGTCTCCGTCACACTAACAGCGTCACCCTCACACTGCGTCTCGCACACTCAGGGTCACCCTCAGACTGACACACACACACACAGACACACACACACGGCGTCCTCCTCACACGCTCAGTCTTACACTCCTGGAGTCCCCCTCACGCTCAAGGTCCCGCTCACACGCACGGCGTACCCCTCGGGCACGCGCTCACTCGCAGCGTCTCTCACGTGCCCGCGGCCCGCCTGCCCCGTGCTGGGTTACGGGAACCGCATCCCGCATGCAGCGGCGGCGCAGAGAGTTCGGCCCCAGCAGAACGCGGCCCCAGCCCGGCTCCCGCGGCCCTGCTCCCACGGCCCGGCTCCCTCGGCGCGCCCGCCCGCGGCCCGTTACCTCGTGGTGGCCCGGCGCCTCCGGGATGCTCGGTCGCGCTGCCACCGCCCCCGCCGCGACCGCTCAGGCCCCGCCCCCGCCACGTCATCCGCCGCCGGATCGCGACAGCGCGCGCCGCGTCGGGACAGGGCGCCTGGCTCCGCGCGGGGCTCGCGGGCGGCGGCGCTTCCGGGCCCCAGGGGGCCGCCGTGGCCTCTGGAATTCCGCCGGCCGCGCTCAGGGGTCTGCAGGTGAGGTCCCAGCCCCCGGCGGGCCGCGACCCGGGCCCAGCCCCACTAGCCGACTGATAGGCTGCTCCGCGACCCTGGAGTCTCTCGGGGCCTCCGAGGGACTCAATACGGGGACCCTCCCGCGGGAACCTCTAAGTGCCCCACACCCGGTTCCTCTGTGGCTTTTGGCCTGGGCCGCACTCCCGGGGGACCCCATACAGCTCACACGAGGAGCTCTAAACAGCCTCCATACCCCGTTCACAGCCAACCCTCCGCCTGGAGACCCTAGGGAGACAGACCCAGGATTCGTCCTCCGAGTCACAGCTCCGACCACCGTGCATCCTTTAAGGTCCCTGCAGACACATGGACACCGCTGAGCTTCCAGAGCCAACCCCAGGCCTACCTGGGGCCCAGGCTTGAGGACAGTTTTCAGTCCTCATCCTGCCTGACGCCTCTTGGAGCTGCACCCTCCTGTCCTCTTCCTCTCCCTGTGGTTGCTCCTCCTCCAACTCCTTCTAGGACTCCTTTTCCTCTGGTAGCTCTGGGGCTCCGTCTAGGGCCTCCTGATCTCATGGAAAGCTGAGCCCTACCCCTTAGCTTCCTGTCCACACCTCAAGCCATGATTCTCTTCTGGGCTATGCAGTCATTTCCCCCCAGACACGTGTTCACAACTACACATCCTCTGGTTCCAGACTGCCTACACACAAAACCCTGCTCCCCACCACGTAGTGACCCAGCAGGAAATGTGCAGCACCCTGAACCCTTCCTCCTCCTGCTCCCCCAGGCCCTGCATCTCATGGTTTTCTTCTCCCCAGCCATAATAGCCTCCCAATCCCTATCCTGCTCTCTCTAACCCATCCCCACAGGGTAAGAGGTGCTCCTAAAATACAGATTGGAATGACTTCGTATCTCCTCTGCCTAAAAACCCTTCCATACTCCTACCTATAGACCTGAGGTGATGATCCTTGAAGAGCGTTCACTGGTGCTGCCCTCCTTGTGCTCTCTGCTTGGAATAATTTCCCTAAGTGTGAATGAGAGTACAGGCATAACATGCCTTATTGCTCTGTGCCTTATTGTGATTCGCAGATGTTGCATCTTTTATAAATAGAAGGTTTGTGGCAATGCTGTTTTGTCAGATGATGGTTAGCATTTTTTTGCACTAAAGTTTTGTTTTGTTTTGTTTTATTTTTGGCTGTGTTGGGTCTTCGTTGTTGTGCACGGGCTTTCTCTAGTTGTGGCGAGCGGGGGCTACTTTTCGTTGTGCTGTGCGGGCTTATTGCGGTGGCTTCTTTTGTTGCGGAGCATGGGCTCTAGGCACGCGGGCTTCAGCAGTTGTGGCACATGGGCTCTAGAGCACAGGCTCAGTAGTTGTGGCGCACGGGCTTAGTTGCTCCGCGGCATGTGGGATCTTCCCGGACCAGGGCTCGAACCTGTGTCTCCTGCATTGGCAGGAAGATTCTTAACCACCGTGCCACCAGGGAAGTCCACTAAAGTATTTTTTAATGAAGGTATGTACATTGTTTTGTTTTGTTTTTTTGCTGTACGTGGGCCTCTCACTGTTGTGGCCTCTCCCGTTGCGGAGCACAGGCTCCGGACGCGCGGGCTCAGCGGCCATGGCTCACGGGCCCAGCCGCTTCGCGGCATGTGGGATCTTCCCAGACCAGGGCACGAACCCGTGTCCCCTGCATCAGCAGGCAGACTCTCAACCACTGCGCCAGGGAAGTCCCCATCCCCATTTTTAAGATGAGCAAACCGAAGCTTAGGGAGGTCAGGAGACTCCCCAAGCTACTTGGCTAGAAGTGGTAGAGCTCAGATTTGAACCCCAGTCTGCTGGTCCTGAAGCCTGCTCTGACTCCATACCCTGTCTCTACAGCTGTGAAACTGAGGGTAGAAGTTCGGTTGAAACAGATCAGGGGTGAGAGGGTGAGAGGCAAGGCCATGAGTGGGTATGTGTCAGGGCACTAAGAGGCTGGGCAGGATCTGGGGGTAAGGGTTTACTCCCTTTCACGTTGTCATCCTTTTTACCAAGGCCAGCGATGCGGCTGGACCTATGTATTCCTAGTCATCCTAACCCTCTGGGCCACCCATTTTTCCAGGTCTGGCCAATAACTGGTGTAGTGAGAAGATTCAGAGCACCCTCTAGCGGCCCACGGTGTATTGACACCTAAAACCCCGGCTGGCCAGGCTTCTGTGGAGGCGGCAGGAACTGGAGCTTCCACCACCCCCACTGGCCCACAGCTCTGGGCTCTGCACCACAGACTTCTGGCCTAGTCTCCATCCTTACACACGTTTTCCTGTCTCAGACTCTTTGTTCCTCTGTCCTTATCCATCTCCATTTGGTCCCCAGTCTTTCAGTCCCTATCTCTGCCCATCTTGGTCTCTCTCCCTCCCTCCTCAGTCTCACTCTGTTCCCAAAGAGGGACAGATGGCGGGCAGATGAACTGATGAAACAAAGTAGAAGGGTAGCATCCTAAAAAAAATTCAAAGGATGCTGAGACCTGCAAGCTGTGGGAGGACAGAAGGATGGGAAGCAGAGTCCAGACAGCGCGACCGTCAGGATTGTCCTTGGCTCCCAGCTGTGGGGTGACATTTGGGGCCTGTTGACCACATAGGAGCGGCAGAGTTGGGTGGTGGGCAGGAGCTCCATTCCAACAGGAATGTTTCAGGTCCTGCTTCTCAGTCCTAGGAGGGGAACTAGATCCCAGGAGAGGGGGAAGGAGGATAAAACCCAAAGAGGTGCACAGGAGCCATGCTTTGGTGCTGAGAGAACCCATCAAGGCCCCAGAAAGGTCAAGGTCCAGCCTCTGATTACCTGCCTCGCTAGTCCCCTCACCCTTCCACTGACTCCTTCCTCTCATGCTCAGAGCAGAGGCTAGGCCAGGGCACTTTACAGCATCCAGAATACTTTTATTGCCAGAATCGAGGTACAGCCTGCTCAGAGCCCCATGTGGGGCCCACCACCCAGGAACAAAGGGAGAGACAGATGCTGGCTATGAATGCAACAGAGAAAATTCTGCTTCACAGAAACCTTGTAGGAGCGAAGCACAGTCCAGCCTGACTGTGGCTTTGGGGCTCCACCCCAGAGGCTAGACCCAAGTCTTGGCCTTTAGGCACTGCCCACTTGGAGACCACCAAGGCAGATCCACATCCTCCATCCCTGCTATCACAGGGAGATCCATGCAGCACCTCTGGAGCAGGAAGAAAACCCCTAGGGGGCCCCTAAGGCACCTGGCTCTCTCAGGGGCCCACTCAAGTTTCTGGGCGAGTTCCTGCTGACTAAACACCACTGAGCTGCCTGGTGGGGATGGGTGCTGGGCAGAGTGGGCAAGAGTCCTACCTCCTCTCAGTCCTGTGCCAGCCCACGTGAACGCTAGAGAGATCCTGGGCAGGGTGGCAATGTGGTGGAGGGTCAGCAAGAGGGCAGCTCAGGGTGGCTCTGATTGGCCTTGGCTGCTTCCTTGAGTCCTCTTTCCTCATAAGTACCTAAAGGGCATGGCACCAGGCTCTGCTCTCATTCTTGAACCACAGCCCCAGGGCAAAGGGAGGCAGCATCAATACTGTGGGCAACAGCCCAACCAAGGAGATCAGGGCTCCTGGGACACAGCCCCGAGAACTGGGGGTCCATCTGCTGCCCAGCCCTGAGCTAGGCTGTTCTTAGAAGTAAGGGAGGTAGGAGTGAATGCCCCAGGGCCTGGGAACCATGGAGAGCGTAACAACCCACCCCTGCCTGCAGGGGGAACCGGGCTGCCCCCAGAAAGCCACAGTCAGGCTGTGTGAGCAGCTAGGCCACACAAAGACAGCAGCTCCAGCCACCCGTGGCCAGTAGCAGGCTGACTTGTGGCCAATGTGTGAGAAGGTACACCCTAGGGACCAGGAGCCCAACCTAGGGACCACAGTTCAGTAACATCCCTCACAAGAAAGCTGAGGAGCCAGGCCCTGGTGGGCGAGTGTGAAAAGGCCACAGGGGTAGGAGGAACACAAGGCCCCAGCACTGGGGATTGGGGTCAGGTGCCAGCCAATCCACCTGCGGAGCCAGTCCTGAGGTCACAATTCCACCATCAGCAGCATTCTTTCCAAGGGTCCCTCAACTAACTTCAGACTATGTCTTCCTTCCTCATTCCCAGAGAGGAAGGATAAAAAACCCAGCATTTCCCCACTTCACAACCCAAGATCCAGGGCCTTAGATGATCAGTCACAAACTGCTCAACTCATGGGCCATGGTTGCCCCACAGGCCAGGAGAAGCAGTGGTGGCCAGGCCATCCCAGAGCCCTGCCCAGCATAGGAATCAGGGCCCGAGGAGCACGCGTTTCAGATAGGCCAGGGTAGTGGCGTTGGCCAGCATTGCGATGTGCTCGGTGCCCGGCAGTGCCTGCAATGACACTTCTTGCTCCTGGTGGCCACGCCAGGCCTGGCACTGCAGGGCGCTCTGCAAGTTCACAGTGCCGTCACCATCACCAAAGCAGATTTTCGGGTCACGGTCCGGGAAGCTTTCATAGTAGAAGGAGTCTGGCGTAGGGACACCAGTGCCGTAGAGGCAGTGCAGTCGCACGCCAGGTGGTACCATGGCTTCAACCAGCCCCTCCGTGTCCTGCCGCATAAGCCAGCCGTCTTCGAAGCCGATGTCCTGGAAGAAGCGGCGATAGTCCTGCAGCGTGTAGTTGGCTGTGGGTGTGTGCACGAAGACCTTTTTGGGTGACCAGGTATAGTTGTAGGGCAGCAGCCAGCTGGTGGAGACGGCAGACCGCTGCTGCTCCCGGATCTTCAGGGGCCCAATGACCGGGATCCGGTTGTTGTCTCCTGCGGATAGAGGACTCCAGTCAGTCTGTGCTCGGGAATGCAAGCCAGCTGGGCAGCATGCTCACCGCCAGGGCCCCTGCCAGCCCCCAGCCCGGGCCTAGCCAGCACTCTGGCATCTCTATGCTGTTAACGAGGTGACAACTCCCCTATTTCCCTGTATTTTTGCTCTATCTAGGAAGCACATGACCAAGATTTGTTTCTTTCCTTTTGCATTTTGTCACCAGGGATTTAGGCAGCTCACACCCACAGGGTGATTCATGGTAAAAACAATACCTTCCCCAGAGCACTTATCACCCGGCCTGTGGGTACTGACCTTGTCACAGGTGAATCAGCAGGTGGGCAGCCCAAAGACACAGTCACAGTCCTCTTAATCTTTTATTACATTGAGCTATGTAAACATTTTTCCCCTTCCTAGGCTCAGACCTACATCCAGCCAGCCCTAGTCTCATCCCACCTACCTGCCTGGCACTGACCTGGGCAGCCAGGCCTGCAGGAGACAGGGCAGGAGGGGAGGCTGCAGACAAAGTGAGAGTCTTTCTTACATAGGAATGCCAACAGCACAAACGCATCCACCAGCCAGTGAGATCGCCAGAGGATGAGCTGGAACTTGGGAACAGGGGCCTCTGCCCTGCTCAGGACCCACAGCCACCCATCACCCCACCACTGACTGCAGGCCTTCAGCTCTGCCTGCTGGGGCCTGGCTCTAGGAGCCCTCAGGAAAGGGAACCCCTAGCTAAGGGTCCACGACTACCACCCGTCCTGTCCCACCCCCACTCCCAGACTGCCAGAGCCTGACAGCAGTCTCCCAGAATCTGAGGCAAAGCTCTAACTAAGGCAGGGGTCCCCAACCCCCGGGCCGCGGACCATTACCAGTCTGCGGCCTGTTAGGAACTGGGCTACACAGCAGGAGGTGAGCAGTGGGCTAGAGAGTGACGATTTACCCACCGCTTCCCATCACTCGCATCACCGCCTGAACCATCACCCCTCCCAAGCCCCCCGCCCCCTCCGTGGAAAAATTGTCTTCCATGAAACCATTCCCTGGGGCCAAAAAGGTTGGGGACCACCGCTCTAAGGGGACTCATGGGGAAGCTCTGAAAGGACCAGTACCTGAACTCCACCATGGTAACCTGTCTCAAACTCAGAAGGGCCCACATCTCTCCTTTCAGGTCCAGGCTGGACAGAGTAGGTAGCTGTGATGAGTCCTCACTATAATTGGATTCACTGTCCAGCTAATCCAGGGTGACGACTGGGAGAGGACTGATCACAACGATCAGGTGACCAATAAGCAGGTCAGGCAGTGGCAGTCACTTGAGGAAGAAAGCTCATCAGATGCTTGGTACAGCCCTGGCTCACATCCAGTCCTAGCAGAGGGAGGAAAGCCCTGGGGCTACAGCTGGTATGTTCTAACAGTCCTGAAAAGGCAAGTGGACTGGGGAGGAACAGGGAAGGAGGTGGTTTTCCCAACTGCTAAGCAAGCAGGCCCAGACAAATCTGCACCTGCTTCCTCTCTGTGTGGCCCACAGAGGCTCCCCGCTGCCACAGAGGGAGGTGTAACTCACAAACAGGAAACTGTAGCCCAGCCTTCCTTCTCTGGGGTGAAGGTGGGGATGAAGAAGTGAGGATGGGGGTTAAGAGAGAGGGAGAAGGCTCCTCCAGAGAACTTTGGATCAAACCAAGTAAGGCCAGCCAGGACCAAGCTGTGTGTGTGTGTGTGTGTGTGTGTGTGTGTGTGTGTGTACACGTGTGCCCTATGACCAACGGTTATGCCACTCCGTGTACATGTTGTAAGAAACCTACACAGATAACAAGAGTCATCAGCCTGAGGGGTGAATTTAGTAGTGTTATATTCTCTTTTAGAAAGAGATGTTTGGAAAAGAATACAACTCTGGATAAGGAAGGGTCCTGACCCAAGAGAAGAGACGTGAGGGTGGCCCAGGAGGCCACTGTAGAGGGAAAGAGAGTGTGCCATCTGATACCAGCACCCCCCATGCTGGGCCAGGCAGGGTCTTACCTGAGGCCAGGACGCGCAGGGTCTTGGCCACGCCCCCCCAGGGCGGACCCAGTGCCACAAAGGCATGGATATACTTGTCCTTCCAGGCCTGTGGCTGCTGCTGCAGAAAGTAGAGCGTGTACATGTTGCCCATACTGTGGGCAGCCAGCACCACGGGGCCCCCATACAGCTGGTGCATCTCCTCGATCATCTCGCGGAGGGCCAGGAAGTAGGGCCCGTTTTCATCTGCAGGCCAGAGCCAGGCGGGGGTCAGGCAGGAAGGGTCCTTGGGCCTGAACCACTGACTGTGTCTCAGGCCAGACCCAGGACTAGGTGGGTGGGGAGTGTGTGAAAATCCAAGTGGGGAGGGTCTGGTTTCCCCTCAATTTCCATGAAGGGAGAAGAAGCTCCTTTTCCCCTCCTCAGCCTCATTATCTCTCCCCAGGGCTCAGAGGCCCAGAAATCCTGGGCTGAGGGTGGGGGAAGGACAGGACCTGTGATGGCTGGGCTGGATGCCAGAGACACGGGAGAAGGGAAAGGCCCAGGGCCTTTGGTGGCTGTTACCTCCTCCTCTCCACCCCCCTCCCGCATGATCTCAGGGAGGAAATGGAGCAACCACTTACTTGGAGCTCGGCGCCAGTCATAGGGGGCCCCCCGGACGTCCTCACCTCGTGTGTAGCCCCAGCCCACAAGGCTCTCCACCATGGTGTGGAAATAGGAACCTATAGACATAAATCCACAGGATTAGAGAGAGTACAGTCATTGTCAGCTGCCCACACCACGCCTGCCAAGGAGACTGTGACACCTACAGCCGGGAGATCCCCGAAGGAGTGCTATAGGGCTCTGTGCCCACACTGATTAGAGACGGTTCACAGGCTACCCCCACTCAAACCAGCAGGGCTCCTCCCACTCTCGGAGTCCATCAGAACCTCCATCCCCATTCCCTGGGGGCCATGAGGAAGGGCTACACACCCACACTGCTTTTGCTGGGGTCCAGGAACTCCAGTGAGAAGGTCTTTCCAAAGCCAGGGACACGCACATCCACACCATCAGGAAACTGGGTGGTGCGGGACGTTCGGTTGTAGACCAGCCTGCCAGGAGGGGATGTTGAGCCAGTGACCCAGAGGTGACACCTAAGTTGGTGTGTCCCAATACTGTCTTGTGTCCTGAGCCACATTCCCTTCCCATCCTCAGGTCTGGTCAGATGTATAGGGGAGACCAAAAAGTAACAAAGCAAATTTGTAAAGCACAGATCAGAGTAACCACATCCAAATGAGGACCCCACCAAGGCTCACTCCAGAGACTGACTCCAGGACCCCTGTGAGGCAATATTCCCTTCTCCTCAATGTCACCCATACTGTCTAATGCAGGTCTTAGATATGGTTAGAGAGGGATCTGGCTGCCAGGCCTGGCTCCGCCATGAACATCACACTTGACCCCAAAAGGCAGGCAGCCTAACTTCACAGGCTCCCATTGCTCCATCTCCATGGATCCAGCTCCTGCCACCCACCATAACACAACACAGGGCAAAGGAGATGATGAATGCAACACACAACAGAACCAGACAGAGAAACCCCGAGCACCTGTGGCTGCTGTGTGAGTGGGTGGGCAAGGCCTGGAGACATGATGGGGACAGGGTGGTGGAAGACAGGAGGAAAGCCTTGTGCCAGGCCAGGAACCCTGCTCTGGCCTCCCTTGATACTAAGGAGGCAAATGTGCCTGAGAAAACACAGGCTAGACCTGCAGTCCCCAGTGGTCCTGAGTCCCACCCACCCTTAAAGATCAGCCACAGAAAGCTGACAAGATACCCAACACTGGCCCAAATCAAAGTCCTGGGGACGCACTCTCTCCAGGGCAATCTGTAGATCATCCCAATGGCCACTCAGCAAAGTTCTAGAAAGCCAAAGTACTCTGTGCTGGATGCAAGTCTAAAGAGGTCAGAGCCCAACAAAAGTAGATAAGCCCCTCTCAGTATCAGCCTGTACCTCCAACTGGCAATACCTGAGACCATGCTTCTGCACAAAAATAGAAATGCGGATCAACATCCCAGAAATAACCCTGATCGCACAAGGAGGAGGAAAGAGTCAACAAAGCAGGGGTCATAAACAACAGGGAAAGGCAGGGTGCCCAGAGAACCAGCTAGAACCAGCTAGTGTGTCTCCAGGGGAAAAAACAATCTTAATTTGAAAGACTCCATTCAGCTCAAATATTTATTGAAAAACAATTGTGTTTCTGGTCCTACAGCTTTAAAGATAAAAGAGACACAGTCCCTGCCTTCAGGGAGCTCAGGGTGGGCGGGAACCTTAGTTCAGAGGCACACAACTATGGGTTCAAATTCTAGTTTGTCACTTATTAGCTAAGTGACCCTAAGCAATTTTGTAACCTCTTTGAGCTTCCAGATTTCCTCATCTGTAAAACAGGTCTAAAAACAGCACTTGTTTCACTGGATTGCTGTAAGACTCAATAAAAGAAAGTATGTAAAATGTATAGTGTTTGCATTCAATAAGCAGTAAGTCTCATTACATGATTATCTTATTATGGAAGAAATATCCTAGGAAACAATGTTTGGCAGGCAGGGAATGCAGGTTAGAGGAGCAGGCATGTGGCCAGGGGGAAGGGGAGGTTAAGAGCTCTGGACATGGACTTCCCTGGTGGCAAAGTGGTTAAGAATCCGCCTGCCAATGCAGGGGACACGGGTTCAAGCCCTGGGCCAGGAAGACCCCACATGCCGTGGAGCAACTAAGACCGTGTGCCACAACTACTGAGCCTGTGCTCTAGAGCCCGCAAGCCACAACTACTGAGCCCATGTGCCACAACTACTGAAGCCCACGTGCCTAGAGCCTGTGCTCCGCAACAAGAGAAGCCACCGCTATGAGAAGCCCACGCACCGTTCGCCACAACTAGAGAAAGCTCACACGCAGCAACAAAGACCCCACGCGAGCAACGCAGCCAAAAATTAAATAAATAAATTTATAAAAAACTAACACAGAAACAAAATGAGCTCTGGGGATTGGCAGGGAGACTTCACAAAGAAAGCAGGCTTGGGTTTTAAAGAGTGAATGGGAGGGAGTTTATCAGGCAAAGGGAGTAAAGGGTGATTCCAGGCTGAAAGAACAGCAAGTGGAAAGGAATCCCCAAGCAGCTGGAAGGGGCAGGTGTGGCCAAGTCAGAGGCAAGGGAAAGGGTGGGGGCCAAGGCGAGGCTGTGAATAGGGGCTGGAGCATAGAAACCACAAATAGGGCCTGAGGCACTGGAGAGGGTAGGGACAGGAGCAGCAGGAAAGGGAAGAAAGTTCTGTCTGGGAGAGTGCCAAGGTGGCGTGGACCAGACAGAGGAAATGGGAAGGGAGAGAGGTCAGTGACGCTGAGCCTGAGATCTCTTGAGGCGCAGGTGAGATAGAAATGGGCTCTGGAGGCGTCTCTAGACCGGGTCAGCGAGCAGCGCCCCACCTGTGCCCCAGCCCCCACCTGATATTGTCAATCCAGCAGTCAATGATGACAGGCAGCAGCAGTTCCAGGTTCAGCCAGAGTGTGAAGTAGCTGTCTGTCCTCTTGGAGCAGAGGTAGTGCACGACTGTCGGCTTGTCCAGCTTTGCCTCCAGCTGGTTGCCCAAATCACCGGGCACTGAAGGGGGACATAGAGCATGAATGAGACCCTGGGCCTGGCAGGCTGGAAACCCAAAGGCCTTCTACCCACGGCTATCCCAGGCTGCAGAGTAGGTGATATCTGTGGGGCTCCTAGGCACAAAAGCCTTTCTGTGTTCCCCATTTCTCTGATTACAGGAAATAGGCTTCATTCAGCCTCCATGACCTTTCCTGAGTTCCAACTGGCAGATTCATGAAGCTGTTAATTAGGGAAGGGAGGGGATGCAAGACAAAGGAGAAACAGTCATAGAGAAACCATAGTGCAGCCTTGGGGCAAGGTCCTGGTTCCCCATCAAGGGATACACACACACAACAATATCTTTGAGCTGTTTTGCAGATACTGAAACCCCCACCGGTATGCTGCAGACCCCAGACACGCTGGAACCAGAAGGTTGATGATGTTGACTCCCACTCACCTCACCACCAACCGATCAGAAGAATTTCCATGAGCTGACCACACCCTCTTGAACCATTACTATCAAACTTCTCACTACCCTCTCCAAGTTGGGACACACAGTTTTGAGGGCATTAGCCTGCTGTGGCCCCCTTTGCCTGGCAAAGCAATAAAGCTATTCCTCTCTACTTCACCCAAAACTCTGTCTCCAAGATTTAATTCAGTGTCGGGGTACAGACGGCTTCATAGGCAGGGTCTTGTATACTCTGAAAGAAGGATTGGGAAACAGGACAGAGCACTGGGCCACTTAACCAGCCAAAAATAAATCCAAAGAAGGCACTCCAGGATAGGCTCTGGAGGGGGGCAATGAACAGAAACAGTTGAGAGAAGCAGGCACCTGCCAGCCTACTGAGGTCCTCAGGGCTTGCTAAAGGCCAGAGCCCAGATGCTAAACCCTTCTAAAGGTTCCAGAGTGCACCTCACCTGGAGGGCCCTAGCATCTTAGCACACTTGTGCTGGAAATAACTCTCTTGAAGCAACATACCATTCCAGCTACAGCCCAATGGGGGTGGGTGTGACCAGGCTCCAAGGATGACTTCACTCTACTTATTCAGTCTATACAGAGGCCTGGGGCCCTTGTGACACTCAAACCCATTCCCCGCTCCCCCCTTGCTTCAGTGCCTAACATTCAAAGCCCTTCACAGTCCACTGACTCCCAGTGACTTTTCAGGCCTCGCCTCCTCCCGCATGCCATTCTCTTGACACCTTCCAAACCCCATTTAGGATCCAGTGTTTGGCTCTCTGGGGCATTCGCTGGCCTCCAGCTGTGAACACAGCCCTGCAGAGGACAAGCTCTCCTTGTGCACCATCCCACTGTGTCCTCAGTGCAGCCATGGGAGGGAGGTGTGGCACCTGCATTCACCTCCCTTCATGATGTGCAGAAGTGGGGAGTCCCCAGCATGACAGCCTCTAGATGAGATGCTTGTGGACTAGACAGGGCAGTGAAGAAACCTTGGTCACTGTTTCCACCAGAGAGGAAATAGCTGAAAGAGGAAGTCATCTGATCTGCTTTGCCTGGATACCCTTTGCCTGGCCAGGCTGTGTGGCCTCTAAAAATACCAATGGTCACTTCCTGGGTCCCTCTGTGCCTAGAACTAGATAAGAGCCATCCACATGCCTTTCACCTCAAGTAACACTGGGAAGAATATCCTTATTATGCCTACTTTACAGATAATGAAACTGAGACTGGGAGAGGTGGAAATAGCTTGCTATAGTCCCTTCCCCCACCCAGGGCCTTCAGTATCCCTTCTCTGGCCTCTGCTTCCTCTACCACCAATTTGAGTCCCACCCACAGAGACTGGTCACCCTTGGATGCTGATCCTCTGATGGCCAAGGTTAGGTCCCTGCTCTGTGTCCAGGAACAGCTTGTCTGCTGTCCACCATGGAGTTTCCCAGGATTAATGCCAATAGCCTCATTCTCTGAGAAGCTGGGCAGGTTACGATTCCAGTTGCTCAGTGCCTCTAGGTACAACCCGAGGCTCCTCTGCTGTGATCTAGGATAACTAAGAACTGAATGAATTAATGAGTGCATTTAGCACCAATACAGGTGAAAAGGCCTAGGACCAGTCTGGTCAGAGACCACACACTTCCCAATCCCACACCCTTCATACTCAGTACTCCTTAGGTCCACACAAGGCTCCCTGCAGGCTCCCAAGACAAAGTCCAGATGACCCAACCAGTCACGAGCCCTGCACCATCTACTCCTTCCCCCACTCCATTCCAGAGAGCCTGGACTGCTTAGCTCCCTCCCTCTGATACGTAGTTCCCTCTGCCTGGAACTCTCTCCTGGACTCAGCTCCAGCTGCGTACTCCAGGAAACCTTTCCTGACTGGGTCAGTGGATTCTCTGTGCCTGCCCAGCACAGACCTCACCTCTGGGAATCATCCTGCACGCTTAGGGAAGGCAAGGCCAAATCTGCCCAAACTCCATGGTGAACCTGGGTCCAGCATTCCCTGGGAGCATTTCCTGGCCCAGAGCTCCTGGTGGAGGACCCCTGGGATCACACTACCTGCTAACCCTACCCTTCTGTGATCTGCATCATCCCCATTAAAATACTCCCAGCAGAAAGAGCATGGGGGTCATGCTGCAGCAGACTCAGTATGTAATGTATACCTCGGCATGCCTCTGCTTTTAGGAGCCCTGGATGGCCACCAACACACTAGCTCTTCGTGGGAGTGATGGCCTGAATGAGGCACCCAAAGACCCCAAGACAGAGAGGTCTCATCCCTGCCACACCCACCACAAGGAAATACTACTGGCTCCTGGACAGTTGCCTGGGCCAGCAGCAAGGAGGAGGTAGGCAGGGGAGGTTGCCTAGCCCCAACATAGCGTACGGAGTCCAAGTAGGTCTGGCAGGAGTAAGGGTACAGTATGACATCTGTTCATAGCCATTGTCTCAACCCCTCCCTCTGTCTATAGCCATCCTCAGATTCCCTTGGGCCTCCTCCCTCAGGCCCAATGCCACATATTTGATAAGTTAGGGGAAAGCCCTGGTGGCAGGTTAGGAGAGCAATCCTTCCCCAAAGAGCTCCCTTTCAGTAATGCCCTCTGAAACGTGTCGGGCTGGAAGGGTGGAGGGAGACAGCGTCCAAGCCAAGCCCAAGTCAACGCTGAGGCCCCTGAGGGCCAACACCGAAGCCACCCTACCTCCTACCGGCCCTCAGGAGTGGGGCCAAAGAGCCTCGGTCTTTCCAGCTAAAAAATGGGGATGAGGCGAGGCTTGGGAATGAGATGAACAGGCGTACCGATGCGCAAACGGGTGGTAACCCTCCCACTTACCCCCATATTCTATAGGGTAAGGTGACAAGAGTTTGACCACAACCGCGCCCAGCATAGCAGGAAGTGGACGGGCCGACCCAGATGACAAGACAATCATACGCTCCCTCACCCCGTGCTTAGAGCAGATGCAGACAGCCCCGCCCGCACCCCATCCAGCCGGACGCACGAGCGAACGGACCCACGACTGGACGCGCGCCTCACCCAGCACCACCGGTGGCGGACGTCCAGCCGGGAGTGCCAGATCTGTGAGCATAAGGAGTAACAGGAGGCCGCTCGGGAGCAGGGCGGCGCGGTAAGGGCAGAGGCGGAGGCCCATGGCAGTAACCGCAGCTCCAGGTCCGAAGCGCGGATTCAGCTCTGGGGTCTCTCGCCTAGGCCCTGGCAGCGGCGACGCGCTTAACCCCGCCGCTCGCAGCCTTCACAGAGGCCGGACCAATCAGGACCCGCCTCCTGCAAACGGCCTGCCAATAGGAACTCTCCTTCCCAGTCGGCGTTCGCCGCCCAGCCCCTACTCATCCCTGGCCAACTCCCTTAACCGCGCTGCACGCCGAGCGCATCGATGTACCGAGGCTCAGCCTGGCTTTCGCGCACGCTCTCAGCTGATCAGACCCAGCTCCCGTCTGCTGGGTACCCAGCCCAGCCCTCGGTACCCTGAGTCCACGCAGCGCAGCCCTCACATCCCCGATTCCTGGCGCCTCCTTGACGAGGGATCTAGAATGCGCCGGGCTGAATGGGAATTCAGGGTCCAATGCTCGCCGCTACTGAACTACCCGGGTCAAAGCAAGAGGAAGAAGGGGAGAGGTGAGTCCCAGGCTGTTCTTGAGCCTGAGGAGACTGACCAGGACCTTTGGGCAACTCCCAAGTCGGTTCTTTGTACCCTGCCCCGAGGGCATCTGGGTTCAAGCTACACTGGCCCAGGGGCCGCGCGCGCGCGCGCGCACACACACACACACACACCCACCCGCCGACTAAACAGTTTGCTCGCCGGGTTAAGAGAGGGCTTGAGCCTCAATCCTGCGCCAGCCCATCGGTTAGTTCCCCTGAAGACCGGAAGGGGTGTTGGGCCCTCATGTCCCCCTACCACTCCCACCCCACGCAAACCGGGGATCCAGACAGGGCACAGACTCTCTGTGCATGGAATCGGGGCGGATAGAGTGGGCAAAGATTTGACAACCAGTAATATTCTGGTACCATGTGTCACTCTGGAATAGGGTGACCAGCATGTTTGGAGACTGGAGGTCTTGATCCTTCACACACCCCCTCCTGAGAGCCAGTCAATACCCTGGTCATCCCTGGCTGGTCCCAAGACCTCTATCCTGCCCCTTCCTTCCTCCCTCCCTCCCTCCTTCTCTTCCTTCCTCCCTCCTTCCCTCTCTCTCTTCCTTCCTTTCTTCCTCTTGGTCAACGGCTGACCCTTTCCAGCCTCTCTGCAGTGACCCTCAATGAATCTACTCACCATCTTGGCCTGCCCCTCCTATATTCTTTTAGTGAAACACATTCGTGGTTGGAATACCCTCCTCTCTTAAGGTCCAACTATCTCCCACCTCAGACCCTGGCCCAGTGACCCCCTTTCAAAACCCCTGCCTCCCTCACCTCCATCCCAGGCCCCAGCAGAGGGGCTGCTGAGGACCAATCTGGTGCAGGCCCAGTATGAGAGACAATAGAGACCCTTCTGCCAGGGCTAGGACAGGCAGGAGTCCAGAGCCACAGGTTAAGTGGGGGTAGGGTACGGATCGGGACAGCCTGGGCTGCCTTGGACTCTGGCCACAGTCTGAATGTCTTGTCAGCCTTGCAGCCTCAGATGCCCATGGGCTTCTCAAAGGGTGGCCCTGTTCTTGGGAGCAGTTCCCTGTTGCCCCACTCCCATAGGCCCTGAAGATGATAGGACCATGGCCATTGGGGCAGGGGGTGCCAAGGTCTGGTCAGTAATAACCAGTGCTGGCACTATGGAGAGGGGTCAGAGGGTGAGGTTCCCTCATTTTCACCATGACCCCATCATTCACATGATCCCCTGGGCTGCAGACCCCGGGTCATCCTGGACTAAAGATACCTCCTTGAGTCTCAGACGCACAACTAGGTGGTCACCAAGTTTTGCCAGCTCTACCATCCCAAAGCCACATTACCCTCATCTCCATACTAGCCTCCTTACTGATGTCCTAACTTATGCCCTTATTCCTGTGGCATTAAACATTAAATCAGGCCCCATCACTGTCCACCTAACCCCATTTATGACCCTCTCATTGCATGCATCATATGCACCTCACTCACAGTGAGTGAGGACCCTGGCGGGTATTCTGGTTTCCCCCAACTTCTACTCTCCCTCTTCCCCAACTCTCTCATCTCCAGCCTCAATGGCTTCCTTGCTGCCTAGAACAGGATATCCTCATTCTCCCTCAGGACTTCTGCACTTGTTGCACTGGGACCACTTTGCAGACTCCACTTTTGGGGACCCAACTGATTTAGGTCTCAGCCCAGACATGATCACTGGCTTTGAAGCAGCTCCTGCCTAGCTCCCATTAGAATATAATTGCTGGAAGAGCAAGCCCCTCATTTGTCCTCCTCGGTTACCACCTGCATAATCCCTGGCACACAGCAGGTGCTCAATATATGTTGAATCAATGAGTGATGAACCCCCTTCTCTATAACCCTCTCCCTTTCCAAGATAGGGTCCTGGTGCCTGTCAGACCTAGAGAAGAAGATAAGGGACTGAGAGGTCCACAGGTTGGATGTGAATTCTGGGAAAGAGGGAGAGTGTTCCTGTAGAGCAGAACATTCTGAGCAAAGGCTAGAGGTGGGACTGAGGAGCCAGGCCAGTTGTGGTATCTTCCTCAGGTGAGAATCCAGCCAGCAGCCTCTGCCCTCCTCTGTAACTGGGCCCTCTGCAACCACCCCTCCCTCGCCCCAGCTCCAAGCTTCCCTACCTGAACCAGGTGGGTGGCTGGGCTTGGGGCAACCCAATCAACACCAGGGCTTCTAAGCTGGTGTGGTAGCCACAGCTAAGTCTATTTGGAGGCAAATGATTCTCCCTAAAGCTCACAGCTCAGCAGCCTCCTATTCCTCTGCTGCCAGAGCCTCCCTAGAGTCATGAGAGGCCAACACTGACCCAATAATGACAGAACCCTGGGGCAAGGGGCCCAGAACAGGGCCTCTAACCTGGTCTAGGCATCAAGGAAGGCTGCCTGGAAGAAGAATTATTAGAGATGGGTCTTGATGGATAAGTAGGAGTGTGCCAGGAAAACAAAGGGATGATGAGGTAGGTGGGTGCTCCAGGCAGGGAGCTTAGCATGTGCAGCAGTCTGTAGACCAGAAGAATCACAGCAGTGTAGAGCACAGTGGTGGGTGAAAGTGGAACAGAGCAGTTTGAGGGCCCTGAAGACCAAGCTTAAAATCCTGGCCTATGTCCAGAGAGCCAGGAGCCTCGAAGACTCTCAAGCGGGAGCTAAGTGGCCTGGGGGGCAGTGTCAAGGGCTTCCCCTTTCACCTGGGGCTTCCTCCGGTTGAGCCTTCCAGTGCCAGCTCCTCCTCCCTGCCCAGCAACACCTGGCTCCGTCTACAGAGTCAGTGCGCCCTCTGGTGGGTACTCAGAGGCTATTCGGCGGCAAAGGCGTGGAGATGCGAACCCCAGGGGAACCTAGTGCGCTTGCTACTCTGGAGGCCTGGGAAGTAAGGAAGGGTCGCAGCTGGCCCAGCTGGGGGCCGCTGACCGCGAGGGTGGGGATGGGCCTGGGCCGGCGAGTGTGGATCGCCAAGCAAGCACCCAGTGTCGAATCCTCTTCGATAGCGGAATATTTCCCAGGAGGGAACAAGGAGGGGGTTTTACACCATTCCTACACGCCCTGGAAGTCCACGAGAAGAGCCACACTCCCCTGGTGAGGAACTCCACCCTGTATCTGCCCAGACTTTCACGTACCTTCGGCTGGAGCGCCGGCTGCCTTAGTAGCAGGCTTCCAAGGGCTGAAGTGAGGATGGGATTCCGCTAGCTTGCGGGCAGGCTCGATGGACCAAGTTCATTTTTCCCAGGTACCCAGAGTACGGTTTGCCGTTGGAGCCTCGCTGATTCCTCCCGCGTACCGTATCTCCGATTCATTCATTCGTGATTCGTGAACACTAGCTAGTAGCGGTGTGGGGCTGGGGGACATTTATCAGTGAAATACAGAAATCTCAAACTACAGTGGGGACCCCTGCTAAGGAGGGATGTGCCTTGAGAGAGGAAAATTTGGAGGGAGGGCAGAGGTTAACTAGGGCAAGGGTGTGTTGGGAGGGGAGAAAAGGGCACAGATGAGACTCTAGTGAAAGGCCCTGTGGCCCCAGGGAAGGTTACTTTTCATGGATACGGGAAGAGAGCTTAGTCAACCATTCATTCATTCTTGAGCTACTACTATGTGCCTGGCAGGCCCAGTGATAGGCTCTGGGGTTGAGCCTTTCCTCCAGGATCTGATATTCTCGCGGGTGGGTGGATGGTGGGGTAGGGAGACAATAAACGATTTATCTTGTTAGTAGCTAGTTTAGTGCTGGCAGAAAGGAGACGAGAGCCGGCTGGGGGACAGGAGTGCGGGTTGTTTAGTATTAATGGTGTGATCTGGGAGGACCCATCTGAAGATGAGTAAGGGAGCTCAGCAAAGCAGGGGGCCTAAGGTTGTTTTAACGAATTTAGTTTTTCAAGAGTCCAAACATCGGGAATTGTCACGTAGGTGGAGGCGGTTGGACAGGTGCACGGGAGTTTTGGGGGAGCCGCCCCACGCTTGGGGTTACTACCCCGCAGGGACCTGTACACGCATGAATGCCTCTCCAATGGGAATGCGCTCAGGACGGCACCTCGAGGGGGAGGCTTCCCCGGGAACCCGGCTTTGAGACCCGCGCTGAAGGAAGAATATGGAAGGGCCCAGCGCGAAGGTCTGAAGGTTGAATGGATGGGGGGACCAGGAAGGGTGAGATTTAGATCAGGTAGCGCCGGGATGGCCCGGGGCTCTGTCGTCTTGGAGCAGAGCCCAGTCTGGAGCCTGACAAGGGGCAATGCACGCCAGGGAAGTTTTAGGAGAGGCTGGGGTGCTGTTGGGGTGAAGTGCAATTAGCTGCAAGGGCGTGGCCGGGAGGAAGGCCCGATTTAGCCTGGCGCTAGCGAGCTCCTGGCTGGGTGGGGAAAGGCCTTAACTCGCAGTTGCGCCCCGCCCACCGAACAAATATTTGACATTCCAAGCTTATCTAGAGGAGGGTGGTACCCGAAGAGCGCATTTCCTCCTCCCCCCGGGCCTGATTGGCTTAGCGCCTCCGGGGGTGGGGTCAAGCGGGTTGGCAGTAGGGTGGCGGTCTTACCAAGGACGGCGGAGCGTGGTCATTCGCCTACACCGCAACGGGAAGGGCTGGTCGCTCGAAACCGCTGGAAACCCAGTCTACTTACGTCTCCCTTCCAGCCGCCGTATCCCGGGCGCCCTCAGTCTGTTTATCCGCCAAATGGGGACGCGGTACAGTTTGAATTAGTGGGCAAGGCCTCGGAGGCGCCTCCTCTACGCCGGGTTCTTTCGCTCCCAGTTGTCTGAAGGTCCGAACGTAGCGCCCAGCTTGTCCGAAAGCGTGAGGTGCGGCTCCCGCCCCAGTTCCGTCTCGGGCTTGGCAACCCTCTGTGTCTGCTCCTGCCGGGCTGGAGCCCCTTCTTCCCGCCGGATTCTTCTTCAGTTTCTCAGTCACATAAACGGGAGAATTCGGGAAAATCCGCGGCGGCCTGGAAACTCGCCGTAAAGGAGCTTCACCAAGCCCGACAGGGCGAAAGTGTGCTGGGAGCCCTCCACGAAGGGCTGTCCGAAGAAGAGATGGAGAATTTGCGGCTCCCTTAGGCACATTGCACTTTTGCCTCTAGCCCCCACCGGCCAGCACGTTCACATCTCCAGGCAACAGGCCTGTTGTCAAGGGGGAAGGGCGAAAAGAGACGGCAGGCCTCACGTGCGGTAGGGGTGAGGCTCCTTGCCGGGACCATCCGGCTCAGCGCCGGGGAGCCGCTCTCGGGAGCTGGGGCCGGGGATGGGGGAGACGCGCTTCTTCCTTCCCCAGCACCGAGGCCTGCGCACCTCCGACCGCTCTTTGGCACCGCAGGCACTTCCTGGAGCCAGGCTAAGGCCCAGCCTTCGCACTTGTGTGCACAAACCCTTTCCACTGACCTCTGGTGAATACTCAAATGGGTTTAATGATCTCTTGTGCTTCCTGCCACCCTCCCCCCACGCCAGTCGACCTCTGGCGACCCCCCTACAAGCCTTTGGGTGATACCTGATAACTCTTACCGGCCCCTTTGACCTTGGGTGACTTCTTTTACCCCTCCAGACCCGCCGTCGTGACCCCCACAGCCTCCAGGCTGCCTCCTGGTGATTTTCACAAGTCCAAAGGACCCTTACGGACTAAAAAAGGCCCCTGGTTTTACTCTTTCCTTAGCGGAGGCCCGGTGGGGGAGCGGAGAGGGAAGGGGGTCGCCGCAGAAGTCAGGCAGGGCCCGCTGGGGGAGCGCGAGCCCAGGCCAGCCTTGTGAGTGTGCGCGTGTAGGGCTAGAGTCTAGCGGCCCTCCCCCATGGTTCCCGGGGGCCGCCCTCGGTCACGTGGCCGGCGGGGCCGACAGGTAACTCGCCCAGAGAGGGCGGGGGCCGGTAGCCGCCCCGCCCCGCGGGGCGCCTTGGGCGGGTCTCAGCAGCGCCCACTGCGGCAGCCGGGCCGCAGGTGCCGCCCATAACACACGGTGTCCCGCCTAAGCCGAAACGCGTCTGCCGTCGGTCGGTGAGTGTGTGCGCTTCGTCGGTCCGCGTGTGTCTGTCTGGTCGAGCACACTCTCCCTCTGCGGCCATGACTCCGCCGCCACCCCAGCCACCGCCCTCAGGCCCGAACCCCGCCGCAGACTCCGCTGCCGACCCCCGTCCCGGGCCTGGACCCCTGGTCGTACTGTTCGGGGCCACGGCGGGTGCGTTGGGGCAGGACCTGGGCTCCGACGAGACCGACTTAATCCTCCTAGTCTGGCAAGTGGTGGAGCCGCGGAGCCGCCAGGTAGGGTGGAAAGAGGGCGGTGGGATCTCCAGGGAGCTTCAGGATCCGAGGGGCGCAGCGGCTGATCGGTATTCCCCGCCGCTCGCAGGTGGGGACATTGCATAAATCGCTGGTACGCGCCGAGGCGGCCGCGCTGAGCCCGCAGTGCCGCGAGGCGAGCGGCCTGAGCGCCGACAGCCTGGCGCGGGCCGAGCCGCTGGACAAGGTGCTGCAGCAGGTGAGCGCTGGGGCCGGGGTGAATGGAGGCCCGGCCGGGCTGCAGGGACATTTCTCGGCGGTAGAGGCGGCAGGAGGCGAGGCCTGGCGCACCACAACCAACTGGCCGGGGCGGTAGGACGGGTTCCTGTTGTTTGAAACTTTCAGCGACTCCCGCGTGTGCGTGTGTCCGCGTGTGCCGGCCATTCCTAGGGGGGCGTCTTTTCAGACTTTCCAGTGGTCCACTCCTACTGAGGGGGTGGAGATGGAGGCTGCGAGACCCCTCCCAGAGTCCCCGGCCTGCGGGAGAGCTAGACTGAGACGCCTCTGGGGACCTGCCCGGCCAGGTCTCTCAGAACAGCAGCCGGAAGCTGAAACGGCCGAGGGGCCCAGACTTGGCCATAGGTCACGGTCCCTGCTGCCTGCGTCCTCGGCCCACCCATCCGCCAGGAAGACGCTGGAGCAGGGGCGTAGGGCGGTTTCTGCCCAGGAGGCAGGCGCCGCCAGGTGTAAGCCGCTCGTCCAGGCCTGTCTCGGCCGGCTGGCCAGGCGTGGGCGCTGTCCGGACCCCGCCTGGAGGCTACCTGCCTCCTGAGTGCAAAGGCCTGGGGTGCCTCCCGGCCCTGGCTGAAGTGGGAGTCGGTTCCCTTTGCTGTTTTTCTTATCTTCATTACTGGGCTCACCCTGTGCCTGACTCTTGAGTGGAATGAGTGAAAGTGCTTTACTAGCACAAGTTCTTTCATCGTCCAACAACTCTGGTGGTTCCTGATGAGGAAACAGGCACAGATTGTAAAGCTGGGGTTAGAAGAGGTTCTTGGGCCTGTGGTTTGTGCTTGTACCAGTTCTCCAGCAGGGATAGAGGATGGGGGAGGGGCAAGGCAGCTTTCCGCCCCCTCTATGAGCAAACAACTCAGTGCCAGCTGGTCGATAAGATCTGGGTCAAAGCTCATGCTGCCCCTGGAGTCCAGGTGTGGAGCTCTGTCAGTTCTGTCCTTGGAGTTTCTCTGCCCCTCAGTTGGTCAGACCTAGGGGCGGGGCTGCCATTGACCATGAGCAGGCTGGCCTCAGGCAGGACTGGGCCTCCCCCACCTGAGAGTGGTGCCTGGTCAGGGACAGGTTTAACCTGCTTTGCCCCGCCCCTTCCCACCTGGCTTGTCCTACTCCACCAGGTGTTTGCTCTGGCCCCATTCCAGACTCCTGGAGTGTGTGTGATGGGGGCTTGGGTGATATGTGACTGCTCCCATTTGGCCTGGAGAAGGTGACAGTGGACTAGGGGAGAAGGAGGACACAGAGCCAGGCCCAACAGGCATAGCCACCTCCTCCCCAGGCAGGGTAGGGCTGAACATCTGGCTGAACCAGCTTTGCAAGCCTGCGCCCTCCCTCCCCCTGCCCGCCTAGCTGTGAGTCCCTCTGTCTCTCTCCGCTCCCTATTCCTAGTTCTCACAGCTGGTGAGCGGGGATGTGGCTTTGCTGGGCGGGGGCCCCTACACGCTCTGCACTGATGGGCAGCAGCTGCTGCGACAGGTCCTGCACCCTGAGGCCTCCAGGAAGGTATGCCACCACTGAGGGCACAACAGGGGGTAGGGTTCCTAGGACCCCTCTTGTCACGGGGGTGGGCAGGGCAGCTCAGTTTCCCCCATTCATCCCCATTCCCATGTGCCCCCAGAACCTGGCGCTCCCCGACACCTTCTTCTCCTTCTACGACCTCCGCAGAGAGTTCCACGTGCAGCACCCGAGCACCCACCCTGCCAGGGACCTCACTGTGGCCACCATGGCACAGGGTATCTGTGACCTAGCAGGATTACGGTGGAGGGGCGGCTGTAGGCTGAATGTCTCTGAGTATGTGCATGCTGGTGGGTTGAATGAACACATGCAAGTTTACATTACCTGCTGAGTCCCTGACTGCATGTCTCTGTGCCTGTGCACATTTGGAATCTGGGCATATGTCTACATATGTCTGGGCTGGGGATCTTTAAGAGGATCCATGAGCTGGGCCAAAACAAATGTGTTTGCCAGGATTCTGCATGTGTCTGTGTAGGGGACTTGAACCTCGGTGGGACATGCTAGTTGCCCTCTCATGCTGGGATTTCCTCACTGTGAGTTCTCTGCTCATAGACTTGGGGCTGGAGACGGATGCCACAGAGGACGATTTTGGGGTGTGGGAAGTGAAGACAATGGTAGCTGTCATCCTCCACCTGCTTGATGGACCCAGCGGTAAGGTTCCTCTCACCACCTTTCACCTGTTCTCAGGGCTGGGTGACTGCCTGCCTATTACTTCCTCCAAGTTCCCCTCCCCATTTTTCACCTCTGAGAGACCACAAGGTGAAAGCCCCTTTGTTACCTCCTCATCCCCCTCAACTGTCCTCTTTTTGCAGCGCTTGGTGGGGAGACCCCCCTCCACCAGACCCTGCTGACCCCCATGCCATCTCCTCTCAGGTCAACTGTTTTCGAAGCCCGAAGTGGTAAAGCAGAAATATGAGACAGGGCCTTGGTGAGTGAGGGGGCAGGGTTGGGGGTGACACCAGCTGGACAGCTCTGACTGAGCCCCGCCCCACAGCAGCAAGGCCGACGTGGTGGACAGCGAGACTGTGGTTCGGGCTCGTGGGCTGCCCTGGCAGTCATCAGACCAGGACGTGGCTAGGTTCTTCACAGGGCTCAATATTGCCAGGTGGGTACAGCAGCACGGGTGGACCCAGGAGGGCAGGCCTACCCAGGAGGCACTAACGCAGCACTGGCTCCACAGGGGTGGTGTAGCACTGTGCCTCAATGCCCAGGGCCGCAGAAATGGTGAGGCCCTCATCCGTTTTGTGGACAGCGAGCAGCGGGACCTAGCACTGCAGAGACACAAGCACCACATGGGTGTCCGCTATATTGAGGTGGGGCTCTGGGCTTGGGAGTGGAGCAGGGCAGAGCTGAGGGCAGGCAAGCATGAAACTCATGGGCTGTTCCCACAGGTATATAAAGCAACAGGAGAGGAGTTTGTAAAGATCGCAGGGGGTGAGTGTGCTCCCAACAGCATCTAGATCCCCCTGGTTCTTGATCCATGTCCTGCTTCCCCGACGCCCCTTGCCTTTCTGCTCCCATGTGTGCTAGGTGTGGGTGGGTATTTGGAAGGGCACAAATGAAGTCAGTAGGTGACTCCCACGCCCCCCACCAAGGCACTTCACTAGAGGTGGCTCGTTTCCTGTCACGGGAAGACCAAGTGATCCTGCGGCTGCGGGGACTGCCCTTCTCGGCTGGGCCAGCAGATGTGCTAGGCTTCCTGGGGCCAGAGTGCCCAGTGACTGGGGGTGCCGATGGGCTGCTCTTTGTGCGCCACCCTGACGGCCGGCCCACTGGTGATGCCTTTGCCCTCTTCGCCTGTGAGGAGCTGGCACAGGCTGCATTACGCAGGCATAAGGGCACGCTGGGTAAGCGATACATTGAACTCTTCCGGAGCACTGCAGCCGAGGTGCAGCAGGTGAGCCACCCAGGGCTCCCCCTACCCCCGTGTGCTTCTCCAGGGTGTCCCTTCCATGCCCTCCTTGGCCCTGCCCTACTTGGCATAACCAGCCTGCTGCTTCCTTCCTTACTAGGTCCTGAACCGCTATGCCTCCAGCCCACTCCTTCCCACACTGACTGCTCCACTGCTGCCTATCCCCTTCCCACTGGCAGCTGGGACCGGGAGAGACTGTGTACGCCTTCGAGGCCTGCCCTACACAGCCACCATCGAAGACATCCTAAGCTTTCTGGGGGAGGCAGCGGCTGACATTCGGCCCCATGGTGTGCACATGGTACTCAACCAGCAGGTAAAGCTGCGTCCAGTGGGGGAACACACTTAGTTACAGAGGGGTGTGTGATTGGGAGGAAGGCATTTTTGTACACGACAGACTGCTTACAAGATGGTGTGCACAGGGCCGGCCGTCGGGTGATGCCTTCATCCAGATGACATCAGCAGAGCGGGCCCTAGCTGCTGCTCAGCGTTGCCATAAGAAAGCAATGAAGGAACGCTATGTGGAGGTGGTCCCCTGCTCCACAGAGGAGATGAGCCATGTCCTGATGGGGGGCACCTTGGGCCGCAGTGGCATGTCCCCTCCACCCTGCAAGCTGCCCTGTGAGTGTCCCAGGGGGCTGGGGAAGAAGGAGGCATGTGGGGGCCAGGATGTTATAACCCTCACTTTCTACGGTGGGGACTCCCTTCTGGCTGCCCCACCCAGGGCAGTGCTGGGCTCCCTGCAGATACGCTCTCTACTTCTGCCTCTAGGCCTCTCACCGCCCACCTACGCCACCTTCCAGGCCACCCCAACACTCATTCCCACTGAGACAGCAGCTCTGTATCCCTCTTCAGCACTGCTCCCAGCCGCCAGGGTGCCCGCTGCACCCACCCCGGTTGCCTACTACCCAGGGCCAGCCACTCAACTCTACATGAACTACACAGCTTACTACCCCAGGTACCCTGCTGCTAAGATTACTTCACAGTCTTGCCCCCTTGTCCTGGTTTGGGGGAGGATCATGATCCCCTTCCTGGGCCAAATAACTCAAGGTCTGCTGGAACTTCGACTTTACTCTGAGACAAGGGAGTGACAGATGTGGGCTGCCTGATGCCATCTACAAACTAGAACAGAGATGACTCTGTAGAGACAGGGGTATTAGGGAGGAGGAAATGAACCAAACACAAGGCAGAGGCAAGGGAAGAGGCAGGTAGGTCTTGGTCTAGGCCACAGGTGGCACTGCACTACTAAATCCCTGCCTTTCCTACCCTAGCCCCCCAGTCTCCCCCACCACTGTGGGCTACCTCACCACACCCCCTGCTGCCCTGGCCTCTGCTCCCACCTCAGTGTTGTCCCAGCCAGGAGCCCTGGTCCGTATGCAGGGTGTCCCATACACAGCTGGTATGAAGGATCTGCTCAGCATCTTCCAGGCCTACCAGGTGAGGTGTGGCTGGAGGGCTTGGGAACCTGGCTGAGCCTGGAGCTCCCTGCCTAAATAATCTGTCACTTCTGCAGCTAGCCCCTGATGACTACACCAGTCTGATGCCTGTTGGTGACCCACCTCGCACTGTGCTACAGGCCCCCAAAGAATGGGTGTGTTTGTAGGTGAGGGAGCCAGGAGGTAAGAGCTGGCTGATGTCCTCAGCTAACAGGACTCTCCTGCATCCAGAGAACCAGCGCCCTCAACCTGGTTGGTAGCTTCTTTCTGGCTTGTCAAAATTCTCAGAAAGCCCCCAGAGGAGCTCAAGCCCCAGCTCCATCCCCCCTACTTATTACTCTGCGTGTTCATCCCAAAGATGATGGCTGGACCCTGAATGCAGGGCTGGGGGTGGAATGTCACCACCCTGCTCCCAGTGGTCTGATCTGGGCCTCTTAAGTAGCAGAGAGCCTTTGTTCTGTTTTGGCTATGGTCCATGCCTACAGATTCCATAGGGCTGATGTCCACAGCAGGCTTGCTTTCTTTTTAAAAAATGTAAACCCTGGTGCCTTCAGCGTATGACTCCAGGGGGCTTCTGAGTAAAGATCCCAATGTTCTACCTTCCCCTGTCCCTTCTGGTGGGGGGCAGAGAGCGCTGGCCCCAGTCCCCAGGATACTGACCTCCATGGTCACATTGCACCAGGGGTGGTCCCACCTAAGGATGCTAGCCCCCCTCTAGCTTGACACAAAGAATAACAGATGGCAAAAATCACAGGCTGTTTTGATGGACTGCATTGCAATATCCTCAGAGGACAATAGGGGGCAGGAGGCCCTCACACAAAAACTCAGGCTTGACTTTTAAAGGGACTTCTGCCTACTTTTCATGCACACCTTGGGCAGGTCAGTTGTCCTGAACTCAGCAGACACCTTGGAATGTCCTTTGCACCCATTAGAGGGTGCTGAACTGAAGCTTCGGAAGGAATTTGGAACTCTACCCTCTCCTCCGTAAAATAAACAAAGGTTCCCAACCAAGTGGACTTTTTAAAAGCCAAAGTGCCCTTCACTTTGGCACAGAGTGAGGGGCTCCACACCAGCCCTATGCAGAGGAACACTCAGGCAGATTTCAAGGAGACTGTTGACCTGTCACCGTTTATTATTTCAGCACTGTAACTGAGGAGCCTGAATTGCTGGCTCTTCTTCCCTTTGTATTTGTGTAAGGAGCACTGTACTCCTATAAAAGGTTTTAAAATACAAAATGTACAAGAAAACACAATGTCAAGTGCTGTAAACATAACTGAGAATCAGTTCCTTAATTGAACATCATCCATTTTATAAAATACAAGGTTTCAACTTGAACCCATCTGAACCTTACAGATGACCATCTGTTCTGATTATCAAAAACAGGGCTTTACAGCCAGACTCAGCAGAGCTCTGGTGATAGTGGCTAACCCTGGGCAGGGGTGGGTTGCACCCCGGGCAGCAGCACCACACTTGAACCCAAAAACATCTGTTCCTAGCTGTTTTCAGCCACGTTTCTCTGTGCATCTCCAGTAAGCAGAAGGCTGCTCATCCCATTCCTCAACCCAAGATATAGCATGGGTTGGAGGGGGAAGGGGTGGGTCCTAGCACATGCCCAGTTGCTCAGTGCTGTTACTAGAAATCAATTTGCATAGTCCAATGGATGTGTGCTGTAACACCACTATGTTGCACAAAAATTAAGGTATTTATCTACAAAACCAAAAAATACTGTCTTTTACACCAAAGCTTTTACAAAGCTGATACAAAACTGCTTACATAGTATACAAAGCTCTATTTTAAAATTTAATTTTTATTTTAAATAGGAAAGAGCATTTCTAGTGCTACAGGCATCAAGGTATTTAAAAGGCATCAAAATTTGGTGCATAGCAACTCTGTATCATAGAGGCTTTTATTCTTGAGGGCAGCAGAGCAACCCCCAAAGGGTCTTGCAAGGGAAGCTCTTGCAAGAACCCCATGTGAGGCAGCTACACCAGGGACAAGAGGGTGGAGGCAAGTCTGGCCAACTCTCTGGAACTTCATCTAAAGGCGGCCAGCCACCGCAAACCCTCCAAAGGAAACTCTGGGCTTCCAACCACAGGCCCTGAAGCAAATCTCACTATCCACACTGTGACACAAAACTCACTTTCAAAGAAAATGTGACAACACCAGGCTCCAAGAAGGACTAGAGTGATTTGCTGAAGTACAAGCATTTTTTTCTAACTAATTTTAGGGAGAAATCTAAAACATCATGGATTAAAGGGAAAAAAAAAAAAAAAAAAGGACCTTACTTCCTCATCCTGGGTCAATAGCTCCTAACTGGTTGACTAGAGGTGGTAGGCAATGAGCTGGCTCCCTCCACCCAGGCCTCACTTGGCCTCAGTAGACAGTCCTGGCATCTAGGACCCACAATCCCCTGCAATAATAGCATCAAGCCTTTGACCAGCCCAGCACACTGTCTCACATGTAGGCACTCAGAAAATTTGCTTCCTGAATAAAAGTACATTTCATTTGAAAACATACTGCAAACTTCAGGGGTGTTGAAATAGGCCCAAGCCTTGGAACAGGAAACTAATCCCATTAAGGGGAGGGGTAAGGGCAAGGTTTGAAAAGAGCACCCAAGTCGGGCACCTCCTTTGGTAGACAGCAGGCTGGAGTTTCTTGCTGGCCCCGCCTTGGGCACCAGCCTTACCAGCAGCACCACCAGGACATCTTTGGTGTGGAGGGTCAGGTTTAGAATGCTATCTCAGTTTTGGAATTGCCTCAAAGCCTTTTAGAAAAAGGCTGTTTTTTAGGCCATGCAGATGGGAGGGTAGGCCAGAATCATTTTAGGCTGTAAACAGAATGAGGGAAAAGCCTTCCATGCCAGTGTAAATCTTAAATGCGTCCCATCTGGAATCCTGAATGTTCTCTGCTCCTGTCTTGAAGCATAGCTCATTTGTACTTAGCTTCTGACACAGCCTGGCCTCTAGAGAAGCTAGAAGCAGCAAATTTGCCTAAACAAATCATCACAAGATTGTGGCAGCCAAATGCAGATGCTTCCACTTGGAAAAGGTCTGGGACCAGAGGACACAAAAGGGAAGAGTACTCCACAGTCTACCTGTATGTAGGATGGCAGGAAATTAAAGCTACCAAGCTAAGAAACCCCACCTTTCAAAGTTCCCTTACATGTAGTTATCTTACCCAAGGCCCTGAGGAAAAAAAGCAATTTCAACATGGAGACAGCATGGAGAGATTGCAGGAAGATTACCTAGAAAGTTACAAAAATGCTATGCTCTGGAATGTCATTGTATATTCCAACACTTCAATGATTGGAATGGTGTCATTTTATCTAACAGTTTACTTTTATAAAGAGGTATGAGCTACATTTGGCTTTACTTCCTATGAATCTATGAAAGGCTTCAGGACACATGCTGAGTTTCCGAGGCATAGGTGTGGGCTTGGGGGAATAATTTTTTTTTAATGTTTGCCTCTGGAAGGTTTTATCAAAAGTTTCTACTTTAAAAATATCATCAAAGCTAAAGAGTCCTTCAAATGACAATAAAGCAGTACAAATCACCAATCCTAGCTAAGCAACCAGATCACCTGCAAAAGCAGCACCTCTGAAATGGAGAGCCTGCTGCATTCACACTCAAAGCACCCATCATATAAAAGTATCCTATTTAAATATAAAAAGCAAAGCTCATTTCCCCAAAGATCAGACAGCCTGTGCTGCTCCTGTTCTTTTACAAAATCTACACAAGGCCTGAGTTGGAGGAATGCTGCTTTCCCCACATATGGTGATCCCAACTCCTGGCTCCATCCTGAAGGTTGCAGAGTTGGAAGCCCAAGGTCCAAAGAGAGAAACATGCTGAGAAGTACATGATGGTGGACACAAGGCTGCAGTGAACGCTGTTAGAGCCCGTCGGATCTTCCTAAATCCAGGGAATCAGGACCTGGGAGGGGAGCCTGCCTGCTCGCCCCTGTTCCTTGGGAAACAGAAATCTGGGACATGTCTCTCCCAATTACCTCGTTCACTGAAAAACAAGAAAGGGAAGAGTGATTAGTGACCTCTGTGTGACTGACCATATGATGCTCAATGCCAAGCACTATTTCAAAGACATTTTTTCCCTTTCCATTGCTTTCTATAAAGATAAAGGCAGTGCTTGAAGTCTGCTCTTGAACTGGATGGCAACATCACTCCAAAAGTTGTTCCAGACCCCCCCCCCCCACCTTTCAGTTCAATTTTGTTTGGGAAGGGGAATGGCTGAAGGAAATGGTAAACGTTCTTACCCTCACTCTAAAGGCTCTTGCTCTAGCAGAGGATAGGATACTTTTGAAATGTGTTCACCTTAATCTAACTTTTCCTTAATTTCATCCTTTTAGGAGGGTTTTCCCTTTCTGATTCCTGCACTGCACCTGTATATAAAGTAAATGAAAATAAGTGCTTTGATGAGAGTAAACCACTGAGATTTGGGGGTTATTTTGTTACCCTATGCTAATGCAAACATCCTTTATCATGTGGGGGCATTTGTATTATTTCTGATCCTTTCAGAACAGGCTCTTGATTTTGTTGGTTTCTATGATGTGCCAAGCACCTCAGGAAGCACCACAGTCTTCTGTGAGGTCCAGTGCAAAGAGTTTTAATCTTAAGGAGCCAACATAGACGGGAACACCCCAAATAAGAAACTTTAGTTCTCTCACCATGAGAACTCTTTGCTTTGAAATGAAAATTCTTTGCTTTATCAACTAAAGATTCTATTCTAATTCCACTCCTAGGCATATACTCAAGAGAACTGAACACATACATCCATATAAAAACTTGTACTCAAATGTTCATACCAGCATTATTCATAATAGCTCCAAAGTGGAAATAACCCAAACGTCTACCATTAATGAATGAATAAACAAAATGTGGTCTATTCCACAAAATGAAATATTATTCAGTCTTAAAAAAAGAATGAAGTTCTAATACATGCTACAACATGGATGAACCTTGAAAACATGCTAAGTGAAAGAAGCCAAACACAAAACATCATATATTGTTTGATTCCATTTATATAAAATGGCCAGAACTGACAGAAAATAAATAGATGGTTGCCAGGAGTAATGGGAAGGAAGGAATGGGGAGTGACTGCTCAGGGGTATGGGGTTTCTTTCTGGAGTAATGAAAATGTGTAAAAATTAGATACTGATGATGATTGCACAACTCTATGAATATACTAAAAAACCAATGAACTGTGTATTTTCAAGGATGAATTTTATAGTAATGAATTATATCTCAATACAGCTGTTATAAACAAAAATAGACCAAGACAAAAAAAAATCTCTATAATTAGCATTTGAAGTGATCATAGAGCAAAGGAGACACTAATGATTGTTTAAGAAATCTTCAAGGACTTCTCTGGTGGTGCAGTTGTTAAGAATCCGCCTGCCAATGCAGGGGACACAGGTTCAAGCCCTGGTCCGGGAAGATCCCACATGTCGCGGAGCAACTAAGCCTGTGTGCCACAATGACTGAGCCTGCACTCTAGAGCCCGCGAGCCACAACTACTGAGCCTACGTGCCACAACTACTGAAGCCCGCGTGCCTAAAGCCCGTGCTCCACAACAAAAGAAGCCACCACAATGAGAAGCCCATGCACTGCAACAAAGAGTAGCCCCCACTTGCCGTAACTAGAGAGAAAGCACACGTGCAGCAACAGAGACCCAACGCAGCCAAAAAAAAGAAAAAAAGAAAAGATTAAAAAAAGGAAAAGAGGACTTCCCTGGTGGCACAGTGGTTAAGAACCTGCCTGCCAATGCAGGGGACACAGGTTCAGGCCCTGGTCCGGGAAGATCCCACACGCCGTGGAGCAACTAAGCCTGTGTCCCACAACTACTGAGCCTACACTCTAGAGCCCACGTGCCACAACTACTGAGCCTGTGTGCCACAACTACTGAAGCCCACGTGCCTAGAGCCTATGCTCCGCAACAAGAGAAGCCACCACAGTGAGAAGCCTGTCCACCGCAACGAAGAGTAGCCCCCACTCGCCACAACTAGATAAAGCCTGTGCAGCAACGAAGACCCAGCGCAGCCAAAAATAAATAAATAAATTTAAAAAAAAGAAAAGAAATAGCTTCAAACCCCTTTAAAAAAATCTTCAAATATTAACATCTAATCTTTTTTTAAAATTAATTAATTAGTTAATTTTTTGGGCTGTGTTGGGTCTTCACTTCCGTGCGAGGGCTTTCTCTAGTTGCGGCGAGCGGGGGCCACTCTTCATCGCGGTGTGCAGGCCTCTCACTGTCGCGGCCTCTCTTGTCGCGGAGCACAGGCTCCAGACGCGCAGGCTCAGTAGCTGTGGCTCACGGGCCCAGTTGCTCCGCGGCATGTGGGATCTTCCTGGACCAGGGCTCGAACCCGTGTCCCCTGAACTGGCAGGCAGAATCTCAACCACTGCGCCACCAGGGAAGCCCCCCATCCAATCTTTTTATTGTTTAGGTAGTTAAGAAAAAATTCTTCAAACTCATATACTCATCATGGCTATAAGGAGAATGGAACTAACATTCGCTCCACAAATATTTACTGGGTATCCATGGGTTAACTTTACAATCGAAATTTATATCTTATTTCAGTTAAATCTTCACATTATTTTAAGATCACTATTACCCCACTTTACATATCAGTTAACAGAGGCTTTGCCAGTTCACACAATTTTCTTAGTAAATGGTAGAATCAGTTTCAAAACACCTGTTCAACTTCTTGAAGGCCAAAAGAGTAGAAGAGCATGGAAATCATTTAGACAAAGATAATGCAAAGGACCTGGACAAATGTGGTGCTCACAGTGAGTGTGGTGATGGTCAGAAGAGGGAAAGAGGAAAGGATTGATTCGCCACTACCACCAACGTTTTAAGTCTAGGAAGAATAGTGCTGTCACTACTGGAAATTAGCTGAGGAGGAATATAGAGGAGGAAGGTGGTAGGTTAGGTCTGGAATTGGATTTGGAAATTAGAACATCCAAATGGAAAAATCCTATGGGTAAGGGACTACACTCAATGGTCAGAGCAAGAAGAGATGTATGTACCTTCTTACTAGAGACCTGGAAGTATGGGAGCAGTTTCATAGTTCCACTGAGGAGCAAAAGGCTGAAGAAAAAGTGGGAGTAGCCTTGTGATCTGATGAGAAAATAGGACCTGGGAGAGCAAATATGTAAGCAAAGGAATGGCCTGGAAATTAGGTTTAGCTTGAATACAGGCTCTGCCACTAATTCCATGTGTGTCCTTGGACAAATTACTTCATATATCTAAGACTCCCATTTCCTTAGCTATACAATGATGGTGTTAAACTAATAAGGTCTCTTTAACTGTAGAAGTCCGTGATTTGTCATCAGACAAATTTTCAAGTGGCAGTACTCAGAAGGGCAAAGAAGTGAAGGATAAAAATTTGGCTTGGGCTTCCCTGGTGGCGCAGTGGTTGAGAGTCCGTGTGCCGAGGCAGGGGACAAGGGTTTGTGCCCCAGTCCAGGAAGATCCCACATGCCACGGAGCGGCTAGGCCCGTGAGCCATGGCCGCTGAGCCTGCACGTCTGGCGCCTGTGCTCCGCAACAGGAGAGGCCACAACAGTGAGAGGCCCGCGTACCGCAAAAAAAAAAAAAAGGAAGTGGGACTAGTAAAGCAATTATATTCCAATAAAGATGTTAAAAAAATTTTTTTTTAGGGCTTCCCTGGTGGCGCAGTGGTTGGGAGTCCGCCTGCCGATACAGGGGGCGCGGGTTCGTGCCCCGGTCCGGGAGGATCCTGTGTGCCGCGGAGCGGCTGGGCCCGTGAGCCATGGCCGCTGGGCCTGCGCGTCCGGAGCCTGTGCTCCGCAACGGGAGAGGCCGCAGCAGTGAGAGGCCCTCGTACCGCAAAAAAAAAAAAAAAAAAAAAAAAAAAAAAATTTTTTTTTAAAGTGAGGCAAAGAAGTAGGAGTAGAAGCTAAAGGAATCTAACTACAAAAGGATGAAGATTAAGCAGTGTTGGCTAGCTCTAATAATCACTAATTGAGATCAATTTTTGAAGGTCATTGGTACAGACTTATGAAGGTCTTTGTCAGATAGAGGATGCTTTTCAAGTAAATTTTCCAGGCTAGGATTTATTGACCATTCATGACGGTTTGCAAAGAAGGATAGAATTAATCTAAACTGACTCCTGACTGCTAGAAATAACTCACTGAGATAGTTTCTATGTAAATGAAAACTTATGGGGATACTCTGCATAACAATACATTTTCTCTTCAGTTTCCTCATAAGTATAATGGAGACTTTTTTAAAACCTCTTATATAGTAAATAAAGGGACATAAATAGACAAGGCAGCCTTTGGCACCTCTGTCATAACAAGGGAGCAGTGTTTTCAGTGTAGATTCTATGTGTGGGTCTATGGGATAGTCTCCTGCTAAGAAAGAGCACAAGGATGGCCCGTGATCTCTGTGCATGGCCTCTAACACTACTCATCGCATTAGATTATCAGTAGGCATCAGTATTACCTGTCTCTTGAATAGCCTGTGAACTCCTGAAGGACAAGGACTTTACTACCGAGGAAACATCAATTTCTAATGACTGAATAAATGGATCATAATCCAGTACAATTACTTGGAAGCTATTTGGAATAGTACCCTGAAAGTTCATTAGGTGGTGGGGTTGGAAAGGGACCAGAGAATGTTATTAAGACTAACACAAGGCATCTGATTTTGATTTTGGCAGTGTCTATTTTAAACAGGTCTCACAGCAGCAGTGGCAAAAAGCCAAATATAGAATCAAGTACCCAGCTCACATTCAAGTCATCTTTCCTGTCGCTTATTCCTTCCAAAGACGGTAACTTCAGAGATGTTCCAGGCTGCCATTAAACACACCTTTTTCAAATCTTGTCTCATTGTTCAAGTTTTAAAACAAGATGATTAAAAATGGTGCTTGGGCTTCCCTGGTGGCGCAGTGGTTGAGAATCTGCCTGCTAATGCAGGGGACACGGGTTCGAGCCCTGGTCTGGGAAGATCCCACATGCCGCGGAGCAACTAGGCCCGTGAGCCACAACTACTGAGCCTGCGCGTCTGGAGCCTGTGCTCTGCGACAAGAGAGGCCGCAATAGTGAGAGGCCCGCGCACCGCGATGAAGAGTGGCCCCCGCTTGCCACAACTAGAGAAAGCCCTCGCACAGAAACGAAGACCCAACACAGCCAAAAATAAAATAAATAAATAAATAATAATTAAAAAAAAAATGGTGCTTTATCATCATCGAAAACCATGTGATATATTTTTTTCCTGTGTCTTTATGAGGAAGTCAATGCTTACATTTTCTTGAGGATGAGGGTCTATAACAAACACTATCCACTCACTTACCAAGTACACTTTGATGATAAGGATAAACACATCATTTTCTGAAGAAGTCGGGTGGTGACCTTTATAGCAAAAGCCTGATCGAAGGTATGTTATCTCTGTTCCCCCTTACCAAAGTTCTGCTGTTCTTTTGCCTAGTGTGCGTAACCTCACTTAGTTAAACCAACCTGCAAGGTTCCTGACAGTTCAGGATTTTAAGACTAGGATAAAGCTAAGAACATTTTCCACAAAGAAGCACTCAAGCCAACTATACTCAAATATACTTTAACATATAATAATCAGAGAGTAGATTTAAGTTCCAAAAGGGCAAGGAACTTGTCTATCTTGTTCTCCATTGACTCCTTAGTGCTTGGTAAATATTGAGTGCTGATTAAAATTATGTGCCAATTGAATCTTTAATGTAATATGGGACTTGGCAACACAACAACAAAAATTATGCTCAAATAATAGCTACTGAATACAAATTTTAGGCCAGGGAGTCAGAACTGTAACAAAGCAGTCCCTTCACCATCCTTTAGCAATAACTTGAGCACAGTGTGGTATCCAAGCCCACTGCTCTCCTTTGCCCCCTCACTTCACACTTAGCCTGGGGGCTCTGGGCTCTGGCTCCCACCTCTGGGTTCCTAAGATAGCCTTCTAATGTGACTGGCCAAACTTTGTCAACTTGAGCAAATTAAAATTATTACTGGTAAGCAAATCTATAATGTAATTTACATGTAAATCATTAGCAATCTTGATAAATACAGTACTAATTTCTTTTTTTTGCGGTACGCGGGCCTCTCACTGCTGTGGCCTCTCCCGTTGCGGAGCACAAGCTCCAGACACGCAGGCTCAGCGGCCATGGCTCACGGGCCCAGCCACTCCGCGGCATGTGGCATCTCCCCGGACCGGGGCACGAACCCGTGTCCCCTGCATCGGCAGGCAAACTCTCAACCATGGCGCCACCAGGGAAGCCCAGTACTAATTTCTTTAAAAAATTAGTGCTTGCAATTTTCACTTCCTTTTGAATGTATATATGCATGAATTTATTGATTTATTTAAGTCCTACTCCACAAAGCATGTGAGTTGGCTTTATTTTTTTTTCACGAATTTAAGGTAAAAACATAAGGAGTTGTTTATGCCCCTACTGTACAATTTTATCACTTCCCCCCTATAAAGAGTAAAGTGAATTAAAAGCCTAGAACAAGGGTCAACAGCCCTCAACACCCGTGGTAACAGGTTATGTAGGTCACAGCATTTGGCCTACTTGTGGCAGCTACCGTCCTTGACTCCCATTACCCCAACACCTGGCTTGCCACAACAGAAGTAGTCAGAGCCATCAGCAGTATGTGCTGTAAGAAAAAACAAATTTCTTTTTTAATCCAAGAGATGTTCAAATTAACAGTCCACTGTAATGCTATCTGTACACACAAGAATGAGGTGTTTGAGTAACGGCCTCTTATTTAGAGCTATTTCCAATGCTTACAGATTCAGAGTTAGAGCTGGCAAGCATGGTAGGGTATGAAATCTCACCACCAGGTGGAGGGGCAGGGCAACCCAGGGCACTGCCTTTGGAATAGGCGGATGCACATTGTCAAACACACAAAAGTTCAAAGGGCCTTCATAACTAGCATCTGAGCACCTTGATCACTTTTGTAAAGTATTTTTTGGTATAATCAGTCTCCATTTATGTATACTATTTCATTTTAAAGCTGCAATGAACATTCATCAAAGTTTAGCAAATTCATCTTTTCTTCCTTTCCTTACACCCCAAGATTAAAGGTATAATTCATTCTCTGGGTGAACAATTTTATGGAGATATTATTTTTTATAAAATGAAGGCCATATATAAGTATAATCATTTTCTGAATTTCACTTGAAATGAAGAAATAAGAGAAATTTGGAAGTAAAGGAATAGAAATTATTTTAAATGTATGAGAAACTAGTATTACTTTATGGTTTATTACTCTATAAGCATAGTTTCCCTAAGATTTACTTTTAGGTTATTAGATAAGTTATAAGAATACCATCTAGGGCTTCCCTGGTGGTGCAGTGGTTGAAAGTCCGCCTGCTGATGCAGGGGACACGGGTTCGTGCCCCGGTCTGGGAAGATCCCACATGCCGTGGAGCGGCTGGGCCCGTGAGCCATGGCCGCTGAGCCTGCGCGTCCAGAGCCTGTGCTCCGCAACGGGAGAGGCCACAACAGTGAGAGGCCCGCGAACCGCAAAAAAAAAAAAAAAAAAAAGAATACCATCTAAATGAAATACATAAAATACTGAATTCAACTATTTATAGAATGAGCTGAAGAATTAATTTACATTTATCAAAATCTGATTAATTTGCCTTTTCGGGCTGAAGACAGAAAAAAGTTCCTGAAAACTTAGAAGGTACCTATGGTAGACTGCTAAATGTCCTAATTCATTCTTCTCTAGTAATTGAGTTTAACTAGTCACAGGGCCACTCAGCTACAGACTACACATTTCCTGGCTTCCCTTTTGTAGCAAGGTATGACCATGTAACTTGCTTTCTCTAATTAAGTGTGAGTAAAAGTGATGTGTGCATCTTCCTCATCACTTGCTCAGTAACCTCTTCCCCTCCTTTTCATACCCCTTGCTTTGGGCTAAGACTCAGTCAACGTGGTGACTCTGCTTTGACAATACCTAAAGAGGTAGAGGAACTAAATGAAACAGGAATCCTGATCTCTGAATTACCGTAAGGTGTGAGAGAAAATTCCAGTGTAGTTAAGCCACTGTATTTTGGGATCTATGTTATAATAACCTAGCTTACATTATTAACAAAAATAAAACTCACCACCATAAAGGTAAGACAGAAAGAATATTCAAGCATTTTAAGCAAGAACCAAGATAACCAGCTTGAGCTCTATCATAACAAGTTTTTAACTAAGTTATTTTATTCTATTCTATTCCATTCCATTCCATTCCATTCTATTCTATTCTATTCTATTTTTTGGCCGCGTTGTGCGGTTTGCAGGATCTTAGTTCCCTGACCAGGGATTGAACCCGGGCCCCAGCAGTGAAAGCACCAAGTCCTAACCACTGGACCGCCAGGGAATTCCCTAAGTTATTTTAAGTTTTACACCGAACTCTAGATAGCTTCCAACCATAGGACAGATTGAAAATTACATGCACAATGATCAGAAGATACCCTTCACTTTTAACATTAGATTTAATACTACTAAAGGGAAATTATGACACTTTTTTCCACAACTGACTGAGGGGGAGATTAAGGATCCTTTCTTTCTTTCTGTTATTAAGGATCCTTTCTTTCTAAGAAACCTCTTATATATGTGATACTATACTAAGTGTCATACAGATCTTTCCTCTAGAAAAAGTTGTAACTCAAAACATTCTACAAACATTAAGTCTCCAGCTGAGTAAACAGTACACAGTTACTTGAAAGTATATTCAAGTATCAGCACGTATGTTTTTGTATCAGTAAAAACTGAAATGTGGGGGGAAAAAAACCCAAAAACAAAAAACTTATTTTCAACTTAGGTTAAGAGGTGAGATTCTGGGGACTTCCCTGGAGGCGCAGTGGTTAAGAATCCGCCTGCCAATGCAGGGGGCATGGGTTTGAGCCCTGGTCCAGGAAGATCCCACATGCTGCGGAGCAACTAAGCCCGTGAGCCACAACTATTGAGCCAGCGCTCTAGAGCCCGCGAGCCACAACTACTGAAGCCCGCGCGCCTAGAACCGAGCTCTGCAACAGGAGAAGCCACCGCAATGAGAAGCCTGCACACTGCAACGAAGAGTAGCTCGCGCTCACCGCAACTAGAGAAAGCCTGCGCACGGCAACAAAGACCCAACACAACCCAAAATAAATAAATTTTAAAAAACGGATGTGGAATTCTGAATTTTAGGCCTATCAGAAGACTGTCCTTTTCCTTATTTTTTTACATTTTGTACATTTTCTCTGAGTAATCTTGTCCATTTCTATATACTGTACTGTTGACTCCCACATCTGTTGTCTCCAGGGCCCAAACCTGAGCTCCAGAGCTGTAAACCCACATGACTCATTCCACACCTATGCTACGAATCCCACATGCTTGCCTCTTCAAGATCTTGCCCCACAAATTTCCTGCACTCTTCTCTTTAATCAATCTACTCACCAACCCTCTCCTCCTGGATTCTTTTCATCATTGCTTAAATATGGGTAAGTCTCTATCTCAAACAAGCAAGTGAGCAAACAAATAAAAACCCTAGACCCCACATGGCCCTCTATATCTAATTTCTTTCTTTCATTGTTTAACATCTTAAAGGAGTTATCTACACTGCCTGCTGTTTCTCTATTCTTACCTCCTGTTCATTCCTTAGTCATCCATTGGTCCCTTCACTCCACAGAAACATTTCTTACCAAGATCACTAGTGACCAAATTGTTGCTTCATACACAAGAAGGGCAGTGGGGTAAACACTGGAAGAAATAAGCTTTAATTTTGGTTCAGCCGTGATGTGACTAGGGCAATTTAATCTTTTTTCAACTGATCTTCTCAACTATGATACAAGGAAATTCATTTAAATCCTTCTATAACTCTCCTGAGAGTTTTATAGATATGTAGAAATTTAGTGGCCAATGATGTGAGACCAGGGTAGGCTGGCCCAGCTTCTGGGAGAAGCCAGGGTTTTGGTGCCTTATCAGGAAGCTTTAGTATCCTAAATATAAAGATTTGGGTAGTAGACATGATTTCTAAGTCCCCTTCTAAATCCAAATTCATTAAAATGAAATTCAAATGGCATTTTGAGAACTACAATCTGTATGTTTATAATTTCTACCACAGACTTTCTCAAGTGGCTTTGAGAGTCTTTGAAGAAAGAAGCTGTGTGAGGGAGAGGGAGTGCTATGGTTGCTTGCTGAGGCACAGAGGCCTGAGGCCCAGCCCCCTCCTCACAAGCACTGACTCCTTCCAAATGGAGCCCCAGATGAACTACCAGCGCGCAAACATGGGCCTAAAGGACAGGCTCAAGGGTAAACGATCCAGGTTGCCTCTGGCAAATGGCTAACATTTCCTGCTTTATTTCCATTCCATACTGCCTCACATCAAAACTTAGAGCACCTGACCAGAAATGAGTAGGCTTACACACCTTATCAGCAACCAAATTTACTCCGCATCCAAGCCACAGAATTCATATAGACAGGACTCCCTCTGCTTTGGTTCAATAAATCCAATCAACACTTGACTTTTATTCAATCCCAGACTAAAATTATAAGTGTGAGAGCCTGAGTGTAGTTAAATTTAAAAAGCACTCTTACAGTCAAAGTTTAGTTCCAGAGATAATGAGTGGGCCCCTACCAAGAAGATGCCCATGTATACCCCCTCCTCTGCAGCACATGCAAATCTGGCCACTGCATGCAAATATCAGACTTGGGCAGAAAAACAGTGACACATTTCAATCAACACTCACCCTCTAGATTCTCCAGAAAGGAGGTGGACATGAGAGCTCACTGTGGTTAGGCCATTTCTCTGCTGAACCTGATGGCTGGTGTTCCAAGTCAGACATAAACTGGTCTGTGTCAAAGAAGACAACATCACTACTGAATGGAACAAACCAGAGGGTAACAATCTACTACATGCCCAGCTTGTTTTTTTCTATAATTAAGAGGAATTTAGTTGTCCTTTATCTGTCAATCACTGCATAAAATGGCTCCCCGCATTTTATTAGATAATATAAATATTGAAGTCCAGAGAGTTTAGGTAACACTGATTTATTTTCTAAATTTAAAAGGGCAGTTATTTTAAAAAGTTACAATGGTGGTTTTCAGTGATTTTAAAGGACAGATTTAGTTTTAAATAAACTAGTTTTTATTAGATTAGATCTATCAGTGGTTCCCAAATACATGTCTGTGGCTACATCACAGTTATCTGGGCACTTAATAAAAAAAATAAACTCCTAGGCTCTACTTCAGAGCACAGAATCAAAATGTCTAAGGGTACGAGCCCAGAACACTATACGCATAGGTAAATTTGTGGGTCATGGAGGAATATTTTTTAAACTGAAGTTCACATCCATTAGCAGGCTATGAAATCAATTCAGCAAGCTGAAATCAGTATTTAAAAAAATAAATAGAACAAAATAGAAGATAAGCTACATTTTTTAAAATAAAGGTTAAGGATTGGCTTGTGAGCCTTTCATGTTAGGTGTGTATGTTTTTTGTGTTTGTTTGTTATGTAATAGATCATGCTATAAAACTTACTTCTTATTGTTAGAAGCTGTCAAAAATGTTGAAAGTCACTGTACTCAAGAAGAGTCACTATTACCAGTTTTGTGATAATCGCTGACACACACAGATGCCCAGTTAAAGAGTCCAAAATACAATGAGGCAAAACCTCCTCCTGTGACCTATAAGGAATTATTTTTGGCCTTTGCTGTACGAATTCAAATAAAAGGACCTAACCTTTTATTAGATTCTAGAAGAATGATTATTTTATCTTGTAAGAGAAGAAACTGTAGTCTCTGTGAACTAATTAATACCCTCCTCTTAGGCAGATAAAAGAGGGAAAACAGGGCTTCCCTGGTGGCGCAGTGGTTGAGAGTCCGCCTGCCGATGCAGGGGACACAGGTTTGTGCCCCGGTCTGGGAGGATCCCACATGCGGCGGAGCGCCTGGGCCCGTGAGCCATGGCCACTGAGCCTGCGCATCCGGAGCCTGTGCCCCGCAATGGGAGAGGCCACAACAGTGAGAGGCCTGCGTACCGCAAAAAAAAAAAAAAAAAGAGGGAAAACAGAGGAGGAGCCAATCTGTTCAAAATGCAGCCTCACTAAAGGGGTCAAAACAAAACACAAAAACCAGAAATCCTTTGTGAATAGGCAAAATTTTTCTGCCTTAAGCTTCTTTATTACTAAATTTGAGATCACTCACCTAGCTTTCAGGGGTGACTTAAGGATTACAGTGTGTATGAAGTATTTTAAAGACTCCAGATATATTGTCAAAAGTCTGCCTTCTGAGGATTCCCAATCTTCACAACTGAGTCCTTCAAAACAGATTCTAAAGTGTAGAACATGTGAGTCCATGTAAATCAGCACATAAATTAGAAGAAAGAAGTCCAGGCCAACAGATGCTGGGGGCTTTTGTGAGTTGTGTGATACAGTGGTAGTTTCAGATTGTGCTTATGGAAACTTGCAGTCCTCGAGACATTTTTCTAGTTCCTTGAAACACTGTTGACAGCTCCAAAAAATACCTGATTTCTCTTCCTATCACAAAAACTTTCACCAGACATTTAAAGAATTAACACTAACCCTTAAACTCTTCCAAAAGATTACAGAGAAGGGAACATTTCCTCTCTCATTCTAGGGCCAGCATTACCCTGATATCAAGGCCAGACAAAGACACTACAAGAAAAGAAAACTACAGAACATCTCCTGTGAATATAGATGCAAAAATCCTTAACAAAAGTACTAGCAAACTGAGTTCAGCAGCATACTAAAACGGTTATACATCATGACCAAGTGAGATTTATTCCCAGAATGCAAGAATAGTCCAACATACGAAAAATCAATGAATGTAATATAGTATACATTACTAGAATGAAGGGAAAAAAACACATATGATCATCTCAATTAATTCAGAAGTATTTGACAAATTTCAATACTCTTTCAAGATAAAAACACCCAATAAACTAGGAATAGAAAGAAATTTCCTTAACACGTTAAAGACCATATATGAAAAACCCACAGATAACATCATACTCAGTGGTTAAAGACTGAAAGCTTTCCCTCTAAGAGCAAGAACATGACAAGGATGTTCACTTTTGCCACTTCTATTCAACACAGTACTGGAAGTTCCAGCCAGAGAGATTAGGCTACAGAAATAAAAGAAAGAGGTAAAATGACCTCTGTTCACAAATGACATGATCCAATACATAGAAAGCTCTGAAGAATCAATATACAAAAAAATGTTAGCACTAATAAATTACAGGATATAAAATCAACACACAAAATTTAGTTGTATTCTATACACTTTTAACGAACAATCTAAAAAGGAAATTTATAAATCAAGTCCATTTACAATACCATTAAAAAGAACAAAATACTTAAAAATTAACCAAGGAGGTGTAAGATTCGTATACTGAAAGCTACACGTTGCTGAAGGAAACAGAAGATCTAAATAAATGGGAAAACATCCCATGTTCAAGACTTCATATTGTTAAGATGATAATACTACCCAAAGCAATGTAGAGATTCAATGCAATCCCTATCAAAATCCCAATAGCGTTTTTGCAGAAACAGAAAAACCCATCCTGAAATTCATATGCAATCTCCAAGGACCCTGAAAAGCCAAAACAGTCTTGAAAAAGAACAAAGATGGAAGACACACTTCCTGATTTCACAACTTACTACAAAGCTACAGTAATCAAAACAGTGTGATACAGGCATAAGGACAGACATACAGACCAAAGGAATAAAATAGCCCAGAAAATGCTCACTTCAGCAGCACATATACTAAAACTGGAATGGTACAGAGAAGATTAGCATGGCCCCTGTGCAAGTATGACACACAAATTCATGAAGCATTCCGTATTTTTAAAGAATCTAAAAAGAGTGGATATATGTATAACTGATTCACTCTTCTGTACAGCAGAAACTAACACAACACCGTGAATCAACTATACTCCAATAAAAATTTAAAAGAGGGCTTCCCTGGTGGCGCAGTGGTTGAGAGTCCTCCTGCTGATGCAGGGGACACGGGTTCGTGCCCCAGTCCGGGAGGATCCCACATGCCGCGGAGTGGCTGGGCCCGTGGGCCATGGCCGCTGGGCCTGCGCATCCAGAGCCTGTGCTCTGCAACGGGAGAGGCCGCGACAGTGAGAGGCCCGCGTACCGCAAAAAAAAAAAAAAAAAAAAAAAAATTTAAAAGAAAAATAACCCAGAAACAAACCATGACAATATACAGTCAATTCATTTTCACTTTCAAGCAAGGGTTCTATTGGACATGCAAAAAAAGAATGGAAGCTGGACTCATCCTCCATACCATATACAAAGTTAACTCAAAATGGATCAAAGACCTAAACATAAGAGCTAAAATTATAAAACTCTTAGAAGAAGAAAACATAGGGCAAGTCTTCATGACCTTAAATTGGGCAACAATTTCTTAAGTATGACACTAAAAGCACAGGCAACAAAAGAAAAAATTGATAAACTGGACTTCATCAAAATTAAAAACATCAAAGGATCCTATCAAGAGAGTGAAAAGACAATCCATAGAATGGGAGAAAATATATGCAAATAACTTATTTGATAAGGATTTAATATTCAAAAAATATAAAGAACTCCTACATCTCAACCAGAAAACCAAACTCAACCAAAAAAATGGGCAAAATATTTGACTAGACATTTCTCCAGAAAAAATAAACAAATGACCAATAAGCTCATGAAAAGATACCCAAAATCATTAGTCATTAGGGAAATGCAAAATAAAACCACAATGACACCACTTTACACCTATTTAGGATGGCTTTTTTTTTTTTAAATAAACGTAAGTGTTGGCAAGGATGTGGAGACACCGGAACCCTCATGCACTGTAAATGTAAAATGGTGCAGCCACTGTGGGAAAAATATTAGTTTGGCAGTTCCTCAAAAAGCTGAAAAAAGAATTCCATTTGGTCCAGCAATTCCACTCCTAGAATACCCAACAGAACTGAAAATAGAGACTCAGATACCTATACTCCAATATTCAAAGCATCACTATTCAAAACAGCCAAACGGTGAAAACAAACCAAATGTCCTTCAACAGATGAATGGACAAACAAAATATGGCATATACATACAATGGAATATTATTCAGCCATAAAAAGGAATGAAATTCTGATCTATGCTTACAACATGGCTGAACCTTGGAAACATCATGCTAAGTGAAATAAGCCAGACACAAAAGGGCAAATGTTGTATTCCACTTATATGAGGTATCTTGAGTAGGGAAAGTTATGGAAATGGAAAGCAGAATAAAGGTTACCACGGGCTGGGTTGTAGGGAGAGAATGGGGAGTTATTGCTTAATGTGTATAGAGTTGCTGTTTAGGGTGATGAAAAAGTGCTTGAAATACACAGTGGTGATGGCTACACACTACTGTGAGTGTACTTAATGTCACTGAACCATACACTTAAAATGGTTAAAATGGTAAATTTTATGTTATGTATATTCTACCGAATTTTAAAAATTTCAAAAACAAACTGTGTGGGACTTCCCTGGTGGTCCAGTGGGTAAGGCTCCACACTCCCAATGCAGTGTGCCTAGGATCAATCCCTGGTTGGGGAACTAGATCCTGCATGCCTGCCGCAACTAAGAGCCCGCATGCTGCAACTAAGAGTCCATATGCCACAACTAAAGAAGTCCACATGTTGCAACTAAGCATCCACATGCCACAACTAAAAGATCTCGTGTGCCGCAACTAACACCTGGCACGGCATAAATAAATAAATAAAATAAGTATTAAGAAAAAAAACTGTGCGTTTTCTCATAGGAGAACATTGTATGAAATGACTGAATGAGGTTTTCACAGATCGAACCATTGACTCAAAGCAACACCTGGGGCTTCCCTGGTGGCGCAGTGGTTGGGAGTCTGCCTGCCGATGCAGGGGACACGGTTTCGTGCCCTGGTCCGGGAAGATCCCACATGCTGCAGAGCGGCTGGGCCCGTGAGCCATGGCCGCTGAGCCTGCGCGTCCGGAGCCTGTGCTCCGCAACGGGAGAGGCCACAGCAGTGAGAGGCCCGCGTACCGCAAAAAAAAAAAAAAAAAAAAAAAAAAAAAAGCAACACCTGGAGGACTTCTGTAAATCCCTCTTAAAATTTATAAATCTGGGATATGGAATCTGTTCCTTTTTAAAAATTTTTTATTTATTATTTATTTATTTAGGCTGCGCTGGGCCTTAGTTGTGTCATGCAGACACTTAGTTGCAGCATGCATGCAGGATCTAGTTCCCCGATCAGGGATTGAACCCGAGCCCCCTGCATTGGGAGCATGGAGTTTTACCCACTGGACAACTAGGGAAGTCCCAGAATCTGTTCCTTTTATTAAAAAGTTTTGAAAAATTAAATATTTATAAATTATGAAATATGTCTGTGGGAAGATGAGCAAAATTTCCCCACTCGTCCAAGCTGCCTCTTGACCAAGTTGCTTACTTTAGCCACCTTATCGATATATAGGCTTTTCTGGTTTATACAAACAGACAATGATCTGGTGGGTATTAGAAAAGAAAGGCTTTGGAATCGTAGTGTCGTCACTTACTAGATTGGTGACCTAAGGGAAGTTGTTTAACCCTTGTAAATCTGTTTATTTGCTTGTGAATTTGTTTACTTATTTATTCAAAGTCTCCTGAAATATAAGTGTAGGCACTCTGCAACATTTTATAGAAATACAATTATTATTACCTAAATTGATAAAGGCAGGACAATTAAATTATCACTTAATGACCTCATCTAGTCTGGTGGCTTTAACTACCTCCTGCATGCCAACAACCCTCAAATTTATATCTTCAGTCTATAACTCACTTCCAAACTCTAGACTTCAGCCAACTGACTACTTTATATCTCTACTTGAATGTTCAACAGATACCATAAACAAAACACATCCAAAATTGAACACCAGATCTTTCTCCAAAACCTGCTCCATCCAGAGCCTTCCCCATCTTACCTGACAGCAACGCCATCTTTTCAGTTGCTCAGGCAAAACCCCATTGGTGTCATCTTTAACTTCTTTCTCTCACATCTCACATGGAATCTGTCAGGAAATGCTACTGGCTCTACCTTTAAAATACATCAAAAATCAGTCCATCTCTTAGTCCAAACCATCATTTCTGGCCTGGATTACTATAATAGCAACTTAACTGGTCTCCCTGTTTCTGCCCTTGCCTCTCTACCCAGCAGCCAGAGTGACCCTGTTAAAACCTATATCAGGGGCTTCCCTGATAGCGCAGTGGTTAAGAATCAGCCTGCCTCGCAGTGGTTAAGAATCCGCCTGCCAATGCAGGGAACATGGGTTCAAACCCTGATCTGGGAAGATCCTACATGCTGCGGAGCAATTGAGCCCATGCGCCACAACTACTGAGCCTGCACTCTAGAGCCCTCGTTGCACAACTACTGAGCCCACATGCCACAACTACTGAAGCCCATGCACCTAGAGCCCATGCTCCACAACAAGAGAAGCCACCACAATGAGAAGCCCGCGCACCGCAACGAAGAGTAGCCCCTACTCGATGCAACTAAAGAAAGCCTGCGTGCAGCAACGAAAACCTAATGTAGCCCAAAAAAACAACAGTAATTCTTAAAAAAAAAAGAATCCACCTGACAGTGCAGGGGACATGGGTTTGAGCCCTGGTCCGGGGAGATCCCACATGCCATGGAGCAACTAAGCCCGTGTGCCACAACTACTGAAGCCCATGTGCCTAGAGCCTGTGCTCTACAAGAGACGCCACCACAATGAGAAGCCCATGCACCGCAATGAAGAGTAGCCACTCCTCGCCACAACTAGAGAAGGCCCGCGCCCGCAATGAAGACCCAACAAAGCCAAAAATAAATAAATTAAAAAAAAAAACAAACCTGTATCAGATCATGATGACTCATCTGTTCAAAACTCTACAACAAAGGCCTACAAGACCCTATGTAAGAGTTCTTAAAAGTGTGATCAAGGACATGTGGGGTTCCCTGAGGACTTTTAAGGGAGTCTTCGAGGTCAAAATTCTTCTTATAATAATACCAAATTTTTTTGCCTTTTTCATTATCATTCTCTCCTGAGTTTACAGTGGAGTTTTCCACTCGGAAACAAATTGTATGTGATGACTTCATTGCTGTGATGGGTGATGGAAAGTGTCTGTGTATTCTTTTTTTTTTTGGTACGCGGGCCTCTCACTGTTGTGGCCCCTCCCATTGCGGAGCACAGGCTCCGGACGCGCAGGCTCAGCGACCATGGCTCACGGGCCCAGCCGCTCCGCAGCATGTGGGATCTTCCCAGACCGGGGCACGAACCCGCGTCCCCTGCATCGGCAGGCGTACTCTCAACCACTGCACCACCAGGGAAGCCCATGTCTGTGTATTCTTGTTTTCAAAAGTTCTCAGTTTTAACTTCTAATACAAATAAAAACTGATACATACAAACCACCTAAATAAAAGTTCTTGGGGATCCTCAAAAATTTTTAAGATTATAAAAAGAGAAAGTCTCTTCAGCAAGTGGTGCTGGGAAAGTTGGACAACTGCATGTAAATCAATGAAGTTGATTTACACACCCTCACACCATGTACAAAAATAAACTCAAAATGGCTTAAAGACTTAAACATGAGACATGACACCATAAAACTCCTAGAAGAGAGCATAGGAAAAACATTCTCTGACATAATACCAATGTTTTCTTAGGTCAGTCTCACAAGGCAATAGAAATAAAAACAAAAATAAACAAATGGGACTTAATCAAACTTACAAGCTTTTGCACAGCTGAGGAAACCATTAAAAAAAAAAACAACGAAAAGACAACCTACGGAATGGGAGAAAACATTTGCAAATGATATGACAGACAAGGGCTTAATTTCCAAAACATATAAACAGCTCATACAACTCAACAACAAAAAACCAAACAACCCAATCAAAAAATGGGCAGGGGCCTCCCTGGTGGCGCAGTGGTTGAGAGTCCACCTGCCGATGCAGGGGACATGGGTTTGTGCCGTGCCCCGGTCCGGGAAGATCCCACATGCCGCGGAGCGGCTGGGCCCGTGAGCCATGGCCGCTGAGCCTGCGCGTCCGGAGCCTGTGCTCCGCAGCGGGAGAGGCCACAACAGTGAGAGGCCCGCGTACCACAAAAAAAAAAAGGGCAGAAAACACATGGGCATGCTAACAGATGCTCAACATCACTAATTATTGGAGAGATGCAAATCAAAACTACAATGAGGTACCACCTCACACTGGTCAGAATGGCCCTCATTAAAAAGTCTACAAATAAATGCTGGAGAGGGTATGGAGAAAAGGGAACTACACTGTTGGTGGGAATGTAAGTTGGTACAGCCACTATGGAAAACAGTATGAAGATTCCTCAGAAAACTAAAAATAGAATTACCATATGATCCAGCAATCCCACTCCTGGGAATATACCCAGACAAAACTATAATTCAAAAAGATACGTGCACCCCTATGTTCATAGCAGCACTGTTCACAATAGCCAAAACATGGAAATAACCTAAATGTCCACTGACAGATGAATGGATAAAGAAGATGTGGTACATATATACAATGGAATACAACTCAGACATAAAAAAGAATGAAATAATGCCATTTGCAGCAACATGGGTGCAACTAGAGAGTATCATACTAAATGAAGTAAGTCAGACAGAGAAAGAGAAATATCACATGATATCACTTACATGTGGAATATAAAATATGGCACAAATGAACTTATCCACAAAACAGAAACTGACTCACAGACATAGAAAACAGACTTGTGGTTGCCAAGGGGGGCGGGGGGAAGGAGAGGGATGGACTGGGAGTTTGGGTTTGGTAGATGCAAACTATTATGTTTAGAATGGATAAACAACAAGGTCCTAATGTATAGCACAAGGAACTATATTCAATATCCTGTGATAAACCATAATGGAAAAGCATATAAAAAAGAATGTTTATGTGTGTATAACTGAGTCACTTTGCTGTACAGCAGAGATTTGCACAACACTGTAAATCAACTATACTTCAATTAAAAAGAAAAAAAAAAGGAGTCCTGAGACCAAAAAGTTTGAGAACTGTTGCCCTACACGTTTGGCTCCCCATTACCTCCTTGACCACATCTCCTACTACTTTCCCTCTAGATACCTCATATTCCAGCCACACTGGCCTCGTTGCCATTCCTCAATAAGCCAGACATGCTCTTACCTTAGGGTCTTTCCTCTGCTTGTCCCTTTGGCCTAGAATACTCTTCCCCCAGGTATCTACATTGGTAATTTCCTCATCTTCAAGGTTTTTTCGTCTCATCTTCAAGTTTTTGATCAAATGTTACCTCATCAATGAGGTTTATTTACTGTATTTAAAATTGTACAGACTTCCCTGGTGGCACAGCAGTTAAGAATCTGCCTGCCAATGCAGGGGACACAGGTTCAATCTCTGCTCCAGGAAGATCCCACACACCGCAGAGCAGCTAAGCCCGTGTGCCACAACTACTGAGCCTGTGTGCCACAACTACTGAAGCTCACGAGCCTAGAGCTCGTGCTCTGCAACAAGAGAAGCCACTGCAATGAGAAGCCCGCGCACCACAACGAAGAGTATCCCCTTCTCGCCCCAACTAGAGGAAGCCCTCACGCAGCAACAAAGACCCAACACAGCCAAAAAAATAAATAAATAAAAAATAAGTAAATAAAATATTTTTGTCCCTGTGAATGGGTCATTTCCAAAGGAACTCAGAAACAGGATAAGAATTTTAAAACAGAATACATCTTTAGACACTGGCTTTGTATCTTACACTTGACAGACATCAGAAAGTTACTATGTTTATTGTGTTTATAGAAGTGAGATTATATAAAGTAATCAACGATAGTTATTTCAGAAGCCACTAAACACGTGCAAGACAATCTAAATTTCAGACAGACCTGGATTCAAATGCCAGTCCCAGTGTCTGTGGTCATATAACACTGTGCTTAAACTCTCTCAGCCACATCTCTGAAAATAAGGTTAATAATTCACTTTTTACAGATTGTTGGGAAGAACTAATGAGCTACTAGCAAAGTGCCTACCACAGTGTTCAAAAAAAAAGTTTTATTATCAAGAAACAGTAACCATAATTCATTATTATTATTTTTAGATTGTAAAACATTTATCACAGATACATCCAGGTTTCAAAGATGTTAACATGTCTGAAATAAAAAGTGCCCAATAGAATCAATGAAATACATACTATAAATAGTGTTGGGGCAACCAGTGAAGTATTTAAAAACTAAATTTAGATCCCACCCTCAATACCTTACAACTCAGTGTCTTATACTCCAATAAAGTCTAGGTTAAATAAAAAATTTAAATATTAACAGTAAGATCATTCAAGTCCTAGAGGAAAATATAAGTGGGAACTTTGTATAACATTGGGGTGAGATAAGCCTTTCTAAACAAGATTCCCAAAGCACAGATCAAAAAGAAATGCTGTGGAGCAACTGAGGCCGTGCGCCACAACTACTGCGCCTGCGCTCTAGAGCCCATGAGCCACAACTACTGAGCCCATGTGCCACAACTACTGAAGCCCATGTGCCTACAGCCCGTGCTCCACAACAAGAGAAGCCACCACAATGAGAAGCCCGCGCACCACAACGAAGAGTAGCTCCCACTCACTGCAACTAGAGAAAAGCCCTCGCGCAGCAATGAAGACCCAATGCAGCCAAAAATAAAAACAAACAAACAAACAGAAATCAAAAAGAAAAGATATATTAGGTTGGACCACCTAAATATTTTACATTTCTATAGACCAAAACACTATTTTAAAAACTGGTAAACAAACGAACTGGCAAAATATATATGCAATACATGTGAGACAGAAAATTAATTCATTAATTATTTTTAAATACACTTTTTGAAGTGAATTTATTTTGAAGACTTCTGATATGCTGTGATATGCTGGCTATTTACTGGTAACCTCTCTTGGATTTTTCCCAGTTTATGTATAAATTTTAGTGTCAAGTTGATTCAAGGAAAAAATTTTGTTCATATACAATATAACTAATTTGTGCCATGTAAGATAACACAGACACACCTGACATGAGAAATAAAAGGTCTTCTCAAATGCTTGCTCTTGCTTCACTGGGTCTAAAAATTAAATTTTCTTATTATATGTCCAAGAGTGGTTGTGTCTAAGGTCCTGAATCCCCATCATGATCCATTCTGCATAAGCCATGATCCAAAGCCTACATGGGTATTATTTGTGGGACTTTTTGCCTCTGGAATTATCCATCATAAATATGTTTGAGGCTGGATGGTACATGTATGCCTCCCAGAAGAGTATTCATGAGTTACCCAGAGTCCTAGTTGAAAGAGAAAGTTCAGTATTATCTACCTCCCTTCACTACTGAGCCCCTAAGTGATTCAACACCTCATTTGGGACCCAGTCTCATCATTGGCTATGCATGGCTTTCTTTTGTTTTATTTATTTAAATACAATAAACACCATTAAAGGAGTATCCAACAGGTGGGCTAGCACACTGACAATAATATTTACCCTTCTGCTCCTCCATACCAGTCTCCTGATTTTCCCATCCAAGTTAATCACCTGAATCTTGTATTTATCATTTCCTTGCAACTGGAAAGCAGGTTCATCTGCTTGTCACCTATATAGAACTGCAGCAGCAGAGGTCACGTCTAGAGTCCCTGTTTACAGTCAAATTAGCAATTGCCCTACATTCAGGATCAGCATGTTACTGCACAGAGCCTGCAAGTGGCAGTGTCAGTTTTCACCACAGCAGCAGGTCAGGCTATATTTAACATGTACCCTCTTCTCTGCTGAAGAGCTGTAGCTACGGTTCTGTTAGTCTGTGAAAGAAGGAGGACAAGGGGGAATTGAGGGACTCTAATGGAAAGTTCTTACTGGATTCAGCTCAATCACAAATTAAATGGGCCTGTATTTAAAAGTCTAAGACAGTCTAGTTTAACAATACTATAATCTTAATTAAAATGCTCAAAACACAGCTGTGACAATTTCTATATTTTTGTACTGTTTTAATGTATATCACTTGGTCCAAATCTGGGACATACACACCATAATGCACAGAAGTGTTTAGGAAAAATTACAGCTCCAGGCACACAAACTTTAACATCTGAGTAAACACTCATTGATAATTTTACAGAGTAGCACATGCTTTCCAAGCAGGGGCAATGGTACACTTAGGTAGCAAAGAAAAATGAAAGTAGCAAAAGAATTTTGAACAATACTCTAATTGGTTGAGTAAGTATATATTACAGCCTTCCAAGGGGACTGCTTGAAAGAGAACATCAATTGGTAAAGGTCAGTATTCTGCTGCTGCTACTACCCCAAGGAATAATCCCCCTGAGGAGGAAGTCGCATTACTCTGAAAACGAGAAATGCTTCTGGGACTCTTCTGAGTTTGGAAGACTGACATGAGGGGTCAAAATCACCTCAATGAAACTGAACAAGGATTCAGTTTCTGAACAAACTAAACTGCAAAGTTTAGTCCTGGGTTCCAAAAACATATGTAAAAATCCACAGGGGAGAGGTGGGGGGTGGGGATACAGAATGGATGTGATTTAGTTATGACTAATGACTAGCACTTATGACTCACTAAATTAACAACAAGATGGAGCTAAGAAAATCCCCTGAGCTAACACCAAACTGATAAAGTCAGTCTTCCGAACAAGGAAGGTGACGGTCCCAATCCACTTTGAGCTGGCTAGAGTGTTCCCTTCTGGATACGCCCTGCGAAAAGGAACTAAACACCAGGGTTCAAACAGAAGGGAACTACCATGTTAGTGAGGCTGAGGGAAGGATGAAATTGCTGGAGTGTTTTTAAGACTTGGGAAAGAGATCAAGATTTCACAGATGTGAAGGATTATTACAGAACAATGATTAGATTTGTTCTGCATTATTCCAGAGGCATCAGAGCCCACATAAAACAAGGGCAGCTGGAACTTAAAAGGCCCTGAGATGTTCCAAAGAATCTGGAGATGAAGAGACCAACAGGAATATTATATCACTAGGGATACCAGAGTATGAATTCCAGTGTGAAAGACGAGGATGGAGCAGAGAGCCTTTAAAACTTCATCTATACTGAGAATCTAGAATTTTAAGATTGCCCTGGCCCCTCTCACAAACCAAGGCTCTGCTAAGAAAACAGCACTTTCTTTCATCTATTCTGCTTGCTCTACATCCACAGTCTCAAACCACAGACTGATGAAAAACATGATTGCAGATACTGAAAAAGCTCTTAGAGTACTGAATTAGGAACCAGGAGACTTGGGTTTTAGTCTTTACTCTGCTATTAAATCAGTGTTACCCTGGATGAATACCTTAAGCTATGTAAAACTCAGATTCTTTATCTATAAAATGGGGGAGCTGTATTACAGTATTTTTAGTTCTACAAGTCTTGAATTTCTGAGCTGAGGTGCACTAATATCTTCTCTATTAAATGTCACTGAATTTATAATAAAAAATTAAGGTGTTAATGTCCGTATTTCTAAAAGTAACAGTCAAGTAATACCTGAATGATTCTTGACAGACTCCATCTTAATTAAAAATTTCAAAAATAAAAAGGATATTTTATTTGTCTTAATCTTTAATTTGATAAAAAAGGGGTAAATAAATATAAAACAAATAGGATTAATGAAAGTTATTAGGATTAGATGATAAGTATATTTAACTAGTATAACACAAATTTAAAGAAATTACTTGTGTCCTCTAGTTGCGGAGTAGAAATTACTTTGTACTTAATGCTTAGCACAATATAGAAAAGGTAAAATTAAACCTGAGCTCAAGCTAACTGCAAAGTTCACTTTAAGTATTTCTAATCCTTTTTGGCGTGTTTTATGGCTTACTTTTAAAGCTTATCAGAAAGGGGCCATTCAAGTACTACAGAGTTCCAAGTACTGGGGAGTTCAAGGCCTATGAAATATGTTATTATTGTTTTTTTAAAGAATTTATATTAAAACTCTGCAGAACTGTAGGATTTTCTAAGCCTCTAGTTTACCTTCAAAGGCAAATCCCCAAAAAAAGGGCAAATCCAAATAACATAATCAATGAGTCAGTTGGCAAACATCAAAAATGCATTTGATATTTGACAGCATCAAAATGTAAATTGCAAAAATTATACATCCAATAATCTGAGGTGCTCAGGAGTGTATTTTAGTTCTCCCACCCCCTCTTTAATTACTGCTAGCACCACTGAGCTTCTTTTTTTTTTTAAGCTTTTTTGTGGCTGCACCGCACAGCATGCAGGATCCTAGTTCCCCGACCAGGGATTAAATCCACGCCCCCTGCATTGGAAGCGCAGAGTCTTAACCACTGGACCACCAGGGAAGTGCCACCACTGAGCTTCTATCAAGTCTCCTGATAGGTGGCAATAAGGGAATTCATTAGCCAGTCCTTGTCCTCTGTGGGGAACTTTGCTTAATTGTGAATGGAACAAAAATGAAATTGCTTTTATATTTGCCCTCATAGACCTCATTTTTCCAGATTCTCTGTTTCTGCAACATATCTTCACATATTCAAAAGAATCTTGACACATTCGAAAGATGAAATAAATAAAAATTCCATAAAGCCTTTCTTTCCAATTTGCTGTTCCCCCCAAAATCACTCAATCTGTGGTAAATTAGAAAGAGCAGGTTCCAGCTTTGGTCTCTTTTTAGAAAAACAGTCTTCATTTGGAAAGAAAATGAGCTGGAATACCCAGCAGCTATGAGACCTGCTTAATAAATCTTGTGTTCTCAGTGGCATCACTGAAGTGGTAGGTTATCACACTCCAGGTCTCACCCTTTGTTTCAGGGATTAAAATTCTAAACACAAACCTTGAAAGCAATACAAGTGTGGCAGATCAGATGCTGTTGTGAACATATATTCGTGCAGTGAAATTCTGCACATGCATTCCTAGAGAATGTTCCACTATTCTCTAGGAATTAAAAAAGCTTGGGGGATCCCCTTTAGTGCTGTGTTCTAACCACCACGGCCTGCTGTTGCTGGGGGGCAGCTGTAGTACTGCAAGAAAAAGACTAGACTGAAAAGACCTGCCTCCAGTCTCAGCTCTGCTACTTACCAGTTATGTGATCTTCAGAAAGTCTGATTCTCTAAATATAGCTATCTAGAGAATCAGTAAGAGTTAAATTAGATAACAATGCTATGCAAATTGTGGGTTTTGCTTGTTTACAGCTATACCTTCTGTCTATACACAAATGACCTGGCATATCCCCTTGTGGCTTTGAAAGCCGTCCTCCACTATGCCATCTGCCCTCCAGCCACAGAAAATCATGCTTTCCCAGACATAGCTCTATGTTTCTGCTTCTGTTGTCTGGTTTTCCCTTTGATTCTCATTTACTGATACTACACTTGTTCTTAGCCAAAAGGATAAGAAGTGATTGATCCTTATTTACTGAAAAATATATTCATCCTCCAAGACTGGCTTAAAAGTCATCTCCTCAAGGAAGCCTCTCTGAATCCTTCTAATAGAATCTTTCACATCTCTTTGCTGATCTCCCAATGTGCTTCTTTTATATCTTGGTTGTAAGTGACTAAGACCTACTGCATCATTGTATCCTCATATACTCATCTGACAGTAAAGCCCTGGTGCCAGGTCGGGGCTAGGGTGGGGGCTCCCACATTTTATCATTTTATATACCTTCCTTTTCCCTTATGTTTGGAATTTAAAACCAGCTTTGCAACTAAGTAGTAAATAGTCTCTCCAGATGTATAAAGGAGATGGCTGACCTAGAGTTACTTTTCTACAGATTAATACAGAATCAGAGAGAGAATTAAAATTCTGTGTCCATGTTTCAAATTTTTCATATTGTACAACACTTACACAGGTAGCTTTCACTGAATTCCTATTTCGACAAAATTTCACTACCATATAAATGACAAAGCCAAGAATAAACTCTAAAATTATTACCTGAAAATCCTACCTTGGGGGAATTTTCAATTATTAAAATAATTAATTTCCAGAGTTTGCTGTCCAATTTATGATTTCATAAAAACAGAGGTCTACATACCAACTTGCTACATTTACATAAATAGCTTCTTTTTATCATGGTGCCAACAGCTGTACCAGCAGCAGCAAACCAGTCCGGTCTTGTACCATCACCACTATCTGACTCAGCAAGCTGGCAGGGCCACAGAGAAGCAGGTTCTTTACTTGTGTGAGTCTCCTCAAGGACAAGAACTCTATCCTCATACCTTTCTAGTATTCCTAGCATTTAACTCTGTGCCTTGCAAAGGTTTAATGAATTAACACTTATGAATTCCATTCTCTAGACACTGTGACCTCACTGTATGTTCTGAAAGGAAAAATGCTCAATAAAAGCTCACATCTTCAGTTCCATCACAAATAGGTGGTAGGTTATTACTCAAGGTCTCACCCTTCCCAACAGATATAAGTGGTAAAATAGACTTTAAAGCATATATGTTCATGTCTATCTTCCGAGTCATATATCAACATATTTCTAGTAAAAACAACTTATTAAAAAGCCCAACCATATGCCAATAAACAATCCACGGTAACTTTTTCATGACTCTTAAGGGAAGGAAGTTCCTGGATCTTCACTGCTTCAAAGCATAAAGATGAACTTACCATCATCTAAAGTGATGTCCTGAAGACCAATTGTAGAAAAGTTAGGTTCCTGCTCTTCAGGTTCAGGTTTAATGTTCACAGTTGCCTCATCAGGTGGAAATGAAGCTGGATCGCACAAACTGTGACATAATAAGGACGAAGGTGCAGAAAGACCTCCCTGGCCTGTACTTTGTGCTTGAGTTGAGTGCTGTCCAGAATGCATTCTGGTGGCTAGAGACTGTGATGAGGCAGTTCCTGAGCTAGGAGACTGGTAAGGCATAGGCTGTAGCTGAGGAGATGGTGGCCCAGAAAGTGGTGAACTGGCCAAGGGATGAGAGGTTGCTTGGGAAGCTGTTGTAGCAGTCCCTGAATGTGCAGGACCATACGTAATGGGTTGTAACTGAGGGGAAGGCTGACCTGTAACCTGATCGGCCACTGGAGAAGAAAGAGATCTTTGTCCTGTGTTTGAACAACAGTATCCCATTGACTGCAGATGAGGCAAGGTCTGCACAGAATGAGGTGTGTGGGCTAAGAGATGTCCTGTTGAGCCTGAATTTGAAGAATGAAAAGGTATGGATGATGGTGGCTGACAGCCAAGATTTATTAAATTAGGAAGAGCTGCATCCTGCTGAAACAAAACTGGATCAAATTCTTGACTAGAGGCAGCATTAACAGGAAGACAAGTTGGTCCATTGAATACGACATTAGTTTGCATAGGCTGATAGGAAGACCCTACAGGAGGTGTTGGTGCGACTTGAAAAGGCTGGTGCACAACTGAAGAAGGTATCATATGCTGTTCTTTACCAGCACTCTCATCCCTACACTGCAACTGTGGCAGATGGGTTGAGGTTACCATGGATGCATATGTTAGCTGGATGGGACAAACCAAGCTTCTCTGTGCAGACAGTACACTGTCATGTAGGTGTCCTGTATCTGAAGAAGGCCTCTGGGTCTGGACAGGATGAGGCAATGATGGAACTGAAGACAAATCAATCTCTTCTCTGTGTTCTTGCTTCATCAAAACTGAAAAGAAAGTTATTAATGCAAATGTTATTACATAATACATAAAATAATTATGAAAGGCCTTCATTCTAGGCTACACAACTGTAGTGCACACACAAGCCAGGGGTTGAAAACTCAAATGCCTTCAGGGAAGACAGATAATATAAAATATGTGAAACCAGTAAATAGAAGACAACACGGAGTGGTTCTTGCTTCAAAAGTATTCAAGTTAAAAAAAAAGAAAAAAACCAATACTGCATAGATCTCTATGAAGTGATATTGGAAAGATCTCTAAGACACATTGTTAAGTAAAAAAAAAAGTCAATTGCAGAACATGTGTATATGTCACAATTCGCGAAAAATATTGTGTATGTATATATACACAGGCATATACACATGTACACATGTTTTTGCTTATATATGTGTGGATATCTCTGGAAAGATGCACAAGAAACTGATAACTGTTGTGTTTATTGCTGGGAAGGGAAACTAGGTGAATAGGGGATAGGAGCATGAGGAAGATTTACTTTTTACTGTCTAAGTTTTGGGGCCTTTTGAATGTTTTCCACCATGTATATATATTACTTATTTAAAAATAAATAATTTTTTAAAAACCCCAAGATCATTATGAGGTAGGGATTATTATTATCCCTGCCTTATAGATGAGTGAGTATACTGAAGAGGAGATTAAAGACACTAAGATCTCACAGCAGCTAAGTGGTATCATAAGGACTTGAACACAGGTTTTTCTGCCTCCAAAGTCCATGCTTTTATTCACTGCAGTATACTGTATTACCAACGGAAATTCTACTTCACCATTCCACCAAGCAAGCAGAGGTTACAAATACCAATCATCATCCTTTATGACATTAGAAAAGTAGCAGATCCATGAATTAGTTTGAGTCTACTTGATGAAAGGACTGCTTAAAGTAGGAATCAATGCATTTTGCTTATTTTATTTAATATGCATATCAAAACAGAAAAGAGCCGTTAATTTACTGTGCGTCAAAACAACTGATGTCATTGTTTCTCTTGGCAAGCACTTCAGTCCATTTTTCTAAAAATTATCTACTTTAGCCTCATATTGAAGTGCTATAATACATTTAAAAATAATTTTCCTAAATTCACATCTCATTGTTCCTTCCAAGTTTGTACTAAAAATTAATATAATTAAAATTTTCATGATCTTCACAAAATATAAGAAACTCCATTTTATGTCAAAGGAAAATAATGAGACCCAAAACAAGGTCAAATCTCATCTGTCCATTTATTAAACCTTTGCCAAGTACAAGTCTCTTCACATAAGCATGGTCTCAATCTGAGAAAATGAAGGTAAGAATTAAGATAGCCCTGATGGTATATTTTACTGTAGAAGAGGTAATTAATGGAGCAGTTGTTTGGGGTGCATTTGAGTTTTGCACTTTGCTCTGGCTTCCTAGAAGAACAGGATAGGTTCATTATCCATCTGCTTTAGCCTCTAAATCTGGCAACTGGTGAGCCCACCTCTAACAATGAGACAACAACCCTAAGGACTGAGAGAAAGGTATATCACCAATCTTGTTGCTTCTGCCACAATGCTCATGGTCTTGACACAGACCTCCATCCAGTTTCTGATTCTTGCTCAGGTATTTCAAGTATGGTTCACCGTGTCTATTGGCTCCTGACCTCTCTAATGTCTTTTTTTTTTTCGTTTCTTTTTTTTTCCCCCTAATGTCTTGATGCACTTACTTTTCTTCTGACTTTGGCAGCAATAGAACTTTGTCCTTGGACTACTGGATTTTTTTGTCTTCTACTTCAGCTCCTACTCTGGTCTTAAGAAAACTACAGTGAATCCTATATCCAGAGTCATATTTCTACATAAGGAAGGAGAATATCCAAGAAAGCCTACTCTCATCCCTTAATCCTGAATGGAACAGGTAGGGCCCTTGGTTACATAAGTGGTTGGTTATCATGCACTAAAAAGGAGACAGAGGGACTGAAAACTACAGCATAACATCCATCTTTTTTGCATGATCCAATCCTTATTTCTATGTTCCTGACTGACATCTGGGTAGCCAGATTGAGAATTCTGCTCTACTAAATCGAATGCATTTCCATTCTGCCAAATCAAGTATCATTCTTTTTGTCTATAAGAGATTCAGACTCCAACCTGAACAAACCATAAGAAGTCCTCACTGCTGGTCTATGGTAATTTATTCTTGTTTGGAGGGAAATACAGTTAAACAGATCTTATAATACCTACAATGAGATGAGTTTTAGAAACAGAGTAACTCTACCTTTTGTATTATACATGCTAATTCTCAAACTTAGAATGTTGATGAACAGAGGCATCCAGAAAGAAAAAAAAATCAACTGGTCTAGTGGTTTTCAAACCATGAGAAGCCTCACACTCTTCTTGAAGTGGTGGATGTAGAAGAACAGGATGTAAAGAGAAAGAGCTCTGGATTTCCTTTTCCAGTGCAAAGAGAGCACCCAAGCTGGCTTTCATCCTTTTTCATATACTGGCTTTTTGCATAAGATTTTATTTGAAGAATAAACAACCTAAGCAATATGAAAACCACTGCTTTAGTATTATACCCTCATTTTATAGAGGTTAATCAGTAGGTACAGTCTGTGGCAGAGCTGAGATCTGATCTCCTGACTGTAAGGCATGCTTTTTCTCCCAATCAAAACCACCACAATACAAAAGTCAGTTTGTCCAGTCAACTATTTGGAACACAGAATATACCCTTCCACAGGCAAAATATTATACATAAGAGTTTGGCTCTAATGCTGCTCTGAAAAATCCTCATGATGCCAAAAACCAGAGCTCATATGGTACCCCCAAGTACAAATAACTTCTGCTGGGCTTCAGAGGGAGACACATTTCCTCTAGGGTGGGGGTAGAGTCTCCCACATTGGAAGTTCTGAAGCTAGAAGCTGGGCAGAAGTTCAGACAGCACCACTAAGGAAGGGCTGTGTGCTCTATTACCATCTGTGGTAAGGGTAATTTGTGAATCATACACATATGCCGCTAACTGTCTTCATTCTACAAAGTAAATGGATTGTGGGACAAATAATACTAAACACAATCCCTAATTTTAAAAAAAAATTTTTTAAATCAGCCACTTGCAGCTAATGATTATTCCTCCATTGGATATTGATATTGGTCAGATCCCTATTGCTAGGGGGTTGCCAAAAAGGAAACAAATTAACAAATCCTTTAATAAAAAACATGCAACTTACAAATATCTAAAACTTTTATAAAATTTAAAAAGGAATTATTGCCCCAACATAAACAAATGGCTAAAATCTCTAATATAAAGAATTCATAAAATTAAAAAGACAAACACAATAATTCTAAAATAACAAAGGGTCATACAGTAGAATACTAAAAAGCTATCAAAATTCTGTTAAACTCTATCTGCTGATAAGGAAAAATAAAAATGTTCAGGTTACAAAATTAGTATATATAATATAGCATGGTCCCATTTCTATTTTTCTTTTTCTTTTTTTTTTTTTTTTTTTTGCGGTACACAGGCCTCTCACTGTTGTGGCCTCTCCCGTTGCGGAGCACAGGCTCCAGATGCGCAGGCTCAGCGGCCATGGCTCACAGGCCCAGCCACTCCACGGCATGTGGGATCCTCCCGTACTGGGGCACGAACCCGTGTCCCCTGCGTCGGCAGGCGGACTCTCAACCACTGCGCCACCAGGGAAGCCCCCATTTCTATTTTTAAAAGGATGTATCTATATATGGATCAAAAGGATCTAAAAGGAGATAATGACAGTGGAAGAGAATATGGATGTTTTAAAAAAATTTTTCAACTTGTCTTTTAAAAAACTTCAGTTATGCATTTGCCTTTGTAAAAACTTTATTCAAAATTTCACTTCAGAAAAAAAGTGAAAAAAGCCAAATGTTACAGACAAAAGGCAGTAATCAACCAGAATAAGGACTGTCCAAACACTCCTGTGTATCCACTCTTCCTTCATTAGTGTGTGCCACCTGATTTGTATTCTGTCAACCATAAAGCCAGTTATGACAGCTCCAGTCCAATCCAATATCTCCCTGCACTCTGGAGTCCCATTGATTTCCATTCTTACATGTAATGCCCTCTAGGACTCTGCCTTTATATTGTCCTCTCAATTCAAGAGCTGATAATGTAAAGGCATTATATTTGCTCCTTTCTGTTTGCCTATTACCACCACTATGACGGTAGTAATCAACACCTCTAACATGTTGACCCTATTGTTTTTTTACCCCAATTCTAGAAGCTCTCTCCTTTCTTATTCAAGTTAGATTCTATAGTTCCTTATCTCAAAAGAATTTTCTAACATTCTTGGACCCTGTTGTCTTTAGTAACTCTCACCCTGGAAGAGCTCTACTATCCATATTTTACCACCTGCCCTGAAGAATCTGAGTGCTGCTTAAGAAAGTTACATAGCAGAGCTAATTAGTATCCATAAATTAACCAATATCAACATCAAAGGTGCTCTTTGATCATGCCTAGAATCCTATTACATGTCTGTGGTAACTTACTTTTCCCTCTTTAAAACAACTTTTTCAAACTTCTCCACACTGTTAAACTGCCAAATCACCGACATTCCCCTCTCTCTGCTCACAATAGGAGACTTCAGGTCATTCTTTACAGAAACAAAATTGAAGCTATCATATGGAAACTCCCTAAACTCTCCATTACTAAATCTGTAAACCTTCCTAATGTATATCCATCTTGTTCATCTCCTTTACCTTCCCTCTTGTTCCTTCTCCCATTTAAGGTCCATTCCAACTTGCATATTTTAAATCCTATCCTCTCCCAACCTTCCCAGAAACCTGATATTCTTTATCATCACTGATGCTCTCTCCTCTGTATACTCAAAATACTCTAGCTGTCTGAATCACCTTTTTAACCTTCTTGGGCCTCTCCCATATAAATCTCACCCTCCACAGTTAGTAAGTTGAGAAAAGACTAAACTGGTCAATGACATCTTTTAAAGTGACAGAAGAAATATGGGAAAAATTATTTTTGAATTACAAATCTGATCACGTCACCTCTCTATTAAAACTCACTTCTTACAACTCTTTTAATACTCTATGATCCAACCAACCATAAGGACTTTGCATATGCTACTGCCTTTATGTGGAATGTTCTCCCACACTTTATCTAACAATAATTAACAATATAGACTGTACAGCCACACTGCCTGGATTAAAATCTCACCTCTGCCTTTATTAGCTGTGTGATCTCAGTTCACTCACTTGCCAAATGGGAAGGGCAGCACTACCTACCTTATAGGGTTATGGGAGGATAAATGAGTTACTATGTATAAACTGCTGAGAATAGCACCCAGCACACACTAAATGCTTTATATGTTTACTAAATAAATGAATAAACAGATGTAGTCTAGGATACGTTATGAGCTCAGACTCTGGAACCAGACTGCCTATGTATGATGTTTGGCTCTAGGAGACCTTGGGCACATTACTTAGCCACTCAGTCTCCTCATTTGTAAAATAAGACAATAACCTATCCCATAGGTTTGTTTTTTTTGTTTGTTTTTTTGCGGTACGCGGGCCTCTCACTGTTGTGGCCTCTCCCGTTGTGGAGCACAAGCTCCGGATGCGCAGGCTCAGCGGCCATGGCTCACGGGCCCAGCTGCTCTGCGGCATGTGGGATCTTCCCGGACCGGGGCACGAACCCGCGTCCCCTGCATCGGCAGGCGGACTCTCAACCACTGCGCCACCAGGGAAGCCCCGCATAGGTTTATTAAGAGGATTAAATGAATACAGAAAGGTCTTAGAACAGTACTAAAACAGAGTAAATGTTACATAATTATAAACTATTACTATTACTTTCCAGTTCTCAACTCCTCATAGAAGTCTTTTCACAACCAGTTAGCCTAGACAAGGGTCCCTCTGTTATTTTCATCCACAGCACTGTTTCCCTTTCCTTAACATTCCTTATCTCTGTTTCTAATTACAAATTTGTAAGTAATTTATTTATTTAGAGGTTTATTAGCTTCTATTTGTTCCACTAGATTATAAGCTCCATGAGAGAAGCTAAGAGAGGTTTTACCTAACTAGTGTGCACCCTTAAACACTTATTGAATTAATGAGTAAATGAAATGGCTAATCAAAATCTTTTGTTTTCAAAGGTTTATATTCTATTTGAAAATTATCTGAAATATTTTATTACCAAGTAATATATTAACAAGATCAAGTAATAATAATTTTCAGATTCTGGAATATAAGTGGCCTTCAGAGGCTCTAAATGAAATACAGCCAGGCTTTAAAGAATATGATGACAAATGAATGACTAATAACCAATACCCTCTCAAATTCATGTGTTTGTTCTTTTCATTTACTATAAACCATTTAAAAGTTTTTACAACAAGTTTTGAAGAATAAGGTTCACTATGATTTTTTTATCATTATATGTTCTGGTGACAAATGCAGCACCTAACACAGAGAAGACCTCTATAAATGTCTGTTCTCTAAGTATGTAAACATCAGCGTGAATTACTGCATATAATATTCATGTGTCACAATCCAGATCTGGAAAATTACAGCACTAGAACTGCTGCAGAAAAAGGTGTGAAAGCCTCCTTTGTTATGGTGTCTCTATAAAATCAGGAATTCTGCCATCAATGTTATATTCCCACAAAGTCAATATATGCTACAGTTGCTGCTTGCCAAATGAAAATTTAATGAGACATTTTCCGTTTTGATTGGGAATGGTTGAGATGAAGACACTATGAAACAGGCACACTGCCTTTCTGCAGTGCTAAGGGCACTGGAAGGGCACAAGGGAAGTTCACACATATTCATAAACACCTACTATTCCAACAGTGCTGGTGATTTTTGATAACTCCTGAAAAACAGACTTCAAATCTATTGATACAATCTTTTAATTTCCTTATAATAAGTGACTACAAAATAACAATTTCTATCAGATCTAATATTTAAAGTCAATACAAACTTTACAGATTAAGCATGCATTGGGATTTTTATTGATTATAAGGACCCTACCTTTAAACACTCTAATACAGGATTCATTGAATAACTTTTTATTCATTATGAAAGAAAGCTCTATAGTAAACCATCACAACAACTCCTCGTACCTGGTGTGTAAGTAAAACGTTGAGACTGGCTTTTTTTCCTCTTGCCATTGCAAAGATAAAAGTGCACCTGCACTGCAGCTGTAACTGCTGGGTTATGATATGGAGGAACTTCAAGGACAATGTGAGCCTAAGGAGCATGGAAAGCAAGATTGTGTTACACTCAGAACTAAAAATGAAATGCACCTGCTAAACTCAACACGTCTCATGAGTCTTAACTATTCAGGCTCGTTATGCGAATAAACTGGTATATAAGTCATCTGGAGATTTACTCTATGGATACTTCAGTCTTAACAGAGAAAAGCTCTTTCAAGTAAACCATTAAGGGAGAAATTGCTTTTCACTCACCCACTTGGGTTTCTAGTTGTAGCAGAAATCAAAAGTCTTACATATTATACAGCCAGATATTTTGCTGTAATAAATATTATGTATTACTATACATCTTAAGTGGAAGTCTGTTCTCATTTTTAATCAAGTTTAATAGTTCCCAAGTTGTGTTACAGTTTAGATTTCTTATCTTAAATTTTTTTTGAGGGGGGGGCCTCACTGTGCAGCTTGCAGGATATCTCAGTTCCCCAACCAGGGATTGAGCCTGGTCCATGGCAGGGAAAGCACCGAATCCTAATCACTAGACCACCAGGGAACTCCCTTATCTTAAACTTTATATTCAAAATGTTCTAAACTGGCAATACGCAAAATCTGCATCTATATTAAGAATAATTTTACATATGCAGGGTGAAAACTTTTAGCCCCAAATCAACTGCAATCCTTTTTTTTTAATCTTTCGGCCGCGCCGCACAGCATGTAGGGATCTCAGTTCCCCGACCAGCGACTGAACCCACTCCCCCTGCATTGGCAGCGTACAGTCTTAACCACTGGACCACCAGGGAAGTCCTCAACTGCAATCCTTAATCTAACTTCTCTAGGTCTTTGGAGAGCACTGTAGGAAGTGGTACTATCTAGCCCAGAAAAAATTCTGTCTTCATTCCAACCAGGATGAAGGGACCACAACTTTCAGTGCTGATTCCTGGAAGGCTTAATGTGAAGGAGTTGGAAGTAGTGTATTAAATACACAACCCCCCGAGGGCTTGTCCTCCTCCTATTTTTTGCCCACTGTATAAGTTCTTCACTGAATTTGTTTGATCTCTTCACTGAATTCAGAGAAATAAATCAATAACTTCAGTATAAGAACCTTCTAATAATCTTTCATTTCTAATTTCTCCTTTCCTATACACAAAATTGGGGAAGAAAGACACCCAACTGTTTATCTTTCTTAAACTTTAATTTTAGTACCAGGAAAGTATCTATCTCACATCCAAACTTCTAAAAATTCTAATTTACTTTTCCATTACTCAACAGGTAAGATTCCTCATCTATACCATAAAGCAGCATTATCCAATTTTCTCATTAAGTTTCTTACATATTTCTAAAGAAGTAAACTTCTTACCCCTTGACATTTTTCTTTGATTATTTTCCCTTCTACTTCCCACTGAGGTCGTCCATCTATTGACAGAAACAATTTACAGTTAAAAGGAATTCAAGTCAAAAAGCATACAAAATCTAATGTATTTAGTATCACAAATTTATTGGCAAAAGGAATCTTTATCTCGCTGACTTCCATTATGAAAATAAAATGTGTACCCATGGGGAAAAAATGTGGAGAAAGATCTTGGGCTGCCCAAGTTCACAGGGCCCAGAGAGTTTATTCTACTAAATGATGTTTGAAAATCTTCTGAAAACACCTCTATCAAGTGGTGGTCAACTTCTGCTTGTATGCCTTAAGTAATGGGAAACTCACTCCCTAACCAAGTAACCCATTTCATCTTTGGAATAGTAACTGCTGCTAGAAAATTGCATCTATCTTCATGATAGACGACATCTGTCTCCTACTAGTATCCAACCCTGGTCTAAGCACTATTCCTTATAGCCATCACCCCAAAATCTTGAGCATTTCTGTGAGACAATACTTCAGATGTTTAAAAGCAGCTCTGTTTGCCTGTGTCTCCTTTTCTGCTGGCTAGTACCCCCAGTTCTGCATTTATCCCTTAAACAATATTTTAGCCTTCCTGGTTACTCTTCTTTGAATTTTCCTCCAGTGTGATCGTCTCCCTCCAAATGCACCAGGCTCAGGACTGAGTAGAAAAGGTGAGAAATGATCCAGAAATTATAGAGTGTGACTGAGGCTCTTGCCAAATTCTGTGGCGATGCTGTGTCTCTGTTAATAAAAGTTTTCTGGAGCAGCTACACCATGCTGACTCATATACTTAGTGTGTGGCCAGCAGTGTCCCTCTGTCTGCCACATTTCCTACTGCCAAGCTCAAGTTCCCACACTGTGTATTTATGCAGCTGGCTTTTTTTTTTAACCCCCAACCCTTGTTACGTTAATTTCCCCCTACTAGACTTCATTTTCTAGGATTGCTTGGCTCGTCAAGATCTTCTTAGATACTGATGGTCTTATGAACTATTTCCTAGGCTTTCCAGATTTGTGTCACCTAAAGATCTGGCCAGCACATTTTCTGTCTCTTCATCCCAAGTGAATTATTTACCTGGGGAAAGCCCCACCTGCTACTAGAGCTCTCACTCCAGCATTCTTTTTATGTCATGGGCATTTACCCAGTGACTAACCCATACAAGTATCTTCACAGCTAGCATGACTTCATCTGGTCTGTGAAAATATCAGAAGACTCAATGAAACGCTGTCTAGATTGTGACTATCACCTTCCAGTCCAATATAGCTAAGAGCTACCCTTGTGCACAAGAAATACTACAGACAAATGCTCAGAACTACAGCTCAGTTCAGCAATCATCTGCTGGGTCCCAACATGCCAAGCACTTTGGGTTGCTGAGATAATGGAGATAGGATACCCTGCCTTCAGTTTGTGGATGAAAGGTAAATATAAACAGTTCATTATAATGAAATGTGGTGGTTACAATAACTAATAAAGGTGCATTCTGGATGTACTAAGAGCACAGAGGTCAGGGTCCTTAACCTAGCCTTGGCTACTGTAAATACTGCTGCAATGAACACAGGGGTGTGTATGTTTTTTCCAAGTTAAGTGTTTCTGTTTTTTTCAGATAAATACCCAGAAGTGTACCACTAGATCATATGGTAGTTCTACTTTTAATTTTTTGAGGAACCTCCAAAGTATTTTTTTGTAGTGATTGCACCAGTTTACATTCCCACAAACAGTATGCAACGATTCCCTTTTCTCCACATCCTTGCCAACACTTGTTTTTTTCTAGTCTTTTTAATAACAGCCATTCTAAGAGGTGGGAGGTGGTATCTCTCTATGGTTTTGACTTGCATTTCACTGATGATTAACAATGTAGAGCGTCTTTTCATATCTGTTGCCCATCTGTGATCTTCTTTGGAAAAAAATGTCTATTGGGATCTTCTGCCCATTTCTTAATTGGGATTGCTTGCTTTTTTGCTATTGAGCTATATGAGCTCTTTATATGCTTTGGATAGTAGCCCCTTATCAGATATATGACTTGTAAATATTTTCTCTCGTTCAGTAGGTTGCCTTTTCATTTTGTTGATGGTTTCCTTTGTTGTGCAGACGCTTTTTAGTTTGATGTAGTCCCTCTTGTTTATTTTTGCTTCTGATGCTTTTGCTTTTGGTGTCACTCAAAAAATCATGTCAAGACCTATGCTATGGCTTACCACCTATGCATTTTTCTAGTTTTACGGTTTCAGGTTTTACATTCAAGCCTTCAATCCATTTTGAGTTAATTTTTGTGTATGGTTTAAGAGAGTGGCCCACTTTCATTCTTTTGCATGTGGCTAATTTTCCCAATACCACTTACTGAAGAAACTTGTTCTTTCCCCATCGTGTATTCTTGGCTCCTTTGTTTTATATTAATTGACCATATACATGTAGGTTTATTTCTGGGCTCTCTATTCTGTTCCATTGATCTATATGTCTGTTTTGATGCCAATACCATACTAATTTAATTACTATAGCTTTGTAATATAGTTTGAAATCAGGGAGTGTGATGTCTCCAGCTTTGCTCTTCTTTCTCCAGATTACTCTGGCTATTTGGGGTCTTCTACAGTTCCACAGAAATTTTAGGATTGTTCTATTTCTATGAAAAATTCCATTGGAACTTTGATAGGGATTGCACTGAATCTGTAGATTGCTTTGGGTAATATGGACATTTTCACAATATTAATTCTTCTAATCCATGAGCACAGAATATCTTTCCATTTATTTGTGTCTTCTTCAATTTCTTTCATTAACATCTTGTAGTTTCTGATACATAGGTCTTTCACCTTCTTGGTTAAATTTATTCCTAGGTATTTTATTCTTTTTGATGCAATTGTAAATGATATTTTCTTAATTTCTCTTCCTGATAGTACATTATTATATAGAAATACAACATATTTTTGTATATTTGTTTTATATCCTGCAACTTAACTGAATTTATTAGTTTTAACAGTTTTTTTGACAGAGATTTATGGCTTCCTATATATAATACCACATCATCTGCAAACAGTGACAGTTTTACTTCTTCCTTTCCAATTGGAATACCTTTTATTTCTTTTTCTTGCCTAACTTTTCTGGCTAGAACTTCCTATACTATGTTGAATAAAAGTGGCAAGAGTGGGCATCCTTGTCTTCCTGATCTTAAGAGGAAAAGCTTTCAGCTTTTCACCATTAAGATATTAGCTATGGGCTGGTCACATATGGCCTCTATTATGTTAAGGTACATGCCTTCTACAACCTTTTTGTTGACAGCTTTTTAAGGTTTTTTTTTTTAATACATTTATTTATTTTATTTATTTATTTTTGGTGTGTTGGGTCTTCGTTGCTGCACGTGGACTTTCTCTAGTTGAGGTGAGCAGGGGCTACTCTTCGTTGAGGTGCACTGTCTTCTCACTGTGGTGGCTTCTCTTGTTGCGGAGCATGGGCTCTAGGTTCGTGGGCTTCAGTAGTTGCAGCATGAAGGCTTAGTTGCTCCGCGGCATGTGGGATCTTCCCGGACCAGGGATTGAACCCGTGTCCCCTGCATTGGCAGGCGGATTCTCAACCACTGCACCACCAAGGAAGCCCAACAGTTTTCTTTTTTTTTTTTTTCGGTACACGGGCCTCTCACTGTTGTGGCCTCTCCCGTTGGCTCCGGACGTGCAGGCTCAGCAGCCATGGCTCACGGGGCCAGCCGCTCCGCGGCATGTGGGATCCTCCCAGACCAGGGCACGAACCCGCGTCCCCCGCGTCGGCAGGCGGACTCCCAACCACTGCGCCACCAGGGAAGCCCCCAACAGTTTTTTAATCATAAATGGATGATGAATTTTCTCAAATGCTTTTTTTAATCATGATAATGTGGTGTATCACACTGACTGATTTGTGAATGTTAAACCATCCGTCTATCTCTGGAATAAATCCCACTTGATGATGGTATATGATCCTGTTAAAGTACTGTTGAATTTGGCTTGCTAATATTTTGTTGAAGATTTTTGCATCTATGTTCATCAGGTATATTGGCCTGTAATGGTTTTGATATCAAGGTAATGCTGGCCTCAAAAAATGAGTTTGGATAGTTCCCTCCTCTCCTGTTTTTTTGGAAAAATTTAGAAGGCTTGGTATTAGTTCTTCTTTGAATGTTTGGTAGAATTCATCAGTGAAGCTGTCTGATCCTGGACTTTTGTTTGTTGGGAGGTTTTGATTACTGATTCAGTCGCCCTACTAGTATTTGGTCTGCTCAGATATTCTATTTCATCATGATTCAGTCTTTGGTAGGTTGTATGTTTCTAGGAATCTATCCATTTTTTTCTAAGCTGTCCAATTTTTTGGCATATGATTGTTCACAGTGGTCTCTTATGACCCTTTGTATTTCTGTGGTATCAGCTGTAATATTTCCTCTTTCATTTCTGATTTTACGTGAGTCCTCTCTTTTTTTTCTTGGTGAGTCTAGCTAGAAGTCTGTCAACTTTGTTTCTCTTTTCAAAGAACCCTCTCCTAGTTTCACTTATATTTTCTATTGTCTTTTTAGTCTCTATTTCACTTATTTTTGCCGTAATTTTTGTTATTTCCTTCCTTCTACTAACTTTGGGCTTCATTTGTACTTCTTCTAGTTCCTTGAGGTGTAAAGTTAGGTTGTTTGAGATTTTTCATGTTTTTATTTTTTAAATTAATTTTAATAAGTTAAAAAAATTTTATTGATTTATTTATTTGGCTGCACCAGGTCATAGTTGCAGCACATGGGATCTTTGTTGCAGCGTGCCTCAACGTGGGATATTCAGTTGAGGCATGCAGGATCTTTTAGTTGTGGCATGCAGGCTCTTAGTTGCAGCATGCGGGATCCAGTTCCCTAACCAGGGATCAAACCTGGGTCCCCTGCATTGGGAGTGTGGAGTCTTAACCACTGCACCACCAGCAAAGTCCCTAGCAAAATGTTTTTAAGGGTCATCCATGTTGCAGCATTAATCAGTACTTTATTCTTTTTTATGGCTAAATAATATCCCATTGTATGAATATATCACATTTTGATTATCCATTTATCAGTTGATAAGTATTTGAGATGTTTACATTTTTTGGCTATTATGATTAATGCTGCTAAAAGCATTTGTGTCCAAATTTCTGTGTGACTTATATTTTCAATTCTCTTGAAGAAATATTGGGGGATTCTTTTACTTTTGTTTTTGTTTTCTGTTTTTTTTTTTTTTGCGGTACGTGGGCTTGTCACTGTTGTGGCCTCTCCCACTGCAGAGCACAGGCTCCTGACGCCAGGCCCAGCGGCCACGGCCCATGGGCGAAGCCGCTCCGCAGCATGTGGGATCCTCCTGAACCGAGGTACGGACCCGTGTCCCCTGCGTCGGCAAGCGGCCTCTCAACCACTGCGCCACCAGGGAAGCCCTCTTTTACTTTTGAGACATCCTTAATGAGAACTTAATATTCATGTGAAAATTTAATAAATGTTTGGTTTACAGTAAAATCTGTGTAAATGATGCCTATAGCTTTAAGAAAACTATTTTGTGATTAATGTCAGTGAAACATCTGAATAATTCACTTTAACCTTTTGCCCCTTAGTCTGAGTTCAATCAACTCAAATCTTATTTATCTATCTATCCATTTATTTATTTATTGAATTATAGTTGATTTATAACGTTATGTTAGTTTCTGGTGTACAGCAAAGTGATTCAGTTGTGTGTATATATATATATTTATTTATTCTTTTTCCGATTCTTTTCCATTATAGTTTATTACAAGATATTGAATATAGTTCCCTGTGCTCTACATTAGGACCGTGTTGTTTATACAGTATATATAGTAGCTTGTATCTGCTTATCCCAAACTCCTACTTATCCTTCCCCACCTCCTATCCCGTTTGGTAACCATAAGTTTGTTTTCTATGTCTGAGTCAACTCAGATCTTATATTATTTACCTTGTCCTTTTTCAAGAAAGATGATTTTGGATTCTGGAAGAAAATTAGATCCAGTAACAATCATTTCATGACCTCCATTTACAGAACAACTGTTGATACTGTACTTCTCAATATGAGGAAGTTCTTGAGCAGACCGCTGGGCTGTTTTTTTTTTTAAGAGTTGAGAAGAAACAAAATATTAGTTTACATTCTTTCATATGTAAATGACAAAGTCTAGCTATAAAAGAAGCAACTCTGGATTTTTAAAATGCAAGGCAATGGTAACAATATCCACTAAAATAGCTATGCTATTTAGAAAACAAAATAGATTTATTAGAGTCATGTGATTTTAAATAATTTTCTTAGACTACAACTATAGAGAAACTAATAAAGAGAAATTAATTAATGCCTACAACTTATATTGACTCCAACACATTCACCTCATCCACTTTTCTCTTTTTAGCTTGTCTTATTACATTTCTTCCCCACAACTTGTCTGTTAAAATTGATAAATTTAATATAATTATAAAAAGCAAATTAAATCCGAAGATGCATAATTATATTGCATACAATTAAAAGAAGACAAGTTTCTAAAGGACAAACACCAAGCAGCTCTTTCATCAAGAAAATAACTAGATCATCAGTGAGGCATCAGGATTACATTTTGGACATCTTCTAAATAACTGAAGTATACATGAAGTACACATTTCAATACAGAATTTTGAAAAATGAACATAAATACTTCTTAGCGCACTATACTCTTCCTTCCCAGGGTATGGGAACATAATTTTTCTTAAAGCCTACAAGTCATTATGTAAACTATTAACTTTTCCTTGTTGCTGCCTTTTTCTAATATCTACTGATTTCAAGTTGCTGTATTTTCTGGAGATCCTACTTCTGGCTTTTCTTTCCTTTTTAAAAAATGCTTGAGTTTCAAGCTATACATTATACTTCTTTTGACTGCTTAGGTTCTCTAAGGGTTTATTCCTGCCAAATGCCTCAATAACTAGGTTTCTCTCTGGATTAAGACAAACAAAAAGGGTGGATTACACTTTCTTCTTCACATTTTGGAAACAGGTCTATTTTTAGTCCTACTACTTGGGTGGAAAATTGGTGGCTTTGAGGGTCAGCTGTGTTTTGTTTGGCCAGAACAACATTTTAAAGAAATTTAAACAACTTGACTGCCTTTATGAAGCATGCAGTCCCTGACTATGCCTCTTCCAACTATTTATTTTTTTGAAGATAAATTTATTTTATTTACTTTTAGCTGTGTTGGGTCTTAGTTGTGGCATGCAGGATCTTTCGTTGCCATGCGCAGGCTTCTCTCTAGTTGTGGTGTGTGGGTTTTCTCTTCTCTAGTTGTGGCGCATGGGCTCCAAGGAGCGTGGGCTCTGTAGTTTGTGGCACGCGGGCTCTAGTTGAGGTGTGCAGGCTCAGTAGTTGTGGCACACAGGTTTAGTTGCCCTGCGGCATGTGGAATCTTAGTTCCCTGACCAGGGATTGAACCCCCGTCCCCTGCATTGCAAGGCGGATTCTATACCACTGGACCACCAGGGAATTCCCTCTCTTCCAACTATTTAATACTAAGACACAAAAGGTATATGAATTAGGATCCCAGCCCTATTCAAAGAGAATGTTTCATAGGAGATGGGTCTGGGATTTAGGATGAGCTACAACTTAGAAAATACCAAGCACAAATCTAGATCTCAGAAAACACTTATGTCCTTACTTATGTTCTAAATGGCTCACAAAGAAGGGGCATAAAAACAAGCACTGACTAGCCTACGGAGTAAGACTAATTCAAGTTTTAGATATTTATAGTGGAAACTAGCTATCACAAGTTCATTCAAAGTAACAGCAAAAATGTGTTCACAAAGTGGCATAGCCATAATAAAATATTATGCATGTGCCAAAAGCATTTTTGAAGAATATTTAACTATATGAGAAAACTCCCACTATAACTACCAAATACTGTGTGCGTGCACATGTGCACACACACACAGACCAAAAAAAAAAAGGAAAAAAATCCAAAAAAAGGTTAATAGTGACTATCTCAGAGAAGTGATATTACAAAAAAGATTTTAATGCTACTCTTTGTACCATTTTGCATTTTCTATACTCTCAACAATAATCACACAATAATTTAATAAACTAAAAGAGAAAACAGAATAATTTTAGAGTAAATTCATCTCAAAAACTCAAACTACTCTATGAACTTAAATTATTTAAATTATGTTGCTAAAAATTAGAGAAATATGTGCTTAAATGGGCATTTGTCTGGCAGGGTAACAAAGATTGTGGCAATGATAGCTGTTTCTAAGAAAGGGAACTAGCTGACTTGAAAATTTACTTTTCACTCTATACTCTTTTACTCTTTTTGAATTCTGTACCATGTACCTGTATTATCTATTAAAAATTAATACAAAAATTACTTCTACAGTGATTCTATTACCATGGATTTGCTCAGTGATTCCCACAGTCGACTGGAAATAGAAAAGTAATACAGTAGGTATGATCCCAAATTAAGAATGCATGTGGTTAACAGAAATAAAATGATATAACATAATCAAAAGAGTACTAAGAAAACCTGTGTTCTAGCCACAGCTCTGTCACACCAACAAGCAAATAACCTGGGAGGAGCACTTCAGATACTTGTGCCTCAGTTTCCTCCTACACAAAATTAAGACATGGAATTAGAACACTTCTAAGTCTGTGCTCTAAAAATCTAAATTGCAATCTCAATATTTCAGTCCTATCAGCTAACCTGCCAGAGGTCCACAGTTCTCAAGGGCTTGAGTAGATATCAGGTTCTAGGCCTTTTCTCATTTCTTGGCTCTGAAAAACCAGGGAAAAAGCATTCACTTTCTCAACCTGGTGTTGTACATAAATTTATGGTAAAAAAAACAAAAACCAAAATCCTGTAAGTCCCTATTCAGCTAAAGTGTCAGCTTGCAGAGACAGGCATCTTCCAACATTTTAATGAAACAAAGATGACCAAGTATCAATGACACTTAATGTCAGAATCATAGCTTCATAATTTGGTCCTCAGGAGTCATCAAGCCCATCTTCCTCATTTATGAGTAAGAAAGCTATGGTCAAGAGAATGTCTATAGCCACACAGGCTACCTAGGGTCAAATTATAATGAGAAGCCACTTTCTAACTCCAAGATCAGTACTCCTCCACCTAAACACGTAGCTTATTTCCATATAAGAAAATCACACCAGCTATCCAGACCCTGGGCTTCAGTTTACTTTTTAAAAAATTTTATTTATTTTCATTTTTGGCTGCATTGTGTCTTTGTTGCTGCATGCAGGCTTTCTCCAGTTGCAGCGGCTTCTCTTGTTGCGGAGCACAGGCTTTAGATGCGCGGATTCAGTAGTTGTGGCACACGGGCTTAGTCGCTCCACGGCATGTGGGATCTTCCCGGACCAGGGCTCGAACCTGTGTCCCTTGCATTGGCAGGTGGATTCTTAACCACTGCGACACCAGGGAAGCCCTCAGTTTACTTTTTTTTTGGAAACATTTTTTAAAAAATATTAATTTTATTTATTATCATTTAGTTTTGGCTGCGTTGGGTCTTTGTTGCACACGGGCTTTCTCTAGTTGTGGCGAGCGGGGGCCACTCTTCATTGGGGTGCGCGGGCTTCTCATTGCAGTGACTTCTCGTTGCGGAGCATGGGCTCTAGGCATGCGGCTTCAGTAGTTGTGGCACACGGGCTCAGTAGTTGTGGCTCGCAGGCTGTAGAGTGCAGGCTCAGTAGTAGTGGCAAGCGGGCTTAGTTGCTCCGCAGCATGTGGGATCTTCCCAGACCAGGGCTCGAACCCATGTCCCCTGCATTGGCAGGTGGATTCTTAATCACTGTGCCGCCAGGGAAGCCCCCTCAGTTTACTGTTGATCCAAACATTACATTATAAACAAAACAGAAAATAACCTATTATAAACAAAACTTTAAAATATCACAGGCTCACTTACAGCATTCAACAGGTATAGAAGCTGTCTGCAGAGAAAGGACTTTTCCATTGGGCTGTGGGATGTGTACACGAAACACAAGTCGTACTCTAGTATTCTTTCTGCCAATATCAGTTTCTCCTTTTCGAAGTTCTATATCTGAATTGCGGAGTTTCAAAATACCTGCACAGTCAATACTAGGGAAAAAAATATACAAATTTTATTTGCTTACTAGAAATTAGTGGTTCTAAACAACTCAGCAAACAGTTATTGTTAATTTGCCAGGAAGAACTATCACTATCTAAAATCAGGTCAAAAAAGAAAGATACGATTGCTATTTTCTGCCATTTAAATTTTAGGATTAAAAATGTTTTTGTACGACAAAAATGTAATACTAAGTGTGGCATATTGTCTGTAAAGAGGGCTGACAATAATTCCTCCCATTCTTGTATTCACATGCCACTTCTCCAATTAAGGGGTGGAGTAACTATGTCCCCTCTCCTTGAGAGTGAGCCTTATGACTTGCCTTGACAAACAGAATGTGGCCAAGTGATGCTGTGTAAGTTACAAGCCTAGCACTTAAGAAGCTCTGTAACTTCCAATTTTCTTCTCTTGGAGCCCTGAGCCACCATGAAAATGTCCAACTAGCATGCTGGAGAGAAAAGCCCATATAATCCTCTACTTGAGCTACCCCAGCTGAGCTCCCAGCCGAATTCAGGGGCATGAGTGATCCCAGCCAACACCACATGAGTGGATCAGCTGAGTCCAACCAACCAAAAGAAGCATGAAAAACAATAGAGTTACTACTTTAAGCCACTAAATTTGGGGGGCAGTTTGTGTTACAGAACTAGATGAGTGAAATATAAGGTAAAAGACTCTAATTCTATAAATATAACTAGGCCAGAAAAGATTAACTTATAGGACTACAAATAAGTCATTAATGACATTTAAACTTTTATATGATACATTTATTAATAAAAACAATCTATCAGGCTTTCATTTCTTTCTTTCTTTTTTTTTTTTTGTGGGGGGGCACATTCGAGGCTTGCAGGATCTTAGTTCCCCAACCAGGGATTGAACCTGCGCCCTCGGCAGTGAAAGCACAGAGTCCTAACCACTGGAACACCAGGAAATTCCCAGGCTTACATTTCTAAGAAATGCACATATAAGATTAAAGTTTTGGCATTTAAGGTCTAAAATTGCATTATCTTCAAAATTTATTACTAAGTATAGCTGCTTAACACACAATCATGGTAGGAAACACCAGTACCTATAACATATCTTTGTTATTTACATATTAGAAGAATAAAGCAAGAGGTAACGAACAATCAAACATTCTAGTTAAAGTTTACTCTCTCTTATGGCATTCCTTATTATCCATCCTCTTACTTTATCTACCCACTCTAATGCTCTAATGTTCCAACTCTAATACTCACTGCCCAGAGGCTAGAGAAGTCACTTTGAAGGATAATATATGTTACAAAGCTAGGTTATCAAGAACCAGTAAAGCTCAAGGAAGAGTTTCTACCAATCTTTCTACCAATCTTTCCCCACCTTAAACAACAGAGCCTTTTTCTTTTTTTTTGGCCATGCCACGTGGCATGCAGGATCCTAGTTCCCTGACCGGGGATTGAACCCATGCCCCTTGCAGTGGAAGCGTGGAGTCATACGCTTCTAGCGTGGACCACCAGGGAAGTCCCCACTAGAGCCTTTTAATACATACCTACAACTCACTTGTGCATAAATTATTTTGAACAACGGTCTTATCATTCGCAATTTTTAAATCTACCACTACCTGAAACTATATTACATTCAGTCACTACAGTTTATCCTAGTAATTAGTTCCTGGATAAAAGAGGCTCATTCAGCATTAGCTGCCCTGTTATCTAAGGTACTTAGAAAAGTTTCTTAGATTTGGGTAACTTCCTAGTTGCTCCTTACTCAACCCTTTCTTGGACACACAGAATGTTGTTGTCACAAACCTTGGTTCCTATAGAATTCCTGTTCCCCAATCTAACAGTTCAGAGTGGACAGAGAGCCAGAGAAGCTTCAGGTGTGTGTATGGCAGAGCAGGGTGGGGTAAGGGGGATGAGCTGCTTGCTACTAGTAATAATGGTATTTTTACAGCTTTGTTCTTTCTGGTCTGATCCAGGCAGGCAGTATATGCCAGCTCTGGCTGGAGAAGGGAACATGAATCTTGACTACCACCTCTGTTCCATGTGAAAAGGAGGAGGAAGATACATTCAGATCCTACTGCTCTGATTTGTTCACACTATTCTGTAGGTAAGGCTTTCCCAAGTTCTTGAGAGAATGTCTTAGAAACTCACGTACTCTGTTTTCTTTAATTTATTGATTTATACATTATTTTTAAAAAGGATATGAGGCATTTTACAACATAAATACAAATAAGGTCAAGAAGAAAGAAATAGAAAATATTTTTGAATAGAAGAAAGAGGAGATAAATATATCCCAAATCTAGGGTTATATGAACTACTATAATTACTATAATTGAGCTTGATCATGAACTTTTGGGAAGCTGAGGCAAAAAGTAAAGATGATAGGGACTTCCCTTGTGGTCCAGTGGTTAAGACTCCACACTCCCAATGCAGGGGGCCCAGGTTTGATCCCTGGTCAGGGAACTAGATCCCACATGCCACAACCAAGAGTCCCACTGCCTCAACGAAGAGTTTGCATGCCGCACATGCCACAACAAAGATCCCGTGTGCCACAACTAAGACCCTGCGCAGCCAAATAAATAAATAAATATTTTTTTAAAAAAGTAAAGATGATAAAGCTTTTGTAGGTCTCTCCTTGTCTGGTAAAACAAAATCTACTGTGTCATCAAATACCAACTTTTCTCCTTTAACCTGAAAAGACTGTGTGTGTGTGTGTGTGTGTAATAATGACCAACTTAAGGGATAAAATCTTTTTAACAGTCCATTAAGTTATAAGCTTCTGGCGATTTCTATTTACTTGATTCAAGTCTACTGCTTGAACTATCCAGAGGAATCAATGGAAACATGGTCTGCAAACTGTCACCTAAGAATCAATTTTATGAGTTCTTAGAAAAAGATAGTTCAAAGTTGAGTTTCAAATTCCCCTCTGCAGCTGAATAATAGTATATTCATATTGCTTTTGATGCTAGATGAAAAAGTACGATCCTAGGGAATTCCCTGGTGGTCCAGTGGTTAGGACTCTGTGCTTTCACTGCCGAGGGCCCAGGTTTGATCCCTGGTCAGGGAACTAAAATCCCACAAGCCACATGGCGAGGCCAAAAAAAAAAAAAAAAGTAAGATCCTAGAGTAAAAGAGAGGAAGCCTTCTTGCATTCTCATTTAGAGGCTGGCTACCTCACCTTATTTGAAGATTCGTCAAATAGGATGTCTAGAGTCAATGTTTTTCTTTCTTTTTTTTTTTTTTCAATTTTTTCTTAAGTGTTTTGCTCAAGTACCTGAACAAAGGATTGGCTGAGAATCCAAAGTTCTTTTTTTAATTATTACAGAACACAGAAATTTAAGAGTAGAGATTATCAACTAGCTGTCTACCTCTGCCATGAAAAAACTCTATTGTAGCCCGTGTAATGACTTAGTGGAGTTGAGTTCTCGAGTACTGTTCCTTTGAACAAAGCAGGCAAAGTTAAGGTTTTATTTAAATCAATATTAACTTGTCTTTTCTGGAGATAAGTAGATAAGAGGCAATTCTTATTTTATAATAGTACAATTATGTTATAAGTTACTATGTCCTCAGGGGTATATTCAGTTTACCTAAAATGTTATTTAAACATAAATTTAAAAGAGAAGAACTCGAGACTGAAATCTGATTTTAATAGGACTATTCTTGTAATAACCTGGGACAGATATCATTACCATCTCAAGAAAGACCTATATTATAGTTTGAACCAATTTCTCTAACAAACTTCACTGTAAGTTTCACATACCTGGTTGTGGCAGAATAACAGTTGCCTACTAAATATTCTTTTTTTCTGTTTTTCTTAGTAACAGACCCCCATCTTGTTAGCGGTGGCAATGCACTCAGGTAAAAAAAAACATACCCAGGTCTTCCTTATATACAAGGATGATCAATGAGATGTAGTAAAGGTATTGGATAAGTTTCTGGGAAAAGCTCTGTAAAGAGGTCTGACTCAGATGGAAGTTCTCTCTTACCCTTCCTCTTACCCGTTCTTCCTATTCCTTCCAGGATTACAGTTATGATGGCTAGAGCTCCAGTAGCTATTGTGGATCATGAGGCAATCTTGTGGATGGAAACCACATGCTAATAATAGCAGAGAAGAAAAAACAGAAGGAGCTTGGGGCCCCAATGACTTATGGAACCACTGTGCTAGTCCTAAGATGCCTATGTGTATATTTATTTTACGGAATAAAAAATTAAACTTCTAGCTGTTTAAGCCACTGCATTTCAGGTTTCTGTTACAGATACTATATATATTCCTAAATAATCCACGTGAACAAAACTCTACTGCATTCTCATTCAGAAGCTGGCCACCTCATTTTATTTGGAAACGGGTGAAATGGGACACCTGGAAGTAGAGTTGAAGTTTTCCTCAAGGAAACTTAACAATCATAATTTTACTGCAATTGTTTACTTATTGTCTACCCTATTAGACTGTGAGCTACTTGAAAAAAAGTCCATATACTTTTGTCTCTATCACCTAGCATGATGCCTTGGCTGGTACTACATGGTCATAAACTTTTGCTGAATTGAATTTTCTTTATGGAAATGTGGTACCAACCTTAGCAAATATACTATAATTATTTACATAATGTTATTCAGTTAATTTAGAACAATGACTTATTTTTGTACTATAAAAATAAATATACTTTTCTTCAAAGTTATTTTAGAAAAAGAAAGAACAGTCCATTTTGGGATATGTTTCAAGATACCTGGCTGACATATTGTTTTCAGGAAGAAGTGGAATTTCCAGAACCTTTGTGCTGGCAATTATTATCTCTTGGCTTGCAGTAGCAACTGTCTTCCCAGTGATCCGATGCACCTGGTAAAATGCATGAGGCCGTAAATATCGATCATCTGCTGTTCCAATAAACATCTGTAGATTTATCGGCTTTTCACTATAGCCCAGGAGCTAATTTGGAAGAGCAAACACAGAAAAATACAATTCATTATCCATGCATTTTACAATATGCTTACAATGTTAAGTCTATTATATTTATATCATATACTACTGATACATAAAATGTTATTTCAAAAAAGATAGTAATAAAAACAAGTAATAAATGAATAGCCCTCTAAATCACAGAAATATTTTAAGAGTTATAAAATGCTGCAATATATTACAAAGGGATGAAGGAGTTTTTCTGGATTAAAATCTAGATCAACCTAAATTTTGAAAAGCCTTGGTAGAGTGCTGTGGAGAATACAAAAGAAATGTTGATTCTGTGCTCCAGGCAACATTAACCATCCAGACCAGACTTAAAGATCAGGGTATGTGGGAAGGTCCTCTAACGGGCTGCTAAAATCAGAGACACTTTTAGCAGAAAGGATCTGAAAAATCCTGTTGCATGTTTCCAAGTTAATATTTCAACTGGCTTAACAAGCTAGGCTACTTGACTTTCTTTGGTACCCTTCACTACTGCTGAGGTTAAGATGGCTACACAGGATTAATAAGGGTGATGACCAGGAGGTGCTGGAGGTAAAAACAGCGACCACAAGAAAAGAGGCAGTTAAAAGAAACAGAGCCTAAAGCACTTAGGGAGACTCCTATGTCCAGTCTGATGGCTGAGTAGCACCCATTGGACCCACCTTGAAAGGACGGACAGAACACCAAAGTAAGCAGATACTGGAAACAAACTGACACATGTAAGAAGAGAATAACAAAAGGTGTGTTTCCTGTTTTTAAGGCTTTTAACCTGAGGGAAAGCCACAGTCCATGCCTTACAGTGAGACTAAAACTACCAAAGAAATCTACAGTCTGAAGGGCTTGAAGAACCAAGGACAGACAGTCTGTCACAACCTCTGGAAAGAAAGAGGCAAATCCCAGAAAAGAGACAGCCAGAGAGGAGGAGCTTCAAATTTTATATATATATAGACTCCGCCCAATCCTTTGGCTGACCTGTAAACCATTCAAGAACAGGATAGATCCAAGCAGCCTAAGGCTAAAATAACTGAAATGAGATTATAAGCTACCACCAACCACAGGGAGACAGGTTTTACAGGTTGACTCCAACCAAGTTAAGTGCCTGCTTAAACAAAAAAATTCAACATTCTTTGGAAGTACATATGGGTGTGCATTTATATTAGTTTTGATGCTGAGTTGTACAAGTTCTTTATATATTCTGAATATTAATCCCTTGCAGTTATGTGATTTGCAAATATTATCTCCCATTCTGCAGGCTGTCTTTTCACTTTCTTGGTTGTGTCCTTTGATGCACAAAAGTTTTAAAATTTTGATGGAATCTAATTTATTTTGTTTGTTTTGTTGCCTGTGCTTTAGGTGTCATACTTAAGAAACCATTACCAAATCCAATGTTGAGAAGGTTTTTCTCATGTTTTCTTCTAAGAATTTTATAGTTTTAGGTCTTTGATCCATATTTAGTTAATTTTTGTATATAATGTAAGGTAAGGATCCAACTACATTATTTTGCATGGGGATATCTAATTTTCCCAACACCATTTGTTGAAAAGACTGTCATTTCTCCTACTGAATGGTTTTGGAACCCTATCAAAAATGAATTGATCATATATGTTAGGGCTTATTTCTGGGCTTTCTATTCTATTTCATTGGTCTGTCTTTATGCCAGTATCATACTGTTTAAAATACTGTAGCTTTGTAGTATGTTACAAGTCAGGGAAAGGGGGTCCTCCAACTTTACTCTTCTTTTTCAGGATTGTTTCAGCTATTTGAAGCCCCTTGCAATTCCATATGAATTTTTTTTTAAATAAAGTTATTTATTTACTCATGGTTGCGTTGGGTCTCCGTTGCTGTGCGCGGGCTTTCTCTAGTTGTGGCGAGCAGCAGCTACTCTTTGTTGTGATGTGCAGGCTTCTCATTGCAGTGGCTTCTCTTGTTGCAGAGCATGGGCTCTAGGCGTGCAGGCTTCAGTAGTTGTGGCACATGGGCTCAGTAGTTGTGGCACATGGGATTAGTTGCTCTGCAGCACGTGGGATCTCCCTGGACCAGGGCTCAAACCCTGCTCCCTACATTGGTAGGCAGATTCTTAACCACTGCGCCACCAGGGAAGTCCCCATTATGAATTTGAGGATATGCTTTTCCATTCTGCAAAAAGGGTTGTTGGAATTTGGGTAAGTATTGCATTAAATCTGTAGACTGCTTTGGACAGTATTGATATCTTAACAATGTTAATTAAGTCTCCTCTCCATGAACATGGAATGTCTTTCTATTTATTTTTGTTTCATGTATATTTGGATTTTATTTTCACTTTATATATTTCCATTTAGTTTTATTTCTTTCAGAAATATTTTACAGTTTCCAGCATACAAGTCCTTATACCTCCTTGGTTAAATTAATTCCTAAGTATTTAATACTTTTAGATGCTATTGTAAATGAAAACTGCTTTCTTAATGTCCTCTTACGGTTGTTGATCACTGATACACAGAAACACAATCGGTAAGTATGTGTTGATCTCCTACCCTGAAATTTCGTAAACTCATTTATTAGCTCTAGCAGCTTTCTTGGGGATTATTTGGGATTTTTAAAGTATGTGAGCATGTCATCTGTTAATAGAGATAACTTTACCTCTTCCTTTCCAATTTGGATGTCTTTTATTTCTTTTTATTGCCTAACAGCTCTGGCTAGAACTTCCAGCACAAATGTTGAATAGCAGTGGCGAAAGCAAGCATCCTTGTCTTGCTCCTGATCTTAGGGGAAAAGCTTTCAGTCTTTTACCATTAAGTATGATGTTATTAGCTGTGGGCTTTTAATAAATGACCTTGATCATGTTAAGGACTTTCCCACTTTTCTTAGTTTGCTGTTTTTTTTTTTAAATGATATGCTGTTAAATTTTGTCAAATGCCTTTTCTGTGTCAATTGAGATGATCATGTGGTTTTTATGCCTTCATTCTATTAGTATGGCATATTACAACAATTGATTTTCATATGTTGAATTACCTGCATTTCTGAGGTAAATCCCACTTGGTCATGCTGTATAATCCTTTTAATGTGCTGTTGGATTTGGTTTGCTAGTTTTTTGTTGAGGATTTTTGTGCTTATATTCTTTACGGATATTAGTCTGTAGTTTTCTCTTCTTGTGTCTTTGTCCTTATCGTTATCCTTTTGATTAAAAAAAATTTTTTCCATGTCTCTATTGAAATTCCTTCATCTCTTCACATATTTAGCCCACCTTTTCTACTAGATAATTTAGCATTTTCATCATTGTTATGTTAAAGTCTCTTTCTGATAACTCCAACCCAGACACAGAGTTAGATTTAGGCCATCTTTGGGCCACCTTCTATTGAGTGTTTTCTCTTAGCTGTGGTTCACACTTTCTTGTGTGTGTATGTATAGTTTAACATATACTAGCCATTTTGTATAGAACAACTCTAGGAACTGAAGTAGCAAGTATTTACCTTCAGAAAGAGGCATGCTATTTTTTTTTTTTTTTTTTTTTGGTCAGGTCACAGTTCTTAAGCTGTATCAGCTTTACTGCAGTTTTAGTCAGATTCCTCTGCTTTGAGATGGTGGCTTACGTGCACTTGGTGGAGATCTTACAAATTTCAGACAGACCTTGCTCAGCAATCCCCACTCCTACTTTTGGCCCCAAATGCCTCTGGGAGGAAGATGTGCTCTATGGCTGTTTTATTCCATTGAACCAGCAAGGGAGCGATATGATAACATAGACTGCCTAAAGTCAATTTTTTGGTAAGCACAGTGGAGTGCCCAGCTCTTCAAGACAGTAGTGGTGGAGTTTCTGATGCCCACCCAGTCCTAAGCACTGTCCCTACAAGCTGGGGTTGTGAGTCACACTGTCAGTGATGTTTTCACTAGAGCAAAACTGGGTAGGGTGGCTGTACACTGTTCTAGGCCACATAGCTTCCAAACCTGAGATTTTATGAGGTACCTAATAACCTTAAAAGAAATTCTCTTCTGTTTCTGCACTATGGTTTTGTAAAGTATCCTGACACATGATAGCAAATATAGAGTGCCTAGTACAGTGTCTGGCATGTACCTAACAAATGTTAGCTATTAGTTTGCATCCAGATTCTAAGTATGGAATCTAGTCAGAGTTTCAAATATGTAGGAGTTTTATTTGATTATGTTGTCCTTCAGGTGACTGCTTTACTCCCTCCTGCTTGCTCATCCCTGGCTTTACGGTGGAGTTTGTAACCAAGCAACATCATAATTTATTGATTATCCTCCTCTACCCAGGAAAGGACATGAAGTCTTTTGCCTATTATCAGATAAAATAATTTACCCAGGATGATTTTCAGCCCTGTGCCTTTACAGAGAAGCAAATAAAGCCTGGACCATTGCAATAGTCTTATAACTGCTCTCCCTGTTCTTACTCTTGCTCCCTGATAGCCTATTCTCTGTCCAAGAGTCAGAACAACCTTGTAATATTAACCAGATAACTTTACACCCCTGCTCAGAACTCTCTGATGGCTTCCTTCCATACTCAGAACTAAATTCAAATGCCCTATGATGATTTACAAGTCCTGTGTGATCTGGGCCCTGGCTAACTTGTTGCCTTACCTTCTCCTACTCTCTCCCTTCCACAGTCTGCTCTGGCCACCTTGGCCTTATTGCATGAACCACTCAAGCTCATTCCTAACCTCAGGGCCTTCACACTTAATATTTTGTCCCTCTGGAATATTCTTCCCTCTGATCTTCATATTACCTCACTCCTTCAGCTCTACACTCAAAGGTCAACTTCTCAGAGAGAACCACCCTATCTAAAACATCACATTTCTATCCCTTTATCCTGTTTTATTATTTTTCATAGTATTTATCACTATCAAAAGTATTTTAGGGACTTCCCTGGTGGCACAGTGGTTAAGAATCCACCTGCCAATGCATGGGACACGGGTTTGAGCCCTGGTCCGGGAAGATCCCACATGCCGCGGAGCAACTAAGCCTGTGTGCCACAACTACTCAGTCTGCATTCTACAGCCCGCGAGCCACAACTACTGAGCCTGCATGCCACTAATGAAGCCCGCACGCCTAGAGCCCGTGCTCCACAACAAGAGAAGCCACCGCAATGAGAAGCCCGCGTGCCGCAACGAACAGTAGCCCCCGCTCTCCACAACTAGAGAAAGCCTGTAGGCAGCAGTGAAGACCCAATGGAGCCAAAAATAAATAAATAAACTAATTAATTAATTTAAAAAAAGTATTTTATACATTTGTTTATATCTGTTTTCCTTATTACCACATAAGTTCCCAAAATACAGAAACTTTGTCTTGTTCACCACTCCACCCCTCCTTCTTTTTATTGAGGATCCACTATGGAAATATCTATACCAAATGTCACTGCTTCAGCCAGTATTATATAGGTGACAATAAAAAAAAAGAACAAAGTGGCATGTATTAAATTTTAAGGAATTAGTGAAGACCTTAAAAGGCAGAAATTTATTAATAATAATAATATAGGGAAGCACATGATAAAAAGCAATTAAGGTCCTGTGAAGGAGAGAAAAGACGAAATCATGGAAACCAGCTAAGAGGCTGAAGCACTAAAATCATGTGTACTCAAAAGTTTAAACAAGGGTAGAAGTGAGAACATAAATAGAAATGAAGGAGGATTAATGCAATAAGTCTTTCTCGTGAGATCCTAAAGAGATTTTTTGTAACTGGCTACGTATAGAATAATAAAGAGAAGGGAACAAAGAAATTAGAAGTTCTGAGCTTCAGTACTCAAGAGAATGATGGTATCACTAGCAAATAAAGAAATGAAGAAGTCACTGATTTAGAACAGGTTTGGAAGAAGATAATGTTTTCAATGTTAGTCATGTGGTATTCAAGGTAACAGTGAGACATCTAGATGGAAATGTGAGGCCATATAATACATACATTCTTTTAGCCCAGCCATAGCGTTATTGCACAATAACAAAATACAGTCTACTGTGCTTTAAAAGGATGACTGAAATCCTCTTTCTGTTTGTTTTGACATGATGAGTAGAATGATGACATCATGATGACATGAGTATGCACTGTAAAAGTTTCAGTACTCATAGCACTTTAAACACTACTGAGTTTTAACTGCATCACTGTGATTTGTAGCTCCCTGAGCAGCAGCGTAAAATGATGAGAGTGCCAGTATACTCTCTATCTTAACTATTCTGCCATTGTTGCCCCAAAACAGGCTCAGTCAATTTATAAATGAATGAGTATGGCAACATGATGAGTGAGGTGCATATAGGTATTTAATGGAAAGGGGCCAGAAATTCAAACTTCTATCAATGCACGAGATAATCATTGTTTTTCAAAGAGAGGAACTAGCCTATGTTGCACAGAACTTCAGAACGTCCCATCATATATATTCGTGTATACAGAAACGTTTACGAACTTGGAACCCAACTCCTTAGTATATATAAATACCACCCAAATCGCAGTTTTAACACATATGAATTTTTCATGAATGCAACTGCCATGTAAACTGAGGTAAACTTTATTTATTTATTTATTTTGGCTGCGCTGTGTGGCACGTGGAATCTTAGCTCCCCGACCAGGGATCGCACCCGCACCTCCTGCACTGCAAGCACAGAGTCTTAACCACTGGACCACCAGGGAATTCCAGAGGTAAACTTTAGCAAGAGTTGATCATTTCAGAAAATCATGTCATTGCTAGTAATGCCACTCACTTGTGGAATTTAGGTTGCTGATCAACACACTTGCCTATGTGCAAGTGTGATATAGTGATGCTGTAGGTACAAGTATCTAATTATTTCATTGTTTTCTCTATAGTCATTACCAAGCCTTTTCATTTTGAAATATAACTTTTTGTTATAATTTGTTTATAACCGTTTTCTAAATTTGTTTCCTCTTAATAATAAAAGCATTATATTGGTATTTCTAAAATTATATGTGTAGGCTGATTATATTGTCCTTGAATTTCCATTTCAGGTAAATAAAGTATTATAAAATATTTGTTTAAAATTTTAAAAGAGTGGGGTTGGGTCTGATAGGGTTGAGAACCACTAGCCTTAGAAGATTTGCAAGTCAAGAGGCACACTGGTATCAGTTTGCCTAAAATGAATCCTCCAGTCTCCTGTCTAGGGAACATAAACCCACTGAAAGCGTTTTGGGAGTTAAGAGGAGTCAAAGCTCTCCCTATTCAGTACACAGACTTTCATTATGCCTCCCCTTTCATCCCCATCCCATTTTCTGTACAGATCCTCAAGCCCTGCTTTCAGTTATTCTAGAACCTAGAACTTCTATTTCATTCCCTCTAAAGAATAAATCTCCAGAATTCTCCCAAGGTAAGCCAGTGGTTATCACTTCATTATACCATATAAGGGAGAAAAATCTGGGAAGTTTAACTGCTTCTTTTGTAGACCTTCAACAATATGTTTTCGGCCTCACCTCACATCCCACTTTCAGAGACACCAGTGCCTCAATCCCCTGAGCCTTTCCAAGGTTCTTTAGTATAAAATGATTTGTGCTTAATTATTGGTTCTTTCTCTCCAACCAACAAGCTTGAGTTGTAACTGTTTAATGTCTAATGAAGGTAAACACATGTGTTTAACCTAGTATATTTAACTGGAAATTGCAGTTTTCTGTAAATATTTAACTATTTGTGTATTTAAGAAATCTATCAATATTTCAGTTGTGATTTCTTTTTACATATTTTGGTATAAACAAGTTAATAAATGTTAAAGCTTGAATTGAATGGAAAATATTCCATAAAAAATAAAATGCCAACACGATTACAGTAAAAAAAAAATAAAGCCTAAATAAATCAATAACTAAAGAAGAAATAGTAACAGTGTGGGCGTATGTATGCATATGCACACAAATATGGTTCAGTCACTTTTCCCTTTTGGTTTGTATGGAGGCAGATGGGGTAAGTGATAATGTAGAATGAGAGTCATACAAATTTGGACACAGAGGTGAAAAAGTAACAGTAGAGAGTGGTGATATACTTTAACTAAATTAGTTTATGTAATTCTAAAACTCTTGTGGAGTACATGCCATTTTTTCCAGTTTATAGATGAAGAATCTGAAGCTACGAAAGATTAAGGAACTACTCCGAACTCATGGCTAATCATCCTTTCTGCTATACTTATTGTTGCTCTTTCATGTTTAATCCTACATTGAACAAATTATTCTATGGAACCAACTGTTCTTGTAGTGGAGGAAGAAGTACCAACAACTTTACCACTTGCCTCAAAGTACTGTGAGGGGGACAGTGTCATTCTTGTTATCTCCAGAGCCTAGTATAGTACCTACCACGTTATGGGCATTTAATCACTGCTGAATGAATGAATTTTGGAATGAGAGAGTACAATTTGGTGGAACAAAATAACACGAGGTTAGTCAACAGAATTATTTAAATAAGAATTATAACCACTAAAGTAGCTGTTTAAAATGAAGTAGTAAAATCTAAAATAGAAAATACAAACTAAAAATTTTATTGCTATCTATTAAGTTACCCAAATATCACATAACATACCAGTAAGTACTATATTCCAAAGTATCCCAGTCATATTAGATGACTCATATTAATACCAGCTTGGCAAAGACATAAGCCACCTGTCCTTTATACTTTGATAGTAAAATGAGCCAGTGATGGGGGAAGGTAATCAGGCAGATAAGATTTCAAAGAGAATGTATTTCATAACACGTATTTCAGCCAACATCTGCTCCAAGCATATATACTACAGCATAAGAAAAATAGGGCTTCTCCCTTGCAACTCAAGGACTTTAAAAGAACATCAAATAAATTAATTAGACTATCATTCCATCCCATCCCATTTGCTGCCAATGTTATAGGCAACAAATTGTTGCTACTGTTAACACTATTCTCTAAAATCTTTCATCTAGTATCAGGATACTTCTCTTCAGGTCACCTTCTGCTTTGCAGAAGAAAGTAAGCTAAGTTGTTTGTTATGTTTCTGTACGTTTCCATAGCAAAGGTCTGTGCCTGCTTAATTTAACTAAAGCTGGAGGGTTAAAGCCTGAAGGTATACGACAGACTAAAGCAGCTTCAATAAGAGGAGTTCTATTATCAGTTCTGCTACATTACTTGGAGGGAGCGGATCTGAATATATTAGACACATGACAACACAATGTAGAGATAATAAAAATACAAAATTAAATTTCCATAAATTGCTTCAAACGGAAAATATACATGTAACAACATCATACAAAAAATCATCACCTGGAAATGAATCTTGGCATATAATGAAATACAAAGTCTAGTTATGGAAAAAAATACTATAATCTCCATTTTAACTTTCAGTAACTTTTGGGATAAGACTCAAAATATTTATTCCTTCATAAAACTTATCACTGTATAACAAAGTATGTATGTAATTTTATGCAATTTTATCCCATATGTAGATTCAAGTAACCACCATAACAGTCATGATCCAGAACTCTTCCATTACCACAAAGGAACTCTCTTGTGCTACCCATTTACATTCACAGTCTTCAACCAGTTCCTGTTCCCTGGCAACCGCTAATCTAGTGTCATCTCTGTAGCCCTGCCATTTTGAGAATGTTATATAGATAAATGGAATCACAGTATGTAACCATTTGAGATTGCCTTTTTTCCCACTCAACATAGTTCCATGGAGAACCTTAGAACTTGTGTGTATCAACAGTTTGTTCCTTTTTATTGCTGAATGGTAGCTAGTGCATTGTATGGATATACCAGTTTGTTTAACTCTTCTTCCATTTGGCTTGTTTCTAATTTTTGACTAAGGAAAATGACACCACTATGAACCTTAAAGGTTATTGTGTGAACAAGTTTTTATTTTTCTGCAATAAATGCCAAATGTGATTCCTGGGTCATGTGGTAAATGCCAGTTTAGTTTTTTAAGAACCTGACAAACTATCTTGCGGAGTGGTTATACCATTTTACATTCGTAACAGCAGTTTAGGTGGGATAAAGTTTCTTGGCATCCTTGCCAGCATTTAGTATTCACTATTTTTTTTTTTCCTGTACGTGGCCTCTCACTGTTGTGGCCTCTCCCATTGCGGAGCACAGGCTCCGACACACAGGCTCAGTGGCCACGGCTCACGGGCCCAGCCGCTCCATGTCATGTGGGATCTTCCTGGACCGGGGCACGAACCCGTGTCCCCTGCATCGGCAGGCGGACTCTCAACCACTGCGCCACCAGGGAAGCCCTATCACTATTTTTTTATTTAACTGTTCTATAAGGCATATAGTGATATCTCATTGTGGTTTTAATTTGCATTTTTCTAATGGCTAATAATGTGGAAAATCTTTTCACATGCTTATTTGCCATCTTATCTCCTCCTTGGCAAAATGTCTGTTCATGTCTTGTGCCCATTTATAACTGAATTGCTTTTTTTAAAATTTTATTTTATTTATTTATTTATTTTTGGCTGCACTGGGTCTTTGTTGCTGTGCACGGGCTTTCTCTAGTTGCGGAGAGAGGGGGCTACTCTTCGTTGCCGTGCGAAGGCTTCTCATTGTGGTGGCTTCTCTAGTTGCTCTAGAGCACAGGCTCAGTAGTTATGGGTCACGGGCCCAGTTGCTCTGCGGCATGTGGGATCTTCCTGGATCAGGGCTCAAACCCGCGTCCCCTGCACTGGCAGGCGGATTCCCAACCACTGCGCCACCAGGGAAGCCACCTGAATTGCTTTTTTACTGTTGAGTTTTCAAAGTTCTTTACATATTCTAGATACAAGATCTTTGTCAGATATGTGGTTTGCAAATGTTTTCTTCCTGTCTTAGCCTGTCTTTGCCATCCTTTTATATTTTTTTTGCCATGCTGTGCAGCATGTGGAATCTTAGTTCCTCAACCTGGGATTGAACCAGTACCCCCTGCATTGGGAGTGTGGAGTCCCAACCCCTGGACCACCAGGGAAGTCCTCCGTCCTCTTAATAGGATCTTCCACAGGGCTAAAGTTTTTAATTTTGATGAAGTCCAATTTATCTATTTTTTCTTCTAGTATCATGCTTTTGGTATCATGCCCGAGAACTTTTCTCATAGCTTGAGGTCCTGAAGATTTTCTCCTATGCTTTCTTCTAAAAGTTTTATGGTTTTACAATTCACATTTAATTTCACAATCCATTTTGAATTAATTTTTGTATAAGATGTGAGGTTTAGGTTAAGGTGGTTTTATTTGCTTAAAGATGTCCAACTGCTACAGCACCATTCATTAAAAGACAATGTAGGGCTTCCCTGGTGGCGCAGTGGTTGAGAGCCCACCTGCTGATGCAGGGAACACAGGTTCGTACCCCGGTCCAGGAAGATCCCACATGCTGTGGAGCGGCTAGGCCTGTGAGCCATGGCCGCCTGTGCTTCGCAACGGGACAGGCCACAACAGTGAGAGGCCCGTGTAAAGCAAAAAAAAAAAAAAAAAAAAAAGACAATGTAAAAGCTCTTAAAGAATATTCATCTTGGTCTATAAACAGTATATTTTTTATTTAAATACAGTTGCCATTACCTATGCTAAATTAAAAATTGATGTAATTTCAAATGATTTTCACATTTTGAAAAATGAGAATAAAATGTTTCTGATAATTCCTAAAATACTAATACTTTTTGGACAAATGAAATCAAATTCTACTGTTGTATATTTCTTGTAATTCATTAACATGCCGTATTTCCTTTGGTCTCAGAGCCTTCTAAATCAGCACTGCTCAACAGAACTCTCTGAAATGATGAAAATATTCTATATCTGCATTGTAAAAAAAAACCCATGATCCATGTCATATCAATTGTTGTGTAACGTGTGAAGTTTAGGTTAAGGTTTATTTTCTTGTCTATGGATGTCCAATTGCTAGCATCATTTGTTCAAAAGGCAATGTAGGGCTTCCCTGGTGGCACAGTGGTTGAGAGTCTGCCTGCCGATGCAGGGGACACGGGTTCGTGCCCCGGTCCGGGAAGATCCCACATGCTGCGGAGCGGCTGGGCCCGTGAGCCGTGGCCGCTGAGCCTGCGCATCCGGAGCCTGTGCTCCGCAACGGGAGAGGCCACAACAGTGAGAGGCCCGCGTACCGCAAAAAAAAAAAAAAAAACAAAGGCAATGTAACCATTACCCACATTGGCTACCAAGCCTTGAAGTGTTGTTAATGCAAGTGAAGAACTGAATTTTTAATTTTAGTTGCTTTAAATTTAAATGTGGTTAGTAACTGCTGAATTGGACAGTGTAGCTCTAAACCCTTTCCTCTGCTTAATACTTTCACTTCCTTAGTATTTAGCTTTTCCCTGGCTAATGTTTATTAATTAGCTAGGAACTTCATTCAAATAGCAGTGCCTGATTCAACCCCTTCATCTGGGTTTTAGGTCCCTATTTGCTCTCAGAGAGATCTGAATTTCCCCCATTAAGGCTTTATCATACTTTTGTTATTATCTTGTTTGCAAACTTCACTGAACTAGAAATTTCATGAGAGTAGGAAACATGTCTGATTCCACTCCCCCTCTTGAATCCCCAGCTACAGTAACAAACTACCCTGAGTGTATTACATATTTGCAGACCATATTAATGAATAAGATTATTTACTTTGAATAAAAGAAAAAGTTAGTTTATTAGTTGGCTAGAAAGTAGGTGGTATTTTTCAACAGCTTCATAGTTTGAGTTTTTAAAATTTCAAGAAATATATACTTCAGAAACCTCTTGGCTCTCACCATGTAATTATATTGAGAACCTCTGAAATCCTCCTTTGGGGAGTATCAGAAAGATTTCTAGAACTTGTGCTTAAGTGCTCTTTCTCTTTTCATTTTGATACAACACTGGCCAATGGAATGCAAACACAGCTCTTTAAAATGACAGCAATCAACCCAGATGAATTCTAAGATGCCAATGTAGATATCTTATTCTGCTGCGTTTTCTCCATCAGGGTTCACAGAACATTGATCAAGCTGCTAAAAGAAGCCTAAGTAATAATAGCAAATAATATTTACTGAACATTTACTATGTTCTTTACATGCAATGTTTCATTTCATCCCCACATCAGCTCTTAGGTAGGTGATATTATTCTCATTCTACAAAAAAGGAATTGGAGGTAGTTCTCTCCATAATTAACCTCTATCACATCATATTCTAATTTCCAATATAGCCCTTAATACATTCTAATATTATTTTGTTTATTTGCTTATTGTCTCTGCTATTGTCTCTGTGCCCATAAGGGCAGGGACCTTTTCTGTCTTTTATTTATCTCTGGATCCCCAGCATCTACAATATTGCCTATAACGTAGTGAGCAATCAAAAAATATTTATTGAATGAGTGAAAGGATAGGTGAATGAATAAACTAAGCAATGAATGATTCAATAAAAGGTCTAGAAAAGTTAAACTGCTTGGCCAAAGATACAGTACAGCTCAGGATTCAAACCCAAGCAGTATGATTGTAGAGCCCATACCAGTCATTGAGCTACTAGTATTGACTCCTAAATGTACTTAAAGACCAACACCGTATAGCAAATGTGGACGAGAAGACAAGCTGACCACCAAAGATTTACGTATAGAACTGTATAGTATACCTTTCCTAGTCCTCTTGCAAATGAGTAGGGCCACTCATTTGCAAGTGATTACTCCTGGACAGTGAGTAGTAATAATTGGTAATAATTTCCAGGTTCATGTATCTTATGTGCCTTTCCTATACTTTCTTCCCTTTTCCCAGGGACCATGGAGGCTGTGTGCTGAACATGATTGTATCAAAAAATAGACAGACCTTGTATTCAAGAGTGACAATACAAAAGAAAATAAACTTTTCTGTCACAAACCAACAAGAACTAGAGATTATTAGTCATAGTAGTTAGCCTACCACAATTAATCTAAAAGAGCTTAAACTAATATAATGGTAAACAAGGTCCAAGATTTTTATTAGAAGCTCCAAACGTTGTAGAAACAGCACTTGTCTTGAAATCAAACACCAGGATTTCTAAAAAAGCTTATTCAGAGAATTAAAAGAGATAATGTGAAAGTACTTTATAAAATGAAAAGTACATGAAATTATAAGATAACTATAAGAGGCAACATGGTACAATAAAAGTGGAACAGCAGAGTCAAAAGACCTGGGTTTAAGATCTCTACCAATTACATTAAGTGTAATCTTAAATCATCTGTACAATGTACTTGCCTTGCCCTTTTCAAAAAACTTTAGCAAATATTAAATATAAACTCTGAGAAAACATTTTGTAAACTACAAAGAACTACAAAAAAAATCAATTTTTGCAATTAGCAACAGAACAAATATGCAAAATGTCACTAAATTAGGCAATTTAAGAGCATGTTGGTGTCTAGCATTTTTTTGATAAATGTCAACATTAAACTAAATTCTTTTAAAATTATTTGTTCTACAACCTAAACATTATTCTAAAAGATATGGAGACTCTATACTATGTTAAACCATCTAAAACAAAATTCAGAAAGTTAAGACCTGCAAAAGTCTCTTTGAATCCTAGGACTGAAAATGTGTATTTTCATTAGAGAACTCCAATAAAAGTTATTGACTTTAATTAAACAATTTTCCTAATTTGGATAAGAAAAATAATCTGATTAAGTACTCATTTACACTATGTTAACTTTATTAAAGATTAATTTCCTGACAAGTAAACAAGTTAGTTTCATTTTAAATTAAACTGCATCACTCTATTTACAAAAGCCAGGACATGGAAGCAACTTAAGTGTCCATCGACAGATGAATGGATAAAGAAGATGTGGCACATATATACAATGGAATATTACTCAGCCATAAAAATAAACGAAACTGAGTTATTTGTAGTGAGGTGGATGGACCTAGAGTCTGTCATACAGAGTGAAGTAAGTCAGAAAGAGAAAAACAAATACCGTATGCTAACATATATATATGGAATCTAAAAAAAAAAAAAAAAAAGGTTCTGAAGAACCTAGGGGCAGGTCAGGTATATATAAAGCCACAGACGTAGAGAATGGACTTGGACTTGAGGACATGGGGAGGGGGAAGGGTAAGCTGGGACGAAGTGAGAGAGTGGCATGGATATATATACACACTACCAAATGTAAAACAGATAGCTAGTGGGAAGCAGCTGCATAGCACAGGGAGATCAGCTCGGTGCTTTGTGACCACCTAGATGGGTGGGATACGGAGTGTGGGAGGGAGATGCAAGACGGAGGGGATATGGGGATATATGTATATGTATAGCTGATTCACTTTGTTATACAGCAGAAACTAACACACCATTGTAAAGCAATTATACCCCAATAAAGATGTTAAAAAAATTAAAAATAATTTAAACTGCATCTATTTCTCTATTGTGCTTGTATATTCTTAAGGCACTACAGAAATTTTTTACCCCCACCACACAAAAACATTGTGGAGTATGTAAAACCCAAAAAACCCCCTAGGAAGTTGGAAGAAGTTTCTTAACAGTGCTCTATAATTCTACAGTCCCTAACCATGAACTATAAAAAGAAATAAGATTATATATATTTTTCATCTATCAGCCCAATTTGATAATAAAAGGACATTCAGTTTCTACTTTGTACTCTCCATCTATAAATTCATCAGATTACAGAAAATACAAGGAAGAAGTAGACACTGGCTGTATGGTTCAGTTTTTTTTTTTTTAATTTATTTTTTAATTTATTTTTGGCTGCGTTTGGTCCTCATTGCTGCACACGGGCTTTCTCTGGTTCTGATGAGCAGGGGCTACTCTTTGTTGTGGTGCGTGGGTTTCTCATTGCAGTGGCTTCTCTTGTTGTGGAGCATGGGCTCTAGGCACATGGGCTTCAGGAGTTGTGGCACATGGGCTTAGTTGCTCCGCAGCATGTGGGATCACCCCAGACCAGGGATTGAACCCGTGTCCCCTGCACTGGCAGGTGGATTCTTAACCACTGCGCCACAAGGCAAGTCCCCCAGGGGATTTAAAGTAGTGACACCCGCACCTCATTTTTCTTTTTCCCCTTCTAAAAGCCACACATTAAAGACTAGGATATTTAAAAAACAACTGAATATCTGGGGAAAATTAGAAAATAATCACCCATGCCCAGGGAAAGGCTCAAAAAAGACCAGAGAAGACCTTAAGTTTATACCTCAGGCTGATCCCTGGCAAAAAACAACAACAACAACAACAAAAAAAACCAGCTTACGACAATCAAAAAGACAAAAACAAAAAAGAGCAAGCCCTGTGGAAGGGGGAGAATCTGATTTCTAGTTGTGAACAAAACTTTACAACTTAAGGAACTAGAAAAAGAACAAACTAAACCTAAAGCCAGCAGAAGAAAGTAATAAAGATTAGAGCAGAGGTAAATGAAACAGGAAACAGAAAAATAGAGAAAAATCAATGAAACCAAAAGTTGGTTCTTTAAAAAGATCAAAATTGACAAACTTTTAGCTCAACAGACTAAGAAAAAAGGAGAAAATACTTGAATTACTAAAATTAGAAACAACACTATCAATTCTACAGAAATAAAAAGGATTAGGGCTTCCCTGGTGGCGCAGTGGTTAAGAATCTGCCTGCCAATGCAGGGGACACAGGTTCCAGCCCTGGTCTGGGAGGATCCCATGTGCCGCAGAGCAATTAAGCCTGTGCACCACAACTACTAAGCCTGAGCTCTAGAGCCCGCAAGCCCAACTACTGAAGCCCGTGCACCTAGAGCCCGTGCTCTGAAACAAGAGAAGCCACTGCAATGAGAAGCCCACGCTCACTGCAACTAGAGAAAGCCCATGCACAACGAAGACCCAACGCAGCCAAAAAAATAAAATTAATTATTTTAAAGAAAGGATTATAAGAGAGTACTATGAACAACTGTATACCAGCAAACTGGATAACCTACATGAAGTGGACAAATTCCTAGAAACACAAACCCTTAAAACTAAACCACAAAGAAACAGACAATCTGAATATTCCTTTAACTAGTAAGAAGATGGAACCGGTAATTAGAAATCTCCTCACAGGGGCTTCCGTCGTGGCACAGTGGTTAAGAATACGCCTGCCAATACGGGGACATGGGTTTGAGCCCTGGTCCGGGAGGATCCCACATGCTTCGGAGCAACTAAGCCTGTGTGCCACAACTACTGAGCCCTGGTGCCTAGAGCCTGTGCTCCGCAACAAGGGAAGCCACCACAATGAGAAGCCCACGCACCACACCAAAGAGTAGCCCCCACTCGCTGCAACTAAAGAAAGCCTGCGCGCAGAAACGAAGACCCAATACAGCCAAAAAAAAAAAAAAATTTCCTAACAAAGCAAAGCCCTGGACCCAGTGAATTCAACCGAACATTTAAATAAGAACTAATACCGATCTTCTTCAAACATTCAAATAAATTGAAGAGGAGGGAACACTTCCTAACTCATTCCATGGAGTCAGCATTACCCTGATACCAAAGCCAGACGAAGACAATACAAGAAAACTACAGACCAATATCCCTTATGAGCACTGATGAAAAATCCTCAACAAAATACTGGCAAACCAAATTCTGCAGCATATTTGAAGAATTATACACCATGACCAAGTGGGATTTATTCCCAGAATGCAAGAATGGTTCAACACATGAATATCAATCAATGTAATAAACCACATTAACAGAATGAAGGGGAAAAAAAATCACATGATTATCTCAACTGGTTCAGAAAAGGCATTCGGCAAAATTCAATACCCTTTCATGATAAAAACGCTCAATAAGGTAGGAATAGAAGGAAAATATCTCAAAATAATAAAAGCCATATATGAAAAACCCATTTGGGACTTCCCTGGTGGTCCAGTGGGTAAGACTCCATGCTCCCAATGCAGGGGGCTCGGGTTCAATCTCTGGTCGAGGAATTAGATCCCACATGCATGCCGCAACTAAGAGTTCGCATGCACAACTAAGAAGTCCACATGCCACAACTAAAAACATGCGGCAATGAAGACCCCACGTGCCACAACTAAGACCTGGTGAAGGAGGGAGGGAGGGAGGAAAGGAGGAAGGGAGGGAGGGAGGGAGGGAGGTAGGTAGGGAGGGAGGGAGGGAGGGAGGAAGGAAGCCCCACAGTAAACATCATACTCAAAGGTAAAAGACAAAGTTTTTCCTCTATGATCAGGAACAAGTAATGATGCTTGCTTTCATCACTTCTTTTCAACACAGTACTGGAAGTTCTAGCCAGAGCAATTAGGCAAGAAAAAGAAATAAAAGGTATCTAAATTGGAAAGGAAGAAGCAAAATTATCTGTTCTTAGATGATATAATCTTATATATCAAAAACCCTGGGCTTCCCTGGTGGCACAGTGGTTAAAAATCTGCCTACCAATGTAAGGGACACAGGTTCGAGCCCTGGCCCGGGAAGATCCCACATGCTGTGGAGCAACTAAGCCCGTGCGCCACAACTACTGAGCCTGAGCTCTAGAGCCCCCAAGCCACAACTACTGAGCCCACGTGCCACAACTACTGAAGTCTGTGCACCAGAGCCCATGCTCCACAACAAGAGAAAGCCACAACAATGAGAAGCCCGCGCACCACGACGAAGAGTAGCCCCCGCTCACCACAACTAGAGAAAGCCCGTGCACAGCAACGAAGACCCAACACAGCTAAAAATTAATTAATTTAAAAAACAAAGGAAACCCTAATGATTCTACCAGAACAAAAACAAAAACTGCTAGAGATAATAAATGAATTCAACAAAGTAGCAGGACACAAAGTCAACACATGAAAATCAGTTGCATTTCTATACACAAACAGTGAACAACCTGAAAAGGAAATTATGAAAACAATTCCATTTACAATAGCATCAAGAAGAATAAAATACCTAGGAATTAACTCAATCAAAAAGGTTAAAGTTTTACACAATGAAAACTATACAACACTGCTGAAAAAAATTAAAGAAGACATGAATAAATGGAAAAACATCCCATGTTCATTTATTGGAAGATTTATTATTGTTAACATGTCAATACTACCTAAAGCAATCTACAGATTCAATGCAGTCTGCATAAAAATCTCAAAGACATTTTTTGCAGAACAGAAAAATCCATCCTAAAAGTCATATGGAATCTCAAGGGACGCTGAATAGCCAAGACAATCTTCAAAAACAAAGAACAAAACTGAAGACCCACGCTTTCAAATTTCAAAGCTTACTACAAAGCTACCGCAATCAAAACACTGTGGAACTAGTACAAAGACAGACACAGAGACCAATGGGACAGAATAGAGAGCCTAGAAATAAACGCTTGCACATATGGTCAAAGGTTTTTGTTTTGTTTTCTTTTCTTTTCGACTGTACCACACAGGGATCTTAGTTCCCTGATCAGGGATTGAACCTGGGCCCTGGCAGTGCAAGTGCCAAGTCCTAACCACTGGACTGCCAGGGATGATATTTAACAACAATGTTAAGACTATTCAATGAGGACAGGAGAGTCTTTTCAACAAATGATGCTGAGAAAACTGGATAACTACATGCAAAAGAATAAAGCTGGACCCTTACCTAACACCATATACAAAAATTAACTCAAATGGAGAAAAGACCTAAATGTATGATTTTAACTATAAAACTCTTAGGTAATCTTTTTTTTTTTTTTTTTGGGCCACCGCCGTGAGGCTCGTGGAATCTTAGTTCCTTGACCAGGGACTGAACCCAGGCCCTCTGCAGTGAAAGCGCTAAGTACTAACCATTGGGTAATCTTAATCAAAATCCCAGCAGGTTTGTTTTTTTTTTTTAATTTTGGGGGTGTGGTGGGTAGAGATTGACAAGCTGACTCTAAAATTCATACAGAAATGCAAAGGACCTAGAATAACCAATACAATCCTAAAAAAAGACCCACACTATCAAATATCAAGATTTACTATAAAGAAATTGTAATTAATGCAATGTAGTAATGGTACTAAGACAGAACAAATAGTCCAATGGCACAGAATGAAGAGTTAGGGAAGAGAGCCACAGATATATGGCTGGTCACCTGATTTATGACAAAGGCACCAATGTCGTAGAGTAGAAAAATGATGGGCTTTTCAATAATGGTACTGGATCAACTTCTATCCATAAGAAAACAAAATGTATCTTAATCTTTACCTTTAATTCATATACAAAAATTAATTTGAGATAGATCACAGACCTATATGTAAAAGGTAAAGTAATAAAGCTTCCAGAATAAAACACAGGAAACTATCTTCATAACCTTGGAGCAAGCAAAGATTCTTGAAAAGGTATGAAAGCACTTTCCATGGAAAAAAGACTGATAATTTGGACTTCATTAAAATTAAAAACTTCCATTTATCAAAAGACACAATTAAGAAAGTGAAAAAGCAAGCAACAGACTAGGAAAAGAAATGTCATTTGCCATACACATATCTGACAAAGGACTTATATCCAAATATTAAAAACTCCTACAAATCAGTAAGAAAAAGAGACAATTTAAAAATTGGTCAAGAGATGTGAACAGAGACTTCACAAAAAGGACAGTCAAATGTCTGATAAACATATGCAAAGATGTTCAACATCACTGGTTATCAAGAAACAACAATTTAAAAAAAAAAAAAGAAAGAAACAACAATTTAAAACCAGTGTGATACCTCCACATCCCTGTCAGAATGGTTAAAATTAAAAGACAAGAACCAAGTGCTGGTATTATTGGTGAGGATGTAGAGTAACTGGAACTTTCATATATGGCTGGTCAGGAGTAAAAACTGGTACAGCTCCTTTGAAAAACCAGCAATTCCACTCTGAGACATATAAACATATACCAAAAACATGTGAATGCTTCATCCATCAAAAGATATGTGTAAAAAAAAGCATACAGCGGCTTTACTCGTGATATTTGAAAACTGGATACAAACCAAGTGTCAATGAACAGAACGACAGATAAAGAAATTGTAGTAAATTCATACGATGGAATATTATACAGCATTTTTTTTCAAACTACAAAAAAACCCAAACTGGATGAATTTCAAGCTCATGTGTTAAATGAAGCTAGACAGAAAACAGAACACTTCGTATGAGTCCATTTATTAGCAACTCATGAATAAAAAAAATAATCAATGATAATAAATGGTCAGAAGCACAGTTACCTTTGGTTGGAAGATATAAACTGGGAAGGGCACAAGGGAGTCTTCTGGGGTGCTTAAAACATTCTATACCTTAACCTGTTTGTAGTTTTACGCGTGTGTGAGTATGTGTGTGCGTGTGTCTGTGTGTGTATGAAAAATTCATTGAGCTATACATGTTAATATTTGTGTACTTTAATGATGCATTCCCATACAGCAGTAAAACATTTTTTAAAAGTCTGCACATACAGAAAAAAATCAAGGCATTTTTCCCAGGCTTGAGAACCAAGCACACCACTCTTATGTGTAATGGTCAGATTGGTCTGGAATGGCAATTGGTGTCATCCTCTTTCTCTTTCTGAATATTAAAAAATTCTCAGAACATCCAGTCCCTACCATCAGGAAACTTACACAAGCCGCTTAGATAGCCTCATCCACCAGAGGGCAGACAGCAGAAGCAAGAAGAACTACAATCCTGCAGCCTGTGGAACAAAAACCACATTCACAGAAAGACAGACAAGATGAAAAGGCAGAGGGCTATGTACCAGATGACGGAACAAGATAAAACCCGAGAAAAACAACTAAATCAAGTAGAATAGGCAACCTTCCAGAAAAAGATTTCAGAATAATGATAGTGAAGATGATCCAGGACCTCGGAAAAAGAATGGAGGCAAAGATTGAGAAGATGCAAGAAATGTTTAACAAAGACCTAGAAGAATTAAAGAACAAACAAACAGAGATGAACAATACAATAACTGAAATGAAAACTACACTAGAAGGAATCAATAGCAGAATAACTGAGGCAGAAGAATGGATAAGTGACCTGGAAGATGGAATGGTGGAATTCATTACTGTGGAACAGAATAAAGAAAAGAATGAAAAAAAATGAAGACAGCCTAAGAGACCTTTGAGACAACATTAAACGCAACATTTGCATTACAGGGGTCCCAGAAGGAGGACAGAAAGAGAAAGGACCAGAGAAAATATCTGAAGAGATTATAGTCAAAAACTTCCCTAACATGGGAAAGGAAATAGCCAACCAAGTTCAGGAAGCACAGAGGGTCTCATACAGGATAAACCCAAGGAGAAACACGCCGAGACACATAGTAATCAATTTGGCAAAAATTAAAGACAAAGAAAAATTATTGAAAGCAGCAAGGGAAAAATGACAAATAACATATAAGGAAACTCCCATAAGGTTAACAGCTGATTTCTCAGCAGAAACTCTACAAGCCAGAAGGGAATGGCATGATATACTTAAAGTGATGAAAGGGAAGAACCTACAACCAAGATTACTCTACCCAGCAAGGATCTCATTCAGATTTGATGGAGAAATCAAAAGCTTTACAGACAAGCAAAAGATAACAGAATTCAGCACCACCAAAACAGCTCTACAACTAATGGTGAAGGAACTTCTCTAAGTGGGAAACACAAGCGAAGAAAAGGACCTACAAAAAGAAACCCAAAACAATTAAGGAAATGGTCATAGGAACATACATATCGATAATTACCTTCAACGTGAATGGATTAAATGCTCCAACCAAAAGACACAGGCTTGCTGAATGGATACAAAAACAAGACCCATCTATATGCTGTCTACAAGAGACCCACTTCAGACCTAGGGACACATTCAGACTGAAAGTGAGGGGATGGAAAAAGATATTCCATGCAAATGGAAATCAAAAGAAAGCCGGAGTAGCCATACTCATATCAGATAAAACAGACTTTAAAATAAAGAATGTTACAAGAGACAACGAAGGACACTACATAATGATGAAGGGATCAATCCAAGAAGATATAACAATTATAAATATAATGCACTCAACATAGGACCACCTCAATACATAAGGCAACTGCTAAAAGCTATAAAAGAGGAAATCGACAGTAACACAATAATAGTGGCAGACTTTAACAACTCACTTACACCAATGGACAGATCATACAAAATGAAAATAAATAAAGAAACAGAAGCTTTAAATGACACAATAGATCACATAGATTTCATTGATGCTTATAGGACATTCCATCCAAAAACAGCAGATTACACTTTCTTCTCAAGTGTGCACAGAACATTCTCCAGGATAGATCACATCTTGGGTCACAAATCAAGCCTCAGTAAATTTAAGAAAATTGAAATCATATCAAGCATCCTTTCTGACCACAACGCTATGAGATTAGAAATGAATTACAGGGAAAAAAACGTAAAAAAACACAAACACATGGAGGCTAAACAATACGTTACTAAATAACCAAGAGATCACTGAAGAAATCAAAGAGGAAATCAAAAAATACCTAGAGACAAATGACAATGAAAACACGATGATCCAAAACCTATGGGATGCAGCAAAAGCAGTTCTAAGAGGGAAGTTTATAGCTATACAAACCTACCTCAAGAAACAAGAAAAATCTCAAATAAACAATCTAACCTTACACCTACAGGAACTGGAGAAAGAAGAACAAACAAAACCCAAAGTTAGCACAAGGAAAGAAATCATAAAGATCAGAGCAGAAATAAATGAAATAGAAACAAAGAAAACAATAGCAAATATCAATAAAACGAAAAGCTGGTTCTTTAAGAAGATAAACAAAATTGATACACCATTAGCCAGACTCATCAAGAAAAAGAGGGAGAGGACTCAAATCAATAAAATTAGATAAGAAAAAGGAGAAGTTACAACAGACACTGCAGAAATACAAAGCATCCTAAGAGACTACTACAAGCAACTCTATGCCAATAAAATGGACAACCTGGAAGAAATAGACAAATTCTTAGAAAGGTATAACCTTCCAAGACTGAACCAGGAAGAAATAGAAAATATGAACAGACCAATCACAAGTAATGAAATTGAAACTGTGATGAAAAATCTTCCAACAAACAAAAGTCCAGGACCAGATGGACTCACAGGTGAATTCCATCAAACATTTAGAAAAGAGCTAACACTCATCCTTCTCAAACTCTTCCAAAGAACTGCAGTGGAAGGAACACTCCCAAACTCATTCTATGAGGCCACCATCACCCTGCTATCAAAACCAGACAAAGATACTACAAAAAAAGAAAATTATAGACCAATATCACTGATGAATATAGATGCAAAAATCCTCAACAAAATACTAGCAAACAGAATCCAACAACACATTAAAAGGATTATACACCATGATCAAGTGGGATTCATCCTAGGGATGCAAGGATTCTTCAATATACGTTAAGCAATCAATGCGATACACCATATTAACAAACTGAAGAATAAAAACCATATGATCATCTCAATAGATGCAGAAAAATCTTTTGACAAAATTCAACACCCATTTATGTTAAAAACTCTCCAGAAAGCAGGCAAAGAGGGAACCTACCTCAACATAATAAAGGCCATATACGACAAACCCACAGCAAACATCATTCTCAATGGTGAAAAACTGAAAGCACTTCCTCTAAAATCAGGAACAAGACAAGGATGTCCACTCTCACCACTATTATTCAACATAGTTTTGGAAGTCCTAGCCATGGCAATCAGAGAAGAAAAAGAAATAAAAGGAATACAGATTGGAAAAGAAGAAGTAAAACTGTCACTGTTTGCAGATGACATGATACTATACATACAGAATCCTAAAGATGCTACCAGAAAACTACTAGAGCTAATCAATGAATTCGGTAAAGTTGCAGGATACAAAATTAATGCACAGAAATCTCTTGCATTCCTATACACTAATGATGAAAAATTTGAAAGAGAAATTAAGGAAACACTCCCATTTACCACTGCAACAAAAAGAATAAAATACCTAGGAATAAACCTACCTAGGGAGACAAAAGACCTGTATGCAGAAAACTATAAGAAACTGATGAAAGAAATTAAAGATGATACCAACAGATGGAGAGATATACCATATTCTTGGATTGGAAGAATCAATATTGTGAAAATGACTATACTACCCAAAGCAATCTACAGATTTAATGCAATCCCTATCAAATTACCAATGGCATTTTTTACGGAACTAGAACAAAAAATCTTAAAATTTGTATGGAAACACAAAGACCCCGAATAGACAAAGCAGTCTTGATGGAAAAAGACAGAGTGGGAGGAATAAGACTCCCTGACTTCAGACTATACTACAAAGCTACAGTAATGAAGACAATAGGGTGCTGGCACAAAAACAGAAACACAGGGCTTCCCTGGTGGCGCAGTGGTTGAGAGTCCGCCTGCCGATGCAGGGGACACGGGTTCGTGCCCCGGTACGGGAAGATCCCACATGCCGCAGAGTGGCTGGGCCCGTGAGCCATGGCCGCCGAGCCTGCGCGTCCGGAGCCTGTGCTCTGCAACGGGAGAGGCCACAACAGTGAGAGGCCCACGTACAGCAAAAAAAAACAAAAAAAAAAAAACAGAAACACAGATCAATGGAACAAGATAGAAATCCCAGAGATAAACCCACGCACCTATGGTCAACTAATCTATGACAAAGGAGGCAAGGATATACAATAGAGAAAAGACAGTCTCTTCAATAAGTGGTGCTGGGAAAACTGGACAGCTACATGTAAAAGAATGAAATTAGAACACTCCCTAACACCACACACAAAAATAAACTCAATATGGATTTGAGACCTAAATGTAAGACCGGACACTATAAAACTCTTAGAGGAAAACACAGGAACAACACTCTTTGATATAAATCACAGCAAGGTCTTTTTTGATCCACCTCTTAGAGTAATGGAAATAAAAACAAAAATAAGCAAATGGGACCTAATGAAACTTCAAAGCTTTTGCACAGCAAAGGAAACCATAAACAAGACAACCCTCAGAATGGGAGAAAATATTTGAAAATGAATCAACGGACAAAGAATTAATTTCCAAAATATATAAATAGCTCATGCAGCTCAATATTAAAAAAACAAACAACCCAATCCAAAAATGGGCAGAAGACCTAAATAGACATTTCTCCAAAGAAGACATACAGATGGCCAAGAAGCACATGAAATGCTGCTCAACATCACTAATTATTAGAGAAATGCAAATCAAAACTACAATGAGGTATCACCTCACACCAGTTAGAATGGGCATCATCAGAAAATCTACAAACAACAAATGCTGGAGAGGGTGTGGAGAAAAGGGAACCCTCTTGCACTGTTGGTGGAAATGTAAATTGATACAGCCACTATGGAGAAGAGTATGGAGGTTCCTTAAAAAACTAAAAATAGAATTACCATATGACCCAGCAATCCCACTACTGGGCATATACCCAGAGAAAACCATAATTCAAAAAGACGCATGCACCCCAATGTTCACTGCAGCACTATTTACAATAGCTAGGACATGGAAGCAACCTAAATGCCCATCAACAGACGAATGGATAAAGCAGATGTGGTACATATATACAATGGAATATTACTCAGCCATAAAAAGGAACGAAATTGGGTCATTTGTTGAGACGTGGATGGATCTAGAGACTCTCATACAGAGTGAAGTAAGTCAGAATGAGAAAAACAAATATTGTATATTAACGCATATATGTGGAACCTAGAAAAATGGTACAGATGAACCAGTTTGCAGGGCAGAAATTGAGACACAGATGTAGAGAACAAACGTATGGACACCAAGGGGGGAAGTGGTGGTGGGGTGGTGGTGGTGGTGGTGAATGAATTGGGCGATTGGGATTGACATGTATACACTGATGTGTATAAAACTGATGACTAACAAGAACCTGCTGTTTAAAAAAAATAAAATTAAATTAAAAAAAATTCTCAGAATAGTGTAGAAATCTTACAAATATTCTTCTTAGTTCCTGGAGAGGGGCCACCTCTGCTGGTGGAAAAAATGTGGTCTCAGAAGTGGGCATGCACAAATAGAGTGTTCCATACAAAGCATACAGCTCTGCAAGTGTGGTAGAGTATGTACAATCAGGAATGTTTCTTTTTCAATTTGGCATGACCTGCTCTCATCATATAATGCTTATTTTCCTCTTGATATTAGAAAAAGAAAAAGAACTTCTGGATAAAGACAATGAAATGAAGTAGTATCACAATCTTCTTCCCCTAATACCTAACAAAATAAACAAAATGTATATGTGTGGGGGGTAGGAAACAGCCAAAAATCTACCAGTAATAACCAAATAAAGAACAACTTTGAGCTATAAACTTCAAAAGGGCAAGGGGGTGGTGAGGACTGTGAAACAGAAGACTCTGATGCAGTATGGCAGAGCTGCTAACCAATCCATACCTTCACTCACCAGGAACGGTAATAGGAAAAGTGAGCAAATAAAATTAAAGAGTAAATTAATGGAATAAAAGTAATAAAGTGGGAAAATAAAATAGCAGAGAATGCTAACTAATTTGTAGCAAAGTAGATCAAAGTTCTAAGTAGGCAACTCTGAGGCAAGTCAAGGAAAAACTCTGCCTCACGAAGAAAAGATCCTGCATTCTGCTCCAGAGCCTTTGGCAGAGGCAAAAAAGGTCAGAAGTGCTTTCATCTTCCAGAACTCTCGTGTTGTACAAGAGGAACAAGCAAAGCTCATGAAAATATGATACATACTAACATACTGGGAGTGGGCCACATACATGATATTGTTCACTTTCTTGAGCCAAACCCAACAAGGTCTATCCTAAACTAATTCTCTACCTCTTTACCCCAATCGCCTCAGGCTATAGACTAAAGCTCTCAAACAAAATGGGAGGAAAAGACAAGGCAATTAGGCAACCATAATATACATGGTTTGTTTTTGTTTTTATTTAAGGAAAAAAGTAGGAAATTATGCAAAAGACAGTTGAAAATACAATAAAAATGAAAACAAAACCTCCCCTCAACACACACACACAGGAAACAGAACACAGAAATTGACTGCTGGTGAATGCTCCACACTAAAAGAGTCAAGAATATAAATTCAATAAATCATGAGACCAAATATAATGATAAAATATCAAATGAGTGGTAAGTGGAGCCAAGGAACCAATTTAAAATTCAAAACACAAAACACAGTCGCAGGGGGCTTCCCTGGTGGCGCAGTGGTTGAGAGTCCACCTGCCGATGCAGGGGACACGGGTTTGTGCCCCGGTCTGGGAAGATCCCACATGCCGCAGAGCGGCTGGGCCCGTGAGCCATGGCCACTGATCCTGCGCATCCAGAGTCTGTGCTCGCAACGGGAGAGGCCACAACAGTGAAAGGCCCGCGTACCGCAAAAAACAAAAAAAGAATCCGCCTGCCAATGCAGGGGACACGGGTTCGAGCCCTGGTCTGGGAAGATTCCACATGCCGCGGAGCAACTAAGCCCGTGGGCCACAACTACTGAGCCTGTGTTCTAGAGCCCGCAAGCCACAACTACAGAAGCCCGCATGCATAGAGCCCATGCTCCACAAGAGAAGCCACCGCAATAAGAAGCCTGCGCACCGCAACGAAGAGCATCCCCCACGTGCCGCAACTAGAGAAAGTCCACGGGCAGCAACGAAGACCCAATGCAGCCATAAATAAATAAATAAATAGATAGATAGATAGATAAATAAATAAATAGGTTTACTAAAAAAAAAAAAAAATACATTAAAGTATCCCGAGAAAAGAACATAGATATGGAGGACTGACAAAGAAGTCAACATGTGAATAGTAACTGGAGCCTCAGAAGTAAAGACAAAACATATAGAACAGGAAATATATAGATACATAATGTAGAAAATTTTTCTTGCAGGAAGGAAGAATCTCAATTTGAAAGGGAACATCATAGGTAGTGGGGAAGACTGAAAAAGAAACATCAACCTCCAGACATACTCTGGTTAAGTAATTTCAAGTATAATGAATGATATAATTTCTAAAGAAACAAGTTAGAAAAAAAAAATAAGTCACTCACAAGGAGAATATAAAACACTGATAATATTCAAAGTGTTAGTCTCCCTTTAAGCAGGGAGCCCTGGCAGTGGAAGGACCCGAGTCCTAACCACCAGACTGCCAGGGAATTCCCCCGTCCCAGCCGCGATTTTTTTTGGCAGGGAATCAGTTTTTAATTAAAGGAATACTGTGGAAACAAATCACTTGTACTCCCAAAAGATTTTGTTCATTTAAGCACTTGTAAATAACTTCTTTCACAAGGCAAAGATACAAGAAATGGGGAATTCCCTGGCAGTCCCAGTGGTTAGGACTCTGCGCTTTCACTGCCGAGCCTGGGTTCAATCCCTGGTCCGGGAACTAAGACCTCACAAGCTGCTCGGTGCAGCCATTTATAAACAAAGGTGGGGGGGGGGGCGGGCTTCCCTGGTGGTCCAGGGGTAAAGAATCCACCTTACAATGCAGGGTACCCTGGTTCGATCCCTGGTCAGGGAACTAAGATTCCACATGTCGTGGGGCAACTAAGCCCGCGTACCACAACTACTGAGCTCGCGCGCCTCAACTACAGCCCATGTGCAGCAAACTACAGGGCCCACGAGCTCTGGAACCCGGCGCACTACAACTACAGAGCCGAAGCGCCCTGCAGCCTGAGCGTCACAACTAGAGAAGAGAAAACCCAGGCTTCCCTGGTGGCGCAGTGGTTGAGAGTCCGCCTGCCGATGCAGGGGACACGGGTTCGTGCCCCGGTCCGGGAGGATCCCACATGCCGTGGAGCGGCTGGGCCCGTGGGCCATGGGTGCTGGGCCTGCGCGTCCGGAGCCTGTGCTCCGCAACAGGAGAGGCCACAACAGTGAGAGGCCCGCGTACCGCAAAAAAAAAAAAAAAAAAGATTATTATACATAGCCATTCTGATGTTTGAGTATATAAAGGCAACAAATAAACATTCTCAATCATGAAAGAATGCAAGGAATATAGAATCCAAAGCCCTCCTTAAACAAACAAAAACACTTGAAAAAGAAAAAATAAAAAAGAATTAGTAGTGGGCTTCCCTGGTGGCACAGTGGTTGAGAGTCCGCCTGCCGATGCAGGGGACACGGGTTCGTGCCCCGGTCCGGGAGGATCCCACATGCTGCGGAGCGGCTGGGCCCGTGGGCCATGGCCGCTGAGCCTGCGTGTCCGGAGCCTGCGCTCCGCAACGGGAGAGGCCACAACAGTGAGAGGCCCACGTACCGCAAAAAAATAAAAAAATTAAAAAAATTAAAAAAAAAAGAATTAGTAGTAATCACTGAATCCAACTATCAACACATATAGGACTAAGCTAAATAACAGGAGTGGTGGGACATGAGGCAGGGAGATGTCTATAGATCTGTAAGGAAGAATAATATAAGCATCAAAATTCAGGAGGTAGAGGGTAGTGTACGTAGGCCTCTCACTGTTGTGGCCTCTCCTGTTGCTGAGCACAGGCTCCGGACGCACAGGCTCAGCGGCCATGGCTCACGGGCCTAGCCGCTCCACGGCATGTGGGATCTTCCCGGACCGGGGCACGAACCCGTGTCCCCTGCATCGGCAGGCAGACTCTCAACCACTGAGCCACCAGGGAAGCCCCCATATAGTTTTATTTCTGTTTCATTTTTTAAATGTTTCATTCAAGTAAAATTAAGGTTAATATTCAATTCTTTTTAAAAAAAAATAATTTTATTTATTTATTTATTTTTGGCTGTGTTGGGTCTTCGTTTCTGTGCGAGGGCTTTCTCTAGTTGCGGCGAGCGGGGGCCACTCTTCATCGCAGTGCGCGGGCCTCTCACTATCACGGCCTCTCTTGTTGCGGAGCACAGGCTCCAGACGCGCAGGCTCAGTAGTTGTGGCTCACGGGCCTAGTTGCTCCGCAGCAATGTGGGATCTTCCCAGACCAGGGCTCGAACCCGTGTCCCCTGCATTGGCAGGCAGACTCTCAACCACTGCACCACCAGGGAAGCCCAATATTCAATTCTTATGAGTCAAAACTTACATATTATATTTTATACACTCGAATATTATATAATTATAATAATTTCACTTTAGTTTTATTTTCTAATAAATTCAAATAAAAATTAATTACAAAGATGTTCAACATAATCCTATCCTTAAAAAAAGTCCATGCATTTTTCTAGTCATCCATCTAGTCTTCCACTAAACATACACACAGAGAATTATCTGGAATGTTAATCAAATGTTAACAACTGCTTATTTCTGAGGGGGTTAGATTTTAGGTATTTTATTGCTTTATTCTTTCTACTTTTCTGTATTATTTGGACTTTAAACAAGCATGTATTGTACTTATAAACATAACACAATTTTTTTTTAGATCAGAAAAACAACTATTTGACCATTATAATCTTTCCCCTGAGTTTCACCAGCTGGAGAGTCAGTCCAGGAAGAATATCTTTTAGCCTAGCAAAAAAAAAAACACCTCAACGCGGAATTGCTATCAACAAGGACACAAAACCTCAATGTAAGCTTTCTAGGTTTGAAAATTTTCACTCTTCGGGCTCAGCAGTACCTGACTGAATAGACCATATCATTAACAGATGTATGGTATCTGCAGAAACATCCCCAAAATCTCATACCTTCACAACAGGATGTCCCCCAGTAGATGCTTTCACTGCTCCTCGGCTACCTTCAGTTTCATAATGGGCTCGATGATGAGTTTTAGGTTGCACTTCTATTTTCAGTTCATATTGTCCAAAATGAGTTGGTAAAGGCCAGTCTAGTGGAGGTAATGAAGACGTGCTATAAACAAAACACACAAAGATGCATTTCACCATGCTAGTATTGTCAAGCAATGATTCAAATTACTTGCACCAACATTTCTTCCCATGATCATTGAAGCAAAGTATTCAAAAAATAAAATAAAAAAAGAAAACATCACTTAATAAGTTATAACACTGGATATGGTGGGTGTTTAAGAAATAATTCTTTAACCTGAAGAATAAAATCAATTTTATCTACTTTTTAGTTTCGTATATATATTTTTTAAAAGGATAAATTCTAACATTTCATAAACTGTAACTTTCTCAAATATGTGTATATAATTACAAAAACAATCAAAATTTAAACAGCTTAAAGGGGAGAGGTTCATTTAGATATATTAGCATTGAAAATATGGCATTAGAAAAGAAACAACTTCTACGTCCACAGGTCAAATATTAATGGACCCAAACCTAGAATGATTTGTATTAGAAAGTAATATCTTCTTAATGATTGGTGAAATGGGACTTTAAAGGTCTCTTCTACCTTTGAAATGCTATCATGCCTACAGTAAATTCCTAAATCATTTCATTACTTCCTTGAATGTCCTCAGCCTAGCTTTACCAGCTACTCTGAAGATCAAAGGTATTAATTTTTATTAGTCTGAAGCAACAACTCAACTTCATCAACTCTCAGCGAGTTTCTGCACTTGTTCAAGCAAACCCCTAAAAAGATTAAGATAATTTTCAGATGCAAAGTGATGGGCTCAAAGGAATCTTCAATACCATAATTCCACATTATATTTTTCTAAAGATCTAGATCCAGAAATAAACATTCATACCAACAAAAAAAATTTTTAAAAAAAGTAAACAGACCCAACTCCATGTGGGGATTTAATACATGGTAAGTTGTCTTTTCTAATCAATTATAGACTAGATTGATTCTATAAATGGCATTGTGGTAACTGATAAGCCACTTAGAAAATAAAGTCATTACAATAGTCTTCACTCCAGTCCTTAGCCGGACTCACGATTCCAAAAAAAAAAAAATTTTATATATATATATATATATATATATATATATATATATATAAAAATTTATAAATACAAATACTACATGTTATGTACATATATTATAAAAATTATACATAAAAATTTTGTTAGAAACTCGTGAGAGTTAGATTTTTTTATTTGTAGTTACTTTAGAGTGGGGTAGGCTTTCAAATATAACATAAAATCCAAAAGCCGTGAAGGAAAAGACAAACCTGAATATATAAAATTTAAAAACTCCTCTACAACAACAAAAAAATCACAAACTTATGAAGTAAAAAGACAAAAAATTATGGGAAAAACCACTTGCTACAAATATAAAAAGCAAATTTCACTTGTATATTGAGTTCTTAAAAATATAAAAAGCCTATTCCCAAGTGTTTTTTTTTTTTTTTTGCGGTACGTGGGCCTCTCACTGCTGTGGCCTCTCCCGCGGCGGAGCACAGGCTCCGGACGCGCAGGCTCAGCGGCCATGGCTCATGGGGCCAGCCACTCCGCGGCATGTGGGATCCTCCCGGACCGGGGCACGAACCCGTGTCCCCTGCATCGGCAGGCGGACTCCCAACCACTGCGCCACCAGGGAAGCCCCCCAAGTGGTTTTATTAGTAATTTAATTTATACTATAATCAATCTTTTACAAGAAGCTTTTGTGGATAAGAAAATTCCTTCTAGGGATTCTTAAATGTAATTAATTTGCTATTATCTGCAATTCATTATACACTTTGAAAATTATAACTTTAGCCTATCTAAAGACACTTTTAAGACTAAAAGGAAAATAAATGTGGACTTTGTCTGCAAGAAATTGAAGAAAAAAAGGAGGAAGAAAAACGGTCAAATAATTCTATATAGATAATGTAGTTACATGCCACCAATAACACATAAACATGAAAAATGACCATCATCTATTTCCATCAACTCACCGAAATATAGGGGTGTGACCAGGCTTTGGTTTGCTCCAGGTAAAGGGTGAAGGAACTGAAAGAAATTGGTCACCAGATGAATCTTTCTTTAAAGGATACTGAGATCCAAGGCCATCATCTATTGAAGTTTCCCGGGATGGTGAAAGATTCCCTTGGTCATCTGAACAGAGCTCTAATTTTCCTGGTAGTACGGTAGCTTGATCTTCAGAAGTCTTCCTTGTTTTCAGAGGAATATCAGTCTCTACACAGTACTGAAATGGAAAAAGTGCAGGGCCAAGGCCTGATCCACCCTGGACAGAAGCATTGAGCCAGGTATCTTCTGTTACACTTCCCCTGGGGGAGTGACCAGGAGAAGGAACAGGTGAGTGATGAGGCGAAAGGGACCCAGCATAACAAACCTCAGCACTAGAGTGCCGCCGTTTCCCACAAGGGGAAGTAGGCCTTGATGAGGGTCCTGAGGCTGGCCTGGGGCTCAGCCAATTCTCATCAGTGACACTAGATCTAGGAGAGTGGCAAGGAGATTGCCTAGGTGACAAGGAATGTCCAAGTCCATACTGTTGATTCCAGGACTCTTCTCCAGGGCAGCCTCCTGGGGAGCCACCAGGAGAAGTCAGAGGGGATCCGAGAGTAAATCGGGCAGCAGCTTCATTCAACTCCGAATCCACATCATCATAAATATGTGAAAGAGATTCACAAGAAGACGCATCTGAGAACCAGCTCCTAGAAGAGATGCTGCTGGCAGGACTAGGACTAAGGGAAGACTCCCGGTAGGATGGCTCAAGAGGAAGATAGAGATGATCTCTAGAAGGCCTTTCCAAATATTCCCTTTCTGGGTCATTTATGTGTAGGTCATCTTCATGAGTATCAATTTCTTGATGACAGTTAGGAGAGATGGATGTAATTTGAATACTTGGGCACTCAAAGGGTTTGGGACCACCTAATGGGCTGTATTTAGATTCAGGAATTTCACAAGTTCCTTCATAGTTTTTGTGACCTTGGAGCTGAAACGATGATGACAAAACAGAAGAGTGAGACGGTAATCCATGATGTGGTAAGCAAAGTGGTGAGTTTAAAGTAGATGGAGGTGGATCTACATTAAAGATGTAAATGGATGCACAATCATCTGGCTCAAGATCTATGGGGGTTGGGGGGAGCAAAAAAGAAAAAAATTAACAAAACAAGAAATTAGAAATCTTAGATGTATAAATTACTAGATGAGAACGTAAATAATAATAATCTTGAGAGGAAGAAAGTGGGACATAAAATGTACATTAGCTCCACTGAAGAGTGGTGTATGTGTGTGTGTGTTTTAATGCATCTGATTATTTCTGCAGATATACATAATTATCACATATTTAATTTTTTCTCTTTTTCTGTATTTCCGTATTTTCTAAAATAAGAATCTGAAAACAATAAATGCTTTTATAAAAGAAATAATCATATCCATAATTCTAAAAAATACTCACAGAATTATGTAATGATATGATCATATAAATTCAGCCTCCTCTGGGGTCTGCAGGTTAAAATGGAGTAAAGGATAAAGCAGAGTCTTTGAAAGGTTTTTAATTATAATTATACACACTAGTTTATTAATGCAAAGTATTACAGACTGATATTTAGGAGACCTAGACACTAGCCTACCTCTGCCATTAGTTGTGAGCTTAGTCACATATTTTAACCTCTCCAAGGCCTCAGTTTCCTTGCAATAAAATTCAAGAAATGTTTATGATGAACAGAAAGAGTTCTTCCGTTCACAGTCACACCATCAAGAATTCATACCTTTGGTCATGGCAAACCAGGTTACAAAAGACACATGACCCCACTGGATCCTTCACCTCAACTAGAAAATAACTCAACAGGGCTTTTAACTATTGATTAATTGTTAAAGTAATCCTCATAAAGGCAGAACTTTTAAAATGTACCCCTTGCTAGAGTATTTAACACTAAACAAGTCCTGCCAAATTACCTACTGAGAGCACCTGCAGCAATAAGGGTATTTTTGCAACTTCACTTTTAGGGAGGAGCGATTATTTTCCATTTTCACAGAGGCAGAAGTAGTACTAACCCCTCATACAAGGTGTTGGTTGAACACCTTCACTTTTTCCAGAGATCATCACTGGGAAACCAAAGACAAAACTGTTCATAGATACAACAAAGAGAAGCACAAATCTGTAGCCTCTTCTCAAAAGTACTCAAGTAGATCACATTATTTAATTACATAAGTACCAGTGGAAAATAACAAACACATGTCTTTAGACTCTTGGTGTCATCATTAGCCAGCACCCTACAATTTAACTACCTCCATAAGTCCTAGATTTGGGAGCTTTTAAGATGTTCTGTGGTTAGTGAACATACTCAGTAAAGAGTTTTTACATATATTAAAACAACAAAACAAAACCCCCTAGGTTTAAACCCTGGCTCTGCCTTCCCACCACTGTGTGAACATGGACAAGTTACTTAACCTGCCTGAACCTCAGTTTTCTGAGGCACTTTTTTCTGTAAAACTGGAAGGCTGTGAGTAGAGTATTACCCGAAATGCATGGGACCATTTTAAGGCAAGCAACCTAACACAATGACTAATATTTAGCAAGAACCCAATACATACCTTATTTTTTTTAATTCTGAAATATTTCCTAATAAATTGAAACACCTTTCTAAGTATACCACTCACTCCACTCTCTCAACCCACTTACTGAATCAAGAGAAGAAGGAAATCAGAACTCCAAAGAAGAAAACCCATCTGTGACTTAGATAAAAAGCTGAAGGGGGCTTCCCTGGTGGCGCAGTGGAATCCGCCTGCCAATGCAGGGGACACGGGTTCAAGCCCTGGTCCGGGAAATTCCCACATGCCGCGGAGCAACTAAGCCTGTGCGCCACAGCTACTGAGCCTGCGCTCTAGAGAGCCCACAAGCCACAACTACTGAGCCCGCATGCCGCAACTACTGAAGCCCGCCTGCCTGGAGCCCATGCTCCACAAGAGAAACCACCGCAATGAGAAGCCCGCGTACTGCAACGAAGAGTAGCTCCCGCTCGCTGCAACTAGAGAAAGCCCACGCGCAGCAACGAAGACCCCAAGACAGCCAAAAATAAAAACAAATGAATAAATTTATTGAAAAAAAAGGAAAAAAAAGCTGAAGGGAAAAGCTATTAAAAATAAACAACAAGGACTTCACTGGTGGCACAGTGGTTAAGAATCTGTCAGTGCAGGGGACACAGGTTCGAGCCCTGGTCCGGGAAGATCCCACATGCCATGGAGCAACCAAGCCTGTGAGCCACAACTACCAAGCCTGCGTACTGCAACTACTGAAGCCCGCACGCCTAGAGCCCGTGCTCCGCAACAAGAGAAGCCATCGCAATGAGAAGCCCATGCACCACAGTGAAGAGTAGAAAGCCCGTGGGCAGCAAAGAAGACCCAACACAGCCAAAAATACATAAATAAATAAATTTATTTAAAAAATAAACAACAAAATGAAGAGGTCTGGGGGAAAATGGGGAGTGACTGCTAATGGATATTGGGTTTCTTTCTGGGGTGATGAAAATGTTGTAACAGTGACTGTGGTAATGGTTGCACTATTCTGTGAATAAACTAAAAACCACTAAATTATAAACTCTAAATGGGTGAATTGTATGGTATGTAAATTATATCTCAATAAAGCTGTAATAAATATATAATGAACATATATGTATATTTTTCACAATTAAAAGTATTTTTTAAAAGTTAAAAAATTTGTTTCTTATCTAACTATAAGAAAATCATCAAAGAAATTGTAAACAAGTGCTATCACCTCACATTTAACATTTTCATGTATGTCCTGGTCTACATGGGTATATATTTTATACAGTTGTGACCATAACAGTTTTGGGTTTTTTAAAAACCTTTTATTAAAGGATAAGGTACATACACAAAAGTACACATATCGTAAGTATATAGTTTGGGTAAGCTGTCACAAACATACACACCCTGTAATAGCTCCCTTTAAAAAAAAGAACACAGGAGGAGGGATAAATTAGGAGTTTGGGATTAGCAGATACAAACTACTATATAAAAAGATAAACAACAAGGTCCTACTGTATGGCACAGGAAGTTATAGTCAATATCCTGTAATAAACTATAATGGAAAAGAATCTGAAAAAGAATATATATATACACACACACACACACACACATACACACACACACATACATATCTGAATCCCTTTGCTGTACACCAGAAACTAATACAACACTGTAAATCAACTATACTTCAAAAAAAAAAAAGAACATCTCAGAAGTCCCCCTTTGGCTCCCTTCCAAGTTATTACCTCTCCCAAAAAAGTAAACACTATATTGACTTCTAACAGTCTAGATTTGTTTTGCCTATTTAACATACAACTTGGTCTTTCAATTTTTTCATATTATATTGGGCTTTATAAAGTTTCTAAACAATTTTCAAGGTCATATAAAATGTCAAGTCAATGATCATAGTTATTTCCTACTTTTTACTCTTATAAATAATGTAGCATTGAACATCTCTATACCTATAGCTTTTTCTCTTCTTTTGAAGTAGTCTTCAAGGATAAATTAAGGGCAGAGTTACTAGATGACAGGGCACACACATTTTTAGCACTCCTACTACATAGAGACATTTGTTTCAGAAGACTTGTTTTAATTTGCAACATTGGAGGGACATAAGACAGTTTCTTCAACCAAGATGTTATTTTAAAATTTAGTGTAATTTAGGACTAAAATGGTTCTGTATGAAATATGTTTGTAGGCTGCAAGGGACAGAAAACTGAACTCAAAGTAGCTGAGGGGGAGGGGCAGTATTTTTCATCCAACAATAACACCAGGTCCAAAGGTAGAACATCCCCAGTGTAGGTGTTATTTCTTCAGTTCAACAAAGTCATTAACCAGTTTCTTTCTGTATTCCCATTTTGCCATTTCGCAGGTGCTAACTTTGTCCTATTCACTTTTCAACCATATATGTGTATTTTGCCCTAAAACCACAAGCAATGTGATCATTCATTTAATAAATATTTTTTGAGTAGCTACTATATAGCAGGCATGTTGTAGACATTGAAAACATGAGTAAGCTTTACATATGAGTAAAGTCCCCATCCTCTTAGAACTTATATTCTAGTAAAATGTCAGGTGGTGATATTTGCTATAAGGAAAAATAAAATAAAGTAAGGAGAATGGAGTAGGGAAAAGGGGAAGTTAATTTAGATAGGTCAGAAAAGGGCTCTTTCTCCAATGTTTGAGGAGATACCAAAAGGATATGAGGAATGAGCTATACAGAGATCTAGGGGAAGAATATTGTGGGTATAGGAAATAGTGAGTGCAAAAGGCCTGAGAACGGAGTATTTTTGGAGTTTATGAGAAAAAGCAAGAAGGCCAGTGGGAATAGAGTGAGGAGATAAAATGATAAGGGCTTGGTGGGGGGTGGGGCCACTGGCTACTCAAGTAAGGCCTCATAAACCAGTAGAATGACTGGTTTTTATTACGAGATGAGAAACCACTGGAGGGTAGTAAGCAAAGCAGTGTCATGATTTGATATATATATATATATAATCTGATATACATTTAAGAGACTTGTTATAAGCCAGGTGCCAAATAATGGAGCATAAGGACCCAGGAGGTGGTGGGTTGTAAAAGTAGAGGAAACATTAAGAAGTGAGTTTTTTTCTAATTATGGTAGAGCTGTCAGAACTCGTTGATGAATTAAATGGGAGAAAAAGGGGACTCAAAGATGACACCAAGGTTTTGGGCCTGAACTATTACAAGAACAGTACTTCTAATTACTGAAATGAAGGAGAAAATGAGAAAGAGTTGAGAGATATGAAATAAAAAAACTTCACTTTGTACATATTAAATGTGAGATTCCAATAAACTTTCCAAGTAGAGATATCAAGTACATAGTTACATTAAAAAATCTCAGCCTGGGCTTCCCTGGTGGCGCAGTGGTTGAGAGTCCGCCTGCTGAAGCAGGGGACATGGGTTCGTGCCCCGGTCCGGGAAGATCCCACATGCCGCAGAGCAGCTGGGCCCGTGAGCCATGGCCGCTGAGCCTGCGCATCCGGAGCCTGTGCTCTGCAACGGGAGAGGCCACAACAGTAAGAGGCCCGCGTACCGCAAAAAAAAAAAAAAAAAGTCTCAGCCTGGGGACTTCCCTGGCAGTCCAGTGGTTAAAACTCCACACTCCCAATGCAGGAGGCACAGGTTCGATCCCTGGCTGGGAGCTAAGATCCTGCATGCCGCATGGCACGGCCTAAAAAAAAAAAAAGTCTCAGCCTGGCCATGTAAACTTGGGAGTCTTATGAATGCATAGATAATATTTGAAGCCATAAGACCACAAGAGATGACTAGGGAGTGAGCTTAGATAGAGATAGATATAGAAGAAAGCAGGCCACAGGGAGATCAGCTGGGTGCTTTGCGATGACCTAGAGGGATGGGATAGGGAGGATGGGAGGGAGGCTCAAGAGGGAGGGGATATATGTATGCATATAGCTGATTCACTTTGGTGTACAACAGGAACTAATACAGTATTGTGAAGCAATTTTACTCCAATAAAGATCTATTAAAAAAAAGAAGAAAGCAGGCAACTGAGGCATAGAGGATTCCAAACTTTAGCGACAGCGAGACAAAAAAGAATGGATAAGAAAGGAGAAGAGACAGTCAGTGAAATGGAAGAACCAAAAGTGTGGCATACCAGAACCCAAGTGAAGAAAGTGTTCATTCATTCAACTATTTATAATGTGATCAGTATTTTCTAGGAATTGTTCTAGATGCTAGGTATAAATAAGACATGCATGGTCCTTGCCCTCATGGAGTGTACAGTCTCAGAGGAGATCGACAAAAACAAAAATTAAAAATTATAAGTATTACTAAGTGGTGGGAAAGAGACTAAAGAAGGAACCTATTTTAAAGAGAGTACAGGGATGGCCTTTCTGAGAAGGGAGCATAGGAACCAGCAAGCAAAGAAAAGGGAGGTGGGGGTGGAGAGGCATGAGTATAAGAGCTCCAACACAGGGGGAAAGTATAAGCAAACACTGAGTCACATAAGACCTTGGCTTCTTTGAGGAAGCAAAAGGCCAACTATGGCAACAGTTAACAACTGAAGGGGGAAAACTGAAAGAAGCAAAAACCTAGAAGGATCATAGTAAGGAGTTTAAATTTTATTCTAAGGATAATATAAACCATCACATTTTTAAAAGGAAATGCATGATCTCTATTATATTTGAGAATAATTTCATTCAGAAATATATAGCAAATCTGGGATTGACCAGAACAGGAGGGTTTCATTTTTTGGATCAAGAGTTTAAAATGGGGACTTCCCTGGTGGCGCAGTGGTTAAGAATCCGCCTGCCAATGCAGGGGACACGGGTTCGAGCCCTGCTCCGAGAAGATCCCACATGCCACGGAGCAACTAAGCCCGTGTGCCACAACTACTGACCCTGTGCTCTAGAGCCTGTGAACCACAACTACTGAAGCCCACATGCTACAACTACTGAAGCCCGTGCACATAGAGCCTGTGCCCTGCAACAAGAGAAGCCACCGCAATGAGAAGCCCGCGCACTGCAATGAAGAGTAACTCCTGCTCGCCACAACTAGAGAAAGCCCGCGCACAGCAACGAAGACTCAACATAGCCAAAAATAAATAAATAAAAAATAAAATAAATTTATATATATAAAAAAAGTTTAAAATGGCAGATTAAAAAACTCACGCCTGCAGGTGCACAAAAATGGGACTATACTTAATTCCACTAAACTATACACTTATAAATGGTTAAGATGGTAGATTTTATGCTATGTATAGTTTACTAAAATTAAAAAAACAAAAATATAAAAAACTGCTGGCACCTTGGTTCAAAGCAAGACAGCAGCACCCAACTATACAAACTGTCACTGAATTATTCACCACCATACTTCTGTAGTTAAAAAAAAAAATCCAATTTTACTTAGAAATGTACTTGATAGGAACTTCCCTGGTGGTGCAGGGGTTAAGACTCTGCCTGCCAACGCAGGGGACACGGGTTTGAGCCCTGCTCCGGGAATATCCCACATGTCGCAGAGCAACTAAGCCAGTGCACCACAACTACTGAGCCTGAGTTCTAGAGCCTGCGAACCACAACTACTGAGCCCACAACTACTGAAGCCCGCGCACCTAGGGCCCGTGCTCCACAACAGGAGAAGCCACCGCAATGAGAAGCCCATGCGCTGCAACGAAGGATAGCCCCCACTCGCTGCAACTAGAGAAAAGCCCGCACGCAGAAATGAAGACCCAACGCAGCCCAAAATTAATTAATTCATTTTTTAAAAAAAGAAATGTATCTGATGGGCTTCCCTGGTGGCACAGTGGTTGACAGTCCACCTGCAGATGCAGGGGACACGGATTCGTGCCTCGGTCCGGGAAGATCCCACGTGCCGCGGAGCGGCTAGGCCCGTGAGCCATGGCAGCTGAGCCTGTGCGTCCGGGGCCTGTGCTCCGCAACCGGAGAGGCCACAACAGTGAGAGCTCCGCGTACCGCAAAAAAAAAAAAAAAAAAAAAAGAAATGTACTTGATAAAGTAGCAAAAATTATCAATGTATTAAACTTCAACCCTTTGAGGGGGGGAAAAAGGGTGGGGGAGAAGGGAAGAAAGTCACCCTTGGAAGATATAGTTTCATTAAAATGTAATTATTGTACCAATGCTATTTTGTGTTGAATAATGCTGAAATCCACACCCTTCCCCCAAGTAAACTGTAGATGAAGAAACATTCTATATCAGAATGATGTCTTAAAGCATTGCAGAGATTTGCATGCAAAATTTGGGGGAGTGCTGTTTTATCTTTTTCCTAAATGTCACCACAGTCCAAGCTCTGGAAATGATATGAGCAGCTACTACAATCTCACTATGATAAACAGTCCTACATCTAGATTTCCAACTCTAGAATTCTCAAATTCACGGTGCTTCAGTAATTTGACCATCTCGAGACATATTTGCCCCCTTCAGCCACCAGGGGGCCCCAGGCAAGCATGCAGTAATCTGGGCAACACAGGTTGCCTACAAATGTATTTGCTTAAACTGTAAAGCAGGGGTTGGTAAAATTTAGCCCACAGGCCAAACCTGGCCTACCACCTGTTTCTGCACAGGTTACAACCTAAGAATGGTTTTAAAATGGTTGGAAAAAATCAAAATAGTACTGTTTAATGACACAAAATAATGTGAAATTCAAATTCTGGTGTCCACAAATGAAGTTTTATTGGAATATAGCCATGCTCATTCATTTATATACAACCTATGGTTACTTTCATGGAACAAAAGTAGAGCTGAGTAGCTGTGAGAGATAATGCTTCCCACTGTTACTTGGTGCACTAACAAACTGCAGTGACACAGTTCTATGTGCATTCTGAGTGCAAAGCATATTGATGTATTGCAACATTTTTTAAAACTTACTGGTACATACCTATCACTAAAAAACAGGAAAGAAAAAAAAAAAAGGAAAGAGAAAAGTGGACTTCAAATTGAATGCCATGCTTTTAAGGCACAGTAGAGTGTGAGTTATCTTCTTATCAAATTAGATGGCAAAGAATTATGTTTATTGTGCAATAACATTATGGCTGTGCTATAAGAATACCTTATACATCAGCATTACCAGTAAGCATTCATCACAATACTCCCAACTAACAGGAAAACAAGAGAAAAAATGAGAAAAAACAGAATAGCTTATCACAGCAGGATTTCTTCAGAAGAAGAAAAAATTAAAATGAGGCTGCAACCAAAGAAAGTTTCTGAATGGCTCGTCTGTTAGGCAAGCAAAGAAAGCCACTTACTAATGGTAATTTACTTAAATTGTGTCTGACTGCAGCAACTGAAGAAACTTCAGAGAAAATAAACCAGTAAAGGGCTTCCCTGGTGGCGCAGTGGTAGAGAGTCTGCCTGCCAATGCAGGGGACATGGGTTCGTGCCCCGGTCCGGGAAGATCCCACATGCTGTGGAGTGGCTGGGCCCGTGAGCCATGGCGGCTGAGCCTGCGCGTCCAGAGCCCGTGCTCCGCAACGGGAGAGGCCACAAGAGTGAGAGGCCCACGTACCAACCAATCAATCAGTCAATCAATAAATAAACTAGTAAAGACTATCAGCAAGGATGGTTGGTTGAAAAATTGAGGACACTGGTAGCAACATCAAGAGGCAATTACAAAACAAAAGGTTTCAAGGTTCTCCTTGGCTCCTGCTGTGTAACCAAATGTTACTGATTTTACTTAATTATTATTTACTTGAAGACTCAATGCAGAGTTTAAACTGAAAAATTAGCCTTCTATGAATAGTTTGCATGGAACAACTTCAGGCAAGAATATTTTCAAAGTTGAGAAAATAGTTTAGTACAATCTAAGTGTACTCTGTTAGGATGTGTTATAACTGGTATTGGTAGAAATATGTACGAGAATACTATGAACAACTGCATACCACCAACTTAGACAATCTACAAGAAATGGGCAAATTCTTACAAACACAAAAATTACCAATAATGACTCTGAAGAAACAGAAAATCTCAAGAGACCTATATCAAGTAAAGAGATTGAATGAGTAGCCAAAAAATCTCCCAACAAAAGATGTCCAGGACAACATGGCTTCTACCAAACATTTAGATAAGAATTAACAGCAATCCTTCTCAAACTCTTCCAAAAAACAGAAGAGTAGAGAACACTTCCTAACATTCTACAAGCCCAGTTTTACCCTGATACCAAAACAAGACAAAAATACCACAAGAAAACTACAAGCCAATACCTCTTATAAATACAGATGCAAAAATTCTCAACAAAATACTAACCAAATCTAATACCACATTATAAGGACCAAATGGAATTTATCCCAGGAATGTAAGGGTGGGTCAACATACAAAAATCAATTACCACATTACCAAAATGAAAGAAAAAACCACACAATCATCTGAATTAACACAGAAAAGGTATTTGACAGAATTCAATACCCTATCATGATGAAAAAAAAAGAAAACTCAGCAAACTAGGAAAAGAAGGGAAGTCCTTAAAATGATCAAGGGTGTTTATGAAAAACCCACAGCTAACATCATACTTAATGATGAAAAACAGAAGGCTTTCCCCCCTCAAATCAGGAACAAGACAAAGACGCCTGCTTTCACCACTGCTATTCAACATTATACTGGAAACTCCTAGCCAGCAATTAGGCAATAAAAAGAAATAGAAAGGGGCTTCCCTGGTGGCACAGTGGTTGAGAGTCTGCCTGCCGATGCAGGGGACACGGGTTCGTGCCCGGGGCCGGAAAGATCCCACATGCCGCGGAGCGGCTGGGCCCGTGAGCCATGGCCGCTGAGCCTGCGTGTCCAGAGCCTGTGCTCCGCAACGGGAGAGGCCACAACAGTAAGAGGCCCGCGTACCGCAAAGAAAAAAAAAAAAAAGAAATAGCATCCAATTCGGAAAGGAACAGGTAAAACTACCTCTGTTTGCTGATGACATGATTCTATATATAGAAAATCTCACAGAATCCACAAAACGCAACTAGAGCTAATAAACAAATTCAGGAAAGTTGCAGGATAGAAGATTAACACATGAAATTCAGTTGTGCTTCTATATGCTGCAATGAACAATCGAAAAAGGAAACTAAGAAAATTCTATTTACAATAGCCTCCAAGAGAATATAATACTTAGGAATAAATTTAACCAAAAATACTTGCACACTAAAAACTACAAAATTTTGCTGAAAGAAATTAAAGAAAACCTAAATAAATGGTAAGAGACTTCCCTTGATCATGAATTGGAAGACTTTAATATTGTTAACACTGCAATACTCCACAAAGCAATATACAGAGTCAATACAATCTCTACCAAAATTTCAGTAGCTTTTTCTGCATAAATGCAAAGACCAATCCTCAAATTTATACATAACTGAAAGGGGCCTAGAACAGCCAAAATAATATTGAAAGTGAAAAACGAAGCAGGAGGACTCATACTTCACAATTCAAAACTTACTACGAAACGACAGTCATCAGAACAGTGTGGTACTGGCACAAGGAAAATCATATAAACTAATGGAACAAACAGAACTGAGAGTCCAGAAATAAACCCAAAACATCTACGGACAATTGATTTTTTTTAATACCATTTTTAAAGGTTACAGTCCATTTACAGTTATTACAAAATATTGGCTATATTCCTCATATTGTATAATACATTCTTGTAGCTTATCTTACACCCAATACTTTTAACCTCCCACTCCTCCATTCCTATACTGCCCCCACCCCTGCCCACTGGTAACCACTAGCCTGTTCTCTATATCTGAGAGTTTGCTTCTTTGTTGTTATATTCACTAGTTTGTTGTATTGGGTTGCCCAAAAAATTCGTTCGGGTGGTTCCATAACATCTTACAGAAAACCCAAACGAACTTTTTGGCCAACCCAATATTTTTTAGATTCCACATGTAAGTGACATCATATAGCATTTGTCTTTCTCTGTCTGACGTATTTCACTTAGCATAATGTATGGCCAACTGATTTTTTTTCCTTTTTTTAAAACTGAAGTATAGTTGATTCAAAATGTTGTTAGTTTCAGGTGTACAGCAAAATGATTCAGTTATACTTATATATATCTATTCTTTTTCAGATTTTTTTCCATTATAGGTTATTACAAGATATTGAATATAGTTCCCTGTTCTATATAGTAGGTTCTTGTTGTTTATCTATTTTTTTACATAGTAGTGTCTATCTGTTAATCCCAAACTCCTAATTTATCCCTCTCCACCCTTTTCCCCTTTAGTAACCATACACTTGTTTTCTATGCCTGTGAGTCTATTTCTGTTTTGTAAATAAGTTGATTTTTATCATTTTATTATAAGTGATATCATATGATACTTGTCTTTCTGTCTTACTACTTCACTTAATATGATAATCTCTAGGTCCATCCATGTTGCTGCAAATAGCATTATTTCATTCTTTTTTATAGCTGAGTACCATTCCATTGTATATGTGTGTGTGTGTATACATGTGTATATATATATATATACACACACACATGTATACACACCACATCTTCTTTATCCACTCATCTGTCGATGGACATTTATGTTGCTTCCATGTCTTGGCTACTGTAAATAGAGTTACTATGAACACTGCAGTGCATGTATCTTTTTGAATTAGAGTTTTCGTCTTTTCTGTATATATGCCCAGGAGTGAGATTGCTAGATCATATGGTAACTCTATTTTTAATTTTTTAAGGAACCTCCATACTGTTCTCCATAGTGGCTGCACCAATTTACTTTCCCACCAACAGTGTAGGAGGGTTCCCTTTTTTCCACACCCTCTCCAGCATTTATTATTTGTAGACTTTTTGATGATGGCCATTCTAACCAGTGTGAGGTGATACCTCACTGTAGTTTTGATTTGCATTTCTCTAATAATTAGTGTGTTGAGCATCTGGCCAACTGATTTGTGACAAGGGTGCTAAGACAACTCAATGCAGAAAGAACAGTCCCTTCAACAAATGGTGCTGGGACAACTGAATAACCACATACAAAAGAATGAAGTTTAACCCCACCTCACATCATACACAAAAATTAACTCAAAATGGATCAATGACCTAAATATAAGAGCTAGACCCATAAAACTTTTAGAAGAAAATATAGGTGTATACTTTCATGACCTCAGATTTGACATGTATTCTTAAATTTGACACTAAAAGTATGAGCAACAAAAGAAAAACTAGATGGAATGGACTTCATAAAAATTAAAAACTTTTGTGCTTCAAAAGATACTACTGGAGGAGGAGCCAAGATGGCGGAGTAGAAGGACATGCTCTCACTCCCTCTCATGAGAACACCAGAATCACAACTAGCTGCTGGACAATCATCGACAGGAAGACACTGGAACTCACCATAAAAGATATCCCACATCCAAAGACAAAGGAGAAGCCACAATGAGATGGTAGGAGGGGTGCAATCACAGTAAAATCAAACCCATAACTGCTGGGTGGGTGACTCACAGACTGGAGAACATTTATACCACTGGAGTGAAGGTTCTGAGCCCCACGTCAGGCTTCCCAACCTGGGGGTCCGGCAGCGGGAGGAGGAATTCCTAGAGAATCAGACTTTGAAGCCTAGTGGGATTTGACTGCAGGACTTCGACAGGACTGGGGGAAACAGAGACTCCACTCTTGGAGGACACACACAAAGTAGTGTGTGCATCAGGACTCAGGGGAAGGAGACGTGACCCCAGGGGAGACTGAACCAAACCTACCTGCTAGTGTTGGAGGGTCTTCTGCAGAGGCGGGGGGGTGGCTGTGGCTCACCGTGGGGAAAGGACACTGGAAGCAGAAGTTCTGGGAAGTACTCCTTAGCATGAGCCCTCCCAGAGTCTGTCATTAGTCCCACCAAAGAGCCCAAGTAGGCTCCAGTGTTGGGTTGCCTCAGGCCAAACAACCAACAGGGAGGAAAACCAGCCCCACCCGTCAGCAATCAAGCAGATTAAAGTTTTACTGAGCTCTGCCCACCAGAGCAACACACAGCTCTAACCACCACAGTCCCTCCCATCAGTAAACTTGCACAAGCCTCTTAGATAGCCTCATCCACCAGAGGGCAGACAGCAGAAGCAAGAAGAACTACAATCCTGCAGCCTGTGGAACAAAAACCACATTCACAGAAAGATAGACAAGATGAAAAGGCAGAGGGCTATGTACCAGATGAAGGAACAAGATACAACCCGAGAAAAACAACTAAATCAAGTGGAGATAGGCAACCTTCCAGAAAAAGATTTCAGAATAATGATAGTGAAGATGATCCAGAACCTCGGAACAAGAGTGGAGGCAAAGATCGAGAAGATGCAAGAAATATTTAACAAACACCTAGAAGAATTAAAGAACAAACAAACAGAGATGAACAATACAATAACTGAAATGAAAACTACACTAGAAGGAATCAATAGCAGAATAACTGAGGCAGAAGAACGGATAAGTGACCTGGAAGACAGAATGGTGGAATTCACTGCTGCAGAACAGAATAAAGAAAAAAGAATGAAAAGAAACGAAGACAGCCTAAAAGACCTCTGGGACAACATTAAATGCAACAACATTCGCATTATAGGGGTCCCAGAAGGAGAAGAGAGAAAGGACCAGAGAAAATATTTGAAGAGATTATAGTGGAAAACTTCCCTAACATGGGAAAGGAAATAGCCAAACAAGTCCAGGAAGCACAGAGAGTCTCATACAGGATAAACACAAGGAGAAACACGCCAAGACACACAGTAATCAAATTGGCAAAAATTAAACACAAAGAAATATTTATTGAAAGCAGCAAGGGAGAAACGACAAATAACATAAGGGAACTCCATAAGGTTAACAGCTGATTTCTCAGCAGAAACTCTATAAGCCAGAAGGGAATGACATCTTATACCTAAAGTGATGCAAGCGAAGAACCTACAACCAAGATTACTCTACCCAGCAAGGATCGCATTCAGATTTGATGGAGAAATCAAAAGCTTTACAGACAAGCAAAAGATAACAGAATTCAGCACCACCAAAACAGCTCTACAACTAATGCTAAAGGAACTTCTCTAGGTGGGAAACACAAGAGAAGAAAAGGACCTACAAAAAAACCCCAAAATAATTAAGAAAATGGTCATAGGACCATGCATATCGATAATTACCTTAAACGTGAATAGATTAAATGCTCCAACCAAAAGACACAGGTTTGCTGAATGGATACAAAAACAAGACCCATCTATATGCTGTCTACAAGAGACCCACTTCAGACCTAGGGACACATTCAGACTGAAAGTGAGGGGATGGAAAAAGATATTCCATGCAAATGGAAATCAAAAGAAAGCCGGAGTAGCAATACTCACATCAGATAAAATAGACTTTAAAATAAAGAATGTTACAAGAGACAAGGAAGGACACCACATAATGATCAAGGGATTAATCCAAGAAGATATAACAATTACAAATATATATATGCACCCAACATAGGAGCACCTCAATACACAAGGCAACTGCTAAAAGCTATAAAAGAGGAAATCGGGGCTTCCCTGGTGGCACAGTGGTTGAGAGTTCGCCTGCCGATGCAGGGGACACGGGTTTGTGCCCCGGTCCGGGAAGACCCCACATGCTGCGGAGCGGCTGGGCCTGTGAGCCATGGCCGCTGAGCCTGCGCGTCCAGAGCCTGTGGTCCGCAATGGGAGAGGCCACAACAGCGAGAGGCCCGCATACAGCAAAAAAAAAAAAAAAAAAAAAGAGGAAATCGACGGTAACACTTTAACACCTCACTTACACCAATGGACAGATCATCCAACATGAAAATAAATAAAGAAACAGAAGCTTTAAATGACACAATAGACCAGATAGATTTCATTTATATTTATAGGACATTCCATCCAGAAACAGCAGATTACACTTCCTTCTCAAGTGCACACGGAACATGCTCCAGGATAGATCACATCTTGGGTCACAAATCAAGCCTCAGTAAATTTAAGAAAATTGAAATCATATCAAGCATCTTTCCTGACCACAACGCTATGAGATTAGAAATGAATTACAGGGAAAAAAACGTAAAAACCACAAACACATGGAGGCTAAACAATATGTTACTAAATAACCAAGAGATCACTGAAGAAATCAAAGAGGAAATCAAAAAATACCTAGAGACAAATGACAATGAAAACACGATGATCCAAAACCTATGGGATGCAGCAAAAGCAGTTCTAAGAGGGAAGTTTATAGCTATACAAACCTACCTAAAGAAGCAAGAAAAATCTCAAATAAACAATCTAACTTTACACCTAAAAGAACTAGAGAAAGAACAAACAAAACCCAAAGTTAGCACAAGGAAAGAAATCATAAAGATCAGAGCAGAAATAAATGAAATAGAAACAAAGAAAACAATAGCAAACATCAATAAAACGAAAAGCTGGTTCTTTGTGTAGATAAACAAAATCGATAAACCATTAGCCAGAATCATCAAGAAAAAGAGGGAGAGGACTCAAATCAATAAAATTAGATAAGAAAAAGGAGAAGTTACAACAGACACTGCAGAAATACAAAGCATCCTAAGAGACTACTACAAGCAACTCTATGCTAATAAAATGGACAACCTGGAAGAAATAGACAAATATTTAGAAAGGTATAACCTTCCAAGACTGAACCAGGAAGAAATAGAAAATATGAACAAACCAATCACAAGTAATGAAATTGAAACTGTGATGAAAAATCTTCCAACAAACAAAAGTCCAGGACCAGATGGACTCACAGGTGAATTCCATCAAACATTTAGAAAAGAGCTAACACTCATCCTTCTCAAACTCTTCCAAAGAACTGCAGTGGAAGGAACACTCCCAAACTCATTCTATGAGGCCACCATCACCCTGCTATCAAAACCAGACAAAGATACTACAAAAGAAGAAAATTATAGACCAATATCACTGATGAATATAGATGCAAAAATCCTCAACAAAATACTAGCAAACAGAATCCAACAACACATTAAAAGGATCATACACCATGATCAAGTGGGATTCATCCTAGGGATGCAAGGATTCTTCGATATACGTAAATCAATCAATGCGATACACCATATTAACAAACTGAAGAATAAAAACCATATGATCATCTCAATAGATGCAGAAAAATCTTTTGACAAAATTCAACACCCATTTATGATAAAAACTCTCCAGAAAGCAGGCAAAGAGGGAACCTACCTCAACATAATAAAGGCCATATACGACAAACCCACAGGAAACATCATTCTCAATGGTGAAAAACTGAAAGCACTTCCTCTAAAATCAGGAACAAGACAAGGATGTCCACTCTCACCACTATTATTCAACATAGTTTTGGAAGTCCTAGCCATGGCAATCAGAGAAGAAAAAGAAATAAAAGGAATACAGATTGGAAAAGAAGAAGTAAAACTGTCACTGTTTGCAGATGACATGATACTATACATACAGAATCCTAAAGATGCCACCAGAAAACTACTAGAGCTAATCAATGAATTCGGTAAAGTTGCAGGATACAAAATTAATGCACAGAAATCTCTTGCATTCCTATACACTAATGATGAAAAATTTGAAAGAGAAATTAAGGAAACACTACCATTTACCACTGCAACAAAAAGAATAAAATACTTAGAAATAAACCTACCTAGGGAGACAAAAGACCTGTATGCAGAAAACTATAAGACACTTATGAAAGAAATTAAAGATGATACCAACAGATAGAGAGATATACCATGTTCTTGGATTGGAAGAATCAATATTGTGAAAATGACTATCCTACCCAAAGCAATCTACAGATTCAATGCAATCCCTATCAAATTACCAATGGCATTTTTTACGGAACTAGAACAAAAAATCTTAAAATTTGTATGGAGACACAAAAGACCCCAAATAGCCAAAGCAGTATTGAGGGGAAAAACACGGACGGGGAGGAATCAGACTCCCTGACTTCAGACTATACTACAAAGTTACAGTAATCAAGACAATAGGGTGCTGGCACAAAAACAGAAACACAGATTAATGGAGCAAGATAGAAAGCCCAGAGATAAACCCACACACCTATGGTCAACTAATCTATGACAAAGGAGGCAAGGATATACAATAGAGAAAAGACAGTCTCTTCAATAAGTGGTGCTGGGAAAACTGGACAGCTACATGTAAAAGAATGAAATTAGAACACTCCCTAACACCACACACAAAAATAAACTCAATATGGATTCGAGACCTAAACGTAAGACCAGACACTATAAAACTCTTAGAGGAAAACATAGGAACAACACTCTCTGACATAAATCACAGCAAGATCTTTTTTGATCCACCTCCTAGAGTAATGGAAACAAAAACAAAAATAAACAAATGGAACCTAATGAAACTTCAAAGCTTTTGCACAGCAAAGGAAACCATAAACAAGACGAAAAGACAACCCTCAGAATGGGAGAAAATATTTGCAAACAAGTCAATGGACAACGGATTCATCTCCAAAATATATGAAGAGCTCATGCAGCTCAATGTTAAAGAAACAAACAACCCAGTCCAAAAATGGGCAGAAGACCTAAATAGACATTTCTCCAAAGAAGACATACAGATGGCCAAGAAGCACATGAAAAGCTGCTCAACATCACTAATTATTAGAGAAATGCAAATCAAAACTACAATGAGGTATCACCTCACACCAGTTAGAATGGGCATCATCAGAAAATCTACAAACAACAAATGCTGGAGAGGGTGTGGAGAAAAGGGAACCCTCTTGCACTGTTGGTGGGAATGTAAATTGATACAGCCACTATGGAGAAGAGTATGGAGGTTCCTTAAAAAACTAAAAATAGAATTACCATACGATCTAGCAATCCCACTACTGGGCATATACCCAGAGAAAACCATAATTCAAAAAGACGCATGCACCCCAATGTTCACTGCAGCACTATTTACAATAGCCAGGTCATGGAAGCAATGTAAATGCCCATCAACAGACAAATGGATAAATAAGTTGTGGTACATATATACGATGGTATATTACTCAGCCATAAAAAGGAATGAAATTGGGTCATTTGTTGAGACATGGATGGATCTAGAGACTGTCATACAGAGTGAAGTAAGTCAGAATGAGAAAAACAAATATCGTATATTAACGAATGTATGTGGAACCCAGAAAAATGGTTGAAAAGATGAACCAGTTTGCAGGGCTGACGTTGAGACACAGATGTAGAGAACAAACGTATGTACACCAAGGGGGGAAAGCCGCGGTGGGGTACGTATGTTGGTGTGATGAATTTGGCGATTGGGATTGACATGTATACACTGATGTGTATTAAATTGATGACTAATAAGAACCTGCTGTATAAAAAAATAAATAAAATTAAATTAAAAATTAAAAAAAAAAAGATACCATCAATATGGACTTCCCTGGAGGCTCAGTGGGTAAGAATCCGCCTGCCAACAGGTTCGATCCCTGGTCCAGGAAGATCACATATGCCACAGAGCAACTAAGCCCGTGTGCCAAAACTACTAAGCCTGCTCTATAGAGCCCAAGAGCCACAACTACTGAGCCTGCATGCCACAACTACTGAAGCCCGCGCACCTAGAGCCCATGCTCCACAACAAGAGAAGCCACTGCAATAAGAAGCCCACACACCACAATGAAGAGTAGCCCCTCCTTGCCACAACTAGAGAAAGCCCACACACAGCAACGAAGACCCAACACAGCCGAAAATAAAAATAAATTAATTAATTTTTTAAAAATGGGCAAAGGACTTGAATAGACATTTCTCCAAAGAAGATACATAAATTGCCAACAAGCACATGAAAATACGTTCAACATCATTGGTCATTAAGAAAATGCAAATCAAAACCACAATGATACCACTTCAGACCCACTAGAATGGCTTCAATTTTAAAACAAAAATAAACAAAAAGAAAAGGAAAGAAAAAACAAACAAAAAACCCGTAGAAAATAACAAGTGTTGTGTTGGTGAGGATGTGGAAAAACAGGAATCCTTATAATGGTTGTGGCCAAGTAAAATGGTGCAGATGCTAAGGAAAACAATTTGACATTGCCTTAAAAAGTTAAACATAAAATTACCACAGGACCCAGCAATTCTACCTCTAGGTATATACCCAAGAGAATGCAAATATATGTCTTCAAAGAACCTTTGACACAAATATTTACAGCAACATTACTCATAATAGCCATAAGGTAGAAACAATAAAAATGATCATCAATGAATGAATAGGGCAGCAAATTATGGTGCATACATACAATGGAATAATGTTCAACCATAAAAAAAGCGAAGTATTAACAGATGCTACAACCTAGATGAACCTGGAAAACATTATGCTAAGGAAAAGAAGCCAGACAAAAAAGGTCACATACTGTATGATGTCTTTTATATATTTCTAGAATAGGCAAAAGCAGATTAGAGGTTACTGAGGATGGAGGGGGAGGAGGAAATGGGGAGTGATTACTTAATGCATATCAGGTATTTTTTTTTTTTTTTTTTTTTGTAGTACGCGGGCCTCTCACTGTTGTGGCGCACAGGCTCCGGACGCGCAGGCTCAGCGGCCATGGCTCACGGGTCTAGCCGCTCCGTGGCATGTGGGATCTTCCCGGACCGGGGCACGAACCCGCGTCCCCTGCATCGGCAGGCGGACTCTCAACCACTGCGCCACCAGGGAAGCCCCATATCAGGTATTTTAAAGAGGTGATGAAAAAGTTTTGAAACTAGAGAGAGCTGACAGTTGCACAATACTGTAAATAAACTAAACACCACTTTAACTGTATTCTTTAAAATGGTTAAGTGTGTTATGTAAATTTCACCTCACTAAAAAACAAAAACAAACTGAAAGAACTTCCACACAGAGAACTGAAAACACACATTTACCCATTCCCTACTGAAACTCCACTAAAGGATAGTAAAAGAATTTTTTTTTTTTAAGAATGTAAACTCACAAGAACAAAAAGAACAGCAGATGAAACCATGGCAACAGAACTTCTAGAAGCTGGAATGCAGGACACATGGTAACTAATTTAGCACCTGAAAAAGCTAAAACTTAAGCCAACAGTGAAAAGAAAACTTATTTCCAAAGAACTCCAAACACTCAGGAAATGCACTACCAGGTACTTTTGGAAGTAGAGGTGAAGGCAAAGCTGAAAACAAGACTGGCACAAAGTTTGTTTATTTAGTGAGTCACTAACCACCTCCCCAATTTCCCACACCTCCTAACTCTGCATTGCTGGATGACTGTCCCTCTAGGCAGAAGACTAGAGATTTTCTGAATAGGTAAAACAGGTTAACTGAGAGCCAGGGTAACCATACTGAAAACAGACTGATGAACTAAAAGTCTCTCTAAAACTTGTATATTGAAACCCCCAGCACTTTTCCCTCCCTTGTCACAGTTTAATAATGGACTTATACTCTGCAGACAATAGACTGACATCACAGTTAACCTAGTACAACTCCTACAATGAGGCCTGCAGTTAGCAAGTGCCACTTGTGATCACAGAATTGCCATTAAGATTTTTGTGCCCCGTTTTAAAAAATAAACAGATAACCAAAGATCATTAAAGATCCGAGAAAAGCTTCAACATTAAAGACAGAGGCAAAAAGAGAAGAAAAGAAAGGTGGAGGAAAAAGACTATGCAATAAGATGGAAACCTCAACAATAAAAGCAAAACCTATCCTCAATAACCTCAGAGAAAAAAAAGAAGATATTGCAACCCAGAAACAAGAACATGTGCTGACTTAAAAAGATAAGAGCCCGTAGAAATTAAAAATAACAGTGTGCCACAACTACTGAAGCCCACGTGCCTAGAGCCTGTAATCAAGAGAAGCCACCACAATGAGAAGCCCATGCACTGCAATGAAGAGTAGCCCCCGCTCGCCATGACTAGAAAAAGCCCGCGTGCAGCAATGAAGACCCAATGCAGACAAAAATTTAAAAAATAAATAAATTTAAAAGAAAAGAAAGATCAAGTTGAAGAACCTCCTCCAAAGAGTTCAGCAAAGAGACAAAGGAAATGAGAGAGAATATAAGAATTTGTCCAAGAAGTCCCACATTTGAAACTTTAAGTTCCAAAAGAAGAGAGAAGAAAATGAAGAGGAATAAAGGATCACTGAAAGTCCAGCACAATGGGTGAAAACAGATCCATACACATACACCATGAAATTTCAGAATACAAAAGACGAAGAGAAAAACCTAAAAGACTGGGAAGAGAGAAACAGGTTACACATGAAGGATTGAGAATTAGAATGTCATCAGACTTCTCAAAAACAACTCTGGAAGCTGAAGAAAATGGAGAGCAATACCTTCAAAAATTTGAGAAAAAAATTATATCTAATCTAGATTTCTAAAACCAGCCATAATTAAGTGTGAGGAGAGAATAAAGACATTTAAAAATATGTACGGTCTCAAATATTTACCTCCCATTACTTTCCATAAGCTACTGGAGTAAATACTCCACCAAAATGAGTGTGAAGTAACCAAGCAAAAGGAGGACATGTAATACGTATGCAAGACAGGGGAAGAAGGGGAAGAAGCAAGGTGAGGTAGAGGCAGGGTCAAGGAACTACTTTTTCCAGAATAAGCTTTACTGAACAATTTGATTCTTTAAACAAAGGCATGTATAACTTTGACAATACTTGTAATAACTAAAAAAAAAAAAAAAAAAAATAGTACTTTGTAAGAAAAATGAGAGTTAACAGCTATTGGCTAAATTCAAAATGATTCAGTAACTCGGAAAGAAAAATTAAAACATTACAAAAAAATGAGTAATAAAAAAGCAAAATTCTGTGTAAAATGAAATTATATTAGCACAGCTAGAGTAGAAAAATAATGCAATAAAGTAGCAAGAGAGGGACTTCCCTGGTGGTCCAGCGGTCAAGACTCCACACTCCCAATGCAGAGGGCCCGGGTTCAATCTCTGGTCAGGGAACTAGATCCCGCATGCTGCAACTAAGAGACGCATGCTGCAACTAAAAAGATCCCACATGCCGCATGCTGCATGCCGCAAATAAGACCCAGCACAGCCAAATAAGTAAATAAATATTTTTTTAAAGAAAAAGCAGCAGCAAGAGAAAGTGAACTAATTTATACCCCAAATTCATTAAGCAGAGGAAATCCACTTCGTTCAAGAACATATTAAGAAGCTAGTACACTGAATGCTAGAATGAATGTGGAATTTCAAACAGGTACTCAATTCCACTGTATCCCACCAAAGCAGAAAGAAAATACTTCCTGAGAAGAGTTTTTAAAAGCAAGGGCCTCCACTGTCTTTAGGTTCTATCATTACTGAAAAATAATAATAAGGAACAGTTGACCAAAGGAATTCTCACAAGGGGAAGAAAAAACAGAAGTATCATTTACTTAGCATTACTATGCTTGATTACAGGGAAAAAGTCAATAGCATAGAAATGGGGCTGCAATCATAGCTTAACATCCACACGCTGGAAAAAATAAATAAGGTCATTTATTTAAATTTAGTCATCTATAGAATATGTACTAGTCTGATTTTGTCCAAAAAAAAAAAAAATTGCCAAGGGACTTCCCTGGTGGCACAGTGGTTAAGAATCCACCTGCCAATGCAGGGGACACGGGTTCGAGCCCTGGTCTGGGAAGATCCCACATGCTGCGGAGCAACTAAGCCCATGTGCCACAACTACTGAGGCTGCGCTCTAGAGCCCACGAGCCACAACTACTGAAGCCCATGCGCCTAGAGCCCGAGCTCCGCAACAAGAGAAGCCACTGCAATGAGAAGCCTGTGAACCGCAACGAAAGTAGCCCCTGCTCGCTGCAACTAGAGAAAGCCGACGCACAGCAACGAAGACCCAAAGCAGCCAAAAATAAATAATTAAAAAAAAAAAAAGCGAGAACAATTTTCTCCTAAGATAGCCATTATAGTGTCCTACAAGGAGAAAACAAGAGAAAATTAAATCTACCTAGATTATAATAATAAGCCTTTGAGCCCATCCCATGTGACATTCTCATGAATAGGGCAAGAAATCATGGTAGCAATTAGGTAGATAAATTGTTTTGAAAACAGAGACATGGATATCAGCATTTAGAACTTATCCTTTTCAAGTTACTTATGAATAAACAATATAAAGATATCAAATATATATTCATGTTTCCCAATATTATACCATCTGTATTAATTATACATAATGGCAGGTACTACAGAAGACAAAATTCAAATGACCATGAGAAGCTGGGGAAAAATCCCTTAAAAGAAGAGAGAAAACAACGAAATGTTCTTATGATGATTCCAACACAAATACAGAACACAGTAAGACCACATTAGATGAAAATTGGGTTGTGTATCATATTTAGGAGATAGCATGGACTAACTCAATAAGCCTGGGGGGCGGGAAATCAAAGGAGAAAAATACAATGGAGAACACTGTCTTTGGAGTCAAATATACCACTTACTAGCTGCCTTACCTTCATTAAGTTAATTAATCTGAGTTTCAATTACCTCATCTGTAAATTGAGGATAATATCTACACTGAAAGTTGTTGTGAGGATTCTAGATAATCTATATCAACACCTATTATCATATCTGGAACAGATATCAAATAAATGTTAGACTTATTATATATAACATTTAACAGAACAGAAACAAGTCTTGGTCTCAATAATCTGCATATTACTATTGACTATAATTTTTAACTCAATGATAAAGTTCCACTACTTAAAAAACTAACAGCAGGGAATTCTCTGATGGTCCAGTGGTTAGGACTACATGCTTTCACTGCCAAGGGCTCAGGTTCAATCCCTGGTCAGGGAACTAAGATCCCACAAGCCACGTGACACAGGCAAAAAACAAACAAAAAGACTGACAGTTTATTATCAAATAATAATAAAAGCGTAATATGAGGATTTTAAAAGTAGTCCTCTAATAAACCACACCAGTAATTCCTTTACTACAGTGATATGAATACTAATCCTTATGTCTTCAATGAGTGTACAAGAACCACGGTGTCTAGAAAGAAATGTCATGTAATATAATCCCTCCATTTCTCCCAAACCCAGTATTCTCTTTTACATCTTGTTTCTTCTCTTAATCCCTTATTACTCTTCACTTTTCCCCTGGGCTTCAGGCTACAAATAAGGATGACACCTTCCACCCGACTCCTCTCTGCTCTCGATCTCTTAACAGAAGACTCCCTCCCATCCTTATCTCTCAAATTTAAAGTTGGTTCCCTTAAGGACACTGCTTCTCTAGTAGTCATTGTAATGTATGGCTGCCCACCCACCAACTCTCAAATTCATATTCTGGGCCCAAAAGATAGAGTCAACACTCTTTCAACTATTCCTACACACCTCTCCCAGCTTTTGGAACATTTCTTACCAGTTTTTGGAAGGCCCACACCACCCAGCTAAATCACCTTCCACCTGTTATTACCAGTATCTAATGGCCTTTAGGTCACTGGCATCTGACACAGGCTTCCTCAACACTCCATGTCTACTTGATCCTAGGTGTCTTCAACATCCTTGCCCTTCACCCCTCACCTTACTTTAATATCCAACTCCCAGGAACCTAACTTGGACTTTGACATTGCCAGAGCCCATTTAACATCTGTAATCTTAAAACTCAAATTCCATCTCTGAACACTAGCCCTAACTATTCATCACTGTCTTCTCTTATTCCATTATACCCACTGCATTACCTCATCTAGATGCACAGTCTCTGAACCCCTCCCTTTTCTTTCAAACAATCTTTCACCTCCTGGCTTTACTTCCTTCCTTATCTAGTCTGTATCTCAAATTCCATCACTTCAGCTGCCTTCTTCCTGGTAGCTCATTTCCATCCACTCTTTGACCTTCCTTCCATACAGCAAATTTCAGCCCAGAATCAATGCAATCATCTGTCTCCTGTTATTACACCTGAACACTCAAATATTGCTGTGGGGGTAGGGAGAAGAAGATAACAACCATCCAGACTGGTAGAAACACAAATCAAACTGCCTACTGAGCTGAGCCCTGAAGGCCACTCAGTAACGTTTTTGCTTTTTTCTGCTCAGCTCCCTCTCTTATTTTCCATATCCCAAACGTCTAATCTCTTCAGTCATCGTCTCCATAGTGACACCCCATTTAGCAAGGGATCCTGACCCTACTTGACAAAGAGCCAGTATCTCCTATGCCTCAAAAATACATGTATCTATACAAATTCTACCTTTATCCTTTTCATTTCTTCCTTTTTCGTAAGAAAAGTGACTCATCTCAGATATAAAGCTATTCTCTCCACCTATGATCTAATTTCCAGCCCCGAATTCCATCAGCTATCTTCTCTTTCATAACTTCAACCTTCCCCTTCTCTCCTTCTCTCCCTGGCTACTTCCTTCAATCTCTCACTTCCTTCAAAAAGCTTCCCTGAGATTTGAGTTCTTTAGGGTCTTGCCCTCCTCCTTCCTCTAAAACACTGGTTTCTCAATAGGGGACAATTTTGCCCCACAGGGAACATTTGACAATGTCTAGAAGCATTTTCGATTGTCACAGCCAGAGGGATACAACTGACATGTGGCGAGTAGGGGCCAGGGATGCTAATGCTGCTAAACATTTTACCCCCTTTTTTTTTGGCCACACTGCGTGGCTTGCAGGATCTTAGTTCCGCAACCAGAGATCGAACCCATGTCCCCTGCAGTGGAAGGGCAAGTCCCAACCACTGGACAGCCAGGGAATTCCCTCAGCTCCCTTCAAAACAAAGAATTATCTAGTTCAAAATGTCTATAATAGGACTTCCCTTGTGGTGCAGTGGTTAGGACTCTGTGCTCCCAATGCAGGGGGCCAGGGTTCAATCCCTGGTCAGGGAACTAGATCCCACACGCATGCCACAGCTAGGAGTTCACATGCTGAAACTGAGGAGCCTACGTGCCACAACTGAGGAGCCCACCTGCCACAACCAAATAAATAAATAAATATATAAATAAACAAACAAACAAATAATGCCAAAGTTGAGAGAACTTGCTCTAAAAACTAAATTTTTAGAAACAGTAGTGTACTGTCACTGTCTCCACTTCTTCACTTTCCAGTGTATCTGGCTTCAGATACACTGCACCTGCATCAATTGCCTTGAAAAAGCAGGTATTAAACACTCCTCTTTCTTAAAATTCTCTGTTTGAAAGGCAATAATGAAGATGAAAGCAGAAAACAGAGAATAGAGAAAAATTAATGAAACCAAAATGATAATATGAGAAGACCAAGTGAATTAAAAACTTATGTTCACACAAAAACCTGTATGTGACTCTTCACAGAAGATTTATTCATAATTGCCAAATATCAAGAGGAACCAAAATATCTTTCAACAGGTAAATGGACAAACTGTGATACATCCATACAGTGGAATACTTTATAGTGATAAAAAGGAACTAGATATTTATTCATACAATGACACAGATGAATCTTAAATGCATTTTGCAAAGTGAAAGAAACCAGACATAAAGGTAAGCGGAAGTGGGTGAATTTTTAAAATAATGAAACTGTTCTATATGGTATTAGGGTAAGGAATAAATAAGTCTATGCATTTGCCAAAGCCCAAAGAACTATACATCACAAAGAATGAAACTTTAACCTATGAACTTTAAAAAAATCAACGAGGGGGACTTCCCTGGCAGTCCAGTGGTTAAGACTTCGCCTTCCAATGCAGGGGGTGAGGGTTTAATCCCTGGTCGGGGAGCTAAGATCTCACATGCCTTGCGGCCGAAAAACCAAAGCATAAAACAGAACCAGTATTGTAACAAAATTCAAAAAAGACTTTAAAAATGGTCCACATCAAAAAAAATCTTTAAAAATAAAATAAATAGGGCTTCCCTGGTGGCGCAGTGGTTGAGAGTCCGCCTGCCGATGCAGGGGACACGGGTTCGTGCCCCGGTCCGGGAAGATCCCACATGCCGCGGGCCAGCTGGGCCCGTGGGCCATGGCCACTGAGCCTGCGCGCTCCGCGGCGGGAGAGGCCACAGCGGTGAGAGGCCCACGTACCGCAAAAATAATAATAATAATAATAAATTAAATTAAATTAAATAAATAAAAAATCAACGAGGGGTATGGGGGATTCTAGGATGGAATGCACACCATGTGAAAAGAATGTACTGCTACAAGCATATGATATAATCTCAAACAGTATCCAGAATACCAGAATATATAAAGAACTCTTAAAACTCAACAACAAAAAGACAAACAACTCAATTTAAAAATGGAAGTATTTTTAGGACTTGCATACACATTTCAGCAAAGAAGATGTAAAAATAGCCAGTAAGCACATGAAGATGTTCAACATTGTTAGTCGTTACAGAAATGCAAATCAAAACCACAGTGAGAGACCACAATAGAAAAATAACAAGTATTAGCAAGGATGTGGAGAAACTGGAACTCTTGTACACTGCTGATAGGAATAGAAAATGGTGCAGCTAGTCTGGAAAACAGTTTGGCAGATTCTAAAATTTATATGGAAAGGCAAAAGGTTTAGAATAGCCAAAACAATCTGGAAAAGAACAAAGTTGGAAAAATGACACTATCTGATTTCAAGAGTTACTATAAAGGTACAGAAATGACAGTGCAGTATCTGTAAAGAACAGACACACAACTCAACATAGAACACAGCCAAAAAATAAACTCACACCATCAACTGATTTTTGAAAAAGGTGCAAAGGTAATGCAGTGGAAAAGGATAGCTTTTTCAACAAATGGGGCTGGAAGAACTGGATATCCATATGTAAAAACAATGAACTTGGGTCCATACTTCACACCATACACACAAAAAATTAACTCAAAATAGAACACAGACCTAAATACAATACCCAAAACTATAAAACTCCAAAAGAAAACCTTGGTGAAAATCTCTGTGAACTAAGGTTAAGCAGATTTCTCTTTTTTTTTTTTTGCAGTTTATTTTATTTTTTGAAAGTTTATATACTTCATTTATAGTTATTATAAAATGTTAGCTATACTCCCCATGTTGTACAATATATACTTGCAGCTGTTTTTCTGTTTAGTAGTTTGTACCTCTTAATCCTCTACCTCTTTATTGCCCCTCTTCCTTTCCCTCTCCCCACTGGTAACCACTAGTTTGTTCTCTATGAGTCTGCTTCTTTTTTGTTATACAGGTTAGGCAAAGATTTCTCAGCTGTAACCAAAAGCACAATCCATAAAAGAACAAATTGATAAATCAACTTCATCAAAACTAAAAACCTGTGCAAAAGACACTGTTATTGAAAAGACAAGCCACAGATTAAGAGAAACTCTTTGCAAAGCATATATCTGATAAAGGACTTGTGTCTAAAAAAAGTAAACATTGCTCAACACTCAACAATAAAAAAATTTTTAAAGATGCAAAGACTTCAACAGATGCTTGACCAAAAATGATACACAGATGATAAAAAAAAGATGCTTAATAGTGTTAGTCATTAGGGGAATATCAATTAAAACCATAATGAGATATCGCTACACACACATCAGAATGGCTAAAATAAGAAATGCTGATAATACCAAATGCTGCCTAAGATGCGGAGAAACTGGGTAACCTGTGCACTACAGGTGGGAATGTGAAAGTGTGGCAATTCCTTATAAAACTTAACTCACATATTGCAGGTTGGGCGGCAACTGCACTTTTAGTCATCTATACAAGAGAAATGAAAACTTATATCCACACAAAAATCTACACACAAATGTTCACAGTAACTTTATTCATAACAGCCAATAACAGGAAATAACCAAATGTCCTTCAATGGGTAAAAGGTTAAACAAATTGTAATACATCTGTATCATGGAATACTACTCAGTAATTAAAAGGAACAAATTTAATATACATAACAACTTGGAAGGATCACCAAGGAATTATACTGAGTGGAAAAGCCAATCTCAGAAGGTTAAATAGTACAATATATGACTCAATTTATATAACATTTTTTTAAAATAAAATTATAGAGATAGAGAACAGATTAGTGGTTACCAGGAATTAGAGACTGGGGTAGGGAGGTGGGAGGGAAGTAGGGCGGCTATAAAGGGATTAATGAGATGGAACTTTGTGGTAATGAATAGTTCTGCATCTTGATTGTGGCAGTGGATACACGAACCTACACATGTGATAAAATTGCACAGAACTTACATGGGAAAAGAATCTAAAAAGAGTGGATATATGTATATGTATAACTGATTAACTTTGCTGTACAGCAGAAACTAACACAACATTGTGAATCAATGATACTCCAATAAAAATTAATTTAAAAAAATTTTTTAAATTGTCCAGAACTACACATACACACAGAGAGTGCATGTAAAAATGGTGACAAGTGAATAAGTTTGGTGGATTGTAGCAATGTCATTTTCCTGGTCTTGATATTATACTATAGTTATGCAAGAGTTTATCATTGGGAGAAACTGAGTAAAGGATACCCAGAAACTCCCTCTCTGTATTTTTTGCAACATTCTGTAAATCTACAATTATTTCAATATGAAAAGCTTTTTTCAATAGGCAAAAGACTTAAACAGACACTTCACCAAAAAAGACATACAGATGGCAAAAAAGTACATAAAAAGATGTTCAACAGCATTAGTCATTAGGGAAGTATAAAATAAAACCACAAGGAGATACTACTACACACCTATTAGAATGACTAAAATTAAAAAGACTGACCACACCAAAACATAGGTGAAAATGTGGAAATGTACATTTTCACTGCTAGTAAGGAATGTGAAATGATATATCCACTTTGGAAAACAGTTTATCAGTCTCTCAAAAAGTTAAACATACCTACCACATGATCCAACCATAGGTCGAAGGATAAAGGAAAAATGTGCCCACACAAAGACTTATACATGATGTTCACAGCAGCTTTATTTGTAAGCCAAAACAATCCAAGTCCATCAAGAGGTGAATGGATAAACAAAGTGTGGGATATGCATACAATGGAAACTACTCTCCAATAAGAATGAATGACCTGGGACCTCCCTGGTGATCCAGTGGCTAAGACTCCACGCTCCCAATGCAGGGGGCCCAGGGTTCGATCCCTGGTCAGGGAACTAGATCCCACATGTCTCAACTAAAGATTCTGCATGCCACAACCAAAAAAAAAAAAAAAAAAGGATCCTGCATGCCACAACGAAGATCCCGTGTGCCCCAAGTAAGACCCAACGCAAACAAATAAATAAATAATTTTTTTTAAAAAAAATGAATGACCTATTGATAGGCTCATTAACATGGATGAATCTCAAAATTACAATGTCGAAAGAAATTAGACAAAGAAACTATATACTTCATGATTCCATTTGTATTTTTTCTACAGTGATTTCAGTGGTTGTCTGGGAAAAGGGGAAAAGTGTGTGGGTGGGAATGATGACAAAGGACACATGGAAACTTTCAGGGTGATTGATATGTTCACTACCTTTAATGTGATGAAATGTCCATAGATATACATGTGTCAAAACTTGCCAAACTGTACACTTTAAACAAATAGTTTATTATTGAAGGGGATCAGAATATGCTACTCCAAAATATGCAACTTTGGCATAAGGATTATTTGAGTTGAAGTCAATTGAAAAACAGCAAACAGGAAGAACTCTCTGCCCTCTCCCTTTCTGCCCAAAAGCTGGGCATAAATTTCCCTTTATAAAGGTGTTCCTCTCTCCCATACCAGGAAGAGAACTACTCCTATCTGCATAACAAATCTTACAAAACAACCCTTATTTATCACACATTTCCTAGTCACCTACCCACAACTTACACCCCACCAGAAGTCCAAACCCCCTTTTTACTTTGTCTAGTCTCTTCTCCATACTTTATCACTCTTTGGTAAAACAGCATATAAGCCTCCCAGACTTTTCATAGTACCTGGTATATTTTATTAAAATGAATCATCTTTCCCCCTTCCCACCTCCAAATCTGTTTCTCCTATCACAGTTGACCAAAATTAAAAAAACAGAAATAATCCTAGTCTCCTTCCTCTCCTTAGTCAATTGATACCAGTCCTTTTGATTTCTTTCCCCTAAATCTATCTCAGCGTCATTCCCAACTTGCCATCTCCACTCCTCTGCCCATTATCATTTCTCAGAAACAACACTGCTCTTGCCTCCATTCCTACCTTACTCAATCCATTATCCACAGTGTAGCAGAGCACAAATCTGACATTCCTGCCCAGCTTGGAATCCTCTGACAGCTCCCCGTCTTCAATCTAAAATCCAAACTCCTTAATACAGCATAACAGGCTCTCCTTCTCCAGCCACATCTGGATATTATAGCCTGATCTTCAACCTTCCAAAATGAAAGGACCATGCTAACTTGTGTTTTTGGGAGTGGTCATTAATGGGCCTGAAATGTATTTCCTACCCTATCTACCTAAGGCAAATCACTCTACTGGATTCAGGTCAATTGTAACCTCTTCTGTGACCTTTCAAAGTTAAACTCTGTCATTTACGCTCTCAGAGAGCCTTCTCTGTACCTGTATCACTGCTGTATTTAATATACATCCACTCCAATAAACTGAATCATATTCATACATAATAATACTGACACAGTAAGTTTTTCTTTTAATTAATTAATTAATTTGTTTATCTTTGGCTGCATTGGGTCTTTGTTGCTGCGTGCGGGCTTTCTCTAGTTGTGGTGAGCGGGGGCTACCCTTCATTGCGGTGCGCAGGCTTCTCACTGCAGTGGCTTCTCCTGTTGCAGAGCACGGGCTCTAGGCGCACAGGCTTTAGTAGTTGCAGCACGTGGGCTCAGTAGTTGTGGCTCGCAGGCTCTAGAGTGCAGGCTCAGTAGTTGTGGTGCACAGGCTTAGCTGCTCCACGGCACGTGGGATCTTCCCGACCAGGGACAGAACCGTGTCCCCTGCACTGGCAGGCGGATTCTTAACCACTGTGCCACCAGGCAAGTCCCACTGCTACCATTTAAAAATGTCTAGAGCAGGTGGGAGTAAGAAGCATCCCTCAAGCGGCCATTCTGAGCCAAAAGCAGAAAATCTAGTCACAGGAACACATGTGTAATTTGTAAACCCTGGCTCAGACATGTTTGAGTCCACGTGCTTCACCATGAATCTTGGTTTTACCAAACGAAAAACTATTTCTGTACTTAAACTCTTCCTGGGAGGAGAGAGGCAAGAGGAATAGTAGCAAGAGCCCAAGTCAGAAAACCTGGGTTCAAATCCCAACCCTTCTACTTTCTAGATGGTCAAATCTACCGTCATTTCTGCTTCCTCAGGTAAAATGGAAACAGTACCTTCCTCTTCAGGTTATCACGAGACTTAGAAATAATGTATATAAGAATAACTTGCACTTAAATAGGTAGTCAATAATATTGGATTAAATATTTACCTAACAACACACAAAAAAGGAACAGTTACAAACATGATCAAAATTATACACTGTGGGGCTTCCCTGGTGGCACAGTGATTGAGAGTCCGCCTGCCGATGCAGGGGACACGAGTTCGTGCCCCGGTCCGGAAAGATCCCACATGCCGTGGAGCGGCTGGGCCTGTGAGCCATGGCCACTGAGCCTGTGCGTCCGGAGCCTGCGCTCCGCAACAGGAGAGGCCACAACAGTGAGAGGTCCGTGTACCGCAAAAAAAAAAAAAAAATTATAGGCTGTGCAAAAACAACTCTAGGATTTTCAAGCAGAAATTAAGCAATTTACTAGAGAAGAACAAAGACTAGAAGCCAGAGATCCTGGGTCTCTGTTTTGTAACTAACTAGTTAAATGACCCTGGGCAAACCATCCTGAACCTCAATTTCCTCTCTTATAAAATGAAAAAATTAAATTAGCCTGAAATTATTCTGCGCTTTTTTTTTTTTTTTTTTGCGGTACGCGGGCCTCTCACTGTTGTGGCCTCTCCCATTGCGGAGCACAGGCTCCGGATGCACAGGCTCAGCGGCCATGGCTCACGGACCCAGCCACTCCGCAGCATGTGGGATCTTCCCAGACCGGGGCACGAACCCGTGCCTCCCGCATCGGCAGGCGAACTCTCAACCACTGCGCCACCAGGGAAGCCCTATTCTGTGCTTTTTAAGCAGTGTCACTCAACTAGCAACAGATATGAATTTAGAACCCAGATCTAGTTCAGTACTACCTCAAAATAATGTTTCTAAATTGCCTCACAAAAGAAAAAGACTATGAAATAATATGTGGACGGCAGAGGCAGTTCAAACAAATGGGTAGAAGGAAAGATTTCATGTTAGGACTGAAAAGAGATAAATAAAACTAAAGATGATGAACTTGATACTAATGTACAGAGTAAGGGATATAAAAAAGGTAAAGCACAGGGGACTTCCCTGTTGGTGCAGTGGATAAGAATTTTCCTGCCAATGCAGGGGACATGGGTTCAATCCCTGGTCCGGGAAGACCCCACATGCCATGAAGGAACTAAGCCCGCGACCCACAACTACTGAGCCTGCGTGCTGCAACTACTGAAGCCCACACGCCTAGAGCCCATGCTCCGCAACAAGAGAAGCCACCGCAATGAGAAGCCTGTGCACTGCAACAAAGAGTAGCCGCCCCCGCTCCCTGCAACTAGAGAAAGCCTGCATGCAGCAATGAAGACCCAACGCAGCCCAAAAAAAAAAAAAAAAGGTAAAGCACAATGAGGAAAACGAGTGAAGAGGAGGCAGGTTACAGACACAAGGGAGCAGGAATCAAAGATGATCTTAGCTGTGACTTACAAAACTTATTTGGGGGGGTTATAAAGTATGAAGAAAAAACTACACAAATCCAAACAGGAGGTGACCAAGACTTGATTTTCGCCATAGAGCAGAGAAAGGGGAAGATATGACTCATTTTCAGGAAGTGGCATAATTTATCAACCAACTAATCCAATAAAAAGACAGCAATAGGGGCTTCCCTGGTGGTGCAGTGGTTAAGAATCCGCCTGCCAATGCAGGGGACAAGGGTTGGAGCCCTGGTCAAGATCCCACATGCCACGGAGCAACTAAGCCCGTGCACCACAACTACTGAGCCTGAGCTCTACAGCCTCCGAGCCACAACTACTGAAGCCCGCACGCCTAAAGCCCCTGCTCCGCAACAAGAGAAGCCACTGCAATGAAGAGCAGCCCCCGCTCACTGCAACTAGAAAAAGCCCACATGCAGCAACGAAGACCCAATGCAGGCATTAATTAATTAATTAATTAAAAGACAGCAATAAGCTAATTCAATAAAAAATAATTTTTTAACTGAAGTATAGTTGATTTACAATGTTGTGCCAATCTTACAGCAAAGTGACTCAGTTTTACATTCGTATATACATTCTTTTTATAACATTCTTTTCCATTATGGTTTATCCCAGGAGATTGGATATAGTTCCCTGTGCTATACAGTAGGATCTTGTTGCTTATCCAGTCTAAATGTAATAGTTTGCGTCTATCAAGCCCAAATTCCCAGTCCATCCCTCTCCCTCCCTGCCTCGACAACCACAATAAAAACTAATTTTAAAAAAATGTATTAAAGAACTACAGACATGGGAAATATGGCTTGACTAACAAGAACTTGTCAATGACCTAATAGTTTTAATATAATCAGAACTATGAAACCATCTCCTAGAGCTCTGGTTTTCAAACTGAAGGTAGTGATCTATTAGTAAGACATGACCAACAATGTTTTAAAATAATGAAAAAGAAAATGTGAGGGTAATGCCAGAGTAAAGGTAAATGCTACTTTACTGAAACTTCTATCTCAGTTTTCTGTGTATAAACATGTATGTGTGTGCTGGCTCAAAACATAAAATGTATTTCTTACTCTGCATCATGGTCTAAAGATTTCAAAACTCTGCATTACAGAAATTTTCAAACATAAAGAGGAACTTCCCTGGTGGCGCAGGGGATAAGCCTCCACGTTCCCAATGCAGAGGGACTGGGTTTGATCCCTGGTCAGGGAACTAGATCCCACATGCATGCCTCAACTAAGAGTTTGCATGCTACAACTAAGGAGCCTTCGAGCCGCAACTAAGAAGCCCACCTGCCACAACTAAGACCTGGTGCAAACAAATAAATAAATGAATAAATATTTTAAAAAGAAAACAAAGTAGAGAGTATAGTATAATGAGTCCCCATACATTTATCATCTACCTTCAATAATTTCTGAATGCCATTCTTTATTGAACAACCTTTACTAAAAGGAAGTAAAAACTCTAAGGAAGTGTTGATGGCAGAGGAAATATCAAGTTTCCTTAAAATGCTTATACAGCAATAAAAAAATTAAAAAGTAACATTTAGATAGAACTTTCTATATTTTCCCCAAAGACTTTCCTTATATAAAGGACAAGGTTAAAACTTGTATTCCTTTAGTATTCAATATGATTCACAAAATGTAAGCTATAAATTTCAGATCTTCTTTGCTCTGAAATGTTTACAAATCAAAAGGATTTATATATGTGATATTTTTGTGAATTAATCTCTACTAATTATACAGTAAGATTAAAAATCTAATCTTAAAATTAAGATTGAGTTCTCTAGTTTCATTTCATCATAAATTTAAAAGTTTAAGAGACTGACAATACTTAATAAACATTAGGGGACTTCCCTGGTGGCGCAGTGGTTAAGAATCCTCCTGCCAACGTGGGGGACACGGGTTCGAGCCCTGGTCCGGGAGGATCCCACATGCCGCGGAGCAACTAAGCCCGTGTGCCACAACTAGTGAAGCCTGCGTGCCCTAGAGCCCGTGCTCCACAACAAGAGAAGTCACCGCAATGAGAAGCCCGCGCACCGCAACGAAGAGTAGCCCCAGCTCCCCGCAACCAGAGAAAGTCCACGTGCAGCAACAAAGACCCAACACAGCCAAAAATAAATAAATTAATTAATTTTAAAAAATAAAATAAATAAACATTAGACTGATAGATACAAGCAACATGATCAAACATTAAAAATTTTTTTCAAACATTACAATTTTTTAAAATTTTAAGCCCTTAAATCATTAAACAATAAGTGAATTTATCTGATCCCATATAGTTACTTAGAAAATATTTTAAAAACTAAAAAATACCTACTCAAAAGCACATCACAAGATCAGTTTACTTCCTATTTGTGTACACTAACATCTCACTACTAATTCTACCCAAAGGGAGAAACGAGTTTTGTAAATCAGACATACCACAACTAGTTTTTATTATTATTTGTTAAACCAGTTTTCTAAAAAATCACATGCAACAGCAAATTCCATTAACTTCACAATGCTGTTTTTTTTAAGTGCTTATTTTTTCTATCCTAATCTAGAACATTAAAGAGCTTGAGTAGTTTTTTTAATGTCATTCTTAAACTTTTTATTATGGAAATTTAAAAACATACACAAAAGTACAGAGAATACTATAATGCATTCCCATACACCTATCATCTAGCTTCAACAATTTCTGAATGCCATTTTTATTTAAGTCTTTTTTATTTTAAAGTAATACTGAAAAATACTTACATTTAAATATAACTCACAGGACTTCCCTGGTGGTGCAGTGGTTAAGAATCTGCCTGCCAATGCAGGGGACGCAGGTTCGAGCCCTGGTCCGGGAGGATCCCACATGCCACGGAGTGACTGAGCCCGTGCACCACAACTACTGAGCCTGCACTCTAGAGCCTGCAAGCCACAACTACTGAGCCCACGTGCCACAACTACTGAAGCCCGCGCGCCTAGAGCCTGCGCTCCACAACAAGAGAAGCCACCGCAGTGAGAAGCCCACGCACCACAACAAAGAGTAGCCCCCGCTCTCTGCAACTAGAGAAAAGCCCGCACGCAGCAACGAAGACCCAACAGAGCCAAAAATAAATAAATAAATTTAAAATAAATAAATAAATGAAACTCACAAACTGTCCATTAAAGTGTTCTGGCCAATGATGGAAAAAAATGTTTTTCGAAATATTTTTACATGTGATATAAATCAACATTATTGAAAAAAGTTATAATTTCAAAGCTCACATAATCCTACCTATTTTCTAATTAAACAGCAAAGCTGATGAAAATTTAATATAAAATTAAGAAATATAAAAATTTTAAGACACTGAAAACGTATTTTAAAATATTCAAAATCTCACCTGCTTCTGAAACATAAGACATATGGAAACTGTACATTTTGTAGGAAAATGAAGCCTTCAAGTTACTTCTCCAGTGTACCTGAGACTTTCAGGCTTTCATAAAGATGTATTTCCCTTACACACAGGAATACCAATATGTTAACTAGAAATGTCCCAACGATTAAATGTCAGCTATCAATTCACAGACAATTCATACAACATCCTGCTTAAATATTACAGGTCTAATTTTTCCTCTCTTCTCAAGTTTACCGAATTCAGGCAAACAGGTGAGAGTCATGCAATATAATTATATAAACATTACCAGAAATGCTGAAATATATGCAGACTCATGCTATGTTTGAGCTAAAATTATGGCTGTTAAAAAAGCTTGCTACTGCTTGTGACTCTCCTAAGCCTCCCCGAACAAACTCACTCCTCTTAAATTCCACTGTTACTTGAACCTCATATGGCATGCCTGGGCAAATTTGATGACTTGGATTTTGTTTTAGAAGCCAGGCTTACTGCCAAGTCTGCTGTGTCTACTCCCCTGACCCACCAGGACAGCTTTAGACAACACCTCCCTTATTTATGTTACTGCTGTGAGCAGTCAAACTACTGCTTACTATCAAATGAGGCTCAACCTACTCAGGTTTCCTAACTCTCAGGAGTAATGCAATTGACTTCAATATATTCTGGCTTTCTCAACCCCACCTCTTACTTAAAATAAAACATCACCATATTGAATCACCAACTACTCAATACTAAGAAGGAAAGTAAAGGGCGTTAAACTTCACAATCAATAACACAACTCATTATCTTCTCTTAAAATATTCCATTTTATATATTAGTATTTTATTTATTACTTTTTCTGAAGAACAACAAACTCCACAATTTCTAACCAAAAATGTCCTCATGATCACACTTCATTGAAAAAATAAATACAGAGCAAGACACAAAAGCAGAGTTTGGGATATACTTCAATAAAAATACAGTAATTTTAGGTGAGGTTTACTGGTTGCCACAGAAAGGCAAGTCATAATAAGAAGTTGATTCTACAATATACCTTAAGTTAATATCTCAAATGCCCTTAAATACTTAAGATTCAGGCCTTACTAGACCCCCACAATTTCTTAGCAACGTACATAATGCCAACTTTTAATTTTCATATCATCTAATAAAACTACAGTATTACCTCTGCTAATAGTTTAGAATATATGCCAAAATATCCCTTCTGTATTGGCAAATGGGAAAATCTAAGAAAGCACAGGTATAGCAATGTTCTTACAATGATAAAGTTTTAACAAAACAATATGACATTGAAATTTTTTCCTCAATTTTTCCCCATACTCACTAAAACACATTTATTCACTAATCTCCATCACAAAATTCTGCTAATACCCTTAGGAGCATCCTCTACCCCTATCAGGAAAAGTGTCAAGGAAACAGAATATTATATTATTCTTCCAAGTGAAATGGTGAAATGTTTATCACTGACTCAATCACTTATATATTCTCACTGCATTCGAGTCTTAAAAAAAAAGCTGACCTATGGTGTGAAAGTAAGGTTCAGCAGTAATCAAATCTTCCTTTAAGTATCTAATGCGCCGTGCAAACACACCATTAATTTCTACAGGAAACCATACAAGCAACTTCTCTTTTTTCATACTGATTTAAATAGCCAATTATACTTAGTATGGTTAGCAAATTAACCATCCTTCACACCATACTTAGTAACAACTTAATTCAAGAAAGTAGAAAAACGTAATTAAAAGCAAGTGACCTTCAGTACTTATGTTTAGTAAGATATGAGAAAGAAGGTAACATTGAAAATAGAATTAAGAGGAAAAAATAAAAATATCTAAGACAAATATTCCAACTCATCTAAGAAAGGTTTAAAAGACAGGATCTCTCATCTGCCCCTACTCTCTAAATGTTTTAGTTTAGTATAGGAAAAAGGTCTAGGAAATAGGAGGAAATAAAAAATAATCTATCGTCAGTTTTTGTGTGCTTTTAAAAAAATGTTAACCACCATCACTTAATGAGTACCACTGGGCCAAGGACTGTGCTAAGAGCTTTAAATATATTAGCTCATTTAAAACAAGATAAAACAAAACCACTGAGTATAAATTATCAATAAAAACCAAAAAATGAGAAAATGAAATTATCTAAAAGACAGTAAATTATGAAGAACAGAATCAGATGTCCAAGCACTAAACAAAGTAGAACACTACAGATTAAAGATTAGGACAATGATCTAGAAAAAGTTCCTCAACTTCATTTTTTAAATTTTTATTTTAAATTTTTTTCCTCAACTTTATGTGAAAAAGGTGTATACTAAACTGGTATCTGATAAAACTACACTTATCATAAAGTAACTTTCTTACAAAAATACATATTGTATCTAAGATATTTCTCCCCTTTCAAAAAGCAGCAGGAGATAAGACATAGCACACCCTCCTCCCAGTGACTCTCATTCAGGACAAGAAAGTCAATGTTTAGTAATGAACAAACTCTGAGAATGAAACTTTGAATTTGAAACATAAAGATTATTACAACATCAAACTAAATTAGAGATATACAATCAATACACTAAAATAGAGCACCAGAAACTGCCCTTTATAATGGCAAAATATAATGGCAAATAATATTAATGAAATACATTAACACCAATTTTATATTCTCTATTTCCTATTGAGGTAGCTCTTCATTTTGAAACTAGGTATTAAGTAAAAGAAATGTAAATATAGTATTTTGATTCATTATTAACTGGAAAAAAATCAAAGTTAACACTGTCCTTTTTAAAAAAAAAAGCTAAAGACTAGGATCTTAAACTTTCTTTAATGGAAAAATCTCAAAACACCTTGGTAAGCAATAAACTTAAAAAGTCAGTTACTGGCGATGTATGTTTATGTATAGCTCATTCACTTTGTTATACAGCAGAAACTAACACACCACTGTAAAGCAATTATACTGCAATAAAGATGTTAAAAAAAAGTCACAACAGGGCTTCCTCCCTAGTGGCCGTGGAGTGGCTGGGCCCGTGAGCCATGGCCGCTGAGCCTGCATGTCCAGAGCCTGTGCTCCGCAACGGGAGAGGCCACAACAGCGAGAGACCCGCGTACCAAAAAAAAAAAAAAAAAAAAAAGTCACAACATATTGAACTTATCAAGTGTCAAATCATCTAATTTGTACTTTAACAAGCTTGCTTAGGATATTCACTAAATTCAGCCCCTTGGCTTGTTCTCAGTCTCCACCCACTATCACCCCCACCTCCAAATATTTTTCAAAAACCTTCTGTATGGAAATTTGGATGTGATACACGTACTCTTAAGCCTTGAGAGAGAAGGAAAACCTGCAGCCCAAAATTACCAAGATCTGCTGTCTTACGGAATTGACCAATAGAAGTCAAAGAACTGAAACAAGTCTCATAAACTTCCCCTACCACCAAAAAACAACAAAAAAACCGTTAAGGACTGACTCAAAACTTAAGTGGTACTTTTTCATTAACTGAACAAATACTGGTTGCCTACTATGTTAAACGCACCGTGCTAGGCATCTATGAACAAGATACAGACATTATCAATGCCCTCATGGAATGTTCTGCTTCAGTGAGGAAGAGAATTCAGAAACAAGTAAACTCACTGATATGACCCAATACTGATCTGAATCCTAGTAAGCAATTTTACTCTCATGGCCCGCTTTACTTCATCTTACCATCCTAAATGTAGGTCAGTTAATCCACTGAGTTCCTTCAAACTACACACTCATAATTATGCATAGTAAAATGAAATCAGGGACTTCCCTGGTGGCACAGTGGCTGAGAATCCGCCTGCCAATGCAGGGGACACAGGTTTGATCCCTGGTCCCAGAAGATCCCACAAGCGGCGGAGCAACTAAGCCAGTGCGCCACAACTACTGAGCCTGCGCTCTAGAGCCCACGAGCCACAACTACTGAGCCCGAGTGGCCACAACTACCGAAGCCCATGCACCTACAGCCCGTGCTCCACAACAGAAGCTACCGCAATGAGAAGCCTGCCAAAAATAAAACAATAAATTTTTTAAAAAAGAAATGGATTTATTTAAAAAATGAAATTAATCTTGTGGACAAATAACTCTGAAACCTTAGTTTTGAATAGCACATCCTTTTCAATAGAATTTAAAAATTAGCTGCTAGGTATTCATAGCAGCACTATTTACAATAGCCTAAAGGTAGAAACAGCTCATGTCCTGTCCATCTATGGATGAATAAACAAATTGGAGTATATATACAATAGAACGTGATTCCGTCATTAAAAAAGAATGACCGGGCTTCCCTGGTGGCGCAGTGGTTGAGAGTCCGCCTGCCGATGCAGGGGACACGGGTTCGTGCCCCGGTCCGGGAAGATCCCACATGCCGCGGAACGGCTGGGCCCGTGAGCCATGGCTGCTGAGTCTGCGCGTCCGCAGCCTGTGCTCCACAACGGAAGAGGCCACAACGGTGAGATGCCCGCGTACCGAAAAAAAAAAAAAAAAAGAATGACGTACTGCGATGTTCTACAGCATGGATGAACCACAAAAACACTATGCTAAGTGAAAGAAGCCAGACACAAAAGGTCACATATGTATGATTCCATTTACATGAAATATCCAGAATAGGTAAATCCATAGAGACAGATCCCAGATTAGAGATTCGGCTGCCAGGGACCTGAAGGGGAAAAGGGAGAATGAGGAGCAACTGCTTAGTAGGTTTGGGGTTTCCTTTTGGGGTGATGAAAATGTGTTGAAATTAGATGTGGTGACTGCACAACACTGGGAATGCACTAAATGCCACTGAATCATTCAATTAAAAATGGTTTATGTCATGTGTATTTCAACCTAATTTTTTTTAATTTACAAAAAACAGCTACTAGAGGAGATATGAAGATGTATGTATATGTATAGCTGATTCACTTTGTTATACAGCAGAAACTAACACACCACTGTAAAGCAATTATACTCCAATAAAGATGTTAAAAAAAAAACCAGACTGCTTTAAAGTGGACTTTTTGTCACAAATAAAACTGCTCAAGTTTAACTTTGGGAAAATCAGTTGTAAATCAAGTTTCAAACCTTAACTCCTCTAGACCCATTTAATATCAAAATGTTTTTTTTACGGGTTTTATGGCAAAAATCATTCCTTAAATAGCTGTATTCATAGCATTTAAATGTTATTTAATGTTTTGGACGTACATACAACTCCTACTTGATGATAATTCTTTATTACTCATAAGTTTGGTTAACATCTTTATTGATCATATATTTGGTATTTAATGTGCTCTAATCAAGTTTGTGCCCAATAAAGGTTTGCTGACATCATCAACTGTTTATCTTCTTTATAATGAAAATACTCATTCAAACAAGATTTTATTTTGTTAAATCCCCATAATTTAAGTACAATTCAATGCAACCTTCTCTACCAATGCCACTTTCCCCCCGTTTCTACCTCTATTATAAGCTGCACCACCATTCAGTCAGCCTAGTAGCACAGTTATTTGGGTTATGTGCCCCCCATTCCATTTCCCAAGCTCCTTGAGGTGCCTCAGTTCTTTCTGCATCCATCATAACACTACCTAACACTACCCTGAGCATAATAGGTGCTCAAATGATGTCAGTGGAATTGAAAAAAACGCAGCCAACAAATAACTACTGTAAATTATTTACTATGTTGAGAAAGACATCTAACATATAAAGACTAATAGGGCTGATAATACAATACAAATATTTCCCAGAGAATCCTTATGCCATACGTTCAGATATGTTTTTCAGTGCAACCCTACAGAACAGTCTATTGAACATCAATATGAACATAAAGTAATTCACCTAACACCGGAAAAAATAAAAGGGGATTAGTCTTATCCATCTCCCTTTTGAAGTTCACCTGCATAAGTAATAAGGAAACTGAACTTAATGAACCACAGTATTCCAAACCAGGTCACAGGAGAGTCCCCAACCATCCTGTTCCTATTTCCTGATTGGTCTGACCTCCAAACATTATGGTGCCCAGCTTTTCACGCTCTCCTTTAAAACCCAACTCATGATCTCCTTTAAAACATCTTCCAAGGTGAGCTTTTTCTTAAAAACTGACTTCCAGAACTTTCTAGGAAAATTACAAACACGGCACCCCACTTTTAAATATCTTCCGAAAGACTTAGCTCAAAAAAAAAGAAACCCAGTTTTCGGAAAAGTCCCGTTATAGTTACACTTCGAATTAAATGTGGGCCATTAACATGCACAAGTGGAAGTTAACACTACAGCGTAACTCTCCTAGCAGAGTAGGTTTAAACAGACATGTGCACGAATTTTAGAGAGCTCCTGCACTTTCAGAATGCGCATCTTTCAAATGAAGATTGCTTTTAAAACCTAGAATAGATGAAAAACCAAACCTGCTTACACTTCACAGGGACATTTCCTCCGCACCACGCTGGCAAAGCAGCAAACCAGAGGCCACCTGGGCAGCGACCCCGACCCTCGGCCTCCAAACCCCGGCGTCCACTGGCCACAGGCGTCCCGGAGTCCAGTTCCCCACTAGTTTGCTTCCAGCCTAGCCCGCGGCCACTTCCACGTCGCTGCGACCCACACGCCTCCTCAGCGGTTTAAATCCGCTCTTCACTCACCCCCCCCACACACACACATACACACGTTACCACTCACCCACACACACACACGATGTTACCAGACATCACCACACATACACACACACACACACACACACACACACACACGATGTTACCAGACACTCACCCCCCCCCCCACACACACACACACGATGTTACCAGACCCGGGACAACCAAGGGACCAGGCAGGGAGGGGGCGAGCTCTTGCGAGCGAGAAGAGCTGACGCTCCTCGTTCCCGCCCCGCCCGGCACCCACCTGCAGGCCGCGAGACCGGGGGCGGCGGTGGCGGCGCCCCGTCCTCGCCAAAGACGAGTTTAAAGTCGAGCTCGTCGTGGGCGCCACAGTTTGCAGTAGTCATCGGCGTGGCCCAGGGTGCTGCGGCTCCTCCTCAGGCGGCGGCGGCGGCGGCGGCGGCTCCTCAGCGCCGCTTCATGCCGGGCCGCGCCGGCCAGGAGGTTGCAGCTCCGCAGCAAACTTTCCGGGCGGGGACCGCGACGTCGAGCGTTCCGTTCCGAACTCTAAAACTGGCCGCGCGCCGAACCGCACCAGGAGCCGCCACCACTGCCAGTCGTCGATGCCCAAGCTGCCACGGTCGCCTTAGACGATATTCCCCGCCCCCCTACAGCGGCCGCTACCGGCGCGCTCCCGCGCCGTGCCGCGAGGCCGGTCCCGCCCCCTACCGCGCGCCCATCTGACCCGGCCGCCCATAGGCCACTGGCACCGCGGACGAGCCCGATGGCCCCGCCCCCTCACCGGCCTACCGCGTGACTCCCTCTCCAGGAGAAGGAAGTCACGTGAATATGGAGAGCCAGATAGCCCTACTACCTCTTGGGAGTCGTAGTTTGCATCAACTCCTTCTAAGCCAGGACCCGGTACCAGGGTGTGAGGTCGATAGCCCTCTAATTATATTGAGGGGCCCACCACCGGCCAGAGATCCCTTGCCTTATTAGGCAGGCCCGACGTTGGGGAAGGGGCGCCAAGAGCCTTGGGGTTAAGGGTGCGGTGATACGCGGCTGCAGTGTTATTCCTGCCTGGCTGGGTTTGGGGAAGGTAAAAGCGCCCCGGAGGGTTACGTGGACATCACTCACTCCCTCATCCCTTTACCCCAGCCTTAATGGCGGAGTCTCGAGAAGGCTGGGACTGGGTCGGGCTTCCAGCTAAGGTGGGGCGGAGCCGGAGGAAACCTGGGTTGCGCAACGAGGCCCAAGTCTGAGCTACCAGTCGCTGCAGACCCACCCTTGCGGGGCGGGGCCCGCGCTTTGCTGGCTGAGCCTTTGTCTGCTCGCCGTCAGCCGGCCTGGCAGCTGCTCCTTCGAGGACAGCCGGCGCATTCGAGGCCTCGGCAAAGCCTCCGGGGCAGGGTCTGTCCGTGCTATAAGTCAGGCCGACTGAACGGGAAAACCCCGTCGTGAACTCGCACCATTCAACGGGCTCTGTGACCTCTGCATCCCGGCGCACATCGGTTAAAGCGGGAGGGATTGTGTTACACAAACTGAGTGGTTGTTAGGGGGGAGGAAATGACACTGCGTCAGAACAGTTTCACTCTCTGCCCCTCCCCAGCGGGCCCGTCTTGCCTGGAGACTACCCAAGGTGCCTCCTCCTGGGCCCTGGGGTGGAGGCTGGGCCCAGGGACGCTGAGCCTGGCTTGTTTACTTAGGGCTCCTCCAAGGCACAGGGTGGACGGAGAGCTGGAAGAGGTGGCGGTGACCAACTCCCCTAGCTCTAGGCTGCGAAGGGCACAGCATCCCTAGAAGTGTGTTGCCAGAGGAACCAAGTTGCTATGTCTCAGAAACTTGGGTGCAGGTGCAAGAGCCCAGGCACATCCCACGCTGTCCACAAAAGCCGCTGGAAGAGGGCAAGGTGGAGCACCCTCCAGAGATGTCTCAATATGTGGACTGACAACCTGAGGTACCAGGGAGCCCTAGGGAAAGCCCAACTAGGCCTAGGGTCAGGAGGACAGGGAACGTACAGAGCCGTTGACACGTTTATCTTGGACTGGTTCACCCCTGAGGTCAGAAAACTTTTCCTGCCCTGTGCTCTGTACCCATACCTGTGCTGGACCTGGGGAGGCAGAGATAAATTAATCTCCCTTCAGGCATCAGGGAGAGGAGGCAAGCAAATCTATAATCACTGTGCAAAGAGATTAGGGCTGTGCCAAGAGCTCAGAGAAGGCTTATAATCTCCCAGGCTGCAGGTGTCCACAAGGCTAAGTAAGAATTGGAGAGATGGGCAAGAAGTGAGAAAGATGGTTCCAGGCAGAGAACAGATTTCCAAAGACTTGGAGACCAGAGAGTACACGCAGTGAACAGAAGCCAAAGGTAAAGCCAGATGAAGGAGCAGGGTACTGCAAGCCACTGCAAGGTATCTGAACTTTATCCTGAGTGCAGGAGGGAGCCACAAAAGGGTTTCCAGCAGGAGACTTCCATGTTCAGAATTCTGAATCTCTGGATTGGAGTGGGGGAGGGGAAGGTTAGAGGCAGAAGGAGATAACAGTAGTCAAGGAGAGGGAGCAAATGGTATTAAGTGGGTGAAATAGCCTTCCAATAAGCAGTCCTGCCTTCAAAGGATATCCAACCTTGAGGGCCTAAGCGTGGAATTTAGAGCCCAAACTCCACACTAACTTTACAGCTTTCGGCCCCAGGCAGATGGTTGGTCTGCCAATTAGTACTACATGTAACATGACCCTTAGTATAGTAAAAGGCCCCAGAAGCTTAGCCAGCTCACCTCTCCTCCTCATAAAACGATGCAGTTTTGGGATGTGTGCCCCCTACCACCCCCCCACAATACCTCCCAGGATATCATCTGGATGGAGAAAATGGACCTTCATCTAACCCCTCTGCCCTCAACACATGACTTTACCTGAACCAGGGGCTCAGCCAGCCAGGCCAGGGGGGAAGGCAAGAGGGAGATCATGGGCCCGTCAGCCCCACCACTGGGAAGGGACCAGAGAAGCTATAGGTGGCTTGAAAAATTCACCCATTCATCAAATGCTTAGCGATGCATCTGTGTTCCCAGCTACCATGCACCTGGAGAACACTTAAAAGGGCTCATGTCTTGGGGAAGGTTTCTGCTCTGGAGGAAACTGAGAATCCTAACCTGGAGTGATGAGGGCTGAGGCAGGGGGTGGGCACCAACTGCAGGAAGAGTGTTACCACCTTTGTAAGAAAGGCAGCAGTGGCTGGGAGCTCTGCAGGCTGTGACGAATCAATACACAGACATCAGTATACAAACTCTCTCCACCCCTTTTCCTTAGCCAGGTCCAGGACCTCCCCCATAAGCTCCTCGTCAGGTCAGCTCCAAAGCTCTCTTAGGTGGCAGGAGGCCATCTGACTCACCTCCAGCCTTCTGAGAGCCCTGTGAAACCAGGAGGCCCAGGGACCCAATGCAACAGATAGAACCCCAGACTTGGCCAGGCTGGTAGACAAGGACTGTGTGGGTCCCCTCTCCCTCCTGTGTGCATGCCAGCCAGGCTCGAGACTGAGGAAAACCATCCCTTTCATCAGCTGCCACAGGCCTGGCCCTGAATTCTCATCGCTGAAGGCTCTCCTGTGGCCTCTTGAGCCATGGAATGGTACAGCTTAGCTCAGTCCAGCCCGCCTTGTTCCACATTAGGGCAAATAGGAGCCTTGGAGGAAAGTCAGAGTTTAGAAAAGATCCTCCTCTCCATGGCACACATCCCCCCAACACAAGCTCTTGTTTGATTTTTCCTCTGTGCCTGCTCCCTACCCCCATGCCCAGGCTGGCCAGAGGGGACACAAGGAGTGCCCTTGAGCAGTTCTCAATCTGGGCAGAGGCGATATGACCAGCCAACTACAATCGAAGAAAGTTAGTTGCTGAAGTCAGCACATGGTGCTGAGAAGACAGGGTCAGCACTTTGTCCTCAAGCGCTAGGCTGAGGAGTTTGGACTTGATCCAGGGGGCAACAGAGAGCCATGGAGGAGTTCTGAGCAGGAGTGACACCTGGAAGGACTGAGTATGCAGGACTGCAGGGGCAAGAGATGACCCACCCATCTTTGCACCAAGTCCAGTCTGCTTGCTGTGGCCTTCGGAAGACCTGCCACCCTCTCCAGCCTTGTCCCTCCCTCTTGTGCTCATATGAAAACCATGTGTCCCCAAAATATGATGAGCTAGGAGGAAGTCCTCAATCAGGGTGGCTGGAATGGATGGATAAGTATGGTGGTTACCAGACCAGAGAGGGGTTTGGGCATCTAAGTGGCCTGAGTTTAAGGTGGGCATGATGAGAACAGTGGGTGGAGCTTTCAGACCTGACTGGGCCCTCCCAGTTGGTCCCAGCTCTTAGGCAGGTCTCTCTGAGACCAGGGCAGGCATCACTGAGGTGTGCTAAAGCGAGACCATTTGAGGGCCAACATATTCAGCCAGGATTTTGCCAGACGTCCTCAGTCAAGGAACACACACTAGCCCCTCCCCACCTGCTCCCCTGTGACTAACCTTTTCCCCACTACTTTTCCTGGGCCTTCAAAGTCCCCACACTCTAAACTCTATCTTAGCGACTGACCTCTACCCCTGCCTTTCCTTCCCCATAGCCCAGAAATGAACGTGACCCCTCCAGAGAAGGGGCTTGCCCAGGGAAACCACACTGGTGGGAGAAGAGGTCTGAGGACAGAGCCCAACCCCAACAGGGAAGTGGATCTTAAGACTTGGTACCTGGCCCACACAGGGTCCTCCCACAAGTTCTGACTAGCTCAGGATGCCTGAGGGGTCCACTGGGGCCACTCTGTCTGTCCTGTTCCAGTTGGGGTATGACGAAAGGCAAAGGGGGCATTTTGACTGAAACAGTTTTTTGTAAGAAAAATCAAATAAATTGTGCCTAAAGTTTGATGGCTGAGACTGAACCAAGCCTCAGTCTCTCTCCTGGGTGGGGCTCCTTCTCTGGAAGCACTGGTCTGGGAAGTTAGTTAGGGCAGCCTCGGTATGGAGTGACCCCATTAGCTGCACAGTGCCGCTATCATAGGGCGAGACTATCCTCCAGCCAGCCTCGAGCAGGAAGAGAACAGCTGATCCCACTCAGAGAAGGGCCCTTGGGCCCAGCAAGAACTAGAAGTGACTTGCCCAAGGTCAAAGAGTGATGGGCTCTGGGAGGCCACTGGTGTTGGTATCCTTATCTGCAAACAGAAGAGCAAGTATGGGTGCATGGAGGGGCTGCTCCGGGACTGAGACAGGGGCCTTACCTGCCCAACCCCTGATTCAGGTCATCAGGGCTGGAGGTACTGACTGGCACAGGGGCCTGACCCTGAGTAGATGGGAGAAACAAGGCCTTGACCCAGAGGGGAATCCCCCCCTCCTCACAGAGCTTTGAAAAGGGGAGGAAAAGCAGCATGTTTACAGCTGAGGAAGCAGAGGCGGTGCTGGGCAGGGACCTTTGGTCAGAACGCCCCTCCCAGTAAGTGGGCGGTGGCGGTGGGGGGAGGCCCCATAAGATGTGGTAGCTGTTTGTTTGCTTCTCACTGCCAGAAGGAAATTAAAGAGAATCTGCCACTTCCTTCCGGCCCGAACGGGATGGTGGGGGGGGAAGGGGGGGGTGGGCAGTGGCATGGGCGGGCAATCACAAGGGCCCCAAATTGCTGCCATCAGCAGTCTCCAGTGTCCTCTGCTCAGAGCAGACACCTCACAGGTCTGAGCTCTAGCTGGGGTCAGACCCAGCACCCCGCCTCACCTGAGCTGGTCCCTTACTAGCGCACCAGATACCCTAATCGTTCCCCCAGACTCCATATCACCTCTCATCAGGAAAGCCAACTGACGGCCAGTACCTCAGGTTTACCATCAGGAGAATGGGCTTCTTGGACTTTCCTGGCTCAACTCAAGTCCAGTGAGCATTAAAGGTGATAACCAACCCACCACCTCCATCTAGACTCGTAAGGATGGGTAGGAGAAATGTTTTAGAAAGCCCCAGCTCTGCACAGAGGGTGGAAGCAGAATAATTATGCCAGGACATCTGTCCATGTGTAAAGGTGCCAGGCTGAAGCAACCAGCCATGGGTAAGGGTGAAGGGTCTTTATTGCACTGTACCAATGTCAGGTTGGGGAGGTGCCACCTGAAAAGCTCCTGTTTTCAAAGAAAATACTGAGGTCACTGGGAACTTGGCTCTGCTACTCAGACCCACCAAAGGAGATGGGCACTCTGGGGATCCCTTGGCCTGTGCTCCAGGCTGCTGGCCCAGGCCAGAACCTCGTAATTCCTGTCAGCACTGGCAGCAAATTGTCCAGTGGCACCTGGCTGATGCTCTGCACCCATAGCCATCCTAGGGCCAGGCCCAGGGAGGGGCTGACCAGGGTAGGGACGGGAGTCACCAGCCTTCCAGGGGGCTCTCTTTACCACTTGCCAAGGCTAAAAAGGGCTTCTTGCACAGCTCCCCAGGCAGGACTGGCTCCTGAGCTCTGGGGTCCCCAGTGTCTTGGTCAGGGGCCTCCCGCTTGCGCTTGTGCAAGGAGGGACCCTCCTCACGCAGCCGACCCTCAGGGAGGCCCTGGCTCCGCAGACAGACGATGGCTGCAGCCTGCTCCGCCAGTTTCTTGGACTTGTCCCTAGGCAGATGAGGCATGGGGCAATAAGGCAGGGAGACAGGCAGACTGGTTACAGGACTAGAGTCTGGGAGGCCTGACTCTACACGCCCTTGGCAGAGATTCTGACAAAACTAGGGAAGGGGTCATCACCCAGGGATGCCACTGCCCAGGTACACCATCCCCCTAACCCTCCCAGGCCAATGCGAGGATCAGGCCCTGTTGCAAGCCTCATGCCCACTGATAAGGAAACTCACCACAAGGTGGACTGGTACTTTTGTTCAGCAACAGTGACAACAGAACAGAAGAGGCGATCCAGGGGCCGTTGAACCTGGTACAGAGAGAGAAAAGGAAACAGGGATGGCTGCATGAGAGCAAGAGGGCCAAGCCCTGGAGGGAAGTACTTCCCACCTAAATCAAATGAAGGCTACCCGTATCACATGCTCCTCCCCAGCAGAAGTGCCTAGTGCATCTTCCAGGGAAGAAACGTAGATACACAAACAGTCAGTGACATCCCAGTGTGTCAGGAGTTCTGTCATGGACCTAAGCAAAGGTCCGTCAGAGCCCTTAGCTGCATGTGACTATGGAGCTTCCTCCTACTGACATCTGGGTGGGCCAGGTCCCCCAAAATGAGAAGGAGTTCACCAGATGGCAAAGCGGTGAGAGGGGACAAGGACTGGGGCAAAGAAGGTACACCTGGCAGAGTGACCAGGTGATGTGGCGGACAGAGAGCTGAGTGGATGTGACCTGAAGCAGAAAGACACATGGGGGTCTCATGCTCTGGGCTGAGGTAGTAGGGCTTGATCCCAAAGGTGCTGAGGAGCTGATGAGGACGTGAGCAAGGGGGACAGAAGCAAATTCGTTTTGGAAAAGTCACTCTGGCAGAAGGGAACCCAAGGCCCAGAAGATACAAGCTTGGAGGTCAGAAGGCCAGTCCAAAAGAGACTAGGCAACCTAAACAGGCCATGGGGACCAAAGAAAGTGAAGCAAGACCATCTCAAAGTTTCCCCTGAGGGGCCCCAGACATGGGGCCCAATTCTGTGCCCCATTGGCTGAGGCCTGGTCCAAAAACATGTCAGTCTAACTTTTAGGTTTGAGCATCCTTCCTAAGCCAATTGGCCCTCTCCAGAGAAGTCTCTCCTGCCTAAGCAATGCCACTGGAAGGGACTGGCTGAAGCAGCCTCTTACTTAGGCCTCTAGTTCAGTTTTATGAAAGTGACCAGAACTGGACAACAGGTCCACTGTCAAAGGGAAGGAGCTAGAAGGCAAAGAAGGCAAAGCCAGGCTCCAGCCAAGCAGTCTGGAGTGCACGTACGAGCCATGGGTGGACTGGGGGTGGTAGCACTAGCTGTGGGAGTGCTGTGGGCTGGATGCAGGGCAGGCCACAGGCAGGAACTCACCGTTTCATACACAGGCTGTGCCAACTTCTCCCTCCGGCACCACTCCAGCAGGCACATCTTGGGGGTGATCTGGGGTGAGTATGCTCTCCTAGGGAAGGAGGGAAAGGTGTCAGGGCCCACCTACCATGAGAACTCCATTCCTCAGCAGGGGCCCTACTCAGTTCCTGGTAGGAGCTGCAGGAACTGAGACAGCAAACTCCTGCCTTCGGACTCCTGCACCTATTCCCTTGAGCTCCCATTTCTGTCCCACCAGTGGCTTGGGGCCTCAATTCTACCTAAAGGGAAGATGGCTTCAGTTGTTTGGGGAATTGGAATGGGAAGTGAACTCCAGCACTCTGAGCTCCAGCCTGGAAAACAGCCTTCAACAGCCAAGAAGGAAGGTACAATTTGCCTCTCAAGACAATATCAGGAGGGAGTGGGTGGGAGTGGGGACACAGGCGGCCATACAGTGGTCTCAGGATCTAGCTCAGGGCCCACCCTGATTATGTCCACCAAGTGTCAGGGTGATCCGCTGCTGCCTTGGGCACAGTGGACTCCAGTTTCAGAGTCAGGCCATGTTCTAGCTTCCCACCAGGAGCTCTCCCTGGATATGACTGCCCAACAGCTGTGCCTACATCCCTCCTCCCAAGACTCTGCCAGACAAGACTAACTCCTGGTCTGGCCCTGGGGACCCCAGAAAGGTTCAGATTCCAGATCACAGAGAAAGGATGAGGGCCCCATTCAAAGCTGAGTCACAGTCTGAGGCAATAATTGGCCTGAGGCTATTTCTGCCTAGAGAGGGCACCACAGGGCTAGCGAGGGGCAGTGAGGGTAGGCTGCTTAGCCAGGTGAGGGTTCAGGTCCTGCTGCTATTCTGGAGCTCCCTGCAGGCAGCTAATTCCTGAGGGCCAAGGAGAAAACACAGACTTTGAGGAACAGAGGGGACAAGTCTCCCCAGCCTGAGTTGTGGGAAGGGGTGGGTCAGGAAAAAGGTATAGTTTAGTCACCCTTGGGAAAGCATGCGCAACCCTGACAGCACTGCCTGGGCTTTCAGCGACTGTCTTCTCCAAAGTGCCTTCTTTGGGTTGCTGAAAACTGAGAACAAGCATCCAAACCAAGGAGATGTGTGGTCCCTAAGCTTGGCATTAACCATGGACGGCAGCCAGCTTGCTGGCCCAGTCAGACCTGAGGACACTGGCCCTGGCCCAAGCTGAGGCCGAGCTGGAGACCTACCGGTCAAACTTGACAGCCATCTTAATGATACCAGAGGTATCTTCAGCTGGCTCCTCCACCTCCTCCGGGCTCCTGGCCAAGAGTTTGGCCCGCCGGGCATCCAGCTCTCGTGTGGTCTCCTCATAGAAGGCACCAAGGCCAAAGGCCTCACTATGAAGGGACAAGCAGAGTAGGGGAAGCCCCTTAGTGGAGCCAGCATTCAGGAAACTACTGCAGGAGCCCAGGGCCCCACGACTGAGAAATGCCCCCCACATATACCCAAACACCACCAGGGCCTAGCCATCAGAAGGTGCTTTCTACACACCCCTGTGATCAGCCTGAACTGACAGATGGAGAATGAATGCAGGTCCCTGAGCATGAGCACTGGAGGGCAGGCTGGGCTGGGTGGAGATTCCAAAGGCCACCTGCAGCCTCTCTTCTGAGGAGGAACACACAGGCAGGTGTCCCTAGCCAGCAGTGAGTGAGTTGAGCTATACTGACCAAGCGCTGGGGGTATGCACAGCCTTGTCCTCATGCAGGCCCGTGGGAGGAAGACACGGAGGCCTGACCACACACAGGCCAAGCCTAAACTGAGGTACCAGCCAGAGCTACAAAGTGATACTCTTGAGAGTTATCCTCTTGAGTTCACAAGATACTTGGGTCGAGCTGGTTAAGCTACATGGGCTAGGGACAGAATGAATACCACAAGCCCAGGGTGAGGAGGAAGGTTCAGGCAAGGCTCTTCCCTCTAGGAAGCATCTTAAGGGCTGGAGGACATTCATGAAGATGGCTGCCTGAGGGAAGCCTAGTCCAGAAAGGCTTCTCTGGAGGAAGGAGAGTATAGAGAGCTAATGTGCGGGGGAGACAGCATTCAGGCAGGAGACCCTGTACAAGCACAGGCAGACAGAGAGCTGTGGGAACAGGCACTAGACCAGGTTGTGAGGGGCCCCAAATGTCAACCACCTGAGCTGTAGCTCTACCAGATCTAGAGGATCAAGGGGTGGCCTCTCAGACTGCAAAGGGATGGGGTGTGGGTGCCGGCTCAGGCCAGGGGCTCCATTCTACAACCCCAACTCTCCTAACCATTGGATCTTGGTGGCCTGGCATGTGACAGATCTGTTACCAGGAAAGCCCCTTCCTCCCCAGGGATTCCCAAGCCCAGCCCTCACCTTCCTCCATCCTACTAGTGCACTAGTTCCCGAAATTCTGCTGCTGAGATCAGTCCAGGGATGGCAAGTTCTAAAGATTTGAAAGTACCCCCTTCTGTGAGGCAAAGCTGTACCACCTCCCCACTCCAGCACATCCACCTCCAGAAGCTGTGTCCTGGGTCCCCTCGTAGAGTCAGCTTAGGGCTCAGGGTCAAGTCTGGGTAATGTCTGCAAGGACAGATGAACAGCCCATTGCCCCTCTCACCAAATTTCCTGGGAAGACTGGGCGGCATGGAGCAACCTCCCCTGGGGCGACTCCAGCTGTTCTCGTAGCATCTGGCACAAGCAGTACTTGGTGTTGGTGTAGTGGTTGTCATACTGCACAGCCTGAGAGAAGAACTGCCATGAGCCCCCCTGCTGCCCAGGCAGGCTCTGAGGCCTGAGCTCTGCTCTGATGGCAGGAAAAGGGGCTCCAAGGGGGCATCAGAGGGGCCTGCAGCCGAGGCAGTGTGACCCCATAAAAGAGCCCTCTCCATCTTGGCGATCTACTCCTCTAGTTAGTGGCACAATGCTTGGGGGTCACAACTGAGACCCACAGTCAGGAGCACACTCCACTGGACAGCCTGACTGAGGTCCACATGCGCCTGGAGCTCCTCCTGCATCAGCTACCACAGAGGACCTGTTGCCGAGCATCTTCCAAGGCAGGGAGTGGGGAACAGCCAAGTTCTGGTGTGGCAGGACCAGCCCCGGGACAGGGGTGAGATTCTTCTACTCCTTATAACCATGGTGAGTGCCTGCCCCTCCCACATCTTAAACAGCCTGTCTCCAATTTCTCCCAACATGGGAAAAGCCCAGCACCATTGACCAAGCATGTTTGCACATGTTACTTGTCACTTCATTGAGCTAAACAAGTGGTTACCACTACTCAGACTGGGAAATGCAGGCTCAGGGAGGCCAGACAACTGCCCAGGGATACCCAGTGGAAGTCGGCCTGGCTGGGGCAGGCAGGAGAGCAGTGGGTAAAGGGTGCCTCAGCCCCCCAGAACCCTCTCCCCGTCTCGCCCCCTATCAAATCTTCTAATACCTCCAGCAAGGCCTATGTCTTCAGTGCCTTGGAGGTGCGACCACATGTTCAGGACAAAGAAGGGATACGTGGGTAAGCCACGGCCAGCAGCAAGGCCTTGATTCAGCTTGTTTGGGACAGAAGGCACCTGGCTGGACCAGAAGCAGCCCTGCCTATGCTTGAAAGCTGCTCCCTTTCTCTGGCCCAACACACCCCCTTGAGGAGTTGCCAAGGGACAGGCTGAGAAGGAAGGATAACATCACCTTTCAGCCAGTGAGCAAGCTTGGCACCACTACTAAACGTGCCTTCCCTGCCACAGACCTGCCAACTGGCCGACCTAGACTGAGCTAAGCCCCCCTTGCCTCTGGTTGACCCAGGCCATTGGAGAGCCAACCTGCCCAAGAGGACACCCAGAACCAAGAGGATGAAGGCTGCAGCATCAAGCAGAAGAGGCTCCAGAACAGAGGCTGCCCAGCTCTGGGCACAGGCCTCAGGGCCTCCAACCACCCCCAGCTTGCACAGCCCTGGGGACACCCACATGTCATGGCAGCCACAACTGCCCATGGCAGCCTGAGGATCTGAGAAGCTCCTGACCCCCCAGGTGGGTAGGAGCTCCAGGACTGAAGAGGAGGGTGGAAGTCTGCTCAGGGTGAGGGCTGCACTCTCTGCTCAGGCCCAACTCACTGAGGAATTTGAGGACCACTCACTATCTTTGCCGACAGACATGCACAGCTGGTCAGAGTCTCACAGGGTGCCGGGGCAGTGCCAAGGAAATAGTGCAGGTGTCAAAAACCTCCTTTACAGGGAAATGCCCGGGTACTACCATCAAACCCCGGGTGAGAAGAAAAAGCTATTACCTGAGGAGAGGGTCAAAGTTAGGCTATTTCCTAAGTCAGAGGCTAAAGCATTCTAGGAATTAGCAAGAGAAGACTTTTAGAAGTGACTATGACTGACGACCAGTTGACACGTCTTTACGGAGAGAATCTGTCCTCACAACAGCTACAATGGCTCCTCCTGGCTGTGGCTCCTCTGGTGCCAACCCACTGGCATGAGTGACCCAGACACCACTGTCATTGTGCATGCGTGTGTATGTGTAGGGGGGCAGGGGGTGACAGAGACTAAGAGAAAGATATCATGTGTTTGGGGCCGCAACAGCATCCTGGATCCAGAAGCCCTTGCTATGATCCTCACACCTTGAAAGCTTTAGAAGGGGGCAATGATAGGGCCATGCCTCCCCAGCACCCTGCTCTTCACATTGCAGCCAGGGAAACCCAATGCTATGCTACACTAAAAAGAAAAGGAGAGGGACTTCCTTGGTGAAACAGTGGTTAAGAATCTGCCTGCCAATGCAGGGGACACAGGTTTGAGCCCTGGTCCGGGAAGATCCCACATGCCACGGAGCAACTAAGCCCGTGCGCCACAACTACTGAGCCTGCGCTCTAGAGCCTGCAAGCCACAACTACTGAGTCTGTGAGCCACAACTACTAAAGCCCGCGCACCTAGAGCCCACGCTCTGCAACAAGAGAAGCCACCGCAATGAGAAGCCTGCGCACCGCAACGAAGAGTAGCCCCCGCTCGCCGCAACTAGAGAAAGCCCGCACACAGCAACGAAGACCCAACGCAGCCAAAAATAAATAAATAAATAAATAATAAATTTTTTAAAAAAGAAAAGAAAAGGAGAGCTGCTGGGGGCTGGGGGCTCACCCAAAGCACTTTCTGCAGCAATGTGGCAGACAGTGAGAAATGTTTGTTTTGAAAAAGTGCATAGACATACGTATCTGATGTACTTCTGCATGACCTCCTCCAAGGGTCGTGGACCCTCCTTGAGGAAGATGGATGGGTTCCACATGGCCGCTCGGGCCACCATCACTGAAGAGGCTGCCGTGGCTTGTCGAAAGTCCTCTATATCCAAATATCCTTGGATGTGGTCGTGAGATCCTCCACTGAAAAGCAACAGTGGGGTGAGGGGTATCCCCATCCTTGTACAAGCAATTTCAGAAAAAGGCAACTCCTAAATCTGCCACTTATTCAGTGTGTGGCTTTGGCCAAGTCCTTCAGCTATGAGAGCTTCGGGACACTGGAGATTATAACACACACCCCACTGTGGGGTCAGGAGCACCAAGTGAGATAACAAAATAAAGCAGTCCAAACCGTGCCTGGCACTTAAGAGGTACTCCAGAGCGTTTACCTTCCTTCCCCCTCCTCCCGAACAGTGGCTAAAGCCGGCCCACATCCGAAGGGCGGGGTCTGTACGTGGATACAGGGATCACAGGAAAACCCCCAGGCTGGGGCACCTATATGCCCACTGACGGCTGGGTCAAAACCCTAGAGAGGGAACAGACGCAGTGGTGGTCATGAGAGGAAGGAAGGAGGCCCGGTTTGGTTGCAATTTCCCTTTCAGCCACCCTGCAGCCCCTTGGAAACTGCTCTTTGTCTGTTCCATTAGGAGCCAGGCAGCAGCCTCAGGCCAGAGACAGCACTGTGTGTGAAAATGGGGGTGGGGGAACCCCCCTCAGGTGGCAACAGCAGCAACAGGGTCCAGGGTCTTGAGTAGCCCTACCCTCTCTCCAAGACACCCCTAACACCCCTTGCCCTGGGGACCACCCCACCCTTAGCTCCCCCGTCCCTCCCTCCAGTCAGGCATGCCTTTTGTCAGGGCTTTAGGGCTTCAGAACTTCTCTGTTCCCAACCTGCCATCAGGGTTGAGCCGGACTCCCGACTGGCCCACACAGGCCAGCTCCCCAGTGGCAACAGGACACTGCTGTCTTACTGCTAAGCCTTTGGGCTGGTCATCGGTACCTCACACCTGCCAGTCTAGGTTCTGGTCCTGTCACTGTCCGGGATGCTCATCTGGGCTTTGGTCTGTGACCTGCCTCATGCTCCTGAGCCATGGCTCTCTGTGCTCTGGCTTGAGACGCCTCACCCTACACCCTACACCCCTAACTCTGGGTGTGATGTCACCTTCCCCTGGGGCTGCTTCAGCAGCCACTCTCTTGCTCTCCCTAAACACTCCCACCTCAACCCGTGCATCGGAATGTCCTGGGCCCCTGTCTACTACATACCTACATCGGCCACTCACCAGAGGCCAAAGGACACAATGGGCCCTTCTCAGCCTCACTGCCAAGTTCATTTTTGTCACACCCTTTTTTTCTTTTCTCTTACAGTCATTTTTTGATGCTATCGCATTCTATTTTCTATTTGTCAGTTCAAATCCCTTCTGAGTGAAGTGAGGCATAAAAAAATAAACGAGGAAGAAGGGAGGCTTACTTGGCTATGACAGGAATGGAGAGGGTTTCGGCGACGGCTTTGATGGCTTCACAGCTGACAGGGTGCTGAGGTCGCTCCTCCCGCTTCCTTGGAGATAAAGAGATGGGGCTGGGGACTGAGTGCCAAAGGTCACGTCACACTTAGCACCGGGTTATGTCAGCCAAATCCTACTGTCCTCCTTGCTGAACCTCAGGAAGGCCATGTGGCCAGCAGGGACAGGGCTCTGGGCTACAGGGGACGGCTCTCCCTGACCTCTGTTGTGCCGGGCAGCAGCAGCACAGGTCCATGCTGAGAAGGCAAGTCCAGCTCTCAAAGGTCTGCAGGTGAGGCATGGCTGCAGGAAGCCGATGTGGGTGGTCACACTGCCACTCCCCAGCTACCCCTCATTTCTGCCAGAGATGAGGGACGGTGCCTTAAGAATGCAACCCCTACTGTCCCGGTCTTGCCCTCCCAGAGGGACTGGGAACAGCTGCCGCCACTCAGACTGGCCACTCCCACACAGCTGCGTGTGCTGAGGCCAAGTTGGGCAGCTGATCCTGGGGAGAGGCACCTGGCACAGGGTAGGCCCAGCAACCAGAGCAGGCCACAGACCATGGCTGTCACAAAGAGCCACAGGGGAGGCAAGACCACAACCCAGGGCCCCTGCATCCAAGGTCAACTGCAAGAAGGTCTTGTGTATGAGTGAGTGAGTCTTAGGGATGCTAAGGTAAGCCCTAACTTGAGCTGTGCACAGGGACAAGCCAGAGAGGTGGTCGACCAGAAAGCCCTTGCCCAGGTCCTATCTGCATGTGTCCCTCTGCTATACTCTTCAACAAAAGTGTCAGGGGCCACAGGGCCTTAGAAAGCCCTATCAACCCAGCCTCCACCTCCACCTCCCTGCTCCCCCAGCAGCCCAATTCTAGCCCATCTTTAACAACTTTGATGGCCAGAAAGTCCCTCTTTAAACTCACCCAAATCTGTCTTCCTAGTGTTTCCAAATACTGGGAAAAAGGAATAGCTTTATTTATTCAGAAAACACTCTATGCCAGGCACTGTGCCAAGGCTGTATATTCACAATCTCATAAAAGCCTCGTGACAACCCTATCAAGCAGAAATTATCTTAATTTCCAAATGAGGACTGTGGTGCTCAGAGAGGTTAAATGACTTGTCCAAGGATACACAGCCAACAAGCAGCAGACCTGGGATTTGAACCCAGACCTGGGATTTGAAACCAGGCAGTCTGAGCCCAGAGCCTGCTGCCTCCAGGAGGGGCCTGTGTGTACGCGTGTGTGGCCTTTCACCATCCCCTGCTGGCTTCAACACGCACAGCTCTGCTTTTCTGTTTTTATGTGTTGGAGTTCTGGGTTCCCTTCTCTGAAAATGCTGTAATAGATACAACCAGCAAAAAATGCACTATTCCTACAAGACCCCTGAACTCAAAAGGAACACCACTCAAAAGAGAGGTCACCCTGACCAAAGTTTGCTGACCTGGGATTCTGTACAAAAGTACATCCTGGATACGGGGAGCGAGTTCGACTGGGAAACCAAGGGTAGCCTTCAGCAATACCTCAGCTCTCAGTAGACAGCAGATTCAAGGACTGTTTAAAGTGGTCACTGTGACAGCTGGCAGTCCAACAAGGGCAGACAAAAGAGGCAGTGCCTTTAAAAGAACAGCAATCTGCCTGGGGTCATTCAAGGGAGGAGCTATTGCTGAATGTAGTGTAAAGAAAATGAGATTCAGAGTCAGAGTTCTAATTCCACCACTTCCTGGCTACGTGATATAATTTTGAGCAAATCACTCATTCTCTACCATTTACACGTCTTGAGGGTAGGGGTGTTTCTCCTTCCCATTGGTCTCTCTGTATCTCTAAAGCTCGGTGTAGTGCCTACCACCAGTAGATGCTCAATGAATGAAACAAAGAAAAATGCAACCCCCATAAAGAGTTTGACTGCCCTCTGAACTTAGGGGATATCAATGAGCTATGCAGAGCTAGGCTGTGTATCTAGAAGAGAAGCTGGTAGTCACCTGGGGTCTGGTGAAGAATCATTAAGATGGCTAGGGTCCTCCTTGCAAGTCAGTCACTAGTAAGGCAACCACTCACCTCCCATGAACCGCGATGGCTGCAATGCCGGTCCTCTCTATCCGCTTAACAAGGCTCAGGGTATCTTCCAGCTGAGGGACAGGACCACACAGGGTGTTTACTGAAGCCACAGAGGGAGCAGCTGCCAGCTCCTAAAGTGGGCTCAGCTCTACCCCCTCCTCCAAACATAACTCAGCCCCACAAGAATCATTCACACCCCCAAATCAGCATCCCCAGAGAAAATGGACCTTCAGATGTAAGATCTTTACCGATGGCAGGATGCGAATCTTGCAGGTCACAGGTCTCTGTGTCCCTTTAACAAGAGTGCTGAGGATCTGCAGTGGGGAGAGTACAAGAGCATCTGCCTCTTCTGGAACAAACACCACAACTGCTTGTACTAATGAATTCTGCTCCAGACCTGTGCGGCCCAGTGGCATGGACATGTTTATGTCCATGTACGTGTCCATGTGAATGCGTCTGTTGCACGCATATACATGGAAGCTCCATGAGGGAAGGAGTTCACCTCTTTCTCTGCTAGAGCCCCAGCACCAGCAGCCCCTTGCCTGGTACCTAGCAGTATACATATATTTGGTAAATGAACGAATGAGTGAATGAATGCATGAATGGATCTGCATGCATGCTTGTACAGAACACAGTGATCCTTTGCCAGGGCAAACATCAGAATCACCTGGAGAGCCTAAGAAATACAGAATCTTAGATTCCACCTCATCTTTCCTGAATGAGTCTCTAGGGACAGGGCTTAGGAATATGTGATTTCAAAAGACTCTGCCCAACACATTCCCTCCACAAAATGATTCTGAGGCCTAACCCTGGTTGAGAACACATGGCTCACAGCTCCATTCCTGATTGAAGGCATGTTTCCTGAGTGCTGTTCCAGGATCTGCCAAGTGAGTGAGCAGGAAAGTTTGAGCAGGTCCTGGGCCCTGTCCTCAGGTACCCCCTCTCTTTAGGGGAGTCAGATATACAGGAATGAAACTGGCAAAGGAAAAGACAGCATAGTCAACATATTTTAAAGTGTTTATTTTGCACAGTAATTGCAAAGGACTCCAAATAAAGATCAAGAAAGTCACACAGGAAAGTGTCAGGGAAGTAGCAAGTCCAGACAAAGAGTCAGACATCAAGAAAGGTGTAGATGACACTGCATGTCTGTGACCTTGCTATCTTTATCTTCTTCCCTCATCAAAAATTTTGGGCGAGGCAAGCTAGGGGGAAGGTGATGCCAAGAGCCCTCTTCCAAGAAACTGGATCCCTGTCCAGCAGAGCAGAGGGGACATCCAGGCAGCAGCTGCCAGTCTGGTTCTAGACAGGTGGGGGCAGCAGAGAGCCGGGTCACAAGAACCAGTGAAGGAGGCCTTTCTCTCAGGGACAGGCTAAGGCAGGCCCCTCCAGGAGACATTAGACCAAGAGCCTGGACTGATAGGACAGATCATGGGCAAGACAGGGCCTGCTGGCCCAGGCACAACTGCCAGAGACTGACAGGAAGGAACAGTCCCCAGGTGCTGCCCCAGGAGGCTGACTGGGCCTGAGGTCCTAGGGTGACTCTGGCAGGGCTTAAAGGGGCACCTACCCTTTAAGGGAGGAAGAGGGACTGCCAGATCCATCAAGATACACAATAAAATTTCCCACTCTAGTCCTGTCCTTCAAGCTGACAATAAAATCTCCGGAGGGTTCCTTTGCAAGTGCTGACTCAGAATCCTCTGATGTCTGGTGATTTAAGCAACATCAGCTGGTTTGACCCAGTTCTCTGTTTTGCAGAACTTCCTCTTGGTGTATTTTATCCAAGCAACTCTAAGCACCTTCTTCAGTTCATTTTCTGTTCATTTCACGTGCATGTTCAGGACCAGGAAGGAAACTAGTAACGAAAAGTCCTAGCCCTTTGCAAAAGTCACACTGAGAGGAAAGGGCAAATAGAGTCTGTCTTTTGGTCAGACTCTAGCAGAACCTCTCCTGGACCCAACTCTCCCAGATCCAAGCCACACCCCATGTCTCTGTGGCGTGAAAAGTCTGTGGGGGAAAAGGACCTGAGACGGGCCCGTATCTGGGCACATCTCCCCAGATCCACTGGTTGACTCAGGAAAAGCAGACTTTGGCTCCCCTGGTTGTTGGGGAGGGGGCAGGGAGGAGGACAGGAAAGCACAGGCCTGGGAATCAGTGAGAACTGAGCTCAAGTCCTGGCCCTGCTGATTGTTAGCCATGGCCCAAGTGCAGCGCACACAAGGGGATGCCCTGAGCAGCCGGCGGCCCAGGGAATGTGGGGCAGGGGTCAGAGAGAGGCTATTACTGATATAGAGTCTTAAACTGAGGTTCTTAATCCAGGGAGGGTACACCAGAGTCACCTGGGAAGCTTTTTCAAAAGACTGATACCCTCTCCCTGCCTCTGTCTACCCCAAGAATACGCAGAATTCTCAATAGATAGCATCCTTTTTAAAAAATTATTATTGTGGTAAAACATATATAACATACAATTGTCTGTCTTAACCATTTCTAAGTGTATAATTTAGTGGCATTAGCTCAAGATGTCATACAACCATCACCACTATCTATTTCCAAAAACTTTCATCGCCCCCAAACAAGCAGTCTTATTTTGAAAAAATCTCTAAGGTGGTCCTGAGATGTTCCCACAGATGGAACCATGGACCTAAAACACCAAGCCTGGAAGGACCTACAAAGCTCTCATCCAGCTCACCCAGTTTGCCAGCACAATTTGAGCCTGAATCTAATCCATCCCACTCTTCCTGAGTCTCACTTGGCTTTACTGTGGAAGCCTGCATCCTCTCTTTCACAAGGCAAACCCGGTCCACTAGCCCGACCTGGCTCAACCGACCACCCTGCCAACCAGAGAATTAACGAAATGAACTGAGCTTCTGAGGGGTAGTGTTAACTCTGCTGCCTCACGTGTGAAATGTGCCCAAAGAAGGGCAGTAGCGAGGACAGAGCCAACAGCATGGGTGGGAGAAGCCAGGACGCCAGAGGATAACAGAAATGCCTGTATGTATGTGCTGTGAAGCAAACCACCCGCTACTGAGGCCCCTTCCCTAAGTGTGGAATCCACAGTAGTCCACGTCCACTCCAGCCTGCATAGAGGTGTCTGACTGGAGGTCATTACCTGTGCCTGTCCACACACGGGAAAAATGAGGAGGCACCTAGCCCATAAACACACGAATTTTCCTAGATCCCAGACACAGTAGGGCTGGAAGAATAACAGGGTTGAGCTGCTGACACAGCAGTGGCAGCTCTTAATGGTGGTGCCTTATCCCAAGTTGCTCTAGCCTATGGGAGGCACTAGGAGGCTTAAAGCCCAGAGGTGGAAGTGGGGATGGAGAATGAAAAGGAAATCAAAGGAGCTAAGGGGAGCAGCAAGGAGAAAGCTGGTGAACTGCGAGAGGAAAGTAAAAGGTGCATGTGGTATGGCAGAAGATGTCACTCCCACATGTACTGGCAGCTCACAACACTGGTGGCAAACATCAACCTGACCCTAAGGCCTCATAAACCTGGCCACCAGAATCACCAAGGGAAGGAGATCAGAGGAGACTAACTTCAGCTTACCTTGTATGGCCCTGGCCTGGCCTGCTCTCATACTGATGGTGGACTCTATCAGTGTGCAGGGCACCCATTGATGCTCTCATCAAGCCCCCAGGGAGAGGCCAATCCCCTACATCCTGACACACACAGCCACTGAGCCTGCCCACCACCCACAGGTAGCCTGGCATATGCTCTCATGATCTTCTCAGAAGGGAGAGAGGCAATACAGAAGCGGCTCTAAATGAGTCCCTCAGGACCCCTGGCTCTCTACTGACATGTCCCTAGCCCTGGGCTTTTAAGGAACTCCAAGGCTACTGCAGGCTGGCTCAGGGGTTTCTGAACCTGGCTATATGTCAAAGTCACTGGAAAGCCTTTGAAAAAATTTCCAGACCCCAGGTGGAGTGACTGATTCTCTAAATTTGGGGGAAGGGTAGGGGAGGTGTTCCAGGCAACTCTAGTTCATAGGCATGTTTAAGGACCTCTGCTTTCACTCATGCAGGACTTACCTTCTCAATCTTGTCAGGATCTGATAGCAGGGCAGCTCCCATTCCTCCCTAAGGAAAAGCACACAGAGGGGCTCTTACAGCTGGAGGAGGGTGGCTCCTCCCTGTGGTATGGCAACCTGGCAGTACCCCAGCACTTGCCTCCAAGGAACCAAGGTCCACTGGCAATCGCCTGTGCCCACAACATAAGGGATCAGTTTGATGAATTCTAAGAGCCAGCACTCTGATCCCCTTAACAAGACCCACAGATCTATCTAGAAGTGGGTTCTAAAAAATCATTTTTCAGGACTGCCCACTTCCTACCCAGGGTCTCAGTGCCTTAATAAACTAAACCCCACCATCTGCCAAGCCCTTAAAAAAACAATGGGTCATTCTTCCTTTGAAATGAGATCAAATGCGACTTCTTCCTATCCTACCGTCACTTGCTTGGATACCACCTCCGCCAGCAAAGCCACTCAGAGGCACACAACCTCCAAACCTTGTCCAGGCCCTGATCCCCTGCCAGCAACAATGGCCGGCCCACTCCTGAGCACCCAGACCAATGTCAAACTCTAACAAAAGCCCTAGCTAATGGAAGCAACAACCCCTGGAGTCACTTAAATCTCAGCATTAACACCAGGGGCTGTCTCTTAACGGTGTGATTACTGGTGATTTTATTGTTCTTTTTTGTACTTTTCTGTATTATCCAAGTCCTGGGCAATGGTATGAATACTTTAATAAGTGGAGCAGGGGAGAATGTTAAAAATCTGAACCCATTAAGAGTGAGGTGAAGGGGAGAAAAACAAATCCAATAAATATATGCTGTCAAGTATATAGACTACGTACTAATGAATGCTCAAGGAATGTGCTCTGAAGGTTTAAATTCAGTTATTACAGTTTAACTTCATGTTTAAGAACTACACATTAGAACCAGAGAGAACCAGCGCGGACTGAGCCTGCATTTCAGAGGAGAACTAAAAGAACAGAGCTACTAGCCCTGGGCTACCTTCAGATACAAACCTTACAGGCCTTCAGGAAGCCCTGGCCACTCACCCTGACTCCGTCTGTTCTTCACCTAACACATGATTCAGCCCTTCCTTGTTGAATCACAGGATCTAAAATCCAGTCTCACTGCCCCTTCTACAACAATGGCTTTTCCAATTGGTATTTCCTTCCTTCCTCCCTTTCTATTTAACTTCTTAACTTGCTTTTTAGAATAGGCAACATATTAAAAATCTTAAAGGTTCAAAAGGATAAAGAGTAAGAACTCTCCCTCCTTAGAAGGAGGGAAAACTATTCAATTAATTTTTTTAATATGACTTCGGTTTTTGAACCATGAGAAGAGAGCAGATATTCAGCTGGCATGTACTGGTACGGCACACTGGGAGGTATCTCTTCTGACTGGCTGCCAGTCTTTCCTCCCTCTACCCCCACCACTCACCCTGCCTCCCACTCCCAGTCCAATCATTTGCCAGCCAAATCTTATCAAAGTCTGCTCCAATTTGGCTTCTCTTGTCTCCATCCCTGGTCTCTCCTGTGGACCCAAAACACTCATCTCCGACATCTGTATCCTGACCTCTGGCCTCTTTCCACTTGAATACACTGGACACATGGCTTTCAGATTAGTATTTCTATTTATAGAATATATTTGGAAAGACACACAAGCAACTAGTAACATTGGTTTCCCCTGGGGGAAGAAACTAAGTTTCTGATCACAAGCCTTCTCTGTTCGAAAAAGATCAGAGGCATTTAAAATCAAAGTTCAGCTAATCTGGTCCCAACCAAGATTTTCAATCCTGTGTTCCTCTGCTTCCTCTTCACTACCCACTTCCCAACCCTCTGGTCAAATCAAGGTTCCCTGCCTCTACTTCACATTGGCCTCTGGGTCCCTGCTTGTGCCACTCCCTCTGCCTGCAGAGTCCCAAACCTCCTCATCAAGGACTACATTTCCCCACAGGATCCTGAGTTTAAGGGCTGCCCTTCTGCTGCTTTCTCTGAGCTCATAGCAGTCCTGTCTGGTCTCTTCTGATACGACAGTGGGGACACATGTATTGCATCCTCTATTTTTATTCATGAAAAAACAAAACCCTGTTCACATTATTCTTTCTTTTAACATTTACATCATTTGTTTTATTACTTGGGCACAAGTGCTGTGTGTGTGTGTGTGTATTTATTTATGTATATATGTATATGTTTGTGTGCACATTGAAAATTTTTCCTGAACCATTTGAGGGTAATTACATATATCATAGCCCTTGACCCCTAAGTATTTCAGTGTGTATTTTCTAAGAATATGGATATTCTTACATAACCACAGAAGTTATCAACTTCATATATTTTCACTGATACAGTATTTTTAGCTAACCTACCATGGTCTATATTCCAATTTTGCCAGTTGATCTAATAATATCCTTTTGAGCATTTTGCCCATTAGTACAGGATCTAGTCCAGACTCAGGTACTGTACTTAGTCGTCACCTCTTGTCAGTCTCCTTTAATCTGCACCCTATATTTGTGAAGAGTATAACAAAATCAGTTTACCTTGGTGGAATACTCTTTAGGACAGCCCATGTTGACGTCGATACCAGCCACATCATTTTCTCTGGAAAAACATGAAGGAGGAAAGATAATAAATATTCAACTTGAGGGTAGGACATAAAGTCAAAGGTATGCATCTGTGCTCATGAAATTCTTAATGTTCCCTGGCCCTCTAAAACACACCAACCCTCAGAGACAGAAGCTGAAAAATCCTGTCTCTAAAATGTGCAACCGCCTCTCCTCCTGGGTAGAGCTCCAGAGGAAGAACATAACGTGCTCACACATGTAGGAAGGGCTAGTTGTAGAGGATTTTGCTAGTTCTGAGTTGTATCAGATAACTCGAATATCGAATGACAGCCACACTGCACTCCATCCCAGAGTTCCAGTTCTAACTGGGTAGTGAAAGCCATAATGCACAAAAGTGACATAAGCACAAAAGCCCTTTCCCAGAGCACTGGTTCTGGAGGAAGTGGAGGACTGTCTTTGCGTGCTAGGCTGCACAGCTGGCTTCCTCCAAACAAGTCTCAGATGTAGAAAGGACCCTTTCCTCATCATCTGCTACATACACAGTTACCAGTCTGTGACCAGCAGCAACGACTGCCCAAGCTCCTTCTCACCCTTGTTGTAATTAATAACAATAGCTAACAACTTACTAAACACTCACTACGTGCCACATACTGCAAAGACATTTACATGCATCATTTCATTTACCTTTCCCTATAACGCCAGAGGGAGGTGGTACTATTGGTATCATTCTATACATGAGGAAACTAAGTTCTCAGTGAGGTTAAGTAACTTACCTAAGGTTACACAGTCAGCAGGTAGCAAAGCCAGAATTCCAACCCAGGTCTAAGTCTAAAGCCCCTCTCCTTAACCACATTACTCTCCTGCCTTCATTAATTTAGGAAACAGTAAGTCTTACCTACACTTCATGAGATTTAAAACCTCAGAGTTCATAGTCATGAGAGTCTCTGCAAAGGAAATCTCACAAATAAACACTAAAAAATAGGCTCCCACCCAGAGGTTCTCTGGAGTCCAGACACAGTGCGTTCACGTGAGTCCCAGGGCAGCCCTTGGATGCAACAAATAGAGAAGGGAACCTGAGGCTTTTAACCTGGAAACAGAAAGTAGTGGACTAGGAAGCAGGAGGGTGGTCACCGCCAAAGTCTCCAGGAACAGTAAGACCTCACAGCCCACAAGAGAAGCAAAGACAGTACCAAACAGGGAAGAACTTACACAAGCCTGGCCACAGCAAGAGCTCGCTCTGCGTCTGAAGTCCCCTGGGAACACAAGAGGCTATATCAACCACTGCCCTGATACAGGTCCATATGCATAGACAAACACACTCAGGCACGCTATGCACACACACAGACACACACACACGTCAGCAAGTGAAGTCCAGCTGGCATTCTCTCAAACAGCTAGCCCACGGGACTAGCTCACTGTTGGAGGCCCAAAGTGGACCTGGAAGGCTGAGAAAATGTCATCAATGCTGGGAATACTTTCAAACATACAAAAAAGTTGGAAAAATTTTATAGTGAACATTCATATACCCACCACTTAGATTCTACAATTAACATTTTGCTATATTTGCTTTATCGTAAGGCTACTCATTGTTATCAATTTTTTACAAACCTAAACATCATTCAGGAAGTATTTCTGAAAAAATACCAAGAAATGCCCAAAGTGAGAGAAGAGAACTAGAGAATCACTACAATCCTAACACAAATCTTAACTACTCTTCAAGAAACTTAATTTCTTTTTATGGGAAATATATACAGATTACACAAAACAAAGACCATGATCTGAACAACCAATGCTAGGGAATAAAAATATACAAGTCATGCCAAATAGACAGTCCCTACAATGAAGGAAATTAAATTAAATTAAATTAAACTTGAGACTGGAGGCACGTAACAGACTGCTAATAGCTTAAACCATCTCCAACAGTGTAATCGCTCATGAGCAGATCTCTGAAAACCATTTAAAGCAGGGTCTTCAGGAAGACTGAAGGCCACTGTGCAATGGAGCCCAGGCGTGTAACACTGGCCCGGCACAAGGCATGAGACGGGAAATGTGCTCTGTCCCGGGATATGGTACCATCTGGAAGACGACCCTGCTCTGCTCTCTTTCGCAGGTGCGGAAGACTACTCGGTCGTCAGGAGCAACAAAGTCGACTGTGCTGAGCGCCTCTGCAAGAAAAGACAAACACACAGGGCCACTCAGTGAAGAAGCAGGTTCAACCTCACCTAACCCCTGGAAGAAAACACAACAAAAGTATCACCTTGAAGGGAAAAACGGGATGCTAGAAGTACACTATACTTGAGAGAAATCAGGGTATACGTGGGAGACTTCTGAGGTGTTGATGATGGTCTATTCCCTGACCTAAGGATGGTGAGTTACATGGTCCCTCGCTTTACAGTTATTTATTAAACCGTGTGCTGTGTTTTATGCACTTTCTCTGCATGGTGTTTACATTTTGCAGTTTTTTTTTTGAGAAAAAGATTTTTTAATGAATTATTCATTGCTTTGGATTCCTTCTTTCTGCAATGTTTACTTTATTATGGAACCCTCAAAATAATACAAGATACAATATATTGTGAATATCTTTCTCATATATAATTGAGTTTTTTCCCACATTTCCTTCAGTCTATAAACCCAGAAATGACCTTTTTTAGAAGAAATTTTTCTGCTCAGCTAGAAGTGACCTCATGAATCTTTGGAATCATCTGTACTTTACATTTCTTTAAGAAAATTTTATTGGAGTATAGTTGGTTTACAATGTTGTGTTAGTTTCTGCTGTACAGCAAAGTAAATCAGTTATACATATACATACATCCACTCTTTTTTTAGATTCTTTTCCCATATAGGTCACTACAGAGTACTAAGTAGAGTTTCCTGTGCTATACAGTAGGTCCTTATTAGTTATCTATTTTATATATAGTAGTGTGTCTACGTCAATCCCGATCTCCCAATTTATCCCTCCCCCACCCCTTTCCCCCCTGGTAACCATAAGTGTTTTCTACATCTGTGACTATATTTCTGTTTGGTAAATAAGTTCATTTGTATCATTTTTTTAGATTCCACATATAAGTGATATCATATAAGTGATAACATATGATATTTGTCTTTCTCTGTCTGACTTACTTCACTTAGTATGACAATCTCTTGGCCCACCCACGTTGCTGCAAATGACATTTCGCAATGTTTTTAACATTGAAAAAAAAGATGTACAAAGATAAGAGGAACCTTATCTTTTTGCTTCAGATTTTGCCCAAATTTTCCCAGAAGATGTCACTCTGAAGTTCAGCAAAGTTGCTGTCCTTAATTACTTATCTATCATGTGCTAGGTACTGTGAGTGGAGACTTACGATATTACAGTTAATCCTCATTATTTGCAGTTGTGTATTTGCAAATTTGCCTGCTTGCTAAATTTATTTGTAACCCCCAAATCAACACTTGTGGTGTTTTCATGGTCATTCACAGACTGCAAAAAATTTCTGTCACCAATGCACACATTCCCAGCTGAGGTCAAACAAGGCAACATTCTGCCTTCTTGTTTCAGCTCTCATCCTGCAAACAAGTGTCTTTATGGTGGTATATTTAATGCCACTTTTTTTTTTTGCATTTTTGTGCTTTTTCTTGGTGATCTCAATGTTTAAAATGGCCCCAATCATACTGCTGAAGTGTTATCTAGTGTTCCTAAGCATAAGAAAGTTGTGGTGTGCCTTACAGAGAAAATACATGTGTTAGACAAGCTTTATTCAGGCATGAAATCATAGTGCTGTTGGTTGTGAGTTCGATGTTAATGAATTAACAGTATATGTTAAATAATGTGTCTTTAAACAGAAAGACACATAAAACAAGGTTATATATTGATCTGAAATACATAATGAAAGAGCGTGACCAGAGGCTTACAGGAACCTAACTCTGTATTTCCCCTAGGAACAATGGTTCTGTATTCGCTAATTTGGTGTTCTTAGCAACTTTATAGAACATAACTATTGCAAACAACAAGAATCTCTCATGCTCTTCATAATGAAGTTCTACAATAGGTACTAACATTATTAGCTTTCAAAGATGACTATCACATGGAAGGGTCCAATGTGGCAGATGGGAGAATATGCCTATCTCAAAGGCTATTCTGAGAAATAAATGGGATCTTTAATGCACGTAAAGCACTTCCATAAAGGGAAGCTGTTATTATCATCCCAGCAACAAACAGATTAGAAGGTTAAAAAGGTGGGGTAACAGCACTGACATGTTGGGAGAGGTAATCGAAGTGATCACCAACAGCAGAGACTTCTCATGAATGACAGTAAGCAGTCTGTGAGAAGAACGACAAAAACTGAGTGTGTTTATACTATGCTTTTCTGTTTAACATCAAAATATTGAAACCCCTGTTAAAGCACTGGCGAAATCAATTCTGGCACAGTCATCTATAGGTATTGACATGGGAAAATGTCCTAATAGAAAAGTAAGTGGCAGGGACTTCCAGGGCAGTCCACTGGTTGGGACTCTGCGCTTCCACTGCAGGGGGCATGGGTTCAATCCCTGGTCGGGGAACTAGGATCCCGTGTACCACGCAGTGCGGCCAAAAAAAAGAAGAGAAAAGTAAGTGGCAAAACGTGTATCATGATCCCAAGTGTGTGTGTGTATAGGGAAGAGAGTATATATAAACATGTCATATTTTTATACACACACTTTATGAAATGTGTAAAAAGTACATGTTAATTCTCCTTGTGATTACTCTTCAAGTATGGGATTATGGGGGATTTTCATTTTTTAGGTTATATACATCTATAACATTGAATTTTTCATAACACAAAGAAAATATAAATCTAAAACAAAAGACAAAATTGACAAAAGTTCTAGTGAACTTATATTAAGATTTCACAAGCATGTATACTTTTCAAAAACCTCAAACAATACTACAACTCTCATCAAAGCAGAATCAGCCTCATCAATAAAGTATAAGCAAAACCACAACTCAGCACAACCACTTCCATTTGCAAAGGTCTTACATGTCCTTTATCTTATTTGATCCTCACTCCAACCCTGTAATTTAAGTAAAGCAGGGATTATAATTTTCCTTTTACAGCTAAAGGAACTGAGGCAGAGAGGTCAAGTGACTTGCCCAAGGTCACAGTTAGCGAGAGGCAGAGCCAGGATCAGTGCTGAAGCCATCCTGACCCCAAAGGTCCCTCCTGGTGACTTATATGTCAGCAAGCCTGTGGGTAGAAGGCATTCTCAGCCTGTTTCACATCTGGCTATTTGTCATGGTCTCTGGAGAGCAGTGACTACTCTCAAGAGAGCGTGTGGGGACTTCCCTGGTGGCGCAGTGGTTAAGAATACACCTGCCAATGCAGGGGACATGGGTTCATGCCCTGGTCCAGGAAGATCCCACATGCTGCGGAGCAACTAAGCCCGTGTGCCACAACTACTGAGCCCACATGCTGCAACTACTGAAGCCTGTGCGCCTAGAGCCTGTGCTCTGCAACAAGAGAAGCCACCTCAATGAGAAGCCTGCGCGCTGCAACGAAGAGTAGCCCCCACTCGCTGCAACTAGAGGAAGCCCATGCTCAGCAATGAAGACCCAAGGCAGCCAAAAATTAATTAATTAATTACTTTTTAAAAAATTGGCTTATAATCAATGTATCTTTAAAAAAAAGAGAGCATGTGATCCACAAAATTACACAGGTAAGGAGCACCCTGGAGGTAACTGACACCCAGGCAAGGGCAGTGGTAGCACAGTTTGGGCATGACTGGGCACACACACAGTCCTGGGACCATAGCTGCACTCACCATTGACAACTCTCTTGCACTGAAGCATCTTGAGGTCAATCAGCTCCTGCAGAGGAATCAGAGGGCACATGTCAGTCCTGGACACATAGGTCCTGGGCATAGTGGGGAAGACCTTCATCACACACCTGATGGGGGCTACTTTGCCTGTCACCCTACTACCAACATCAAATCATGGCTTTGGGGACATGTAGTGCTGTCCTCCCCAACCAAGCATGGCAAGCATGGGCCTAAGTGAGCTCCCCTCCATCAGCTGCTCTTCCCAGGGACCTTGCAGAGTCTCGGGCCTAGAAGGATTGAGCCACTCAGGGAATCAGAGATCAGACAATAGCCTAGGATGTGGACACCTGGACTTTTCTCACCTACTAGTCTCAGCTCTAGCCCATCCTCTCAAAGAACCTCCCACCTCATCCATATGCAAATGGCAAGATGAAGGGCTCCCAGGAAACGTCTAAGGACAAAAGTGGGGCCAATGAACAGAAGCACAGGGAGGAAGATTTGAGATTGACACCGGAAAGAAAAGTCTAAAACCCCTATTCAACCTGGGTCACACTATGTGGAAATGAAAGGGGTGAGCTCCTCAGCTCTGGAGATATTCAAAGACTAAGGAAAGAAAGGAAAAAGGGAGTTCTTCAAAACCAGGATCATAAAAAACAAAAGGAAATTCAAGTCTCCTAAAGGGTTGACATTCTCTACCTCTTGGTGGGAGACAAGGCTGCTCTGCTTTGTTCAGTGATCATTTCAATAGATGTGGAAGACAGATCTGAAGAGCCAGGAACCTGTCACACTGCCCAGAAGCTCCTGCCCAGGGGTTCTGGGAGACCAGAAGAAGATAGAAAGAAACTCAGCCCTGGAACTCATCGCCATACTGACTCCCTATAAGCCTCAGCAAGTCACAACCCCAGCCAAGTGAGCACAATGGCCTTTGCTCCCTCATGGGAGCATTTAGGGCTAAAGTGGCCAAAGGTGTCCTATGGCATCCATGGGGCTCCCCCCAGCATATCCACCATCCAGGTTAATACATGCTTTATGGGACTTCCCTGGTGGCGCAGTGGTTAAGACTCAAGCTCCCAATGCAGGGGGCCCGGCAAGCCACAACTAAGGAGCCCGCCTGCCACAACTAAGACCTGGTGCGACCAAATAAATAAATAAATAATATATATATTTTAAAAGAATTTAAAAAAAAAAGCATGCTCTAGGTATTTCTGTGGCTATTCTCTCTATGCTGCATCCAGGTCATCAAGTATCTGACACTCACCAGGCCTGACCACACAAATCACCACCACCAAGCAGTATGGATGCACGGTTGGCATCCAAGCCCCAAGAATCAGTGCGGTGTCCCAAGGGACGGACAGACCCCAACACAGAGCCTCTGTAGGCAGTGATCCTGGTTGCAGGGGCAGGCAAGAAAGCAGGTGGACAAGTGGGCAGCACTGAGTGGCCTGTGCTTATAAAAAGAAGGTTTGCAGCCAGGCTGAGCTTCGGCTAAGAACAAGCAGGGGAAAGTGAGGCAAAACCTTGCTGGGCCCCCACCCCTGCCAGCAGTAACTTGTCCTCCTTGGGATTCCTCAAACCCCCTGCCCAGTCTACCTTCACAGCCTGACCACTTCCTCTTTGTATGCTAGTTACAGATGCACCTGTCATACCTTTACCATTAGACAACAAACGCCCTGAGGAAGGTTCTCGCTTCACATAAAGGTGGGCTTTGAGGACGCTGACCAGGTCCTCCTCAGGGCCCCAGGAGGAGGAGTTGAGGCAAAATGGCCCTTGAATGGTCTTATTTTCTTTTCTGTCTCCCCACTACACTGAAAGAGACTTTGGGACCTGGACACAGTCTCATTCATCTTTGCATCACTAGCACCTAGCACGTTGCTAGTGCTCACTGAACATCTGCTGGAGCCACTTCAATGCCTTACATGCAAGCAGATGCTCACCTGGTTGTTAAGTGGAGAAATTAAATTGTCATCAATAAAACCACACATGTGCCTGCTCACCCACACACCAACACTATTGTTTACCAATTTTATTCATTTTAGTTAGCTCTTTGGTTATAGAGTAGAACCTCACAGGTTTTTTTTCACTGCATTTCCTTAATTGGTGAAAACAAACATTGTTTTTCCACGTGGTAGAGTGTATCATCCAGGCATCTTCCTACCAAACTGCCTTTTACATCTATACAAGTTGTGCAGAAAAAAAACTATCTTTTGTCAAATTGGATGTTATTTTTCTGTCTCAATTATCACAAATATTTTTCCTTTATCAATATTACTTCCTCAATTTTTATCATACATATCATTTTATTTCTATAGAAGAGACAACTCCAATTTTGCCACAAACAATGCCTTCTAGTTCCCAAATCTATCTCCATCACAGTTAAGAATATAATTATAGGGTTCCCCTGGTGGTACAGTGGTTACGAATCCACCTGCCAATGCAGGAGACATGGGTTTGAGCCCTGGTCCGGGAAGATCCCACATGCCGCGGAGCAACTAAGCCTGTGTGCCACAACTACTAAGCCTGTGCTCTAGAGCCCACGAACCACAACTACTGAGCCATGTGCCACAACTACTGCAGCCCACGTGCCTAGAGCCCATGCTCCGCAACAAGAGAAGCCACAGCAATAACCCCACGCACCACAATGAAGAGTGGCCCCCGCTCGCCACAACTAGAGAAAAGCCCGTGTGCAGCAACGAAGACCCAATGCAGCCAAAAATAAATAAATAAATTTATTTAAGAAAAAGCATATAATTTTGATTGGTTTTTCTCTTCCTTTTAAAACTAATTTGCTTTGTAACTTACCTGAAAATTAAGGCCCTTTCTAAGTCACTTTTTATTCATATGGCTACCCAATGTTTGAACAGCATTTAATTTTAAACTGCCTTATTATATACGGGCTTATTCTTCCTTGTCTGTCACATGTTATGTTCCTATTACATCCTGCTGCCTTCATCTCCTCCATTCCACTTGGCTTGCTTTCTCTATCTGAGCTGATCTTGCTTATCATCAGTGTCTCTCCATTCTACCTTTCCATCCCCATCTCTGACCTATCTTCATAGTCTTTTAACCTCCAGTTTGGTTAAAGAATCTTTGGTATATCTCTGTTTTCAGAAACACAAATAAACTCAGATTGACAAACTGTGTGACTGCCCACTCAAAAAAAAAAAAATCACTGCCAAAATGAATAATGGGAGTTGCAAAAGGAGAGAAGGGATAGAATAAATATTTGAAGAAATAATGGCAGAAAATTTCCCAAATTTGATGAAAAATATTAATCTACACATCCAAGAAACTCAACAAACTCCAAGTAGAATAAACTTAAAAGAGATCCACACCTAGACACATCACAATCAAACAGCTGAAAATCAAAGACAAAGAGATAATCTTGAAAGCAGCAAGAGAGAAGTGACTTACCATGTACAAGGGATTCTCAATAAGACTAACAACTGATTTTTCATGAGAAACAATAACAGCCAGAAACCAAGGAGGTGATTCACTAAAAACTATAAAATATTGTTTAAAGAAATTAAAGGAGATTTAAATAAATGAAAAGATATCCGGACTTCCCTGGTGGTACAGTGGTTAAGACTCCACGCTCTCAATGCAGGGGGCCCGGGTTCGATCCCTAGTCAGGCAACTAGATCCTGCATGCCACAATTAAAGATCCCGGATGCCGCAATGAAGATCCCCTGTGCCGCACTAAGACCCGGCACAGTCAACTACATAAATAAATAAATAAATATTATTTTTAAAAAAAGATATATCATGTTCAACGACTGGAAGATTTAATATTGTTAAGATAGCAATATTCCCCAAACTGATCTGTAGATTCAACACAAACCCCATCAGAATCCTAGCTGCCATTTTTGCAGAAATTGACAAGATGATCCTAAAATTCATATGGAACCTAGAATAGACAAAACAATCTTGAAATAGAAGAATAAAGTTGGAGGATTCACACTTCCTAATCTCAAAACCCACTAGCAAACTATAATAATCAAGATGTATGGTACTGGCATAAGGATAGACACATAGACCAATGGAATAGATTTGAGAGTCCAGATACAAACCAAAACATCTATGACCAACTGATTTTTGACAAGAGTATCAAGACAATTTATTGGGGAAAGAACTGTCTTTTTAACAGGTGCTGGGACAACTGGATCTCTACATGCAAGAAAATGAATTTTGATCCCTACCTCATAATGTACACAAAAATTAACTAAAAAAAAAATTAACTCAAAATGCATCCAAGACCTAAGTGTAAGAGCCAAAACTATAAAATTCATAGAAGAAAATCTAAGTATAAATCTTTGTGGCCTTAGATTAAGCAATAATTTCTTAGAGATGATACCAAAAGCACAAACAACAAAGGAAAAAATAAGGTAAATTGGACTTCATTAAAATTAAAAATTTTTGCATTGATGCAAAAAAATTTTGCATCAAAGGATACTATCAATAAATTGAATCAGGGACTTCCCTGGTGGTGCAGTGGTTGAGAATCCACCTGCCAACAAAGGGGACATGGGTTCTATCCCTGGTCCGGGGAGATCCCACATGCCACAGAACTGCTGAGCCGGCGCACCACAACTGCTGAGGCCCGTGCACCTAGAGCCCATGCTCCACAACAAGAAAAGCTGCCACAGTGGGAGGCCCGCACACTGCAATGAAGAACCAATGCAGCCACACACACAAAAAAAAACCAAAGTGAATCAACTATACTTAAATAAAATTTTAAAAAATAAAACTAAAGTCTTTTTAAAAAAATAAAGTGGAAAAGACGATCCACAGAATGGGAGAAAATATTTGCAAATCATATATCTGATAAAGGTCTAGTATCCAGAATATATAAAGAACTCTTACAACTCTTAGAATAAAAAGACAAATAACTCAATTTAAAAATAGGCATAGCATAAAAAGAAACGAAATTGAGTTATCTATAGTGAGGTGGATGGACGTAGAGTCTGTCATACAGAGTGAAGTCAGAGAGAGAAAAACAAATACCATGGCTAAAACATACATATGGAATCTAAAAAAAAAATGGTCTGATGACCCTAGGGGCAGGACAGGAATAAAGACGCAGGCGTAGAGAATGGACTTGAGGACACAGGGAGGGGGAAGGGTAAGCTGGGAAGAAGTGAGAGAGTGGCATTGACATATATATACACTACCAAATGTAAAATAGCTAGCTAGTGGGAAGCAGCTGCATAGCACAGGGAGATCAGCTCAGTGCTTTGTGACCACCTAGAGGGGTGGGATAGGGAGGGTGGGAGGGAGACACAAGAGGGAGGAGATATGGGGATATATGTATACATATAGCTGATTCACTTTGTTATACAGCAGAAACTAACACACCATTGTAAAGCAATTATACTCCAATAAAGATGTTAAAAAAAAAAGATATACTGATGGCCAAGGAGCATATAAAAACATGCTCAACAACACTAATCTTCAGAGAAATGCAAATCAAAACCACAATGAGCTATCACTTCATACCCATTAGCATGGGTACTATCAAAAAAAAAGAGAAAATAGCAAGTGTTGGCAAAGATTTTAGAAATTGTGGACTGCTGGTGGGATTGTAAAATGGCGCAAAAGACAGGGAAAACAGTATGGAAGTTCCTCAAAAAATGAAAGTATCTTACTTCTGGGTATATATATACATATATCCCAAAGAATTGAAAGCTGCACACCTACATTCACAACACTATTCAAAATAGCCAAGAGATAGAAGCAACCCAAATGTCCATTGACAGATGAATGGATAAGCAAAAGGTAGTATACATATTACATAATATGTTATTATTCAGCCTAAAAATGGAAAGAAATCCTGTTACATAGTACAACATGGATGAACCTTGAGGATATTATGCTAAGTGAAATAAGCCAGTCACAAAAAGACAAATATTGCATATTTCCACTTACATAAGGTAGCTAAAGTATTCAAATTCATAGAAACAGAAAGTAGAACGGTGGTTACCAGGGGCTGTGGGGAGGGGAGTTGTTGTTTAATGGGCATAGAGTTTCAGTTTTGCAAGATGAAAAAGTTCTAGAGATCTGTTTCACAACTACTGAACTGTACACTTAAAAACGGTTAATATGGTAAAATTTGTTATGTGTTTTTTGCCACACAAAAAAATTTAAGTGCCCATTTTGGTAATCATAGTCTCTTAAGAATATTGCCTTCTCCCTTCATCCTGCCTATTAAAAGGTAGGTGTCCTCTCACGTCTGGGCCACTGGAGTCCTGTTGTTTTTGGTTTTTTGTTTTTATTTAATTTTTATTTGATTTAAAATAGTGTAGTTGATTTACAATGTTGTGTTAGTTTCTGCTGTACAGCAAAGTGAATCAGTTATACATATACATATATCCACTATTTTTTAGATTCTTTTCACATATAGGTCATTACAGAGTATTGAGTAGAGTTCCCTGTGCTATACAGTAGGTTCTTATTAGTTATCTATTTTATAACTAGTAGTGTGTATATGTCAATCCCAATCTCTCAATTTATCCCCCTCTCTTTCCCCCAGGTAACTATAAATTTGTTTTTACATCTGTGACTCTATTTCTGTTTTGTAAATAAGTCCATTTGTACCATTTTTTTAGATTCCACATATAAGTGATATCATATGATATTTGTCTTTCTCTGTCTGATTTACTTCACTCAGTATGACAATCCATGGTCTGTCCATCCATTGTTCTTATAAAAAGGAATAGGGGGCTTCCTTGGTGGCGCAGTGGTTAAGAATCCACCTGCCAGTGCAGGGGACACGGGTTCGAGCCCTGGTCCAGGAAGATCCCACATGCCACGAAGCAACTAAGCCCGTGAGCCACAACTACTAAGCCTGCGCTCCAGAACCCACGAGCCACAAATACTGAAGCCCGCGCGCCTAGAGCCTGTGCTCCGCAACAAGAGAAGCCACCGCAATGAGAAGCCCATGCACCGCAACGAAGAGTAGCCCCCACTCTCCACAACTAGAGAAAGCCCGCACGCAGCAATGAAGACCCAACGCAGCCAAAAATAAAACAAATAAAATAAATAAATTTTTTAAAAAAAGGAATAGTTAAGTGACATCTGATGAACCCCTAGAAAACTCCGTCAATAGGGCAGACCTTGGTGGGGAATCAGACTACTGCTCCCTTAACCTTTGCTGAGCTGGTTCATCCTTTCTTCACCTCCAACTGCTGAGGGTTCTGCAGGCGTTTTAAGGAGGTACCTGTATGCCTGGTATGCCCTAGGTCCTACACGAGGTCCTGAGAGGTGGATGGTGTGGTTTGACGATCTAACCCACAGATGGGTCACCTCAGGGGAACACAGTAAGTTCATCTACACAGCTGGCCTGCAGAGCAACTCTGGATCCACCAGGGGGCACCAGGCGCCATGCTGTGCCTTTCCCAGTACTCAGGGCCCAGTTCCCAGAGACCTACTCACCACAGGCAGGGGCCAGCTGGCCTGCCCACCGGCCTCTGCTCCACAGCAGCTAGGTCTGGGTAAAGGGCCTAGGTCTCTTCTGGCAGAGGTCCCTTAATTTGTTCATAAGCTATATTGACCCTCCCAGAGCAAGTGCTCATCAAACATACAAAGGGTTTTAATCAGTATTTACTCTGCTCCAAACTCAAGAAGAGCCCTGGAAGAATGGATTAGTCACAATCATGAGGAAAACCAAGCTTTGACTAATTAGGAGAGTCACATTCTGAAGTCACCGCATAAATCCTGGGACCATGACTTCCCAAGTGCTTGAAAACAACCCTAAGAATTCTCAACAAAGCAGCTGATGAAGCATCCGGAATCTGCGGGTCAGCTCTGTTTCTCACTACCCAGCTTCCGTGACCTCATCACAGACTGATTCCCCCAGGGCTATAAACATATAGTGGCTGTCTAGAGCAGACACCGTGCTGTCATACACTCACTCACTTCCATCCTGGTGTTTCACTCCACAGTATCTCCAGGTGAATACAACTCCACCCTCTGGGGTCCCAGAAAAATGCTGCTCGCATAGCAAAAGTGAAGGCCAAGGAGGCTGAATATGTCAATGTAGGCACTACTGCCTTTTCCTCAATTTTAGCAACCCTCAGAATCTTACCCCAGAATAAGTTTGAGCCCAGGTGAGCTGATGCTTTAAAGGCCTGAAGGCTTTACCACCACTTGGTCTAAGAGAAGAAACCAGCAGGATGGCCACCGCAGAGACATAAATGAATCTGAAAATAAAGGGTTAGCACTCAATGGACCCACTCTTACTTTTCGTGGCAGCACAAGATTAGGGAGAGTAGGGACATGAAGGGTCATCAGAGTAAGCAAATAATTGATGGAGACAGTATGCGAAGCACGGGTAGAGAGAAGAGGGACACTATACATCCCGGGCCTTGAAGCAACCATGCGGGGGCTACAGCTGGACAGAGATGGAGTTGGGGCAGCAGGGAAGAAGCAGGGGGCTTCATCCTTGAGTCTGAGCCATCCCACAGGACCCTATTGGTAAACATGGACTAAGTGGATGAAGAGCTATCATGCACCCTCTGTCCTGGGGTAGAGGAGAATCACAAGTAATGAAAGGTAACAGCTGTTCTCTGGGATTTCACCTTTTTGGTTCCCAAGACCTCAGAATCTGAGTCCCTGATTCATCATAGTTCCTCCTCCCAATCCCCTTCCAAATCCAAGAGGCTTTTTCTGGAGGCCAAGGAGAGTGCTGGCCAGGAAAGGCTATACCTAACCCATGGCTGACCACCCTGGGGCCAGAGTGTAGGCTCAAGGGTTGAGTGACCAGATGAATATGCTCAGCACACTACCACATTCCTCTGGGACCGGCCCCTGGGAACAGGCTCCTCCCTGCCGTGGGCACGTTCTGGCAGCCTGGAAGATTTATGGATGTACACTAACAGCCCATTTCACATGTTTGGGACCTCCTCATCTCTACTTCGACAAACTACTTAAAAGTCAGGTCTTGGGTCTCTGTGACCCTAAACTCTGGAAAATCCCTTTCTGACTCCCACCTTTGGACAACACACACTCCCTCCTTCCCATTTCACCTTGTCAGCACCCTAGATGCCTCTGCCCCCGCCCTGCTGTAGATACTGGCATGCCAATCCCTGCCATGGGCATCCCCCTGCCAGGCTTCTCAAGCTCTCCTTCCTATAAAGCTGGAAACCAGTATCACTGTGCACACCTGCCTGCCAGGCACATCTCCCAGTGCCCACTCCCCATGGGAATAGGACCAAAACACCTTCACTTCCTTTCCTCAGGTCCCTAGCCCACACTTGCCACCCTCATTTCCAACAGAAGACTGACTTCCTACATCTTGTAAAACAAGTCTCTCAGGCAAAACTCCTCAGTTTCCCTCCCTTTCATCATCTTCACCCTCTCCTCCTTGCCCTATCTCAATGGAAGGCAGGTCCTACCACCTCGTCAAGAATCCTGTCCCCTCCAAGACCTGGCCCTACAAATCCCCCTAATGCCCCAAATCTTCAGGCCTCCCCTCATTGTTAAGCCCTTCTTCCTACGCTACAAACAAGCAAGTTACCAACAAACAACTCCATTCACCCATCTTCCCTCACCTCCAGCTATACACTTCCTCCCTTCACCTCTTGAATTTCTGGGGGGTAGTCAGCAGACTTATTTCTACTTCCTCATTTTGCTGCTTACTCCTCAATCCATTAACCCCTCAAGTGTTCACATCTATGTGCCACAGCTGTCCCCTAATCAGGTAATTTTCTTTTTTAAAATTTATTTATTATTTTATTTATTTATTTTGGCTGCACTGGGTCTTAGCTGCGGAACACGGGATCTTCGTTGCAGCATGCAGGCTTCTTAGTTGTGGCATGCAGACTCTTAGTTGTGGCATGCCTGCAGGATCTAGTTCCCTGACCAGGGATCAAACCCAGGCCCCCTGCATTGGGAGTGCGGAGTCTTACCCACTGGACCACCAGGGAAGTCCCTACACCAGTGTCTTTCTTTTCAATTAAACTTTTTTTCCTTTAATATTTATTTATTTATTTTGGCTGCACCAGGTCTCATTTGCGGCATGCGGGATCTTCGTTTCGGTGTGTTTAGTTGCAGCATGCGGTATGTTTAGCTGCGGCATGCGGGCTCTTAGTTGTGGCATGCAGGCTTCTTAGTTCAGCATGCGAACTCTTAGTTGCGGCATGCATGTGGGATCTAGTTCACCGACCAGGGATCGAACCCGGGCCCCCTGCATTGGGAGCGCAAAGTCTTAACCACTGGACTACCAGGGAAGACCCTACACCAGTGGCTTTCTTTTCAATTAAACTTTTTATTTTGAGATAATTGGAGGTTCACATGCAATTGTAAGAATGTGAGATTCTATGTACCCATTGCCCAATTTCTCCTCATGGTAACATCTTGCAAAACCGTAGTACAATATCGCAACCAGGATGTTGACACAGAATAGTTCTACCACCACAAGGATTCCCTGTGTTTCCCTTTTATAGCCACAGTCCTCACCCCACCGCCGGTGGCTCTTAAAGATGGAAATATCAGAAGCACTGGGGTAGTTTCTCTAACCTCTCACACCAACTAGAGGGACATATCAGGATTGGGGATTGCGGGGGAAGCTGCCCAGATAATTCTGATGCATGCCCAACTGAGAACCACTGCTCCCAGTCCCTACCCAATAACAGCTACTCCTGTAACTCTATTTTTCCTAGAAGATGCTTTCTAAACCTGGGTCTCAAGTCTTAATATTCTCCACAGCAGCCGGTCAGTAGCTGGTCCACTAGCTACTGCCACCAGAAAATCCTATGGTTCCCAAAAGCAACCCCATCCAGCTTCCCTGGCCTGAATCTGGTCCTTTTCCTCCTCTTCCTGATCTTGAGTTCACTCATTCATGTACTGAATGTGTATTAACTCCTATGGGGGCCACAGCAGTGACCTGACACGATGCTCATCTAGCCACCTGGCCCAGGTGTCCCACAATGCCTCCGTGCTGCCCAGGCTCCTGGTCCTCAGCAGGGCTCACAGGACTCCTGCGTGTTTGTGTTCTGCTGCCTTCAGTGAGCACCTGTGAAGGGAGAGCCCATTCTGCCTCCTCTGATTCCTGACCGCTCCCACCCACAGATGGGGAGGCTGCACCTGTGGAAGAGATCTCCGGGAAGATCAGGAGCCCCTTACCTCACAGTACACAATGTCCGCTCCATAGTCCAGGGCCAGCAGCCGCATTGGGAGAGTCCCTACCCGAACCATAGGGGCTAAGATGAGTTTGTTGTGGTAGCACAGAGAGAGGCTGTTCACAATCATTCCTGAAGAAAGAGAGTCGGAAATTCAAATGGAGAAAATCTCTTCTGTTATCCAGAGAAGGCTTTCCTTCTTCTTTCCAACACATAGTATTTGGTTTTCCTTTTCTTTTATCGTAAAAATAATGCATGCTCATTTACGCATCCAACAAATATTTATTAAGTGTCTACTCTGTACCAGTCACGGTCCTAGTCTTTGGGGATACATTAGAGAAGAAAACAGACAAAGATTCCTACTCTGGTAGAGCTTTCATTCCAGTGGGGAAAAAGGCAAAAACAATAAGCATAATAAATAAATTACATAGTATGATGGAAAATTGATAGTGCTATAGACTAAAAAAAAGCAGGGAGAAAGGAGATTAAAAACTGCAGATGGGTTAAAATTTTTTTCCAGTTTCATTGAGATAAAATTAACATATGATATCGTGTTAGTTTAAGCTGTACAACATAAAGATTTCACATATGTATATATCACCAAATGATTACCACAATAAGTTTAGACAATATCTATCACCTCACATAATTTTTTTCTCATCATGAGAACCTTTAAGATCTACTCTCTTTGCAACTTTCAGGATACAATACAGTATTACCGGGACTTCCGCGGTGGCACAGTGGTTAAGAATCTGCCTGCCAGTGCAGGGAACACGGGTTCGATCCCTAGTCTGGGAAGATCCCACATGCCGCGGAGCAACTAAGCCCGTGCGCCACAACTACTGAGCCTGCGCTCTAGAGCCCGCGAGCCACAACTACTGAGCACACGTGCCGCAACTACTGAAACCTGCGCACCTAGAGCTGGTGCCTCGCAACAAGAGAAGCCACCACAATGAGAAGCCTGTGCACCGCAACGAAGAGGAGCCCCCGCTCACTGCAACTAGAGAAAGCCCATGTGCAGCAACGAAGACCCAACACAGCCAAAAATAAACAAATAAATAAAGAAATAAAATTTAAAAAGAAACAATACAGTATTGTTAACCATAGTTGCCATGCTGTACATTACATCCCAGAATGTATTTGTCTTGTAACTGGAAGTTTGTATCCTCTGACCACCTTCACCCATTTCCCCCCCACCTCATCCCCAAAGGTTAAAATTTTAAATAGAGAAGCCCAGATAAGCTTCAATGAGAAGATGACATCTGAGCAGAGATTTTGAGTTAGCCAAGTTGGTATCTAGTGGAAGAGTGCACAGGAGAAGAAAGGGCCAGTGCAAAGACCCTGGGGCAGGAGCTTGTCTGGTGTGTTAGAAGAACAGGAAGGAGGCCACTGTGGTTGCAGCACAGAAAGGAGAAGAGAGTAATGGAAGTCAGATACACAATGGATGGAGAGCAGTAAGCAGATAGGACACAGTGGTCAGACCCCGAATGGCCTTGTAGGACGCTCTGCGGGCTTTGTTAGCTCTTCACGATAGGAGCCAGTGAAGGGTTTTAAGGAGAGGAGTGGCATGACTGATCACATTCCCCATGATCACGGTGACTGCTGTATGAAAAACAGACTGTGGGGGCCACGGTAGACACAGGCGGATCAGTTAGAAGGCTCTTCACTCACCGATGTCAGAGATGATGGTGGCTCAGGACAGAGAGATAGCAGGGGAGGTGGTGAGAAGTGGTCACATTCTAAAAATATTTTAAAGGTAGAGCAACAGGAGTAAATCGAAGAAAATCAAAATCCCATGTCCCAGAGATAACTGTTAATTTATTTATTCTAAGCAAACATGGTCCCCTCTAAAAACCACAAAGCTTGCTAACTAACTTTTTACTCCTCAGCCTACTCCGGCCTGGCCTCCCCCTCTGCCACTCTCCCAAAACCGCTCTGATTAAAGTCACCAATTACCTCGAAGTTGCTCAATCTACGAGACACTGACCTGTCCTCAATCTTGTTTTGCTAGCAGCACATGGCATGGTTGAGCCTCCCCTCTTCCTTGATCTCTCTCCTCCCTGGGTTCGTCGACCACACACTCTCCCAGTTTTTCTCTCTACCCCTGCTTTTCAGTCTCTTTTGCTGGTTTCACCTCCTCCCCTCACAGGTTGAGGTTGCTCCTTAGTCGTGGGCCCTCTTCCCTTCTAATTTCACACATCCTCCCTCACAAATTTATTCACTCCCATGGTTTAAAATAGTGGCCATGATCATCTCCAAAGGCATCCCAACCTCACACCAACTGCTCAAAACACATCCCCACTGGGATGTCTTAAGGGCATCTTCTACTCAACATGTAGAAAACAAAGCCTTGATCTTCCCTCCTAAGCCTTGTCCTCTGTCTCCAATTATTTATTCAACAGACACTTACTGAGCCCCTAAGATATGTCAAGCACTGGTAGGCACTAAAGATAAAATGGTGAAAGGGATACTTACAAATATGTTATAGAAAGGGAACTTACAAATATGTGTGAAATTAAAACTGTGTATGGTGCTATGAAGGAGCAGTTACATAAGGCTGTGGGAGTCTATGTCAGCAGGAAAGAGACTCATGGGGGTTGAGGAGGGCCTCCCTTAAGAAATAATCTCTGGGGACTTCCCTGGTGGTGCAGTGGTTCAGAATCTGCCTGCCAGCACTATTTACAATAGCCAGGACATGGAAGCAACCTAAGTGTCCATCGACAGACGAATAGATAAAGAAGATGTGGCACATATATACAATGGAATATTACTCAGCCATAAAAAGAAACGAAACTGAGTTATTTGCAGCGAGGTGGATAGACCTAGAGTCTGTCATACAGAGTGAAGTAAGTCAGAAAGAGAAAAACAAATACCGTATGCTAACACATATATATGGAATCTAAAAAAAAAAATGGTTCTAATGAACCTAGGGGCAGGACAGGAATAAAGACGCAGACACAGAGAATGGACTTGAGGACACGGGAAGGGGGAAGGGTAAGCTGGGATGAAGTAAGAGAGTAGCATTGACATATATATACTACCAAATGTAAAATAGCTAGCAAGTGGGAAGCAGCTGCATAGCACAGGGAGATCAGCTCAGTGCCTTGTGACCACCTAGAGGGGTAGGATCAGGAGGGTGGGAGGGAGACGCAAGAGGGAGGGGATATAGGGATATACGCATGCATATAACTGATTCACTTTGTTATACAGCAGAAACTAACACACCATTGTAGAGCAATTATACTCCAATAAAGATGTTTTAAAAAAACAAACAATCCGCCTGCCAATGCAGGAGACACGGGTTTGCTCCCTGGTCCGGGAAGATCCCACATGCCGCAGAGCAACTAAGCCCGCAAGCCACCACTACTGAGCCCACGTGCCACAACTACTGAAGCCCGCACGCATAGAGCCCGTGCTCCGCAACAAGAGAAGCCACTGCAGTGAGAAGCCCGTGCACCGCAACGAAGAGTAGCCCCTGCTCGCCGCAACTACAGAAAGCCCACGCGCGGCAACGAAGACCCAACGCAACCAAAAATTAATTAATTAATCAATTAATTAAAACTTATATTAAAAAAAGAAAGAAAAGAAAGAAAAAATCTCTGCTGGGAATTCCCCAGTGGTCCAGTGGTTAGGACCCTGTGCCTCCAGTTCAGGGGGCCTGGGTTCAATCCCTGGTTGGGGAACTAAGATCCTGCAAGCTGGCGTCACAGCCCAAATAAAAATGAAATAAAATAAAATATAATAAAAGAAAACAAGAAAGAATCTCTGATTCAAGGTCTAAAGGGTGAGAAGGTGTTTATCAGGTCAATACGTGGGGAGAAAATTTTTCCCGTTTCAGTAAGTAGCACCTCCATTTACCCAATTACACATCCTTAACCCACATTCCCCACATCCAATTCATCACTATCTCCTATTCACCTCCAAACCATCACTAACCTTCCAAATATGACTCTAACCTGCCTGCTTTACTCCATCTGCAAGGCCACCACTGTGCACAAAGCCAGTCTCCTAATGAGTCTCCCCAAATCTACTCCTGCCCCCTCCTATCCGTTCTCTTATAATAGCCAGTATGGTGTCTGAAAAAGGCATCTCTGCTAACACCACTTCTCTGTTTATACCCTGCAATGCCTTCCCACCAAGTTTAGGATAAATCCCAAACAGATGATGGACTGGAGGTTGAAAGACAAGAAGGAGGTAGGGTGTTAGGTTAGAAAGAGGGATAAAGGGTCTAGGCAAACAGCGAAAAGGGCTGAAAAGAAAATGATCAGCACTTGTACAACAGTCCTGATGCAGGCAGGAAAATGCAGGAATAGTGAAGGAATACCAATAGCCACTTTTTATTTCTGCAATGCCTTTGCAATTCCCAAAGTGCTTCATTTATAACTGTGATTCTCAAACCTAGCTGTACATTAGAATCATCTGGAGAGATTTAAAAAACTACCAATGGCCAGGCCTCACCCCAAGCCAATTAAATCAGAATATACAGTTCACTAGGGCAGGAATTTTGTCTGTTTTGTTCACTGTCCATATGAAAAGTACCTGGCACATACATGGTGCTCAGAAAATATTTACTAAATGAATAAATGAATGAAGGAATGTACCACTATCACCTGAGATCCAAGGAAGAATTCTTCTCAAACCTTAGGGAGTAAGCAGGCAACGTCAGTTACCATGGCAGCCCTGGGAAAAACATTACTGAGTGACACTAACACTCCCAGGAGCCTACATTTGTTTCCACAATAAGTAAACCTTTCTCATTTCTAAAGTACTGTACTGTGAAATATGCATCTCAGTAACAACTAGAGGTTACTCAATGTCTGCTGTGAGCAGGAGGAAAAGAGAAGGGCCTTACACAGTAACTAAAGCAATGACAAGAAGAAACTAGGGGCCATGGGCAGAGACAGACAGGTTCAGACAGGCTCCAATCGCTATGACATTCTGAGGTGATCACATTGTAAGGGCTCAAGCATGAGAAAGCAGCCACTAACCAGCTACCCTGTCTCAAATATTTGGAGAAAGTCAATGCAAATACATACCTATATATTATTCTTTTCTGATAATTCTTTCAGTATATCCCTTCTGGCTTTGTGCAAAGCGATTCTTTGTTTTGTACCTGAAAAATGAGTGGCACATGTAAACAGGTGAAACATGTCAGAGCAGACATCCAAGGAGCTCTTCAGCTAACGAAATGAGGAGCTCCGAGTTCTGGGAAAGAATCGTAAAAGTAGTGTAGAATCACAATATCTTAGAGCATCCTTTATATCAACTCCCCTCTATCATATCACCAATCAGTGGTCATCAGCCTATACATGAACTTTGCAGAGACAGAAAACCCAGCACTCTCTAGACAGATCTAGGCATTTCTAGTTGCTACAGCAGTCTATATCAAATTCAGAATCTGACTCCCTGTCAAGCATCAGTCCCAGTCTGCCTTCTGGAATGGTACACCCCATGGCACACCTCATCTCTTTTCCATCTGGCACATTTCCCAAACACATGAGGACAATTTTGTTCTTCCTAAAGTCCTCTTCTCCCACGTCACCCTCCTAAATCACTCCTTCCTGTGTTTATAACTTTCAGGAGCCCCCAAGGTTTTCTCATCCCAAGGACATGACAACCACGGCATCAGTGTGCCTGCTACAGATTCTGGGAAAGGGGCAGGGCCACACAAGAGTCTGGCAAATGTGACTGACCACCTGAAGTGAGAGTACATGTGACAACCTCAGCCTCTCTTCAGTCCTCAGCCTCTATCCAAGGTTTCTCCAAAGCACACTATTGACATTTGGGGCCAGATAATTCTTTGGGGTGGTGGGGAGGGCTGTCCTATGCCTTGTACGATATGTAGTAGCATCCTGGCCTCTACCCACTAGAGGCCTGCAGCACCCCACCCGACCCCCCGGATGTGACAAAGAAAAATGTCTCCAGCCATTGTCAAATGTCCTGGGGGAAGGGTGAGGGCAAAATCACCCTCACGCAAGAGCCACTGCTCTATCCAATGACTCTGTTCACCCATGAGTACTCAAAACTCTCTCCTCTGCTGGTTTAACAGGTAACTCTCCAGAAAGTCTATCGTGTATCAAAATGCTATTTGAAATTTAATAGTATTTATCTCTATAACGGTATCTAATGAAAGTAAAACTCTTTCTCCAGATGTTAAGAACCTCCCAGGTGGTTAATCCACATTTACCTTATCTCCTACCCCAGGCACTGGAAATTACAGAAATGATCTGACACCCATTTTCGGGATCCGTTCAAGAAGTACCAGTAGTGTAAGGCTTTTGGGCAACCTGAACAACTGAATTCAAGTAAAATATTCTGCCTGACCGTGGTTTTGTGAGACAAGCCACAAATCCTCCTCGCTGCTATTTACGGAACTGAGGTATCTGACTGGAAAGCCGGTGGAGGTGAACTAGCCAAAAAAGCAGTGGGTTCAGGATGAGAAGCTGGAAAGGGTGACAAGAGAGGGGAGAATGACCCTCAGCTGAAAAGAGAGAGGAAAAGTACCAAGCGATGAGTTCTCTGGACTGAAGAGAAGATACGCTGAAGGCCATGAGCTTGCCCTCGGGGCCCTCAGCTCTCTGGGGAGCTCTAAGGGAAGGGTGAGCCTGGATCTACGACTCCGGACTCCCGGTCTCGGCCCCCAGGCCTCACCATTCACTCAGACTCTCAATAAATACTTGTAAAGTTACAGGGGGAGACCCGAACTGGCCAAGCCATGACAGGGGCTGTGAGGGCGACAAATGAGCGTTGCAGAGATCGGACATCGTATCGCCACAAGCCCTCCGCCCTCCTGGTTCGTAATGCCAGGGCCCCATCGCCGGACCCCGGTCCTGCCTCCATCGCGCACCCTTCCCCAAGGTTGGCCGGGACCTGGAGTCACCATCCCCTGTTCGGACCTACAGACCTCGCCGCTGCTGAGCTCTACAGATCCCGCTCCTTCCACACAGTTCGCCAATTCCGCGGGCCCTACTGAGCCGCGCCAGCCACCGTCCGCGAGGCCTTGGCGCGCCCGTGACGTCACTGTCGTGCGCCTCTCCCGCACCGAGGGGAGTATGGCTCTAGCGCGGCAGCCGCGGCTGTTGTCGCTCGTGGCTCGGTTGCTTCTGGCGCCTCGCCGGGACCTGACGGTCCGCGGTCCCAACGAGCCCCTGCCCGTGGTGCGCATTCCGCGGCCTCTACAGCGGCGGCAGGAAGAGCGGCAAAGCGGGCAGCGGAGCCCCCCGCGGCCGGTGCTGGTGCGACCTGGGTCGCTGCTGATCTCAGCGCGGCGACCGGAGTTGAACCAGCCGGCTCGCCTCACGCTGGGCCCTTGGGAGCCCGCGCCACTCGCTTCGCGCGGCTGGAGGAATCGGCGCGCCCACGGGGACCATTTCTCCATCGAGCGCGCGCAACATGAGGCTCCAGCGCTGCGGAACCTCTCGCCCAAGGGCAGCTTCACCGATCTGGGTCTGGAGCACCGCGTTCTGAGCGCACTACAAGAGGCTGCTCCCGAAGTTGTTCGGCCCACAACCGTGCAGTCGAGTACCATTCCCCCACTCCTCCGCGGTCGCCACATCCTCTGCGCCGCAGAAACCGGCAGTGGCAAAACTCTAGGATACTTACTACCTCTCCTTCAACGGCTCTTGGGCCAGCCAAGCCTGGACCCTTGTCGCATCCCTGCGCCTCGAGGCCTGGTTCTTGTGCCTTCTCGAGAATTAGCCGAACAGGTGCGGGCCGTGGCCCAGCCCTTGGGCAGCTCCTTGGGCCTCCAGGTGCGGGAGTTAGGGGGAGGCCATGGCATGAGTAGGATCAGGCTGCAACTGTCCAAACATCCTCCAGCAGATATACTAGTGGCCACTCCGGGGGCTCTGTGGAAGGCCCTGAAAACTCAACTGATCAGCCTGGAGCAGCTCTCCTTCTTGGTGTTGGATGAAGCAGACACGCTGTTGGATGAAAGCTTCCTGGAACTGGTGGATTACATCTTGGAGGGGAGCCATATAGCAGAAGACCCAGCTGACTTAAAAGACCCCTTCAATCCCAAAGCTCAGTTAGTGCTGGTGGGGGCCACATTTCCCGAAGGTGTAGGCCAGCTGCTGAGTAAAGTTACCAGCTTAGACTCTCTAACCACTGTTACCAGTGACAAGCTCCACTGCATCATGCCTCACGTCAGACAGACATTCATGAGACTGAAGGGAACAGAGAAGGTGACTGGGTTGGTGCCGATCCTCAAGCAGCGTGACAGAGCATATAGGACTGGCCCCGCAGGAAGTGTTCTGGTGTTCTGTAATTGCTCCAGCACTGTGAACTGGCTGGGGTATATTCTGGATGACCACAAAATCCAACACTTAAGACTGCAGGGACAGATGCCAGCCTCAATGAGAGCAGGCATCTTCCAGTCCTTCCAGAAGGGCTCCCGAGACATACTTCTCTGCACAGACATCGCCTCTCGGGGCCTGGACAGCACCCAGGTGGAGCTAGTCATCAATTATGATTTCCCTCTCACCCTACAAGACTACATCCACAGAGCAGGGAGGGTGGGCCGGGTGGGGAGCGAAGTGCCAGGCACTGTCGTCAGCTTTGTGACCCATCCCTGGGACGTGAGCCTGGTTCAGAAGATTGAGCTGGCAGCTCGCCGGAGGAGAAGGCTTCCAGGACTAGGTCCTCAGTGAGACAGCCTTTGCACCAGCAAACCTTATTGCAGCAGGCTTATATATGATGCCATAACAGGGACCTTTCCCTCTGTGCTGGATGGCTGAGCACACTTGTCAGTAGGGTGCTCTGGGCTGCCTAGTCACCTTCTGAAGGCCCTGGCTGCTTTCTGCCTTCAAAAGGTAAGCTGCTGGCCAACACTGGAGGGTGAACTACTGAGCATGGCTCTCTGTAGTCTTTCACATGAAGAATAAAGTCGATCTTGGCTCTGTATTGTGTCATGATTTCTTACAGTAAGCAGTGTTTCTATGGGTGTCCCTTAATAACAGTTTCCACTGGAGCAGAATTCACTAGACTCTGAGAAGATTCACACTCCAAACTACCACACTTAGGACGAAGGCTCTTTCAATTGATGTTTTAGTTTAAATTTTATTTCCTGCCCCCAAACATCCATTAAGCCCCCAGGAGAAGGGAAAGGGGATGCGACTAGCAATAGAGAGAAACTTTCTTCACAACAATGGCCATGGCAAGCTTAGGCACTTTTGGTGAAATCTCTCTGGGAAGTACTGGCAGAGGAATAAAAGGCAAACTGACACAGAAGTATTGCTTGGTGTGCATTTCCAGGCTCTGCCTTCTTTCTCATCTCTTGGTGGCAGGTGGAGGAAGAGGAGAAAAGGTTAAACTTTTTTATAAACCGGCAGAATAAGCTTATAACATCCTCTCACTATCTCTGCATAGGTTCTAGTCTCTGCAGCACTACATAAGCTTTGCCCAAAGTAATGAACAGTTAAAAGTCAAATGTAATACTTCACCAAACAACTTACAAATGCTTGCACACTGGAAAGGATTAAGTTGCAGAGAACACAAATGGACCCAGAGCAACTTTTGCCAAAAGAGAATATTGTGCTAAATGTACAACCATAGCTCTTTTCTATATGAAGAAACAGAAGGATAAAAGAACTTGGTCAAAATCACACAAGTAAGTAGGACAGAATCTGGTCTGCCTGTCCTAAGGGTTGTGTTCTTTAACCACCAGGCTAGCTTTTCTCAAATCTGACTCATGCATAGAATAACTATACACCTCTGTTTGCCTTGAATATTCCCTGTTTATATGTATGCCTGCTGCAGTTTTTAATATTGCCCACTTTGACTCCCAAGAGCAACCGAGAATTGACAATAATTTGGTCACTCTATCCATGGACCACTGTGGTGGGACTGCCCAGGAAGCTTATTAAAAGTGCAGCTTCCTGAGCCCTACTCCAGATCTAGATACGTTTTCTGAGGGTTGGCTCAAGAATCTAGGTACAAGTCTTTTTAAGTGCTTTTGTGGAACCCCCCAGGTGAGTCTCTCGCTCTCGTAAGTTAATAAACCATTTATTCTGCCTCCCCCAGATGCCCAGCCAGGTCCTGTTAAGGTAGGAGTCCCCCCACCACATCAGAGGGATGCTCCCAGCCAAGTAATCTCTGGAGCCTTGGAGAATCTGAATGGTCTCGTGCTGGCCCACCTGCCATGACAAACCTCCTCCAGAGCATTCCCCTTCACATTTTACATCCTACCACTCCCAAAGGCAGTCTGCTCCAATGGGGCCTGACTTCGTCTGTCCTAACGTGCACCCGCTGATTCAAGCAGTTTAGGAATAGAAGGTGCTGTGGTTCTCCACCAGGGTGGCCCAACCTCCAAAATGGTAGTCCAAGCAGCCTCTTCCTCCTGGGCACATCGCCTCTGCAACAGTCCCATTAAACGAATGTCCCATCTTTGCTTTTTCAAGGTCGGCAACAGGGAGTCCCCTCCTAAAGAAGGTTCTCTCTCATTGCCACACTATCAAAGGCTGCCCCAAATGTGCTTCCTTCCTGTGGGCCTGATCAGGCTAAGGGCGGAGTTGTCTCTTTCCTTCTCTGAGTCGGACCAAATCGTCTTAGTAACACCTCTTCACACTGTTGACCATGTTTTTCACGGGGGCTGCTGCTGAGCTTTTATCTCATCCTTTTATGGTGGAGAGAGAAAGGATTCTAATGATTTTTACTTCTAGGGGAGAGGGGAGTGTAATGATTATGTTGTCATTTTGTATTATGTCCTTTTGTCATGAATTTGTTTTCAATTTCATGTTAAAATGGGCCCACCATTCCCATTTTGTGAGGTCATTCAGCACCCTTATTTTGCACCTTTAACATCTCTCTCAGTATCACTTGGAAATGTTTGAAATGGCGTGAGCTTGTCCTCACATTCCTATCAGCTGTAAATCCGGAGCCCCGACATGAACCTAACCACTGAGCAGAACACCTCTCCACTACCTGTGGAACACTGGGTAGGCCCCTTAACCTCTTGGTTTTTTTAAGTCCTCAGTTGTAAAAATGTGAGGGTGTTATGAATTTATATTTGGGGCAGGACAAGGTCGAGAAGAGTGTGTCTTTGCTTTTTTTTTTTTTGCGGTACGCGGGCCTCTCACTGTGGTGGCCTCTCCCGTTGCAGAGCACAGGCTCTGGACGCGCAGGCTCAGTGGCCATGGCTCACGGGCCCAGCTGCTCCGCGGCATGTGGGATCTTCCTGGACTGGGGCACGAACCTGTGACCCCCGCGTTGGCAGACGGACTCTCAACCACTGCGCCACCAGGGAAGCCCTGTGTCTTTGCTTTTATTCTTCCAAACTGTCTGGTATAATGTATACTGTCTGGTATAAATGTAGCCTTCCCCTTTGGGCTACAGGATGCTTCCATTCAGACCCTTTCCCGATTGGCCTCTTAGCAAAAGACAAGTGCATTTTTGTTGGCAAATGGTAAATGGAGCAGTTTGAGGAAGAGGGCCACTCTTGAACCGCCCCTTCAAACCCAGGCACCTCTGTGCTGTCATGTAGGCGTCTATATCGGTCCCCTCAGACACATCCCTTACTCAGCTGCTGAGAACTAGGGGAGACGGTGGTGCCATATTGATGGGAAGACCAGAAGAACCAAGGCGGGTGATGAAGTGCTAGTGAGACTGGAGGGCCGAGGAGATGGTGTCCCAGGAGGCTGGGTGGATGTAAGCCTAGACTTGGTACCCAGAACCCGGTTCTGAGTCTCCTGATCACTCTGCCTCAGCATTTGGCCTTGTTCTAATCTACATAAAAGTATCAGAGGGCTAGAGTTCAGTGTGGTTGAAGCAGGAAGTATAAATGGGGCCCAAGAGGAGTTGCCAAGGTGGGTGGGGTTCTTAACCAATTTATATTAGATTATTTTTTTCCAAAACTTGAACGACATTTCCATTAAAGCCTCAGAAGTGACAGACTGCAAGAAATGTTTTCTCTGTTGTGGAAGGGAGAGATGGAGAGGATCATGATTGCAATTACTTTCGGGTTCTACTGTTTCCCCTGGAAACGGTGGAGAGACGTCCTCATCTGCTGCAGCCGTAGGCTCTAGGAATTGCTTTTGCAGCCAGTGTCCCTTCTCTAGGGACTCATAGAGGTGATGGGCCAAGCCTGTGTTTTGGATGTCAAGTAGATTAAAGGTCTTCAGCCAGAAACTGGGAGAGACATGAGAGAGGGAAATTCTGGCAGGAGACTGTGTACAGCAGAAGTGACTGATCAGTTCTGATTTTCTTTGCAGCAGCAGTGGCTCCCGTTTCTCCTCCTACACCCGGTCACTACCATGTCCTCTGCCGAGAGTGTGGAGAAACGCAGTTGGCCGGCACGGGGAGACATACTCCCTAGTTGGTGGCGACCGGGTCTACGGGGATGTTCCTTTGGCCACGCCAGCAAAGGTGGAAGCAGAGAAGCCAGTCCCTAGACGTGCTCCCAAGAGAAAGCACGCTCCGGAAGAGTCGGACAAAGATCTTGGTTGCTCCAGACCCAAAATCCGTCGATTGTAGCATGGTGCCCGGAGGCGGACTCCACAGAATCTTTCTGGCTGAGTCATTCTGAAGAGAGGGCAATGGTTTAACTGCCTAAGGCAGCGAATGCCTCTTCCTGCAGTGACCCCCCCCACCCCCCCACTGCCCACTGCCACAGATTAGAACCTGAGTCATTCTGCCTGAGCCTTCCTCAGCCAGGAGCCTCCTTCCACACTAAATGGCCGTAAGCAAGGAGCCTCAGAAACTGAGTTTTGAATGAGAATCTGCCCTGAACATCCCAGGGCTGAAGCTGGCCTGGAAGAAAACCTGACGTTCCTCTGCTCAATCCTCAGGGGCCCCTTTGTGAGCTGAAGAAAGAAAAGTCTACACTCTGCGAGCCGAGGAGGATGCAGGAGCACAGACAGGGTGCAGAGAGGCCTTAGCAGTCTACCACATGGGCTCCCGCCCTGAGCCATTGTCAGCGGCCACCACCACAAACCAGGGGGGAGCTGGGCTTTTTGAAACTGAAAGCAGCAATCTGTGGCTTCCCAAAGAACCTCCTGCCTGGGGTCTCAGGAGGCAGGACAGAGAGACCCAGGAAGACCTGCTCCCTGAAGCAAGAACAGGATGGAGAGTCAAGCAGCATGCACCCTGCCCCGAGGTTCACATGCTCCTTTATTGCCAGCCCTTTCTGTCCCCAGTGGGGTCACTTACTGCTCAATAAAATGTTTTTGTGTAACAGATTTCTAGGGTCGCCAGTGCTCAGACTTAGGTCACTACCCCTGTGCTAGGCACTCCTGCCAGCCGGGAAAGGTTCCAAAGGTGGAACAGCTCCAGGGCGTGCCAGGGATCAGAGCAAAAACTTGAGGCTGGGGATGAAGGAGTTTGGGCACAGTCCCTAAAGCATCTCAGTAGTTGAGCTTCTGTGAGAAGGCACATCCCCAGTGTGTGTGTGTGTGTGTGTGTGTGTGCGCGCGCGCGTGTGCGTGTGCGTGTGTGTGTGTGTGCGTGTGTGTGTGCGCGCGCGCGCGCGCTGGGGGGACGGGGTCCCTAGAGGAGGCAGCTGGGGGAGGGCCTGAGGCTGGAAATGGGGAATGGCGTGCGGCCTCTGAGCAAGCACAGGCACTTAGCCCTTGAGGTTTCTGGGGAAGCTACAGCCACAAGGGCCACGAGATAAGGCAAGTGTACCAGCAGAACCCAGGTGCCAGGTCTTTCCTCAGAACCTATACTTCTCCACAAGGCCGGGCCTTCCACACTGAGGTAGGAGGGATCCTGGCCAGAAGGTCTGCCAACAGCTCTGGGAGGAAGGTTGCTGTGGTGGGGGCTCTGCTGCCATGGAAATGACTTCATTTCCTTCCACTCAAATAGCCTGCTGACTGGGTTCCTGCTCTGTTGAGTAAAAGGGTCGCTGACTCTCCCCAGAAGGTTGTTCAGTTCACATCCCAAAGTCCCTCTATTCAGGCCCTGGGGAGGTGTAGCAACTCCTGAGGGCGCTCTTTCCTGAGGCTCGCTGACAGAAGTGGGGGAGGTTCCTGATAGTTCCCAGGTGCTGGTTGAAGTCCCCAGAGAATGGTCATGCAGTTTGGGGAGTCGAGTAGGTGGAGAGAGAAGGTCGGGGGCAGAGGGCCCCTTCCTGAATCCAGAGCTCACAAGGTTCCCCCCCCCCCATTTCCAGAAACTATCTCTTCCCCCACACCAGCCACCATGGCCCAGTACCGGAAAACCGGGAGCCTAGAGCACCTGTGGCCACAGAGACACTCACACGCAGCCCTCGGGGTGGGCGGGGCCGGCTGCAGGCAGATGGGGATGACGTGTGCTCCCGGGAGGCCTCAGGCTGAAGGTGGCCCTCTGAGAGAAGGACCCCAGCTTGGACAGGAAGGTTAGAGGCGGGGGACAGCAACCTAGGGTGCCCCCTCGGAGCAGTGGGAGTGTCAGACACACAGCCCAGGCGCTGCCCATCTGTGCCTCTGCAGGGGCTCCTACAGCGCACTGCCCCTACCTCTGGCCAAGGGACTGGACAGCTCCTTAGGTCTCTGGGGTCTTCATCGGTTGTACTCTTGTTCCTCTCTCATCCTCCACACCCGGGGAAAGGAGCCCCCACAGGTTCTCAAGGAGACTGGGAGGCAGGGTGAATCTTGGGTGGGAAATGGCCCAAACAGGGGGCTCTGGGGTCCACTCCAAATCTGAAGTCCAGTCTAGAGCCAGCTGGGATCACTTCAGATCAAACCTCAGGGCCCTCTAGTTGGTACTCTCGGTGCCAGGCCATGAAGGAACTGGCCTGTTTGGCCTACAGGCTGCAAAAAGGGGAATCAGCAGAGGCCAGTCATCACCCCCACCCCTGCCCTGGAAGCCCCACACTGCTGACTTTCCATTCTTCAGATCACTTCGACCACATCAGGGCAGTCATTGGATGCAAGTTCATCGGGATTGGCAGAGATTATGACGGGGCTGGCCAGTGAGTGCTTCCCCGTGGCTTGTCTCGGGCTGGCTGGGCAGCAGTGGGGCTTTCACAGCCACCGTGCCCACCACACTGTGGTCCTCATGGCCTTGACCATAGCCTCAGGTGTGCTGGCCCGACTGGTATCTCCCTTCCCCCAGGGTCTGCTTCCTGGGCTCTTCTGTCTTTTTGGCCCTACTCTAGGTCATCATATTTGTTTCAAACACCACAGAGAGCTCATCTGCCCAGCATCTGCGCCCATCCAGTGCCAGCAGACCCACGGCCTCTGAGCAGACTCTTAGCAAGGTCTGGGCTGGGCTAACCATCTTCTCTGCCTGCAGTTGGGCCTGTGCATGCAGGGGGGTCAACCCAGTTCTTAAAAAGCTTTTCTTCTCTTTATAAATGGAGGCAAAAATTGCATTCAGTGAAAGGCATAGATCTTAACAGTACAATTCGATGACTTTTGGTGAATAGTCGAGGTGCTTTTGGGGGCCTTCCTCTGAAGGATGAAGAGCAGGAGTGAATCATTTACTCTCTCCAAGTCTCCATTTTCCACATCTGACCAGGGCTGCGGTTCAGTGGACCCTGGACACATAGGGCTTCGGTTCTGACTCAGGACTAGGGAACAGGTCTGAGGCCCAACAGCTGGCTGGCTGGTGGCCACACAGGTTCCCACAGGGGCTGGAGGACGTGTCCATATACCCGGTACTGATAGAGGAGTTGCTGGGGCATGGCTGGAGTGAGGAAGAGCTCTGGGGTGTGCTTCGAGGAAACGTGCGGCGGGTCTTCAGACAGGTGGAACAGGTATGCTGGGCTGTGCAAAAGAGTAGCTCTGAGCAGGTGGTCTGAGCAGGTGTATGCGGGGGTGCTGTGAGAGCTGCTGCCCGCTGACTGCCGCCTCCAGGTACAGGAGGACAACGAGGGACAGAGTCCCTTGGAGGATGAGTTCCCAGATGAGCAGCTGGGCAGCTCTTGCCGCTCCGTCCTCCCACGTCTGCATCAGAGAGAGGATCTGGCTCCAGACCAGAAACTAACCAGAGCTGAGGTTCAAGGGAATCCCATTTTGTCACCTAAGTGGTCATTCTCAAAATCTTGCCCCCACATGGGCCCAGGCCCCACAGTTATTGCCGCCTTCCCAGTCCTCATTATTTGGCTCTGGTGATCCAGTTAATCCTGCCAGATGTCACTTTGGCAGCCACAGATACCCCACAAAGTTTCCTTGCATGCGAGCACAAACATTTCGTGAAAATAAATGCTTTAGAAATGGAATCAGCGTGAGTGTCCTTCTCCATGGTGGGGTCTGTGGTGCAGGCTCCCAATACTGGGGTTTGGTGGGGGACCCTGCAGTTTAGACACCGGATACTCAAGGAAGACCTGTTGGCAGTGGCCTGAGGAAACACAGGTGGCTTGGCTCAGCACTGGAAGAAGACAGTGGGTGGCTCGGTTCCCTCTGTGTAGCTCACCTCAATCCAGATCCTGACCCACTGAGTACCACCTGGGGATCTTTCAGGGAATGGTGGTTCAGATGCCCAAGAAGAGAACATGCCTAGATCACAAATGATCTTTGTACCTATTTGGACAGAGCCCAGAATCTCAGGCTACTTAATGGGCCATGGACCTCCAATGGCTAGACTGCTCTGGATGTGGGCACACCTCCTCCCCTGTTCCTCAGGGACTTCCTCTCTAATCGGTTCAGGCTACTTAGACAACCACCCCATCTTCCCCCAGTTCATTAATGATAATAGCAACTGCACTAATTATAGCCAAAATTGAGTTAATACACTGAGTTAATAATGAGAGGTAGGGCTTCCCTGGGGGCACAGTGGTTAAGAATCCACCTGCCAATGCAGGGGCCACAGGTTCGAGCCCTGGTCCGGGAAGATCCAACATGCCGCGGAGCAACTAAGCCCGTGCGCCACAACTACTGAGCCTGAACTCTAGAGCCAGCATGCCACAACTACTGAGCCTGCACTCTAGAGCCATCATGCCACAACTACTGAGCCCCGCGTACCTAGAGCCCGTGCTCTGCAACGGGAGAGGCCGCCGCACTGAGAAGCCCGCGCACTGCTGCGGGAGTGGCCCCTGCTCGCCGCAGCTAGAGAAAGCCCACGCGCAGCAATGAAGACCCAACGCAGTCAAAAATAAATAAATAAAATAAAATAAATAAGTTCATTTAAAGTATAATGAGAGGTAATAATAATAAATAACATGATAAAAAGATAATGACTAATAAAAGATAATAGTTAATGCTAACAATCTACACATATCCCATTGGCTGAGCAATTTCATCCCAGCTATATATCCAAGAGGAATGCATACATATGTTCCCCAGTTCCCTAAAAAGGTATATGAAATAATATTTATAGCAGCACTATTCATAATACCACCAAATGCATTTCAAAATCAAACTTAACAGAAAAAAAAATCAAACTTCAAGGAGCCAAAGACCAAAGGTTGTTTTTTGGTTTTGGGTTTTTTTTTTTTTTGCCATGCGGTGCGGTTTGTGGGATTTTAGTTTCCCGACCAGGAACTGAACCCTTGCCTTCAGTAAGGAGAATGCGGAGTCCTAACCACTGGACCACCAGGGAATTCCCCCAAAGATTATCTTAAAAGCTGTCATAGGGCTTCCCTGGTGGCGCAGTGGTTGAGAGTCCGCCTGCCGATGCAGGGGACACGGGTTCATGCCCTGGTCCGGGAGGATCCCACGTGCCGCGGAGAGGTTGGGCCCGTGAGCCACGGCCGCTGAGCCTGCATGTCCGGAGCCTGTGCTCCGCAACGGGAGAGGCCACAACAGTGAGAAGCCGGCGTAAGGCAAAAAAAAAAAAAAATTACTGAAGAATGCCACTTGGTCAAGAGAAATTGTCAAACATTCAATCTATCAATAGAAAATGAACTAAGCGAAGAAGCAGGTTTTGAAAATATTATTCATGAGTTTGCTTCCATTAAAGCCAGGGAAATAAAATTATAATTCTGGTTTGAGTGTAAGTAAAATATGGAAACATAAAATAGTGTTGTGCGTTTTAATACACCTACTTTTAAGTTCTTCCATTTTTTTCAACTATTTTAATATCCTGGAAAAACTAACCATTAAAAAATACATTTATAATGTGTATAGAAGTACACATTTTTCCTCTTGCCTCAGGGACCAAGTTGGTTGGTCTCTGAACTGTTACTCAGAAAGTTCTAATAGTGCTTTCTATTTGTTTCACCTGTTCTCTCCTTGCTTAACTTCTTTTGGATGGATTGAGCAGCACTCCGAGATCACCTTAATCCCATTTCAGAGCCTTCCAAGCTGAGCTGATCCAGCTCAGAGTCCAATTAGGGGGAAATGGGAAGAGGTGGAGGTTACTAGAAGATAGAAGCTTATAGAAGGGCCCTGTGTTGCTGGCGCTCAGACCTCTAGGGTATCTAAGGCTCTGCTCAGTCGGTACAGGTGTTCTGAATGGGCATGACAGGGCTGCTCAACGATGGCCCGAAGAAGTTGGAGCTCGCAGCCAACTGCCACTGCTTGGAGCCGCACTGACATAAACACAAAAAATGAGGGAGACATTCCTGTTTTCCTCTCCTGTCTTTCCATCTCCCTTTCTCTGGTAACTCCTACTGGCAGAATGTAATAGGAAGCCAGCTGGGTGGCTAGGAAATGTGGTTTCAAGAGTTCAAGCCCCAGCCTCACAGAGCAGAGAATAACATAAGGCTGGATCTGCAGTTGAGAGACAATTGTTTGATACCCAGGATTGCTGAGGCCTGATTCACTCTTTCCCCTAGGGTGTGCTGTCTTGTGTTCTAACTCCTCAGGGTTCTTCCTTACTTTTGGGGGACCCTGGATACTAATCTCTATTTCCTTAGCCCCACAAAGTCCCTAGTGGAAGAAACAGCCCAAAGACCTGGCCCACCTCTGAGTTTCCACCCTCCCTGGATCCTTCACAAGTAATTTTTCAGTATCTTGTTAACTCCCTGATGCCTTCAAGAAGATCCTTTTCATATTTTTCCCAACTTTTCTAATGATTGTCAGGAGGACTGTAACTTTGATTTATTTACTTAGTCAACCAGACATTTGAAACTGCGTATGCATTAATTTGATAACATTTTAAAATTAACTGTAAACATTATGCCCTCTCCTTTTACCTAAGACTAATATAGGAAACAAATGTATACGAAAAGCTTCTGCACTTTTGAGAAACTATCAGCAAAGTCATCATGCATTAGGTTGTTTAATGTCACTTAAATGAAGACCTCCGTGGCAGGTCAGCTCAGATGTATGAGTCACCAGAATATAAACACCTCCACCCCCCTTTGTCCTTCCTGAGCTGAGGAAGGCAAGCTGGAGGCAACCAGGTCAGACTTTGTCCTTACCCCTGAGGCATGAGAAAGAGGCAGGGGGCAGTGATAGACAGGAGGCAGTGGTCACCAGAGGCCAAGGTCCCTCTGGCGCTGAGAGGGGAGGCCAGCTTGTCAGGGAGTCCAAGAGAGAGGAGACACACACAAATGCAAAAGTGGGGGGACAACTCAGACTAGATTTCAGCCTGTGTTGTTGACCCCTCTCAGCCTGGCAGGACCTGATGCAGGCCCAGGAGGCTCAGATGCCACCCAACTGCAGTTTTGAGATCAGTTCCCCCTAAACCATAGCTTTTTCTGCAGAAAACAACGAATTATACTGTCCAGGCCACTGGCCAGCCGGGAAACCACCTTGTCCTGAAGGAGGAGTGCTGTCTATCCTTAGGAGACTAAGCCTCTCATGCTCTTAGTACCAAGGGCCCTAACTGGACCCTGTCCCCCTACTCTGTGCCTTGGAGACCCTTCCAGCTCTTCCCCCACAGCACACTCATCCTGCTCAAATCAGACCTTTGCCTAGGCTACTGGCCAATCCAGATGCCCTCTCCACTCCCCTGCAGTATCCAAGCCCCATCCTTTCAAGGCTCAGCTACTGTTCTGGTGCCTTCATGAACCTCTTACCACCACGGCCAGCCTTCACCAGCACTGCCTCCGACTTCCCTCAGCCAGGATGACCATATACAAAAAAAAATGAGACAGAGGCCTCCCTGGTGGCGCAGTGGTTGAGAGTCTGCCTGCCAGTGCAGGGGACACGGGTTCGTGCTCCGGTCCGGGAAGATCCCACATGCCGCGGAGCGGCTGGGCCCGTGAGCCATGGCCGCTGAGCCTGCGCGTCCGGAGCCTGTGCTCTGAAAAGGGAGAGGCCGCAGCGGTGAGAGGCCCGCGTACCGCAAAAAAAAAAAAAAAAGAGAGACATAAATTGACCAGGGAGTAGGTAACCACCTTCCCAAGATGGCGACCATTAACTAATGTTTAGTATGTATATTCCTCTGGGGGGGGGGGGGGGGTGTGTGTGTGTGTGTGTGTGTGTGTGTGTGTGTGTGTGTGTGTGTGTGTGTGTGTGTGTGTGTGTGTGTGTGTGTGTGTGTGTGTGTGTGTGTGTGTAACAACACATGCACAGAAGTAAATTTTAACACGAGATACTAAAACAAAATGGTCTCCCATAAGTATTATTCTTATATTTCACTTTTATTAAAAATATATAGGGAATCACTTTTCTGTCCGTCAAAACATACAGATCGAATTCACTCTTCTGAATTCTAATTCTTCCTAGAATTTCATGGAATATTTAACCCGTTGGAGGGCGGGAATATCCCTGCAAATAAAACCCCACATGGACCTGCGACCTGCCTGGCTAGAGGTGAAATTAGGAAGATTCCTGGACCCCTCCCAGTTCCCCCACGGGCCTCCTCCCCGAGTCAGTAGGTACACACAGCTCGGGAGGGGTGGCTGGAGGGCCAGGAGCAGGGTCGGAGGGAGCCCGCGATGCATAGCTAGCGGGCGCTCGCAACAGAAGCCAGCCTGGCCCATTAGTGCGCCGTTCTGGTCGGGGCGGAAGATCCTATCGCCCCCTGGCGACCACGCTGTGAGGCGGCATTGTGGGTCCCCGCCCGTCTGTCGAGCGTCCTGACTCCAGCCGCGCGTCACACGAGGCCGCGCCGCTGGGTCACCTACATCGATGGTTGGGACCCCAACGTCGCCCTCTGACTCTCGCTCGCCCCTCTCAGGCTCTCGAGACCCGCCTCTGCCCGCCTGCTCGGCCCTGTGCAGCATGCTGCCCGTAGGCCTCGAGGCTCCCCGCGCACTCACCCGGCGGCCTCTTCTGCGTCTGCTGCTCCTGCTGTGGCTGCTGCTGTGGCCGGTAACCCGCGCTCAGACCACGCAGGGAACCCCCAGCGCCTCGACCAGGCCGGACACCTCCAGCGCCCCAACAGCGCCGGGCTCCCTGAGAGCCTCGAGTCTGCATGAGCGTGCGAGGGCCCTGATGCGGGACTTCCGGCTCGTGGATGGGTGCGTCGGTGCTGCGTGCCGGCTGGTGGGGGCTGAACCCGCCCCTGGGCGGGAGAGGAAGGGCTAGTAGGAGGCTCCCTCACACCACCCCTTTCTCCTCCATCACCCCTGGCGCCTTCGTCCCCATTACCCCGTTGCCGGTGGAACGCCCTACCTAAGAACTCCTCCTCAGGACTACTGTCTGTGTGAGGGAGGAGGTGGGCTGGGACAGAACAGGCCCAGGACCTGGATGCCACGCCCCCTACTCTTACTTTGTCTTGACCCCCCCAGCAAGAACCACCTGCCCCTGTTCCTGAAACAGCATTTCCGGAACGAGCTAAAGGAGGGCAACCTGCGCAATTTCAGCCTTGGCCAAACCAGCCTGGACAAGCTCAGGGATGGCCTCGTGGGTGCCCAGGTACCAGAGGGACACACTTAACGGCCGCTGGGGAACGTGGGGGCTACAGGAACCTGGGTAGACAGGCCTCTGACTATCAGAGGACACGCAGTCTGCCATCATGGGGCTGCTGGAGAGTGCAGGGGTGTTGGAGGTTAAAGCAGGCCAGAGGCATGGGTGCCCAGGTTCTGTGGAGACTCAAAGAAAGTGATCAGAAAATCCCTGGCGAGCGTGGGGGCTCTGAAACCACAAAGGATATGGTGGATTGCCTTTGGGGCATTCACATAGCACACGGACAAATGGCGGGTGAGGACGGGTGCTGCCGGTTTGGCTGCTGGCAGCAAGCTGAATAGTCCTCAAGGTACCACGGGGTCATGCAGTGCCGCACTCAGGGCCACTGACCCAGATGATTACCTTGGGGGCCGAGGAGGAGTAGCAGGCCAAGGGTCCTTGGAGTCCACCCTGATCTCATTCTGGACCCCTGGGCCAACCCCCAGTTCTGGTCAGCCTACGCACCATGCCACACCCAGGACCAGGATGCTGTGCGCCTCACGCTGGAGCAGATTGACCTCATTCGTCGCGTGTGTGCCTCCTACTCTGAACTGGAGCTTGTGACCTCAGCTAGAGGTGGGCTGGGGAATGGGAGGATAGTCAGGGCCTCACTCTGGTGGTTCTGGCCCTGGGCTCTGACCGCTTGATTCTCTGCCCTCTTCTAGGACTGAACAGCACTCAAAAGCTGGCTTGCCTTATTGGTGTGGAGGGTGGTCACTCACTAGACAGCAGCCTCTCTGTGCTGCGCAGTTTCTATCTGCTGGGAGTACGCTACCTGACACTCACCTTCACCTGCAACACGCCCTGGTGAGCAGTGCCTGGCCAGGGTGGAACGGTAGACACACGGTGGGGAAACTGCCAGACAGGTGAGGACAGAGGGGTCCACAGAGGGAGGCTGTGGGGTCTCAGCAGGTCCCTCACACTCCCAGAAAGCAGCTGGTCCAGATCCTCACCCTGTTCTGAGGTGGGATGGATGGACAGAGAGCCTGGAAGTCCAGGCTCTGTTGGCCAAGGTAGGGCCTGCTAGATTGCCTTCCTCTGGCTGTCCTTCAGGGCAGAGAGTTCCACCAAGTTTCAACACTTCTACACCAACATCAGTGGGTTGACAAGCTTTGGAGAGGTAAGGACTCCTTTTCCATATCCTACCCCACACGTTCCCTACAGATATGTGCATACACGTGCGTCCCTCCCGACCCACCCCCCTGCAAAAAAAAAAAAAACCACCTGTCCCTGCAGAAGGTGATAGGGGAAATGAACCGCCTGGGCATGATGGTGGACTTGTCCTACGGGTCAGACACCTTGGCGCGGCAAGCCCTGAAGGTGTCAAGGGCCCCTGTGATCTTCTCCCACTCAGCTGCCAAGGCTGTGTGCAACAATATGCTGAATGTTCCCGATGACATCCTGCAACTTCTGGTGAGCAGCCACCCCAGCCCTCAAACCTGGGACTAGGCATGCTTCATCCAAAGATCCTTTTTTTTAAAAATATTTATTTATTTATTCACTTATTTGGTTGCTCTGGGTCTTTGTTGAGGCAGGCGGGTTCCTTAGTTGCAGCATGAGAACTCTTAGTTGCGGCATGCATGTGGGATCTAGTTCCCTGACCAGGGATCGAACCTGGGCCCCCTGCATTGGGAGTGAGGAGTCTTAACCACTGCACCACTAGGGAAGTCCCTATCCAAAGACCCTTGACCCTGAACAAAGCTACCAGCCCAGGCCTCACTCACCCTTGGACCCAAGGCTGGTTAACCCTCCCCAATCTCTGAAACTCAAGGCCAAATCTGTTCCACCCAGGGGCCAAGAGAAGTGAAGCCTTACCCAACCCCTCAGGCAAGGAGTGAGCACTTACCCTATCAGGCCCCCCAGGGCATAGGTGGCAGACCATCAGGCCGGAAGTGCCAAGCTGAGTGTCCACTTGTTTATCCATGTAGAAGAAAAATGGTGGCATTGTGATGGTGTCGCTGTCCACGGGGGTGCTGCCGTGTAACCTGTTTGCTAACGTGTCCACTGTGGCAGGTGAGCCCCGCTTCGACTCCTTGTGCAGTTGTAGCTTGGCCTGTGGCCGCTAGGGCCCTCAGGACAGCTCTAGGCGTCTGGCGTACCTGCTGGGCCCTGGGCAGGCCTCCCAACAGCTCAGGGGAGCAGACACAGCTCTTCACTGCCCTGAACCCAGATCTAGGGATACAACCAGTGCTGTTGGGTTTTGGGGAGGCAATTGCCTCTGCCTCTGAGTCTCACGTTTGCTCCCACATCTCTGGAAAGGACAGGCAGAGCCCCGCAACCAGGCTCTCAAGGAACCCAGAGGCATGGTGGCTCCTGGGCAGGAAAAGATCCAAAGGGGTTGGTGGCCCTGAGGTTCACTCTGGGTCCAGTGTCTAGCCTATAACCACTTCAGAACTCACAATGGGCTGGGAGCTCTGTGGAGTCAGCTGTTATGTCCTGGAGTGCTGTGGGCAGGGGAATTGGCCACGCTGAGTTCCCCCAGACCAGGGCTGGTCCCAGGATCTAACTCTAGCCTCATGCTGCCCACCACAACCCTCACCCCCTAGATCACTTTGACCACATCAGAGCCATCACTGGATCTGAGTTCATCGGGATTAGCGGAAACTATGATGGGTCTGGCCGGTGAGTGTTTCCCCTGGGGTTTGTCTTGGGTCGGGGTTCAGTGGGGAGTCCTTTAGTCTTAGTTCCTTATCCCATGGTCCTCCCATCCTTCAGGCTTCCACCACAGACTCTGGTCTTCCAGCCCACCTGACATCTCCCCACTCCCAGGACCTGTTTCCTGGACTTGCCCTGTCCTTCCTGTGGCCCAGTGGACCCATTCCCACTCCAAGCCATCACAGTTGTTAAGTACCCACCCCCTCACAGGAGACCCCATCTGCCCAGCACATGCTCCACTCCCAGCCCAGTAGATGTGCTGTGGACTGAGCATCTGCTCGGCAGGTAAATGCTGCAGAAGCCCAGTCTTCAAGGAGCTTCCAAAGTTCCATTCAGTATCCTGAAGAACACGGACCTTCATTTCCCGCATGTAGCTAGGGCTGGTGTGACAGTGGGCCCTAGGCCAGGATCGGGTCCACAGTTAGCCAGCTGGTGGCCACACAGGTTCCCACAGGGGCTGGAGGACGTGTCCACATACCCGGTACTGATAGAGGAGTTGCTGAGGCGTGGCTGGAGGGAGGAAGAGCTGCAGGGTGTCCTTCGTGGAAACCTGCTGCGGGTCTTCAGACACGTGGAACAGGTATGCTGGGCTGGGCAAAAAGATGGTTCAGTGTTTCAGCAGGTGGCGGGCATGGGGGGGTGGTGCTGGGGAAGCCACTGACTGCTGACTGCTTTCATCCCCAGGTGAGAGAGGAAAACAGTGGCCAGAGCCCTGCGGAGGATGAATTTCCAAACAGGCAGGTGGGCAGGTCGTGCCACTCCCACCTGACTCAGCCTCAGAATGAACACCTGGCCACACACCGGGTGGGAAACAAGTGGCCAACCAATCAGGCCCTCCAGAGGCCCTCAAAAGCCTCCCCACACCTCGTCCTGGGGCTCATGGCTGCTGCCACCTTCTCAATCCTCATCCTATGGCTCTAGTGACCTGGCCAGTCCTCCAGGGGTCACTGTGTCAAAGTCTCACAAAGTTCCCCTCCTAGTGGTCCAGGCACAAACATAGGTATGCTGAGAATAAATATTTTGGGTACAGAGCCAGGTGTGAACGTCCTTCCTTCTTCACAGGCAGGGGGGTTGGGTCTGGTGGGCTCTTGGTTGGTGAGCCGTCTTATGTTCTAGCCCCAGCTGCTCAAGATGGGTGGTTCCCATTAGCCTCCAGCTTTGTCTTTCTCAGGAAAGGCAGAGGCATCTTACCTTATTATTCTAAAAGCCTGAGCCCACAGAAGAGCACTAAGGAATCAAGAGCAGAGTTGATCCCATCATGGAGTGTGACAGTGGTAGTTCCCAATCTCTCTCTGAAAGGTTTAAAAATTTTTTTTGTTTTTGTTTGTTTGTTTTTAAAGGGTGATACCTTTTGTAGCATAAACTAACTTGTTTGGAAGTATCAAGAGAGGAAGCGTGAAAAGCTTTTAGATTTTTCAGGTAGGGTCCTCTTTTTTTTCTTAAACTGATTTTTCAATGGAGGTGGAGAAATCAGGTCTTGGAAAGAAAAAAATAAAGGAACATAGTGCCATCTGCTCAGCCTACTACAGGCCTTCCATCTCGGACCACTTTCCTCTCCCAATCCACAAGGGTGGGCCAGAGCCAGATCGAAGTTCCTTCCATGGGAACTCGAAATTACATACAGTGCCACGTATGACATAAATTGTGTCCGTATATATGTGGGTCTGTCTTTGAATTCTGTTCCATTTATTTGGGCTATTTGTTTATTGTATTATCAATACTATAAAGTTTTAATCATGGCAACTTTATTTTTTCTAATTAATTTATTTTTGGCTGCGTTGGGTCTTCGTTGCTGCACGCGGGCTTTCTCTAGTTGCGGCGAGCGGGGGCTACTCTTCGTTGCGGTGCGCAGGCTTCTCATTGCGGTGGCTTCTCTTGTCGCAGAGCATGGGCTCTAGGCGCGTGGGCTTCAGTAGTTGTGGCACACGGACTCAGTAGTTGTGGCTCGCGGGCTGTAGAGCGCAGGCTCAGTAGTTGTAGCGCACGGGCTTAGCTGCTCCGCAGCATGTGGGATCTTCCCAGACCGGAGCTCAGTGTCCCCTGCATTGGTAGGCAGATTCTTAACCACTGAGCCACCAGGGAAGTCCCATCTCGGCAACTTTAAAACAAGTCTTGACATCAAATAGAGTGAGTTTTCCCACTTTAAGAGCATCATATCAGTAAATATTTGATCAGATAAGTAGATCCACAGTGAATGATATAAAATAAGAGATTTATTATAGGGATTAGACTTTATGCACATATAGGAGACAATGGAAAAGGCTGCTTGATCTGGTGTTGGGTATTAAATCTGTACAGGTAAGCTGGGCCAGAGTTAAAAAGGAGAGCTGGATGTGAGGTGGAGGAGAAGCTGAATGAACCCATAAGGACAAACTGGAAAAACTGGATATCCATTTGTGAAAAAAAAAAAGAATATTTACCCCTAGTTCACACCATATAGAATAAAACATACAAAATAAAATTATTTGAATATGTTATTGATCCAAATGCAAAAGATAAAAGTACAAAACTCTTAGAAAGGGACTTCCCTGGTGGTCCAGTGGCTAAGACTCAGCGCTCCCAATGCAGGGGGCCCGGCTTTGATTCCTGGTCAGGGAACTAGATCGCACATGCTGCAACTAAGAGTTCACTTGCCACAGCTTAAAAGATTACACATGCCTCAACGAAGATCCTGCACCAGCAATGAAGATCGCGAGTGCCGCAACTAAGACCCAGCACGCTCTTCAATAAGTGATGCTGGGAAAACTGGACAGCTACATGTAAAAGAATGAAATTATGAACACTAACACCATACACAAAAATAAACTCAAAATGGATTAAAGACCTAAATGTGAGACCGGGCACTATAAAACTCTTAGAGGAAAACACAGGAAAAACACTCTTTGACATAAATCACAGCAAGATCTTTTTTGAACCACTTCCTTGAGCAATGGAAACAAAAACAAAAATAAACAAATGGGACCTAATGAAACTTCAAAGCTTTTGCACAGCAAAGGAAACTATAAACAAGATGAAAAGACAACCCTCAGAATGGGAGAAAATATTTGCAAACGAATCAATGGACAAAGGATTAATCTCTAAAATATATAAACAGCTCATGCAGCTCAATATTAAAGAAACAAACACGCCAATCAAAAAATGGGCAGAAGACCTAAATAGACATTTCTCCAAGACATACAGATGGCCAAGAAGCACATGAAAAGCTGCTCAACATCACTAATTATTAGAGAAATGCAAATCAAAACTACAATGAGGTATCACCTCACACCAGTCAGAATGGGCATCATCAGAAAATCTACAAACAACAAATGCTGGAGAGGGTGTGGAGAAAAGGGAACCCTCTTGCACTGTTGGTGGGAATGTAAATTGATACAGTCACTATGGAGAACAGTATGGAGGTTCCTTAAAAAACTAAAAATAGAACTACCATATGACCCAGCAATCCCACTACTGGGCATATACCCTGAGAAAACCATAATTCAAAAAGACACATTCACCCCAGTGTTCATTGCAACACTATTTACCATAGCCAGGACATAGAAGCAACCTAAGTGTCCATCGACAGATGAATGGCTAAAGATGTGGCGCATATATACAATGGAATATTACTCAGCCATAAAAAGGAACGAAATTGAGTTATTTGTAATGAGGTGGATGGACCTAGAGTCTGTCATACAGAGTGAAGTAAGTCAGCAAGAGAAAAACAAATACCATATGCTAACACATATATATGGAATCTAAAAAAATGGTTCTGATGAACCTAGGGGCAGGACAGGAATAAAGACGCAGACATAGAGAATGGACTTGAGGACACGGGGAGGGGGAAGGGTAAGCTGGGACGAAGTAAGAGAGTAGCATTGACATATATACAATACCAAATGTAAAATAGCTAGCTAGTGGGAAGCAGTTGCATAGCACAGAGATATTAGCTCGGTGCTTTGTGACCACCTAGAGGGGTGGGATAGGGAGGGTGGGAGGGAGACACAAGAGGGAGGAGATATGGGGATATATGTATACATATAGCTGATTCACTTTGTTATACAGCAGAAACTAACACACCATTGTAAAGCAATTATACTCCAATAAAGATGTTAAAGGAAAAAAAAAAAAAGACACATGCACCCCAATGTTCATTACAACACTATTTACAATAGCCAGGTCATGGAAGCAACCTAAATGCCCATCAACAGATGAATGGATAAAGAAGATGTGGTACATAGATACAATGGAATATTACTCAGCCATAAAAAGGAACGAAATTGGGTCATTTGTAGAGTCATGGATGGATCTAGAGACTGTCATACAGAGTGAAGTAAGTCAGAAAGAGAAAAACAAATATCACATATTAACACATATATGTGGAAGCTAGAAAAATGGTACAGATGATCCGGTGTGCAGGGCAGAAATAGAGACACAGATGTAGAGAACAAACGTATGGACACCAAGGGGGAAAAGTGGCAGGGGGGATGGTGGTGGTGGGATGAATTGGGAGATTGGGATTGACATATATACACTAATATGTATAACATAGATAACGAATAACCTACGTATAAAAATAAATAAAATAAAATTGAAAAAAAGATGTTAAAAAGGAGACCCAGCGTGGACAAATAAATAAATAAATACTAAAAAAAGAAAATGAAAAGGTAGTCAACCTTACTAGTCCCTAAGGACATGCAAAATAAAACTCACAAAAAAGGATAACTAAAATTCAACAGATGAACAATACCAAGCGTTTGTAAGGGTGTGGAGCAGCAGGTATTCTCTCATACCCTGCTGGTGGCAGTGTAAACTGATAAAAACTGCATTGAAAAGGAGTTTGACTTTATTTACTAAAGTTAAATACACATATACCCAAGGATTTAAATTTTTTTTTCCCTAAAGACCCAGCAGAGGAACTTCCCTGGTGATTCAGTGGGTAAGACTCTGCGCTCCCAATGCAGGGGGCCCAGGTTCAATCCCTGGTTGGGGAACTGGATCCTACATGCATGCCACAACTGAGTTCGCATGCCACAGCTAAGAGCCTGCATGCTGCAACGATAATCTGGCATAGCCTGCATAAATAAATAAGTAAATTAATTAATTAATTAAATTAAAAATAAAGACCCAACAGAAATGCCTGCACACATGTGCACTGAAAGACATGAACAAATATATTTATAGAAGAGCTATTTTTAATAATTTCAAATTGAAAATAACCTAACAATAGAGAAATCAATGGTGCTATATTAACTCCATGGAAGAGTACAGAGCAATGAAAAAGAACAAATTACAGTCACACGCCACAACTTGTGAGAATCTTACAAAATAATCTTGAGTGAAAGAAGCAAGATATAAAATAATACCTATCATATTATTCCATTTCTATAAAGTACAAAAACAAGCAAAACTGATCTATGATGTTAAAAGTCTGTTTAAGGGTATCCTCAGGGGAGGTAATGACTGGAAGGGGGCATGAGGAAGGGCCTCAGGATTGTTGGTAAAGTGCTCTTTCTTGATCTGGGTGCTGGTTACCTGGTGTGTTCATTTTGTGAACTATATACTGTATATTATTATGGTGTGTGAATATTTGGCCGCTGTTACACAGTCGTCATTGGAAGCAGAAGTTCTGTTGAGGTATTCCTCACAACCAATAATCGATTTTTATAAATGTTCCAAGTATACTTGACCAAAAGAAGGAATTTTCCAACTGTTGTATGTAGAACTATATACATGTCCATTAGGTCACCGTCATTAATTATGTTATTAAAATCTTTTATATCTTGCTTGGTTTTTTTTGTGATTTTTTTGACCTATTTGTAAGCATGACAGTTGTGGTGAAATCTTCCACTGTGATGGTGTGTGTATCAGTTTCTCCCTATAGTTCTAGCAATTTATTTTTACTGAAGTGAAATTCACATACCATAAAATTAACCATTTTAAAGTGAATAATTCAGTGGCATTTAGTACATTCACAATGTTGAACAACCGCCACTTCTATCTAGTTCCAAAATATTTCAGTCACCCTAAAAGGAGACCCTCTACCCATTAAGCAGTTGCTCCCCATCCTTCTCTTTCCCCCTAACCACCAATCTGCTTTCTGTCTCTATGGATTTCCCTATCCTGGATATTTCTTACAAATGGAATCATATAATAGGTGACCTTTGTATCTGGCTTCCTACAGTTAGCATAATGTTGTCAAGGTTCATTCATGTTGTACTTTTTCTCCATTTTTATTTTACTCTTTTTCTGGAATTCCTATTGTGCAGATATTAGAACTTGTTTTTCTATCCTCCCATATCTCTTTTCTGTTTTCTCTTTCTTTGTTTTTTATTTCTTCTTTTGGGAGAATTCCTTAACTTGGTCTTTCCAATTTATTGATTCATTCTTGATTATAACTTTATGGTATTAGATCACCTATTGTGTTGTTTCAATTATTGTGGTAATTTTAATATATGGTCCCATGTGCTTCTCCCATCCAAAGATGGGTTCCATGTCTGCCCACCCCTTGAATCTGGGCTTTGTAACTGCTTGACCAGTGAAATATGGCAGAAGTGATGCTGTGCCCATTTCCAGGCGTAGGCCCAGAGAACTGTCCTGCTTCTTGGGATGCTTACTCATGGACTGTAGCCACTATACTATGAGGAAGCCAAGCAGCCCAGGGAGAGGTCCACATGCAGAGGACCCAGCCCCTGGTCCACAGCCCCACTGAGCTCTTAGCCAATAACAATTTGCTGGTAATGTAAATGAATCATCTTTTTTTTTTTTGGTCACGCCCCACGGCTTGTGAGATCTTAGTTCCTGGACCAGGGACTGAACCCAGGTCCCTGGCAGTGGAAGCAGGAGTCTTAACCACTCAACGGCAAGGGAATTCCCATGAATCATCTTGAAAGTGAATCCTCCAGTCCTAACTGATGCCATGTGGAATAGAGATGAGCTTACTCAACTTACTGATTTGTGAGCAAATAAATATTTTTGTTGATTGTTGCTTTAAGCCACTGTTTTGGGGTAATTTGTTATGAAGCCATAGATCACTGGAATAATTATATTTTTCTCTATCTTATATTTCTGCTTGTTCTTTTTTATATTTTCATGTTTCATATTGCTAATATTCTCCCTTATCTTTTGTAATAAGTTTATTAGGCTAATTTTGAATTTTTCATCCATGTATTCTAATCATTTTCCTGATAGATGTTTTCTTTTGAAATGTCTGTTCTTCTAAATGGTACAGGCTATTTGACCAGTCAATAGTATGGGGGAAGTTGTATCCTAGCTACAGAGTCCCCCAGAGTCTAAGGTTTCAGTCGTGCTGTAGTGGCCTGTCTTCCACACAGCACCTGACCCCACCCCTGAGGAGAGAGGCCAGGTAAGAACTATGGGGAACCTTTGCAGAGCATCAGGGAAGACCAAGGAGGGGGCACCTGTTCATTCTTTAGTCAAAAAATGTGTTGGGACCAGGACTGAAGATACCAAGGTAATGAGACCAAAATGGTCCTGACATTGTGAAATCCACAGTCTAGTGGGCATGAAAAATATTAAAGATCTCCACCAACACGTTTCTCCCTGCAGTGGATCCTATGAAGGGAAAGTGCCCCAGGGGAACACAATCCAGGGGAGGGTGAAGCGGGGTAGGGGGGAGGTGGGGTGTGTTTCAGAGAAGTCTTCTGGGGAAGTGGAACTCCAAGCTGAGGCCTCCTCCATACAGAGGAGTTTGGTAAATGAGGGTGGGGGCAGAGGGTTGAAAGGCATTCTGCCAGGTGCAAGTACTGCACAGAAACTCCTTGAGTTTGGGGAAGTGAAAGAAGCCAAAGCATCTGAGCATCTGGTCTTCCGTGATGCTCAGCCAGAAAGGCTGAGGCTGGGGAGGAGGATAGGGAGAGATGCAGCTGGAGAGGTTGGAGGGGCCAGAGGGAGCAGGGCCTTGTGGACCAAGAGAAGAGCTTGGGCTTTTTCTTCAGAAGAGGTGGCTCTGCCAGGAGCAGGGAGTCCATTGGAAGGCTGCTACTGTGGGCAGGTGAAGGTGGCATGAAGGACAGGACAAAGCAACAGACCCTGGCCAGGATGACTGTGGGGTAGGGGAAAGAATAGGGGTCAGCTCCGAGGTCTTCCTGCAGGGCCCAGCGACTCTGATCCCTTATTCTGCTCCAGAGTTTGGAGGTCAGAGGGCGCAGAGTCTGAGGTAGGTTGGAAAGATACCACTAATTCTGATATTCTAAAGCCCTCTGAGTTATAAAAGGGAGGAAAAAAAATGGAGACAGAGGTGTGAGGTGGCCTCTGGGCTTTTCTGATAGAGAAACAAATAGCTAAAAGAATGGCCTAGAAAGATAAAGATGTTAAAGTAAAGCCAACTGGATACGTTATCTGAAGCAGTGGAGTAGAAAGTGAAAGAAAATTTAAGAGCAAAGAAGTAAATGGCTTGGGTAAAGGAATCCCTAAGAGGTGAGACAGCAAAATATAAAACTGAGATGAAAGAACTTGGCTAAAGAATCCAATGCAGCGTCCAAAGAGGCAAACGGGTCTGGGCAAGGGGGATGGGTGTCCTTCCTACCGAGGAGGAAGCAGCCTCTACTGAAGGGGCAGGAATCCCCAGCAACCTCCAACAGGGAGACATGGAGGGTGGGGGAAGGGAGGGGACTTTCCTGGGTTTCCGTTTCCAAGGTTGCGGAGGAGAGAGGTGGAAGAGAGAGATGATGAAAATGGGGAGGGGGTACTCAGGAATGGTGGGAGGCCCTGGGCAGGACCGAAACGACCTTTGCGCTCCTCCCTATCCTTCCCCGTCCCTGAATCACAGAAATGTCACTGAGCGCTCACTAGGCACAAAGCGCAGGGCCAATGCACCCCGTACCCCATCTCACGGCCCTCAAGCAGCCCCAAGAGGTGGAAGCACATTTCCCCATTTTACAAGTACTGCAACTAAGGCTCAGAGAGGGCGGCTCACCACCCGAGGTCACACAGGAATCGGGCCTACCCAGCGCGTGGAGTACTACTCCCGCCCCGGGGGCTTCACTCCGCTTGGGACTCCCCCCTCAGGGAGGAGCCGGCCCGAGCCCCTCCTGCTCCCCGCCCCCGAGGGGCGGCCCGGGGGGCGGGCGGAGGAAGTGAGCGCAGCGGGGAGGAATGTGAGCGGGCGGGGCACGCCGGCCCGGGGCGGCGGGGACAGTCAGGCGGGCGGCAGGGGCGGCGGGCGCGGCGGGGCAGAGCACGCAGGATGCCTCATTTCACCGTGGTGCCGGTGGACGGGCCGCGACGCGGCGACTATGACAACCTCGAGGGTATCAGTTGGGTGGACTACGGGGAGCGCGCCGACCGGGAGGACTCGGAGGGTGAGGACGCGCCCGGAGGGGTCCTTGGCGGGGGCGGGGGCAGGGAAGCCGGCCACGCGGGGCCCGCTCTCACACCGACGCCGGCCGGTGCGCGCACACGTCGATGCGGGCCCAACTTTTCTTAGACTGAGTCGCCGCCAGCAGTCCCTTACTCCGCGCGCGCAGAAACAATTTTCTTCGGCCCCCGGCGCTCGCGCTTGCGGTCGGGCCTCCCTCCCCGCCCCAGCTCCTCCCTTGCGGGCCGCGGGCGGGGGCTGCAGACGTGGCCAGGCCTGCCGGGCCAACCGGGCCGCCCGGGGCGCGGAGAGCGCTGAGCCTCCATCCCTGGCCCTTCCCGGCTGGGAGCAACGACCGCAGCCCGGACCCCAGACCCTTCACTTCCTACCTCCTGTGAACCGCCCCTAAGCGCTTCCCGTCTTGCCTACACTTTTGTGCGGCAGCACCTCTTTCCCTAAGACTACCCTCTCTCGCCTCCCTTCCCCTCCCCTTCCCCCTTCCCTCCCAGCACTCCCGGGCCCTGGAAAGAAGGCTGTGCCTGCCTGAGGGGGTCAGTGGGTAACTGCCTGTGAGTGCACTTGCGTGGATCCCAGCTTACATCTGTAGGTACAGTGGGCATCTGTGGAGCACTCACACGGGACCAAGCTTGTCTAGGCACTTGAAGTGAATTAACTCGTTTAATCCTCCTAATTTCCCCCATGGGATAGGTCATGTTACTCACGCTTAGAAAGGAGTGAATTGAGGCATGGAGCCTTTATGTAACTTGCTCTAGGGGATTCAAATCGAGGGTTGGAGCCTCCAGAGCCCTAACTCTTAACCTAGATGTTAAACTGGACCCGAAGGTAAACCCCTCCTCCCCTCCTAGGTGTCTGCCCTTGACCCTTTCACCATCTCCTCCCCCAGGAGCCCCCCAGTGGGCTGTCCTTGCAGGGCCACTCTTGGAGTGTGAACACTGCCGAGAACATGTGTCTGTATGTGTAGCAGCATATGCATGTGTAATTGTGCTTGTGCAAGTGTATAGCTGTGGGATACCGCAGAGTGAAGGTGGGGTCAGGATAGCACTTCTTGTGGGCCACCATTTCCTGCAGGGTTATCGATGATGAGGATGGTGATGTGACTGATGACAAATGCTTCGTCTGTGACTGACCATGATGGAGATATGCAGGGAACGTGTGTGTTGGCATGTATCAGGTGATGTGATGTTGATCTGACTCTGACCTGTCTGTGATGGTGACATGACTGAGGTGATCCATGCCTGATGTGGGTGATGGCTATATGTGTGTCACCTGACTGCTGTGTGAGGAGATGGCACAGGACGGTGGCATAGGCTGCTGGACATCATGGTCATTTAACAGGCTTCACAGCTGTGTGGGTGCACACATCTCAACCCCTGCCCCATGCCGGCACCTGCCCCTAGCCTTGTTCCAGTGGCCAGAGCAGGAGCCAGCATCCACGCCTGCTCCTCTGTTAGCCCTTGGAGGCTCGCTCTCCCCAGAGGCTGGGCTGGGCTGGGCTGCATCCCTAAGATCAGCCTGGACCAGTGGGTAGGCAGAGCGGAGTCCTGCCTCTGGCCCCGCCTTGGCCTCTCACAGGCTGACTATAGGGAACTGGAGCTACATTGGCTGAGTCCTGTCAGGTCCCTCCAGGCTGGGCCAGCTCCTCCCGCTATCCCCCTTCTTCCTCCTCTTCCTCCCTTTCAGCCAGATCTTGACTGCGTCTGCTGTATGGGGGACACTCTGCACCCTGGTGAGTGGTTATGATCCTTCTTGGTGGGGGCTGCAAAGGGTCAGGGGCACAAAAATAGTGACCCCTCAGGTCCATCTTATGGGGACCCCCCAGCTTGGTGTCTGAATCTCTCAAGGCCCATACCTCTGCGCCAAAGGCCTAGATAGGCCTGTTCACCCAGCTCACTGTGGTCTGTGGGCAGGGGGTGAAGAGGCTCTAGAGGGGTACCCCTGGCAGATACCTGTGAGCAGAGGGATCAGGAGTGTCACCTGGATCCCTGCTTGCAGCTGGTACATTCACAGCTGCTGGCAGGAGCACACATATATATGTACCTCACAGGCAGCGCCCAGGCCCAGCCTTCATGCTGTGGTTCGCCAGGGGTCTCAGGTGGTATCTGAGCAGCTTTGGCCTGGCAGGCATGCCCAGACCTGCCCTGGAATTTTTGGAATAGCTGAGGGCAGTACAGATATCCAGGCACTGCTTAGACACCAGCCCCCCCTCCCACCCAATTCCCACAATCCTATGGGAGCTGTCTTTAGATGAGGTTTTGGGGAACTCCACGGAATCCCTGCTGGGTGTCTGGCACCAGATTGTCCCTTTTCTGATGCATCTGGGCAGTTGGAAGAGTAGGTGTTACTAGCTCTACTTCATAGAAAAGGAAACCAAGGCAACACAGAGAGGGTAGGCAGGTTGCCCTGGGTCACACAGTGGGAGGTTCAGGAATCCAAGCTAGTCTGCTGGCCACTGAGCACCAAGAGCCTTGGGTATGCACACCCTGGCCAAATTGCAAGCCCCAGACACTCTTCTCTAGTTAAAGTACTGCACCCTGGGGTGCCTCCTGGGATGGATGGGGGTCCAAAATAGGAGTAGAACCTACAACTCAGCTCCCACCTGGCTCTGGTAGATCCTGGGACCCAAGTTTGGCCCTCTCACTGAGTGACCTTGCCTTTGAATCTCTCTGAGCTTTACGTTCCTTGTTAATAAAAGGGGGTAAATGATATCTACTGGAGTGTTGCTGTGAGGACTAGAGGTAACCCTTGCAAGGGCTCTGAGCTGCCCTGGACTCATGGCTAAGGGACAAGGATCAGCTGGGTCTTAGAGGACCATCCACAGGCATTTTGGGGGAACTGCTGTGTGCTCAGCTCTGTGTTTTCCGGATACTAGTGCAGTCTTCAGAGAGATGAGGTAACAGTGGTGGGGCAGGCTGCAGTGCAGGAGTTTAGAATAATTTATACTTTACTTTCAACCTACTTCCACAAAAGGATCAGAAGAGATATGCAGTCCCCAAGGGACTGTCACTGTCAGGTCAAAACCATGCAGAGGAAAGAGGCAAGGACTCTGAGACGAGGTAGATGGTGACTGCATCTAAAAAATAAATTTAGCTTAGAGGTTCCTGGCAGCCAAGGTAGAAAGGGAAATAAGATGAGCTCTTATAGTTGCCTTTTTTTGACAAAATGAAGCCTCTGACTTATTCAGGGGAGATATTTTTTTGTCACAAAAATCCAAGAGTACTTTTCAGAGGCTTCTCACTGAAGGGCTGTCAGTGTAATGGGCATTGTTACTGGGTTTTCAGATTTTTATTGTGGCTTCTTATCCTGATCCTGAACAAGCATCAAGGGCACAGCAAACGTCACAGGGTGTCTGAGGAGCTACGTGACCCCACGAGGCTTTTTTAAAAAAATTATCTATTTATTTATTTTTGGGTGCGTTGGGTCTTCGTTGCTGCGCGCAGGCTTTCTCTAGTTGTGGTGAATGGGGGCTACTCTTTGTTGCAGTGCGCGGGCTTCTCATTGCGGTGGCTTCTCTTGTTGCGGAGCGTGGGCTCTAGGCACGTGGGTTTAAGTAGTTGTGGCACGCAGGCTCAGTAGTTGTGGTGCACTGGCTTAGTTGCTCCATGGCGTGTGGGATCTTCCCAGACCACCGCTCTAACCCGTGTCCCCTGCATTGACAGGCAGATTCTTAACCACTGCACCGCCAGGGAAGTCCCTCACGAGGCTTTAACATGGTTCTGTAGGTTGGCCTGAACTCCCACTACCTTTGTCCACTGTGCCGTTGGCATTACCCTACATACAGCCATGTAGCTTCTGGGACTGAGCTTCTTGGCTTACTTAGCTAATCCAGGTTCCTAGATGAGGCGATGTACCACTTTTACATACTGTGGGAAGGAATAGCTGATTTTGCCCCAGAAATTGTCATCAGCATGCTTTCCCTGTCAGTCTCTTTGGACAGTAAAGAATCCACAGTGCAGCACCTGCTGAGTGATTGTTGGCTCAGAGAAGGCAAGTTAAGTCTCATACTGATGGCAAGAGGATGTATCAGATGGAAGAGGATGTATCATCGTTCAGTATTCTTAGCTGCAAACAAGAGAAATGGATTGCGGGCTATTTAACCAGAAAAGGTTGGCAGGTAGCTCTCACAAAATCAGGCATGGCTGGAATACCCCACTAGGCTGGATCAGTGAAGACACTTCTGTTGCCGCCTCCATCACTGGACACCAGGCCAACACTGCTGCCACAGTCATTGCCATCCAACACCAACGTGGCTTCTTTGAACCAAGATGTCATCTTTCCATTTGCTGTGAAGCCTCCAGCCACTGCCACTGCAGCTGTCAGACTGTCTGAAGGGGGTTTTACTGTTAGCAACTAGAAAAGGAGTACTTGGTGTCTTCTGCCTGCTTGATGAAAAAATGGGAATGTCACCCACTGAGACTCACAGTGGACACAGTTTGGAAAACAGGGAAGAGTGTGAATGCCGGTGGCCAGAAAATGCAGCCAAGCTTTGAGAGTTGAGGCAGGCGTATAAAAAAAAGGTGCATCTGGCTCCTTTCTGTGAGGTTTTCTTGGTGCTGAGGCACTGCCTCACCAGCCTGGGGGGTAGGTGGATGCTGGGATTGGCCACTTGCCTAGTCTGGAACAAGCAGCTGCGATCTGGGGACAGGGAGGTAGGTCAACAAGAGGGTCCTGCCAACAGTCTTGCTTGGTCCCACAGCCACCTGGTCAGGCTTCCGTAGGGCTTTCCTAGATGACCCTAGACAGCTTCAGGCACCCACTTCCGCTCTCTGGCCAGTCTCCTGCTTGCCCCTCCTCCCGGCATGCCTCGGGTGGCCCTCAAGGACGCCCCTGCGCAGTGCATGGTGGGGTGGCTAGTAGGCGGCCGGCTGGCCATGGCGGCAGAAGGAGCCCTGTGTGGCTTCATCTGTCTGGAGGGCAGCACCTTGGGGGAGTCCTGAAGACACCGAGCCCTGGGCACCCGGCACACTGGATATTCCCGAAGGGCTGGAAAATGCGAGTGTGTGTCTCAGGGGTGGTCTGAAGGTGGGCCATGACTGGGCCACGCCCTCCTGCAGTTGACTCTGCCCCTTGGTGTTAACACGTGCTGTCTGGGCCCTTCACACCTGTGCCCTCTGCTAGATGAGTGTACACGCTGTTTTTTTTTTTCTTTTTTCTTTTTCTTGCGTGGTACGCAGGCCTCTCACTGTTGTGGCCTCTCCCGTTGCGGAGCACAGGCTCCGGACGCGCAGGCTCAGCGGCCATGGCTCATGGGCCCAGCCAGTCTGCAGCACATGGGATCTTTCCGGACCAGGGCACGAACCCGTGTCCCCTGCATTGGCAGGCGGACTCTCAACCACTGTGCCACCAGGGAAGTCCTCTTTTTTTTAATTTATTTTTGGCTGAGTTGGGTATTCATTGACGCGCGTGGGTTTTTCTCTAGTTGAGGCGGGCAGGGGCTACTCTTCACTGCGGTGCGCGGGCTTCTCATTGCAGTGGCTTCTCTTGTTGCGAAGCGCGGGCTCTAGGCACACGGGCTTCAGTAGTTGTGGCATGCAGGCTCAGTAGTTGTGGTGCATGGGCTCTAGAGCGCAGGCTCAGTAGTTGTGGCGCACGGGCTTAGTTGCTCTGCGGCATGTGGGATCTTCCCGGACTAGGGCTTGAACCCGTGTCCCCTGCGTTGGCAGGCGGATTCTTAACCACTGCGCCACCAGGGAAGCCCTACGTGCTGGGTTTTGATCATAGGCCACTTCCAATTCTGGCCCTTTCAAGGAGGCTGGCAGGGTATGATGGGGAAACAGGCCCAGCATGGTAACACTGGCCCACAGAGTGCTCCACAGAGATGACAGCACGCCTGCTGGGGAGGAGTGCATGCTGGGGTTTCAGTAGGCAGCCCCTGACTGGGATTCCGTTCTTCTCTCTCCACAGGACATGGCAACCACAAGGAGAGCAGCCCTTTTCTTTGTCCCATGGAAGCTTCCAGAGGAAGTGACTACCATGACAGGAACCTGGCACTGTTTGAGGTAGCTGAGGAGCCACTCTGGGCCCCAGGTGTGGCAGGGAGGTGGGTGGGCAGGGACCTGTCAGGACCCAAGCTTTAGCTCAGCAGACAGGCTGGATGTTGTGCCTCCTTATGTCTCGGCTTCTCCTCCAGTCTCCCCTTGTCTGTCTCGCTCCCTTGGCAGTCAGGCTGTGGTTCCCTCGGCCCTTTGAACTGAAACTGCTTTCCCAGAGGCCACTGTACCCCATTACCACCTCCAGGGGTGTTCACCTTTGACTTCCATGCAGCCCCTCAGCAAGGTCATCACCTCTCAGTATTTCTTGCCTCAGGATTTCCTTTGTCCCCTTCACTTCTAGGACTTCTCATAGTCCATGATTCTTCCCTCTCCTGTGAACTCTTCCCTGGCCTTCCTGGTTGACTCCTCCAACTCTGTGCCCATCAAGTTTACTGAGCCCTGGTCCTTCTCACTGGATCTGCCCCCTCTAGCCATATCTGCAACCTCAGTGGATGTCTCTTTGGAAACATTCCCAATTTTGTGCCTTTGAACTTGAATTTTATCATTTTCAGACTCAAGCTTAGAAGTTGTATCTGGATTGAAGTCATGGTTTAGGCCCCTAAATTCTGACCACACATTCAGCTGCCCCATGGAAGTCTCATAAGCTCTTCAATCTCCATACACCTGCAAAGACCTGCATCTTTACTTCTTACACCAGACCAGTTTCTCCTCGTGTGTAGGGTCAGAAGGGAGCTGATAGACAGGGAAAGACTAAATGTGGGCCAGAGGCAGGCGGAGGCACAGTGCTGGGGAAGCTGTGCTAGATGCTGCACGGGAGCTGGAGCCCTGGGAGGCCTCTTGACCTGGCCCCACCTGCAGATGGGCTAGGGCTCCAGGATCCCATCTTGGGGATTGAGGTGGGTTACTCACGGGGTATGAGGCCTGGTGGAGAAGACCATGCAGGACAATCAGGGTTTGGGCAGATAAGAGAGACTTCACTTGTCCCACACCTCTTTTGACCTCCTTGGTTCCCTGGGGTGACTAGGGTGGCTTTTTTGTTGAAGGCAGATATGAGTCCCAGAGGCCTACTCACAGCTGGGAGGTGGCCAGGCCGAACAGGCAGACTGAAGCGTGCCATTCCCCTGTCTGCCAGCCGTGCCCTGTCCTGCCCTTTCCCCCCAAGGCAGGTAGTTTTGCAAATGGGCTGGTAGTGATTGTAGCCAAGGTGGGGCAGAGAGAAGTGAGTGCTGGGGTGTGGCACCCACACCTGCCCAGTGGGCTGGCTTGGGTTTCCCCAGGTAAGAGCCCAGGCCTGCCTCAGGGCTTGGCAAGCGGCCAGAGGCCAGGCTGCTGTCTACATACAGGTAGCCTGGTGCCAGTTGCCAGATTACCCTGTGGCTCTGTTTACAGGAAGAGCTGGACATCCGCCCGAAGGTATCATCTCTTCTGGGCAAGCTCGTCAGCTACACCAACCTCACACAGGGCGCCAAGGAGCATGAGGAGGCTGAGAGTGGAGAGGGTGCCCGCCGGAGAGCAGCCAAGGTGAGCTGGTCAGGGGCAGCAGAGAGGCCGCTCCTCGGAAGACAGATTCAACACCATGGAGTTGGCAGTTTCCCCACATGGTTATGAGCATCCTGGGGGAAGTAGGTGCCAGGTTTGGTGAGCATGGAGAATGGGCACTGAGTGCTTTGGGCTCAAGGAGACTTCAAGGGGTGGGCCAGGGAGGTGGCCCTCAGGGCATAGGACCAGGGAGGCCCTCAAAAATAACAGTGGAACGTGACGTTACTTAGGCCTCTCTGTGTGTGAGGCATCATGCTAAGCAGTGGGCTTGGGTTCTTGTATGTCGTCTTCACAACAAAGCTGTGAGGCAGGTGCTGGTTTCATCCCCATTTTACAGATGAGGAAGCTTGAGTGTTGGGGTATTAAGTAACTTGCCTAAGTTGACTAAGCTAAACAAGATCAATGCATAACGCTGGGAGACTTGTGGGCTTACTGTGAGGTATGTGACTATGTAGAATGCCAGATTACTGGCATCCCATCAGGATGGATAAGGATATTACCTTTGGATCCAGGAACCTGGTTGTCCCTCGGGGCTATGTGACCTAGAGCAGTTGACTAAACCCTTTTGCTGTGTTAGCTCCACTGGCAGACCCCTCCGACAGCCCCTGGGTTCCTTGAGCACCAGGGTTGGGGGTGATAGGAGCATGCCTCTTGGGGCTTCCCTATCCCTTTGCTGGTCCCATCCCTAGTCGCTATCCAGGCCTCTGGCCCTCCAGCCGTCCTCTCTTCAGGATGACTTTGCACATCTTTGCTCAGCTCCCCTGTGTGACAGGGCTCAAGTTAACTGAATGCTGGGTTTTTTTCCCCCCTACGTTTTCAGCTTGGAGGCAAAGAACGTTCCCTCCATGTCTACTGACTCCCTGAGGTTTGGGAAGAAGCTGTGATTTGGAAGCAGCTTGAGTCTGGCACTAGCTGTAGTATTCTTGCTGGAGATCAGCACAGGCAGGAGGAGCTCTTGGTTGGAATAAGCCAAATCCCCAACCTCAGACCTGCCCATGAGATTTGGACCTTACTGAGGTGGGCCAAGGCGAGAGGCTGATGTGCACCCCTCGATTCTGGGAGGCAGACTAGCCCACGCTTGAGAGAGGGCTGACTATCTGTGGCTATCTGTGTTTAGCCCTGCAGAGGGTGATGGAATCCTTGGGTAAAAGCCTCCTCCCTGTCCCTTCAGACCAAGCCCAGGAAGCTGGTGGCTGGGAGTAAAAAGGTCCCTAAGAAAGGCTAGTGTACATCTCAACAAGGTGTCAGAAGAAATTCTGAGTTGGCGAAGGGCCATGGTCCCTTGGCCTTATGAGGAGCCTGTGAGGATGCTGGGGTCCAGCCTCAGCTTACCTGCCAGCTCACCTGGCCCTAGGTTAAAGATGTGAGAGGATGGCTGAGTGTCCCAGCGCCAGTGGCTTTTTCATGGAGAAAGCAGGAGCCTGGTCAAGTCCACAGAGAGTCAGTAGGAAGCTAGGGAGCTGGGGCCGCTGAGCTGTGGCCCTCGCCCAGGCAGGTCTGAGCAGGGGCCTCAGAAAAGGAAAGCTTAAAGCCGGAAGGGCGGTCCTCCAACCAGACCACACCAAGACCCAAGGCAGCCTCTCTATGGCAGCTGCTCCGTCTGTGGCCTGGTGACCTTCTGAGGCTGCCAGAGGTTATTTGGAGATGCAGAAAGCATTTCCGGCCCTGCCCTTTCCCACACTGCCCTTTTCCCAGAGTGACTCAGCCTCAAATGGGGGACTGGGAGCTGCTACTATCCAGCGGGTGGTCTGAGAAGGGCCTCTGAGAAGGGCTCAGACAGAGCCCAGATGAGGTGTATCTGTCACCTACACTGTGCAGGACAGTTTGAGGGACCATTTGTTTTTACTCGGGCCCTTCTAGGCCCTTCTGTGGTCCTTAAGGCTGCACACAGATCCTGCCCCAGGCCTGGACCCTTGAGAAGAGTTCCTGTGGCCAGAGTTCTTTCTCCCACCCCAGCTCCAGGGCAGCAGGCTTTGCTGGGGCTCTGGTGGAAGCTCTCAGGGCCCCAATACTCTGGGCTGCTCTCATGTGAGGCTCAGTTCTTCAAGAAGGCACCAGCGCATGGGGCTCCCCTGGTGGTCTAGTGGTTAAGACTCTGCACTCCCAATGTAGGGGGCCTGGGTTTGATCCCTGGCCAGGGGACTAGATCCTGCATCCCGCAACTAAGAGCCCACATGGCCGCGACTAAGACGCAGCGCAGCCAAATAAATAAATATGTTTTTAAAAAAAAGAAGAAGAAGAAGCCACCAGCCCTAATCCTGTGCTTCAGCGTCTGCCCTGGCCTCCTGTTTGGCCCCTACTCTACCCTTAGGTAGCTGAGAAATCCTGCCTGGATATGCCCATTAGACCTTCCCTACCTGCCCTCCAGCCTGAGTCTCTACTCTCTATGCAGGATTTTCCCAACAGGTTATCCCAGAGGCCTTCTAAGGCATCGCTTGCTGGGCTCAGGAGCACCTTTTGAGTACCAGCAGGGCCTGCTGATAATAGAACAGTGAACAAGCCACGTCTACCCAGTATGGTCATTTGAGTGAACAGTTACCGTGACCACTATGATAGAAGGGTATATCAGATGCTGAGGGGATGCAAGAGGAAGTACCAACTCCAGCTAAGGCAACCTGGGGGAACTTCCTGGGAGAGTAAAGAGTTAAGTCTCCTGAAGGTTTAACTGAAGAGGAATTTGCCAGGCAGTGAGGCAGGGGTAACCCTCCCAGGCAGAGCCCAGCACATGCCCTGGTTCAGAGGCTCTGAGGGACTGATGTTGTCAGGGGCTGAGGCTGACAAAGGTGATGGGGCAGGCCTGGTGGCCCAAGCCAAGGAGGCTGGCCCACACTATGCATTACAGTATAGACAATGCAGAGGGGTTTTAGTAGGGATGATGAGATTGGACTTGGTTTTCAGAGACCTGTTCTGGCAGCAGAGCGGGCTGGAGTGTGGAGAGGTTGAGAGGCACAAGAAGGCACCATCCAGGTGCCCCAGATGTAGTGCCCCAGGTTCAGGGGACTAAGGCTGAGGCAAGGAAGGCTGATCTCAGGGCAGCTTGAGAGGCAGACTGGGCAGGACTCAGTGTCCACTGGACTGAACTGGGGGGTTGGAGAGAGGGAGGGTCAGGAACAACTTCTTAGACTCTGGCTTGGGTGACATGGGTCATGCTGAGTGGGAAGGTGGAGATCTGACACAGACCTCACTTTGCAGAAGTATAAAAGAGGAGAGGAAGGGAAGGGGGCAGTACCATGAGGGGGAGGTGAGCCTCAAAAGCTCACACGTGGGGTTTTGAAAAGAATCAGGTTTTATACCTTCCCAGTCCCAAACTGTTTCTTCATGTATCAAAGTCAACACAGACATCCTCTCACCTTACCCCCTGCACTCCCCAGGACTCCACTTGGAATATCCCTCTCCAACCTGTTCTCTGGTAGAACACCCTGGGGGCGGGCGACTGTCACGTGAGCAGGGGCTGGCCTTCCGTGGAGCATCTGGGCCCCTCTGACGCTCTGTCTCCCCCTCCCTCGCTTGCTCCATAGGCACCCAGCATGGGCACCCTCATGGGGGTGTACCTGCCCTGCCTGCAGAATATCTTCGGGGTTATCCTCTTCCTGCGGCTGACCTGGATGGTGGGCACGGCCGGTGTGCTGCAGGCCCTCCTCATTGTGCTCATTTGCTGCTGTTGTGTGAGTATCCCAGCTGGGGCAGGGCCAGAGCCCACCCAGCTGAGCTGCTCACCTAGGCCCTCCTTTCCACAGACCTTGCTGACGGCCATCTCCATGAGCGCCATTGCCACCAACGGCGTGGTTCCAGGTGGGTGAGCACCACTCAGGCCTGAGGAGGGGATGGGCCCAGAATCCACCTTGACATGCCTAGGAACACTTATTGCCCCCCCCCCAGGCAGTTTTCTGGTGGGATCTTAGTCCTTGATGCCATGACAGTGCTACCACTTAGGAGCATCCTTGCTTGACAGAGTTTGAGATTGCTGTTGTTTTGTGTTTTGTTTGTTTGGGCTTTTTTTTTTTTTTTTTTTTTTTGGATAAAAGTACTTTTTTAAAAGCGGGGGCTGGGGCTGATAAAGAAGATGATGGGGCATACCTGGTGGCCCAAGCCAAGGAGTCTGGGCCACACTGGATTACAGTATAGACAATGCAGAGGGTTTTCAGCCGGGATGTTGAGATTGGACTTGGTTTTCAGAGACTCCGTTTTTTTACTTACTCAACCATGTATTTATATCACTGTGGACTCCTGGATATTTATTTTGTTCTTTGGCTCATAATCTTAGTACCATCATTATTTATTGTTTTGCTTGACCTGTTCCACTCTGGCTATTTGGCTATTCGGGTTGGCTTCTGTGTTTGAATCCTTTTCTATTTTTTTCAAATAACAGCTTTATTAGCATTAGTATAAAAGTAATAGGAGGAAAAAGGCAATATATGTTTACCATAGAGGGTTTGAAAGTGCAAAAAATGTAGAAAAGAAAATGAAAAGTACCCATAATCCCACCATCCTAAGGTCAAAACTGTTAGCCTTTTCATACATGGTCTTAGGGTCTTATAAAGTATTGAGATGTATTGTTTTCCCCAAACTGTGTGTGTGTGTGTGTGTGTGTGTGTGTGTGTGTGTGTGTGTGTGTGTGTGTGTGTGTGTGTCTGTGTGTGTCTGTGTGTTTCTCAAGTGCTGGAAACGGTTCATTTGTTTTTTTAAAACAGGATTGACATTACCTAATTTTTGTTATTCTCCTACTCTTGTGTTCTACTTTTTCACTATTGTAAACGTTATTGTCATAAACAGCCTTGCACACTGATCTTTGTTCACGCCCCTGGCGGTTTCCTTAGAAGAGGGTCCTAGAGGTGGGATTACAGCATGAAAGGGATTATTAGCCTTTTTAAAGCTTCTTGATCCCTGTTCCCAGATTTTTCACCAGAGAAGTTTCATCAGGAGCAGCTTCAACCAGCAGCATGGGATTGTTCTTGTCCCCTGCACCCTCACTGGCCCTGGGGTCCAGTGTTGACTCAGTCTTGCCAGGGGTGTTAGACTCTGATGGAAGCACAGATTCAGGGCAGGAGGGTCAGCCATGGATATTCACCCAGTGGCTGGCCCTAGCGGCAAAAAGCTAGTCCCTGCCCTGGTCTGGAGGGTCAGACTAACAGAGATAGCTCTTGGGAGGGGTGAGGCATGCTGAGATGGGACACATCCAATCAGGGGAGGCTGTGGGGACTGACCTAACTGCAGGGAGGTGGGGGACAGTAGGCCACTTAGGCTTTGCTGCGGACCTAGAGCTGCCCCAGCAGAGTATTCGTGTCACTGGCCCGTGCTGGGTGTTGGAATCAAATGGAAATCAGGTCTAACCGCAGCCTGGCCACTTATTAACCATGCTGCCTTGGGCAAGTCTTCTAACCCTTCTGCTTGTTCATAAATGGGAAAAGCAGTCCCTGTCCCTCTGGATGGTTGTGAAGGGTTGTCATGGGAGAGGCCCCCTTGAAGAACCAGCCTTGACCTATGTATGCTTTTTCTGTTGTAGCTGGGGGCTCCTATTTCATGATCTCCCGCTCGCTGGGACCAGAATTTGGAGGGGCTGTTGGCCTGTGCTTCTACCTGGGAACAACATTTGCAGCGGCTATGTACATCCTGGGGGCCATTGAGATCCTGCTGGTGAGTCAGGCTAAGCCCTGGCCAACTCGGGTCTTGTCGAAACAGTCCATTTCCCATAGGCCCAGGCGGCTCATGCTCCCTTCACCTCTGGTCAGGGTCTAGGGCTTATAATGAGGGAGGCCTCTTCAAGGGAGAAAGATCTTTGTTCAAGCCAGTCTCCCCTTCAGCCCTTTCCCAGTTTGGGCCAGGCAAGCTAGGGGCCTGGCTGTCTCCACCTTGACCCTGGATGTTCCATCCACTCGGGCAACATTTCAACCGTGGCAGGTGGTCTGTGAACTACTGCATTTAACTCAGAGACAGGTCTTGGTGGTGACTCAGAGCCTGCCTCCCAGGCTCATGTGGGCTCTGGCCAGCTCTGTCTCCCCCAGGGCTCTGTGCTAATAAAGCCCTTCAGATCCATCTTATCCTCATCCCTAAATCAGGGTGAACAGCCACAGGACCCTGTTTGGAGGGCAGTGCCACCTCTGTGGGCCTCATGTGTGCTCTGACTCCGTTTCCCACTTCCCACTGAACTGCCCTCGTGGTGGGAGAAGAGGGGGAGGAGCAGTGGGGAGCACAGGGTAAAGAGTGCCCGCCCCTGGGAATCCAGATAGTAGATGTTTAGAGGAACTGCCTGTCTATTCCCACCTCCAGGTCCCCTGTCTGTTGCGTGGAGCCTGTTCCTGGATATTCTGGGGGTTTTGTTGTTTGTTTTCCTTTTTCTTTTTATAAATTTATTTATTCATTTATTTAATTTTTGGCTGCATTGGGTCTTCGCTGCTGCACGCGGGTTTTCTCTAGTTGCTGAGAACGGGTGCTACTCTTCATTGCGGTGCGTGGGCTTCTCATTGCAGTGGCTTCTCTTGTTGCAGAGCGTGGACTCTAGAGCGCAGGCTCGGTAGTTGTGGCGCATGAGCTTAGTTGCTCTGTGACATGTGGGATCTTCCCGGACCAGGGCTCAAACCCGTGTCCCTTGCATTGGCAGGCGGATTCTTAACCACTGCGCCACCAGGGAAGCCCTGTTTGTTTTTCTATTACCCACATTCCTACATTTATTTATTTATTTATTTATTTTTGTGGTACGCGGGCCTCTCACTGTTGTGGCCTCTCCCGTTGCGGAGCACAGGCTCCGGACACGCAGGCTCAGCAGCCATGGCTCACGGGCCTAGCCGCTCTGCGGCATGTGGGATCCTCCCGGACCGGGGCACGAACCCACATCCCCTGCATCGGCAGGTGGACTCTCAACCACTGCGCCACCAGGGAAGCCCCAACCCACATTCCTACATTTGTTATGTTGATTTCTTCTGTAAGGAAATTGTCCTTTTTCCATTTGTTTATTTATTCAACCATGTATTTATATCAGTATGGACTCCTGGATATATATATATTTTTTTAAAATAAATTTATTTATTTATTTATTTTTGGCTGTGTTGGGTCTTCGTTGCTGTGCGCGGGCTTTCTCTGGCTGTGGCGAGCGGGGGCTACTGTGTCGTGCGGGCTTCTCATTGCAGTGGCTTCTCTTGTTGCGGAGCACGGTCTCTAGGCAAGCGGGTTTCAGTAGTCGTGGCGCATGGGCTCAGTAGTTGTGGCCTGTGGACTCTAGAGCACAGGCTCAGTAGCTGTGGCACGCAGGCTTAGTTGCTCCACAGCATGTGGGATCTTCCCAGACCAGGGCTCGAACCCGTGTCCCCTGAATTGGCAGGCAGCCTCCCAACCACTGCACCACCAGGGAAGTCCCATGGACTCCTGGTTATTTATTTTATTCTTTGGCTCATAATCCTGTGCTGTCATTATTTTTTTGCTCCTCAAACTGTTCCACTTCTGCTATTTAGCTATTCAGGTCAACTCCTGTGTCTGGATCCTTTTTCTCTTTTTTGTAAATAATGGCTTTTTTTTTTTAAATTTATTTGTTTTTGGCTGTGTTGGGTCTTTGTTGCTGTGCGCGGGCTTTCTCTAGTTGCGGTGAGCAGGGGCTACTCTTCATTGCGGTGCGCGGGCTTCTCATTGTGGTGGCTTCTCTTGTTGCGGAGCACAGGCTCTCGGTGTGCGGGCTTCAGTAGTTGTGGCTCACGGGCTCTAGAGCGCAGGCTCAGTAGTTGTGGCACACGGGCTTAGTTGCTCCACGGCATGTGGGATCTTCCCGGACCAGGGCTCGAACCCGTGTCCCCTGCATTGGCAGGCAGATTCTTAACCACTGTGCCACCAGGGAAGCCAATAATGGCTTTATTAAGAGATAATTCACATACCATACAATTCACTTTAAAGTGAATTTAAAGTATACAATTGGATGGTTTTTGGTATATTCATGAAGTTGTACAACTATCACCACAGTCAATTTTAGAACATTTTCATCACCCCAAGAAGAAATCCCATGATCATTAGTGATCACTCTCCATTCCCCCCAGCCCTAGGCACCCATTAATCTGCTTTCTGTCTTCAATAAGATTTAATCAAGGACTTCCCTGGTGGTCTAGTGGTTAAGACTCCATGCTCCCCATGCAGGGGGCCCGGGTTCGATCCCTGGTCAGGAACTAGATCCTGCATGCTGCAACTAAAAGATCCTGCATGCCGCAACGAAGATCCCGCACGCAGCAACAACGATCCCACGTGCTGCACCTAAGACCCGGCGCAGCCAGATAGATAGATAGATAAAAATTTAATCAGGTTTACCTATTCTGGACTTGTCATATAAATGGATTCATACAATATATGCTCTTTTGTGACTGGCTTTTTCTGAATACTCTTTTTTGGTTTTGTTTTTTTTTGGCCGTGCAGCTTATGGGGTCTTAGTTCCCCAACCAGGGATTGAACCTGGGCCACGGCAGTGAAAGCACTGAGTCTTAACCACTGGATGGCCAGGGAACTCCCCTCTGGATACTCTTAAAAAAAGAAAACCAAAATATTGGGCTTGACTCTCCACATAGGAAGATTGAACCTCCTCTATCTGTCTTCTTGTTTCAGACCTACATTGCCCCACCAGCCGCCATTTTTTACCCAACAGGCACTCATGACATGTCGAGTGCCACCTTGAACAATATGCGGGTGTATGGGACCATTTTTCTGACCTTCATGACCCTGGTGGTGTTTGTTGGTGTCAAGTATGTGAACAAATTTGCCTCACTCTTCCTGGCCTGTGTGATCATCTCCATCCTCTCCATCTATGCTGGGGGCATCAAGTCTATTTTTGACCCTCCCGTGTTTCCGTAAGTAACCTGGGAATACATCCAGGCATTGCACTGGCATCCTTCCCACGTGGATGGCCTTTGATGCCTTGAGTTGTAGAGGCTACAGGGTGGAAGCAGGTTGGGGTCTCTGGCTGAGCAGGTGCTGATGCTTCTGTCCCCCCCCGGCCCCACAGAGTATGTATGCTGGGCAATAGGACCCTGTCCCGGGACCAGTTTGATGTCTGTGCCAAGACAGCCGTGGTGGACAATGAGACCGTGGCCACTCGGCTCTGGAGCCTCTTCTGCCACAGCCCCAACCTCACCGCAGACTCCTGCGACCCCTACTTTCTGCTCAACAATGTGACTGAGATCCCTGGCATCCCTGGTGCAGCTGCTGGCGTGCTCCAGGGTGCGTCCTCCCTCCTGTCATGCTCCTGCCCCCCACACTGAGCAGGAGGTAGGGAATGAGCACGGAAGGATGGATTAGCACAGAGCTGTCCTTGTGTGGCCAGCTCAGGAATGGGAGGCAGTTCTGGCTGCCTTCCCAGCCCAGCCGTGTCCTCTCAGCCTGGCTCCTGGCAGCTGGGTTTCGGGTGAACGGAGCCTGTTTGGCCAGTGTCCCAGGCCTGCAACAAGCCCCAGAAAGTTCTGGCAGCCCATTTCTCCCCAGCCACCAGCCCCTGACCCTGCCTGTGATTGTTCTCACAGGAGCCATAAAGGGCCTCTGTCTAGGAGGCTGGCAGTGGCAGGTGATGGTGGTTCAGCCACCTTCGCCTTTCAGACTTGTAGCCAGACAGCTCCTTCTCTGTGGCCAGAGCAGCCCGGTGGCTGACACCGTAGCCATTCGGCTGAAGTCACCCCCCTGAACCCCGAGAACCTCTTACATTTGCAGCCTCTGGCTGGGCTGCCCCAAACTTCCCTGGGAAGTAGGTGGGGCTGCAGTGGTGATGCTGCTGCCCCCACAGAAAACCTGTGGAGCACCTACCTGGAGAAGGGTGAGGTCGTGGAGAAGCACGGGCTGCCCTCCACAGACGCCCTTGGCCTGAAGGAGAGCCTGCCCCTGTACGTGGTGGCCGACATCGCCACATCCTTCACTGTGCTAGTCGGCATCTTCTTCCCCTCCGTAACAGGTGAGCCCTCTTGCCCACCCACCCTGCCCTGCCCCCACTCCCGGGGAGCCCCTCAGGGAGTTTCCTTGTTTTTGGAGGCATTATGGCTGGCTCAAACCGCTCCGGGGACCTCCGAGATGCGCAGAAGTCCATCCCAGTGGGGACCATTCTGGCCATTGTTACGACCTCCCTTGTGTGTATCCTTTCCCAGGCCTGGGGTGGGTGGGGAAGGGGGACAGGAGGCACTTGCCTGTGTATAAGTCACCAGCTGGCACGCGCAGACACACTGCCTATGCGTGCACGTGTACCTCACCCCTCACACACACGCGCACACTCAAGGGGTGTGTACACAACACGAAACCCACAGCTGCAGGTGTCCCAGCTGAGTCTGCCAGCTAAGGCTTGGGCGAGGGGCCCTTGGGCGCTGTGCGGGGATGCACGGGGACGGCAGTGGCAGCGGAGGCCGCGGAGGCCGAGCTTTCCTTGACGCAGCCACAGACTTCAGCAGCGTGGTTCTCTTTGGCGCCTGCATCGAGGGTGTGGTCCTCCGGGACAAGTGAGTGATCTGGGCCCCTCCCCGTGGCACTGGACTCAGCTTTTGCTGCCCTGACACCGGCCCCCCTTGCACACGTGGTTCCACACATGTCCTCAGGCTGCTGGTTGCCAGTGGTGGGTCAGGCCCCAGCAGAACTTTTGCTTCTGAGAGGATGGTGACATCAGATCGGGACTGGGCTGAGGGGAAAGGATAGGGGCTGGTGGCCTGGCCTCTGCTGAGGGGCCAGAGCTCTGTCCACCATAGCCATCCTTCCTGACCTCTGCCAACCCTCACTCTGGGCGACCCCACCCAGGGTTTGGGGGGCTCCTTGCATGGAACATGGCCTGAGTCCGGCCCCTGCAGGTACGGCGATGGCGTCAGCAGGAACCTGGTGGTGGGCACGTTAGCCTGGCCTTCGCCCTGGGTCATCGTCATCGGCTCCTTCTTCTCAACCTGCGGCGCCGGCCTACAGAGCCTCACTGGGGCACCACGCCTGTTGCAGGCCATCGCCAAGGACAACATCATCCCCTTCCTCCGGGTGAGCCTTCTGCACTTCCCCACCGCCTGGGTGCTCCTGGCCCCTCACACCGGCTGGGGGAGAGAGGTAGGAGATAAGTAGGGGCGCGTTTTATCCTGCTGGGGGCCAGGGCCATGCAGCTATCCATGGAGAGCTGCTGAGAGCTGCCCTGGCCCTGGCCCTGCCCTGCTGTTGGCAGAGCTGCTTGGGCCCAGAATCCCCAAGGCCTGTCTGTGGCTCATCCACAGCAGAGAGGCCTGAGGAAGTGGAGGGCAGAGGAACTCGTACCTATCAGGATAGGCATGGGTGTGACCTGAGCCCCAGAGGGACTTCATGACTTGTGGCCTTAGGTGTGGAATGGGGGCAGTGGAACCAACTTCTTCACTTCGGACCCCACTGACCCTGGTGCTTGCAGGTTTTTGGCCATGGCAAGGCAAATGGCGAACCAACATGGGCACTCCTCCTGACAGCACTCATCGCTGAGCTGGGCATCCTCATCGCCTCCCTTGACATGGTGGCCCCCATTCTATCCATGTGAGCTGGGGCTCAGGGCAGGGCTGGGGGATGGTCTTGGGAAAGGCTCCTTGCACTCTCAGCACCCCTCAGCCGGGGGCCCTGCCCAGCAGCTCTGTGACCTTGTCTGGTGTTGAGGGTGCAGTAGGGAGATGTGTCAGGCTGTATGGGGGGATGTTTGCCTGGCAGAGCTCAGCCACTTCTGCCTCTGGAGCGAGCCTGGCACTTACTCAGAAATTTTAAAGAGACCAGTAGGTCCCATGTGCCTCTGTGGGCGACCCCCAGAGCAGGGTCAGGGCAAGCGTTGGTCTCTAGCACCTTCATGAGGCCACCACTACCTCATCCGTTTTCAAAGTTGTTTGCTTTTAAAGTTCTGGAATGCTGGGCATCTGGATCTGCCAGTGCCCTGCAGGAGGTGGTGAGCACGCGGCAATTTCCAGGGGTCCTGGCGGCAGGGCTCGTGTCCTTGCTGTGTTCACCTCTGCCAGGGTTGGGGCCCACTCCACCTCTCCTCACACATCTTGCTCCACTGCCAGTGCTCCTTTTGCTTGTTCCGTTATGACTGAGCCAGCCTTCACTGCCCCACTCAGCCTGTGAGACTGAGAGGGACCCCCTTCCCCACGAAGTAGCTGCCCCCCAGCCCCAGCCAGGCCTGCTGGAGTCAGTGCTCTCTTGTTCCCCCCAGCACACCTCCGCCCATTACTGCCCAGCTCCACCCACACATCAGCGCACACCTGAAACTGTTCTTGCCACAGTCTTCTTGGGTGGTGGCCCCTTACTGCCCAAGTCAGAGGATGTATCTCAGCCTTTATCACGTGGCTCCTCCTGGCAGCCCTAATGGGACACCTCATGGGAGTCCCTGCCCCCTGGCACGCCCTCTTTCGTAAGCCCTGCTGCCTTCTTGTCTGTCCTTCCTCTCGTACCAGCTGAGGATAAAGGTTGGCGTCCCCTCCACTCAGCCCTCTGCCCCTCCGCTGTCATTCCTGGAGGGCTCATGGCGGTAGGCCTCCCCCATCCAAGTCTCCCACACCCACCGCAGTGTCCCTCAAGTGTCTTTAACTCAGTGATTCAAAATGGCCCTTGTTGTCTTCCCCTGACCCACTCTCCCCACATTCATGACAGCCCCTCATCCAACTGGTCACCCAGGCCAGAGGCCTGACTGTTGTCTAGCCGTCTCCAGACGCTGAGCCCTCCTTGATACCATCCTCTTCCACAGCTGTTCCCCCTGCCTGCAGCCCTCTCCCCTCCTCTGCCTGTGAACACTTGCCCATCCTCTAAGACCTGGTTCTGCAGACACTGCTGCAGTGTCCCATCTGCATCAGGCTGTGGGACTGGGTGTGGTGAGGCTGAGAAGACCTGCCTGAGCCTGTGCACGGCAGGGCCATGACATGTCCTGGTTCCTCATCCAGGCCCAGCCTGGAAGGGCAGGGACATCAGGTACCTGGCTGCCAAGGAGGCCGCTCTGTACCAGCCACTCCCTGTGCTGCAGGTTCTTTCTGATGTGTTACCTGTTTGTGAACCTGGCCTGTGCTGTGCAGACGCTCCTAAGGACTCCCAACTGGCGGCCTCGGTTCAAGTACTATCACTGGTAAGCGCCAGCTGGGCCCCTGAGCCAGGTCCTCTGACACAAGAGCTATTGGGGAAGCCAGGAGCCCCATTCTGGATGGGGTTTGAATTTTCTGGGCAGCAGTTGCTATTGGTGAGAGATTGGGGGTCTGGGCCTGGGGCCCTATTGGTCTCTCCCTGATTCTGGCCCTTTCCCACTCTCTGGCCCAGGGCACTGTCCTTCCTGGGCATGAGCCTCTGCCTGGCTCTTATGTTTGTCTCGTCCTGGTACTATGCCCTGGTTGCCATGCTCATTGCCGGCATGATCTACAAGTACATTGAGTACCAAGGGTGAGTGAGGGCTGCCACCTGCTTGGGGCCTTTGGGCCACTCTTCATTGGGTTGTGGGGAGCTGAGCCGTCCTTTGTTAGCCACCGTGGTGCTGGGGCTGGGGGACTGTGATTCGGGCCTGGCCCCTTCATCTCACCTACACACGGACACAACCCCTGGGTGGGACCAGGGGCTTACCAGCTTGTGGGGGCCTCTGCAGGGCTGAGAAGGAGTGGGGCGACGGGATCCGAGGCCTGTCCCTGAGTGCTGCCCGCTATGCACTGCTGCGGCTAGAGGAGGGACCTCCTCACACCAAGAACTGGCGGTGAGTCACGCCCGGCCTGGTGGGGCCCAGTCCAGGTTCTCAGGGGGCACTGTGAGGGTGGGAGAGTCAAGAGGTGCTGGCTCCCCCTCCCTAGGCCGTGCTCCCTGTCCTGAGTTGCCAGGGGCACCATCCTGCTTATTTGGCCCTTGGATCACTGCTACGTGTAGGGGCCTGTGAGCCAGGAAGGGAAGGAGCTGGGCTCCCTGGAAACCTCTGGCCCTGGTCTCAGGCTCCCTCTCCATTCGGCCACCACAGACCTCAGCTGCTGGTGCTGCTGAAGCTAGATGAGGATCTTCATGTGAAGTACCCACGGCTCCTCACTTTCGCCTCCCAGCTTAAGGCCGGCAAGGGCCTGACCATTGTTGGTTCTGTCATCCAGGGCAGCTTCTTGGAGAGCTATGGCGAGGCCCAGGCCGCTGAGCAGGTGCCTGCTGCAAGGGGGTGGTGTTGGGAGGACACTGAGCTGGACTAGAGATGTCTGGGCTGCAGCTGGTGCACAGCCAGCCAGGTGGACAGCACTGTTGCCAGCTGAGAGCTGGAGCAAGGGGGTTATAACTGTCCCATCTTGAAAACATGGCCTCTGGGTGGGCAGCTTGCCCCCGTCTCCTCCCCCACCCCCACCCTCTGCGCCCTAGGGGCCTTGGTGGGGAGCCCAGCAGAGGGGACGCTGATGGCCTTGCTTTTTGACCCTGCTATGTTCCCCACAGACAATCAAGAACATGATGGAGATTGAGAAGGTGAAGGGCTTCTGCCAGGTGGTGGTGGCCAGCAAGGTGCGTGAGGGGCTGGCCCACCTCATCCAGTCTTGCGGCCTGGGTGGCATGAGGCATAACTCCGTGGTGCTGGGCTGGCCCTACGGCTGGCGACAGAGTGAGGACCCACGTGCCTGGAAGACCTTTATTGGTGCGTGAGGGTCAGGGCCTGGGCTCGACCACATAGGACAGGGGCAGGGGTCAAGTGGGGACAGAGGCCAGAGGGTCACAGGCTGATGATCAGTAGTGCCCCTCCTCCCCAGACACCGTGCGCTGCACCACGGCCGCCCACCTGGCCCTGCTCGTGCCCAAGAACATCGCCTTCTACCCCAGCAACCACGAGCGCTACCTGGAGGGCCACATCGATGTGTGGTGGATTGTCCACGACGGCGGCATGCTCATGCTCTTGCCCTTCCTGTTACGCCAGCACAAGGTGGGCCAGGCGGTTGGGCCCCGGTGAGAGGGGCTGGGCCCTTGAAGGGGTGGGGTGTGATTGAACCACCACCTTCTGTTGCCACAGGTCTGGAGGAAGTGCCGGATGCGCATCTTCACGGTGGCCCAGATGGATGACAACAGCATCCAGATGAAGAAGGATCTGGCTGTCTTCCTGTACCACCTGCGCCTCGAGGCAGAGGTGGAAGTGGTGGAGATGGTAAGCCACCTGCCCGACGTAGCCCTGTGGATACCCTGCCCCACGTAGCGCGGTCCTCATGGCTCACCCTCTCCCCAGCATAACAGCGACATCTCTGCATATACCTACGAGCGGACACTGATGATGGAGCAGCGCTCCCAGATGCTGCGGCAGATGAGGCTGACCAAGACTGAGCGGGAGCGAGAGGTCAGTGGCCTTCTCCGTCCAGGGCAGGGTCAGGCCTTGGGAGACGCCATCAGGTGGGAGCATCAGAATGATTCACCCCAGCCCCACCCATTTCCCTAAGGCTGGGTGATCACGCTGGGCCAGCCAGGCCCACCCTTTCCCATGGCACCGAGGAGACTTCCTCTGATTGTCCTCAGGCCCAGCTGGTCAAGGACCGGCACTCAGCCCTGCGGCTGGAGAGCCTGTACTCAGACGAGGAGGAAGAGTCTGCAGCTGGGACTGACAAGATCCAGATGACATGGACACGGGACAAATATATGGCAGCAGAGCCCTGGGACCCCAGCCATGCCCCCGACAACTTCCGGGAGCTGGTACATATTAAGCCGTGAGTGCAGCAGAAATGGACCCAGCCACATTAGGGTCTGGGATTGGAGGTGGGATGGGGGCAGACAAGCCCTGTGGGTGGGCCAGGGGCGGGGCCCATGTTCAGCTGCATTATCTTCAGGGACCAATCCAATGTGCGGCGCATGCACACGGCTGTGAAGCTCAATGAAGTCATTGTCACACGCTCCCATGACGCCCGCCTAGTCCTACTGAACATGCCTGGCCCACCCAAGAACAGCGAGGGCGATGAGAACTGTATCCCTTTGTAAAGAGGTGGACAGTGGGGAGGTGGACAGTGTGTGAGGTCAGGCCAGGAGCTCCTCTCCCTGGGTACCCGAGGGGGTGCCAGGGCACCCAGCTCTGACTGACGGGCGAAACTTCCCTGGGTGCCCCTTGGTGCTTCCCTGGGTGCTGCCTCCTTGACTCAGTGCCCTACAGACATGGAGTTCCTGGAGGTGCTGACTGAGGGCCTCGAACGGGTGCTGTTGGTCCGTGGTGGTGGCCGTGAAGTCATCACCATCTACTCCTGAGCCCAATACAGACTTGTGGCCTAGAGTGGAGGCATCCAGGGTAACAAACAGCCCCCTCCCAGCACCCGCCCGCCAGCCCTGCTTTGCCCAGCCCTGCCCTGGACCCAGCTTTGCTAGGTCTCCTTGGAGACTGGGCCCAGACCTGGCAATGGAGGTGGATCCGAGGTCCTGCAAGACCCTGAGAGGTTTGGGGACTTCCTGTCCAGCACCCCAGGACGCCTGTCCTGACTCAGAAGACTGGTGGGGGCTGATGTGGGGTTTGAAGGCAGCTGGCCCAGGAGCGCTATTTATTGCATATTTATTGTTTGAATGTCACCATCAGAGAGAAGGGGAAGGGCGACCAGGGAGGGGTCTGGCCAAGCCGGCCTGCAGGAAGATCTGACTCAGGCTACTGTGGGCAGGGACTCCCACCAAGCCGAGCTGAATGGAACCAGCCAGCTGAAGCCTGACTTTTTTCAATAAAACATTGTGTACTTCTGGGCCTCCCGCTGCCCCGGCTCTGTTTCCCCTGGCACCAAGGGAAGGAGGCGGAACTGAACCCAGGCCCAGAGCCGGCTCCCTGAGGCTGTGCCCCTTTCCGGAAATCTCTGGCCACCCCCATTGGCCAGGCTGTCCCTCCCACTGACCCTGGGGCCCCTCCCACCCCGACTCCAGATAAGGCGAGCCCGGGACTGCTTCACTGGGCACTAGGCACAAGGGCTGGAATGGGGCCGCCCGGCTCCCCGTGGCAGTGGGTCCTGCTGCTGCTGGGGCTGCTGCTTCCCCCCGCCGCCCCCTTCTGGCTCTTCAATGTGCTCTTCCCCCCGCACACCACGCCCAAGGCTGAGCTCAGTAACCACACACGGCCCGTCATCCTCGGTAAGCCCCCACCAGGCCCCTGATACACCAGGGCAGACCTTGGGGAACCTGGGCCCCAGCCCCTGGTAGCAGAGCCTGCTGAGGCCCTTCTGCCCTTGCATTAGCCCTGATCCCTGCCTCAGCATCTGGAGGGGCCAAAGGCTTGTCCTGCAGAGAAATCAACCCCTTCTCGCACCACACTGTTCTCGTGTCTCGGAGTTGTCTCCCCGAGGTGGGTGGAGTAGAGGGTGGGTGTGCCTGAGGGCTTGGCCGGGGCATTACAAGCTGTGGTCAGCTGTAGCCACCGGACCCTGGTCCAAGCCCCACCACTCCTTCCTCAGCCCCCACCCCGGCAAGGACAAGGTGCCCAGCCCAGGTGAGCAGGAGAGGCTCATCAGGTCCTGCCCCTACTCCTAGGCCCGGCCCCACTCCCTTGTACTATTTGTTCTCCCCTTGGACTTTGGCAGTGATGGAGAGTCACGCTACATGTTTGCTTGGTGGGGGTAGGGGTCAGTGGCCTTGGCCCCTGTACCTTCCCTGACCGAGGGGAGCCTGGGCTTTGCGGGGACGGGGCAGGGGATGTGATCAGAAAGAGAGGGTCTTGTCCTTCATCCCTGGGGGTGGAGGGTGTGGGAGATGAAGGGGCGGGGCTGGTCACTGTAGTGTTGGGGAGGTGAGACCGGGGTGGGGTCCACTGCAGGGAAATGGGAGGGATCCAGAGTGAAGGCTGGTGCCTGCAGTGCCTGGCTGCCTGGGGAATCAGCTGGAAGCCAAGCTGGATAAACCAAATGTGGTGAACTGGATGTGCTACCGCAAGACAGACGACTTTTTCACCATCTGGCTGGATCTCAATATGTTCCTACCCGTTGGGGTAGACTGCTGGATCGATAACACCAGGTTCGTGCCATCCCCTCTGGCCTAGCCCCCCACCCTACTCCTTGGTTGCCGCTCCACTGACTGTCCCACTGCCCCCAGGGTTGTCTACAACCGCAGCTCTGGGCGAGTATCCAATGCCCCCGGTGTACAGATCCGTGTTCCCGGCTTTGGCAAGACCTACTCTGTTGAGTATCTGGACAACAGCAAGTTGGCAGGTGTGTGTGTTGCAGGAAAGTGTGGGGCTCTAGGCTTGGTGGGCTTGAAGGAGCCACAGCCAGAACCCCCAGTACCACTGCCTCGCCCACAGGTTACATGCACACACTGGTTCAGAACCTGGTCAACAATGGGTATGTGCGGGATGAGACGGTGCGGGCCGCCCCCTACGACTGGCGGCTGGAGCCCAGTGAGTGTCTCTGTGCATAGGGGGCTTGGGGCAGGGCAGGTGGCCCCTAGTCCCAGCTGTGCTGACCCATCCACCCCCCCCTGCAGGCCAGCAGGAGGAGTACTACCTGAAGCTTGCTGGGCTAGTGGAGGAAATGCACGCTACCTACAGAAGGCCTGTCTTCCTCATTGGGCACAGCCTTGGCTGCCTGCACTTGCTCTATTTCTTACTGCGCCAGCCCCAGGCCTGGAAGGACCGCTTCATCGATGGTTTCATCTCTCTTGGGGCTCCCTGGGGTGGCTCCATCAAGCCCATGATAATCTTGGCCTCAGGTGAGAGGGCCTCTGATCACTTGTGTCCCGTGGGGAGGGGTGGGGGGTGGAATGAAGCTGACCGTGGGCCTGCCCTCACTCCTGTTTCTTCTCGCAGTGCTAGGCTGGGGGTGTTGTCTACCACCTCTGGGGCACAGCCCCTTTCATTGGCCCTCTGAGAGCAGTGAGCCTGGCCTGGACCATTAGAGTGTCTCCCGACAGTGTCTCAGCGATGACAAAGGGGAAGTAAACAAAGAGGAAGTTAACCCCAGCAATCTGACTCATTGCTGAGGTCTGTTCCTTGTAGCCTCAGGTCCTACCCACTCAGCCTTCGGCTGCCTTCTGCTCCCAGGAGCCCCTTTGCCCAGGGATCTGCCCTAAGCCAGGGCCAGACCCCGGGAGCCCCTCTTGCCCTTCCCCAAGGAGTGGCATAGCTACCACCTGCGGAGCACCCACTGTATTCTGGGCACAGCCAGACGTGGCCTTACCCCTAGGAGCTTAAGTGAAGGAAACACTCCCCAGACTATATCAATGAGTGTCAAACAGAGATTGGTCTCATTTCATTCTTCCCAGAACACAGCTCTGAGCCCTGTGCAGCACAGGCCACAGGGGCCGACAGACACTTGCCTGAGAGAACTGCCAGCACCATCCCCCACTGTTCACACACACAGGAAACCCCTCCCTGCCCTCCTGTTGAAGCTCTAGAGCTCTGCCTCACAGAGGTGCCACTAGGGCTTCTCACTTAACAAGTACACATGGAGCCCCTCCTGACTGCCAGGCCGGTTCTAGTCCATGACTTGGAGTTGATGTTTGGAGTGGGCAAGACAAAGTTGAGCATCCAGCTGAGCTTGGGCTGGGGGGCAAGTTGTGGGCCGGGGGTAGCCAGGACTGGCTCCCTGCCCTACCTTGCTCTGTGTCCACAGGTGACAACCAAGGCATCCCAATCATGTCCAGCATCAAGCTGAAAGAGGAGCAGCGCATGACAACAGCGTCCCCCTGGATGTTTCCCTCCAGCCAGGCATGGCCCGAGGACCACGTGTTCATTTCCACCCCCACCTTCAACTACACAAGCCGTGACTTGCAGCGCTTCTTTACAGACCTGCACTTTGAGGAAGGCTGGTACATGTGGTTACAGTCACGTGACCTGCTGGCAGGGCTCCCAGCACCTGGAGTAGAAGTATACTGTCTGTATGGCGTGGGCCTGCCCACACCCAGCACCTACATCTTTGACCATGGCTTCCCCTACACGGACCCTGTGGGTGTGCTCTATGAGGACGGGGATGACACTGTGGCCACGCGCAGCACCGAGCTCTGTGCCCAGTGGCAGGGCCTCCAACAGCAGCCTGTGCACCTGCTGCCTCTGCCTGGGGTACAGCACCTCAATATGGTCTTCAGCAACCAGACACTGGAGCACATCAATGCCATCCTGCTGGGTACCTACCGAAATAGCACCGCCGTACCCCCAACTGCCAGCCCAAGGCCCATGCCCCCTGAATAAAGACCTTCCTTTGCTGCTATAACCCCTGACGTGTGTTATGGGTTCAGGGAAAGGCACTAGGGTCCTCACACCAGGATTCATTCATCTGCAGACCTGTTGCTTTGTGGAGCACAGGGCAAGAAGAGCTTTGCTAGAGCCTGGGATTGAATTGGGCACCTTGAGATATACAGCTTCCCACTCTTCTGGTTGAGCTATTTAAGCAGCCTCTCTGTGCCTGCCTCTGCTCTGGGCATGGGGACTGGAGGGAGCTGCACACACAGCTGTAGAATGGGGGTACGTGGAGCCTAGGGTACAGGATGGAGAAGATCTGAGCTGCCCCTCCTAGCTCCCAAAAGGGCAGGTGAGACCCCACCTCTAGACAGAGACTTCTGAGTGCTAGGTGGGTGACAGAAGCACAAGAGTTTAGCATCTAGGAGAGTGACAGCCACTAAATAGGTCATTTCAATATTGAAGATTTAATTAATGGAGCTAAGTGATCTGAGAGAAAAGGTTAGGGAGGAACAAGGTGGTGATTCTTATGGGTCAGGGAAGGCTTCCCAGAGGAGGTGGTGCCTGTGCTGAGATCAGATGGAATGAGAAGGGTAACTGTAAAGACTGGTTTCAACCTAAGAGCAGCATGCAGCTGATACAGGGTTTAACCAGGGAAAAGGTGTGACCAGATCTCCAATCTAGAAAAGAGCCCCCTCTCTGCAGGTCAGAGTGTAGCCTGGGGGTGGGGGGTGAGGGGCAGGAAGTGTGGGGAAACCAGAGAGGCCAGTGCAGTGTCCAGGGGAGAGGATGCTAGCTGAAACAAGCAGTAAGTAGGAGAAAGAAGTGGATAATGGGTCATTTGGGATGTGAAATAAGGCTTAGCCATGGGTAGAGCCCAGCATGCCTACAAGCCACCAGATGGACACCTACGGTGCCCCTCTTGAGAGAGGGAAGACAGCATCCGAGACATGGAAGACGGAAGGATCAGCATCACCTTGGCCGAGGACTGAGCCTCCGTGTTTGAGGTTTTAGGAAGAAGGCAAAGGTAGCAAAAGAGAGGCAGGAGTTGGGAGAATGACAAATGGCAGCCGTGACTGATGCTGTTGGAAGGCCACTAACAATAACAGAGACCTGGTCAATGTGACAGCCTCAGGACATTGGGACCTGAGGTTAGAGTTGGGGTCAGGGTGGGCAGAGCTCGGGGCTCAGGCTGGACGGTGGCCAGAGAGGAGGGATCTGTCCCTCTGTTCAGACAGAGGGCCCAGGAGCAGCATGGAGAGCCAGGCAAGGGGCATCTCCCCCTTCCCAAGCTGCCTAGGACCAGAGCTGAAAGTGAAAGTGAAAGAGAAGATGCAGAAAAAAGGGGCTGGCATGCTCTGAGGGAAGGTGAAAGCGAAAGGAGGAAGCTCAGTAGTGCAGCCCGAGAGAGGTCAAGGCTTCGGCCTTCCTCCGTGTTGATCCCACTCCTCTGACCCCCTGCCCACCCGGAGATGCAGAAGACAGCGCCAGAACCCCAAAAGGGCTTCTCCTTCGAAAACTGCGAGAGGTGAGTGGGGGGATGGTTGGTTCCCCAGCTGCCTACGCCCTCAGTGGGGGCTTCCGGGAGTGGGAGCCCCAGGGTCTTTAAAATTCCTGGGGGCGAGGGTGGGGGAAGGTACGTGTGTGGAACGATTTGGGTTCCCAGGCTTACCCGAAAGGTGAGGGTAACCGGGACGGAGTTAGGGGATGTGATGACGGTCCCAGAAGAACTGAAAGCTGGGTTTCTCCCCTCCGTTTCCAGAAACGCAGCCTTAGAACGCTCCCTCCCGGGGCTCCGTGTCCCTCATGCACGCAAGACCGGAACCACCATCGCAGGCCTTGTGTTCCGAGTGAGTAGGGCGTTGGGATTGTAACACTCAGAGGAGCGGCCGGGTATGGGAGGTGGGCACTGAACCAATGGGTCCTCCCCCTCCCCCCCAGGACGGGGTCATCCTGGGCGCGGATACGCGGGCCACTAACGATTCGATCGTGGCGTACCAGAGCTGCGAGAAGATCCACTTCATCGCCCCTAAAATCTAGTGAGCATTCCCCCGCCCAGTTCCCCCCTCAAGAACCGCCCCCTCGTTCCCATCCCGGGTCCCAGAACATCCATAGTCCCGCCCACACGAACCCTCCCTTCGCCTTCAGCTGCTGTGGGGCTGGAGTTGCCGCGGACGCAGAGATGACCACGCGGATGGCGGCGTCTAACATGGAGCTACACGCGCTGTCCACAGGCCGCGAGCCCCGCGTGGCCACGGTCACCCGCGCTTTGCGCCAGACGCTCTTCCGGTGCTGGGGCGGGGCTAAAATGATCCTGGGGAGGGGCAGTTGCGGGGAGGGCAGGGCTGAGAGGAGGCTTGACAGGAGAAAGGGCGGGGCCTCGAGGTCCGAGAGACCGGAAGAGGATGGCCTAAGAGGAGCTAAGAGAGTGGCAGGAAGGAACGCTGTTGGTCACGGGGCGCCAGACCACGGGAAGGGGCGGGGCTCGGGTGCAGGGGTGTTATGGAGGAGGGGCGGGACCTAGATTCCTGTGCGTTCGACTGACCGCACCCACTCCGCGAAAAGGTACCGGGGCTACGTGGGCGCCTCGCTGATTGTGGGCGGCGTAGACTTCACCGGACCGCAGCTCTACTGCGTGCACCCCCACGGCTCCTACAGCCGTCTGCCCTTCACGGCCCAGGGTGAGCGCTTCCGCCCCCTTCCCGCGAACCCCGCCCGTGGGACCTCAACGTTTATCCCGCGACTGGGAGGCCGCGGCTGACCTCCGATGCCCTTCCTGCCTGCAGGCTCCGGCCAGGATGCGGCCCTGGCAGTGCTGGAGGACCGGTTCCAGCCGAACATGACGGTGAGCGACATCTCCCCCACACACACACTACGTGTGCATTGGTGGGAAGTGTACACCCGGGAGCTGGGGAAACGCAGAGGTACCCTGGCCTACTCTAGAGCTAGGCTTCTCGGAGGTGACGACTGAGTGGAGACTGAGGGTCCAGTGGAGTGAGGGTGAAGTGCTATTCCAACAGTGCCAAAGCTTGGACTGTCCCAGAAGTCAAAACTCAGAGAGGGCCATTTGGTGTTGAGGGAGAAGGGAACAGCAGGTGGGGTCTGGAGTCTGGATTTTGTTTAGGGTGGATGGAAGCAGAAGGCATATGTCACTTTATAGGTGCTTATGGCCCAGAAAGAAAAAGACAGTGAGCCAGGGATTGTGGGTGGGTGAATAGCCCACTGGAAGCAGAGCCACAAGTGTGACTCAGAGAAGTTTGTGAAGATGGGGGCAGTGGGAACATTGGGGTCTCTGGAAAGAGGGATACTGAAACCAGGGTAGAGGAGCCTGGGGTGGAGATGGGGATGTAGGGAGAGAGAGGAGTTTGGGTGTGAGAAAATGGTAAATAGTTCAGCCTTCAAGATTAACAGTCTCCAGGCTGTAGCCTGAGGGTGATACTAAAGGGTCCATCAGGACTCACACACACACACACACACACATCTTTACAGCTGGAGGCAGCGCAGGAGCTGCTGGTGGAAGCCATCACTGCAGGGATCCTGGGTGACTTGGGCTCTGGGGGCAGTGTGGATGCATGTGTGATCACTGGGACCAGCGCCAAGCTGCTGCGAACACTGAGCTCTCCCACAGAGCCTATAGAGAGGTAGGAGCATAGGAGATGGGGGAATCACAGGGGAGGATGGGGTGGTAGCAAGGGAAATAGGGGGCTGCAAAGAGAAGACAGGCCACTTGATGAGGTCATCCTTTCTCCTTCCCAGGTCCAGCCAGTACCGCTTTGCCCCTGGGACCACAGCTGTCCTGTCGGAGACAGTGATGCCGCTGACCCTGGAGCTGCTGGAGGAAACTGTGCAGGCCATGGATGTGGAGTGAAGTAGGCTGAGGCTTAGAGCTTGGAACAAGGAGGAATAAACCCAGAAAACACAAATACCTAGACAGATGGCTGTGTCCTTCCTGGGTGGAGGGGGACAAGCAGCCAGCAGGGCTCTGTACCTAAGGTATCCCTGCAGGGGCCACTTCCTCCCATGGCTTCAGTGCCTAGCCTAAGGGGTGCACTTCACCCATCACCTTAGGCATCTACCCCTCCAGAACCCCAGCCCTGGGAAGTATCACAGGCTCAAAGTGGAAAGCCCCCTCCTGACTCTCCACACTACAGAGGCTCCCCCTACCACTCCCATGCCTTGCTCTTGCCCTCTAGTCCACTGAGGGCTGTTGTACAACCCAAAAGGCCCTATGTATTGCCCCCACATAGAGCCTTTACCTGGCTCATCAGTGGCCAAGGACACAGCCCACAGCTCTCAGTCAGACCGCCCCCATCCCCACTGATGGCTAAAATGCTGGTGGAGGAGCTGCTCCCTGATTCCAAGGGCAAGTTCTCACTCCTCACCCCTACAATGCCTTTACCTGTGAAACCCCTCTGATGACCAGGCATACCTGAGGTGCTAACATGATGCTGAGCTTCTGTTTGCACATGTTGGGCTGTCACTAAGGGGATTGACTCCAAGTTTTCTGGGTGCCAGGGATCACAGGGCTCATGTGGGGAGAGATAATATGACACATTTATCCAGCAGACTTTTGCTGAGCACCCACTGAGTGTCAGCCCAGGTGCAGGTTGCTAGTGGGAGCATCCTGCCTTGGGAGAGAATGGCTGAGCTCCCCTGGAGCTTTGGAACTGTTAGAGTCTGCCCAACCCCTGGGGAGGGTCTACTCCAGGCTGGACATCCCTGGGTCCCCGTTTATGCTTTTTCCCTCAGTATTTTATTATGAAAATTTTAAAACATAAAATCTGGAAAAAAGTTGAACACCTATATACCCACTGCAGACTTTACAATTTGTATTTTGTTATATTTGCTTTACCATGTATCTATCCTTCCCTCTAGTCAGCAATTAACTCATTTTTTTGACTGATGTGTTCTTGAATCAGCCAAAGCCCTCACACCCCTAGAAGGAGGCAAGCCAACTTACCTGTTGCAACTTTGCACACAGGGGTGTCTTCTCTCCCTTGGGTCAGGCTCACCTTGGGGCTCTACAGTGAATGGACTGTAGACACCAGGGGCTTGTCCATGGGAGCCCCAAGGCCTGGAGGCTGTCAGAGATTTGATGGCTGTCATTCTTCCACCCCTGATCTCCATCCAGGATCGGCCAGTCACCAAGGGCTCATACCTTGCCCTCCTGTGCACAAGGCCCCTCCTAGGTGTATCATCTCATCACGAACAGTGTGGGCTTTGGAGCCAGACAGATGAAGGTTTGGGTCCAAACACACCATGTGGCGGAAGAGTCAGCATCTCCCTGAGCAAACCGTGACACCCATTCCAAGTTGAAGAGGAATCACTGAGGTGATATGTTAGGATTTGCAACCCGCCAGCACCCCCGTCCTGGCCCTGGCCCTTCCACAGCAGAGCCGGTGCAGGTAGACATTCCCTCTACCAGTCAGGAACACCCCTGGGTGCTGAGCAGGCTTCTGTGAGTTTGGTGCTCCTGATAGCCCTGGGAGACTTCCCTGATCCCAGCCACCAGGTGGTTACCGTTAAGTCTAACCACAAGTCCTTGGTACCTGGTGCTCAACATTTGGGATGTGAGGTGGTTCAGGGATCCAGTCAGGGCCAGGCTTTGGGAGGTGGAGGAGGTGAGAGCCTCACACCTGGGCTCTGTCTGATAAGTCAAGGCCTGAGTGGAGGACCTTGACCCAAAGAGACCCTCCTCCTGCCTAGAGCAAGGAGGAATAATGGCAGGGAGCTGAACCTCCACAGCTGCCTGGCCTCAGTCCTGGGACTTTGGCTCAAGGATGAAGAGAACCATAAAGCCAGGCCCAGTTCTCAACCTCACGCCTGCCACAGTGTTGCTGCTCAGCCTCATCCTTACCCTGGTCCTCCTTGGCTCCTCCTTGGGTAAGTGGGCCTGGCCCAGCCCTGACTGAACAGCCTTAGGGCAACCCAGCTCCCAGCAGCAGCCCAGGCTTCCTGCTCAGGGGCTCAGGGCAGGGGCCAGGCTGGCTAGAAGGGAAGCAGGTGGACAGAGTAGGCAAAGGAGAAAGGATGTGGCAAGGCTGGGCAAGAGGGGGTCAGGGGCCAGTCTCACAAATGGGACAGGAGCTTGGGCTGGGCCCAAGAGCCGGGGAGGGTTTAGGAAGCTGAGAAGCAAAGGTTGGACGTGTAGTTTAGGAAGAGCCTTCTGGCTGCATGTGGGGTATGGACCGTTGAGGTCTGGAGGGAGTGAAGAGGCTAGGAAGGAGACGGGAATATTCCTGGGGACAGGGAGAAAAATGGCCTGGGATTGGGGGTGGGGTGGAGTTGGGGAATGGTGGGGCATAGGTTGGAGAGAGATGAGGAAGAATGAACAGAACTTGGGGGCTGGTTGGATGGGGGCAACTGAGATAGCTATAGAGGCCCAGAGGTGCTCAGGGTGAGAATGGGTAGTGATGAGCCCTCTTGATTTGGACCCCTCTGGGGGGCACAGCCTGGGAGCACCCAGGAGGAGGAGAGGAGAGGTGTGCTGGGATGTGGGAAGCAGGTCCTCACCAGCCCAATGGTCAGGTTGTGGCGTTCCTGCCATCAGACCGGTGCTGAGCTTCAGCCAGAGGATTGTCAATGGGGAGAATGCAGTGCTGGGCTCGTGGCCCTGGCAGGTGTCCTTGCAGGTACATGCACCCTGGGTATGGGGCAGGGTTTCAGGTGTTTCATGCCTGGGTGTAGCCTGGGCCCACCCCCACTTCTGACCCCTGACCCCAGGACAGCAACAGCTTCCACTTCTGCGGTGGTTCCCTCATCAGTCAGTCCTGGGTGGTCACTGCTGCCCACTGCAATGTTGTGTGAGTGCTTCCCTTCTACCTGCACCCCCCCCAGCCCCCACCTCCCCACCCCCTTGCCCTGGAGGCCTCTCTCTTGTCACTCTGCCCTCCTTGTGGCTGCCCAACCCCGCTCTCACTGCAGCCCTGGCTGCCACTTTGTCATCCTGGGCGAGTATGACCTATCATCCAGCGCTGAGCCTTTTCAGGTTCTGTCCATCTTGCGGGTCAGTGCCTGGGCTGCAGATGGGGAAGGAAGAGTGGGCAGTGTAGGTGTGTGGGCTCTGGGGGTGAGGAATTTGGAGCATGCCCTGGCCTAGTCCCCTCAGCACCCATCACACTGGGGGCCTGTGCCCATCCCCATCTTGCATGGCCCCTTCCTGGCTCTGCAGGCCATCACGCACCCTTTCTGGAACCCCACCACCATGAACAACGATCTGATGCTACTAAAGCTCGCCTCCCCAGCCCAGTACACAACACACATCTCACCAGTTTGCCTGGCTTCCTCAAATGAGGTGCTGCCTGAAGGCCTCACGTGTCACCACTGGCTGCGGCCGCCTCAGCGGTGCGGGTAGGAATTTGGGCCAAAACTCTGGGTGGGAGGGCAAGGTGGGGACAAGTCATCTGGGACCTAACCACCCACTCCCGGCCCACAGGCAGTGTGACTCCTGCACGCCTGCAGCAGGTGATTCTGCCCCTGGTCACCGTGAGTCAGTGGCCAGCAATACTGGGGCTCACGCATCACCAACTCTATGATCTGTGCAGGGGCCTCGGGGCCTCCTTGTGCCAGGTGAGCACTGGCACCCTGTCCTGTCCTCTGCACTGTCCTGTGGCACTCCCACCCTCCACACTGACTTCTCCCCTCCTTCCATCAGGGTGAATGTGGAGGCCCGCTTGTCTGCCAGAAGGGGGACATGTGGGTGCTCACTGGTATTGTCTCCTGGGGCGCCAATAACTGCAACGTGTGCGCGCCTGCCACGTACACTCAGGTTAGCAAGTTCAGTACCTGGATCAATCATAGCCTACAACCAAGCCCACCACAGGCCCTCTCCCCGTCTCAGTCCAATAAAGACCCCAGGCTCTGTCCTCTTGTGTATGCCTGTCTGTCTTCCTGGTTCAGGGAAAAGCAGAGGCTAGGGCTTCCCTGGTGGCACAGTGGTTGAGAGTCCGCCTGCCGATGCAGGGGACGCGGGTTCGTGCCCCGGTCCGGGAAGATCCCACATGCCTCGGAGCTGCTGGGCCCGTGAGCCATGGCCGCTGAGCCTGCACGTCCGGAGCCTGTGCTCCGCAACGGGAGAGACCACAACAGTGAGAGGCCTGTGTACCGCAAAAAAAAAAAAAAAAAGAGAGGCTCTTGGGGGCCCCATTCCCCAAGCGGAGTTTGTCTTCTGGCACGGCAGGTGTTGAGGAGTTAGGATCCTCCTAGACTAGCCGTGACCAGGTTGGGCTCTTCCCATCTCCCCACCGCCTCCTGGGCAACCTCTTGTCCACAGCAAGAGACTGGGCTGTTGGAATGAATGGGCAGCTTTCCCTGGGGAAGGCAGCCTGTTTATTGAGTACGAAGGATACATTTACAAACTTGAGTACACAAAATAAATAACTGCACATTCTCCATCCACAGTCCATGGCATAAAGGCCCAAGTCTCCAAACTCCCTCCGTCCTACCTTCAGGACCAGGCCCATCCTGGCCAAAAGAGGAAATAAATCCCCAGAGGCACTTGGGGAAGTAGGGGGAATTCTGAGGCCATGGGGCTTGGGCTTTCCACTGCCTTGTGCTAGGAGAACTGGAGACAGGAGGAGGGGGTGTACAAGGCACGAATGAGTTGGCCCAGAGTGGTCTCTTCTGGCTTGGTTTCCCACTGGAGGTGGCACATGCAAAAAGAAGAGGGCCTAGCCCAAGGGAACCCACTGGGAGGAACTAAGAGCCAAACCCTCCCTGCTGGCAGGGGACCTGCAGTCCAGCTAAGGCTAAAGCTGGGCCCTGGCTCCTTCCCACCCACTGAAAGCAGCTGTGGAGGGACAGGGCTTGGGTTCCAGCCCCGTCTGTGGTGGTGGGGAGGCACCATGACTGACGCGGGATGGTCTGGCTCAGACCTCTGGGAAAGCAGCCACCCAATTCCACCCACCTCTCAGAGGGGCTCCCTCCAGACGGAGATTCAGCGGGGCCCAGAATGGAAGGGTAATGCTGTGAAAAGAAGCAGGGACAGGCTGGACTGAGCAAGGCCACCGTGAGAAGGTCAGTGCCCCAGGCACTGAGGGTTCAGAGGCAGGTCACACAGTATGGCTAAGTTCCAGGGGGAGCTGCGCAAAAGCTCAGCAGAAGGGGATAGGGTTGAGCACCCCGGGGACCCTCCCTCAATGCAGCAGCTCCTTCCTTCCGACTTCCTCTTGGAGGATAAAGGGAGAGCATGGTGCTCATTCCTCGGCCGCCCATACTCATGCCAGACACTAGATGGCTCCTTCATGCAGCTGCAGAGGAGGGAACAGCAGCACCTGAAGGGAGAGGCAACACCAAGGGCGGAACCCAGGCTGACACTGGAATCCTGATGGGGCTCTCCCTCGGAAGCCCCTGCCCTTTGCTTTGGCCCAGGTGCCTCCATCCCCCAGGTAGCAGCAGTGGGGCTCCTTTTAACCCCGCACAGTTGGGAAGGAGGCACCTGGGGAATAGAATGGGCATCCAAGGGGGAGAGGGAGGTGATAGTAGGCTCTGTAAAGAAGGCACTGAGTGCAGTAGGCTGGTGGGCAGGAACTCTCATAGTCAGAGAGAGGCTGAAGCCTGGAGCAAGCCTGCTACCAACATGGCCACACAGTCCAGAGGGCCAAGGACCATTCCACGGTCCTACCACCAGAGATCCTGGCAAGTCCTGGGGCCGGGAGGGGTCCCCAGGGGCACCATGAAGGAAGACAGATCTTGGCTGGGAGGTGGGAGGCTGTTTAGACTTAGCCAGGGGCTGAGAGTCCAGCCAAGGCACAAGCTGTGGGCCTACCTGGGCCTCTCACTGGAGCATAATCATGAGGATCAGGATGCCATGGAATGTGGGGCGGGGGGAGGGCAGACAGGAAGGCTTGGTAGAGGAAAGGGGGGATTCCAGAAGTAACTGTCCCAAAGAGTCCTGGGACCACAAGACACCCTCTACCTGGCACTGCATGCTCCTTTGGTCTAGGGAAGAGCCAAGAGGTGAGGAGACTGAAGGCCAGGTCCTGCCCTTCCCCCAATATGTACCAGAGCAGTTGTCCACCAAAAGGAGCATTAGTGCCAGACCAGGCTCCCCGTTCAGGGGGCTCTTATGCCCCAGGGCTCCCTCCACTCTGTCGCACCAGACTCAGGCCCAGGGTGAAGATGGGGACTGCTGAAGGCACAGAGAAGGGGCTGGGGCCATTCACCTACCACTGACCATACAGACCTATCTCTAGAGAGGGCGGTGGGCCCAGATGGCACAGCAATGTGTGGCCAGGCTGGGGCCATGCCATGTCAGCACCCCAGCCTGCCAGCTCAGCCATTGTACTGCTGCTGGTAGCGCAGGTTGAGCTCCCGCAGCTCTCGCTCCCGCACTCGGCGAGACTTGTTGGATCGTGTAGAGCGGCTGGAACGCGTGGACTGGGCAGATTTGGTGCTCTGGCAGCGCGAGGAGGCGCGTTTGAGGAGGTTCTGGGAGATGGAGCGGTGCAGATTCTTCATAGATGAAGAGGCAGCCATGCTCACCACCCACGGATGCCTCAGGGCCTGCAGTGCCGTCATACGGGCGCCGGGGTCCACCGTCAGCAGGCGGTCAATGAAGTCCTTGGCCAGGTTGGACACACTGGGCCAGGGCTAGAAGCCAAGGACAAGCATTAGCGCGAGCACACTCAACATTGCCCTGAACATCCCGATGAGGTCACCTACACAGCACTCAGACCTGTCCAGTCGCCCTGCACTCTCCCCCTAGAGAGAGGAACTGCCCGGCTCCTCTCACGTAGAACATTCCGGGCCTCCCCTTCCCACCCAGTGCTGACCCAGGCCACTGAGCAGAGGCTGCTCTCTGAGTGACAAGGAGTGTGATAGGAGGAGAAGGATCCACCCCCTCCCTGAGGAGCAAACTTCAAAGGTGCCCTGGACTCAAAGCCTGGTTCAAGGAGGTGGCCCCCGTCAAGACCACCCAACCTACACCAGGACCACCATAACATCAGGGCGATTTAATGAGAACGACCCAAACCTTCCACCATATCTTGAGCCGGACTTAAGCTCCCATCACTGGATGCCCATACTGAGTCACTTCCTAGTCCTTAGAAACAGGGTCTGCCCTCCCTTCCAACTGAAAAAGTGGCCAAAATAATCACTGCATTCTCTGCATCAGCCTCAGCCTCAGCCTCTCAGCCATGAGGAGAAAGGAAACAATTCAAGGCAACTAGATTTCTCCATCTGCTGGGATGGCAGGGGGATCCTGGGAGCCCAGCAGGGATTAGGACTCTTCTCAGGGGTGCTTCTCATGTCTGCATGACCTCTCTAAGCCACACAGGGGCTCCTGGCAGTACCCTGTGCCAGCCTCGTTTTAGTACATTCTTTCCTCAGCACAAAGCCTGCTCTGCTACATGCACCCACGGCTGCCTCATCTCAGCCACACACCAAACAGCCGTCTGTCTCAGGGCCTCAGCCCGCACAAATTGTCTTCACCTGGCTGAATCCTCAGGTTCTCAGGTTAAAGGACACTTGCTCACACTCCCTCTCTTAGCCACCAGTGCTAAGCAACTATTCGAATAATTTCAAGTTTATTGTTCCCATTAGACCATGCTTAGCTATTCACCAGTGCCTGGTGCCGGGCATACAGGAGGCACTCAGAAGACAGGGGCTCAGAGAGTAAACAACCCATGCATGGCACCTGATGGGTGCCCTCTCCTGCAGCTGCTTCCAGCATGTGGGGCTCAGATGCCCGGGCCCTTGACTTACTCTGCTGAAGGAGGGCAGATGCAGCACTTCTCCGAGTCCCTGCATCTCTTGGGAGCACTCTGGCACGGGCTCTGACACTCTCCAAAGGGTGGGTGGCTAGGACTTCTGCTGAGCCTGCTCCTGGGATGCCAGGTGTCCTATCACCCTCCTTCCTGTCTGGTGAGAGGTCTAACTGTTCTACCCCGTGGTGCCCTTCACCTTGAGGAGCCCCTGAACACACTCTCCAAGGGGCTCCGGAAAGTCTGAGAGCCCACATTTGGGGTAGCTGCATGCCCACTCAGCAGACACACTAACACAGTTATCGCTACCCCCAGTCAGGCTTCCTTGACCCCCAACTCTTCCCCCATGCCTTTCCCCACTGATGTCGATGTACCGGGAGGCAGTGGGTGGGGTGGGGTAGGAAACAAGGAAAAGACTCATCTGGAGTCCTGAAGAAGGGGTGGAGCTACTTGTAGTTGTTATCCTTACCTGCCCTTTGGAAGGCAAATCTCAACTTTTACTGAGCTGAACTGGAAAAAAGTCACAGAAAGCCCAGATTTCTAAACAGCCACCTAACAGGGTCCTCCTCACCAATGGGCCAGCTCCCAGTGATTCCTGGTAAGCGACTGGCCTCCAGGAGGAGGGCAGTTCGGGCCCATAAATCCCGTGCTGTCTGAGAGCAGTGAGGGAGAGCAAGGAGCAACAGCCCTCCCACGCAGGCAGCCTGGTCCACATTTCCCTGCAGGCCTGTGTAACTCAGGGCTCTGATACTGAGGCTGACATGCAGGGTGACTGGACTAGACAGTTGCCACAGTAGCTGTGGGCTCTCAGTTCAAGAAAGCCCCACGGCTTGCTGCTGCCACCTGAACACAAAGAGCCATTGTGAGGGGCCAGCCAATCTAGACCACAGACACACTGTGGCCCCTGTCACTCATTTGAGAAATGGAGAGACGCAGGCATAATGGGGCCACTGATGGACAAAGCAAACCTAGAGCTGGAACAGGTCATGGGAATACCTGTGCTTGTGCTGCACTGCGGCTTTTATGGTCTCCAAGAAAAGGAGAAATCACTGGGGAACACACTGCAGCTCAGCCTAGCCTGTTGGTGGGACAGCTCCAAGACAGAGCTGCCAGCCCAGGCCAGCCAAACAGGGCTGGGACATGGATTCTGCCCCTGGCCCTTGGTCCAGTCAAGCCAGAAGAGAGGCAACTCCTCTGCAAAGGACAGAATAAAAAGTGGCAAACCTGGACTCACAAGTCAGGAACCTGAACACGGATGGATCGGAGGCATCCCCACTTCATAACCATACCCAGCCAAACAAACCAAGGCCCCCTGCAGCTCCAAACCAGTCCAGTGCAGTCTCAGATGGGCCTCCCACTAGACACGCACTGTGGGCTTAAGCATCTCCACCTCCAGAGTGACACAGGCTCACACCAGCTGTCAACCCCTGCTGCTTGTTGCCATGATCGCCAAAGTGAGCCGGATTGATCTGCCCCTCCTCCTCCCCCAGGCGCTCGCCTCTCCAATTACCTGGTACAGGCAGCAGTGTGAGGAATGCTGATGGGCTCATTAGTCTGAGGGCCTGCCCACCCTCTTTGGCAGGCCCCAGCTCTCCCCATCTTTGAAGAACTGTGCGCAGGCGGGTCCCCTAAGACAATGTGACTCGAGCTGTCCTGACATGAGAACCGGGCTGTGCAATGGCACCCAGCCTAACCCTCACACACTGAGGGACCTGCAGCGGGAAGTCAAACAGGACAAACACGGGAAGGTGGTCCTCGAGCCAGCCCACTGACAGCGGGGCAGGGGCTTATGTTGACCTCCAGAATAGTGGCCCCTTGGAGGTCTCCAACAGGGCTCACAAAGGAGAAGCAAGGCCTTCCACACTCACCCATGGCCACACTTCTGGCCAAGTCCAATTCAGCACCTCCTGAAAAAGCAATCGGGACCTCCCTGGTGGCACAGTGGTTTACATTCCGTGCTCCCAATGCAAGGGGCCCGGGTTCGACCCCTGGTCAGGAAACTAGATCCCACATGCATGCCGCAACTAACAGTTCACATGCCACAACTAAGGAGCCCACATGCCGCAACTAAGAAGCCAGCAAGCCACAACTAAGAAGCCGGCAAGATGCAACTAAAGAGTCCTCAAGCAGCAACTAAGGCACCCTCGAGCTGCAACTAAGGAGCCCGCCTGCTGCAACTAAGGAGCCCACGAGCCGCAAATAAGGAGCCCACCTGCCGCAACTAAGACCCAGCACAACCAAATAAAAAAGAAAAAGAAAGCGATCAACACATGCAGACCAACCCACCTGCTTCCCCAACATGCTCAGGCTTCTGGAGCCACATGAGTATGTCTGGCAGCCTCTGACTGACTGGCCAGGTAACATTCTGTTCCTCATATGCAGCCAAGTGAGGAAAAGAAAAATGGGAAATTCCCTGGCAGTCCAGTGGTTAGGATTCCACTCTTCCACTGCAGGGGGCACGGGTTTGACCCCTGGTCGGGGAACTAAGATCCCACATGCCGCACAGTGGAGCCAAAAGAAAGAAAAAGAAAAATGGGCATGAGGAAAAAGGAAAATGATAAACTGTCATGCTCTTCAGTTTCCACAGCTCTAACTGCCAGCTGTGGGTAAAGGAGAGATATACTTTTGCCTCAGTATACTTGGGGCCAGATCAGGGACACATGTAAGCCTCAGGTGGGTGGCAGAAGGGACAGGCCCCAGGTACCACCTGGCCAGTCTCCTAGAGGCTTCCACCCATTTCTGGGCTGGCAAAGAGCATGGGGCATGAAAGGGAATATCAAAATGTCAGTCGGCCTTGCCTCCAGACACTCAGGCCTCCGTGAGACCTGAGTGTGCAGAGGACAGCTGCAATACTCAGGGTGACAGCCCGCACCCTCCTGTCCAGAAGTCAGTCTTTCATGAGCTGTGTGGGTGAGGGGTCCTGCCCCAAGAGGAGGACAAGAAGAGGCTGTAGGAGGAAGGGTATCACCTCCACCCTGTTTCTGACCATCGAGCTGGCCGCCCTTCTGCCTACCCTGTAACCCCCAGAGTCCTTGCAGTTCAGATACCTACTCCTGATGCTGTAACAGCAGAGAAACCAATAGGGTAGAAGAAGGATCTCCCCCATGAGTACTTCCTAACCAACTTCACCCTCCTCATCGCTCTGCTTCTGTGAGACCAGTCACTCCTCTGACACTCAGCAGCTGAATCCAACTCTCCCTTCAGAGGGAGGCACCAGACCAGAAAGGGTTTGCCACTCCCGCTCAGAGGACACACTTCCTCCCGTCCCAGTCTCATTCACTTGCTCTAGCTCTAATGTCACAAGGGCCTGGCAAGAATGTTACCCAAGCTACTTCCATGGTCCTGCCTTGAGCCCCAGGGCTAAGGGAACAAGGGCTGGAACCAGCTCTCGAGGCCTAGGCTGCAGAGGGAGGAGGAAGCTGCTTCCTTCCAGTAGCAAACCCAGCTCACGGGGCATACCCTAGACTCCCTCTGGTAAGCAGGTCTGACGGCTCTCAAGTAAGGGGAGAAAAAGGCCTAGCGTCTCTTTGGGCTGGAAGCCCAGTGACCTGTGTTCTAGGTCTACCGTCTTGGCTGACCGTAGAGAAATCACAGCCTCCTCACTTTTAATATGAAGGAGCTGAATGCAATGAATTCTAAGTCTCTTCCAGTTTATAAAGTCCTGGGTTGTAAGAAGATGGCTCCCCATCTTTTTTTCCCACTTGGCTGCATGTGAGGAAGAGAAGCAGAGCATCTAACGTTTAAGCTGACTTGACGTCTTGACCTTTATGGGTTCTCTTCCAGCCCATGATGACACTGGGGAAGGTTCCCTGGCAGAGAAGGAAGCCCAGGCAAAGGGATGCTAGGGGAAGAAGGGGGAGAAAGAAGCCTGGGCTTTGCTCCCATGACTCAGTTCTTCCCTCAACTTTGTCTCAACATGTGTCTTCAGATCCAGCATTCCCATGTTCAAAGTCCTCCTTCCTGTACTGACATGGGCCTGAATGAGAGCAGAGAGAAGGGCACAGAGGATATTCTGGGAAATGGAGCTTCAGGTTTACTCAGGAGAGCAGAACTATTAGTGTGAAAAGAACAGCACACTCTGATGTTAACCATGAGGAAAAGTGTTTTGAAAAAATCAGCACAATTAGACACTGTGGGGCTGTAGAGCCAGCATCTCCTCCTCTGGTCAAGACACTCACCATCCTGGTGTCTGGACTTCCAGAACAGACAGTATCCAACACGCTGAGACCACGCTGTGGGTGGGGGGACCTGAGCAGCAGAAAAGAGAAAGATGTTGAGGGAGAGAGGCTGACAGGAGAAAAAGGAGGAAGATAATAGAGGTTTAAACAGAGGCAGAGGAGCTTCCCTGGTGGCGCAGTGGTTAAGAATTCGCCTGCCAATGCAGGGGACACGGGTTCGAGCCCTGGTCCGGGAAGATCCCACATGCTGCGGAGCAACTAAGCCTGTGCACCACAACTACTGAGCCTGCGGTCTAGAGCCCACGAGCCACAACTACTGAGCCCACGTGCTGCAACTACTGAGCCTGCGCACTAGAGCCCGCATGCCAGAACTACTGAAGACTGCATGCCTCAAGGCCATGCTCCGCAACAAGAGAAGCCGCCGAAATGAGAAGCCCACGCACTGCAATGCAGAGTAGCCCCTAAAAAAAAAAAAAAAAAAAGAGTAGCCCCTGCTCGACACAACTAAAGAAAGACCGCGCACAGCAACGAAGACCCAACGCAGCCAAATATAAATAAATAAATAAATTTATATATATAAAAAAAAGAGGCAGAGAATCTCAAAGATAAAAATAAAATGAGAAAAGGCGTGACAACTTAAAGGATGGTAAAGCTGTGTTCTAAAACTTGAGATGGGGACTACCCTGGCAGTCCAGTGGTTAAGACTCTGTGCTTCCAATGCAGGGGGTGTGGGTTCAATCCCTGGTCTAAGATCCCACATGCTGTGTGGTGCGGCCAAGAAAATATTTTAAATTATTAGAGAAATGCAAATCAAAACTACAAGGAGGTATCACCTCACACCAGTCAGAATGGGCATCATCAGAAAATCTACAAACAACAAATGCTGGAGAGGGTGCGGAGAAAAGGGAACCCTCTTACACTGTTAGTGGGAATGTAAATTGATACAGCCACTATGGAGAACAGTATGGAGGTTCCTTAAAAAACTACAAATAGAACTACCATATGACCCAGCAATCCCACTACTGGGCATATACCCTGAGAAAACCATAATTCAAAAAGACACATGCACCCCAATGTTCACTGCAGCACTATTTACAACAGCCAGGACATGGAAGCAACCTAAGTGTCCACTGACAGATGAATGGATAAAGAAGATGTTGCACATATATACAATGGAATATTACTCAGCCATAAAAAGATACGAAATTGAGTTATTTGTAATGAGGTGGATGGACCTAGAGTCTGTCATACAGAGTGAAGTTAAGTCAAAAAGAGAAAAACAAATACCTTATGCTAACACATATATATGGAATGTAAAAAAAAATTGTTCTGATGAACCCAGGGGCAGGACAGAAATAAAGACACAGACGTAGAGAATGGACTTGAGGACACGGAGCGGGAAAGGGTAAGGTGGGACGAAGTGAGAGAGTAGCATTGACATATATACACTATCAAATGTAAAACAGGTAGCTAGTGGGAAGCAGCTGCATGGCACAGGGAGATCAGCTCTGTGCTTTGCAGCTACCTAGAGGGATGGGATAAGGAGGGTGGGAGGGAGACGCAAGAGGGAGGGGATATGGGGATATATGTATATGTACAGCTGATTCAGTTTGTTATAAAGCAGAAACTAACACACCATTGTAAAGCAATTATACACCAATAAAGATGCTTAAAAAAAAAAAAGATTACTCTACCCGGCAAGGATCTCATTCAGATTTGATGGAGAAATCAAAAGCTCTACAGACAAGCAAAAGCTAAGAGAATTCAGCACCACAAAACCAGCTCTACAACAAATGCTAAAGGAACTTCTCTAAGTGGGAAACACAAGAGGAGAAAAGACCTACAAAAACAAACCCATAACAATTAAGAAAATGGTAATAGGAACATACATATCAATAATTACCTTAAACATGAATGGATTAAATGCTCCAACTAAAAGACACAGGCTTGCTGAATGGATACAAAAACAAGACCCATCTATACGCTGTCTGCAAGAGACCCACTTCAGACCTAGGGACACATACAGACTGAAAGTGAGGGGATGGAAAAAGATATTCCATGCAAATGGAAATCAAAAGAAAGCTGGAGTAGCAATACTCATATCAGATAAAACAGACTTTAAAATAAAGAATGTTACAAGAGACAAGGAAGGACACTATATAATGATCAAGGGACCAATCCAAGAAGAGGATATAACAATTATAAACATATGTGTACCCAACACAGGAGCACCTCAATACATAAGGCAACTGCTAACAGCTCTAAAAGAGGACATTGACAGTAATACAATAATAGTGGGGGACTTTAACACCTCATTTACACCAATGGACAGATCATCCAGACAGAAAATTAATAAGGAAACACAAACTTTAAATGACACAACAGACCAGATAGATTTAATTGATATTTATAGGACATTCCATCCAAAAACAGCAGATTACACTTTCTTCTCAAGTGCACACGGAACAAGCTCCAGGAGAGATCACATCTTGGGTCACAAATCAAGCCTTGGTAAATTTAAGAAAACGGAAATCATATCAAGCATCTTTTCTGACCAAAACACTAGGAGATTAGAAATGAATTACAGGGAAAAAAACGTAAAAAGCACAAACACATGGAGGCTAAACAATACGTTACTAAATAACCAAGAGATCACTGAAGAAATCAAAGAGGAAATCAAAAAATACCTAGAGACAAATGACAATGAGAACACGACGATCCAAAACCTATGGGATGCAGCAAAAGCAGTTCTAAGAGGGAAGTTTATAGCAATACAAGCCTACCTCAAGAAACAAGAAAAATCTCAAATAAACAATCTAAACTTACACCTAAAGGAACTAGAGAAAAAAGAACAAACAAAATCCAAAGTTAGTAGAAGGAAAGAAATCATAAAGATCAGAGCAGAAATAAATGAAATAGAAACAAAGAAAACAAGAGCAAAGATCAATAAAACGAAAAGCTGGTTCTTTGAAAAGATAAACAAAATTGATAAACCTTTAGCCAGATTCATCAAGAAAAAGAGGGAGAGGACTCAAATCAATAAAATTAGAAATGAAAAAGGAGAAGTTACAATGGACACTGCAGAAATACAAAGCATCCTAAGAGACTACTAGAAGCAACTCTATGCCAAGAAAATGGATAACCTGGAAGAAATGGACAAATTCTTAGAAAGGTATAACCTTCCAAGACTGAACCAGGAAGAAATAGAAAATATGAACAGACCAATCACAAGCAGTGAAATTGAAACTGTGATTAAAAATCTTCCAACAAACAAAAGTCTAGGATCAGATTGCTTCACAGGTGAATTCTATCAAACATTTAGAGAAGAGCTAACACCCATCCTTCTCAAACTCTTCCAAAAAATTGCAGAGGAAAGAACACTCCCAAACTTATTCTATGAGGCCACCATCACCCTGATACCAAAACCAGACAAAGATACTACATAAGAAGAAAATTACAGACCAGTATCACTGACGAATATAGATGCAAAAATCCTCAACAGAATACTAGCAAACAGAATCCAACAACACATTAAAAGGATCAAACACCATGATCAAGTGGGATTTATCCCAGGGATGCAAGGATTCTTCAATATATGCAAATCAACCAATGTGATACACCATATTAACAAACTGAAGGATAAAAACCATATGATCATCTCAATAGATGCAGAAAAAGCTTTTGAAAAAATTCAACAAATTATGATAAAAACTCTCCAGAAAGTGGGCATAGAGGGCACCTACCTCAACATAATAAAGGCCATATACGACAAACCCACAGCAAACATCATTCTCAATGGTGAAAGACTGAAAGCACTTCCTCTAAGATCCGGAACAAGACAAGGATGTCCACTCTCGCCACTATTATTCAACATAGTTTTGGAAATCCTAGCCTCAGCAACCAAAGAAGAAAAAGAAATAAAAGAAATACAAATTGGAAAAGAAGTAAAATTGTCACTGTTTGCAGATGACATGATACTATACATAGAGAATCCTAAAGATGCCACCAGAAAACTACTAGAGCTAATCAATGAATTTGGTAAAGTTGCAGGATACAAAATTAATGCACAGAAATCTCTTGCATTCCTATACACTAAGAACAAAAGATCAGAAAGAGAAATTAAGGAAACACTCCCATTCACCACTGCAACAAAAAGAATAAAATACCTAGTAATAAACCTACCTAAGGAGGTAAAAGACCTATACTCAGAAAACTATAAGACACTGATGAAAGAAATCAAAGATGACACAAACAGATAGAGAGATATACTATGTTCTTGGATTGGAAGAATCAATATTGTGAAGATGACTATACTGCCCTGCTGCCGCGGAGCCAGGCGGAGGCGGAGGCGCAGGCACGGGTGCACTCTAGATTCGGCTCCACCCGTAACCCACCGCCATGGCCGTAACCCACCGCCATGGCCGAGGAAGGAATTGCTGCTGAGGGTGTAATGGACGTTAATACTGCTCTGCAAGAGGTGCTTAAGACCGCCCTCATCTACGATGGCCTAGCACGTGGAATTCGCGAAGCTGCCAAAGCCTTAGACAAGCGCCAAGCCCATCTCTGTGTGCTTGCGTCCAACTGTGATGAGCCTATGTATGTCAAGTTGGTGGAGGCCCTTTGTGCTGAGCACCAAATCAACCTGATTAAGGTTGATGACAACAAGAAACTAGGGGAATGGGTAGGCCTCTGTAAAACTGACAGAGAGGGAAAACCCCGTAAAGTGGTTGGCTGCAGCTGTGTGGTGGTTAAGGACTATGGCAAAGAGTCTCAGGCCAAGGATATCATCGAGGAGTACTTCAAATGCAAGAAATGATCAAATAAAAAAACTGGGCTCTTGTTCCTCAAAAAAAAAAAAAAAAAAACACTACACTACCCAAAGCAATCTACAGATTCAATGCAATCCCTATCAAATTACCAGTGGCATTTTTTACAGAACTAGAACAAAATATCTTAAAATTTGTATGGAGACACAAAAGGCCCCAAATAGCCAAAGGAGTCTTGAGGGAAAAAAACGGAGCTGGAGGAATCAGACTCCCTGACTTCAGACTATACCCTGACTTCAGACTATACTACAAAGCTACAGTAAAGAAGACAATATGGTACTGGCACAAAAACAGAAATATAGATCAATGGAACAGGATTGAAAGCCCAGAGATAAACCCACGCACCTATGGTCAACTAATCTATGACAAAGGAGGCAAGGATATACAATGGAGAAAAGACAGTCTTTTACAATAAGTGGTGCTGGGAGAACTGGACAGCTACATGTAAAAGAATGAAATTAGGACACTCCCTAACACCATACACAAAATAAACTCAAAATGGATTAGACACCTAAATGTAAGACCAGACACTATAAAACTCTTAGAGGAAAACATAGGAAGAAAACTCTTTGACATAAATCACAGCAAGATCTTTTTTGATCCACCTCCCACAGTAATGGAAATAAAAACAAAAATAAACAAATGGAACCTAATGAAACTTAAAAGCTTTTGCAAAGCAAAGGAAAGTACAATCAAGATGAAAAGACAGGGTTTCCTTGGTGGCGCAGCGGTTAAGAATCCGCCTGCCAATGCAGGGGACACGGGTTCGAGCTCTGGTCCAGGAAGATCCACATGCCACGGAGCAACTAAGCCCGTGTGCCACAACTACTGAGCCTGCGCTCTAGAGCCTGCGTGCCACAACAACTGAAGCCCGCATGCCTAGAGTCCATGCTCCGCAACAAGAGAAGCCACCGCAATGAGAAGCCCCCGCTCACCGCAGTTAGAGAAAGCCCGCGTGCAGCAATGAAGACCCAACACAGCCAAAAATAAATTAAATAATTTTTTTTTAAAGTTGAGAAAAGACAAAAAGACAACACTCAGAATGGCAGAAAATATTTGCAAATGAGAAACAGACAAAGGATTAAACTCCAAAATATATAAATAGCTCATGCAGCTCAATATTTAAAAAACAAACAACCCAATCAAAAAATGGGCAGAAGACCTAAATAGACATTTCTCCAAAGAAGACATACAGATGGCCAAGAAGCACATGAAAAGCTGCTCAACATCACTAATTATTAGAGAAATGCAAATCAAAACTACAATGAGGTATCACCTCACACCAGTCAGAATGGGCATCATCAGAAAATCTACAAACAACAAATGCTGGAGAGGGTGTGGAGAAATCAGAACCCTCTTGCACTGTTGGTAGGAATGTAAATTGATACAGCCACTATGGAGAACAGTATGGAGGTTCCTTAAAAAACTAAAAATAGAATTACCATATGACCCAGCAATCCCACTACTGGGCATATACCCTGTCTTCAAAAAGACACATGCACCCCAATGTTCACTACAGCACTATTAACAATAGCCAGGTCATGGAAGCAACCTAAATGCCCATCGACAGACAAATGGATAAAGAAGATGTGGTACATAGATACAATGGAATATTCAGCCATAAAAGGAACGAAATTGGGTTATTTGTAGAGACGCAGATGGATCTACAGACTGTCACACAGAGTGAAGCAAGCCAGAAAGAGAAAAACAAATATCGTATATTAACGCATATATGTGGAAGCTAGAAAAATGGTACAGATGAACTGGTTTGCAGGGCAGAAACAGAGACAGAGATGTAGAGAACAAATGTACGTACATCAACGGGGGAAAGTGGCGGGGGGAATTAGGAGATTGGAATTGACATATATACACTAATATGTATAAAACAGATAACTAATAAGAACCTATGGTATAAAAAATAAATAAAATTAAATTTAAAAAAAACCCAAGAACAAAAAAACAATGTCCTGGAACAGCCCTAGAAGGTTCTGGATTTCAGAGCTAGCTACATAATGGTCTCTTCTATCTCCACTCAAGGGTTCTGCTGAAGTGAGGTGATTTCCAGGGCCTAACCTGGCTTTTTTTTTTTTTTTTAACTTCTTCCCATTCTAATTTCTGAGGCAGTTTGGATCCCTGGTGGCTGTCAGCATGTCACCCCTACTGTGGCCTCTGTCCCCAGAGGCTTGTGTCCCTGGAACCCTGGGTACAAAGGACTCGGCTCAGGGCAGGCACTAGGTCTACATGGGTTGGCAGGATGAGTGAAGAGACGAAGGTGACTCAGTCTCCTGTTCCAGGCTGGCCAGGCCATGCTGCAGCAAAGCTCAGGTCTGGGCACCACACTCGCACTGGGAGACAGAGAAACCTACGAGGAAGGAGAGTCTGGAGAGGCACAGCCGGGGGGTGTGGTTGGATCAGGTCACCTTTAACCACCTCAGTGGGGGCAGGCAGGGGATGAGCGTGGGAGGTCATAAGCAGATTTAAAGAGGTCAGAATGTGGGAGAAACAAGAGCCCCAGCAGGTCCCAGAGGAACTTAAGGGCCTAGAAGCAACAGGGCCTGTGAAAGGGCAGAGCTATTGAGGCAGACAATGGGAAGAGCAGGAGAGGGAGGGGATGGATAGGGCACCAGAAGCTGCTCTGAACGCAACCCACAATATACCCCTTTGTTGGAGGAGACCTCAGCAGGGCGGTGGGAAACAGCAGTAATGAAAGGACCTTGGGATAACGAGATGCTGTGGGTGGTCGGAGCAAGGTGTTTTGGCAAAAATGCTAAATGCAACAATGTGGGGAGATGGGCAAGTTTCTGCCACCACAGGAGGTGAGTGTGTAACCAGGGCAACAACAGCAGAGGGATGCCGAGAGGATGGGGCTCCAGGGAGCCAAGCAGTAGCCCAGAGGTGGCACATGAGCCCCTATCCACATTGGCCATGGGAACACGAGGCAATTAAAGGCATCCAGCAGAATCCAAGCACGAGCCCAGAAATACACCACCTGCCTCCTTGCATTCCGCTCTGCTGCCCACACACGTCCAGTCACCAGCTCTCCCACGTCCCCCGTGCAGTCCACCCCATGGCTCTGGGGCAAGGTCTTATCCCTGCTCACCTGGCCGCTCCGTCAGAGCATATGAAGCAGGCTGCATGAGCAGCCCCCACAGGCGCAGGTGCCCTTCACGTGGAGAGCACCAGAACACACCACATGCCCTGCACTTCATTTTACTCTCAACATCCCAGGGTAGAATGGCAAGTGTCAGAGTCACTTTTGGAAGTGGCAAACAGCTGGGATGGGAATGTAAATGTCAGCTCTGGCTCTGGGCACTCATCCTACTGCAGGGCTATCAGAACTACCACATGGTGTAACTCACAGTCCCTGAGCAAGTGCCCCTTGGCCCAAGTTGATGGATGGTCAGCCTGCAGCCCAGAGACCTACCCCTGGAAAGCTACCTCCCACCAACACAATCCCCCGGGAAGTGGCAGATCGGTCCTGCAGGTGAGCTTCGTCTCCCACCAGGATTCTGTCCTCCGCCTGGCAGCACTCACTCTCCTGAACAAGGCTCTGTGAGAACCTTTGCCCAAGCCCACCTGTTCCTGGTGCAGTCACCTGGGCTCGCCCACAGCTCAGAGACTGCCCAAGCAGAGGAGGGTGACAATTAAAAGTTGCTAAACGTGGCAGACGGCAAAGCTGCTGATGGCATCACTCTGTCATCATTCCCACAAGAGCCTCTTCATCCATCCTGCCTCTAGGAATAGAACTCTTGACAAAAGCAATAACGTTAGGCCCACAACGTCGCATTTCATGTCAGGTGAATCACAGAATCTCCAAGTTGGCGGGACCATAACAGTCCTCTCGTACGGTCTACAGATGGTGACTCACCTTCTGTGTCACTCCTTTAGAAGCAGCTGCTCCAGGCCTCCCATGACAGGAAGCTCCCTCTTTCAAGGTGACTCTCCTTGTCTTCAAACTGCTCTCACACTCACACAGGCCTTCCTCACATCTGGCCAACATGTATCTCCCGATCACTTCCAACATGACCCTAGCTTGGCCCTCGCCACTCCAGCACCTCCAGTCACTGGATAAAAATTCAGATTTCTCCTCTCAAAATCACCTGTCACAGGCTTTCCTTTCCAGAACTCTCTCCTCTTCCAAGATTCCTACATTTGCTTATATGCAGGTCTGGCCAACAACCCCCTAAGTGCATCTCCAGCAGGCTCCCCACTTCTTCCTGGAGCCCAGCCCCAGAAGAGAACACTCCCAGCCAGCAGGAGCAGCCTAGTCTACCAGACAGTCACTTCTGGGTCCTTGCCCAGGGCCTCACCTGCAACCACTGGTGCTTCCCTCAAGAGAAGCAGGAGAAAGTATTGGGAGCATATGTACTGATACACATGCTGTCCTCAAGAACCTTACAGGCTGGGGAGGGAAAAGATGTCCACAGATGACAGCCTGGGAAAGTGCTGAAACAAAGACTCCAGCAACACGCTAAGGCATATGTGTCAGGGAAAGTAGACTGTAGGCATGGGAAGGCCAAGAACTCTGAAGCCAAGATGGCCTGGATTCAAATCCCAAGCCTGCCACCCTCTGTGAGACCCTGGACAAGCTACTTAACCTCACTAGCCTCAGTTTACTAATCTATAAAATGAGGGGATTATACCCACTGACAAGATTATTGTAGAGATTAGACATGCTGGGTGTAGAACCCTCAGACCTGTGCCTGGTACTCAGTAGGCTACACAATGGCAATGGTTGGCATGATTCTTAATGGAAGCAATCTTTGAATTGGATGATTGAGAGCCAGTCAAATTTCTTAGGTTGACACTGAGAATAGAGGGAAAATCCTGAGCAAAAGCATAGTGTGGAGTGAAAGGAGCAAACATCTCGGGTCCATGGTGTGTAGGGAATGGGGTGGAGCGTGGGGCCAGGGCTGGGGGCTAGAGTGTCTAGAGTGTCAGCATTGTGGGGCAGGTGCTGAAGGAGGCCCCACTTGTGTGCATCCCTCCACTACTGGGTCCCATGTGGGGATGTCAAAGCAGGACTCTACGTACTCTCCGGGGCAGAGGGCAGCTTGGGGTCTTTTCTCAATCTGCCTCGTGAGATGATGCTCCTCCTGCAGGGCTGCAGGAAGGCTCTGCCCCCCAACTCCTTCTCTTTCTAAACTATGGCTCACATGTACTATGTTGAGCCCACTCGCTAGAATCCTTGATCTGACCCAAACATCCCCAGGACACCAGGCTCCCCCATTCCAAACTGGGATTATTCCAACAGCCCCCAGTTAGTTTCCCTCCAGCTAGTCTCCCACAACACTTCCTGTTACATTTCCCCTTCACTGTCAGAGGGCTCCCTCCCACCTAATGCTTGGAATCTCCAAATAATCCCTGGCACTACAGAGCTCCCAGCAACAAACACCAGGCCTGGCCCGGCCTCATCAACCTCTGCTGTTATTCCCAAACAATCTCCTGTTTATTCTGGAGCACAGTGAGCAACATCCCCTTCTCTGAGCTTCCTCCTCCTCAAAGCCCACCTCCTGAAGGAAGTCCTCTATTCAAGTCCACAGAAACTACTGAGCCTGAAAGAGAGCTGCATGGATAGAGCCCCTGGGAAACAAGCACACAAGACAGTGTGGTATACATGAGAAACCACTATAAGGGGGCAGGGTGCCTATTAGAAAGGCACCAAGTGCCATGGTACTTACTGTCAGGTGAGGAATGCACACCTCCAAACCTTGCTGAGTTCAAAGTGGGCAGTCCCTTATTTGCACAAGAAGCTAGACGGAAACACCTCCCTGAGGCTCTCAGACAGGGCCTTGCTTACTCAGAATGCCTTCATAAGGGCAAATGACCATCACACAGTAGAAGACAGATGGTTGGGTGAGGATGGGGGCAGGGCCCAGTCCTAAGAAGGGGGGCCAATCCACCACCTGACCTGCGCCCCATGGCCCATGTTCCAGACTGCCCAGGCCTGTGCTGGCATGTGCCTGCCAACAGGGGTTCGTTCTGTGGCCATTTCCTATTCCTAGTCCTTTCTCCCGGGCAATCTCAAGTTTCATGGGGATGGGGAACAGGCCTTCATGTCTCTCTGCATCATCCCCAGTGCACTTACGGGTAGGCAATTACAAGCAAAAGAGAAAGATGCCTGGTCTCCAGCTCAGAGAGCCTGATCTAATGATAAGGTATCCTTACCCAGGAAATACCCCAGACAAACTCCTCCCAATCCAGAGCTCTCTGCAGATGGTGGTGGAATCTCCTCTCGGGGTCTGCCAAGCTCCTGGTAACAGACAGGTGCCATCAGTGCTGGCCAGGGATTTGAATCTGGGACTGGGAACTGATGTTTTCAGCTTCAGATGAAGGGCAGTGGGGGCCAAAGGTTGGGCAGTGCCCCCATACACACCAGGAGCCCCAGACCCGTGCCACGTGATTCCAGCAGAGCAGGAAGCAGAGTCTCAGGACTCAGTCTGTGGCCACAATAGGAGCAGGAAGCCTGAGTTCATTCCCCACCCTATTTATTTGTCATTCTCTCACCCTCAGATAATCAACAGCCAGTTAGCAAGGCTCTGCAAGCTCCCATTAGATAAACTGCCTGATCAACGACTGCCAGAATCAGGAACTCCTGGGCAAACCTACAGACTTCTGGAAAGAATCCTTCCTTTGTCAGCAACTCTTGGGAAACCTCCCTGCCTCCTGTAGCTAAGCTACACCACACAGAGCTCCAAGGGCAAGCCAGGCAGGGCCCTGGCACAACACTGCCTCTGTGAGGTCCCACATCTTCTGACCTGTGATGAAACCCAGCCCGAAGGGTGAGCAGGGCGGTGTCCGCTGTGACCACTGCATCACAGCCTGGGCTTCCCAGCCAGTTGGCATTTGTTTTGTTGAATCCATTTGGAGCACAGAAGAAAACATGAAAAACTTTAGGGGAGAGCTGGAGAATGTCCCAGTTTCTCCTTCACCTGTGGTCAGCACAGAGCTGGCTGCAAGAAGGTGGCTTCCCTCCCTTCCTCTCACCACCCTGAGGCACGTGATGTGGGGACCCCCTAGGGAAGGCCAGCCCCCATGCTCACAGGAGGGAAATCCTTGACTGACCCCACGACCATGTCCTGAAGCTGACAGGGAAGATGATCGAGCACAGGACCACAAGCACTGCAGGCACTTTGCCTTCATGAGGCTTTGGGGCAACTCCTGTAGGAAATGCTGCTCTGGGCCAATTGGTTGAGACCAGGGAGGGCCCAGTCCAACATTCCTGGGAGGAAAGCTGGGCTGCAGAAGGGAGCTGGTCCCAGAGCTCCCTCCCCTCTCCATGGGTTGTTCAGGAGGCATGGATAGCAGTGCAGGCCTGAGAGGAACACTGTGGGGAGCACTCTGCAGGGGCCACTTGGGGAGGGGCCCTCACTGCCTTGGCAGAAGCCTGTCATCCTGCAAAGCTTACCTCACCTCCCACATAAAGCCATCACACATTCTTTTCACAACCTCCCCAAGAACATTCTATCCAGCTTGCTGTGTTCACCGTTTCCTGTGGTGAGCCTTGTCTCCTACCCCGTCAGCATCCTGTCTGAGGACCAACCAGTTCTTACTCTTTCTGCACCTCCCTTCAGCTCCCAGCAGTGCTGAAACCTAACAGGTCTTTTCAGGCATCAGGACTATCAATGGATCCAAAGACACAAACTGATGCCCTGCTGGTTGAATTAGGGCCAGAAGTAAGCATTTGCTGGGTTAAGCACATGGTACTGCTTAAATATGTGAATTATATTTTAACACTTTAAGATCAGATTTTCTGGCTTCTCTTTAAAAAACTAGAATGTCTGGGTGCATGGAGTCCACCCTGCTCTGTGGCAAAACTGGGCTGAGATGAGAAGCAGCTGTTCCTTTAGACAGGGCACGGTCACTAGCTTGCCCTAGTCCTCTGGACTAGATGCTATGGATGCCCTGTCCTGCTTCCTCTCAGCCCACCTCTGGGCTCGCCTGCAGCTGCAGTGCTCACGTGCGTGCTGACAGCTTCCCATGGCCAGTGCCTGTATCTCTCTGCTTCTTTGCCTGAGGACTTTCTCCACCACTAGTTGGCATTCAGAACAGCCCAGAAGTGCCAGGCGTTAAAAGCCCCTGCAAAGAAATTCTCGACTCATACAAGAGTCAGTGGATTAAAACCCACCCTCTTTCCTGCCCCTCAGTGGTACAATTCTGAGCACATTCCACATGATTATTCACAGGGTCCTCAGTCTGCTCCCAAGTCCTTGTCTCAGGGCTCACTTTTGGGGAAATTCAAGCTAAGATACCCTACTAGTCTCACTTTACCATTTTTACATCATCTGTCTGGCCCCACGAACACGGCCCTGAGAGCACATGCCCCTGATTAAGGGCTGTAGGATAGGAGCCCCCACCCACCCAGGGGCCTCCCAACGTCCCCGAGACAGAAGACTCACCTCCCCCGAGTAACTGTACTTGCCCCTGAGGATCTGCCGGTACAGCCGGGTGCGGTTGTCATCCTCAAAGGGCATGGTGCCACTGAGCAGGATGTAGGCGATGACGCCCAGCGCCCACATGTCGACTGAGTTGGTGTAGGGCTTGCGGACCAGTACCTCAGGGGCAATGTACTCGGGTGTGCCACAGGTGGTCTTCATCAGGCAGTCGTCACCCTTCTTGCGGGCACTGGCCAGGCCAAAGTCGGTGATGATGATCTTGGAGTCAGTGCCTGGGTGGTAGTAGAGCAGATTCTCAGGCTTGAGGTCTCGATGTGTGATGCCCAGTGCATGCAGATACCGGACGCCATCCAGTACCATCTGCAGCACTCGAGTGGCGTCACGCTCAGTGAAAGAACCCTTGGCGATGATGCGGTCAAAGAGCTCTCCACCAGTGGCCAGCTCCATCACCATGTACACGCGCTCCTGTGTCTCAAACACCTCCACCAGCTGGATGATGTTGGCGTGGCGCACCCGGCGCAGCACACGCAGCTCCGACTCACACACCTCCCGCCCCTCCCGGTACTTGGTCTCAATCATCTTAATGGCATATGGCTGCCGGGTTGCCCGGTGCTCCACACGCACCACTCGGCTGAAGCTGCCTCGGCCAATCAGGGCTTTGATGTCGTACTTGGCTGTCACACGTGGGTCGAACTTGGCCCTGTACTTAGCCACCCTGGCCCTGCGTGGTGGCTCTGAGGGAGGCTCTGTGTGGCCAGTAGTGGGGGCACCAGGGCAGGGGTTTGCACCCTGACTGGCTTCTGGGAACCCAGCTTTCAGAGGGCCAACACTGTCCACCTCTGTAATGAAGTGCTTGTACACATCGCTCTTAGTGCCACTGAAGGGCTCCACCTTCTTGACCAGATCCAGCTGGACATCCTTGGGCGGCTCGGGAAGGACCTTGCTTGTCCCACAGCCCATCACGGACACGGGGGCATCCTCTCTAGCGAGGCTGGCAGAACCTGCTCTGCAGGCAGTGCCCCGTCTACACCTACACAGACAGAAGAAAGGAACTCAGCATAGCCAGGGACACTTCTGGAGGGATCCCAGCCATCCTCCTTACCCCCTCCCCCCTGGCCCTGGATAAACCCAGACTGAAGACCTGACTCTGGTATGGTTCCCTGGAAGGGAGAATGGCTTTGGCCCCTGAGTGCTTAGAGCCCAGATGCCATGAAGGATCCACATGAAAGACTGGGTCTGAGTTCCGTGGTCTTGATGTACATCTCCAGGGGTATAATTTTCATGCTGCTCTTCAACTCTGAGGAGGGGCAGGAACATGCACCAGGCTCAGCTGTCACTGCCTCCACCCTCCTCCCTACTCTCTCCCTGGGTCCCTTATCATAGTTGAAGTCCTATGTTTTTTAAAGGTTAAAATTATTCCTCTTATTACTCTGACTCATCTTTTCTGAAACGGGGGCGTGGAGTGTTGGAGGCCTGTTCTCCAACACTATCACCCACCAGGGTGTAGAAAGCCACTTCCCCAAGGCCTCCTCCCTCATGGATACCTTCCTAGCCCTCTAGGCCTCTTGCAGGGGTTGATCCCCCACTGCAACAACCCACCACCACCCACTGCTCTGGGTGCTGCCCTAACCTCACTCTTCCCTGGATGGCTCGCACTACTTTTCTAATGCACCATCTTCACCCTGGCAGTTTAACACCCTGTTCCATGGTCTCTCACTTCCCCAGTTTACCACATAGATGGCTAAAATGCCACACAAGTCCCAGAAATGGCTAAAATCAATTCCAGTGAAGTAGGAACCACAAGCCTTAGCACACTGCCACCAGATAGCCACCAAACTAGCCTGCGATTCATTTAAGAGGCAGAGGGGGGAACTTCCCTGGTGGCACAATGCTTAAGAATCCACCTGCCAAGGCAGGGGACACGGGTTCGAGCCCTGGTCCGGGAAGATCCCACATGCCATGGAGTAACTAAGCCCGTGTGCCACAATTACTGAGCCTGCGTGCCACAACTACTGGAGTCCACGTGCCTAGAGCCCGTGCTCCACACCAAGAGAAGCCACCGCAACAAGAAGCCTGCGCACCACATCGAAGAGTAGTCCCCGCTTGCCACAACTAGAGAAAGCCCGCGCAGCAAAGAAGACGCAGTGCAGCCAAAAAAAAAAAAAAAAGAGGCAGAGCGGGCCTTGAGCTCAGAAAGGACACTAACAACTTCATCCAGATGAGACTCAGGCTGTGGATTGGGGCACTCTGCTTCCATGGGATGAGAATCCAGGAGACTTTCCCATTTGCTTTCCAGACAAAGATGTTCCAACTATTAATACCTTGTGGCTGGTGGGGCCCTGGACAAGTTGAAGTGCTGAAGTACCGTTTTCCAGAGGTCATTTCTATCCAGCCTGCCCTTCTCTAAGTCTATCTGTGGGCCCCAGGGGTGAAAGAAAAGAGTTGAGAATTTCCTATTAATTAGGATATACAGAATTGGGGATAAAATGATCAACTCAGAACAAGCGTTTACTGAACATCTACTAGCGATACAGGAATGAATAAGACGTCCAGTGCAGGTATATTTTAACATACCCAATACAGGCAAAACATGGTCGATAAACTCATCGTCTAAATGAAGAGCAAAACATCAAAACAGGTAATTTCAATATAACAAAGTAAATGTTAGGCTTGAGAAACAATAGTAGATACATGAATGACACAAGAATGACACAGGGATTAGGGAAAGCTTCCTGGAGGAGGCGACCCCCATGCTGAATTTGAAGTAAGAATGAGGCAGGTGAGGAAAGGTGGGAATGTTGTTTCAGACAGAGAGAATGACACACTCAAAGGCTCAGAGGCCCAGAGCAGCATCCCGTGCCTGGGAATGTGCAGTCTGGTGATGTGAAGACAGAACTGGGGGCTGAAGTGTTGGAAGGTCAGCAGGAACTAGGCTGTGGAGAGCAGCCCAAGTTATAGCGAGGAGCCAGGACCTTCCTGGGAGGTGAAAGGAAGCTACCAAAGGGTTTACAAGGAGAGGCGACTCTGTGTTTAGAAACAAGTATAAGGCTGAACTGGAGGAGGGTCAAAGTGGACTGAAAGGGCCAGTGAGGAAGGTAGCAGCACAGACAGGGTGGCGGAATGGAGAGAGGTCAGCAGGAGAAGTGACAGGGACTGGAGGCTGGACATAGGGGTGAAAGGGAGGAGAGGACAGCACTCCAGTCCCTCACTCCAGCTCCTGGGCAGAAGGTCAGGAGTGCAGCAGGAGGGACAGGCTTGGGAAGCAGTAGGAAGAGTTCAGTTCTGGAAGTGCTGCAGTGGGGTGGCTGGATGTAGAATCTAATGGTTGAAAAGATCTGGTCAACCAAGGGGGAAAGAGGGGGATAAAATGGGAGATTGGGGTTGACATATACACACTGCTTTATATATAAAATAGATAATAAGGACCTACTGTATAGCACAGGGAACTCTACTCGATACCCTGTAATGACTGATATGGGAACAGAATCTAAAAAAGAGTGCATATATGTATATGTATAACTGATTCACTTTGCTGTACACCAGAAACTAACACAACATTGTAAATCAACAACACTCCAATAAAAATTAATTTAAAAACAAAAAAGAAGAAGGAAAAGAGCTAGTCAGGGTCAGAGATTCCATGGCTGCCCAGGGGCAACACCAACCCCCACCCCCAACCTGTTTCAAAGCCAGCAAAAGATCCCATGAAAGGCAGCAGAGGGAGACCCAGGGAGGTTTTTGCTGAGGCACCTTGAGGGTCACAGAGAACCCACACAGAGGCCCTGAGTGAGAGTCTGAATCCAAGATGGTGGTAACTGACCAATGTGGCTAAGGTGGTGATAACTGACCAATAACTGACCAATGTTCCCAAGGAAAAAGCTCACCTCTGAAATGTACACAAGACCTTGATTACCAATCCATCAGACAAAAAGACCAAAGATTAAGGGCTCAGGTTTTAATCAGTATGTCAGTATGACTCTCAGCAGAATGAGATTTATCTTTCCTCACATAAGAGGAAAAGATTCCTCAACCAACATGGGCTCTTCAGGATTTGCTGCAGTTTTCACCCAAATGCCCAGAAGATCCCATACAGCAGCTTAGGAAATCATGTTTAAACACAGGCATTTAGGGATTCCCTGGTGGCACAGTGGTTAAGAATCCGCCTGCCAATGCAGGGTACACGGGTTCGAGCCCTGGTCCAGGAAGATCCCACATGCCGCAGAGCAACTAAGCCCGTATGCCACAACTACTGAGCCTGTGCTCTAGAGCCTGCGACCCACAACTACTGAGCCTGTGTGCCACAACTACTGAAGCCCACGCACCTAGAGCCCGTGCTCCAAAACAAGAGAAGCCACCGCAATGAGAAGCCCATGCACCACAACGAAGAGTAGTCCCCGCTCGCCCCAACTAGAGAAAGCCTGCGCGCAGCAACGAAGACCCAATGTAGCCAAAAATAAATAAATTAATAAATTATAAAAAAATAATAAACAAAGGCATTTAGAAACAAGGTTCTTTTTCACAGAGGCCAAAGATTAGAACTGTGGACTTTGGAATTTTGCAGACTTATCTCTTCCTTCAGGGAAAATACAAGACTTAATACAGTAAAGGGCTGCAGCTCAGGAAAAAAAAGCTCTTGGGCCAGGATTCCTGAGGCAGAACACAGGCCCTGATCCCCAAGACCGCACTGTGAACAACATCTACCACCATTCAGAGAGAAGACAAATTGCATGGGTGATGCAGCACAGCTACTCAGATGTCACTTCTTCCTGGAGAGGAGGTACAACCCTAGATCTGCAAAATAAGTAACTGTCTCCAGGTGTACCCACAGGCTCTTTTTGTTTAGATGTGCATATCTAGTCTGGTCCTGATGAGAAAAACTAAGGTTTACAAAAGAAAAGGGCTGACTTTTCACTTTAAACAAAGTCTAAGCAAGGATCTCAAGTCAGCAGTGAGACAGCCAAGGATTATCCCTCTCTGACCTTCCTTATTCCTTTCTGGGACACAGTTTCTCTCATATTTGTTCCAATTAGAAACTCTTCAAAGACAGGCTGATGCTGGTACTCCACCTTCCCAACTACAGATCAAGAGTGCAGGAAAGAAGGTACCAGCTCTGATGCGGGGAATTGCTGATGACCTCCAGGTGATCATAGCTGCTCCACACTCCAATCACATCTGTTAAATTCTCTTTTCACATCAGTTAGGTGAAAAGGCAAACAGGGACAAGGGAAGCAGCTGGCAAAATTCCTTCTGTGAAGAGGGCAAAGTGTTTTCCTGTCCTCAGCTCTCATGTATGTGCCCCCAGCAGAGTGACCAGGGTGGGGGTGAATGAGGAAAGCCTCGAGAAGCGACCTCCCAGGAAGGTCATGCTATGCCAGCTCTCACAAATCACTATTCTGTCTCATGACACCAATCCTAACACATCTTACAGAAAGTATTGAACTCTCTGGAGTCGGCCTCCACACCTTCAACTCCAAGCCTGACCCAAAGCACTCCTCAAAGAAGGTAAGCATATTGGACAGAGTGCAGCAGTAGGCATGAGCATTCAGCACTACTGTCCTCGCTAACACTTTATAGAAATGACATGCCAAAAAGGTAGAAACTTGTCCAAAGCCACTCAGATAGTGACAGTCGAGAATGAACCAAAATCTCATTCTCCATCCAGAGCTCCTTCCACCAAACCAGATAGACTCCAGAAGTGCCTGGGGCCTAGCTGAGCTCAGACTCACCAGGCCAAGGTCTCAATCCTTCCTCATACCACTCAGCTGATGAATCAACGAACCTTCACGAGGATCTTTTTTTTTTTTTTTTAATTTATTTTTGGTTGTGTTGGGTCTTCATTGCTGTGCACGGGCTTTCTCTAGTTGTGGCAATCAGGGGCTACTCTTCGTTGCGGTGCGCAGGCTTCTCATTATGGTGGCTTCTCTTGTTGCGGAGCACGGGCTCTAGGCTCACGGGCTTCAGTAGTTGCGGCACACTGGCTCAGTAGCTGTGGCTAATGGGCTCTAGAGCTCAGGTTCAGCAGTTGTGGCACACAGGCTTAGTTGCTCCGCGGCATGTGGGATCTTCCTGGACCACGGCTCGAATCCGTGTCCCCTGCATTGGCAGGTGGCTCCTTAACCACTGCGCCACCAGGTAAGCCCAAGGATCTTTTCTGAAGGGCATGTTCCAAAACCTCCATTCCACGTACAATCTGGGTCACACTGCTCACGGCTATACTCTAGATTACTTTTGATCACTAGAGTTGTCAGCCTTTTGAGGGAAGGGGCCACTTCTCAGGTTTCTAGAACTCTCTGGCTCCCAACCAAGTGCTGAGCTCTGAACAGGCATTCAATGTTTGTTAACACTGAGTGAAAGGTGGGCTGGTTCTCAGGCTTCTTTTTGCTGCAGGGCAACAATCCCAGAACCTCAGAAGTTTTCAAGTGGCAGGAAGAGGCCAGATTGGTGGTTAAACCAAAGCCATGCTCTTTGGGCGCCTGTATAAATGTCCTCAAAAACAAAGGAAGCCAGAGTTCTCGGGTCTATTTGGGTCTTACAGATTGTTATCTGAACTCCAAAGCAAGTTTGTCCATAAACTGCCAGACCCATCTGTGGGGAGACCAGGGGCCTAGGAGCAGAGGACAGGGATGGATCCTGAAACAATTTTCCCGGCCACAGAAGTCTGTGGATGCCTCCCAGGCAGGCACCCAGCCCACTCCAATAACACCTCCTAAGACCGTTCTCCACGGCAAAGCTTCACAACCTTTTGCCTGCAAAGATCTCTATATTCTGCTCCCATGTTTTGAAAGACTGTCTATCAAAATGAAGTAGGCAGTAATCTCTCAGGAATCCCAGAAATAAGTAACTGCTAAACAGCACTTCTAACCATCACGAGGCAAGCAGGGATAGCAGGCAAAGAAGTCTGTCACTTTAGATAAAAACCCCTGACCCTCACGCCACACACAAAAATAAACTCAAAATGGCTTAAAGACTTAAATATGAGACAAGACACCATAAAACTCCTAGAACACAGGCAAAACATTATCTGACATAAATCGTACCAATGTTTTCCTAGATCAGTTCCCCAAGGCAATAGAAATAAAATCAAAAATAAGCAAATGGGACCTAATCAAACTTATAAGCTTTTGCACAGCAAAGGAAACCATAAACAAATCAAAAAGACAACCTATGGAATGGGAGAAAATATTTGCAAATGATAGGACCAACAAGGGCTTAATTTCCAAATTATACAATCAGTACCTACAATTCAATAACAAAAAAACAAACAAACCAATCGAAAAATGGTTAGGGCTTCCCTGGTGGTGCAGTGGTTAAGAATCCGCCTGCCAATACAGGGGACACAGGTTCGAGCCCTGGTCCGCAAAGATCCCACATGCCACGGAGCAACTAAGCCCGTGTGCCACAACTACTGAGCCTGCACTCTAGAGCCCGTGAGCCACAACTACTGAAGCCCACGTGCCACAACTACTGAAGCCTGCATGCCTAGAGCCCGTGCTCCACAACAAGAGAAGCCACCGTAATGAGAAGCCGGCGCACCACAACGAAGAGTAGCCCCCCCTCACCACAACTAGAGAAAGCCTGCATGCAGCAACGAAGACCCAACGCAGCCAAAAATAAATATAAAAGAAATAAAATAAATAATTTTTTTTAAAAAAAGAAAGAAAAATGGTTAGAAGACCTAAATAGACATTTCTCCTAAAAAGACATACAAATGGCCAATAGGCACTTGAGAAGATGCTCATCATCGCTAATTACCAGAAAAATGCAAATCAAAACAGTGACGTACCACCTCACACCAGTCAGAATGGCCATCATTAAAAAATTGACACGGCTTTCCTGGTGGCACAGTGGTTGAGAGTCCGCCTGCCGATGCAGGGGACACGGGTTTGTGCCCCGGTCTGGGAAGATCCCACATGCCGCGGAGCGGCTAGGCCCATAAGCCATGGCTGCTGAGCCTGCGCGTCCGGAGCCTGTGCTCTGCAGCAGGAGAGGCCACAACAGTGAGAGGCCCGCGTACTGCAAACAAAAACAAAAACAAAAACAAAAAACATGACAAATAATAAATGCTGGAGAGGGTGTGGAGAAAAGGGAAACTCTCTTACAGTGTTGGGAGGAATGTAAATTGGTGCGGTCACTATGGAAAACAGTATGGAGGTTCCTCAAGAAACTAAAAATAGAGTTGCTATATGATCCAGCAATCCCACTCCTGGGCATATACCCAGAAAAAACTATAATTCAAAAAGATACATGCACCCCTATGTTCACAGCAGCACTATTTACAACAGGCAAGACATGGAAACAACCTAAATGTCCATCAACAGATGAATGGATAAAGATGGTGTGTGTGTGTGTGTGTGTGTGTGTGTGTGTGTGTGTCTGTGTGTGTCTGTGTGTGTCTGTGTGTGTCTGTGTGACTGTGTGTATGGAATGGAATATTACTCAGCCATTAAAAAGAATGAAATAATGCCATTTGCAGCAACATGGATGGACCTAGAGATTATCATACTAAGCAAAGTTAAGTCAGAGAAAGACAAATACCATATGATATCACTTATATGTGGAATCTAAAACACGACACAAGTGAACATATCTAAGAAACAAAAACAGACTCACAAATATAGAGAATGGACTTGTGGTTGCCAAGGGGCGGGGGGGAGGGAAGAATTGGGAGTCTAGGATTAGCAGATGCAAACTACTGTATATAGAATGGATAAACAACAAGATCCTACTGTATAGCACAGGGAACTATATTCAATATCCTGTGATACATCATAATGGAAAAGAATATGAAGAATATATATGTGTAACTGAGTCACTTTGCTGTACAGCAGAAATTAAACACAACACTGTAAATCAACTATACTTCAGTAAGATTTAAAAAAACAAAACAAAACCCTGAACAAGGACCTCTGCAACCTTAGGGGGAACCACACGATTCTGCTTTCTGAAACAGGAGAACTGGGACTTCCCTTGTGGCGCAGTGGCTAAGAATCTGCCTGCCAATGCAGGGGACATGGGTCCGGGAAGATCCCACATGCTGCAGAGCAACTAAGCCCATGCACCACAACTACTGAGCCTGCGCTCTAGAGCCCGCGTGCCGCAACTACTGAGCCCGTGTGCTGCAAATACTGAGCCTGCATGCTGCAACTACTGAAGCCCGTGCACCTAGAGCCCGTGCTCCGCAACAAGAGAAGCCACCGCAATGAGAAGCCCACACACCACAACGAAGAGTAGCCCCTGCTTGCCACAACTAGAGAAAGCCCGCGTGCAGCAACGAAGACCCAATGCAGCCAAAAATAAATAAATAAATAAATGTTTAGAAAACTAAAACAGGGAAACTGACACAAGACCCAGCAATTTCATTTTCAGAAATAATTCTACAAAACCACTTCCACAAGTACACAAAGATAGATTTGCAAAAGAAAGCTCATGGAACCATTCTTTATAATAATGAAAAAATTGAAACAACCCAAATATTCATCAGGAAGGAAATAATTAAATAAACTAAGATACAATCACATAATGGAATGCTCTGCAGCTGTTGAAATGAATGAGGTAAATCCATATATATTGACAAAGAAAGATACCCGTCAGTTTGATTGGCTGTGTACTGGTATCCACGTCTGTGATGTACCAAGGAGTTTAAAACAGTCTGTGAAGGGACTTCCCCAGTGGTCCAGTGGTTAAACTCTGCGCTTCCACTGCAGGGGGGCAGGGGTTCAATCCCTGGTCGGGGTAGTTCCGCATGCTGCGTATTGCAGCCAAAAAAAAAAAAAAAAAGAGTATGTGAAGCATATGTCTAATGAGAAATTTCTAAAAAGGTATAGACATATACATGGGAAAAAAATATCCTGGAAAGGTAGAAGAGAAGCTGTTGACAGTGACTGTCTCTAGGGTATGGGAATGTCGGGGGAACAGGTGGAAGGAAGGGAGACTCTTACTTCTCACATTACATACTTCTGTGCTATTGCTATATTTTAAAGTCATCACCATATATTATATTTTTAAAGTTAAAAAATACATATTGTAGGGCTTCCCTGGTGGCTCAGTGGTTGAGAATCTGCCTGCTAATGCAGGGGACAAGGGTTCGAGCCCTGGTCTGGGAGGATCCCACATGCCGCGGAGCAACTAGGCCCGTGAGCCACAACTACTGAGCCTGCGCGTCTGGAGCCTGTGCTCCGCAACAAGAGAGGCCACGATAGTCAGAGGCCCGCGCACCGCGATGAAGAGTGGCCCCCGCTTGCCACAACTAGAGAAAGCCCTCACACAGAAACGAAGACCCAACACAGCAAAAATAAATAAATTAATTAATAAACTCCTACCCCAACATCTTCTTTAAATAAATAAATAAATACATATTGTAGAAATGCATAGACTAGTATATACATAAGAAAAAAAGCTGGGGGAATATACACCAAATTATTATACCAAATATACACCAAATTATTTTAAAAATGATTAGTGTTTGTGTCTAAAGACACAGTTCATTATTCACTTCCGTAATGTTTTAGCTTTTAACACCATTTCATAATAAGAATTGTTACAACTTCTTTTTGGAATATAGTAACTCAGGACTCCACCTCTTAAAGACTCTATGCACCACTGCTCTACATGGTAATAACTGGTGAGCAGAGACTCCTGCTTTAGGGCTGAGAGAAGGAGAGTTCAACAGTTTGTCGTGTCCTCCTCATTTTATCCTGATCCTCAACTCCATCTGAGACATCCCACCCACTGCCCATCCCATCATCAGAAATACAGCCTCTGGCAATGTACCTGGGGTTCTCCTTCCAAAATCCCAAAGTTCAACCCATAAATATTTACTGAGCTCCTGCTGTGGGCCAGGAACTCTGCCAGGGGCTGTGACAGATAAAAAGAAGGCAGTTATAATCTCTGTTCTCAAGGAACTTACAGCCCAAATGGCTCCACACCAAGTGTCCCCTGATCCATTACTCTTATGATGCCCTGTGAGGCCACTTCAAGGCTGGCAGCCTGGAAGGGGTCCCTCTGTGATAATTTTCCTCTAGCAAATGAAAACAGCACATTTTTCTACTTTAGCATCACATGAGATGCCATGGCAACAGAGGGCTGTACCAAGAATTAGCTCAGTGATGACCTAGCCAACACAAATTGGCTTAATACTTACTGAGTAAGATTCCTGGAAGAAAAGAAAGTTCAAATAAATAAGTCTCTCTCCAGCTCTCAACAAGCGGAATTGTTTCCTTTCTTCCAGGGCTGTACTTCTCAAATTTTTCTCTGTGCACCCTGGGCCAATGGAGACAGCTGTTCTCAGCTATCTCAAAGCTTAAGGGTCAGTACTTTGGCACACCTATAGCCACTTCACATCACACAGTTAGGAAGCAATGGAGAGGATCAAAGTTGCCCAAACAGGGCTTCCCTGGCGGCGCAGTGGTTGAGAGTCTGCCTGCCGATGCAGGGGACACGGGTTCGTGCCCCAGTCCAGGAAGATCCCACATGCCGCGGAGCGGCTGGGCCTGTGAGCCATGGCCGCTGGGCCTGTGCGTCCGGAGCCTGTGCTCCGCAACGGGAGAGGCCACAACAGTGAGAGCCCTGCGTACCGCAAAAAAAAAAAAAAGTGCCCAAATAACATGCTCACACTTACAAAGTAAAAACAGACGGCTAAACCAAAGTCTCACTCACTTAACGATGAACTTGTGAGTGACAGAGAACCCCAGTATCTAGTTCAGATTTCACAGACACTAGGATCTTCTGGGGTATTCCATTCCAAGTGAGGCTCAGCTCTAGCTCAGTGTAAGAGGCAAACTAGGATCTTCTGGGGTATTCCATTCCAAGTGAGGCTCAGCTCTAGCTCATTGTAAGAGGCAAACAGGTTTCCTGAAAGCTGCACTTTCTTTAGCTCATTTACACAACTTAACAAGAATTGCAATTAGACCTGGACAACATACTTATTCAGCAAACCCGTCCTCCAGTGAGTCAGCAATCCACATCTTTTCTAGGGTAGTGGCCAACTGCAACTGCCCTGAGTAGAAGCAGTTTTGTCAGAGCTATCTCTGATGATCAGAAATTACCTCAAGGAAATCACATAACATAAGGTAGCTTCCTACACAAGACTCAGTCTGAAGAGCAAACAGGCTTACTAAGATGAGATCTCCTTTTGACATGGGATAAACCCTGGGAAGAACAGCCATTAGTAATAACAGTGGCTTCCATTTCCTAAGTTTCAACTGTGCTAAGCGTCTTATATGCATTCTCACTCCTCTCTGCAACCACATAAAGTAGGCATGATTATTCCTATTATGGGATGAGCAAACTAGGACTCAAAGAACCTCAAGATCTCATAAAAATCAAGAACTGAATCAAAGTCTTTCTTATTCCAAACCCCATACTTCTAACCACCAAATCATCCTGCCTCCCCAAGATATGGGAAATGAGACTGCAACAGCAGTTGTGTGCTACAAGGCACAGCTGGCCCTTCCCACTGGACAAAGACACAACAGTTTCCTGGAGTAATGACAAAGATTTTCAACTAAGGAGCATAGTAAAGTCACCTGGAGAGTTTTAAAAAAATACAGATTCCGGGCTTCCCTGGTGGTGCAGTGGTTGAGAGTCCGCCTGCCGATGCAGGGGACACGGGTTCGTGCCCCGTTCCGGGAAGATCCCACATGCCGCGGAGCGGCTGGGCCCGTGAGCCATGGCCGCTGAGCCTGCGCGTCCGGAGCCTGTGCTCCACAACGGGAGAGGCCACAGCAGGGAGAGGCCTGCGTACCGCGCAAAAAAAAAAAAAAAAAAAATACAGATTCCTACCAGATTCCAGATATTCTGCATCAAAATCTCAGAAAATGAAACTCTTGAATTTGTATTTTGAAAAACCACCCTAGGAGATTTTAGATCATCAGGTTGACAAGGCTGCACCACCTACCACATGCACACGTGTGAATGTGCAAACAGGACACTCGCATTTGCTGTGCTCATCTCAGGTCCTGGCCCCTGATATGTGCTCAGTAGTATAGCTGAATCTATATCCATTCTTAAATCAGCAACCCATCACAGTTGACTCAGCTCCTACTTTACGCCAAGCACAGAGCCAGACACTGATATGCAGACAGAAGAGACAATCCCCAGGCCAACCATCAGGTGACACAACACAATAAACTCCAACAGTAGTCACATGAATTGAAGTACAGAGGAGTCAATGGTTACATGTGAAGGGAGGCTTTTCCAAGGAAATTAAATCTAAGGTGGATTTTAAAGGACAGATGTAAATTTTCTAAACTGGTGGGTGGAGGTGGGGGTGGGGAAAAGAAGAGTAGTACAAAGTGAGAAAATTGCGTATCTAAAGCGAAAGGGTGTTAAAACACAGAGCTAACGGCAGATGTACATACCCCCAACAACAAACTATGTATGCAGGAGACAGAAGTGCCCAGGTGTTAACTTCAGGGTTATGCCAGATTATGAAGAGCCCTGAATGTCCTGCTATGAAGTTTGGCCTTTACCCTGCAGGTACCAAGGAGCCAGTTTTAGGCAATGAAGGACTTATTCAGATTTTCAAGTGGGAATTATCACTTCACAGTTTCAGGAGAGGGAGTGAGCGTGGGGGAGCTGGGCTTCCCCTTATAAAAGCAGAGGGATAACTGGGTTACAAAGCAGGCGACCCGGCTGGACTCAGGTGTGATTTTCCCCAGCCTGAACAAGGAAGAGACTAGCTGCCCCCCGACCCTGTCGTTCAGTAGCAAAAGAGGAGGTGTGGAGTAGGTGCCAGACACGAGAAGGTAGTGAGGACAACCAGGTTGGTTCACCCTGACCGATGTCGACTGGTTGAACAGCTGGCAGGACAGCTGACCACGTCCACCTGGCCCTTGGGGCCTCAGAGACGGGCTACCCAGCGCAGCAGCATGTTTCAAGGCCAGTCAAGCCTCGGACACCAGGGACCCCAAGCAGCCATCGCCTGGCCTGCTACCCACTCCCCCTAGGCCCCGGCGCAGCGGGCACAGGCCGAGGGCTCTGGGCTGGGCAGGGACGGGCCCAGTGCTCCAGGAAGCGACCGTGGCTGCAGCTCGTCAGCCCCTCCCGCCCATGGGGCCGTCGGTCCTGGCCGGGCCGCCTCACCTCGCGCGGGCGGCGGGCTCTTCGGCGTCCGGGCGACTGTGCTGACCCTCTCCGGGCCGCGGACACAGCCCCGACCACCAACACCGCCGCCGCCGCCGCCGCCGCCGCCGCCGCCGCCATCCTCAGGCGTCAGCGTCGTGGCGTCATCACAGCGCGCTCTTGACGCCAAAACAAATCCGGGCCGCCCACGGGGCGGGACAGGGGCGGACTCGAGAGGGCCGGGCTACGTGGTTGGCGGCTCTCCGAGCGTGGCTTGCCAGTCAACGCCTTCAGGGCGGGGTCGGGCTCTCTTCGGGAGTAGGAGGTGAGTCTCTGTGTCGCTCCAAGTGTCTCGACCTTAGGTTTGGGGTAGGCACCGTGGGAAGTAGGGAGAGAGTGTCAAGATTCAGGTTGGGGACAGGGCGCTTTATAGTGCGAGGTTGGGTGGATTTCCATGGAGATCCAGAGGTTACGACTCCGCACTCCCAATTCAGGGGCCACGGGTTCTATCCCTGGTGGGGAAACTAAGATCCCGCATGCCGCGGGGCGCGGCCAAAAATAAAATAATAATATAGTGCGTGGTTGGGGACGTAGTGCATTTCAGGAGGTTTCTGGAAGTGCCTCTGGAACTCCGGAAAGGATCGGTGTAAATTTAATTAACAAGTTATTTTTTTAACTGAAATTAAAATAATTCAGGCACTCAGATATGTTGAATTTGACCTCCATCACATTGGAGTTGCAAATGGTTAACGAGAATAGGTGAGATTAGTTTGGGGCCAACTTCAGAGTAACAGTTTAATTATTGTTGTTTTTATTGTTACTAAATTTAGTATATCCTGAGGCTGCAAAACAAGTAGATTAAAGAAAAATTGTTACCATTAACAATTCCGCTATAGGGTCAGAATTATCTCACTTAACTTTACAATCAACCCAGATTCAGGGTGGAGATGGGGGGGAAATAAGTGTCTCAAGTAATAAGGGGATTTTTTTTCCTTCTTTAATAATATTTTTATTACTTACCTTATATTTACTATTGGGGCGCAATCCACGTGCTTGGTGGAGTCTTTCACTGAGCAACCATAAAGAGCAGGGCTGGAGAACAACCCAGTTTCTTTCTTTAAGACAACAGCATTCTTCCCCAACTGGCTGTGACTCAATAGGGATCACCATAAGGGAAAGGTGGCATAGTTTGGCAGGATTTGAACCTGCGCAGGGAAACCCCAATGGATTTCTAGTCCATCACCTTAACCCCCCTGGCCACAACTACTTTTGAGTGATGATGGGATTGTAATCTCCATACATCTTCCTCATTGCAGTCTGTTCATTTCTTAAAATCTTTATTGAGCCCTTACTTCATACATGGAATTGTCTTTAACTGTATAAGCTAATGGTATACTTTAAACCTAAATATATATTAACACCAATAAAATATCATAGTCTGTTTTATGTAGTAGGGCTTCATAAAAGATTTTATTAAAAAAGAAACCTTTAGGGACTTCTCTGGTGGTCCAGTGGTTAAGACTTCATGCTTCCACTGCAAGGGGGCGTGGGTTCAATCCCTGGTCAGGGAACTAAAATCCCACAGGCCACTCAGCCAAAAATAAAATAAATAAAAAGGAAAAAGAAAACTTAAAAAATTATTTCCATATGTCTAGTGTGATGCTTAAGGGAATGAACTTAGGGGCCAATCAAACTTGGGATCATATCCCAGCTCTGACACTTCCACAGTTGTGTGAACTGAACTTAAGCAAGACATCTTCCCCTCCTTAAGCTTCATGTTTCTTATCTGTATAATGGGGATCATAATCTTGACCTCACAGTTATTGTGAGGGTTGAAAATAATATAGAATTCCAGGGTTGATGGGGCTTAGAAATCCACACAACACCTCTATTTTACAGACATTCAGCAAATTAATTCAATAAATGTTTATTGAGCCCTTGCTATGGAAGGTGCTGGCCTGGGCTCTGGTGAAGAACACGGGGGCCCTGAGATGAAGAGGTATATTGATGCAGAGGGGACTGGGCGCAGGATATCCAACCCCCAGATTCTCCCCTGAACAATAAGCTGTTCCATGTCTGCAGAGCTGCAAACATGAGAAGCACCATTATCATGATGCTCTAGCCTGGGCAGCTGTGTCTAGGGCTCAGCCCACTTGGCTCTCTGCCCACCCCTTTCCTGCAGCTCTGGGATAAAACACACAAAGCTCTTAAGCCCCTGGCCAGAGAGCAGATTCTGTCCCCAACCCCACCCCCCTGCACACACTCCAGGTCACTCAATTCCAGGGAAGAGCAGGGACTTAGGGGGCAAAAACCAGGGGAAAGTAGGTCACAGCAGGAGGATGGTAATCCCTTTGATGGCTGGCCAACACAATCGAGCCCCTGCTCCTGGAAGCAGCCTGCTCCTGGCCACCCACCAAGAGTAAGAGTGGTTCTAGAAAGACTTTTGGGGTTTGGAGCCCCAGCACCATCCCTCCAAATAGTATGCTCAGGTTAAGAGGGCTGCCCCAAGAAGACACATCCTCCATACTGAAGTCATTCTCAGTCCAAGCTTTTGCTGACTGTAACACTTCCTATGCAGGATTTAGCAATTCTGTTTTTCATTCCACGCACTCCCACAAGTACACTCTTTATACCCAGCCTTAGGCTGGGTGCTAGAGACACAAAGAGGACACTTGGGGAATCCAGAGTGGGGAATTCTGACCTAGACCCAGACAGTAAGAAGCCAGTGAACCAGTGTTATCCGTACAGAGACAGAAGAAAGCCCAGGAGCTCTGTGGACCTGAAGGAGGCTTCTGATTCAGCTTGGAGTCAGGGTTAGGGAGGCGGTAGGTGATACTGAACAAGAAGTAGGAGTTCACCAGGAGGAAATGAGGAAGGTTATTCTGAGCACAGAGAATAGATGTACAAAGAATAAAAGGCTGGCCTTTCCTTCTGGAAGATACTGGTGGTCAAAGGGGGTGGATCTGGGAGGGTTTTTTTCCTGAACCTTCTCCTTCAGGTGATGTGAGATGGGTAAGGAATGGATGAGAGAGAGAGAAGTGGGGATAAAAATACAGGTGAATGAAGTACAGGAGAAAAGACAGGGCAGAGAGTGAGTTAACTGAGGCATCTTAGCTAACTGGAATGGGAGGGTGTTTGGGAAGCGTTGCTGAAGTAGGGCTCCTACATGATAAAGTAGGGTGGAGGTCTCTGGAGGCACCTGTCACCCTGGAGCCTAGTCAAGGGTCCTATCAGGCCTGATTCTGTCCTAGGGCCAACAACCTCCCAGCATGGGCTTTAGTGCAAACCTGGCCTGCCAAGTTCTGGACTCCCACCCCTCCTCCCCTCCCAGCTGATTGCCTGGGCCCCTCTTGTAAAGTCCTCTCCAACTCAGCCCCAGTTCTCCTCCACCATTTGTAAGTCTTGTATCCTTACCTCCTATCACCCTCTATCATGGTCCTTCTCTGAAACCTCCCCTTAACCCAAGGACTGAGTAGGTAGATCACTCCTCTGTGCTACTATAGAGGGGGAGTTGAAGGAGTAGACTGAATAAAATGTCCTATATATAAACATAGCTGGCTTACATAGGGCCTTATAGACAATGAAAAGGAGTTTAATATCAGGATCAGTTTTTCAATTTAGAAAATGGAGAATAAAGTGGAGGGAGTGAGAGTAGAAGCCAGTGAGGAGGCCATGGCAGTGCCCACACAAGTCGTGGGGTGATGGCTTGGAAGAGGGTCCTGGCAGGGACAGTAGATGACTGATCAATAGAGGGTCTCACCCTCTCTGAGGCCTCCTCCTTCCCTCAGGATTCTGCCCGTTCTGATTCTTGCTCTTCTTCTCCACCATGATGAACTGGGGCTCCTCTGTGCTTCCAGAAAGCCTTCCGGGATTGTTCTGACCTCACGCTGCACACCTCTTCTCAAAGAACAAGCTTGTGGAGAGCGTAAGGCCAGAGGAACCCTCATCGTGACCCCAATTTCTGCAGCTCCAGGTCACCTCAGGTACTTGAATGTAGACTCCAATGGGGGCTCCCCATCTTCTGGAACAGGCTCCCCTTAGATTAATCAGGACCCCAGAGAAGGAGAGGAAAGGGTACTTAATCTGAACTGTGTCTTGAAGGCTAAGGTGGTAGTTCAGCAGAGGGAAGAGGAGGTGAGATGGACAGGAGCCTGGAAACTGGAAAGAACCTGGGGAGGGGGGTGGACTGGCTGAGGGTGGGGGTGCGGACACTCTATCACCTCACATGGCCCCTAGGGGCCAGGACAGGAGGGGCAGGTAGGGCTAGGAGTTCTCCCAGCCCGGGAGAACAGAGAAATATGTGCATTCCCACACATCTTGGGTCACCACCAGAAGTCTTGGAACCTGCTGGCAATGGAAAGCTCTGCACTGCCCCTGGGAAATGAGTGTTTGTGAAGAGAAAGACTGAGTCCCCTATGGTGGTCTTCAGCCCGCCCATCTCGTCCTGGGGATTAGCTTCTTGAGGCCTCCACCCCAGCCAGGTGGGCCACAGTGGAAAGAAAGGAAGGAGCTTGGTACAAATATAAATACGTTTAATGAAAGCCGAGCGCTTTCGAGACGGGGCGGGTGGGGGGGACAGGGGGGGCGGGGGGGGGGACACGCTGCTACCCGGCCAGACCGGCTAGGCCAGAGGACCCAGGAGGCAGGCGAGTGCCAAAGCAGCCGCCAGCAGAGGGGGCTCGGGGACCCGAGTGGGTGCTGGCGCTGTCGCCCGCAGCGTCTCCTGGTTGGTCTCTGGGCCCGCCCCGTGCTCCTGAAGGCGTACAGGGGTGCCGCACAGAGTGTGCAAATTATCTGGGTGTGGGGCCCGGCGAGCTTCTTGCTGTAGTGACTCCCACACGGCGGCGGCCTCCTCAGGGCAGCCCAACAGGACTCGCGAGGCACAGGTGTGGAAATCATTCCAAGACCTGTCAAGGGTGTGGGGTTAGGGTAATCAGGTGGGGCAGGGGGCTTTGGAATGGGAGGGAAGAGGTTCAGACCCCAAGGGTGTGGGGTTGGGCTGCTGCCCTCACGCCTGCCCGTACCTGCAGACGCTCTCCAGCTCACCTCCGCGGCCCATGCCGTCCCCCAAGCGGATGAGACACTCGGCAAAGCCCTGGTATATGGTGTCACAGCGGCCTGGGACCGCTATAGTTGCTGCCAGGGGAGATACAAGGACTGGGGGTGGGGGTGGAGAATAGTTGATAGGATGAGGTGGCGTGCCCTCACCATCCCCGCCCCTCGCCGCCAAACCCCAGGGGCTTGTTTACCAGGGAGCGTTCTGGGGACGTGACTCAGCGTGAAAGGGGTGCCCCAGGGAACTAAGGGGCACATCTGGGGACCACCTGCCTCTGCCCCCTTCTAGGCAGACCTGGACAGGATAGGTGGGGATGGGGGAAGGAGAAGCCTCGTCCCAGGAGTTGGCTCTTCTTCCGAGCTGCTGGGTCCCAGGTCAGGTGAGAATGGTCCAAATGAGAGTATGGACATGGTGAAAGGAGGCAGGTCCCCTGGCAACTTCCAGTTTCTCTGCAGCCTAGACAATCTTTGTTTGGCCTTTCCATCCCCTCCCCAGAGACAGGTGTTTTCTGACGGGTAGGGCAGAATAGAGGGGGTTGGGATCCAGGTTCGACCCTAAGAGAGGACCTCAGAGATCCCACGGTTGGTCTGGGAGTCCCGCAAGAGGTCAAGTCTCCCCTTATCAGGATGGGGACTGTGGAATTTGGGGGTTCTTCCCTCCGAAACTAGGGTTCAGTTCCCACCCTCACTTTACGTCCTGAAGCCACTGGCACACAATCCCTCCCTGGAGCCCTCACCTCCTCTCCACCCTGACTCTCAGCGCTCAGGAGGGCTCTGCCTCAGCTCCCACACAACCTACACCCAGCCTGGGGAGGGGGTGTGTGGACTGGGTTGGGTCCAGCACGCCGGCACTCACCAAGGGGCGGCAGCAGCAGCAGCAACAGCCCCAGTGCACAGGGCGGTTGCCAGCGGTGACAGAAGCGGCAGCACATCTTCCCTGGGCTGGGAGCCTAGTGCCAGAGCTGGCAGCTTGGAGTGCAGCCCTTCGGCCCAGCCCGCAGAAGGAGGAACTGTGATTGGATGGGGGCTGAGGGTGGAGCTCAAACCAGCCAGCAGCCCCGCCCCCCAGTTCAGATAGGCAAAGAAGGGAGGGACTCCAGAGAGGAGAACCCAGGAGCTAGGGGTGGTGCTGAGCTGATCCCAGGGCCCTTGCCTTGCCTCAGAGATGGAGAGCGGAGATCTGGGAAGGCAGTTGGGCAGATGAGGGTGGGTGTCCAGGGCCCTGGGGTGGGCTGGCCTAGACAGAGCTCCAGGAGAGGGGGCAGGTAACAAAGGGCAGTTATCAAAGTCATGCCAAAGAAAAGCATACACATACTCCATTTTATTCCAAAAGCATTTAATTGAATTTCTCAATGTTTTTCAAAAACAAAAAGAACCAAACTGGTGGTAAAAAGGAACATGGAAAATTCAACTAAAGTGGTGTCATAATCTCAGGGGTCATGCTCCAGGCATGGCAGAACCCAAGAAGGCACAATACCCACCCTGGGCCCAGCCTAAACCTGCTGGCTACCACAACCTATAGACCATAGCCAGTGCTATCCCCATCAAACACGCCAGAGGTGGGAGCCTGAGCAGGTAAAGGGCAGACATGACCCTGCTTTGGCCTAGGCCTGTCTGCTGACCTTCAGTGCCACCCCATCCTGGGCAAGGCAGGCTGAGCTAAGGGAGGCTGGGGGTCATAAGGCCGTGCAGCATGAGGCTGAGACGCCGGGCCGCTTTGCCAAGTGAGTTGTGTGGCTCCGCCTGCAGGAACTGGAAGAGCTTCTGGCGCACCTGGGCCATGACGGAGCCCATGTGGTCCCGAGTGATGGGGTCACTGTGGTCCAGGTGCATCACAGCCTCTTCCAGGTAGCTGGGGGTTAAAGGACAGGCTACAGGTGACCTCCAGCAGAGAGGAGTGCCCCCTGGTGGCAATGAGGCCCAGAGGCTGATAATGGAGGCCTCAAAGCCTGAGATGGGTGGGGACAGAGGGGATTGGTGGAGAAAATTAAGGAGGGGAGTCAGGCAGGAGTGGGAGTCACTGCTTTGAACTGCTCCCCGCCCTTCACCACAGCCCTAGTCCCTGACTATGCCCACTCACCTGAGCTTGAGGTCAGTTCGAGTGCCAAGGTCAGAGGCCAGTTGCTGGATGAGTGAAAGGAGTACAGGCTGGGAGAGGGGGCAAGGTGGCTGCCCAAACACCTGGCCTGGGTCTACAGTTTCACACACGTACAGCACCAGGTTCAGGTCGGCAGCTGTCAGGGCCTGAGTAGAGAACAGAGTTTATAGCTAATGTCAGGATGGAATGCCTGCTTGTCTGGCTATGTGGCCTGGGAGAGGATGACCAGAGTAGGGCATCCTGAGGGGGATGCTTTGGGGCCCAGAGAGAGCACTGTAGGGCTGTGTTGTTACTCTAGGGAATCAGGAAAGTTTTCCTGAGAAGGGTGGTTCTGAAACAAGGTAGACTGAGGTAGGAAGAAAGGGATCCAGGGTCCAGACAGAGGGAAGAGCAAGGGAAATGCCCTGGAGGCCAAAGAGAACCAAAAAGTCTGCTGAGGCCAGACCACCCAAAGCATGATGGGTAGAGTGGAATGTATGATGTGTGAGCCTTGTCAGGAGACTCCTGACTCTATCTGGGCTTAGTGCCCGGCTTACCTGCTGGAAGGCCTGGTTGAGGTGGCCCTGCTGCAGCAGCTGCAGGATATGGGCTTGCTGGGCTTGGCAGTCGAGGTGGGTGGTAGGGACAGGTGTGCCAGCAGCTGAGCGCATGGCCTGCATGATGCTAGAGGTGACGGCAGCCTGCTGCTCCTTGAGTGCCACACTCACCTCACCCTTAACAATGCGCTGCACCTGTGCTAAAATTGCCTCTTGCAGGCTGCAAAGGCAAGTGAGGGAGATGAGGCTGACAGGCAGTTGGGTCTGGCCCTTTCCAAACACACCACCTTGCTCAGTGCCCTGCCCACACACCTGCCCACAGCCACGTGCAGCTGGTGCTGCACCTCAGCCCGAACGCTGCTGGACACGGTAGCCGCCATCTGCTCCGTGGCTCCCTGCAGCGTGCTGACCAGGCCCCGCAGCTGGGCCAGCACGGGCTCCCGCGCCTCCTGTTCTCGTGCCTTTCGGCTCTTCATGTGGCTCTCCAGCTGCTGCAAGTCTGAGAAGTGACCATGGGGGCCATGAGAGGGATGGTAGGGAGAAGACGATAGCCCTTCCCTTCTTGGGGCATATGACCCTACTCACATTCCTGCGTGCCCAGTCGGAAGCTATCATTGATCTGCTGGAACATGGCCTGGCAGCTCTTCTCAAAGGCGGGCAGTACCACGCTCTGGAAGGCTTCACGGTAGGCGGCCTGCATCGGCCCCTGTAACGTGTCTGCGGCTGCTCGGGCAATGGCATCTGTTAAGTTCTGGGGGTGGAAGAAGGGGCCTGAGTTCAAAGCTGAGCCCAAGCCCACCAACCACCAACCTCCCTCACCTTGGGTCCCATAGCACCTTGGACTTCAGCAGCTTGGAGATATTCTCTTTCATGCTACCCTCCACGGCTGTGAGCTTGGTGGCCACTGAGTTGCTCAGTTGGCCTGCCACGGGCTCCAGACTCCTAGACACACCTGGGACAGGGTGAGGAGGGAAAGGTAGAGCCATGAGAAGAAGCTTGACAGGTAGGGGGCCCCACTCCCATCTGGCCCACCCAGAAGTCTCCATGCAAAACTCACATGGAGGAACCGTCTTCTTGATCTCATCCCGTATGCTGCGCTCCAGCCGCCCAGCCACAGCTGAAGATAGCGCTTGGGACAGCTGTTGCGTCAGCTGCTCCTGCAGCTGCCCACCACGCTGCTGTCCCTCGGCCAGTGCCCGCTCCAGTCGCCGCTCTGCATTGTAGCTAAGGAACAGGGCTGCAGCAGGTCCCATATCCCTTCCTGGGCCAAGAATGCTGCTGCCGCCCCATGCTGTGCCACTGCCCACAAGGATACGCTCCTGCTCGTGCCGTGACTCTAGGGCACGTTCTACGTGGCCCGTGACAGTGCTCTGCAGGCCTTCAAGTTGGGTGCACAGACGCTGTAGCAGCTCTTCTTGGCTGTGTCGAAGCTGCGCCAGCTCTCTCTGCTGTTGCCAAATTAGTGCTGGCCAGTCCTCAGGGGCCTCTGCCACCTGCCAGGAACACCAACAGTCACATGAAGCCCGCCCCGCCCAACCCCACACACCAGACCAGGGGAAGGCTTGGACCCTACCCCACCCCCACAGGCAGGAGTCCCAGAAGCAGAAAGGGTGTTTGCTCGCTCACCTGGTGCTCTGTGAGCCGGGATCCCACGGACGAATCCCTGCCACAGAGGAGAAGCACCTCAGGCCATGTCAAGCAGGCAGCCTGAAGACCACCCCTCTCCCTGGCCCCAGGACCCGTCCTACCCGTCATCCTTTTTGCCCTTTCGCTTGAGCTTGGGTGAGGCCCGAGGGGATCCTTTGGTCTTCCAGTCCTTGGCAGGAAGACGTGGAGTGGGAACTTTGGTGCCAAAACCCCCTGCAGCAGAGGCCAGGCTGGCCACCTCATCATCATGGTCGCTGTGGGAAGGGCAGGGAGAGAAATAGGCACCTACCCACTTGTTGGCCCTCCCTGTGAGAGGAACGGTGCGGGGTGGTGCCTACCTTTGCTCGGCACTGGCGTCCTGACTGTCGTGTTGCTGTAGCAGGTGATAAGGTGGTCGGTGAAAGGCCAGGCTCTTGTGCTTTTCCTGGAGGCCATTCCGGGGGCTGGGGGGACAGGCCAACTCAGCAGTGGATGACTCTATCTGAAGCCCCTACCATCAGCACATTTCCCACTCCTAAGCTCCTCACCTCTCTGCCAGGCTGCTGCAGGTCTCACGAGTAATGTCTGGTGCCGTAGGCCAGACCTGACTGTCAGGGGCCGTGGCCTCCTGGGTCAAGGCTGCCTCCAGGAGGGAAGGGGTACTATGCCGATCCCCATCCCCAGGGCCTCCATCCAGGCTAAGCTGGGGGCCAAGCTCGGGTCCCGGCCGGGGCCGTGGAGACAGCAGGTGTAGTGCTGAAGCAGCTGAGGCCATACTGTCTGGCTCCAGGCCCTCCGGAGCGGAGGAGCCAAAGCCACGGGACAGCGCCTCAGATGCGATCTCAGGGATATCCTGGGACAGGGCAGTGGAAGCCGAGGAGATAACATCGGGGGAGCGGGTGCGGCTGGGGGACGCCTGGGGTAGCCCCAGGGGCTCCACTTCCTGCAGCTCCAGGGATAGTGTAGAGGCAGCAGTAGGCACCTGAGGTAGGCCAAAGGTGGGAACTTAGGTGGTGGGAAGTAGGAGTAAAAGGAGTACAGAGACGAAGCACTGGTGTGTGTAGTGATGAGAGATGGGACAACAGGGAAGGGGGAGGAAGGTCAAAAATGGCCGCAGCCCAGGAGGAGAGGAGGTGGGGATGGAAAGGCTGAGGATCTGCCCTTCAAGGACACCGGGGGCTGAGATACCCTCAGGGGAAACATGGACCACCTGAGGAAGAGCAGGACCAGAAGACAGGGTGCTGTGGGAGGAGACTGCCGCCAGGCTTCCCACTCCCATATACCTTCTATACTGCACTTCACACACACCCACATACGCACCTGCCCAGGCCCTTTGGGAGGCAATTTGTCGGCCGGACTTGGGAGCAGGCCAGGCAGGAGGCTACGTGGGCTTGCCTGCAGGCTGCTACTGCTGCTTATTGTCAGACCGCCATCCAGCTGTAGCTTGGGGCTCAAGGTCAGCTCCTCAGGTGGCCTGCTGGCAGGAAGGATGAAGTGTAAGCAGCCAGAGCCTGGCATCACCTGGCACCAGCCCCTGACACGCCCTAACTCTGACCCTCATTTCACCTGGGCAAGGAGGGGTCCACGGCCGAAGTACTGCTCATGGCAGACACCGCCGTAAGAGAGGAACTGCTGCTGCTGCTGCTGCTGCTACTGGGAGATGCAGCGATCTGGGGAGATGTGGAGAACGAGGGCTGTGGCTGTGGGGGGCACTCCCAGGGCCTCCCGCCCTGTGCCCCACACTCTGCCCGCAGCATACCTGCTGCAGGGAGGTGCTAGGTGTCATGAAGGCGTCAGGTGTCATCAGCTTGGGCTTGGTCTCACTGCTCAGACTGAGGAAGTCGGCAGGTGCAGGCAGCTCCACGATGCGTCGGAGGTCAGACTGGGAGCCGTGAGTGGCCGATCCCAGGCCCTCAGAAGCCAGTTCTGGTCGAGACTCTCCAAATGCTGTGGGAAAAGCTGCCACTTGAGTCAGATCTCAGACTCCAGTCAGAACCTGCTTTCCTGTCACCCCCAACTCACCAAAGTCCTCATGGGCAGGGTGTGTAGGGAGCGGGACCACCACGTCAGGGTTCAGCTGTGGCTGGAAGCGGATCTGTACATCTTGCAATGCCCTGCAGGGAGAGCAGGGGGAGAATATGAGAGTCAGAGTCAGCAGGGTAGGGAGGGGCACAGACAGGGCACAGGCGGGCCTCCCCAGCACACTCACTTAGTGTGCACACAAAAGAGCTTGATGAGCACACCAGCTGCAGACTCCATGGCACCAGCTCCGTGGGTCCCATCTGCAAGGACAATGTGGACGACTAAGCCCCTGGCCCTCTGAGCCTCAGCACTCCCCTACATCCCAACACACATCCCTGACCCTGAGCAGCTCACCAGCCCCTAGGCTGTCATTCTCCTCCTCGGCTGGCAGCACCTCAGTGTGCCGCAGCCGGCAGCGACTCACAACCTGGATACCGAAGCTCAGCACAGGGTGGGTGAGCAGGAACTCAGAGATGGAGCTGAAGCAGGCACGGCCCTCCTCCTGGTTCTGCAGCAGTTCCATCACGTAGAGGACCTGCACAGGTAGCGAGTTCACAGCTGAGCTCAGGGGCTGGGTGAGCTGTGGATGTGCCACACACACCCTTGTCCTCCCTGATGATATCAGCTCTGCCCAGAGCGTCCCCACTGCAGCCCACCTTCCGTTGCACATCGCTGAGAATCAGGTATTCTGCTGAGAGGTCCAGGCAAACCTTGAGGCTTGGGGGCACACTCACTGAGCTGAAGATATCTGGGGAGAAGCTGGAGGGGGTGGCCACGAGGCAGGATGAATGAGACTGAGAGGGTGGAAGGAACCCAACCCTGCCCCTGCCCAGCCCCACAGCCCCTGCTTACCGAATGGTCTGCAGGCAGGTCCAGGACACCGTGCACCACATCTTCAGCTCCCGATTCTGGTCAGCACCAGTAATAAGGAACCTCCAGAAGGGGACCCTGCAAAGCAACAAGGCACTGAGTGGCTGGCTGGGCCCCTGCTGGGAGCCCAAAGTCCAGCCCACCACCCTCTTGCCTGCCCACTCACTCACTCAGGATCCTGTTTCTTGTGGTTGTCACAGAACAGGAGGCAGGAGAGGGGCCTCCCATCGTGAGGCTTCCACTCGTGCAAACACCTGCAGGCAGGTATATGAGTGGCCTGAGTGGGTGATCTGATCTCCTACCTGGGAGAGCCCAGGCCCTCAGGCTCCACCTTACCTTGGCTCATCCTGCCCCTCAATGTAAATCTGCCAGAACTTGACGAAGCCATCATGACTTGCGGTAGCCAGGACAGTCCCATCAGGTGAGAGGGCCCCTTCACTTAGGCACTGGGAAGAACCCAAAAAGCCTTGCTTTGCCACCTGACTAGAGGTGGGAGCAAGTCCTCCTCAGGTGAGGATGGCAGTGAGCTAGGCTGACCCAAAGCGGATCTGCGTGTTTGTATGAAAGACAATGAATGGGGGCGGGGTACTGTAGAGAAAACCAGCTCCATAGGGTGCATGGTTAGGTGTGAGTGCCACAGGAGACGGGTCCCTCTGTGCTCCGAGTACCCATGGCAGAGTGCTAGAAAGCTATGTGGGCAGCTGTGAGAACAGGGAATAGATGAGGGACATAAAGGGGTGGGGAGAGGAGGGCAGCAAAGGCAGTCAGTTGCAGGCTTACTGTGCTGTGGCCTTTTACCACGATGAAGCCCTGCTTGATCTGGCTGACATCCACGGGCCAGGTGCTGTGGTTGGAGCGGAGCATGTCCAGGTCCCACACCTCAGCCTAGCAGGTACAGGGAGGTGAGCGTTCAGCCCATGACCACACCATTGCTACTTGGTCCCCTCCTTTCCCCCGAGGCCCAGCCCCCTCACCCGGTCCTCATGCAACAGGGCCACCGTTGGGCTGCCCTCCTCACAGCAGTCCTCACTCTCTTCGGGGATGAAGGGGCACCAGATGATCCTGCGGAAGTGATTCAGTGGAGTGCCCTCTGGCTGTCGGATATGGACCAAGATCTCTTCTCTGAGCAGGGTGTTAAGGGCTAGGCAGGTGGATAATGATGTACGTCTGGCAGACCCAGCTCCGCCCACTTTTCTTCAGTCCCCCATCCCACCCTGGGAAAGGATACTGAATTTTGCCATTAACCAGGGCCAAGCGCCACACAAACAGGTTGCCTGCCTCATCCAGGCAGGCCAGCTGTGGGGAATTGAGGTGTGCAAAGGCCAGATCAGCCACACTGCCTGTGAAGCCTTTGAGCAGGGTCCTCTCTGAAGTGCTGACACTGATCACCCGTACCATCGCTGAGCCGTTGTTGGCAGCTAGAATCAGGAGAGCGGTAGGCCATGAATAAGTATCTAGGCCCAGGCAGCAGCAGAGAAGCCCTGCCCTTGCCTGCCTCTCTGCCACTACCAGTCTCAATCTCTGTTTTCTCACTCGGCTCCAGAAGGCCTGGCAGAGCTGGGGCCAGCACAGACAAGTCTTCCATTATACCTCTACGGTCTGAGTGGGCTGAGTGACTGGACAGTAGAGCTGCATCTCTGGGGCTACTAGCAGAACACCTCCCTCCTCTGTACTGTGCCTACTCACCCCGAATAGCATAGGCCAAGAAAGAGTTGGACACAGCAATCAGGTTGCCATAGTAGTATTTCTGCTCCCAGTCATACTTGGCGACGGGCTGGATTTTCACCTGAGAATCAAGAGTGAGGAAGGTCATAGAAATCGAGGGCTGGGGCAGCTTTCCTGGAGCTGAGGTAGCCCCCAGCATGCCTGGGGACAGTAGAGGCCATATGCGCAGGCCCAGCCACCCATTCACAATTCTTGGGGCCAGATTCCCACAGAGACTTGGCAGCCAACCCTGGCTTCCTGAGACTGGGATACACTACCTGTCTGTCAGGATAGTCCCCATAGGTACTGGCCGCATGGAATGGGGGAGGGACAGCCTAAGTGTGCCCCATCCATTATACATGCCATGACATCCTGGTGCCCACCTTGTTGCTCCCCCGTGCCTTGCTCGAGATGCTAGAGTCACTGCTGGCCACAATCTCCACCTCCTTGGCCAAAATTCCGATGCAGGTGGAACTGTCGTCTCCTAAGAGGCAGCTGGGGGGAGGGGTGCATAGCGTGACTCTTGTCCACCCAAAGTCTCGATGGGCAGGGTTGGGGGGAGAAGATACAGACACTCTGGTGAAAGTGTAAAGTCCCAGATGCCCAACTCTGCCTGGTTCACTGGTCCCCAAACCTACAGCTTCCCTTGCTCACCTCCCTCCTTGGGAATGGCCCTACTTCCATGCTAAACCAGGTGCCCAAACTTCAGATCCAGGCCAAGCCCTTGAGCTTGTCGTTGCCCCTCATCCTAGTGCAAACTCAGGTTAAGTGTTCCACCCCAGGTCATCTAGTGGGGAAGCAGCAGAGGCTGCTAGACCCTCTCCCCTCACCTTATGCCTTTAGTTCACAAATGCCTCAAAGACCCCATCACCACCACTGCCATCTCCCAGACACTCACATGACCTGCTTTTCCTGCAGGTTAATAGGAGGCATGGCTCGGAGACCAGGCTTGTTTGTTGAAGTACCATCACTTGAGCAGAGGGGGTCTGGGACCAGGAGCCCATTGAGATCTCCATTGTAGGCATTAGATGGTCGCTGGCTCTCTGCACTGGGACCTAGAGACAGAAAGGGCCACTCTGATGAAGTTATTCCACCTGCCCACTGGCCTCTCCTCCTGCAGAGCTTCACTCAAGAACCATGAGGTGCTCTAGGAACACTCAACAAGGCTCGTCAGTGGCGAGGAGGGCCTTTTGTTCAACCTTTATTCCATAAACACTGATGGTGAACCTAATGCATGCTAGGACCAAGGATGAGCATGAAGCTCTTCTACCTGAGGGAAGGGTATAAGAATGCTCTGAGTCCAGTTAATACTCAGGCCTGGGTCAGTACAGAGGGACTCTGTGTACTTGAAGGAGGACATGGGAAGGGTCAGGACAGACTTTACAGAGGAGGTGCCATCAGAGCCAGCGTGGCTAGAACACACAAACATGGGAAGGATGGAGGGAAAACAAGGCTGCAGAGGTCTCGGGTATGAGGCTAGGGTGCTTAGATTTTCCCTGTGGTAATGAGAGCCACAAAAGTTTTAAATAGGAAAGTGACATGATCTGCTATGGCCAGAGGACTGACTGCTCTAAAGTAGCATGCAGGATAGTTGAGAATCCAGGTGAGAGATACCAGGGCCTACATCAAAGTAGTGGAGGGGTTGGAGAAGAGAGGGTGGGCTTCTAAGGCATGGAAAAACATGATAAGATGTGGAAGTAAGAAAGGAAGGAGACTGCCTGGAGGAATGGACATGAAGGAGTTGGACAAAGAGTAGAGAAATTATGGGGTAGGGTGTGCAATCGGGAAAGACAGCCTTTCAGTTGTTTACCATTGGCTGTGTTTCAAGCACCCTCATAGGTTCAGACACTACTCCAAAACTCCCAGGTAGCAAGGAGAGTAAGGCCTCATATTCAAGGAATATGACAAGTTTCTAGTCACAAAACTGCCTGGGGTCTCACATGGTCCTCCAGTGAGAGGAGACAAGCAAGGGCTACTTGGCAAACAGGAGAATCAAGTACCAGTCAGTAAGCAAAGAGTTAAGAGGACCACCTCACTTGCATCACAGCCACCTTAGCTGCTCAGGGGTAAGCTGACCACTCTCCTTTCCAGGCAGGCTACCATGAGGACAAACAAACAAGCTACACATTACCCATGCCAGGCTCTACCAAACCTTTGTGAAGACTAGTTTGCTAGCAGCTAATAAGCATGAGAGGGCCAGGCCAAGCCCATGAGTCCAAGGAGCACACACTCCAGGCCTGGGGAAAAGGGTTTGGTGGTTCCAGGCAGCAGATAGATTTTCTCAGAGATTAGAGGTTAGCTAAACCCAGGAGTGAGCACCAGTGCCTGCTTCCAAAGGGAACCAGTTTGGGCCTTCCAGCAGGTTTCAGAACAGGGTCTGAGGAAATGCCAATTCTCAGCTCTGGCCACTGCACATCCACACCTCCATTACCAGCCAGTCTCTCAACCACTACAACATTTCACAGGTCCCTGAACCTGCCATGAAACTTTGGTACTTTCACATATGCTATTTCCTCTTTGCAGAATGTCTTTCCTGACACCCAAGCCCCTCTCCATATTACAAGACCTAGCCTAAAAATTGCTCTTCTCTCAGATCTGTTCTCAGGCATTCTCCAGCCCCCACCCCACCCACCCTATCCCCATCACAGTGCCAAACACTTCTCTCTTTCAATGAGAAGAGCATTATATTACACCTTGTTAGCTCTGTGTCCTAGGAGCTCACTGAGGGCAGGAGCAGCTGAGGTACCACTGCAAACCCAAGAAAAGTTTAAACGAATGGACGTAAACTAGGGCTTGCAGATGTTTGTAGATCCAATCAGGACTGTGCAGTCTGTGATTTGCCTTAAACCCAAAGAGGACACGGAATTGGGGGTGGTCACCGTCCTCCTGAAAATCAGTTTCAGAATCGCATGCCTAGAGTCTGTATTCCAGAAGGAAGGGCAAGTTGCATAGGGAGATCAGCGGCTCTTCATTACAGCGCCTAGGTCTAGATCCAGAACTCCGCATACAGAGCCCAGACTAGGCCTCTGAACTATGGCAAAAGGGTAGGGAACCCGGGCCAGTCCCAGGAAGACTAGAGACGTTGCGGCCAGGACACCTGGTGGGCTCTGCGAATTCAGAGAAGGTGCCTCACCTTCAGCCGAGACGCTGAAGGACGAGGCAGAACGGCCCGGCTCCGGGATGGGGCAGGATTGCACCCAGGGGTCTGCGCCCTTCAGCAAGCACGCTCAGGGATTTGCCGCTCCGACCCTCGTCTGCCCTCACCAGCCGGGAGGATGCAGAGCCGGTCCTGAGTGACCCGAGGGCCATGAGGGTGGCCGAGGCCCGCACCGCCCTTCTGCCCGCTCACCAAGGACCCACCCCCACCGTTCCGGCTCACCCCCCGCGGGCCGGTCCAGCTTGAGGATGTCCCGCAGGTGCTGCGTGGCGTCCTCGATGTCGATGCTCGCACAGGAGGAGGCCATGGGCCCAGCCGCGGGCGCCCGGGTCCGCGCCGCGTTCGTTCGCCGCCGCCGCGCACCGTCCAGCTGAACACTACCCCGCCAGCACCAGACAGTGGGACCAGTCACTACACTCGGTCCACCCAAAGCTCGCAAACCGCCACCCGCGCCGCGTCCCTGAGCCCCGCCAACCCCACCAACCGCCTCCACTTCCGGCCCGCCCCAGACTCGGCTCCCGGAACCTGAGCAGAGCGGAGAAGAAAGGTTCCGGGCTGGGGGTCGGACGCTTCGCCCCTCCCGGAGCCCGCCCCTACCGCGGTCCTGCCCCTGCGCTAGTAGGGTCTGGGGAGTTCCTTGAGGCTGAGGCAGAGCAAATGTCCACCTACTGGACCGCCCAAAGCGCCCTACTTGCCTCAGGATATCCCGCCCGGTCCATGTCCACTCTCAAAGCATGGGCTCATGGTGGGCCTAGGACCGGGTCAATTTGGTTGCCCAAGCTGAATCCCTCAGATGCCCCAGGAGCAAGCTAAATTGGTAGGAGCCTCGGTTTCCCCTTTGGGAAGTGGGTCAGTGTAACCCAAGACCTGAGGGGACCCGTGAAGTCACGGACCCCGGAATTGCAAGGGCAGAGGAGATGGTCCCACCACAAACATCACATTGTTCCCTAACGTCTCCCAGCATCCCCCTGCATGACCTGGCACCCTCAGGCAAAAAGAAAGGAACCATAGTTTACAAACACCTCTTTATTGCAGACATTTCAGGCACAGATACATGGAAAAGCTGTATTGCAGATTTTATACAGGGTGGTTTAAGAGGCAGCAGGTTTCTACCTCTCTCCCCAAACTCCACCCCCCCAATACACAGCAGCCAAGAAATCAGCCCCATTGAAATCTCCTGAGTATGCTGTCCTTTCAAACAGCACATCATCCAGCCCAGTGCCCAGTGTAGCCAGGCAACCAGTGGGGGTCTGAGGAAGTCCTTGGCTTCCATCCATAGTGCAGGAGGGAAGGGGGCTGTGCAGGTCAGGCAAAGCTGTGGTGCCCTCACCAATCCTAAAACCCCTAACAGGGCATCAGCCCAAGTCCTGGGTTTGGTTCTAGCCTGTGGTTGCTACCTTGCCACGAGTTTTACACCACCAAGGTCTCAGGGCTCAAGGGCTAGATTTGTACTAGGCAAGGCTTGTCCCCAAAACTGAGGAGCAGAAACTGCCCCAACAGCTGAGACTTCCCGGGATTTGAAGATAGTGTGAAGGTGTGTGTGTGTGGTCAGGGAGGGAATTGGAGGAGGCCTAGAGATGCCTTGCAGAGGTCTCAGGGGTGAGAAATCCTAGAACCTAAATCCCTCAAACTCAGAATGCTTTCTTTCGTAGTTCTAAATCTATACTCCAACCCAACCGGGCCTGGCTCCATGGGCATTGGAGGCTAGCTGTTCGAGTTACTCCCCTTTGGGTAATGATATCCACAGCAGATGGTACAGCATCAGAGCTGCCCTCTGCTTGGCTTGGGATTTACAGGGCACACTGGATGTGATCCTGACCCTTCTGTGGATAGAACAGGCCCTTCTCCCTCAAACCTCTGCTCATACTTGGCCTTGCTGAGCCCTCAGTTCAGAGGGCCTGAAGCTAATGGGCCATTTTTGCCAAGGCTTTTCCATCTTCGGTGGGGTTCTGGGTCATCTCACATGTCATTAGAGCCTTGACCCTACCCAGCGTAGACATCACAGGAGGTGTCAGAACTGACTGCAGAGGCTTCAGTGCAAAGGAAGCTTCAGGTCAGACCTGAGCTCTGCCTGTCTGCAGCTCACTTTCCCAAGACCAGGTGGGCCATGGAGGGAACACTATGCCCTACAGGGCTTCTGAGAGAAGCCAGCTGAGAGTGCTGCTTCAGCGTTTTCTCCTTGCAACAGGTATCGCTGAAGTGGGGCAGAGGTGGGAGGGTGAGACATGAGAGAGCCAATGAGGCAGGGTAGTTACTGATGCCCAGCCAACTATTAAACTAATTAAAACAATTTAAACTGTTAAGAAAATTTTTGTGGTTTTATTGTATCATGAGGCATTGAAACATCTGAACAAATCAATATCTCGGTGGTGAGGCAGCTGCTTTCTCCTTCACTTCTTTGGGTTACTAGAGCAACTTGTCAGTAGATTAAAAAAAAAAAAAAAAAGACAACCTTTCGCATTACTTAAGTCTTTCCAAGGCATGCGCTGGTACAACACAAACTTCTCCCATCAGATGCAACTAGTCTAGCGTCCAAACATCATGCACAATACCTCGGCAGCAGTAGCGCACTGCGCCCACTCCCACCGCGGCCCTGCTCATTTGTGTATGATATTTGGAGCATCTGGAGGAGCATGAATAATATCGGGAAGAGGAGGGAGGAGGAAACAGCATGAGTGCCTGGCTGGGAGGAGGTCAGCCGAAGTTGTGCAGGGCAAGCCTGAACATGTCATTGGTGCAAACCCAAGCATCATTGATGTTCTTTAATAGGAACATCTGGTGGAACCCCATGATGGGGTCTTCATCGGCCTGTGAGGAGAGAGAAAATGGTTCAGTAAGGTGGCCAAGGAACAGGAAGGGTGTTCAGCAGGAGGTGAACGCTGACTTGGGATCAGGCCCTACAATTTGGACGCAAATCCTAGGAGAGCTAAGGGGTACTTGTGACTGTGAATTGACACAATGTATGAAACACTAAACTGGGCACTAAACTGGGCACTAAACTGGGCCTTGAGATGGCAGCTCACACTGCTATGTACACAAACTGCAGAACAACTCACCAGTTAGCTACAGCAACAGAGCAGAGAACGTACGTGCCTCTGAACCCATGTTTCTGGGCACAAATGATCAATTTGAAAGAGTTCTGCAGCACTTACCATGTAACTCACAGTAATCTGTAAACTAAACAATCTTAGTGTCTGATTATGCCAGTTAGTCCAACCAGGAGAAGGTACTACTAATACTGACTATGGCCAAGTACATGCGAAAAGGCTCAAAACCAAGCTCACACTGATTACAGCTCTACAAGCGAAAAAAACCAATGCAGCACTATCAGGTAATCTGTTTCTTGTCATGTAACATATTTGCAACGAAAAAAGAAAGGCGAGAGACTTCCACCCAAACTGCAGAATACCCAGATGAGGCCTAGTTGAGGTAGGAGCCCAGCCAACCAACAGTGTTTCTAATATCACTGTTTTTTCCAGGAATTATCATCAGCAAGGAGGCAAATCAGTCTTTTGGGGGTTGGACAAAAACACCAGAAAGAACCTGAAGCCAGGTGGGAAGAGGCACTGCTAACTGATTCCAGCCTGGGAAAGTGGGCACTAAGACCCCAGGAGAGACCTCCTCACTCCCAAGGCCTATTTGAGCACACTTGCTGGGCACGGTATCTTGGACAGGCAGGAGAAACTAACAGGAAAGAACAGGCCAGAAGGCAGGTCCGTCTGGGTCCACTGGAGAGGCCTAGCCCCCCCCCCCCCCGCCACTTTCTTCCACCCTTGTAACGGACTCAAGAAGCCCTGCCTAGCCTAGGGAGAAGGCATGTGGGCCTGTTACTCTGGGCCCCATGATGCCACAGGCCCAGGAGGTTGGAACCTGGTTAAGGGGCAGCTCATTTGTCCTGCTTTGGGAAGGAGGAGAGGCTTTTTTGGGAAATCAAGAATCTGGCTTCAGCCTGTTAGAGCATAACAAGTAGGAGTTCCTGGGGGGTACGGGACCACAGGAAGGCTTTGAAGGTAACAGGTCTTGAGAAGTGGAAGGAGAAATGCAAAGAGAAGCAAGGGTTTCAGCAATCTGCTTTGCTCAGCAGGTGGAAGAATCAGCAGCCAGCTTGGGGAGTGGCAGCATGGACTCCAGCTCAGGATCAGCTGCCTGCAGAAGGCCCACCTACACCTTGAGGCAGTGCAAAGGCCCAGTGGCTTGGATCACAGCCCCATCCTGCTCCTATACCTCTTGTCCCTTTTCCAAAAATGCTCTATACGAGTGCTCTCCAATAGGACTTGTTGCAATAACAGAAATGTTCTATGTTTGCGCTGTCCAATAGGCAGCCACAAGCACTTGAAGTATGACTAATGCAACTGAGGAACTACATTTTAATTTTATTTCATTTTACTTAATGTAATTTAAAAATCACCACATGTGGCTGATGGCTATTGTACTGAGCTACACAGCTCTAAGCATCACTTTGGGTGTCCCTTGAGAAGCAGGACAGCAGCACTGCAAGGCAGCAGCACTATTACCTTGAGCTGGCCCACAACCATGCTGATGATGCAGCTATCTGGCGTGGGCTGATGGTCCTGCGCCGTGATGCTATGCTGGATTTTCTGGAACGGAAGGCTCTGCAAAGGAAAGAGTGGGTGGTGGGCTGTGGCCAGTGGGGTGGGGAAGGAGCTGCCTGCAGCCCAGCCCTGGCCCTTACTTACAGACAATTTCTCCACAATGGCAGCTTTCCCCTGGAATTGCTGTCCTTCCCACGTAAGGCATGACGCGTCAATCTGAAAACCAGGAAACCTGGGGTCAGGGCTTCAGAGCACAAGGAGTATCTCTGAGGCCCTGAAAGGACCCTGAAAAGGGTCTTGCTTGGGGAAATTAGTTCATGTCTTAGTTTCCCTGCCTGTAAAGAAGGAAAATGAGGGTAACTTCCAAACTTTACAGGATGAACAACTTCTTTAATTACACCCCAGCACTGCAGAACCCAAGCTCTGAAAGACTATGTAACAAAATACAAACTTATTAATAAGTTCACGTCCCACCTTTTATTCAAGAAGTTGTATGGCCTTTGATATGCATGAGCTCCAGGCTGGCTATATGTGGCCAGGGCTCAGTCAAAAGCCATCCTGCTGCATGGTCAGTCAGCACCAGTCCCAGAAAAGCCATCAGTGAGTTCCAAAGAGGCCCTTCCCATGGGGTCAGAGAGGAATGGAGGCTGACAAGGCCTTGCCCGGGACCCTCCCTACCATCAACATGTAACCCATTACCTTCACTTCTTCCCCACCCCATCTCTCCTGCCACAGCCTTCAGGGGCAGAACTCAAAAGTGCCTCTGCTACTTACCAGCTCTGACATTAAGCAAGCTACTTTTTTTTTTCTCCCCCTGAGTCTCAGTTTCCTGATCTTTAAAAGGAATATGTGCTGAGGTTTATATAAAATGACATACATAAAGTACTCTTTTAGGACCTTGCTAACTCTTCTCTGGGTCAGGCCTGCTTTAATTGATTTTAAAAGCAATATGGTAGAAGTGCCAAGGATCCCAGAGTCATACCAGTTTGAGTTTTTAAAATTCTCTACCTATGATAGTGACAATCAAATACCTGTGCTGGATTTGTTCTTCCACTGGTAAGATCCTTTTCTTTTCTTCAAAATTTCTGAACTGGCCCTGACTTTTTGGAGGGAGACACAAAGGAGTTTGCCCACAGCCCAGTCAGGCTGCAAGGCTATGCTGGATGACTCCTACTTCTCCTATCCTGGGCAGACCTGCTAGGTGTGGCCTGATCAATCACATTTCTGTCTTGGGCAGGGTCAAATACAATTAACTCTTGGTATATATGAACATCACTAAAACAGCAGCAAATCATACCTGCATAGAAGGGTTTCTCAAGACACACCAACCTCCCTGGACTAACCCCATTTGTTTTCCATGAGCATTCAGCGGCTTTTGGCCCCCCAAAGGAAGGTGGACCTGGGGCCTCCAGGAGAGATCAGCGGGGCACTGATGATGCTTACAGCTGCTGCCTCCAGAGGGCACCATGAGCCCTAGCCTCTGTCTGCTGCTGCCCAATCTAGAACAGAGGCACTCCCAGGACCATGGAATGGCAAGCCCAGAACCTGCTGCCTAGGGTATCAGAATCCAGTCTTATAGATGACAGAAAGGAATGTGTGGACCAGGGAGTTGGGCTAGGCCTTAAGCCCCCTGTGCCATGGAGAGTAGCTCAGATAAAAGGGGACAGCCAAATTCAGTGAGGGCTGCCAGAACTTCTGAACTGGAGGCACTGGCCCAACATGTGAATTGATTCCCTGAGGTCCCGTTCTGGTCCTAGAGCTGAAGACTTACATAAATTGCGCCTAGTTGGGTTCTGTCGTTATCAAATAACTGGTAGTAATGTTGAATGAAGCTGGATCCAATCTGCTCCCAAATTGGCTTGTCTCCCATTCTGGAGCGTCACCCGGCCTCGTTGAGACCTGCAAGTCCAGTGAGACAGGGAGGGTAGTGTTGGTACCTTGGTACCGTGGAAGCAGGAGGTAGCCAGCCAGTCTCCTCACTGACCCCCACCCCTCCCAGACCTCCTTGAGTAGGGAGTCTTTTGCTGACGTCTGTTCTCCCAGGAAACACAGAGAGGGCCCAGGGAACTGACAGGCGATCCCTCAATACAGACCAGTGCAGGGAGCCCAGAGGTGGACCAGACCCAGACCCTCCTTTGAGGGGCTCTCGTGGATGAAACAGCAGGATGGGTGCTGAGGGTGGAGCCAGGACAAAGGAAGGTCAGAGCAAGTCCAATGGAGGGATGGGCTTTTAAGGAGGAGCTAAGCACTCTCCCCATATCTTTTCATTTAATCCTCTCAACAACCTGCAAGGCTGTTGAGAGTTATTGCTATTCTTCCCACTTTGCAAGTCGGGAACTACTGATGTCTGTATGTGGAGTGTCTTCTATTGCAGCCTTCAGGCCCACTCCTTGTCCTGCTGAGACTCAGCACTCAGTCCCTCAACACTGCCCTCCGGGCTTACTGGCAGGTGGAAGAAGACCCATTGGGAGTGGGGGGAAATGGCTCCTCAAGGCCCCAGTTGCAACAAAGACAGCGAGTGAATCCCCCCGCACACACTTTGTCTTAAGGGGGTAGTTACGTCTTTGAGGCCAGGTGACATGATTTCGTCACTGATGGGGGTTATATCTACCCACTTCAGAGCTGGAACCATGGGTTCAGAGGATCACAGGTAATAACAAAAATGTTGGGAGGGGAAATGAAGGCTGTGAGGGGGAAATGTGTCATGTCTTCACATCCCCATCCCAGCACTCACTCCATCAGAAGGGCTGCCCCTCTCCAGTCTCTGAGGGGGGGAGGAGAGGGAGGGGTGGGCCCCCCCGCTACAGATATCAGGGACCCCAGGCTGCTAGACGGAAAACCCAAGCCCCAGATGAAAGAGTCGCTCACGCTTTGGCAGGCCCGGGTAGGGTGGCGTGCATCTCCCTGCAGGATCCATGACAGCAGACCTGTGTGTTGCTCTGTAGTCATCTCTGACTGTAGAGGAGCCCACCCCCTCTCTCCTAATAACAGGAACTCTGAACCAAAGCAGTAAGGAGGTGGGTTTGGCCCTGGCAGACAACCATTGGCAGTAGTGGGATCTCACACAAGTCACTGCACTTCTTAGGGCCTCAGCCCCCTTCTCTATAAGAGGGTGGAACCCTGAGGTTGCCAGTGGTTGTGGTCTCACTAAGGGAACCTAGTAAAGCCCTCAACTCAACATGGTAAGTGCTAGTTTGCTCCAGTCCCTATGACCTCACCCAAGGCCAGAAGAGCCAGAGGGAAGGACAGTGTTAGTGGGCAGTGGCTTATCCCCAATCCAGCCAATCTCCCTGCCTGTGACCAACACTCCAGCCAATGAGGGGCCAGGAAGCTGAGCCAGCTTTATTTTAAGTCCCCTAGGAGGTGGTGGCACTAAAAATAGCAGTTCAGTGCTGGGATGACTAAGAAATGTCCAGGAAAGTCTAAAACAAGCAGAGGAGAAAGCTTGGACCCGGTCACGCCTGCTTGGGACAAGGTGTATCCCAGTTCACACTCTGCCAAGAAATACATCAACAAATGGGAAAAACATAGGATCAACAGCTAGTCCCAGCTGCTCTGTCTTGGTCACATTTCCAAGGGGTCAGACTGTGACTGTACCACATGCAAACTTGGGTTACTGGAGGCAGGACACAGCCCCACATCTCGCATCTCTGCCCCTTCCACCCTAGTATTCACTATGCTTGGCTCACTCATCGTGGCCCAACCCTACCACATCATGCTCTCAAGATGCCTTGCTGAGCATCTTGAACTCTGGGGCAGGGGGAAAGCTGGAGGAATGGATGAGGGCCATCTCCCGCTCTGTCCTAAGCAGCCCTCAGGGAAGATCTTGGAGAAAGGAGTATGCCAGTCAAAAGAAACAGAAAGAGCCTGTTTAGAGCCTCAGAAAGAGATTAGGGCAGGAAACCGAGAAGCTGGAGATGGAGGATGAGGGGAAATAAGGCCAGAAGCTCATCCAAAGAAAAAAAAAGTGGCGCCATGTGGTGGGACAGTGAGGTGAAGGAAGTGGGGGGGTGTTTTTTCCTTTTTCAACATTGTTCTTAACAGTGTGATTAACATGCTAATACAAAAACTACTTGGCAGAAGTAGTGGTAGAGTAAAGAGGTGGAGGGATAAAAGGACAAGAAGACCCCTTTGGCCCGGTGGAGTGGGACAGGGCAGAGTGAGCTCTCCTGAGGAACAGGACTGCTCAGGGGCTCCCAGAAAGTGGGAGAAGGAACCTTCAAAAGTATGTGGACTGAAGACTTTGCTTTAAAGATGTCAAAATGGGGCTGCTGAGGCCAACACCAACCTCATTCGAGGCCTTCTTGACCTTCATGTGTTTATCTCTATGTCGTGATCACATCGCCATGTGGTCAGATTCCACTGTCAGCCCACTTTACAGGTGGGAAAACCAAGGTTCAGCTGGTTGCCCCAAGCTCACCCAGTACATCAGTGCTGATACTGGGTTCTCTGGTCAAGGTCACTGCTTGCTTTCTGCTAACTTTGCATCCCTGAGCTCTAAACCACAAGGCTGTCCATGTCCCTCCCCTACAAAACCCTCACCCTTGGGTTAAAGGTCAAATCCCCAAAGCTCCACATGTGGCTATCCACACCCGTCCCTGACTCCTCAGCCATTCTCTCCTATCTCCATCCAGCTCCACACATAAACACACCAGAACTCTCTGAGTGCTTGCTCCCTGTGTCTTTTGCACAGGTGAGTCCTCCTGCCATGATGCCCACCCTCCCCTCAGGTCACTGTTCAGATGCCACACATTTGGGTCCTCCTTTCCAGACTCAACTGTTGACTCCAACCCCACGTGCAAAGCCATATCAACACACCCAGGGCTCATTCCTCTGCCTGAACACAGCTCTGGGCTGTGAGGGTTCCAGTGTGGTTCCTGCCACACCCGACCCCACCTCCTCAACCTCCCAGCACAGAGTCCAGCAAACTACAGGATTTATAGTTTCTGACTCCAAATCTTCCACAAAGCTTTGCACTCATAGCCAGGAGGCAGCATTCCTGAGTCCAGAAAAAGCAACAGGGTGCAGAGCCCACCTCCCATCCCCATGCAACATAGAGGAGAGGTGGGCCAGGCTGGGAGGATGTTCCCCAGGATGGCCAGCCAGCCTTGACCTTGTTTCTAATATATTTATTGTGGAAAGAACAGCCTGGAAAGAAACAAAATGCCAAGGCTGAGGGGCAGCCTCACATCAGATTGGAGAGTGACCTTCATGACAGCTTCTCCTACAGCTCTTCCAAGAGGGCTGCTGACCACACCGTCTCCTGCTTCACTTAGGCTGACTAAGGCCAGGCTCCTCGAGGAGCAGAAATGACCTTGGTGACCTCTCACCCACTGAGCTTCAGCTTTCACTGACCCTTAGGTCTCTGTGGGTGCAAAGACGCTCTAAAAATGTCTCATAAACCATGGCCCTTTCCCAACAAATTTCCGCAGAGGCAGAGATGCCCCAGCCTTGTGAATGATTTCAACTCATTCATACTCCCTGAGGTTGTCACAGACCCCAGGTTAAAACCTCTGGCCCAGGAGATTCCATTGGGTAACAGAAAAAACTTCATTTTTATCCTCAAATTCTGGGTCAGTGTTTTCATATTTTGAAACTTGAAACAGCAATGTCCGGCTGATAATGTCTCATTTTCACTAATGTGTATTACGTGTAGAAATGTGCTAAGGGCTTTACGTGCATTTGTTCTAACACCCTGTGAGTCAACTCCCATATTAGAGATGAGCAAAATGAGGCCCAGCAAGGTCAGCTAATTTGCTCAAGGTCACAAGCCTAATAAATGGTGGAACTGGATGGAACCAGGCTTAGTGGACTCCAGAGCCAGGACTCCCAGTGATAACTAGTCTGGAGATAAAAATGAACAACATGGGGGCTTCCCTGGTGGTGCAGTGGTTAAGAATCTGTCTGCCAACGCAGGGGACATGGGTTCAAGCCCTGGTCTGGGAAGATCCCATATGCCGCGGAGCAACTAAGCCCGTGCGCCACAACTACTGAGCCTGCAGTCTAGAGCCTGTGAGCCACAACTACTAAGCCTGCATGCCACAACTACTGAAGCCCACACACCTAGAGCCCGTGCTCTGCAACAAAAGAAGCCACCACAATGAAGCCTGTGAATCACAACGAAGAGTAGCCCCTGCTCGCCATGACTAGAGAAAGCCCGCGCACAGCAATGAAGACCCAACACAGCCAAAAATAAATAAAAATAAAATAAATAAATTAAAAAAAAAAAATGAACAACATGTAGGGCTGAAGCCCTGATCTCTGACCTTGGCTTTCTCAGACAGGGGCAAGACAGGGGCAAGACAGGTCTGAACCAGGGCTTCTGCCTCCAAACAATGGCACCAGGCAGACTGCCACACTAAACAATGGGTGTTTTCACCCATTGGGGATGATCTCACAGTTTTCCCAAATCTTCAAAGTCACAACCCCATTCTACCATCTCAGCAAAACAGATATAGATGCTGGCCTAGCTGGACCTGGGTCAGGGCTGGAGGCAGGAGAGTGATGAGGAAGAGGACATTACTGACTCCAGACTAATAAAACAGAAGGATGCTCACCTCTGAGGGCCTATCACCGAGGTCCGCAAAGAATGCCAGATATGCTGAGCTTATAGTGGGACCCTTGAAATTGGCACCAACCATCTCTATTACCCTCACACCTACTGTCTGCTAGGCCTCCAAGAGCCCTGAAGCAGAGGCTGAGAAGGACTCCGACAGGTGGGACTGACAGACAACCTTGGCTTAAACCCAGAGCACAGGCGTGCACTGTGGGGAGTGAGAGGGAAGGCTGCATAGTGCCTGTCCTTCAGGAACAAACTGCACCTCTTTCCATGATCTGAGGGGTGCTGTATATCCTGTCCTATGGCCCTCCAATGACTTCCCTTCCCATTCCCCACTGACAGTCTCAACCATTTATCCTGGCTTCAAGGCCCTGGGTGGCCTGGCCTCCCAGCTATCCAACCTTGTCTCCTGCCACCCACTCCTTCCCGTCCTCTGCAGCCACTCTGGGCATTTTCCTGTTTCTGGAACATGTTGAGCCTGTCTCACTGGAGGGGTTTGCAACTGTTGATCCTTCTACCTGGATCACCCTTCTTCGTAGATCTCCATGTGTCTGCTTCCTTGTCACATATGTGTCAGGTCAAATGTTACCTCCTCATAGATACCTTCAGACACTGTGACCACTCCGTCTAAAGCAGCCACCCATTTACTCACTTCACCACCCCGTTTCATCTTCTTAGCACTTGTCACTGCATGAGACTGTCACATTTACATATTTGTTTATGGTCTGTCTCCCTGACTGGGGCACCCCTGTTCCCATGGTGCCTGGCCCAGCCCCTCTGCTCTGGAGGACTGAGCTCTGGGCAAACCCTGTTCAATTTAAGTGGCCAAGTGACCCACTTCCCCTCCTCCCACACCTTCTGTCCAAGTTGTCAGGAAACAATCCTTTGCCTTCCACCCAGCCATCTGTCTGAGGCGTGTGGGAAGTGGGGCTTAGCCCCAAACACCCTCCATCCCCCCACAAGGCTCTGATCACCTGAGGGACAACTGGGGCTGAATAGTAGGCACACAACCACTTCCCTCAAAGGCTTGGCCTCTAGTTTGCTTCTCCTCTCCCTCATGGTATGACCCTCTGACCCTGTCTCTTCATCAGTAATTATGAGGATGTTAGGGGTAATCAACTGAGGGTATAAAGCAGGACTCAGCTGTAAGCAGTCATTGGCAGGTGCTAGGTGAATACTAGGTCAAGAGCTAGGAAGAAGGTGGATATCTCAGTCTCCTATAGGGACACCACACTAAAGAGCAGCCTTGACCGAGGACTGGCAACAGCCTCGTCCACCACTCCCCTGCCTGAAGTTGGGAGGGAAATCAGCTAAGGTCTGCTGCCCAGATGGCTGGCCAGGACAGAACCCTCTCCTGGGGCAGACCCCTGATGTCTAGGTGCCCCCAGCACCCTAAGGGCCTTTTCCTTATCTTCTATTTGAAGAAAGGGCTCCAGAGATTTCAGGCTGCCCTGGCTGGCCCAGAAGGTGAATCCCGAGACCTGCATTGTAGTCCCTCTGCTCCATGCTTATTCAGTCCTTGAGTGGCCACCCCTTCCCAGGTGGCTCAGGGATCTCTGAGGCCCCCGTCCTAGAGAGCTCCCATCCATGAACTTGCTGGTTCATGTACTGTAAGTCAAACTCCTGTAAGCCAAACAGTTACATGTGTTCTCTCATTGGAGTCTCACAGCCCTGAAAAGCTGGTGTGATTAGTGTAACTTTGTAGATGAAGAAACCAAGACTCTGAGAGATTAGGAAAGAATTCAAGACCACAGAAGGCCACTGGCATAGTCAGCATTAAAATGTCCACAAAATTGGCCTGGACTGGAGCAGCTGAGAGCCCATGTCAAGCAGCAGAAAGCATAGATGGCAAAATGAGGCTGTGAGGAATGGAGCCCAGGCCTTTTCTTCCCCTTTGAAATCAGCAAGCTCCATGGCCATCAGAACAGAAGCCTCTAAGTGCATGCTCAGCCTGTCAAAGCAGGTTTACAACCTACAAATGAGAACTTGCCTTGACTTGGGCCTGACCATCTCTGCAAGTGAACCAATGTCTCTTTACAGACATCCTTCCAGGGGGCCACAGTTTCTGCCCTGGTGAGACCCAGTGGCTCTAATGCAGTACCTGAGGCTTTAAGAAACAAACATTCCAGAATTCCCCCAGTTTACTGAGGCAAACTACCCTCAGTTCCCAGGTACCCTGGACACACCCCTCTCATGAGGGGAGGTTCTCCTTCTCCAGCGTAGCCCCCACTCCAGCCTGGGTGCTTAAGGAGTTGGTACATAGCAGGTACCAGCAACAAATAAAGAGAAAGGCCTAGGGTAGTGAGAAGGGCCAACCCCAGCTCTCTTGTGTTCCTCTTCCCTGGCCACTAAGACACTTCCCTAGTTGTAGCCAGGCCTGAGCAAATGATTCCTCCCAGGAAGACACATTCCAGCTGATAGGGTGAGAAGGAGAAGGCGCCACACAGACCTGGTGGTAAGGGTGATTACCAGAACGATCAGTCACTCCAGACTGACTCCAGGCCTGGAAGTCACTGCAGGGATAACCCACTGCTGTGGCCTCCCTCAGGGAGAGGGTCTTCAAGAATTCCTGTCACATACGGTCAAAGCAAGAGAATCACAGAATCTCAAAGTTAGGGAAGGGGTAGTCAACTCAAATCCAACTCCACACACACAAACATCCTCAAATGGCCCATCAGAAAAAAATAACTTTAAAAAGAGGCCCATCAGTGTATACGACAAACCCACAGCAAACATCATTCCCAATGGTGAAAAACTGAAAGCATTTCCTCTAAGATCAGGAACAAGACAAGGATGTCCACTCTCACCACTATTATTCAACATAGTTTTGGAAGTCCTAGCCACGGCAGTCAGAGAAGAAAAAGAAATAAAAGGAATACAAATTGGAAAAGAAGAAGTAAAACTGTCACTGTTTGCAGATGACATGATACTATACATAGAGAATCCTAAAGATGCCACCAGGAAACTACTAGAGCTCATCAATGAATTTGGTAAAGTTGTAGGATACAAAATTAATGCACAGAAATCTCTTGCAGTCCTACGCAATAACGATGAAAAAATCTGAAAGAGATATTAAGGAAACACTCCCATTTACCATTGCAACAAAAAGAATAAAATACCTAGGAATAAACCTACCTAAGGAGACAAAAGACCTGTATGAAGGAAACTATAAGACACTTATTGAAGAAATTAAAGACAACACAAACAGATGGAGAGATATACCATGTTCTTGGATTGGAAGAATCAATGTTGTGAAAATGACTATACTATCCAAAGCAATCTACAGATTCAATGCAAACCCTATCAAATTACCAGTGGCATTTTTTACAGAACTAGAACAAGAAAATCTTAAAATTTGTATGGAGAAACAAAATACCCCGAATAGCCAAAGGAGTCTTGAGGGAAAAAAACGGAGCTGGTGGAATCAGACTCCCTGACTTCAGACTATACTACAAAGCTACATTAAAGAAGACAATATGGTACTGGCACAAAAACAGAAATATAGATCAATGGAACAGGATAGAAAGCCCAGAGATAAACCCACACACCTATGGTCAACTAATCTACGACAAAGGAGGCAAGGATATACAATGGAGAAAAGACAGTCTCTTCAATAAGTGGTGCTGGGAAAACTGGACAGCTACATGTAAAAGAATGAAATTAGAACACTCCCTAACACCATACACAAAAATAAACTCAAAATGGATTAGGACCTAAATGTAAGACTGGACACTATAAAACTCTTAGAAGAAAACATAGGAAGAACACTCTTTGACATAAATCACAGCAAGATCTTTTTTTATCCACCTCCTAGAATAATGGAAATAAAAACAAAAATAAATAAATGGGACCTAATGAAACTTAAAAGCTTTTGCACAGCAAAGGAAACTACAAACAAGATGAAAAGACAGCCCTCAGAATGGGAGAAAATATTTGCAAACAAATCAATGGACAAAGGATTAATCTCCAAAATATATAAACAACCCATGCAGCTCAATATCAAAAAAATAAACAACCCAATCAAAACACGGGCAGAAGACCTAAATAGACATTTCTCCAAAGACATACAGATGGCCAAGAAGCACATGAAAAGATGCTCAACATCACTAATTATTAGAGAAATGTAAATCAAAACTACAATGAGGTATCACCTCACACCAGTTAGAATGGGCACCAGAAAATCTACAAATAGGACTTCCCTGGTGGCGCAGTGGCTAGGAATCCGCCTGCCAACGCAGGGGACACAGGTTTGACCTATGGTCTGGGAAGATCCCACATGCCACGGAGCAACTAAGCCCGTGCACCATAACTACTGAGCCTACGCTCTAGAGCCCGTGAGCCACAACTACTGAAGCCCGCGTGCGTAGAGCCTGTGCTCTGCAACGAGAAGCCACTGCACTGAAAAGCCCGCCTGCCACAACGAAGAATAGCTCCAACTCGCTGCAACTAGAGAAAGCCTACGCACAGCAATGAAGACCCAATGCAGCCAAAAATAAATAAATAAAACAAATAAATTTTATTAAAAAAAAAAGAAAATCTACAAACAACAAATGCTGGAGAGGGTGTGGAGAAATCGGAACCCTCTTGCACTGTTGGTGGGAATGTCAATTGATACAGCCACTATGGAAAACAGTATGGAGGTTCCTTAAAAAACAAAAAATAGAATTACCATATGACCCAGCAATCCCAGTACTGGGCATATACCCAGAGAAAACCATAATTCAAAAAGACACATGCACCCCAATGTTCACTGCAGCACTATTTACAATAGCCAGGTCATGGAAGCAACCTAAACACCCATCAACAGACGAATGGATAAAGAAGATGTAGTATATACATACAATGGAATATTACTCAGCCGTAAAAAGGAACGAAATTGGGTCATTTGTAGAGATGTGGATGGACCTAGAGGCTGTCATACAGAGTGAAGTAAGTCAGAAAGAGAAAAACAAATATCGTATATTAACGCATACATGTGGAACCTAGAAAAATGGTACAGATGAACCGGTTTGCAAGGCAGAAATAGAGACACAGATGTAGAGAACAAACGTATGGACACCAAGAGGGGAAAGTGGTGGGGGGGTGGTGGCGGTGGTGGTGGGATGAATTGGGAGATAGGGACTGACATGTATACACTAATATGTATAAAACAGATAACTAACAAGAACCTGCAGTATAAAAAAATTAAATTAAATTAAATTAAATAAAAAAGGAGGCCCATCGGGCTTCCCTGGCGGTGCAGCGCTTGAGAGTCTGCCTGCCGATGCAGGGGACGCAAGTTCATGTCCTGGTCCGGGAAGATCCCACATGCCGTGGAGCGGCTGGGCCCGTGAGCCATGGCTGCTGAGCCTGCACGTCCGGAGCCTGTGCTCCACAACGGGAGAGGCCACAACAGTGAGAGGCCCGCGTACCACAAAAAAAAAAAGGCCCATCAGGAGGTTCAGCTCAACCCCAGCGCACAGAAATCCTGCCCAACTTTCAATGTCCATCCTGTGGAAAACTTTTTGGATCCACTCCCCTCTCTCCAAAAGGACTATTCCCTTTCACTTCTGGGGAGAGTGCCTCTGGTCTGACTCTGGAAGATGTCCTGATATTTATCACTCCAGGAGCACTGGGCACTTGAATAAGTGACCTGAGAGGGTCTCAGAAGAGACAGAAGCCACAAACCCAGGTTCCAGGCAGGGAATAAGGCCACACACCACAGAATGCTGGTGAGATTCTCAGGCACCAGGAGAATACCCAGCAGAGACCCCTGAGGAATGCAGGAGCTACCGATAGAAGACAGCTGCTAGACTCAACAGCCACAGCAATTTGGAGTGGTGACAGCCAAGTTTCTCAAGGGACCCCAGACTTTCCTGGCCCCAACATCCTGAAGTATACCTTGTTCTGTGGTTTCTCCAGGCACTGGAGAGGAGAGTGGGCTCACTAACAGACTTTCCTCTCTGGTGCTCTACTCATTCAGAAGCCCCCTCTTTTGCAAAGGGCCAAGAGCCCCTTGTGGGTCCCTTCAACTTAGCCCTCAGCACATAATAGCAACATTACCTCTGTCTCTTCCACTACTGTGACATCCTTTTCCCAGCACCAGGACTTGGTAGGATTCATTATTCTACCTCCAGCCTCAGCCCAGTGGGCTGACATATAGAAAGTGCTGCAAGAATGGTTGCTGAATAAAATGGATCATTGGTGTAAAAGGAGAAAAAAAAAATTTCAAGCAAGATACTAATGCCTCAGTAAGGGTATTCCAGAATTTTTTGATACAAGGTGCCTTCCAGTTCTAAAATTTGAGAATTCTTTCACTTAAATCATTCTTCCCATCCCAACCCACCAACTGCAAAGACAGCAGAATAAAGTGAAACGTGGCTCAGAGAGGAGAGGTGGTCTCCATGTCACTAAGGGACCTAGTTGAGCTGGTTGAGAACCCAGCATCCTCACAGCCTGCCCGCTTGCTTACGCAGCCATATCCTGACTGTCCCATGCCAGGCCCCACCTCCCAAGACAGCCCTACATGAATAGAGGGTGCAGATTGATTCTGGAGAACCTCAGGGTTCTTTAACGATTGGAATGAGAGGGAGGGACCTGAATTCCTCCTGTTCCCAAGTAACCTTTGTTCCTTTTTCCCAAGGAACAGCAGCATTTTGACCTTGAAGAAAACCCTTGTTTTCAAGTCACCTAGGGCTTTGCAATGTGTGAACTAATCCACAGCCATAAAGCCTAATTCACCTGACACCAGTGTCCTAGAAAGAACCAACCCAGACAATCTCAAGGTCTTGGAACAACTACTTATAGCACTAAGAGATCCAATCACACTGATCCTATTTGTGTCCTGTGGGTGGTCCCTCCTTGTTGCCCACCTCCACTGGCAAACCAGGCCTCTCCTAAGTCTGCTGAATGAACCTGACTCCCATGTGGTCGTGGGCTAGGATGTGGACTAGGAGGGTTGAGTCCAGAGAAAACGCAGGCCCTGGTGACGAGATCTGGACAGAACCTTCCTTGCCTGTCCTCCTTAACCAGGGAGAATGCAGTTCAACTGCAGGAAAACTTCCAAGGCTAGAGTTCAATGACCAGAAAAATATTACCTGGGGAAATACTCAAGGGAAAAAAATTCCAAGGATGGTGGCTTCCTGCGTCACAGGCCTAACTCAACTCTCCTAAAAGAACTGCATGCTGCTGAGGCCAGGTCTGCAGAGACTTAGCTGCATCTTTATCCCTGCAAGAACTGTGGCTCAGAAGCTACATTGGGGTCAGAGGAATCAAGGCTTAACGAACTGTCTCTTCTCCATATCCCATGGTCTTCTCTGGACTTGTCCCTTAATTTTATCACCAATCAGGAGTGCCTTTACAAAGCCTGCTAGAAGACTACCCTATGGCTAGATACTTCCCTACTCCCAGAAATCAATGGAGTCCTTGGAGCCATCATTAAAGGCAATTTCCCAAGGCCCAACCAGCTTCCTGCCTGTTCATAGGTCACTCAGTTGTTGGAAAGTGAGCAGGCAGGTGAGGGAAGCCTGACTTTGTGCAGCCTCCAGCTCTAGTCCTGCCACCCAGGCTTCAGAAGGGCCTCACAGAGCATGAATCTGAACCCCACAGCCCAGATGTGCCCTATGCCCAATGTTGCTTGCAGCCCAGCCTCTTGTTTGGTACCAGGCTCAGGGACCTCAGACCTGGATTCTACTTTCCCCTCCATTAAACCCCACCTTACCGTTACCATTCTTATCGAATCATCCTCCTCTGTGGGAAAAGGACAGATGACTCTGGGAGGGGCAGAAGTGAGGATTAGGCTGTGCTGAAGAGATCTAACGATGTGTTGGAGGCTCACACATTCAGCCTTACCTCCTTGGCTTCTTCCCTCCCTCCACTAACGCGGCCGGCCAACCCACCCACGGCTGGGGCCTGATCACTGACAGAGAGAAGGGCGGGGACTGAGCCTACGAGTCCGGAGCCGCCTCATCTCATCAAGCCAGATCCTCTAAGACTGGCCGGGGATGAAGTCCCACGTGGAACCCCCTCCCTACCCCAGATTCCCTGACCCTGGCCTCGATGCAGGAGAATCTGAGTTCCAGAGTGGGAGATAGGTTTCGTGCACTCTCAGCGGGCAGACAAGCAAGGGAGCGTTCACCTACATCCTAGCCGAGCTATGGTTGAGAACCGGGTGAGGGTAGGGCTGCGGCAGGCGGGCGCCCTTACCCAGTGCTGACTCCGGAGCGGGCCGGGTGGCACCTGCCCATCCCCGGATCCTTGGCAGGCGGGCGGCAGGACGTGTGGCTGGGGTCCGCCCGCTAGCCTGCCTGCAGAGTTTGCAGGACTCGGGCTGGCCGGGCTAGGCCAGACGGGGCGGGGCCCGGAGAGCCCCATCCGGGTGGTCCAGAACAGAGAAAAAGGCCCGGCCCCGGCGCGGTCCGGTGTGCCCGCCACGGGCACGGTACGCCTGAAATGGGTTCTTGGCTGTCTCTGTGTTCCCCCTGGCCGCCGCCTCAGAGGACCGACGGGAGGCGGAGCCGCGCGCGACACATGGCCCCGGCCCCGCGCGGCTTCGGGCCGCCGGGGGGGGGGGGGAGGGGAGGGGCGGCCCTGGGACTCGCAGCTGAGGCTCCAGGCGACCCGGAGCGCGGCTCCTGCGGCCCAGCCCCCGCCCCAGCGCGCTAGCCCAGACACTCACCCGAGGGGCTGGCACGATGGCGGCAGCGGCGGCGGCAACCCAGCGCGGTCTGCGACCGACTGTCCCTTCCCCCCTGCCTTCCCTTGCCACCCCGCTGCACTCTGGGAAACGCAGTTCCCCCCGTTCTCCTTTTTGGCATAGATGCGCCAGGAGAAAACTACAGTTCCCGACGTCCTATGCGCCGAGGCCCAGACACGGCCCGCAGCGCGGGAGGGGAGACTAAGTCAGGGAGGGAGGCCGCCGAGGCGAGCCCCTGAGAATTGTGGTCTAGCGGAAGCCTCTGGAACACCCGAGCTTGGCGCCAGGCGAGGGTCAGGGCTCAGTTATCGCCAAGTCCCAGCTGGTCCGGCCCAGCTCTGGTTGCGCGGCCGTTCGGTGTTGGCCCCGCCTCCGTGGGAGCTCGGCCTGGCCCCAAACTGGCCTAGCCGCCCCTCCCTGGGCCCCTGAGCTGTTTCCGCTCGCAAAGCCCCCTCCCCTTTGGTGCTCTGGCCGCCCCTGCAGCCCCTTCGAGTGTTGCTCTAAGGCCAGCCGGGGCGGAACGCACAGCTTCTGTTTTTCCCAACATTCTTGCGCCCTGCCCGGTGCTAGTCGGACCCAAAGCTGGTTTCAAGCAGGCGAGGCTTTTCTTGGGCTGGAGACAAGATTACTCTTTAGATTTCTGCAGTTAGGGTCTACAAGACATTCTCACAAGTTTGGTTTTTGTTTTTTTTCCAGTAGGCATGGCAGCTAAGAGTTTAATTTTTATTAAGAGAAAAGAGTAATAACTGGCACGCCCAAACCTTCCCCGTGATTTAAGTGATAAAATTGTCCATAATCTCCCTCCTGCCCATTGCCCTTTCCTTTCAACCCCCATTTTCATCGTTTCCCGGGCAACGCAAACTTCTGAAGTAAGGCCAGTCTCTAGTTCAGGCCTGCTGGGGAAATGCTCTGCAGCTAAGCCAGGGGGATCACAGGTAAAGTTTATAGCAACAAGTCTTCTCCTGACCAGAGATCTCTCAGTTCTCTTGTTCTTCCAGAAGGGTCCTTCACAGATCCTCACTGTCACCCCCACCGCTCCTCCCGGGAATGCCTCATACGACCAGGCTAGGCTTTGTTTAATTAAATCCCAGATCTCTATTACTTTGCCTGACTAGATTCTTCTCTTATTACTCAGTCAGGGAGACTCTGTATTGCCCTGCTTGTGGTGTATCTAGGACCTCCCTTGCTCTGAGCTGTCCTCCTCCCCTCCAGAAGCTAAAACACCAGATAGGTTGTGTGCTCACAACATCCAGACACCAGAGAGTCCTAGCCAGTCTGGCCCTCACCCTGTCCTGGGAGTGCTGCTGAGAGGTTCAAGTGAGCCAAAGCTGAAACAGTCTAAGTCCCTTCAACACACAGGAGCTAAAGGACACACTAAAGAGCATGGCTTGGGCCTGGGAAAGTCCTCACTCCTAATGAAGGAGGGTGGGGACAGTTGAGCAACTGATCCAATACCTACCCATAAAGGGCTTCAGTCCCACCTGGCCTGGAAGGTCACTGCTGTGCTTCCACCACCTTAGGACAAGCCAGAACTAACCCTAGGAAGGGAGAGATACAGTCCCTTCCACATCTAGGTACTGCACAACCTATCTCCCACCCCTCCTCCCCACCACAGACTTGTTTCTCAAATCAGTGCCAAGGGACCAGAAGAAGAGCAGAAATTAGAGAGACATTAATTTTAGAGTCATTCCAGTTTGAAACCACAGGGAAAGACCCCAGGTAAGTGGCTTTTTCCATAAGTAACAGAGAAAGGAGTCATATGTTTTATGGAGCCCAATAAGTGTCCATTTGTGCCCCAACACCCATGTTAAACATGGCTAGCTTTAAAGGCATCTGTAGCTAGCTTTGAGCTAAATTACTTGGAACTATAAATAAAAATGTCACCTTGCCGCTACAATATCCAATCTAAAGAAAGATGTTAACAGCCAAGAAAATGAGTCAAGGGTCACCAATTCCAACTCCTATGCTTAAAGTCCTCTATGGATCCACCTCCTTCACAATGAAAGTGTACCAAAGTCAAAGGTATCTGTATAAGAGTCCATGGCTGGCTCCAGCTACGGTCTTCACTGATTTAAGTAACTGCGTGCCCATGTGTGCCAGACACCATACTAGGCCTAAGGGCTAAAATAGTGAGCAAAATTCAACTCCAGCTGAAAATTCTTAAGGAATTCAAAACCCTCAGAGAAGTGGGCTGCCACAATTCAGTTTAGTTCTCAGTTGCTCCTTCTCCCAGTTGAAAGGACACAGGGAGCTAACCCATGGACAAACCAGGACCATTTGGTGCAATTTCCAAACTCTTCGGGGTGAGCTGGAACTCTGCAAAGACCTTATAAGGCCAGGGTCCTTGTGCTTAGGGCCTCTTTATGGAGAAACCTAGTCACTGAAGCATCTCTACTCTCAGGGTCAGCCTGGTCCTTGAGACCTAAGGCGGCGAAGGTGGAGGCCTAACAGGAAGTCCATCTCCCCGTGTTTCAGGGACCCTTAGCTGAGTCCTTATAAAAATAAATTGGCGAAACCCAAATAAAAACCTTACTTTCTGTTTAATCTGTTTTGCCAAACAAACACAGTGAAAACTTTAGTCTGACTAATTGTACAGAAAATAGAATTTGTAACCAGTAGCAAACATAACAGGATAGACCTAAGTCCCTGGCAAGCTGGATCTCCATCAACAGGTCACCTAGATCCCCTTGTCGATGGCCTCCTGGGAGGGAGGTCCTAGGAGGCAGAGGCACAGATCTGCCAGTCCCCATCAGAATCACAGGCTGCACCTGGGAAGGAAAAGCACAAAAAGTAGAACTGATGTTACTTGGATCTCTTATCACTACACACAGAAGAGTTGTCTCTGATTGCCGGCCAAACTCAAGGTTCAGTTGTTTTCCCAAAGCCACAGTCCTTGGGCATCTCGCCTGCATCCCTAGGGGATAAGTTTCAAGTTCAGTGGTTCTGAAGCCTCTGCTTAACCAGAACCTGCAACATAAACTTGGGGTTGGGGAGTGAAGGTAGGGAGGGGTAGACAAAGTCATAATTGCTGGTGTCACCAGTGCAGAGTCTGAGATCCCAGACTTCAGGACCTTGCTTCAGGAGGAAACAAGAGAGGGTGCTTGGTCACCAGCAAAAGAGTCCAGCTGCCCTAAGGCTCAGTACTGCCAACCAGTGCCCCAGGAGTATGAGGGAGTTCAACAGCGGTGGCCTCAGGTCCCTCTAAGCTGGCAGGAGTCTGGGAGTCCCGAAGGCCGAAAGGGGACTCGTTCACATTCCGTGCTTCTTGCGGATGACAGCCATGGCCAGCAGCCTATCCTTCTCGCGTAGTTCTTCACGGAGTTTGGCTTCGGTGAGACGCAGGTGACGGATGCTGCCCTTCATCTCCTTCATCTTCACCTCCATCAGCGCCAGGATGTCCCGCTGCTCGTTCAGCTTGCGCAAGAGCTCCTCCTCTGTGGTGCCTGACGACAACGAGTACGAGTGGTCGGAGCCAGTATCAGGGAAGCCCTCTTCCCCGACCACCACCAACTGGGGGCCCATGGGGCACTCGGCGGCCTCCAGCCCTGCTGTAGCAGCCTCTAGCTCCGACGCAGCGGCTGCGGCGGCTGCGCCCTCTGCGGCCGCGAACTCCACTTGCACCGTCAGGTCAATGGGCTTCACATCTTCTCCCGTGGGAGTGGTGGGAGCCGGAGGCACGGATCCCGGAGGCTGGCTGCTGTCCACAGCAGCCTGAAGGGTGAGGAGCACAGCCGCAGAAGCAGATACCAGGTTCGGCTGCAGCTGGGCGGTCTGGGCAGTGGAGGCGGACGGCGACGGCTGCTGCTGCTGCTGCTGTTGTTGCTGCTGCTGCTGCTGCTGCTGTTGCTGCTGCTGCTGCTGCTGCTGCCTGCGGCGGGCGGCTGCGGCCCCCGCGGGTCTGCGTGCTACTTTGCGCTCGTTGACGCCGCGCAGCGGGAAGATGGTGGGGACCCGCACCGTGTAGGTTTTGCGGCCGCCCTGGAAGTGAACGCTGCAGAGACGGTGGCCCGTGGTGGGCTGGAAGGTGGAGAAGCACCCACTGACGCCGGCACGGGACACATTCTTGAGCCAAAGGCGCCGCAGCTCAGCGTCCTTGGGAAACGTGTAGAAGTGCAACGCCTTGTCCCGGTGCGAGTTGTTGTAGCAGCCTGGCACGCAGCACGTAAAGCCAGGCATGGCTGCGCCGCGCGGCCCGGCCCAGCCCACCGGCCTTCTGAGCCTTTCGACGGCCCGGTCGGTATGCCGCCGCCCGCCCCTCGACGGGCGGCACCGCGCGAGGCCTTCGGCAGCCTCCCACTACTGCCGCCCGGCGCGGCCGGCCTGGCCCGGCGCCCCGTGCCCAGAATACGCCTCCCGTCGGCCCGCGCCGAGCCAGCCGCCCAGCCGCCCGCCTGCGCTCCAGAGTGGGCCCCAGGGACGCCGCGAAGGACCGCCTGGGAAAGAGGACTACGCCCCCCACAATGCACCGCGGCAGAAGCCGCTCACTTCCGGAGCGGGGCGCGCTTGTTCCGGTCTCTTTGCAGGGCACCGCGACAGCCCACGTAGAGCGGACTTTTCCCCTACGTGGCTCACCCTCGGCGGACTAGAGAGGCGTATTCGGTTGGAACTCTGTCGCTTGGAGCGCCCTTCGCAAGGACCTGGAATCCTGATGGGGGTCGGGCGGCGCGCGTCTCCCCAGTGCGCAAGCGCCCTGGGCATGTGCCCACGGAAACTATAAGTCCCGAAATGCGTTGCGCTAAACTTGGCGGCTGCGGCCTGGAGCGCCGCCTAAGGGAAAGGTCGGATTGCAAGCGGACCAGGATTCGGACGAGGTTGTGTTGTTCGCCGGAAGCGGTACCCCAACCCTGAGCTGCTGAGTCCACGGCATTCCTGCGGGGGAGGGGAGGAAAGACCTAAGCCTCAGCGCCCCAGAGGACCTCAGGGAGCCCTTTTGTCTGAATTAGAGACTCTCCCCCGACTCAGATGCCGCTTGCCTTGACTGTCTTATTGACCTAAACATAGTCATCACTAGGCGCCTACTGTGCACCGAGCATAGTGCAGGGAGTTGGGAACCTTGCAGGAACCATACCGACCCGGCCTGACTATAGAGGGATGAGGGTCAGACTTTTGGATAATAGATGTGAATGAATGCACACTAATGGATGTCTAATCACAGAAATAAACGCTCCAAAAAAAAAAAAAAAAATCAACAAGGGAGAGGGAGAAGTGGGAGGCGGAGGCCCAGGAAGAAAAAATCCACGAAAAGCTTGGTTAGGGAGGAGTCGCTGGTTTTTGCCCGGGAACCAGCCTGTAAGAACCTGAGGCAGGAAGGAGCTAGGCTCTGCCCTTAAGGATCCTCAAGGGTAGCCAGAATAGCAGAAGCTCCGAAAGATAACAAACTGGGCCAAGTTAAAAGATTTGTGATTTTATTCTGCCGGTGACTGGGAACTGTTGGAGAGGTGTTAAACGAGAGGTTGGACAGGATTTGTATTGTAACAAGTCACCTCCCCACTCCCTCGACTTCCTTGGGGAAAGTGTTCTAAAGGGCAAGAGAAGCTGTGGAAAACCAGAGAGGAGGCCAGGCACTCGTCATGGAGAATTACCTGTAAGCTAGCCCTCCTTTGTCGAGTTCCCCGTTTCTCCCACTTCTTGCCGTTCTTCACCCTTTCTCCTGACTCTCCTTCCTCACTTTTTTCTCTTCTGATTACAGACCACGGGTATGAATTCGAAGCCTAGTTTATATATTATTTCTAATTATTTGATATAAAAACAAAATAGATCGGGCCTTTTAAAAGTTTGCAAAAGCACTCCAAGTTAACTGTCACTTTTTTAGTTATTCCTTTTTATTTTTGGCTGCATTGGGTCGTTGTTGCCGCACACGGGCTTTTCTCTAGATGCGGCAAGCAGGGGCTACTCTTTGTTGCAGTCCTTGGGCTTCTCATTGCAGTGGCTTCACTTGTTGCAGAGCGCGGGCTCTAGGTGCGCGGGCTTCAATAGTTGTGGCGTGCGGGCTCTAGAGCACAGGCTCAGTGGTTGTGGTGCACAGGCTTAGTTGCTCCGCGGCATGTGGGATCTTCCCAGACCAGGGCTCGAACCCGTGTCCCCTGCATTGGCAGGCGGATTCCTAACCACTGTGCCACCAGGGAAGTCCAAGTTTGTTATTCTTTATTGTAAAACAGACCCATACTTAAAATGTTCTAGAAACATAAACGACAATGGGGAAAAAAAGAACTATTTTTCTGGTCCCAACACCCAAACATTACCATTGCATTTCTGTTTACAACCAATGTAATCCTTGGTTATTTGTGTGTTTTTTTTTAAATTAATTAATTTATTTATTTTTGGCTGTGTTGGGTCTTCGTTTCTATGCGAGGGCTTTCTCTAGTTGCGGCAAGCGGGGGCCACTCTTCATCGTGGTGCGCGGGCCTCTCACTATCATGGCCTCTCTTGTTGCAGAGCACAGGCTCCAGATGCACAGGCTCAGTAGTTGTGGCTCACAGGCCTAGTTGCGCCACAGCATGTGGGATCTTCCCAGACCAGGGCTCGAACCCGTGTCCCCTGCATGGGCAGGCAGACTCTCAACCACTGCGCCACCAGGGAAGCCCCCA